>NC_060254.1:108833291-110093416 GCF_921293095.1 Ischnura elegans | reverse complement strand
TCGCCGATGAGTCCGGATCAAAGAAAATATCGAATGGTATTCATTCTTTCGCTGCATTCCAAGCTCCCAACACCATTCCAATAAACTCCCCTCTTCGCTGAATTGAATGATATTTGAAGGCTTATCCGCTTATAATTGTGAAAGGAAATCTTACGCAGGCCTCATTTAAGCTGGGAGTCGGTTTTTTGTGTCCCTAATTTGACTTCTCAGGAGTCAGTGAGAACGACACTCTCCCTTTCGGCTGGCTAGTATGCGGTCACTTTTTACCTGAACAAAAAAGGCCTTCTTCCTCACCTTTGGGTCGAATTCGGCATGAATGGGCTGTTTCTCACCGTGGGCGGCAACCAAGGCATGATTTCTTAGACCCAAGAAGTTTTACGAGAGGCAACGGTCTCAGAATGCATGTATATGCCCAGGTAAACTCAGCGAGGGAAGGTCTCATGTAGGATTACCGGGAACAACACCGCCAAGGCATCGAAGAGAAGTCTCAATAATTTCTCGGCTCACCTTTTATGGGGGCAGGGATTCCGTCGGCATTGTAAAGGATAATCTTCCGATGTCAGTTCCGCCTTCGATCTTGTCTGAAATACCTGGGAATTTTACTCGGTGAACATCGTTAATATTCCAACGTTTTTGTCGCTATTTTACAAAACTCAGGAAAATAAGCAACTCTTGCGGAATAAGCGTCAACTTGTCGTTTGGTATTATCTTAGGAAGGGTGCTGAATGTTTCTCGTTTTCTATATAATTGTTGACAGAACTATTTCGCACAACAGATAATTGATTCCATCAAGTGAAGCCTCAACACTTGATATATGTTGACAGAGTTAGTGTGGCAAACGAGCTTTAGGCGTATATATCCGCGTATAGCATATGGTGCGTGCTTCGGTTAAAAAAAATTAGATGCTGTAAATCAACGATGAGTGCAGTTGCTTGTATTGTGCATTTAGACAGTAGTTTTTATTCTACATAGCCTCCTATTCGTTGATCTCGGTTAGCACAGGAATGTGAATTGGTAGGGTTGATGGTGATACATGTTGTATGCATGCTTCACTGCTAATGCTATAGGTACTATGGGGGAAAAAAGTATCCCGACAAAGTTTGTGCCGCCACTATCGCTCCGCGGGTTAGTGGGTTTCCTTTCCAGTGGGTTGCTATTCTTTGGTCAGTGAGGGAAATTCAAGCAAGGCAAACCATTTCCTGTCTTCGTCGTCCAAATACGCGACCAACTACTGAGTGTCCCGCAACCCAAAGCATGACTGGCGATGAACTCCGTAGAATAGAGACGCATTTGACGGCATCATGTGCGCACATTGGGAACGCTCCTCTGAATTTTCCTTCGCCTACCTCAACGAAACGACATAAATCACAACAGGCCATAGCAAGCTTTCTCTTAACGTAAACAAGACAGTCAACGAGAATATTCGATGGGCCACGTATTTAAATGCAGTTGGGTTTGAAGATGTTTTAGCTTTTCCGGAAGGACTGCCGTGGACATTGCCAGAACGCGTTTTCCTTTCGATCGAGAAGGATATTTTCCTATTTTCATTGAAGATACCTTTGTCGGCAGGCGAAAGAGAGAGAGCTTGTTGGAAGCAGGCTTAACAGTAGCGGAAACATAGCTAAGGATGAATAAAAATTGAAGTACCGTACACTACTCGGAGAAACGTAACAGGGAGGATAATGAGGCATTGAAAAATCCGAGAAGACCTCCACCTAAGAAGTGACCGATTAGGACCTAGGTGTACAACCGGAGATGTTGATGCTGACATATTATAATACATCAAAGTGCTGCTGAGATTTCGAATTTAATAAAAGGAGAACTATTGTCCCAAGTGAAGTGTGAATTCATTGGACTATATTTTTTGTTCTTCACTTTTTGCTACATTAATTTAGATATTTTATTTTACCCTTAAATATTTTCAAAAGTAATTTGGCAGCAAAGTTTCATGCATTGTTTTAATTTTAAAAATTTGTTTTCAAATAAATTGAAACAAAGTGAGGTATCAAACTGCAGAAAATATTTTTTTGCCACTGGATAGGAAAAATGAAATGTTATTTTTTTTTACGATTTATGTAATTTACCTCGAAAAATTATGTGTCGTAAATTAAATTTGTAGCTATCATGTGCATACCATTGAGGTAATTTTCAGTCGCAATTGACGCACTAAGACCTTTTAAAGTGATAATTGTTTAGGTATCACTGGCCAACATAGATTTTGTTCTAGAGACCTTGTTGAGTGATCTTAGACGTATTTTTCGCGGTGATTCCGAATCTGGGATAGATTCTTTTTATAACATCTAGTTTTTTTAGGACAGCTTAATGTTTGGTTTTTTTCTTTTACGAAAGTAGTAAATTAATTAATTTCTGTATCGTGATAGCATGAGAAAGTGAAAATAAAACTTTCCTGAAAAATCATGTTGTCCTACGATGTCATGCCTTTCTATTCTGTCAAAATATGTTTAAAATTGTACTATCCTACCGTTTTGTTCAAAGCAATACTGCCTCAGCTGCCACTTCACAACATCATGTGACCAGCTGTAGGAGCGTGAAGACGTTTGCTTTCTCTGAAGATAGTAGAAGATGGAAAATTTCGATGATCGCTGGAAATTACAGCATATTACAATGTAATCGCTGATAAGTGGCTAGCTTTAATCAGGCCTAGATAGTGCGTGAACCATCCTGATGACTTTTGTTATGTATACGGTGAAATTACTTTTAAGGCTCAAAGGCGGAAAATTACTCCCTTTTTCAGACAGTGTTATAAGCTTTATTTTGACTGCCTGTAGGCTGGCCAAGATAAAGGATGGGCTCCCCATGTGTTATGTGGCACCAGTGTAGAACTTCTTACTGGTTTGACTAAGGGAAAATGTCATGAGGAATTTGCCGTCCACATGATTTGGCAGATAATATTATAATTTCAAAATTGAAAGGAATTACAACGAAGTCAAAACACACAGTAAAATATCCAGACAACTTCGAATCGGCGATACTACCGTTCCCTCACTCCGAAAATTTACAAGTGCCGAAACCAATGGAGTATGCTAATCTTAGCAAAGATTCAGAAAGTAATAAAAAACGTGATAATGAAGGATTCGGAGACTCGAAGAACCCAAGTTTTGGACCGAGTAACTCTGCTGGACCTCATTTCATAACGTAAGAGGATTAAAATGATCTAGTGCACGATTTGAATTTTATCCAAAAGGCAGGGTGAAATCTTAGGATCACGATTAAAGGGTTGAAAATTGTTGGATACAAATTCGAAACTTTTGATGTCCCGCTCTCGCCATGATGAATTTAATTTGGTTTATTCTCCAAAAAACGACTTGCTTTTTGCAATGATGTTCTTTCTGTTATGGATACTCTTAATTGTGAATTAAACACAGATGATTAGCGTTGTTCTTCCATTCCTCCTAGGTTATTTTAAACGCTAATGAGCTCCCATCAATACTGTTAACTCATGAAACTGAAATGAAATAATCTTACGAGAATATGCAGTTACTTTTAGAAAATAATCACTACCAAAAATATAAATGGAAAATTTGTGGCCACTTAAAGTAATTTATATGTTACTAGGATTACAGCTTGCCTATACGAAATTTTGCTGCTTCATCTGCGAATGGGATATCAGAGACAGAAAAAATTATTACTAGGAAAACGTTTGTCCGGAACGTAAAGAACTCGTCCCTGGATCCAAAAACGTCCTTTGTTAGCCTTAGGTCGATCCAAAAAATATTCTATTTCCACCTCTGCATATTAAATAAGGACTTTTTTAAAATTTTCTTGAAGCCATGGACAATTATGGTGCTGGTTTTACTAATTTGAAACAAAAAGTCCTTTAATTAAGTGAGGCAAAGATCGAATAAGGAGTATGCGTTGGGCCATAGATAAGGGATTGAAGTACTCGGAATTTCAACAGTAAGTTAGGTCAACGGAGAAAAGCGCGTAGAACGCATTTAGAAATGTATCTGAATATTTTTTAGGAAATATCATGGCTGAAAATTATCATGATCTGCTGGCTATATTAATTATAATTTAATATACCAAAATATGTCCTGCAATATGAATTTAAAAATTTATTTGCTCGACTCAAACCCTCTCTTTTTCCACCAAACCTCAGCGCTGTTAGAGATGAACATAGTGAGCGTTTCGACCAAGATATTTTACATTTGGAAAAGTAGCACCAAGAAAATTTCAGAAACATTGTAGCAAATTACCAATTGACACTGAATAGGGACTTACCAGATGCTAAATATATGAGAAAATCCTATGAAAGTACTTTTTTCACATTTTTTAAAATCACGATTTATTAGCTTAAACAGCCTTGAACGCTTATTTAGTTCAGTTGTCCTAAAGAAAGTAGACTAGATTGAAAAAAAACATCTGAGCTCAGATTTGGAATCAGGACGAAAAGGATCACCCAAAAACATCTCTAGAATGGAAAAAAGATTTTGTTGACCAGCGTACTTAGAGTAATTCCTGATGCTCAAAATCTGTCCTTGCCAATGCTGCCTTGCAGATTACGTCTAGCGAATATCTATCCCGAAAATTTTCAGAGACGAGAAAATGAGGAAGTTGAGATGGGCTTTCAGTGAATTGTATTACGAGTGCCGGAGTTGGTGAGAAGGAAAAAAAGGAGGGTTAGAGGGAGGTAGCGGGTAAAAGGAAGGCATTCCTAAGGATATCGAATGCGCCAAAATTCTAGACAGGAGTACGAAATACATTTGAGCCTCGGTTCGAGGCAGGCAAATTCACCGTCGCGACCTTGGTGGCTGAAGTAAGACCGTGTTTGAATTTCCCTCGACTCATTCCAAGGATTACATACCGTTAGAAAGGGAATCCATTCTCCTGCGAAGCGATGGTGGCGGCACAAACTCTGTTGGGATACTTTTTTCCCCCATAGTACCTACTCATTTTAACTTATTTAAATCAACTTATCATAGATAAATGTTACCACGGTGTATTTTTACTTAAAAGTAGAATTCTTTAAATTTAAAATAATTCATATTAAAGCCTCCATCATAAATATATTGACGAATAGGGGGTAAAACTTTGTCACTAATTGAGAAATTTCAATGATTTATTAGTTTTATACTTATTCAGGATCAAGATAGAAGGAAAATCATTTTCACCAACTTGATTTCACCGAATTAATAATGATTTTCTTCCTTTCCCAAGTTTTATCGCGACGAAAACAACCGAAGACGATAAATACTGTGATAATGAAGATCTTAAAGGGTAAAACTTTGGTGATTTTAGATATTTTTTTCCTTCTTCGCTAAAAGTTGAAGCACTTGAACAAGAAAGCGCAATTCAATCACCTCGAGTTTTGCCGACCATTGCTTTTAAATACCTTTGTGAGGCCTATGAGGAGATCGGTGCTTTATCTTTCACTTCGCTCGCGTATGTCGCTGTGCCGTTAATGTCTTGCTCGCATGTGCTGTGCGCTAATGGGATAACCCACAGACAGTGTGCCTCGCTTCACTCGTATGATACATATTTTACTTTGATCTCAATAAAGTTCCTTTCCAAGGTCGTTTTACGCGAAGGATCTTTCTGCCCGTTCCAATGGAGGCCGTGAAGGGAACAGTTATCCGTGTTTCGCCACACTGCGGTAGCTTATTAGCTCGTTTCAAAGAGATCTCCCAGTTTCCATGGCACCTGAGGCTCCTCTGTTTCCCAGCGTGCGAAACGAGGCATCTTCCCTCTGATTCCTCCTCCTCGGTATCCTCTTGAGGAAAGCGTGGAGAGTGATCCAATTCTTATGAGAAGAAACCTCGCTCCGGCGACTCAACCCCCGTTCATTAAGCAGTTTTCATTCGCAACTTTGCCGATCAACGAACGGAATGAAAATGACTAAACGATAATATAGCTCCAATTATAATGAGTGAAATTAGTTTATGTAGGTCTGTTGATTGCGAGAAGGTTTTTGGTTTCGGGTGGCCCACCGGGAACTTTTGAAGCAGCTGCCCTGCAACCTCCGAAATCTTTCATCTCCTAGTTCTTTAACTTCAAATACATAATAATCATTGTTGGCATCTTGTAGCTTCTGATTATATGTCTTTGGAATGCTGAGAAAGACCTGTGATTTTTGGGAGCTATTTTTCTCTGTCGTATGCATAGTTTTTCAATGTTTTTTTTACGTTTTCCCGTATCAAAATCTTAAGATACCGTCGCGACGTATCAGAGGTAATGGGTATTTAATGCGGACGTAATTTATTTTTTTCCAAAATTTTAATAAATCTTATCATTTATATCCTGAATTTTTGGGAAAAGTAAGACATGGAGACACGTCAGTCATGTTTATTTCCCGTGATGTAGGTATTTCGAGTACTGTGAATAAGTACATATCTCTGTTCGATGAGTATGATGACGAAGCTTCATTTTTATCTCATCAATCTCTTTCTCGTGTTACAGCTTCAATGGAATGATTTTTCATCTTTAATTAAGCGTTGAGCATTAAAAATAGAAATTATCATAGACTGGAAGAGTGGCCGAGTGACTTTAACGACCGTCACTTGTTAACGACTATCGCGGCATTTTCGAATGATAACCTCCGATGTAAAACTGTCCGTATTTGCTCTCATTGCCATGACGCGACGCGACGTTGGGATTTCCCTTAATCAAGGCGAGTGTGCTCGAGGGGCTTTTGTATCGTGTTGTGAGCGTAAGATTGCTATTCAAATATGTATTGAACTGATTTTGAACCAAAAGCATGATATTTCGTTGACAGAATGGCCTTTTTATTTTTTCTTTATAACATTTTTTCCCTTTGATGTTCATGCTAATACCTCACCCACTGAGCAGTTACCAAATGACTTCCATTTTCTGATTGGATCAAATTTTAAAATGAAAATATCGAGGTGTATCGGCAGTACTCATAGCTTTGGTTGCGGAGAAATGATTGGGAACATGGTTGCTTTTTGTAAGGACGTAGTTGGTTTTTCATGGTGGGCACCGAATCGTTGTGTATTGCAAGTGCGTAGATGGGTCGATCGTGGAAGGCTGTTCTCCCGCATCCAACTGGTCAAATGCCCGTGTATGTGTATGGGCCGGTGTTGCCCGTGTGAGTGAGTCCGCGTTCCACTTTCACCTCTCGCAACCATTTTGCAATGGCGACGGCGGCGTCCATTAAAAACATCCCACAGCGCCCTCCTCGCCACTCCACAGCGAGCGCAGTTGGTGGTCCCAAACGCATCCTTTTGTCTCGAACTGAACGACTCCGAACTGCGCGAAATTGGCAGAGGGAGATTTCCGGCCGTGCTCTGTTCTGAATTCGGGTCTCCAATCTTCAGGTCATGCGACGCATTGCGTCTTCCTATCCATCGAGTGAGATTAGAATGCCAATTGCTGTAGCTTTTCTAAGGTGATTTTGGATTCAATTTGCGAGTGAAATATTTGCAAATCTTCTAAGTGCACTAGAAAAGGATTTTACTCGGTTATTTTCAATCCCATTCGCTTGTAGGAAGACTCGATGCTTGAGCAGCATCTAATCCACTGCCGCCTCCCCCACCACGTGTGCAGTTCTTCCAAATTTGTCTTTTCTATATCTACAGTGATTTTCTTAATATTTACTTCCTCACACCCGTGCGTTTCAAACCAGAAATATGCACGCGCCATCATGAAATCCATGTTTTTTTCCATGAAAAATCTTGGGAAGGCATATTGTTAACAAGAAATAATAACATATTGTTTCTAATCCAGGGAATTATTGTTTATTTTTGAACTTGATCCTGCCTTAAAGATGGCCTAGTGTTATTTTTGCGGGAAGAATGTTTTTGTTTCACTCGTTAACTTGAAAGAGATTAGCGCGCCAAGGTGGATTCATTATATTTTTCCAACGAATGTCTTCTCAGAACTTCTGCGTAGGTTTATAAAATGATATTTCATCCTAATATTTCGTACCCTGGACATTGTAATGAGTATAATACGTTTAAAAAAATATTTGAGTCATCGTGATTGAAGTTTGGAATCGTTTTTGCTAAATTCAACGAAAAAGCTTTCCCTTGGATAAATTATAAAGTTTCCCGTCCAAGAAAAGTAGGACCACGTTAGGCAGAAAAAAAGGAGTTGAGCTTTCATTTATGGAAACCCAAATATTTGCTCTAGTCGCACTTTTTACCATATCAAGCCATCTCAGTACATCGCAGTTCGATGTGGCAATAGTGTTTTCCTTCGTCTTTCAGAGTCTTCTCCCTCTCGATCGCATATTCATCAGACGGACGCGCTGTTCGGCTTTCTCGTCTGCTGGCGGTGGGCGTGTCGAAGTGTATCCGACTCCCCTTGGGATGCGTTCAGCTGGTGATGAGGAAACCTTGGGGCTGTGTTCCTCTCACGACGGATGTCCATTTGTTCATTTTGCCGATCCGATGTTTGGGAAAATAAGAATAAGCTAAACTGACCCGAATTTTAGCTGCTGCCCCCTTCCACAACGTTTGCCACTTATAAATTCATTTTTGCATGTTTATTTGAAAAAACTCTTTTATGCGCAAGCCATTCTTTTCTACCATTTGGTCATATTTTCTCGTCACATAAGTCCAGGTAATCCATATTAAAATGCATTTAGTGTTAAATTAGTCGCAATTGGCAGGTAAACATAAAATATTTTTTCTTTGATAGGATTTTTCGAAACTTTATTCTATGGAAAAAATCTTACAGAAACTTACTTAATTGGGGTACATTTGATGTGATAATGAATTATATGTCATTCTTCTAATTTTCGGCCGCAGGATTGAACGCGTTATCATCGCATAAAATTTTAACTTTTAACTCGCAGGTTAAACCCACGGGTTTTTAATAGGTGATAGAGATATAAATCTTTGATCGTTAATGATCAAAGATTTGTTCATTCTCTACATGTTAATGTATTTCGGCAATAATGTGGTGCAAGCATGAACATACGATCATTTTGGAATCACTTCTTGGGATCGCTCATGCAGTCTGGACACTTTCTTCTTTGGCTTTTATGTAAGCAATGTTTCTCTCTGAACTTTTTATTAATGAAAGATATTCCCCGTCAAATACAGACGCGCTAAATTGAAATGACTCATTTAAAGGCTTGGTTGACCGCCGACAGTGGCGACGCATTTCATCGAGCGGATGATGTGGAAGTAAAAACCTCGAGTTGAGCCAATAGTCTCTTCGTTTCGAAGTCGAGTGCTCTTGCTTTGCATCCAAGGACGTCGTTTGCAAAGGAGTGTCATCCTCCGCTGAGCACGCCGCCGCACATAATCTCTCTTCCCGCCGCCGGCATATCATTAAGACGGACGGAATACCGCCCTTGATTCCCCTCGATCCCAGCGCCTCAGCAAACAGCGCGTGGAAACGGAAGATAAACGCATTCCGAGTCGATAGCGGGCATATTTTGACGGTTTCATACAAATCTACAAACGACAAAACTTTTGAGCGAAACTGTTAATTTTGCAGTAAAGAAAAATAAAATCGCTGGTCATGTCCTCATTTTCGAAGGAATTAAAATAAATGTGAACTACGGCGATTTTTTATGACGGCATCAGGTTTTTCACGCCGCGATTATTTTACGTATTATATTGTGACCACTTAGCTTAATTGCACATAAATACACCTCAAAGCGTTAACTCTTCTTTTACTTTCCATGTTTAATGTTTACATATGTTACAGAATTCCATGGCTGCAACATATTTGGCTATCATTTTGTATTCTACCAATAGTACTAATTTGGGAATGAAACTGATTATTTCTCACCGTGTTAGGCGTGCTATTATTGCCTGTTAATAGCAACGTTCGAGTGGATAGATACCAGACTAAGTTTTTAACGATGGAAAAATTTATTTCTTACAGAGGACTCTAATAGTGACATTAAAAAATTATGTTTATACCTTAAGCATTTATAAAGAGCAGTTAGTTGTAAATAGAAGTCTAAGTTGCTCATAAGAGGAACATTTAAAAACTTTTCTGGCGCTAAATACGCGAGTAACATCAGACACTGAGTAGATAAATATTAATTCTGGCTTATGCTAAAATTGGACAGCATATATTATCCTGCACACTGATAACCAATGAAAGGCTCGGGACAGAATTTGCTCGAAATTACTATAATACGCTGCACAAACCGCATGATACTAAGCTTTCATATAATCTAAACGCCCGATAAACAGTATTTTCTTCCTGAATGACCCTGACTGTTCGCCAGGAACAGATATTTTGAACTGTTCTTTTTATGAGCACGATGAAAGTGAACGGTTCGTCAAAATAAACTGTTTAAGCCACCTCTACCTTGAACTCATCAAGCCTGGGATGATCGAAGGTGGTGTCGCGTTGAAATCACTGCGAGCCCTTCCTTCGTTATGTTCCTCGCTTCCTTTGGGATCGTCACCGCGGGGAGAGGATGCGATCCCCGAATGTCCATGGTGTGTATAGGAAGGGCAAGGGCGGCATGCATTGGCCTGGAGGGGGGGAGGGAAGGGAAGGGTGGAGACTTCAACGCCGGAAATAGCACGCGCCACGAGTTGTTGAACGTGTCTTCTCCGATAGGGGGTGCTCGGGGCTTGGGGGACGAAGCGATGGGAGGGATATCGTGTGAGGGATGGCGTGATTTTTATGCGGTAGCGTAATTTTAATGAGATGACGGGTGTTCTTTATTCATTAAATTATTTTTAAACTGTGTTTAAACTATAGAACGCGAAAAATGAAAATGTAATAATTTCTATATTATAATATGTATATTAGCACTTGTTAAACGTGTATTTTAACTAATGAAATCCGAAAGTAGAACAGGAGTACGCTATTTAGGTTCAGGCTATACTGGTCTTAGCGCAGGCACAAACAGTGTTACTTAATATTTGGGTATATCCGCCCATGTCACCAAAATCCAAGCGTCCATGAATAAATATAAAGTTAGCCCGATGCTAAAAATCATGCTTAAGTAGAATCTATGCTCTAAATCAGGCTACTTTCTGAATTATTATATTAATAAATGTTGAAATTTACAAAACAGCACGTTAGTTACGTGAAACTGGCGCTACGGTTGGCTCAAATAGATGGAAGAAATGTCAACAAAAGGAAAAAAGTATCGAATCGTTCAAATTCTCTCTCAATCCTCTCCTCGATTTATGTCTTCCAGGATAGCATATCTTATTTTTTTAATAACATGGCAAAAATATTTCTCTTTCATATCATAGTCGCGGATCTACCTCCTCGTGTGGGCATTTACGTTGTGAGTCTTGCCGTGTGGTAGAAATTAATAGCCGAGGTCCATCTCACGTTTAACCTTCGAGGAGGAAATGTTTCCCTCAAATGACCTTAAGGTGGCAAACAGCGCACGAGTATTCGCTGACATCACTGTATTCTCGGCGCTGCCTTCATCGCTCCCTTGTGCAAAGGATGAGCGAATACCGCGTAACTTCCTCATCTTCGTTGATGTGTGCAAAGAGTTTACCACGAAGTACGCGGAGAGAAGACTATAAGAGTTTTTTTTATTATCCCTTTAGTGATTTTTGTGTTCAAGGTTTTATCTTCGTTGGTGAATCGACGCGTTTGCCAACCTCCCTCTTTTTATTATGATGCGCATTTTAAGCAAAAGTGACCTCAGCGAAAATAATCTCACCATCAAAATAATATTCTTGTCAGCGTTTTTATACTAGTTTGATGCATTTTACACAATGTTAGACCAGGCTACGATAACCATTATTTCTCGTTACCTCAGAAACCCGGTTTTCCTCTAGCAATCATTTGGGTAACTATAGTGCGTGAGTTTACATACAATTTTACTGACACATTATTGTTAATAAAAAATTGTTTTAATTAATATCTGTAAATGTCTCCTTGGATTCTAGTTTCACATTTATTTCTGATAAAGTAATGTTGTCCTCCATGAAACAAAACTTCGATGTTTTATGAAATTATTTAGCAAATATGGCCAATGAAAGTATCACCGACGGGACAACTTTTCCACATTATGAGGCATGATAGTCTGATGAAATGAAGGTAGAAGGACAGGTGGATGAGAATATTAGGTAGTGGCAGCCACAAATGAGTTACACAGACGCCAAAATATGTAAATAGAGAAGAAATAAGTCACCATGGAAAGAATAGCGGATAGGAGAGAGGAATGGAGAGCAGCGTCATACAAATATTAGGATTATTGACTCACAGCAATGCTATTGATTAGTCAAAATTTCCTACCGTCTGAAAAGTGAAAATATTACTTCCATAATTTTAAAGGTATTATTTTTTTTTATTTGAGGTACAGGTAAATGTTGAAATGGGTCTAATCAATATTCTCAGGAAATTTCAATATGATAGCGTACGTTTAATGCAACTGATTCGCTACGTATAAATACTAATACTTACGTCCATTTTAGTGGGAGTGGTTCGTCTCCTCTCGATGCGTAGTTAGCATTTTTTTTTTCAAATGAAAGATGCCGATGGGTTAAATCGAAGCGTGCGGTGAGGCATTCCTCCCATATAGTTTGACCCGACCGCAAAGAGGTGACGACATCGACCTTGGAGAAGAGGATGAGCTCTGGGAAGGCTTTTATGATGAGGGGGGGAGAGTGAGTTTATCGAAGGCCTTCGCAGAAAAAAATAAGAATGGGCGAGCAAAATCGGAAAACCAACATATGTGAGCGGCGTGCGGATTATTTCGCGGCGCGGATGGATTGTGGGGCCAGCGGTGTATCATCACGCGTGATTCTTCCCATGCAATCTCCGATATCTACACGATGAAAATTCCCTCTCACGTTTCCTTGGCCAGCACGTAGTTTTCATGTCCATTTCGGGGAAGAAGCGGACGCGAAGAATCGCGCCCATTACCGCGTATGTATTACAATGCCCTAAAGCAACGGATTCACCGAGAATTGATAACTTGCATTGAAGGGAAGCATCAATCCCACTCGTTTATTCTCATTCTTACGTATTAATTGTTTAAAAGTTTAGAAAACCTCTTTAAATTTTCATTTTATAGCCTCGTTTTTATATTTTAAACTATAAAGGGAGTAATTTTGGGTTCTCCTCTGAATGGATTGATTTCTGAACGATATTTTGAGCGACTTAATGTCAACTATCTACATCTACACATTACCCTGCGAGCCACCTTTAGGGTGTTTGGCAGGGGGTGATCAATCACCAGCATGCAGCATGCATTTGGACTCCCACATGCACACCACACGGTCCAAAAAACGTCACGCATACTAGCAAATGATACAACCATATGCTGTTAGAAATAATAATAAAATTAAGAAACATGCATTAAGTTTTACATAGGTTAGTAGGCTACACTACAAGTCATGCAATCCATTTATGAGTTCTATCGCTGCCGTTATAATCTCTTATTGATCGTGGAAAAAATGACATTCTCAATGTCTATTCGACAGTCTCTCTTATTTTATTTATATGATCTGATCTTCCGTAGTATGTTGGCGTCAGTAAGATATGGCTAACGTCGTTAGAAAAGACACTGCTCTTGAATTTATCTAAAAGGTTTAGTCAATTTTAATCTACGGTCCGACGGAGATTCCCATCTGAGTTTATCTAAGAGGTCAGTTACACTAACAAGACTATCGTAGCGACCTTTCACGTCCTATGGTGCAGCCGTCACAGATAAAATACACCAGTAACGCACCGATAAATGGAAGTATCATTACCGCTTGCGTGTTAAGGCATTGACATTTTTATCCTCTAGATTTGCTTGAGGTGTAGGCTCGCTGTTAAAGTCTGCGCAAATACAAGCTCGTAATTTTCATGCCAGTCCTTAGGGACGAGAACGAGAAACTTGGGGAAGTATATAAAAATGTGTAGGTACCTGGGGGAGGATAATTGTCCTTTCGAGTAGACTGGATGGGAATGTTGGCTCCGGGAATGGGTATTTACTGGAAGATGGTTCTCAATGATTTTCATTTTGAAGGGGTTGGGGAATGAATCAGGGTGGGTTTGTGGGAGGGATGTGAAATGATTTCAAGATCCTCAACGAGAGGGGTGCGTTTCAGGGATGTAAAAAAAGAGAGAAATATGAATTATACCTTAAAGCTTGTGCAGTACAAAGATGCAATCGCATTTAACCTTTCTGACCCGAGCGATCCCCACTCATTTTGAATGCCCTTGCCGTGGGAAAATATTCTTTCCCGGAAGGCCAAAGGTCCGTGGTTCGAATCCTGGTCAGAACAATTTTTTCTCATGAAAATTCATGTCTAATTCACCGCCGTTTACGCGGAAGACTTCGAAAATGTTTACAGATATAATGATGTCATCGTATTTTTATCTTCCTCCGCCTTTTATCGGCTACTTCTCCCGAGACAGCGGCAGCTTTGCCGGGAGAAACTTCTCGCGGTTCATTTGAGAAACGTGAAACTCACCCGTTTGCCTAACTCGGATTGGAAAGAGCCAATATTGTTTTGTGTCGGCAAAAACGCAAAAATCTGCTGCCAATTTAAGAGAGCGTGATGGAAATCGTTTGAGAAACCCCTCACACGATCAATTATATGCTAGTCAAAAGTCTCAGAATGTCAAAATTGATGAAAATCTGTATTTTGTGGATAATATTTTGAAAAATATTAGGTGCAATTGACATACACGTTGAAATTCACAATTTTGACGAGATTTTTGCGAATTATTTAGAAATGTATTGATTGTGCCTCGAAAATGGCGAGGATGATTCATTAGCAATTAAAATTCTATTTTGTCAAAATATTCATGACGTATTTTCATTAGTTTTTATGATGAATTATGATCGTGTTCGATTTTAGTCTGGAAGTTAAAAAAAATACTGTGGCGCTTTGTGGCTAATTTCTTCGAATTGGTCAAATTCTTTTTCGATTTTTTTAATAAATATGTTTCGTATAAATACTTGGATAAATTTTAACAATACCAATAACAATAACAGTGCCACGTTTACGATAGCATTTTAGTGTAGATTCTGGCGTAAATCTATACGATACCGGTTTTGGCATATTCTCCGCACGTGGCAAAAATTGATCGTAGCCTATAGAAATTGCCAAGAGGTCAGTGCGCTGTGCGATGCGGTAGATTTCACCCCACATCGATGCTTCCCTAGGCGAGGCCGTGACTTATTTTCAACCGCCGTCCAATCGTTTGGAATTGCAGCTCATGGCAGCGGAGAAATATGCGATAGTGAAGAAATCTTGCCGGATCGGCTTGGCCGAGGGTTTTCGACCGGTGGAAATCAGCCATGCTTCCAACTCTGTGACCCTATGCCCGAAGAGGACGAATTGGCAATAGATTAGAGCTGCTGATAATTTAACTGTGACCTAGCCGTACAGAAACAAAAGCGGGCCGTGGAAAATGGGATAGAGACTATAACCATCACTGCAGTTTATATGGAGTCACTCAGCCTTTTTCAATAACAAATCATCTACTAGTATTTTTTATGTCAGTAGCCTCAAACCTTTACATGAGTCGATTAGAAACTATTCAGATAGCTGACTTCCTGATGGATAAGTGATGTCTAATATTCTCTTCGTAAACTCTGAGCCGAATAAACTTTTCCCTAACATTCCATCCGGTTATCGGTGATAATGGTCGCTATTGTCGGTATTTAAAATTTCAGTCAGCTTGAGTTTTCTTTTGCATTTAATTGTTGTCTTCCAGTTCCTCACCGTGTACGTGGTTGTGTTATGTTTATCTCAAATTCAACCCAGGATTGAAATGCATTCCCACAGCTGCCTATATTTTTTGTGTCAATACAGAATTCACAATTCATTCATTCGATTAACCTGAGTAAATTGCGGCTGCGAGGAGAAAAATTTCTTTCTATGTACGTATCAAGAGGGGAATAGTTTTTTTATTCGCATAAAAATTCCATTTCCATTCCATCCAGTTTTCGCACATTCTCTTTGCTCAGCAGTGCGGAGCATATTTCTCCTGCATTCTGATCAATATCTTCCTCTTAGTGTTTGCTTCTTCTTGCTATCTCTATTTTCGATTCCTTACTTCGTTTTTTCATCGCATGTTTCAACATTTTCTTCTGTTTTTAATGCTCTTTCTTCTTCTATACATATTCAGATTTCTCTCTGTGCCGGATGAAGGCATTCACTAAACTTGCATCGTCTTCATTTTGTTTATTCCATCCGATGAAGCTCTCCATCATATTGAATCACTGCAATTGCACGTCTATGAAGCATAGTGAAGAATAGTTGGCTTTTCAGTGGTACATGGAATATTTATTTGTGCTCTTGGATGTATGCAGTTCAAAATTCACTCAATATTTCTTTCTGTAAATATTTTCTTCGATTTTTTTTAAAAACGAGGGTTATCATCTCTATGTCATTTCTCTCGTTTGTCGTTTAACCTGACAAGAAGAGGAGAATGAAAAAAAAACTGTGGATAATACACCCAGGAATAGTCATATTTCGAGTGTGGAATGCGTATTGTGCCATGGTCAGGGTGAATGGGATGTGTAAATTCCGAGCAGAATGAGATACTGACTCACAGCGGAGAAGACGGACGCATGGATATCTATCGAGCTTTCGTAGAGTGGTCATTGGTAAACTATTCGCGTGAACCCTCCTTCTTCAGAAAATCGTGAGTTAATGCCATCCCATGAATGCATTTTCGTGCACTTTCATGTCTTGCAATGACCATTCTTTCACTCACCTACCTGGCATCCAACCTCGTACACCTTTCTAACTGAGACCTACTCCATTTTTCACCTCTTTTATACCCTAAGAAATGAGGCAATGTCTTTCATCTAGCTTATTCACGCATAAAGTTTTTGTCACATTTTATTTGGCATATTTATACAATTCATAATTCCAATTAAGATTTAAGGGGTTTCCTTAAGTACATACAGTGATGCCACTGGAAACCCTTACATATCGACGTTTTCTATAACACTCTGCTGAGAGAAAACTGCTTATATAATTTTTGTGGAGCGTATATAATTGGTAAGAATTCAATAGAGATTCATGGGTAATAATTTTCTTTGAATAAATTTTTGCCGAAAGAAGTCTAGAGAAAGTCTCTCTGATTACTGTGAACTGTTTATGTGGAATCTCCCCGTGGGCTCGGGTTCAAATCCCGGCGGTGGCAGAGGAGTCCCAGAGACTGCCCGATCCCTGCTTGAGATGTAGAGGACATTTCAAGGACAACACTCCGCCCGTCGGTTGGAACGTGAAGCCGTGGAGCCTTTCGTCAAGAGCAGGCCGATGCCTACGCCGGGTTTCTCTCCACCCTTCCTTACCTACCCTTCCCTCATGGCGCAAATGACCTCAGCTGTCGGTCGCCTCCTCCAAATACCATACCTACCATACCGTAGTAAATAGTTCATGTGGATTTAAATTAAGCTTTTCTCTTCGCCACTATGGATGTTTACTACCAAGTTACCCCGGTAAATTTTCTCAAACATTAGCTCTAAAGAATCCCTAAAGAACGATATTTTAGATGCCACATTATCTCTCTATTCTGTCGTACTCCTTTTAAATTTGATCTGTTGCTCACATCAATAGAATCCGGAACCTCTGCCTCACGTTCAAGCTGAAGAAGTGCCTGATTGGTGCTGAGGAATCCGATTCACTCGAAGAGACGATGACGCCACGCACAAGCGAGGAGCATTTTTAAGAGTGACGCCTTGCACAAACACATCAATGGGAGGAAGACTCGCTTGCCGAGGTGAAGAGCGTGCAGATTGACTGGCAGCAGAAGAACTTGACCTTAAAGGTGGTGCCGTCAGCATTTCCCAGGGGGTGGAAAAGAGCCTCCCGGCCTCCACTCCACACGCGCTCTATCGGTCCAGGAAGAGCCGCACCCACCCACCGACGCACGTCTGCGATGTCGAACCGCACCCACAAGGTTCTGTCACCAGCCGATGTGTCTCTCGTATCTTACGATTGGGCGGTTGAAAAGTCTTTTAAGTGCGCATGCCTCGAGGCGCGCAATTGCACAACATGATGCACGTACGAATGCGCGTATAGAAATGCACCTTGTGAAGCCGTGAAATGCACGATCGTGTGCGGTAATCCATTGAATGCGAGGTGAAGAAAAAGCCCTCGCTCTAATTGAGAACAATTTTGCACGCTCTATTGATGAAGATGTGCAATATTTAAGACGGAATATGTGGAGAGAAACTTGATGGAGAGAAGAAAGATTTCGTGCTTTCGTGCTTTTGATGGAGAGAAGTCAGGCGTTGGCATTAGCCTGCTCTTGATGAAAATCGCTGGCGGGAATAATATATTTCAGTTATCTTCTTTTTTATTTTCCTCATTCGTGAATCTTGTCTTTGGTTGCAAATGTGTGACATTGTCTCCATGGCACTCCGTCCTCTTCTTTTCTAATGTGCATGTTCCTTTCCTTTTTACATACCTCTTATAATTATGTTCTCCTTCCTTTCTCACCCTTTCCACCTTCGTATTTTCCATTCAATCGTCAATTTCTGTGCACTTGTCTTTCTTGAAATGTACCAATCTGTTTCGTCATCCTGTTTAAGTTTCTTGGACTAGGCAAGTCTTTCTTCGCCAATTCTCGTAGCTCTAGATCCTATGTAGCATTTTTTCGTTCGTTCATCTTCATTCGTTTCTATAGCCGTATTTCGAAACTTTTATTTTAATTTTATCTTGTTTTATCTTCTTTAAAGACTATGCTTCGTGCTTATTAATTTAACGCTTTATGTGAAGCATTTTGCAAATATTGTCTAATGTCTGTCTTGATGTTCCTTGCTATATCCAGTTCCTAAATCTTTTTTCCTGTGCAATTTTCAATAGCCTGCTCAAAATAAATAACGGAATACGCCGAACGTCAACGGCAATTGTCCATTTTTTCGTCAAACGGCCAATCGCTTGTGGGAACGAGCAGAGTTGAAGATTACCTATAACGGGGCGGGGGGAGGGGTCCCCGTCAGGTAACCCTGCGTCTTCTAATCCTTTTGGAAGGGTGTTGCCCAGTTGAAAGGGTCACGGCTATTGAGTCACGCTCTGTAATGGAACAAGATTTTCATGCCCCTTTGGGTTTTGCGACACATGAACGGTCCCCTCCCTGTGAAACCAGCCGTCCACACGGACAATGTTTTATGGCCGTATAAAGCGAGCTCTAGGTGCTTGAAGAGTGGCAATTTTTTTCGCCTTGCGAAATAGCGGCGTCCGCTTACGCCATTCGAGAGCGTGCTAATGTTAATTCGTCACCCTCGTAAAACGGTCCTCAAGGTAATTGCTCCGACCGGGTTGCCATTTTCCTGAAATTCGTCCCAAACACATGCACGACTATGTATTATACCTGTTGCTCACCGGCGGGGCTCTTTCTTTTTGAGGTTGTAAAACTTGTTGCTATTGTAACGCCATGTCTTGTGTGTCTAGGAAGCGTGAAAGTTGCAGAATGTTTTGTCTGAGACTACGTACCTCCAGTAACAACCTAGCGGTGTGTAACAGGGACCATTTATGCTCGAGCCATGCTGAGATTGCGATATTTGTTTCCCAGTGTTTGGGACCCTCATGAAAAAGGCTTAATAACAGAGTTAGAACGCGTGCAAAGAAGAGCTGCCAGGTATGTGAAAGGTCGTTACGATAGTCTTGTTAGTGTAACTGACCTCTTAGATAAACTCGGATGGGAATCTCTGTCGGACCGTAGATTGAAAAATAGACTAAACCTTTTAGATAAATTCAAGAGCAGTGTCTTTTCTGACGAAGTTAACCATATCTTGCGGACGCCAACGTACTACGGAAGATCAGATCATATAAATAAAATAAGAGAGATAGATTGCAGAACAGACAGATTCCGAATGTCATTTTTTCCACGATCAATAAGAGATTATAACGGCAGCAATAGAACGCGTAAATAGATTGCATGACTTGTAGTGTAGCCTACTAACCTATGTAAAACTTACTGCATGTTTCTGAATTTCTATTCTATATTCTATTTCTAACAGCATATAGTAGTATAGTTTGTTATTATACGGGACGTTTCTTGGACGGTGTGGTGTGCATGTGGGAGTCCAAATGCATGCTGCATGCTGGTGATTGATCACCCCCTGCCAAACACCCTAGAGGTGGCTCGCAGGGTAATTTGTAGATGTAGATGTAGATGTATTTAACGGGAAACGTGTTGCGGAAAAAGACGGAAGTTTGTTAGTGAAAAAGTTTTAAGATTGTTTTGTCAGTTGTAGGCCACGCTTTGTTAGGAACGCAGTATTTATGGGGTGGGGTCAGCTAGAATCTTGTATTATCAGTAATCATTTTTTCTCCTCCGTGATACCGCGAAATCATAGTAAATAGAGCAGTTGGAGAGAATATTAGTACCCTATAAGATATTCTCCGTTGAGTTTGCAATCATTTAGTGTTAAAAATCTTCAAAGTCTTATCTTTTTTTTCAATAGGACAGGTATTGTAACGTCATGTCTCGTGTGCCTCCATCTCTATCTATAATAAAGATATAATGGCATCCATATCTATAATAAAGATATAATGGCTGATTCTTTCTTTTGCTCATCTCCTGCGTACATATACTCCATAAATACGGCATATTACAAATTACTATCTCTTGATCGATCTGGAATTCTATCGATTTCAATTTTTGTTGTATCCAATACGTTTTTACCTCTCATTCTTCTGAAGCACTCATCCCAATTTCAAAATAATTGTTGATTTTTATGAGTAAAGTGGCAGTCATCGTACATACTATCGAGGGAAAATTTCTTTCTCTACATTGGCAGTGAAATTAATTGGTCTACCCCAATCTGAGTTTTCACAACGGTGGGCGGCAATGGCTGGAGTTTCGAGTTTCCACCTTTTCACGGGAAATCCGCAGTTGGAGCATCGCTGTTTCGTTAAGGGTATAATTAAGGTCAAGATTGCGCGGGGGAGCAATAACAAATGAATAATGGAAATGAGGAAAAGAGGCCATCATCATGTTCTGATTTCTTTTTCCAGTTGTCTCCTTCGATTTCGAAGTAAATAATTATTTTTTTCTCTAATCTCTATTCTGCTCTTTTATTTTACTTCCATTGGTGTGATCTCAACCGTCCCTGTACCTTCGTACCACTTGCAAAGTTTTAAAGTTATTTTTGTCCTTTCAGAGCCTGTGCTCATCTGCTCATCGTCTATTCTTTTCCTCATTGTGGGATTTCTTCCCGCAGCTCATCTTCCCTGGAAGCCACTCATATTTTCAAGGGCATCGGCTCCTGCAGCCGCACTCAAGGAATCAATTATGACGATGGGGCGATTACCTTCCGAAAAATATTTCCTTCCCAACCCATATATGTATAAATAAATACCCCATGGCCTTTATGGTGAGAGGATTTGCGTGAACTTAATTGGAAGCGTGGGCAGGAGAAGAGAGCGCTCAGTTCACGTCGCTTCCTTCTTTCCCTCCTTAACAGTCGGAATTTTAATTGAGACTCCCGAAAGGATATCCAATTAAGACAAGTGCCCCCCAACCCACCCTTCACTCGAGCGTGTTTTCCGAGTTGCACCATTTCCCCCCTATCCTACCCTCTCCGCTCCTAGCCTTATTGCCTTATTTCCACTCGAATTCTTTAGTCTGCATATTTACACCGGACGTGAATTGCTGACTTTATTTGAATGAAGAAAAATGAAGAAAGGGTCAGGATTCACTTTGTGAGACTTGGAACTCGTCTTGAATTGCTTCAAATTTTGTGTTTTCCGAATGAAATTTACTTCGACCAATACGACCTCAGGGCGTCATTCTCAAGACCAGAAGATGACGCCCTGGAGTCATGAAGCGAAGCGCTGTATCCCTGAGGATGGTCGAACAGTAATACATTTCATGTGGAAAATACGAAGTTAAAAGTTGTTCAAGATGACTAATTTGAATTGAGTGGTAGTGTAATCGACGTCTTACCTTCCACATTTCCATTTACATTATGTGCATTGCGTGTCTGCTTAGGATAGAATCCTCTGAGCCATTCAGTCTTGCGCGCCGTTGGTTGCTTGATTATTTGAAGAATCCATCTCTGCTTTGGGCTGTCATAACGTTGCATCTGACAAAGTTCCTTCTCTACTTGAAGAGGTTTCCATAATACATCAAAGTAAGGATTATAGTATCGGGTTTCCTCCCGAAAATCTTCGTCTTGTTTTCAACGCTGTCCCCCAAAATAAGGAGAATAGTCCTCTAGCTACCATCCAAATCCGATCCCCTTTCTTAAAACAAACCGAAGTATTGTTATTCACTCCATTATGGTTTTGCTAGAGTGGAATGCGAGAGAAGGATTTTTTATTGAGCAAAAATTAAAATGTTTGAAGAACATTGGACGGATGAAAAACGGCGTAGAAAACGGTGTTTCACCCGCCAAAGAAATGCGTCTCATTTTATTGCGTTTAGTATATGCATGCCTACGACCCTTTCGGAAACGTAGTAGATTTGGACTTGAAGTTTGGTTCTAGAGAAGATTTTCTTTCAGCGTGGAGTGCACCCATTTTTCCGTTTAAGGAAGGCAGAGGCTGGACCGAAGAGGTTTCTAACGATATGGACATTGATGAACTAGCCATAAGGAGAGTGGAGTGAAAATTGGGAACTATTTTAGTCGGACTGAGCCGCTGCGCTCTGGATCCATTTCGTCATCATCATCAGGTCCTAAGGAAAATGAATTTCTGTATCATTACAACCGGTCGCATTTTGCTCAATCTGAAGATTGATATTATACTTTGCTCGATTAGAGTAAACACACTACCATCACCATGGCTTACACAGTTGAATTCATCTTAATCTTATAAATGTAATTTTTAAATAAGGACTTGTGTTATGTAATGTTGAAAGAGAGATCTCTTAAGATCTATTATGAATTGACCGTCTTAGCAAGGGTACCCCTTGGAACAGAATTTCTTTTTTATAATTCTAGGGCTCCTTTCTTCCGTCTTTCTCATCGATGTTCTCTCGTTTTACAAATTAGCACTCTTTTTAGTTTTTTCCTATCCACTTCCATTTTTGCTATTGGTTAGGAACATGAACGCCTCCATATCCGTTTTCGCGTGACCATGTTAAGGCTTTCATTGCGCTTATCTCTGGTTCTCTTAACCTCTACTAGTTTTCTCCAAGTGATGAAGGGGCCACTTGAAATGTTTAAGCCTAATTTTTCTCCTCCCCTTTTTAATTGAATGTTTGGCTGTTTTGTTTTGTTCCTCCCACTTGAAAAATCTCTCGCCATCTCCCTCACCGTTTCCGCATCGTCTCTTTTGCCTTTCCGCTCTGCTTCTCGCCCAATTATGTGCTTCGTCCAAATTCTTCCTTCATTTCCGCACTAACCTTCTTAAGTCCGTCATTTCTCCTTTTCCGCATTTATTATGACGTATGGTCATCTGGACAAATGGTCGTTGGATCGAAGTTCTCCATTTACTATCGGTATCACATTGCTGCTTTTGAAAACCATTTGATTGGTCCAAAAGTTTAGAAATCTACCATTTCAAAAAGTTAGATTTACACGTTAGAATAATGCTCCCTTTCCAATTTGCGATAACTTGTATTTTTTATATCATTATTTTTCGTGTATTTCTGGAATTAATGCTACTATTTTGAATGAAACAGAGCGGCTATATTTGTCGGAAAGTAAATACGGTCAATTTCTGTGTACATAATGATTAACATCTGATGTTAACTAATTTGGAAAGTAGTTGAAGGTGCAATTTTAAGTATATTCTGTTATACATTACCTGAGTGTTGGCAAAACTTATGGCAACGTCTAAGTTTTCGTGATTAATGCCGCATTTAACATGAAAGAGTTAGCGAAAGTTAATGAGCGTATTTAAGCTAAATTTCTTATCCATTTCCTAGCAGATTAACGAATAAAGCTGTCAATTTCTGTTTAGAATTTTATTTGAATGTGGGCAGAGAATGAATGTTATTTTTCTCCTTGACTCAACAATTTGCTTTTGGTAGCAAATTAAGTATGATTAAAATTCATTTTAGTAAAGCTTCTCAGTCTTACTTGATGCGCATGATAATTGATAAGCAAGTATAATAAATAATTTCATTTGTTGTATTTCTTTTTCTGGTAATAATTACAATTTGTATATTTTTTGTAGGTAAGTTTCCTGTCCATGAACTTCAATATTGATAGCATTGAGAACATGGTTGGTAAGTCTTTCTAATTTATTCTATCCTGTGCTTTCACGCAACGCGACTCAAACCAAATTCTCTGTTCAAATTTGGTCTTGATATTTTTCATTATCGTTTTTAAGTTTTACCGCAGTCAATCATTTCAGTCTTAGCACAATACTTTTTATATTTTTTATTCACTTTTTGTCGTATTTTTACCTTCTACGCTGTTAAAATTGACTTGGTCGTCTATTTACGTCGATGATAAGTTATGGCTATTTACCATTGGCTCCTCCTCCTCTCTTCTTGGGTCAGCCCACAGGTCGTATTTCAATGAGCGCGGCCATTGTTCTATGGCTGCTGCACGCGCATGCGCACTTCGCAAATCGAGTTCGCCAAGGCACCCCTCAGGGTCCGCCGCACTGTTTCTTCCCCATGTAAGGCAATCGCCTCGGTTCATCTGGGCGTGAGCCAGCATCTCATGAATTTTCCGTCCTACCGCAAGACCCCTGTCACCTCTTTTACCCTGCTGCCCCCCCCCCAAACCCCCCCTGGCGGGCACAGTTACATCTGCACTCCCCAGAAGCACTCTATTCCTTCTGCGCTATTGTTCTCGAACTCCCCACGCTCCGTCTAGACGATATCCAAAAAGTATATGCTCACTGTGAGACGCAGGCGTGGAATAACGACCCTATTCTTCTTCGTCATATCAATATGTGTACACGCTGCCTTGCAGCAAAAGTGCAAGCGACTGAAAGATTTCGCAAATTTCCATCCAGAGAGAGAAAGATTTGGCGTGCATTTGAAGCAACTGAGTTGTTGTAATACTTTTCAGTGCATATTTTACGTAGCGTTCGAAAATAATATCTGAATTCATGATTAAAGCACCAATGGTAATATCCGCACTGTTTTATTTATCTCTTAACCGACCGACCATGGTTTCGACACTCGGTGCAATTTCAAGGTTTTATTTTATACGTTTATCTGAATTCAAATAGAAAATCTGGTGATTGCTTACACTGGCATGGTGTCTTAATCCGTCCAGGAAGATTGTTGTTTATCCATGCGGCGATGGTGTAAAAATCCATTCCTAATATGCTCCTCTTCTGTTATTTCAATTTCTCTCGATAGCTGATTTTTATCAGTTTCTCTAATCCTCCATTCTTCTGGTTAATTCAGAGACACACTACGATATTTTTCATGTTCCCTCCTCGTTTATTCCTAAAGGTTCCCTCTGTGAAAAAGTAATTATCTATTCATGGTGTACTCAAATTGGAGCCGGAGATTTTGGTATGGTACAGTCATTACTACTGTCTCTCATGTG
Source organism: Ischnura elegans (assembly GCF_921293095.1). NCBI lineage: Eukaryota > Metazoa > Arthropoda > Insecta > Odonata > Coenagrionidae > Ischnura > Ischnura elegans. The sequence continues at coordinate 110,068,125 of NC_060254.1, read as the reverse complement.
TGAGCAATATTTTTATTTCTTTCACTATTAAATTCTGACCTTTACGTTCTCTGTCGGTCTTTATCTTCCGCGTAGTTTTAGTTTTAGTTAGGCTAACGGCGGCGGTTGGACTAAGTTACACTCGATTCAGCGGAGATTTCAACGCTGGAGTGAGATCATATCTCCAATTTGTTCCAGGGAAGGTGGGGTGGGTTCCATTGTAGCGATTTACAAGAAAGGAAGACTTGATGGCTTGGAAATATCCTTTGCTTTCCAGCCAACTCCGGTTGTTCTCAAAGCGATTTAAAAAGGAGTCACCGATAATTTTTTGTAATTCATAATATTTATTATAATTTCTTTCTGCTACTTTAATGTCATATATGATATTCTTCGTTACTTACCTCAATTTATTTCTTTTCTAAATCAAATAAGAATTCGTGGTTTGTATTGATTTCGAGTTTCATAGTAAGTATATATGATCTAGGTCAGTGATACCCACCTTGGAGACCTTATTTTTTCCCACGGGCATATTTCTAATGTATAATATTGACCCATTTGCAATAAATTCACATCCAGTTAAGGTTTTACGGCAATGGATAGCGAAAAAAACTTTCTGTCTCTAACAACAAAGAAAAATAGTTTTTGAAATCACAATTGCGTCTCATACCGACGCTCAATATAGCTGCATCGGTAGTTACTTTTTCGAGTATGAGGAAGAGCATATTGTGAGGAAAATCTCCAATTTTGTCTTCCGAATATTAAAAAAATCGAAATAAAATACGGATGAATGTGTGTAGTTTGTTCTTTCGGGAGTAAGCTTCTCTGATTGGGTGAGCTTTAGCATGAGAAAAAAGTGACTAGCGAAAACACGGTGACGCATCTTCCGACCATATGCTTCCACTCTATTACTCTCTCTTCTCTTTCATTTTTTCGCTCTTCCTTTTTTTTCGTTAACACTTCACTTTTCTCTCTCCTTTCCTCCCGCCCATCTCCCATCCCGTTGTTGGTCCATCCCTTCCGTGCACTGCCCACTCAACACACAGGATCCGCGCGTCCTTCAACCCTGTCTGTGTCCGCCCACCGTCCGCCCTCCCAAGGTTATCTCCGAGTTCGCATCCCGGCGTGGGCGAGTTGGTCCGGGTGGTGGGGGGACATGTGGGAGTTGACTCAGCTCAGCTGCCCCTGAATTGCGTGGGATTCTCCTTAGCACATACATGTTTCTCGAGACACATAAGCTTAATAATGTCTACATCTGCACCACTCTGCCAGTCACCGCAAATATGGTCTCGTTCATCAATTCTTTTGCCACCTATTGCGATAGAGTTTTTAGAATAAAGGGACCCGTATTTATCTCGATTTTCCGCTTACTTCTCGAGGTATTTGTGGCGACAAATCTATGGACTCAAACCCTTTTGTAGGAGAGTTGATGACGTCGCGCGCTCCTGTCAAGTGGGTAGGCGTTTCTCGGCCACTCCTTGGAATTATCTTTGCGCGTTTCGCTGTTGTTTACCCTCTAGTGAGCGATTCCTTCCCTCAGTCAGCGGTCCTCTCTGAACGAGTTAATGAATATAAACTATAGTGACGTCACCAACTCATTGAAGCGGGCAGTGAAAACTTTCGATTATATACTTATGAGGAAATGACTGACCAACGTGGTAGATTCTCTTCGCCGTAACTTAACTTTACTTCTCCGAATTATTTTAATGAATTGTGCCAGCGGGATCTATTGAAGCCATGTATTCCAAAATGGCACAAGATTATTCGGGATGAATTTGGAATCAACGTGTTTTTGTTTTTCTTCGAAGTTACAAGACCTGTACCTTCAGTTGTTGACTTGTGATGATATACATAGACTTTTTTGACTAGCAATCAGTTTGTAATGATTGTTTAGCCAAATGATTATGTAAGTGGTCCTAAATATATTGCGCGTGCTAACCATGTGTTTCGGCCCTTACTTAAACAGAATTCCCACGAATCACTTTCGATCCACCCACCGTAATTTCCCAATCGTCCATCTCGTCCACTTTTTTCAACTCGTCTCGAGAACCTCTTCACCTTCTTGAATCGCGTCTTTTTAATTTTTTTCACCTTTGGTTTACGGTCCTCTTTGTGAGGAGTCTTTTCCTCGGGCAACTTTCTCGTCGGATTTCATCATTGGTATCGATGCGCGTGCGGTGGTCAAGAAGGCGATTTCAAGCTGCTCATCTGCAAAGGGCCGATAGCGGCGCTGTGGAATTAATTTCGCTCGTGCGCTGAATCTCTTTGACGGACGGAGAATTGGCATTACATTCGGATGAGACCTTTAAAAGTCTATTTGTTCTCGTAATGAAATGAGGTTGCTTCGATGGAGTTATTTCCAAACACGCATTTCGAAATTGAATTCGATTTCATCCATACCTCGTCAACACCTGTAAAAGAAGCATTGGAAAAGTTGAAAAAATGGTAAACCCTTTCTTACTCCATGATGGATGATTATACAGTTCATTTATCCATCGCAAATCGTAATATTTGCGCGAGGAAATATCGCAAACATCACTCCAGAGTTACAACACGTGTCTGCCGTTGTCAGAGTGTTTACGAGAACATTTTTGTGTCGTAACCAGGGAAAACGGAGAACATGTGTTCCGGAAGCGTTGCGTGGAGAAGCGCTCGGCACGAGAGATCGAAGATGCGTGGTAACAACTATAATTATCCTCCGACACGAGGTGCCTCTTGGTGGAGTTGTCGGACAGCTGAGATTGGCAGAAGTAAGGAAAAGGGTCCAGCCCGGACTCTTTGGCTTTCTCTTCTTTCAAACAGAGGGGAGATCTTTTTCGGCTTCGCTCGTGATCTATCAATCGTGGCAAAAATGGACCGCTTTCGTTTTCCTCCGTCGCCTCGCAGCCATTTCACAATGGGATGGTCGTCGAATTAGCCTTAAAAACAATCATTGCACGCCATTTTGACCCGTCCGGTAGCCTGGAAATTGTCTGGGTGGAGTCCCGAAGCCATATTTCTCCACGATCTATGACGGTGGTTTACTTTGTTTTTTTCTATCTCAGCTTAAGAGGGATCCAGGTGTTGTTTAGAACCGTTTTTCTCCACGTTGGTAAACCATTAGGATTGCATGTGCATGTAATTGAATTCAGGTGTTAAGCGTGCACCATCGATGTATAACTTTCAATTATAGGTAATTCAATGGATCACGGTCGCTTAATTCATTGAATTTTTATACCGGATATTGCACTTGATAATAGTTAATTTTTATCGGCGTAACCCATTCGAAGCACTCAAGTCCTTTACACTTTTGCTTCGAGATTGGTTCATAAAGGCCGTTTTACACGGTACACGGAATTAGGCAATCTGACGTACGTGCGAAGGCGCAATCAAAATTGCGTCGTGTAAAGCGGTGAATTGCTGGAACACATGCGTGGATGCGAGACGGCAAAATAGCCCCTGTTCTAATTTCGTTCATGCATTCGCGCAATTCCACGCCATTTTAGAAATAAATACAGCTCTAACCTGCGCAATTCCGTGCCCCGTTTAATACGGCCTTAAGAAACCAAATTAAGTGTACATAATTTTTTGTAATAATGATTTCTACTTTATTGTTATTGTGCACTGATTCTGATATTTTTGTAATAATGAACATTTTTCTCTTCATAAACTTAACTTGATGCTTTGATATTTTTGTTCGTCTGTTTACCCATATGTATCCGTCGACAACCCCACCAAAAGACCTCTTCTTCTGGTTAGCCTGACTTCATTCTATTATAGATTCTGCTTATTGTACGCTGTGAATTGTATAAAAGAATGAAATATATTATTGTCCAAAGTTGAATTGGTTTTTCTTCCGCTCAGGATTATCAGCTACGTGTAACAGGCGGCCGTCATTCTCTCATTTCGGATTCTCGTAGAATTTTTAGATGTTTTTAAATGACGACTTTGATTGGAACGCCAGTATTTCGTAAAACGAACTGATTTTATTGATGACATCATCAGAAATGGATTCAAAGATGATTTCGCAAAACATCTCCCTGGTAATTCCGCCACTGTATTGTTGCATCTCCCTCTCGAGTTTCTCGGATATATAAAGGTGAATGAGTCAACCGCCTGGGGAAAGGTCGGCAAATAGCCTTGTGTGCCCACTGCAGATTTCGCAATGCTTTTTGGGGCCTCTCCATTCTCTATGGTCCAATCCCATCTCAATTCGCATCCGTTGTTGTCATCGCTCAGTCACGTTGGCCGACTACGCGTGAATAATCACGCCGCGTGCACGAATCAGCCGCGGACCTAATCATCGCCTGTGCGGAGAACCGTGGCGTTGGCTTTTCTTTCTTATCCATCAGAGCAGCGCCATCTTATCAGATGCTGCAATCGACGCTAATTTCATGGAATTTTTCGAAATATTTCATTTTTTCGTTATTTGAAACCAATTCAGCGTGATCTAATCTGAGGAAATAACTGCGAGGAGTGTCGCTGAAATTGGCGCCCGTCTAAACACTTTTGCTTTTACGAGAGATTTCGATTGGATTTCCAAACAATAATTTGCTCAATCACTGAACCATAGTAATGAATTATTGTATTCATTCCTCTTTGTTTTACTAATTTTATCAGAGAGTAACTTAAGAAGCCATGAAAAATTTAGGATAGATTTTTATTGGGGCCAGGTTCATGATCGTTTATAGTATTCGCAATAACATGTCGTTCTCCTAACAAGTTCACTTGAACAACTACTGAAATATATAGATGTACTTTTCACCAACTTTGTTTGAACTGAGTTTGTTGCTAATTGTTCTATCGTAATCGGCTATTTTTTTAATGATCAAAAAAATCCCATATATCTTTTGTGCGTGTTGGTTTCTGTTGATTGGTACAATTTATTTACTTCTCTTGTGTTTAAATTGTCTTGAAGTTTTTGTATAATCCCATTTTTTTGTTAACTGGTAATATTTTATTTGGTTAAATTTATTGCTGAGCTAAAATCTGGCTACACATAAATGTTCTAATGGATGTAAATCCGAGAATAATAAATTATATTATTATTATTATATATATCCCAGCATCGTACGAATAGGTAGTAGTCCTATTACCCACCTATTATTCTTACATTTCCTCGAGAAATCTTAGTGGATATATCACTCGGCCTAATGACGTCGCATCTTGTCACAATATCTTGGAATCGGATGACTTGAGACGGACTTAAGTAAGTCTGGAAGAAGAGAAGACTGCCGGTAAGCGGCAATGCGGATCGACAGCAGTCTTGAGCATCCTTGAAGAAGGCTGATGAAACAAAAGAGCTTGAGACTATCAAAGGCGGCTCATCGTCTTCCCGCATGCATCTCTTCCACTCGCGCTCTGCCTATTACACGCACTTGTTTTCATTTTCATCCCTCCATCATCTTCTCTTCCCTTTCGACCTAAGACGCTGTGAAGCTATCCACCTCTTTTAATCTGCTCTTAAGTCTAATCTGCGCGCCGCTGTAGATCTGTCATGACCAATCGAAATCAGCGGAAAAAGGCCTCGTTCGAGGTCAGTAATTAAGCCCGTGTTCGTTAGCTCGTTGGCGGAGAATCGTGAGCTATCGTGGAGATTTCAGCCTCACTGCGCATCATTTTGATGGACCTTTCAATCCAGCATCCATGTGTGGTGTTTGGACGTTTACAGGTTTAAAAAATTCGTCGAGCCTTTGAAATATTGCTATTGAATTCACTAATCATTTCCATGCTTCATCGGCTCCTTCAATACAACATGGCGCATTGATTGAAATTCATCGTCCAAAGTATAAAATAAATTCCCTGTCTCAAGCGCACCTGCGCTAAATCAAGTTTTTCTATTAAATCGAGACTTTTTCGAGAATATTAAATCGAGAATTTTTTATTGTTAGCGGTAGAATTTCATTTCGAAACCTAGCCGTTGAAGAGTCATCTTATCAGAAAATCTTTGATGTTATGGGCATCAACCAATTTTTCGTAGTTGTCCGGATTCAATGACCAGAACCAAAATGATAACATTGTTAGAAGCCATTAAGTCTCTCAAAGTTTAATGTGATGCGGATTTTTGTATTTAATTATTGCAAATGAAAGTGGAAGCATAATTGAAGGTGAATCGAGTATTGCCGGGCTTTGTGGTACGCACCAACTTTGACAAAAATCCAAGTCCCCGATTCCGTTTGTTGGGGACCTCGGGAACTCAGGTTACACAGCGTTTTGTAATACGTGTCTCTCTTTTGATTCCCTGAATTTGTTCCATCCCCGCAATTCGTGCCTCCCCATCCCACGCCTCCTTTCTCTCTCTCCCCTCTTTCCCTCGAAATATCTTTCCTCTTTGATTCGCTCTTGCTTTCCCATCAGCCCTCCGCCTCCGCGATGGCCGTGTTGTTTAGCCACCTCTCGACTCCACCGCGCCCCCCCCCCTCCACATCCCCTTCATTTGCATTCGCCCTCCCGCTCAGTTTCAAGCACGTTTGCATCAGCCGCTCCGCCGGACACCGCAGAGGAGTGTGGTAGGGACTGTTACCAATTAATCGATATTTAGATAGTGTCGGCTCGACGTGTTGCCTGCTTGTGATTATTATTTAAAATATTCATCTAATTATTTCCTTATTGTTAATTATTTAGTGATTTTATTTTAATGCTTAGAGCGAGGTTAAGAACGAATCAAGATTTTTGGGTCGTTAAATAAAGATTATGCTATCCTGGCCATCTGGTTACCTGTGATTATTTAAAAATGTTGACTGTGGATGCATAATGCGAAAGTTATCCGCCGATGGAGCGAAGTCTTCATTTTTGCTCTTTTGAGGCAGAAATATGTTAAAAGTTGGTGGAAGATCCGAACGAACGGTTATAAAAAATTCTTATCTTTATTCAACTATAAAATATACTATGGCCAAAATGCGTTGCCATCATCATCCTCGCGTCATCACTTATTTTATAGCCCATCGATTGCTGCAAAGTATTCCAACTAAGTGTCCGACTTCATGGAGACCCTAAGTCAGCGAAAAGTCCAAATTGAATTATCTAAAATCTATGTTGGCTGCGGCAGGCCGTCTTGTCCTTCGAGTCAAATTCTAATAATGTGTTTAACCATTGCAACCAGCCAAGAATGAGACGCATTTTTTGAAAATATACCAAAAATTAATTAATACAAGAAAAAGACTTGAATTGATAAAATTTTTCTATATTTGCTCTGTTGCCTACTCTACATATATCGGTGGCCGCAATTTTTTCAGGGAAATTTGATTTCGCTTATGAGGCCTCTCGGTGAAACTTCACGCGATTATACCATCCTCTGGGGAGAACTACCTGTTTTGATCGATTTTGAGGCAAATTTGAACTTGGAATTTAGGTTTTGTTAATTTATGTCATTTATAATGTTTGCAAATGTTTGGCATTGAAGAATAAAATAGATATCCTAGGTGAATAGAGGATTAAGATAATTCAAAAATATGTACAATAATAAGTGAAATAATTCATACCTTCGTCCAATCATATCACTTACTATATCCAGGTGAATGTATCATTGATGCATCCCTTTATGCATTGTTCCATAGATTGAAAAATAGACTAAACCTTTTAGATAAATTCAAGAGCAGTGTCTTTTCTGACGAAGTTAACCATATCTTACGGATGCCAACATACTACGGAAGATCAGATAATATAAATAAAATAAGAGAAATAGATTGTAGAACAGACAGATTCAGAATGTCATTTTTTCCACGATCAATAAGAGATTATAAAGGCAGCGATAGAACTCATAATTATTGCGTGACTTACAGTGTAGCCTAATAACCTATGTAAAACTTGATGCATGTCTCTTAATTTTATTATTATTTCTAACAGCATATGGTAGTATAATTTGTTAGTAAACGTGACGTTTTTTGGACCGTGTCGTGTGCATGTTGGAGTCCAATTGCATGCTGCATGCTGGTGATTGATCACCCCCTGCCAAACACCCTAGAGGAGGCTCGCAGGGTATTATGTAGATGTATATGATCCTCCTCCTCAGTCTTCCACTCATCCTCCCTCCCCTTGCTCCTTCTCCCCCTTTCATTATAGACCTTTGCAAGAATCTCGTTATGTCCCCTTGCGAAATTTCGTGCGTGATAATTCGCTTATCCCCCTTCTAAACTCCACCTGAATACATTCAAATAAACAGCAATATATTCGCCTATTCGCGGCTCTTGAGTCATCTCCGCAGGCGGGGTCCGAGACGCTTGAATGCACTTACCTATGATCTGAATCTTTAAAAGTCAAGCTCGACATTTTTCTTTGTTATGCAATATTCCTCTTTCCGTTCAAACAATGTCCCGAGTTTTATGTGACTATACGATGTCTGATAACGTGTAAGACTTTAAATATGACGGGTGCAGTGCAAGAATTCGTGCAATACCATGATTTATATAACAATACCTCACATCTACCGCTGGCGACCTTTAATAACACGCCTTGATATCTTGGTTCCACATCTACTCCAACCTTTACAATATCACCGAATCAACGCATAAAAATCGAGCTACCATCTTATCATTTGTTCGTTTCCTAACACTTCAAAGGAGGAATGAAATTGAGAAACGCAGAGCTAGAATCAAGTATTATTATATATCCAGCCAAATCACATTTTTCATATGTTTGGAATCTATTTGGCTTGCTGTTACTGTGGTAGACTAATACATACGCCAAAAATGTCTCCAAATATTTTATTCGCTTCTTATTGGCAAACTAATTGCGAAGATCAGATAGAAAGTAATTCGTTTTGTTACAGAAATTTGAGTCTTACTTTTTAGCCGTAATAAGGGGCACTCTTTCTATCCATCCATAGTACTATTCATAATATTGGCTTTAATTAACTCTCATTTTGGTTTTTTAGATTCAGAATCGTTATGATTAAGTAATTATAAGAGTGTTTTTTAAGTTGGTTGCCTTGAAGTGCCTGGAAAAGGAAAAGAAAGACGTCTTATCTTGAGCAAAAAAAATAATGGACATACATAAATTCTATGGAAGCTATTTATAGCTCTTTGAAAAAGTTTCCCCATGCAGTCCTAGGTTAACCGTGCTAAATGCTCGACGAGAAGATTCATCCCTTTCCACGAACGTGGTTGACACGAGAGAATTTAATGTTTCTCCGGAGCGCAGCAACGAAACAAGAATCGTCCCTCCAGTGCCCTTTTCGCCCCCTCCCCCCCTTCATCCCCCGCCCCTCCCTCGAATAACTTAACATACCCACCCCTCTCTTGTCGCTCCTCATTTGACTCATTCCATCCCCGCCCTCCTAGCCTTCGTGGTCTTTTTGCTCCATCCGATATACCCGTTCCTTCAAGGTCTCTCTCTCTCTCCTACCCACCCACCCACCCTACCGACTGAAGCCACACCGGCATTCTACCCATTCCACTATCAAAGTCCCCCTCCGCCGTCTCACCCCCCTCCCCCAACATCCCTACCTCTCAGAGAGGTATTCCTCCACTATCCAGTTTAGTTCAGCGAAAAGAATTTCGCTGCTCCATCCGATGCATCGATAGAGTGATAATAGTGGGTGATCGATCAACATTCAGTCAGGATCTGGTATCAGGTTTATCTTTCGCTCGCCCAGACACGTCCTTCGGACGATATTAGTTCAAATTCGCTGGGCAAACGCTTTAAGTAGCAGAATAAGGTTTTTTCGGGTTTTATGCCGAGTGAGAGTGTCCATTTTCTCCTCCCTCACGAATCATTCTCTGATGTCGATAAACGGGTCGGGCCTCGAAACGCCGGAAAAAATGGAAACCCTCTCCTGGCTGGAAACCAGGAGACCTTATTCAGTCTGTGCACCGGAAAAGCACTGCACCTACATTGCTTTGAAGAGCAGATTTCCATGCTATTTTCTTTTATATGTCATTAGAATTTGAACAAATCGTGCTTTCAAAAGTCTCAATTGTGGCGATCACTTTTTTCAGGGAAGCATCTGAAGAAAACATCAGAAACACATCTTGCATCTCATTGAGTTGGGTGCTTGTGTTTTTGCTGTGCTTTCCTTTACCGGCGGTAGTCTGAACCTAGTTCGTGTATTTCTGTATAAATACATTCATGGAACTTGCTGCAGAAGGAAAATTGTATGCTTAACCAGAGCTAACTCAACCCCGGTTCATCATATTTTAGAGCTTGTTTATCTACAATGGCAAAGCATATAGCCTAACATGGGTCGGGAGAAAACTCTCCCAACTAAAAACCACAGAGGTGAGTGGATTATAGAGTACCATGCAGATTTAGGCATGAAATTATGGTCCGCATATTCCAGCATACCGCTGAAATGTTGATTCTCGTATGCCATTCAAAATAAATTTCTCTTTTTCCTTGGATATTTTATAAATTTCTTTCTTAAAAACTCTTTCTCTGAAGAAGGATTTGGTTCTTTCCCGGCGAATGCTGTTGATGAAATCTTCTCTTTACAGTTTTTTATCCTTATTTCCTACCTCTGCAAAAAGCTATCTTTCACTTTCATTCCTCGATGTCTCCACAGCAGCATTAATTTCCTCTCCAGCCTCCATTGCTTTTCCTTCTTAGATTCTAGCGTCGCCCTCACTTCGTTTTCCCTCTCCCTCTAATCCATACTAGTTTGTCCACATCTTCCTGCCGCACAATCGCTCACGCGTCTATTTATATCGCAGAGCCATTAATAATATAACACCACCATTAAAATGCATGACCAATCGCGACCAGCTTCCAATCCTTAAGTTGGTGACGAACCAGGAAAACTGTGGTAGATTCTATTTTCCCTATTTGCGACATAAGTGTGCATCGGATTTGTTTTCTGGCGACAGTAAGGATTGATACTACCATTTTGCATCCAGAGCTTTGCGCAGGTACGAACTTAGGATAATTTCCTTAGTGAAAGTATCTTCTCTGAGAGATCACATCGCTCCCGTTATACGGACTTTTATTTGCAACGAATCACTTGTTTGCAACTTCACTATCACCCAGTAAACAGAGCATATAGAGCGGATCCTTTTTTTATTTTCCTGTATTTTAAATATGGAAAATTTACCTCAGTATGTTCTGAAATGCCAAACTCTCTTTGATATACAGGCTAGTTGTCAAGGGTGTACGCTTTGCGACCGGAAAATGTCAGCATAACGGCTAAGGATTTAAACGAGTAATTCATCACGAAAATAGACGAAAGACAATGAAGTTTGAGTGGGCGTTCTCTTATCTTAGGAATAAACAGTTTTATATACAAAATCAATCGACTCGGATTTAACTTTTCGGTTTTATATTCTCCGATTTTGTGGTCAATGTATTTCATTAAGGAGCAGTACATGATGCAAACAGATATCCATCATTCTTATCAATTTCTCCATGGATAGTAAGTGATTTTTCAATAAAAGATGTGTTACTGAATTCCCTTTCGTTATGTTCGCCTTCACGGGACACAGTTTCTATTCTCAGAAAGTATTCCGTCGACGACACAAATGAAAACACGACCTAATGATGGAGTGGTTAACTGTTTAGGCTCTAATTTCGGATCGGTACTTCATAATGGGGAGGAATTATCCGGAAAATATATATAGTTGTATTTTTTTAGAAGAGCTGCAAAAGATAACACCAGGTTTTTTTTCATATGCCACGCAATGAAATTTCTCCCATCATTATGAGGGAATGGAGTTTGCCGTTGACTTTTTTTCACTTCTAATTACAAACTTAAACGCTATGAAAAATTAAACATTTTTTTTCAAAACAATATGATCTTTTTAAAAAAATATTTTTTTCTAATGTGGGGACGCGTCTATAATATATGAAAGAGTTATTTTAACCAATACATTCGCATTTTCAAAATATTTCTCAAAACTCTTTGCGATTAATAAAGGGATCATAGGTAAATAATTCACCGTTAGTAATTTATTAATTACTAGAAGCGCATTTTCAGCAGCTAATCAAAAGTGAAGGCTCACACTGTAAATCCTATGTGAGAAATGGAAAGATTTAGGCTGTGAAATACTTATGAATGGATTTTTTTATAAAATCTTGATGCTTATCCTTTTTCGTGAATTTTTCATTTGATGGAAATTCAATTTCCAACTGTGCAAACGAAACGCGAAAACAAACTCTATTGGCCGTGTGAGTCCATCATACGCATCATCTAAACCAGAGTTTGGCCATTTCATCGTATATAATCTACAAGGCAAAACTTACCAGCGAATAGTGATTCCAATGGAAAACTCAGGGCTGATAAGAAAAGCCTCTTGCGTATCGACCATTTGCTACTACTGGGAATATTATCCCATAATAATAATTAGAAAAAATATCTAAGTTACTTAATCGCCTGACGCAAGAACATTTTTATGATTGCGATGAAGTCTTTTGTGGTCTCTCCCGTAATCGGGAAGAATAATTTTTTTCCTCTTCAATCTTTTGTGCATTCTAAGAATCCGGGTGTCTTTTTTGGTTACATTATTTTAAAGTCTATAATACATTAAGTTAGTCAGCCACCTCGTCTAGTATCAGCCTTCATCTTCTGGGAATACGTCGCGTAAGTTGACTTTTCGTGACAACAGCTTCGTCCCCAATCCTGGGGACGTCCTCAGGTAAAGTCTGAGCTCGACCGAATGTCACGAAAAGTCAACGGACGCGATGTATGCCCGGAAGGTGGACGCTGACACATTAATAGGGTAGTTTCCTTCATCTGACGAAAGAAAACGAATGAAGAAGACGGAACAACCTTATAGGCCACATCTTGAGACATGATGGCCTGATGAAGACAATCGTCGAAGGACAGGTGGAAGGCAAGAATGGAAAAGGAAGACCTCGAGCAAAATATATGGAACAAGTAAAGAGAGATGTGAAAGAGAAGAAATACGTAGGAGTGAAAAGATTAGCTGATAGGAGAACTGAGTGGAGAGCTGCGTCAAACCAATCCTAGGATTGTTGACCAGTGATGATGATGAAGAAAACGAAAGGTATTGATTGCGATTCGTTCGCCACCATTAGTGTATTCATAATATACAAATTATTTGATTTTATAAATCCCAGTTTAGACGAATGGCAATGGTCACTTTTAACTTCATTTGAAAAAGGCCAGATTGGCGCCCATGCGATGCCACTCCGCGTGACGTCACAGGGACCTAGTTTCCATACGAGTAGATAGGAATTTTACATCGTCTGAGATTACATCTACATAATACCCTGCGAGCCACCTCTAGGGTGTTTGGCAGGGGGTGATCAATCACCAGCATGCAATTGGACTCCAACATGCACACCACACAGTACAAAAAGCGTTACGCATACTAACAAATTATACTACTATATGCTGTTAGAAATGATGATAAAATTAATAAACTTGCATTAACTTTTATATAGGTTAGTTGGCTACACCATAAGTCATGCAATCTATTTATGAGTTCTATCGCTGCCGTTATAATCTCTTATTGATCGTGGAAAAAAAGACATTCTGAATCTGTCTGTTCGACAGTCTCTCTTATTTTATTTATATGATCTGATCTTCCGTAGTATGTTGGCGTCCGTAAGATATGGTTAACTTCGTCAGAAAAGACACTGCTTTTGAATATATCTAAAAGGTTTAGTCTATTTTTCAATCTACGTTCCGACAGATATTCCCATCCGAATTTATCTAAGAGGTCAGTTACACTAACAAGACTATCGTAACGACCTTTTACCATTGCATGCATGAGGCACAGAGCTCAGGGAAACATGTCTCGAGTAGCATATTTGAGCACTGTAGGTCTTTTTTAGAGTAGAGAGTAGGGCAGAGTGTAGATATATTAGTGGGTTGAAAAATAAAGGGGTAAGTTCAAAACTTTTCACAGACAAAGATTCTTCCAGAAATGAGAATAGAGAAGTAGAGAGAAAAATCAGCGTTTCAGGTATTACATTTAAGCACGAGAAGCGTCAGTCGAGCAACACGTTCAAAGGCAGTCAAGGCTCAAGTCATTTTGATAGTGTGACAATAAGACATGCATTTCCATTTATCAGCGGTATAGAGCCTGTGAATAGTCTATTCGATAAAAGCAAATCAGAATTATTCCCGAATCGCAATATTACTACTTCCGAAGTTTTAATAGTGGCTGTGGTTAATTGCCGTAGTTTAAGAAATAAGATTCCCGAATTCCACCATTTAATTCATAGTACGAAGTGTAACGTCATTTTTGGAACAGAAAGTTGGCTAACAGATGATGATTCAGACAATGAGATCTTCCCAAAATCGTTCACTGTTTATCGGAAAGATAGAATTAATCGAGTTGGGGGCGGAGTTTTTATAGCTGTAAAGAATTCAATCGTCAGCCAAGCGATAACCGTAACTGAGACCAGCGTTGAATCTGTGTGGTGTTTAATTAAATGTCCAAAATTCAAAACTATATTATTATGTTCGTATTACAGACCACCTAACTCAGATATAACGTCAATGTTGGATTTTCAAAATCAAATAAACAGCGTAGCATCCAAGTATCCTGAAAGAAACTTGATTGTGGGTGGAGATTTCAACGTACCTTCTATAGATTGGGAGACTTATAGCTTCATTCCTGGTGGGAGGGATAAAGTGATCTGCGAGGCTTTATTACACACTTTCACATCTAATTCATTGTTTCAAATAGCATCCGCACCAAACAGAGGAGAAAATATTCTTGATTTATTAGCGACAAATATACCACATCAGGTAATAAACGTTGGCACTGTCGAAGGAATAAGTGACCATAGGGTAGTAACCGCAAAGTTTTCTCTAAATACCGCTGTAAACTTTAAAAAAGAGCGTAAAGTTTTCATTTTTAAAAGAGCTAATTTTGATGGGTTTAAGAGTCATATGAAAAATGCTTTCCCCGAGTTTCAAGAATCAGTATTAAAGTTAAATGTAGAGAATACTTGGAAAGCTTTTCTTTCGCTCGTAACTTCGGGAATAAATAGCTACATCCCTAGTAAAATAGTAAAAGAAGGCAGCGAACCGAGATGGTACGACGCGGAAGTGAGAAAATCATTGAGGCGACAGAGAGCGTGTCATGCTAAAATGAAAAAAGTCAGCACGGATTTATCCGCTAATGAACGCGAGCTAATAATTAAAAAATATAGGATGACTAAAGCCGCCACGAAGGAAGCGTTCAGGAATGCGTTCACGAATTTTAAAAGAAAAACACTAGTAGAGCAGTTACAGGATAACCCAAAAGCATTTTGGTCATATGTTAGGGAAGTTCAAGGTAAACGATCTACCGTATGTTCGCTGAGAAACGACAATGGAGATGTGTTGACAAGCAGTTACGATAAAGCCAATTTATTAAATTCCTACTTTAAGAGCGTGTTCACGGAGCCTTCCGAAAACTCACCCGAGACCGATGACAATCCCTGTCTACATAAGATGCCAGCTATTGACATTAGTACGCTCGGAATAGAAAATGTATTGAAATCGCTTAGTCCAAATAAATCACCTGGTCCAGACGAAATCCCTTCTCGCGTATATAAAGAACTAGCCTCAGAACTTGCCCCCTACTTGCAGTTAATATTCAGTAAATCCATCAATCAACACGAAGTACCTAATGACTGGAAAATCGCTAATGTAACGCCTATATTTAAAAGTGGAGACAAGGAACAGCCATCTAATTACAGGCCGATATCTTTAACGTCCATCTCTTGCAAAGTCCTTGAACACATCGTAGTCAGCTCGGTAATGAAACACCTAGACGCGCAAAACTTATTAATGGGAAATCAACATGGATTCAGGAAAAGCAGATCGTGCGAAACTCAGTTAGCGCTTTTCGCCCACGATATTTTAGTCTCCGGGGAAGACAACATTCCAGTAGACGCGATTTTTCTTGATTTCAAAAAGGCATTTGATAAAGTACCCCACGGAAAGTTAATAATAAAACTGAAATCTTATGGTCTAGACGAAGATGTCATTTCCTGGATTAGAGAATTTTTGAGCGACCGCGTCCAAAGAGTAGTATTAGACGGTGCAGTCTCCAATGAGGTTAGAGTGACTTCTGGCGTTCCTCAGGGTAGTGTCATTGGCCCACTCCTATTCCTTCTTTATATAAACGACATTGGCGAAGTAGTGCAGAGTAAGATACGATTATTTGCAGACGACGCTGTTGTTTACAGAGAAATCCGTTCCAGCAAAGATATAGATGAACTAACGAATGACCTTGCTGCTATCCAAGCTTGGTGCTATGCTTGGCAGTTAGAATTAAATTTGGAAAAATGCGTCGTAATGAATTTCTGGAAGAAGAATAACTCCCTACAGCGTAACTATGTCATTCGGGGCACGCAGTTAAAGGCAGTTGAATCTGTGAAATATCTAGGGGTTAGACTCAATAATGATCTATCGTGGAATAAACATATTCGAGAAATAACCGGTCAAGCTAATCGTAAAATGGGTTTTGTTAAAAGAATATTAGGAAAGTGCGACGACAAAGTGAGAGAAATTAGCTACTTTTCCCTCGTTAGACCACATTTGGAATACGCTGCCAGTGTTTGGGACCCTCATGAAAAAGGCTTAATAACAGAGTTAGAACGCGTGCAAAGAAGAGCTGCCAGGTATGTGAAAGGTCGTTACGATAGTCTTGTTAGTGTAACTGACCTCTTGGATAAACTCGGATGGGAATCTCTGTCGGACCGTAGATTGAAAAATAGACTAAACCTTTTAGATAAATTCAAGAGCAGTGTCTTTTCTGACGAAGTTAACTATATCTTGCGGACGCCAACGTACTACGGAAGATCAGATCATATAAATAAAATAAGAGAGATAGATTGCAGAACAGACAGATTCCGAATGTCATTTTTTCCACGATCTATAAGAGATTATAACGGCAGCAATAGAACGCGTAAATAGATTGCATGACTTGTAGTGTAGCCTACTAACCTATGTAAAACTTACTGCATGTTTCTGAATTTCTATTCTATATTCTATTTCTAACAGCATATAGTAGTATAGTTTGTTATTATACGGGACGTTTCTTGGACGGTGTGGTGTGCATGTGGGAGTCCAAATGCATGCTGGTGATTGATCACCCCCTGCCAAACACCCTAGAGGTGGCTCGCAGGGTAATTTGTAGATGTAGATGTAGATGTAGATGTCTTAATAATCTCCTATTTAAACTGCCCAAGGTCGGAGAGTTTCCTTCGTTTGATAGGGTATTAATAATCCTTATTTAAGCCAAGCGCTACATCTACATCTACATCTACAAATTACCCAGCGAGCCACCTCTAGGGTGTTTGGCAGGGGGTGATCAATCACCAGCATGCATTTGGACTCCCACATGCACACCACACCGTCCAAGAAACGTCCCGTATAATAACGAACTATACTACTATATGCTGTTAGAAATAGAATATAGAATAGAAATTCAGAAACATGCAGTAAGTTTTACATAGGTTAGTAGGCTACACTACAAGTCATGCAATCTATTTACGCGTTCTATTGCTGCCGTTATAATCTCTTATTGATCGTGGAAAAAATGACATTCGGAATCTGTCTGTTCTGCAATCTATCTCTCTTATTTTATTTATATGATCTGATCTTCCGTAGTACGTTGGCGTCCGCAAGATATAGTTAACTTCGTCAGAAAAGACACTGCTCTTGAATTTATCTAAAAGGTTTAGTCTATTTTTCAATCTACGGTCCGACAGAGATTCCCATCCGAGTTTATCCAAGAGGTCAGTTACACTAACAAGACTATCGTAACGACCTTTCACATACCTGGCAGCTCTTCTTTGCACGCGTTCTAACTCTGTTATTAAGCCTTTTTCATGAGGGTCCCAAACACTGGCAGCGTATTCCAAATGTGGTCTAACGAGGGAAAAGTAGCTAATTTCTCTCACTTTGTCGTCGCACTTTCCTAATATTCTTTTAACAAAACCCATTTTACGATTAGCTTGACCGGTTATTTCTCGAATATGTTTATTCCACGATAGATCATTAATGCTGATCATTAATTACATGCTAGCAGGGTACTCTGTTACCTGCTAGCAGCCTGCATCGTATCACCGCTCAAAGTCTCGCCCCAAGGTCACCTCACACGGCGACAGCGGGAACCAGAATGACTCCATACTGGGCTTTTCCCAGCATTCATACTTAGCTTTCGGGTTTTCGCGCGCTTGAAATTTTTCACTTTTCATTTAATCGCGTAAAATAGATATCGTCATTAAAAAATCTAAAAGCGTGAAATACGTACTCCAGGAGTAATAATCTTTCGATTTAGGCAATAAAAAAAATAAAAGGAAACCACCCTATTATATGTGAATATGAGTCTAACTAGTGCATTTAAAAATCCTATACCGTGCTCGTCTCTAAGGAGCCGGCAAAGAGGTTCGACTGCGTGACTCACCGGCGCCCACATCGTCATCATGGGATTTATGCCCGTCTCCCTCCTCTTTCGTTCGCACTCCCACGTCCCTCCTTCCCTCCCTCACGAAGCACTTTCTTCGCCTCGGACCAACTGGTCGTCGTCGACGCTCAGCAGAGGTCGCCGTGAGGCGGACAAACCTGTTCTCCAAGAGAGAGAGACCAGTCTCTCCCCCCCCCCACTCCTCTCCTCCGGATTTATCCCTCCCTCCCTTCGGACTCATCCCCCTTCCCCTTTGTTGGTGGCAACCCTTTACGCCGAACAAGGCTCTCTGTATAGGTGGTGCGGCTACGCAAAGGCGAGGCGTGGGTGTGGGCTATTACACAGGCGCTGCGAGGCCGCTGGCTGTTAAATTTGTGAACGCATATGAAGTGGAGGAAACAGATTTCGCTCTCGTTTTGATTCAGGATTGGGGACAGTAATGGAATATGAAGTTTCATCGCTAAGTTTTTTTCCGAGTTTGGTGGAGAAGTGCTTATCATGGTGGTTAGTAGGAGGAAACATCCATGGGAGATATGGTGGAGACAACGTTCGAAGCGAGTACTTATTGGGGAAGGGATATTTGCAGCCTGGTTTAGGGGAGAATTTTAGATTGGCATATGTTTTCGTCAGTGTCTCAAATCGATTTCGGATGAAATCAAAATATAATTCCGAAGGAGTCATCGTTTTACTCATTCAATATGTATTCCATCTATATTAATGATCTATTAATTAAATTAGAAATACTTTGGTATTCCTCTTCTGTTGAGCTCAGTTGAAATTGACTCTTTTTCTTCTACCGGCGGAGTCCTATCATCTGCATTCGAGCTGAATTTTGTTATTGCCAATTTAATCTACATCTGCATGATACTCTACGAGCCACCTCTAGGGTATTTGGAAGGGGATGATCAATCACCAGCATGCAGCATGCAATAGGATTCCCCCACGCACAACAAACGGTACAAAAAACGTTACGCATACTAAAAAATTACTCTAATGCATTCATTCAAAGGCAAAACTTACCAACTGCTCATTAAGGTTTTCTGCCAATAAAGCTAGAACCGAGTTTATGTAATTGTAAGTGGTCAGTTACACTAACGAGTTTTCACGTACCTTGCAGCTCTTCTTTTCACATGTTCTAACTTTGTTTTAACTGTCGTTTCTAACTCTGTTCATGATTTTAGAATTATTCCAGAACTCCCCAACAAATGAATTATAGGGAAAATTTTCCTCAGTGTTCCAGTTTTATTATAATTCGAAATAATGAATACATGTTACAGTGATTACTCTCGCGATGTTTGATTTGAAGGACTAGAGATAATCATTAGCTGATGCAAATTTTCAACCAGATATGAAAATAATGCAATGGTTCTCGATTGGCAATGAATGATGCTACTTGTCGTTATTTCGTCATAGATTGTTTCATTAACGTTAAAAGATTTTTATGAGCTTATTGAAATAAATACTTGCAGTTTTCCACGATTATGAGATTTATTAAGACCTAAGGTTCAATGTTAATGCATCATTTTTAAGGTTATATTATGTTATGGGCATATCCGTTAATTCGAGGCACCACGCGTTCGGTGTGTCTCGCTAAGAGATGCTCCGTCTACAGCATACAAGGTCGCCGCCAATGAGGCTTCTCTCTTACCATATACCGCCATGGGGAGGCCACTGTATTGGTTGTGTAACACTCTTGCGTCACCGATGCCTTTTGTTTGCCTTATAAATGCAGAAAGTCTTTCAGGAATTTACTTCAGATGCCTGCAAGGTTTAGAAATTGTTGTAAGGGGTGTTTTTCTCTGCTTTCATCATTACGAGGTGTTAAAGGTAGCATAATGCAAGTATTTCTATAGCAGATGGTGCTTCCCTTGAGCTGAACTGCTTCCCGTTGACGCATAAGCTGATTGCGTTTTTGGGTGTGATTCTAAAAGGATATTAGTAATAAGATCTTCCTGACCCGCATACCATGATTCCACTAAAATCTAGCTAAACTATCCGAGCAGGATATGCAAATAATCAATGAGAAAACTCAGGTGCTTATGGTCAAATATAGTAATCTGGTGTTTCATTTAGGACATATACTCGAATTGTCGATGGAATTCGGCGATGAAAGTTTTTTTAGGGTTCGATCAATCAACTTATTAATTTTGATTTTTGAACCACAGTTAAGAACACTGCTCTAACTTAATTGATGAAAATACGCCGGTGCATGAATCATTTATTGAAAATACTCATTAGACGAAGCAAAGTACTTTTTTCATAGTGAAGTGTAACTACCGAACAATCTAATTATTTTGCCTAATATTGTGATTTTCTCTCATTAACATGCAGCACTTGTTTAACTAAATTTATTAGTGAAACATCTGTTAGTTTGGAAGAGGGATTGTAATCCACATCTACATAATATGCGCGAGCCATCTTTAAGGTGTTTGGCAGGGGGTGATGAATCACCAGCATGGAAGATGATTCTCACATGCGCACCACACAGCCATAAAAATATAATTTTTTGGCCAATAAACAATAAAAAAATGTATCCTCCGGTCATATTTTCATAATTGAGTTCAATTCTTATCATTACTCATACTTTTGAGCAGAATAACTGAAAGAGACAAGTTTTGAAGATATAATTTGTATCCTAATGATGTTTATTCCACTTGTCTATTTTAAAATTCCTGCACCTATCGCAAGATTTAAGGGCTCAAGAATATAAGCATGCAGAGGTTCTTCAGTGTTCAGGTGTAAGAGGTTCGGTTTTTTTTAATGGCACGGAGCACGCAAATTAAAATTTCCGAAGCGGTCTGCTTTAATGGCGTCCTGTCCGAGGTCGTGTTGCCATGGCGGAGGGGCAGTTGAGTCTGCGGTAGCCCGTTACGGATCCACCTATCCCATCGCTTCCTCCTCCGCAGAGTCGCTTCAGCCCATTCCGCGAGAGAGAGAGAATAAAATCAGAAATGAAGCGAGTGAATTACAGCAGAACACCGTCGTGGTCGTTTGGGAACCGCTCATCGCCCTTCCCGTTGCTCGGCGGCGGCGCAAGGACGTCCGGTGGGCGGTTGGAGGGGGTGATAGGGGGGGCGCAACTGGGGGGGAGGAGGCGTATACAATGCGTGACGCGAGTAGAGAGAGAGAGAGAGAGAGGGAAAGTGGAGTCTGGAGCGGACTTGGGTATTTCCACGCGGAGGGTGGAGGTTCGAGCCTAAAGAGTATACCTGATAACTTCAGGCTTTACTTTGTGAAACCTCTCCATATTGGAAATAAAGAAATAAAAACTTTGTGAGGTTCACTGTTATTTAACTATGGGCACGACCCATTTTGTTTTTATTTTTTCAAATACAAGTATATCAGTAAGATCAGTCCCCTGACGATGTAACGAAGTTACGAAACCCGGGTCGTGCCCATAATTAAATAACGCTGAACCTTAGGAAGTTTTTTCTTCATTTCTTCATTTCCAATCAAGAGTAAAGATCACTCCCGATGCTTTAAACAGAAGTTTCTTCATCTACATTTACATTTACATATTACACCGCAAGCTGCCCGAATAGGTGTGTGGTGGTGTTATCAAATAGAAAGTAAATGCTCATACGAGTTCCGCCTAATATTTATTGTCGTCCTTCATTGTTCAGGGAAAAACGAATACCCAGGCCTATCCGTTCGGCAAAATATCTCTCTTAACTTATCGCTTCTGCCTGGCCTGTAAATATAGTGGGGTTTTAATATGATGTTCTCTGTGTCACTAATAAAGATATCAATTCTCAGTCATTCAAGCAATCTAAGCCTAGTGCGCAGCCTCCGAGTCTCTAGCGGCTTTCAGTCTAACTTGTTTTACATCTGCGCAAAAGCGGGCGGGACGCGAAGCTCGAGACCTAGGATTTAGTAATCGAGGACGTTACCCCGCCGTGGAATTATATTAGAGTGGTGAGTGCCATCGTAATGATTACTACCATGTTGTAATCCAAATTTCCTTCTAGAAGGGTGCTGACGAGAAAAGGTGGCTTTTATAATTCATGGACGCAGGCGTAAATGTCAGAATTCAATGCCGTTTGGAATTGTCCCCCCCGTTGTTTTCAAGTCACGCAGAAAAAACTCAAGTGCTCAAAAAATCATTTCACCGTTAAATCCATGGCCAGCGTGCGTTTCGTTTTCCCGTCCAATGTTTTTCCCCTTCCTTTCTTATAATTGCGTGCCAAATTTTAACGTCACGGTACAAGCATTTCAAATTAAAATTTTAACGGAGATTAACTCAAAATTCAGTTTCATGTCAGTCCATAATATTCTTATGCAATGGTGACCAGCCCCTCATGCGTAGATACAAATTCTTAAAAGATATATTGCTTTATTGATTTGAGAGCTCTAAACGGCCTGGTGAATATTTAGTTACGTTAAATACTGCTTTGCAAGATTTTTACGCGTAGAAAGACCTGCTATCATATTTACTCAAGGAATAACTGCTCTGAATGTCAAGTGTGCGAGGTATTATAGCTAACGTATAACCCATTTCTTAAAGTTTCAGTTTTCCCCAACCATTGGAACCCTTTTCTGGTAATCTTCATTTCTGGTAACATTGCTTTATGTGGAGAGTCTTTTGTTTTGTTTTTAGCGTAAACTGCGTCAGGAAGGGATCGAAGTGGCTTTGTTTCGAATATTTAGTTTACTTCTTGATCTTAAAACTGTTACAAGTATTTTTAGGGCAATAAATATTTAGATGAAATCGTTGTAAAGTAACGATTAGACTTTGTCAAGCTTCAAACATTCTTAAAATTGCTTAACTTCCTACAGTTTGGAACCAAGATTTTTCACATTATAATATGTTACAATCCTAACAACTTTTAAGAACTTTAACTCGTCTGTCACTTAGGAAGGAGAGAGCCAATTCATTTATTGTCTTCCGTGAACCAATTCCAACAAGTTCTACCTTGACATTTTGCTGGACGAATCCTTGGTATCCAAAATATTTCGCCGTGTGTGAGCGCTCGCAATTCGCATCCAAATAGGTGCCAAGGGGAGCTGGATTCAAGTCACGCGATATAATAGTTATATGCATAATATATTATAGGCAATATAAGAGTAGTTACGTTCGCAGAGATTTATAAATATTGCAGCTTGTTAATATTTTTCATTTAAGTGTGACGATACAACATATCACTTCTATTTTTGAACTCAGGATATGGCAGCAGGTCGTATTACGCAATTGCCTTTGGTTTTAAATTTGGAAAGTATGAAATCTACCCAAATCGAGTCAAATGTGTGATTTTTATAAAATTTCAATTGATTACAAAGTGAAATTTTGTTATTGATCGCCTAAGATGTCTCCACCATCTGCTCATTGCGTTTGGATCGGTAGTGCGCTTTTATCTCTCTGATCGTTCATAAGATGCATCGATAAGTATTACGGAATTTTTTAATATTGTTGAAAACGTTTTGGACCTATTTTTTAAAAAGAATAATCGAGTTATATTGAATAAAGCATTTCCTCTATGTTATTGAACGTGAAACTGCATTCCTCGGAGAAATGTTAATACTTTTTCAGCACCATCGTTTCAATTTTTTTTTATTATTTTTTTTCTATTTATATCACCAAAGACTATATTGTGCTCTTAATATAACTGGTCACGTGACTGGCTCTGGATATATTTTGTGGAACTTTTAATGTGGATGTCTGTCTCTGTGTCGCTTTTTTTCCAATTTCAAACAATGTTTTGTATGTTCATGTTTGACTGTTTTTTTAAAAACATTTTGTTCCTAAAAAACTTGCTTTAGGCGTTGAATCTGGTCAACAGGAACCATACTAGTGAAGAATGTTTTCAATTACTTTTTTTTAGCTCCGTTTATGCTTAAGTAAACTTGATAGTAACTTATTTGCGACAGCTGTCGGCTGCATTTTATTACGTGATGTTTTGGTTTTTTTTTAGCTCTCTTGAGTCATTCCCCAAGTCCACTTCAACTTAGTTGAGAGAATGGCTTACGAGAGAGACTTCAATCACCGGCATTGTTCCCCCTCTTTACACACCCTCCGCCTCTTTGCCACTGTCGCCCTTCCGACCCACACCCTTAGTACATCTTGCTCCTTCAGCTTGCGTATCCGCTTAGAAGCAATCTTGTGCCGGCGCATGTCGTTGAATTACGGCCCCTCGCGTCCATTTGACCTCCACTCCCAACCCACACTGCATGCGTCGCTCCGAGCGCTGCACCCGTTCAAGTCACCACCCAGCCCCTTGACCCCTGCCACCCCCTTCCTCTCCCCATTATCTCCCCAACTGGTGACGGGGCAGAGATTTTCCTTCGAATCATACGTTTTAGACCTTCGATATCAACAAGACACTCGTGCTAACAATATAAATTCGATTTCGGTAGCTGACAGTGGTTCAGAAACCTCGAAAATCCGGCATAAAATATACAAATTATTCGACAAATAAACTTTTTCCCCCGAACAATTTCCAGAAAAATCCCCTCGCAGGCGAAAGTGCAACTTCCAGTTCTTGAATGCAGAATAAGGTGCTTGAAAATTACCTTATTAGACGTAATATTTATATTCCAATTTTGTGCTAGAAAAATATGTTGATCTGAGTTAATAAAGGGTGTAATCAAAAACATCATTCGACTGACGAAATTTTATTGTCTTTCCCGCGTGATTGGAAGCATTATGCAATCCTTTTATTGTATCGTTTTTTCGTCGTACCACTGTTGTGCTTCTTGTACTTTTCCAACCCTCCTTAGACCCCCGTTGTCGCCACCGTGTACGAGGGATGAGATTGCGGAGGTGTGGAAGCCGTTGACCGGGGAACGGACGCGACAATCTTGATTCTCCAAGAGACTGACTCCCGCCCCCCGCCCACCGCGTGCATCGCCCTTGCCAAAGGTCCACACTTATCTTTATTCATGGGCGAAAGGGAGTTGGCCGATGCGTCCTTTTCATTCTTGACATGATCTGCTGGCCACTGATATTCAGCCACTCTATCACAAGGCCTAGCAGTTGAAATTCCCTGATTTTCCCACGAAAAAGTTGTCTTTTGGTGACTTTTTACTCCTATTACGGATCTATCTCTCAGAGACAATAATCGGTAACCAAGCCCATGCTTAATTCTCATGAAAAAGGTTTTGGTGCTTATCTATAACATCTACCTCGAAATAGTGCCTCGCAAGCCGCTTCAATTGGGGATTACGGAAACTGTTGGCACACCAGTCATTAACATGTACGATTAATTCGATACGGACACAAAGAAATTAATACGACATTTTTGAGATATTTTACTGCATTATCGTTTCCTATCGTGTAGAGGAGCCTTTTGTTGTTTGAGGAAAAACGAATTTTACACCTATCTGCTGGGAAAAAGATGTCTCTCATGTAATCGTTTCTGTCGGACCTGGAAATATGGTACGGTTCTAAGATGATGTCCTTCGCATCACTCTGGAAGATATTTTTCTCTTCTGTCATGTACAATCGAACACCAAAGTACTCAAAGTCGACAATAATTCATCATAATGAGTAATAAGAGCGTCGATAATAATCAGAATTAGCATCTGGCGAAAAAAACTTACGACGTGTGTAGTAAGTGGCTTGATTTGTAATGTTTCATTTAAATACTATGTTTTAAGTTTATATTTATTAATGGTTTAATTTATCTACGGTAATTATTGCAAATTTCCTCTATTTTCAAGGTGTCAAACTCCCTTTTTTGGTTCATTCCGTACATCTTTGATATTTTATAATCCGGAGTATATCCCAAAGGAGTTTATTCGTATCGTTGATATACTGTAGCCATTTTGGCAAAAATAATTTTATTTTAGTTTGAAAATTTACCAGCCTTTGAATTGATCTAGTTTAAATAAAAATGTGCTGGTTGCTCCATTAGGATCAGTTAGGCATATGGACTGAATCTGATACGCTATTTCAGACATTTCATTTTGGTGAAAGTTCACCCTTGAATGTGTTGGTCATTCGCGCTGATCTGACCACTCTAGACGAGTGTTTCGCCCTCGGTCCAATTTCTGCCTCCATTGCAATCGTGGATAACGATGCTTCGTGACGAGGCGGCTCCCGCCGTGTCGACCACTGTGCGCTGAGCGTGGGTTGAAGCTGACAAAGAGAAAGGGTTTCTTTTGAGTCCGGTACCGCTCCAGAATCGACGGTTACCGAACGCCGCCTTATATCTTTTATTGGAGGACACCTGCGTTAAAAAATCCAGCCTTCGTAGTTTTTCATTTCTTAGGCGAGATATAAGTCAACTCAGCTCTTGAAGGCTGAGTCGAATCTTTCTCTAGGTAAAACGGTCCTCTAAGAAAGCCATATTAATCTGTTACCGGCTCATTCAAGCAGAAATAATTTCTTTAAGATTATCTTTAAGATGCTTATTTCATTGTTTTTAAGTATTTTTTGGCATTTTTATTTGTGCTATTCCCACGAATACTAAGTCAAGGGCCATATATTTGTCGCCACTAAGTCTTTGAAAATTGATGAGGACTTTCCTTAGTTTAACTTTAATAAAGTAACAAGCATAGAAGGAATATGGTTAATTATGATTGTAACGACTATTTACACATATTTAGCTATGTAAGATCGGTATTTGAATATTTCCTCAAAGTTAGAAACCGAGCAAAATTGTTAACTCCACTATGTCATACGACTCCATGCTCTTGTATTAGAGATTGCATAGGGAATTGAAATAATCCAGCATATGATTCAATAAGTATTTTGTTATCCTTTTCATTCTATTTCATAAAATTAATTATAAAATATGGTACTTACCTCAACATTTTGTCAGTTCCGTATCATTTCCTAAACGAATGGCGTTTCAAGGACAATCGTCAAGAGCTACCACCTTTAGCGGTATATTGCCCTCTCAATCATTACTTCGCAAATATATGCTGGAGATCGTGACGTGATCAGCAATTTCCACAAGATATTGTTTCAGATAAAGGCAAGGTAATTTGTGGCTTTATGAAGTTTCCCATTCTTTATAGAGCCCATGACCTTGCGTGATTTATATTCTTCCATTAGGATTCTCGTATTTAAGTATTTCTGTATTAAAAGCGTTTTACTCGTTTTAAAAACTGTGGTTGTTTTATGATCCCAGTTAATTTTATGGGTTTAACTGTACCACGTATCATACGTAGGTAATTGGAAATCAGTGCCCCAAATGCCTCACCAATCTCTCTTGCTTATTGAATTGGAGAAAAACGTCGATCAATGTCTGAAACAACCAAGCTGGCTCTCATTTATTATAGGTTGAATTAATATACTTATTTTTGCACATAAATATTTACATCAAAGTCTACTTAGTCTATTTTATGTATAAATTTTAAATACGAAATTAGTTGGGGATGCGTGACCGATAAAATCCCAAATTTTAACGTCTAAATAACGTACTATGCATAGTATTCGATTATAAGAAAACATATGGCGTCCGATTTTAATTAACATTTAAACATTCTAAATTTGACATTGGAGATGATAAAATGGGGATATGAAGGCTAAAAAAATGTAACAATTTACTTTACTTATGTATAAAGAGTATAATTGAGAGTAAAAGCGAGCAGTTAAGAGTGCTCAACGAATAAATCCTAAATGTTGTCTTTGTTATATTTCCGTGGCCTGCTCAAAAATTATGAAATGCGGAAATTGCTGTAGTATCTTCCTTCTGCCTACTTTTTGTTATGAGATCGCAATGTCCTTTCGCTTCAGAGCGCAATCTCTGCTCCAGATGATTCTATCGCCGAAATAGGAAGCCACAACACAGGTGAGTCATCTCGGATCATCTTCACCTCTTATTCATCGAGTTTTCGTCCCATAATTTTCCACCCAGCTCTATCGGCAAAAATTCGCACCAGCCCTTTTATCTCGTCCGCTGTGCTGTACATTCTCTTATCCTGGAGTATGAAGTCATTCGAAAGGAATAAAAAGCATCATAATATGCAATGTATAATACCTTCTCACCATGTATGATCTCTCGGGGATTATTCTGAAGACTCCTTATAGAGAGTAAAACCTAGAGGTAGATTTGATATTACTAATTGTTAAATAATTCTCACTGTTACTCGTAAATTTTCACTGCAGTCATTAATTGGAGTTCGAAGTTAGATTATGTCGGTATACTTGAATAAATATCGGAAATCACCCAGTTTTAGTGCCCATAGGATTTTGATGGTTTTTAAATGCCATTTTCTAAAAAATTCAGGCGTGAGAAGCCCAGTTTTTTAGTTCTTCGGGCGATCAAAGTTATACAACGAGGCCATTATTCTGAGATTATCAAAGAAATTTTTTTCACGGTTGTACCTCCTTAACCCATCTCTTGAGTCTCCGGATTGCAAAATACCTAATTGATCTCGTAGCCGTTTCCTTCGCATGTGAATTTCATCGGATATTTGTCTACTACGAATCTGAAGTTAAAGTGACACCCCTAATGGGTGATTGTTTATAAGTCTTTTTACTAGAAAATCGTTTCGGTGGACTTAAATTGCTCTCTTCTTCTTCACTATCACTCCGTTAGCGCTTTGGTGTCGCTATTCTAGAGCTCGCTCTAAAACCTTTATCTCGCCCCGACTAAATTGCTACAATTTGGACGAGAAATGAAAGCAATTCCGGTGGAAAGCCTTGATAGTTATTCCAAAGGCGGCGCCACGTTTCCCCGTTTTTTGTTCTCACTTGTAATGGATCTTCTTCAGTTTTTTACGCAGTTGCCAAATCGCTTTGTTTTGATTGACGCGAGGATTGCCAAATCGTCGTCTCCATCTACCGGATGATCGGTGTAACTCACTAGTGGATATCACATAGATGAGAAATAGCCCCCGTGAGAAGAGTCAGCTAACTGTACTGCGCTTATGTTTTCCAACAGAGCAAATGAATGGATGCCAGCGGAAGACATCACTTTTCATTTTAACCGCACTCGATTCATTTCCCCTCTCGTCACCGACTGTTCAAGTTCAAGGGGAAATGCCATTTTTTCTGCATTCCAAGCCCACGACTCTCGTGTTTACGTCCATCTTACTTCGTTGCTTCCTGCGCGGAGCCTCTTCGAAAGGTACCTAACGGGTTGGATCCATCCAGAGATTGGATCGCGTTCACTATTTCTTCGAGGCCCATGAAAAGGAAAGAAAAGCACACCACATCATAAGCCTCGCTGTGTGGGAGTTATATCGCCGCAGTGGAGAAATCACAGCGTTTTATGATGTTCTCATTTCTGGAATAGCTATGTTGAGCGCGGCGGCTGGGATGTCACGGAGGTATTCCACTGAGCAAGTTCGTGCGGTTGCAGCACCTAAGACTCACTTTTTAAAGTGGAAGCATGCGAAAATGCTCTCTTATATAAGCAACGTTTCATCCTCATCAATTTTACTTAGCATGAATTTGAGGATGCAACATTAAGTGGAGCATCTACTAGATCTCATTAACTTCAGTTCTGCCTCAAAGTTCATTTAGCTTATTACGGTGGTGAAGTGTCCGTTAACCGAATGTTATTGATCATTGTTTTTATAAGACGATTGTTTGACACCTAATAATATGGTTATCTTGTAGCATTTCGGCACACGAGGTTACCATAGGACCATCCTTAAGAAAAGTACCACGCTGAAAAAACAAATAGAATATCATACGTATAGAGACGTTTAATGAGAGGCCCTACAACTACTCCCCTTCGTTCAACTAATATGAACACAGAACTGACAATGCTATGATGGCTACACTTGAATGGCGACATTCGACTTTGCGTGAATTTTAGTCTTATCATTTAGTTGTAGTCAGTAGTGTGGGAGAAAGTAAAGCCTTTCACTAGTTCTAAAATCTATTGAAAGTCCTTTAACATAGATTTTTTTATTGATGAATGAAATTAAATGTGAAGGGTGAAATGTTTTGCTTATTATTCAGGGTCGTAACGAGTGAATCACAAGTTGCGACTTAGTGATTATGAAGAAAGGTACAAGGCTTACGCGCGACGTGTTTCACATAGTGAAATTTCTGCAAGTATAGTTTACAGTGGAGCTCTAAGAAGGCAGAAAAGTGTTGACGAGTCGATTCATTCATCCTCATGGAATCCGAGTGACCCTTCCATACATATTGTTGAGCTGAAGATATACCGCGTATTTATAAATGAATATCGCGGTTTTAACGCTTTATAATATTTGATGAATTTTACTTAGTTATAAATTATATGTCAAATGAAAGAGCAACTCAAACAGTTTTGTTCTTTTTAGCAACAATGCACATGTGCGTGATTTCCACCGCGAGCCGCTTGAAAGCGGTAGTAGTAAAGATGGCGACTATTGAACAGAAAGCGTTTTGTGTTTTACAGTTTACGTATAATGCAATAAATATTATGCAGCGTTAAAACCCCGATATTCATTTATAAACAACCGGTATATTATTCTTAGCTTTAGCCGATTAATCAATCGATATCATCAAATAAAAATTTGGTATAACAATTTTAGGGAGAAATTTAAGTGTCTTTCTTTCTCTGTGGTATTATTATTTCAAGTTTTTTTCACTTTGACCCCTATTCCTATTTAAACCTATTCCATACATTTATTACATTTTATATAGGCTTTATGTTTGCTGCTCTCGTGGCTAAAACTATGGAAGCCAGGATCGGGTGGGAAAACCAATAATAATAACCAGGAAACAATGAAAACGAGAGCGCTTCGTCTCCGGGAGCGATTCGCTCCGAACGAATTGCTTCGAAACGGACAGGAAATGAGATGTGGAGTTCGCGAGGAAATATCATCCGGCTCGAGGCTGTTATTTCAGGGTAGAAAGAAGAAATGTTCTCCCGCGAGGCGAATGAACTAAATTCGCAACGGTTATCACGGGGGAATTTTCTTCTCGGAGATATTTCCCCGGGCGCGAACGGATGCGCAAGTGAAGACGTATTTTAAGAGGCATTCTCACTTCAAGGAATGCTCACTCCCTAGCGGTGGCGGAAAAAATTGAGAAAATCCATTCTGGATTTTGTGAGAGTATTGCTGATGCATGAGTAGATACTTGTCACCTAAGTCATTTATGAACATCTTGAAAAATACTCTGTAACGGAAGACATAGTTCTGAAACATCAAAATCTCTTATTAAATATCGTTTCGCCCATCAATCCATTTCCCAGGAATCCACCCCCTTAGTACAGTTTCACATAATTAAAGGTTAACTCTAGTTCAAATTTTACGTTTTGAACTTTGATTACAATACTCTGATTTGACACCGGTAGGAGAATGGGTTTTCTACAATTTAATTTCTACCCCTAAATTTGTATTATGGATCCAAGGCATTGTGGACTTATCAAAGTACTTTCCCATTCATGTGGTGTAGGTTGGGTTCGGCCACTGCTAGCTGATGGTATCACCCTTTCCCACTCTCATTCGCAAAACAAATCTTCTCTTCGCAGCCTCTCGTTCTTCGTGATCCACGCTTCCAGCATAACGCGCCTTCTTGTCACAATCTTGTAGCTTTCAGCAAGGATTTTTGCGCGGCTGCAAAGAGTTCGCTGTGCCAACTTACCAGCCGTTCCCCCAACATTTTAGCTCCTGTAAATTGTGCACATTGTTTTTTATTATGGCGCGGCGTTACAAAGTGGGCACTTTTTGAGCGCCAGATCAACTCTCTGATCTTTGATGTGGCCTCTGAACATTTTCCTGGGAAGCAGTCGATGAGTTATCCATACCAGGGGCGCAGCAGCTAGGAATTAAGGCTGGGGGGGGGGGGGGGGTTTAGGAGCAATTAATACCTGGGTGTGTGGGGGTATGGAATACCCACCAGGATAAGCAGTAGGTGCAAGATTAATAAACTGCGGAATTTTAAGATAAATGGTTCAAAATGGTGAGTTTTACAGCTCTCTGAGGGATATTCCTTTAATCCTTACACTATTATATTAGTAATATCAATCCAATTAAGTAAAATGGATTCACTTAGAAATTTCTCTGAGCTCTGGGGGGCGGTTTATCCCCCAAACCCCCCCCCCTCGCTGCGCCGCTGATCCATACATTCTAGAGAATACAGGAATCCTTCCATCCCTAAGCAATTGCGAGCGCATTACACTCTTGTTTGCTGGATTTTGCGGTCGTGTGATTGGTTGAAGGTATACACGGTGGAAGGATGAAGTGAAGCCTCGATGGTGAGGGTTTAGACAAAGGCGCATGGTATCCAAGATGAAAGGATTTTGCGGACGCAATGAAAGGTGTCCGTGTCGGTCGACAAAAAAGAATCGCAATCCGCACCATCGCATCGCATCGCCTCGTCTCCCGTCACTCACACCACGCGAGAGCAGTGTGCGGGGATAACGGTGCCTGCCGTCCCTTTTCAGTCGCTTGGTCCAAAGTTCTTTTGATTTGTTTCGATGACAATGAAATGTGTGACGTGTTTGCCTTGGATGTGCAAAGAATTGGCTGTCTCTCTCGAGGCCTATCAATGACAGCAACGAAATATAGTGCAGCGATTCAGGTGGACACCATTGTCCGATGGTCGTGTCGTCGAAATTCTTGGAATCAATCTTTTCAGCATGTTCATTCGGCGATGAACACAAAATAAGGAGGATCAAAATGCAAGAAGTGAGAGGTTCACCCATTCCTTTTTCCAATTAAAAGGAAAAAAGCAACGGCATTAACTGCGACACACGAATGAAGGGGTAGTACTTTTTATATATCATTGCATATTTTTTTCAGTTTGCCATCATTGTTCTTTTGCTGCCTTTGAATACTCTGGCACACGAGTGGACAATTTTTGGAAGCTAAACTTTGCGCGTTTGTAGAAATGAGGAAGGTGCATCATCGACCAAAATTACCTTCAATCGTGAGTAAAAGCCGCGGAAAATGTTTTTTGTATATAATCCTGAAGGGATGGAATATAGGATGGACCATATTAAGCATTGGTGGATATACTGATAATACTTGAAAAATATTTAAATCCTAATATTTCCAACGAATCGTGTCTATAGCCCTAAACATTTTGGTTAGTTTCCGGAAGACATGTTGTAATTGTAACTGGTGCCCCATAATTGTAAAGGAAGGTTGGCTTGGGAACCAGTATTTTTGAGCTAACCAAACGAATGATTTTGAATTCATTATTTGTAATTCGAGTTCAGGCACCTCTCCTATTTAGTATTCCGATTATAGTTTCCCTTGGAATATATTCTCCAACTCCGGGCTGACATCACCGTGCCTGCTATCTGGAAAATGTGTGTGGTCACTGATTCGATATATTTATTTTTCATATTTTTTCTTCCAGGGGGGGAGAAATCTGAAATTGCGTCACATCACGCTGCTCCTTAACTTGTTTTCTATATCCCTCGGAGTTGTCGAGGTGGAATACGAAGAGCTTGTAACCTTTATCGAATAATGGATTCCATTTGAGAACATTTTCTTGAGCTGCACGTATAAAAACATGATTTCTCCACGAACTAGTTTATGGTAGAAGCTTTCGTGAGTTAAACGTGCGAGTGAGGTGTAGGTCACTAATGCTTAGACAGCTGAGATGTTTCGGAAGAGCCATTTCGATCCGAGTCGTACCTAAGAGTGGGTATAATAACATTTTGCTCCGTTGTGATCTTAAATTAATGGGCATATGTATGGGCTTATATTACTTTCGCTTAAAACACGTGATACATTGAGGTGAGTAAATATCACGCACTAACTCGCAGTGTTTTTTTTTACGTTACACTATAATCATTGAGAGCGTAGTTGCTTCATCCTTGCGTCACCTTTTATACCATCGCACTTGCAAGCATGTGGCCACTTAAAGGGTTTACTTTGTTTTTCATGTTTATTTTCTTTTTTAGGAATTCAAGGAAGAATCACATTGGGCGAAAAGTTCGGAGGAAGCTTCAGTTGGATTTTATACCTAATGGTTGCTTAGGTCTAAATCAGTGGATAGGTTGTATTTGACCAAATATAAGTGCTACAGTGGGTGAGGAGAGGCAGGTTCTGGATGAGATATGTAGTGGACAGAGGGGAAGTACTTAGCGGGGAGGGGAAGTTGGAAACAGTGTATGAAGGTAGAAAGTTGAGTGAGCGAGGGAGAGGAAGGAAGAGAATTGGATTTATAGTTGTAGAATGAAAAGGAGTGGACATTATTGTGATTTGAAGAGTCAAGTCCATGAAGGGGGATATTGCCAGAATACTTCTTAAAATCACCGTGGAAACCTACATTTATCGGTAGAATACGTTAATAATAAGTGTTACTGCTTAAGTGCACACTCTATTTTAAATACATTCTCAACACAGAACAAAATATACTTGTAGTTAAGCGGTCGCATAACAATTTAAATAGATCCTCTACTCATTTAGAAACTGAGTTCGATTGTTTGGAGAACTCTGAGGATTTTTCATCTCACATGACGCCATTGTATCCTGAGCTCAATGCTACTTCTCATATTACTCCACCATAGTTTTTTTTACGCCATGCTGTCGAGATTTGGCCATTTTGTCGGACTGGTCTCTCCAACCAGTACCATCCGGGAGATAAATCGCTCGATTCCGAAACGTATCATTTTTACGAGATCTTCGCCGACGCCCAAGATTTATAGCTCCCGTGGCATGTGCGAAATACTCGAGATTACCCCCCAATCTTTGCGAAAATTCTCTTCGTATTTATGTTCGGGTGGCTCTTCTTCCGTTGGGCCGATTTCCTCTCTGGCCACGATTTGAGAGGGGATGAAAAAAAGGCGTGTACATGACAGGCTTACGGGAGTATCGGTTTCCTCTCCAACTCTCTCTCTCTCTCTATCTCTGTGTGCGATTAGCCGCTACACATCGCGTGACTCACTCGCCGTGCTTGGAGTTCTGCCTCTTGAGAAGATGGGCGCAATCTTCGTTTTGGAGATTCGCCGATGTGTTTCCCTCTCAGTCTTTCTTCCGGCATCAGCCACTGACTGTAACCACTGACCGAGCACATCGTGGGTCTTCCTGAAACGTACACTCGCATCCTGCTTTAACCACGGATGAATTAATCTCCATTTCGGCCAATTGAGTCGGTTGCTATCGATAGTATTACTCAAAGAGTGAGAGAAAGGTGTAGACTTGTCTAGCATTGGTGGACGGATGATAGGGTGATAAATTAGGAGGTATGTATAGAAGAATAGGAGAAGAAAGGATCACTGTGCGCCGAAGAAGAGCACATTGGATTTAACACATGAGACACAGCAGTTACATGTGAAGCGTAATGGAAGAACAAATTAATGATAAACTCCTCAGAGGAAGACCAAGGGACAAGTACTTTGGGCAGATCAAGAAAGATGCGAGAAAGGAGTTGTTTTAAGGTTTGGGAAAATTTTGTCTAATTTCTTACAATTCTCCTCCTATCCTTTTTCTTGGTCCT
Source organism: Ischnura elegans (assembly GCF_921293095.1). Lineage (NCBI taxonomy): Eukaryota > Metazoa > Arthropoda > Insecta > Odonata > Coenagrionidae > Ischnura > Ischnura elegans. Next base: position 110,032,584 of record NC_060254.1, on the reverse strand, counting down.
AAGAATAATCCATACACCGGTATTGGATATATTATTTCCGCTTAATTTTTCTTTATGTTTACTATTTGCTCATAAAATATCAATTAACTCTCCTGTTTCGAATAAAAATTAGGTCTGGATAGTATAATACTGAACCTATGAATCTTTGATTTTGGGCTTCTTTAAACTTCATTCATTAGTATTGACGCATTAACAAAAAATCACATAGGGATAACAAGACTTGCAATCAGAAATGCTGTAGGGAACGGTGAGGTACAATCGAAGCTCGCTTTTCCCCTCTCTCATATTCGGTGCGAATATTCACGCACTCTCTCCACGCACTGCTCGCGGACCATTCGAGGTCGACAATGGCGGCCGAAACGAAGACGAGAGACCCTCCGAAATCCCCAAGCAGGAAGTGATCTCGCTATGCTGTCCCCACGAACCACGCGATCCATAATGGTCTGCAAGAATTCCGCGCATCGTAAATGCTCCAACCGGATCCAGGACTTGTCCAAAGAAGGGTCTTCGGGGGGAGGGTGGTTGATGGCTGGAGCATTGGAAGAGGGGAAGAAACAGCCTCCCTCTTCTCTTGAGGAGGAGGATGAGGAGGCCTCATATGGAGAGGGGAAGGCTGAAATCCAAAGGAGAGCGACAGCGCGCAGCTAAGGAGGGTGGGTTGCATTACCGCGTGCTGCTTCGCGAGTCGGGAGAAAAAAATCTGTCGCCTCTCACGCGCAATGTTTACCTCAGAGGTGGCACCAACAGAGCGCTGGATGCTCTCTCGCTTACTGATAGCTGAAGCTGACGTAGGAACCGCATTACGTCGGAAATCACCGATAAGTGTGGCTCCTTCATTTCCGCGAACCCATCAACGCATGCTGCTTCTGAATGTGGGAAGTAGGATCATCGGAAATTGAGGGAAAATCGTAAAAACGCCACTAATACTTAAAATCGTGCAAGAAATGCAAACAAATATGAAGCCGTCAATATTTTTATTCGAGAAATTCAGGGAGCCATGTGGATAGTGTTATAATCAATCCTGAAAAACGTTGCTAAATACTGAATTTATAAACATGTTTGTTTATTTTAAAGAAATGCTGAATCTCATACTTTCCGATTTCAAAATTAAATTAAAATATCAATATTAGTCTAATTAGACTCAACACCTCTATTCAGATAATACCATCGACGGTATCAGCCAATCAGCTTTCTCCTTTCCGTCGGACAAGTCGAGGGGTTAGAGAGGTCTTATAGTGCTATAACTTCCATCTTGGACGAATGCGCAGAAGTCTGAAATCGAACCTATGATGGATTCGTCTGGTTTGAACTCTACCCTAATCTGTCCAACGGGCTGATCACTAAGTAAGTCATTATAATATTAGATTATGGGCAGTGATGAAAAAAGTTTTTATTGAAATTGGCAATTTGATGGGTTAAAAATTATAATCCTCAGAACCATGCTCACGTAAATGTATTTTTTTTTCACGATCAAATGGCATGCTCTGGTGTCACTGGAGCCGTCTTTGAAGAGACTGTGTGGCCCGCAAAGATATGTAGCGTATATGTAGATGTGTGTGTGTGTGCAGTTGACGAAAGGCATTCGGAGCGTCGGAAACTTCGCCCGAAGGAGAAATAGGCGTTGGAGCGTGAGCTGAGGAAATGGGTGGAGAGGTGAGTGCATTGGGAAGGCGGAAGTTGTGGCTGAGGAGGCGATGGAGATGGATGGCGGGGCAGAAACGTGTTCCTAATCAGTCTCATGAATGCAAGAGATGCGGACGAGATGCAAATGGTATACTGGACGAGAAAGGTCCGCGCGACAGAGAAATATGTGCACGAGAGGAATACGTAAACGACGGAGAGAGAGGAAGAAAGTTTCTTCTGCTCGTTTTGAGCGTCGCCTCGGAGCGAACGTTCTCTCGTCGTTTCCTCGTTCCCTCTTTGAGCTTATCGCTATCCCAGATCACGGCCGTATTTTGCAACAGCAAAGGAAGTTAGCACCATCAGAATCACGGGAGAATTTCTAGAACAAAAAATTAAGGCCTTATTCATGTTACTCGCTGATAAACCTATACTTTTGCGTCGATCAGGGCAGTATCTCTATTTATCTCTATGTAAGCTACTTTACATCTACCTTGAACTTAAAATTTCAGAGGGGTGTCAGTTTCTTTTGCTGTAAACACATATTTTTTCGGTGTTGCAAAATGCATAGTGGGTCCCTTATGGACAGAGTGAAATCGGTTAGAAAATACGTTATCGTTACTGGGAATTACGATATTGAATTTCATGTATTCTAACCATATCACTGTAATCGCTCATGTATATGCAAATTGCCTTTTCCCGTTCATTGGCGCTCTGTAGATCCTAATGGAAGTAAACGAATAAAGAAACGTACTTATTAAGTAAATTTTATTCATACTTGGTTTGCTCTCATATGCCTTGACATGAAAATGAAGCGATCTTTGTGAACCGATCAGCATGAGTCAAAAACCATTAGCGTGGAGGTGGAGTCGGTTCTTTGCTTTGTATTTCGTAGTCTGTGTTTGGAGCTCAGCAACCAAAGGCTGAGGAAGGCAAGCAAGAGAGACTCGCGGGAATTGAGAAGAAGGGGATGTTTGAGGGAGGAAGTGAGAGTGAGGGGTGGATGAGGAAGGCGAGAGGAGTGCTTGTGAGGAGTGGGAAGAGAGAAAGGGAACAGTATTACGGTATATCGATGCCAACGAAAGAACAAGTTGAATGCGAGCGAGAAGATATTTCTCCGACGGGAAACTCTGAAACTCCACTTGCCCCTCGATCAAAATTTCAACTTTCTAGGTTTGCATGAGATATATACATCTACATAATATCCCGTAATCTCCCTCAATGCCATGCATAATCATGCGGCAAATATATCTCTATAAAATATCTTTGTTGCTTTTGGATACATGCGAAGGTTCTAATATGATGTTCTCTCTTGTCGCTCTGAAATATATCTATTCTCAGTTCCTATCAAGCAATTTAAGCCAAGTGCGCAGCCTCGTAGATGCAGAGGGAGATCTGATCCTGTGATAACCGCGAAGTAGAAGAATTTATATTGAGATTAAGGAGGAAGGAATGGCTTGAAGGTGAATTGAAGGAAGGGAGAGAGAGAGAGAGGTGCACAAAAAGAGAGAAGGGGGGTGTGGGAGTCATTTCGACTCCCCCTCTCCTCCCCTCCCCTCCCACCCCCTACCCCCTCTCTTCTTCCGAGTTCGTTGCCTCTCTTCTCTCAACCGTTGACCGCTGTTCCTCCGCCTGCCTCGGGCCGCCCGCCCTTCCCCGCACCAGGCCGCTGCACAACCATCATCTCGACATCCACCATCATCTGCAAATGTTTACAATTCCTTCGGCCCCTAGCACTATCGCCGGGGGCCGATCTGAATCTCTTTCGATTTTTAATGTTAAAATTTTGAAGACATGTGTTCTTGGAGCTAAGTTGGTGCACAATCTTGCGTGATTACTACATCTACATAACACCCTGCGAGCCACCTCTAGGGTGTTAAGCAGGGGGTGATCAATCACCAACATGCAGGAGGACTTCCACATGCACACCACACAGTCCAAAAAACGTCACGCATACTAAAAAATTATACTACCACATGCCGTTAGAAATAATTATAAGATTAAGAAACATGCATTAAGTTTTACATAGGTTAGTAGGCTACGCTACAAGTCATCTAATCTATTTATGAGTCCTATCGCTGCCGTTATAATCTCTTATCGATCGTGGAAAAAAGACATTCTGAATCTGTCTGTTCTACAATCTATCTCTCTTATTTTATTTATGTGATCTGATCTTCCGTAGTATGTTGGCGTCCTTAAGATATGGTTAACTTCGTCAGAAAAGACACTGCTCTTGAATTTATCTAAAAGGTTTAGTCTATTTTTCAATCTACGTTCCGACAGAGATTCCCATCCGAGTTTATCCAAGAGGTCAGTTACACTAACAAGACTATCGTAACGACCTTTCAAATACCTGGCAGCTCCTCTTTGCACGCGTTCTAACTCTGTTATTAAGCTTTTTTCATGAGGGTCTCAAACACTGGCAGCGTATTCCAAATGTGGTCTAACGAGGGAAAAGAAGCTAATTACTCTCACTTTGTCGTCGCACTTTCCTAATATTCTTTTAACATTTACTAGTGTAAATGAATCCCCGTATCCATGTTTTTGGTTCTCCTCATTATTTATGTAGGTCGACAGTATTTTACTCTATGCGTTTTAGTTCGTTAAATAAGTTAATATTAATGCGATTTATTCTCCTTGTGACTTAACTGCTTGAATCTACTCTGGCATTAAAATTGCTCTACCTAGTTGTATTTAGGGCATTTGCGATTAAATTGCTGTGATTCAGGAATTTCGGATCTCGTAACTCCAAAAATAAATTTTTCACGGAAAAAAATAAATCGTGCGGTCGTAAAGGAATTTTCACATTTTAAATGTGGCGATTGAAGTATTCTTCTCACAATTATGAGGATACATTTTGTGCTCCATGGGAAACATTCTTCATGGAGCCTTATCGATATAATTTACATTCATCTGAGTATAAGCATACAGTAACCAAAATGTTTCACTACTGAGTCATTGTAAATATGATTCTGAATACTTGTTTACCCCTACACCCGTTAGTGTTGTAACCATTCGGAGTCAACCGGTGAAAAATATTCATTTTATTATGATTTAATTTGATTCCACATTAAATTTTAACGTAGGGCATGCACGCTGGCATTTTCAGAATTTCGTTTTCATATTAAAAAAAAACTTTCCTTATCTTACTCTACGATAAGAATGACCAAAATAACCGTCAAATGGTTGTCAGTACATATAAAATGTAATGCACCCACTGTTATTAATGTACTCAGTTTTAGGTTCCAGGCTTTATTTTGTGTGATCGTATGAATGGGGAAGAAACTTCGCTTCCGCTCTTTGTTTTCACTTTTATTGTCTCGTTTCAATTTGATATTGCTTTGGTGCAGAAAGAGTAACACTTACGTCGAAACCACTGTGGGTAAAAATAGTGTGTGGAGTGTATGGAATGAAGTTAATTTTGCTCTCAGCCTTGTTCGTCGCATCCTTGATCGTGGACGGTGTTTTCATGGGCAAGTAAGGATCGATCAGATGTTGACATCGCCGTATCCAAGCAACATACCCCCCTCATCCTCCTGCTGCTTTCACTCTCCTTTCCGCGGTGACTTTCCCCTCCCCACACATGTCCTTTCGTTCCATCTCTCTTCATCTCCATCGCCTTCCTCTTCTGACCACTCTTCCGGTCTCCGATGCCTCGAATAGTATTCACCGTCGGCCAAATGTGGATTGTGAAGGGAACCTACAGTCCTTGCAAAAGCTTACGGCGTTACACAAAATTAATTTATATATCTATCCATTTTTATAATTTCAACGCTCCGAGAAAAGCATATTTCAGGTCTTTCACGTCGGGAGAATGTAGCAAACAACAGTGTAGGGTTCCCATGCCCTTGAAGGGGGCAACCCACCCATGAAGGACTCGAACCCACGATCTTCGGTTTGGCAGGCGAGGGTTTTTACACCTCCCCCCTCGGCCGAGATGAAAAGTCGTTCTTGTGAATTAGAAGAGGTAAGTTCCAATTGGGAATTTGGGGATCGGCCGGCGTGATTCGCTTTAGTGCTCCTCGTAAACCTATCTCGGCAGCGTTTTAGGCTATTGGGTTGAGCATGGGTAGTCTCTGACTGATCAAATCACTTCAACACCCTATCACAAAACTCCTACTATACCTTGAATGTGCGAACTTCTCATGCCTGTGGCTTAGTCTGTGGTAAGCTCTACCCTCACCTATCCAAACCATTCGTCGGGCTGAACCCCTGAGGAACCTCCCTCAGCCGTCAATGATGCAAAATGTTGAGCTGCGCCTTATTTTCTCTGCATTCCTTCGTTTCGTGTAGGGGCGCGAGAGAGGCGCAGACGGAAGGAAGTATTCACGTTCTCCTTCGATGGCATCCGTCGTCACAGGACGCAGCAGTTCGTAGCCCTCCCGACCAACCAACCCTTCTGCCAGCCTAATGGCCGCGTCTAATTTCCGAACGTTTTTCCCCGCCAGCGATAGATGGATGCATGGAGGAGCTTCTTCCTGCCTCTTCCTGCTTGACGCTGCCTTGCTCCCACTTGCTCAGCTCAGATGCGACAGAATTCATCGCGAGGCGGTGTAAATACAATTGGCATTATTTTAATAAAGTCATCGAGATTTGAGGAATAATTTAGGTCCTTCCCTTTCACAAGCCAATACACTCAAGTGTATAATATTGATCAGATGAAAGTGTAACCTTGGCTATTAGGGTAACATGACTGCTCCAGCTGTATGAAAAAGTGTTTGATAGATAAGGAAATAAATAATTTGTTTAAAATAACCTTGATTTGCGAATTACCCAGCCACTTCCTAACAAATTTCTCACTTTTCCGCTTCCTTCCACTCCATCCCCCACCTGTACAACCAGTAACGTAATTTATATCCTTTTATGTAATTCCTGCCCCGCCTTCTACATTGGTTTAACCACCACCTCACTCAACCTACGGATTAACAACCATCGAGCTTCTTGCAAATCCACTTCCCAATCTGCTTCGCTTCCTGTCCCTACCCACGCCTTTTCCCATAATTTAGAATTTGATGACTGCTTTCACATAGGAATACTTGCCTCTCTCCCACCCTCCGCCTCACCGCTAGAATTAAAAACGCTTGAATTGTCTTCCATTTGGCTACACCAAGCATTCAACCCGCCTGGCCTTAACAGGGCCCACTGATCTCCATAGCCTTCTCCTATCCCCCATTCCCCATCCTCTCCCTTCCCCTATCTTATCCTAATCTCCTCAGCCTTTAGGCATCCTCTGTCCTCGTCCTCAGTCTCTTCTTGCCTCCCTCCCGACGAAGACCCTAAGAGGTCGAAAATTTGAAAGAAACTAACGTGTGAGTCCTCTTTTATTTGTGTCTGTGTTTTTGTGGCCTATCATGGCATTTATTTATATTCATATCACCTGTGGTGTCTTTCATAAGTAACATATATACGTTGCTATATGCAATCAATCTGTGTGAACTTCTGTCCTCGAGCGGCTTAACGACTGCAGTGATTACCATCCAGTTCCTGAGTCTTCAGCTGCTAGCAACTGTTCGTCGTCCTGTCCCTCCTTTCACCACTGTTTCTCCATTCTAAAATTTCCTTTTTCTCACCTTTTGCCCTGTTCTGACCCAACTTTCCCGACATGCCTGCCCTTGATCATGTAGCCATTTGGATCCGCAACATTAGAAAGTACTCACTTAAACTTGCTCAATATACTTGTCACGTTGAGTTTTTATCCTCCTGTCTTTCCTTAGGCATTGTGCCCAATGGACTCACCATTAGGCTACCCCTATCAGGGCTACCTCCTAGTCTTCACTCCTTCTTCCATTCTCTTAAATTCCAACTATCATTCAACATGTGCTACTGTGTCCTTTTCCAATACAAAACCCTGGTTTCTCAATACACATCTTACATTGAATCTCTAATTAATATAATCAATCTCTGCAGCCCACAATCACTCTCAATTATCCACAAAATTCTTACTTCTGCTCATGATTCCCTCACTATGAGGCGTCAAAAAGCCCTGAAGAAACTGTCTTCCCTCTGCCATTCCTTTTTTCAAAACGGACTATCTTTACCACTAATCACTGCAAATCCCCCATCTGCCAGCCCACCTCTACACCTCTATAAACCCGACCTTGCACTTCTTCTCAACCTCCCTGCTCCCCCTCCTGCCACAGCCTCCCGGCCTCCTCCACAGAGGATCCCGCAGCGCGTTTTATCTCCTCCCCCCGACTCCTCCTCTCCCCCTTCTGGAGATAATCAGTCTCCGGAGCATACGGTGGTCAACTTATCTTCCTACTCCCTCACTCCAGACGAAATATCCGTGCTAGATAAGGGATTATCTTTCTCGCCCACACCCAAAGTCGATCCTGTGATGCTCGTAAGCGACACTATCAAGTTTTGCCGACGGTTGAAATGGAAATTCTTCTGGGACGCTCAGTCCTCTCCAACGGCTCCGGCCGCTGTTCAAACTCCTAGCTCTCATCCCTCTCTAGCCAAATTCAAACCTCCTTCGCCTCACGAACCGAAACCTCTTCCCGCCAATCACCCTGTAGAAATATTCACCAATCTCCTTCTTTCCAAAGTTTCGGACCCCGCTTTTCTTAACTCTCTTCATCCTCCAACAAACCTCTCCACTACCGAAAAAAGAGCACTGAGCAATCTGAGAAAAAATTCTGATATTGTCGTTACTTCCTCAGACAAAGGATCTACTATTGTCGTGCTCAACTCCACCGACTATCTAACCGAAGCCCAAAGACAACTCTCTGACACCTCTTCCTACACACCTACCTCGCATGATCTCAACCCTGCCTTTCACCGAAACATCCAATCCTTTTTAAAAAGGAAAGCACCAAGAGAGGGCCTTTCTAGTGGAGACATTTCCTTATTATCTCCACCCCATCCGCGAACCCCTCACTTCTACATTCTACCGAAAATTCACAAGGCCAACAATCCTGGTCGCCCAATCGTCTCCTCTTTAAATTCCCCCACAGAACGAATCTCTTCCTTTATTGACTATTATCTTCAGCCTCTTGTACACTCCCTTCCTTCCTACATTAAAGATACGTACCATTTCCTCAATCGCCTCCATTCCACCTCTCTCCCGGTTGATAAAGACATCATTATGGTCACTATCGACGTGACCTCACTATACACCTCTATACCTCATGTAGAAGGCCTTGCCTCCCTTCGACACTTTCTTGACAATCGACCTACACCTCAGATACCCAGCACTGACTTTTTAATCGATCTCTCTCACCTAATCCTCACTAAAAACGCCTTCTCCTTCAACGATAAACATTATTTGCAGATCAAAGGTTGCGCCATGGGAAGCAGATTCAGCCCTTCATACGCAAATTTATTTCTTGGTCTCCTTGAAGAATCCTTCCTATCATCCTACCCACTTCAACCGTCACTTTGGCTTCGCTATATAGATGATATCTTCCTTCTCTGGCCTCATGGAGAAGACTCACTGAGCTCTTTCATTTCAGCACTCAATGAATTCTCCGAACTATCTTTTACCTCTAACCATTCCCCCTCCCGAATAACATTTCTCGATGTTACCATTTCCCTAGAAAATAAAAGTTTCATCACTTCAGTCCACATTAAACCTACTAACAAACAACAATATCTTCACTTCAACAGCTGTCACCCCTCACACACTAAACAATCCCTTCCTTACTCTCTCTCAGTAAGAGGCCACAGAATTTGCAATAATCCCGAATCCTTGGACATTTTTCTTAATAATCTTCACCACTCCCTTCTTCGTAGAGGATATCCTGAGAACCTTCTGCGTAAGAAAATCCTACACAATACTTACAAACCCAAAATTCATACCAAGAAACAAACCACACATCTCTCCCTTTCCACCACATACTTCCCGGGCGTGCAGGCTTTGAACAGAATCATCAAAAGCCTTTTTCCGATTCTTTCTAACAATGTCACTACTGGAAAAATCTTCTCTAGCTGTCCATCCTTATCCTTCCGTCGGCCGCCAAATCTATCTTCCATTCTCAAAACGACTAAACCACTCTCAAGGTTCACCACCCGTACTAGCTCTTTACCTATCCCTTGCCAACGACCCCGGTGCAAAACGTGTGCTATCCTCATTACCCAGCCACTTCCTAACAAATTTCTCACTTTTCCGCTTCCTTCCACTCCATCCCCCACCTGTACAACCAGTAACGTAATTTATATCCTTTTATGTAATTCCTGCCCCGCCTTCTACATTGGTTTAACCACCACCTCACTCAACCTACGGATTAACAACCATCGAGCTTCTTGCAAATCCACTTCCCAATCTGCTTCGCTTCCTGTCCCTACCCACGCCTTTTCCCATAATTTAGAATTTGATGACTGCTTTCACATAGGAATACTTGCCTCTCTCCCACCCTCCGCCTCACCGCTAGAATTAAAAACGCTTGAATTGTCTTCCATTTGGCTACACCAAGCATTCAACCCGCCTGGCCTTAACAGGGCCCACTGATCTCCATAGCCTTCTCCTATCCCCCATTCCCCATCCTCTCCCTTCCCCTATCTTATCCTAATCTCCTCAGCCTTTAGGCATCCTCTGTCCTCGTCCTCAGTCTCTTCTTGCCTCCCTCCCGACGAAGACCCTAAGAGGTCGAAAATTTGAAAGAAACTAACGTGTGAGTCCTCTTTTATTTGTGTCTGTGTTTTTGTGGCCTATCATGGCATTTATTTATATTCATATCACCTGTGGTGTCTTTCATAAGTAACATATATACGTTGCTATATGCAATCAATCTGTGTGAACTTCTGTCCTCGAGCGGCTTAACGACTGCAGTGATTACCATCCAGTTCCTGAGTCTTCAGCTGCTAGCAACTGTTCGTCGTCCTGTCCCTCCTTTCACCACTGTTTCTCCATTCTAAAATTTCCTTTTTCTCACCTTTTGCCCTGTTCTGACCCAACTTTCCCGACATGCCTGCCCTTGATCATGTAGCCATTTGGATCCGCAACATTAGAAAGTACTCACTTAAACTTGCTCAATATACTTGTCACGTTGAGTTTTTATCCTCCTGTCTTTCCTTAGGCATTGTGCCCAATGGACTCACCATTAGGCTACCCCTATCAGGGCTACCTCCTAGTCTTCACTCCTTCTTCCATTCTCTTAAATTCCAACTATCATTCAACATGTGCTACTGTGTCCTTTTCCAATACAAAACCCTGGTTTCTCAATACACATCTTACATTGAATCTCTAATTAATATAATCAATCTCTGCAGCCCACAATCACTCTCAATTATCCACAAAATTCTTACTTCTGCTCATGATTCCCTCACTATGAGGCGTCAAAAAGCCCTGAAGAAACTGTCTTCCCTCTGCCATTCCTTTTTTCAAAACGGACTATCTTTACCACTAATCACTGCAAATCCCCCATCTGCCAGCCCACCTCTACACCTCTATAAACCCGACCTTGCACTTCTTCTCAACCTCCCTGCTCCCCCTCCTGCCACAGCCTCCCGGCCTCCTCCACAGAGGATCCCGCAGCGCGTTTTATCTCCTCCCCCCGACTCCTCCTCTCCCCCTTCTGGAGATAATCAGTCTCCGGAGCATACGGTGGTCAACTTATCTTCCTACTCCCTCACTCCAGACGAAATATCCGTGCTAGATAAGGGATTATCTTTCTCGCCCACACCCAAAGTCGATCCTGTGATGCTCGTAAGCGACACTATCAAGTTTTGCCGACGGTTGAAATGGAAATTCTTCTGGGACGCTCAGTCCTCTCCAACGGCTCCGGCCGCTGTTCAAACTCCTAGCTCTCATCCCTCTCTAGCCAAATTCAAACCTCCTTCGCCTCACGAACCGAAACCTCTTCCCGCCAATCACCCTGTAGAAATATTCACCAATCTCCTTCTTTCCAAAGTTTCGGACCCCGCTTTTCTTAACTCTCTTCATCCTCCAACAAACCTCTCCACTACCGAAAAAAGAGCACTGAGCAATCTGAGAAAAAATTCTGATATTGTCGTTACTTCCTCAGACAAAGGATCTACTATTGTCGTGCTCAACTCCACCGACTATCTAACCGAAGCCCAAAGACAACTCTCTGACACCTCTTCCTACACACCTACCTCGCATGATCTCAACCCTGCCTTTCACCGAAACATCCAATCCTTTTTAAAAAGGAAAGCACCAAGAGAGGGCCTTTCTAGTGGAGACATTTCCTTATTATCTCCACCCCATCCGCGAACCCCTCACTTCTACATTCTACCGAAAATTCACAAGGCCAACAATCCTGGTCGCCCAATCGTCTCCTCTTTAAATTCCCCCACAGAACGAATCTCTTCCTTTATTGACTATTATCTTCAGCCTCTTGTACACTCCCTTCCTTCCTACATTAAAGATACGTACCATTTCCTCAATCGCCTCCATTCCACCTCTCTCCCGGTTGATAAAGACATCATTATGGTCACTATCGACGTGACCTCACTATACACCTCTATACCTCATGTAGAAGGCCTTGCCTCCCTTCGACACTTTCTTGACAATCGACCTACACCTCAGATACCCAGCACTGACTTTTTAATCGATCTCTCTCACCTAATCCTCACTAAAAACGCCTTCTCCTTCAACGATAAACATTATTTGCAGATCAAAGGTTGCGCCATGGGAAGCAGATTCAGCCCTTCATACGCAAATTTATTTCTTGGTCTCCTTGAAGAATCCTTCCTATCATCCTACCCACTTCAACCGTCACTTTGGCTTCGCTATATAGATGATATCTTCCTTCTCTGGCCTCATGGAGAAGACTCACTGAGCTCTTTCATTTCAGCACTCAATGAATTCTCCGAACTATCTTTTACCTCTAACCATTCCCCCTCCCGAATAACATTTCTCGATGTTACCATTTCCCTAGAAAATAAAAGTTTCATCACTTCAGTCCACATTAAACCTACTAACAAACAACAATATCTTCACTTCAACAGCTGTCACCCCTCACACACTAAACAATCCCTTCCTTACTCTCTCTCAGTAAGAGGCCACAGAATTTGCAATAATCCCGAATCCTTGGACATTTTTCTTAATAATCTTCACCACTCCCTTCTTCGTAGAGGATATCCTGAGAACCTTCTGCGTAAGAAAATCCTACACAATACTTACAAACCCAAAATTCATACCAAGAAACAAACCACACATCTCTCCCTTTCCACCACATACTTCCCGGGCGTGCAGGCTTTGAACAGAATCATCAAAAGCCTTTTTCCGATTCTTTCTAACAATGTCACTACTGGAAAAATCTTCTCTAGCTGTCCATCCTTATCCTTCCGTCGGCCGCCAAATCTATCTTCCATTCTCAAAACGACTAAACCACTCTCAAGGTTCACCACCCGTACTAGCTCTTTACCTATCCCTTGCCAACGACCCCGGTGCAAAACGTGTGCTATCCTCATTACCCAGCCACTTCCTAACAAATTTCTCACTTTTCCGCTTCCTTCCACTCCATCCCCCACCTGTACAACCAGTAACGTAATTTATATCCTTTTATGTAATTCCTGCCCCGCCTTCTACATTGGTTTAACCACCACCTCACTCAACCTACGGATTAACAACCATCGAGCTTCTTGCAAATCCACTTCCCAATCTGCTTCGCTTCCTGTCCCTACCCACGCCTTTTCCCATAATTTAGAATTTGATGACTGCTTTCACATAGGAATACTTGCCTCTCTCCCACCCTCCGCCTCACCGCTAGAATTAAAAACGCTTGAATTGTCTTCCATTTGGCTACACCAAGCATTCAACCCGCCTGGCCTTAACAGGGCCCACTGATCTCCATAGCCTTCTCCTATCCCCCATTCCCCATCCTCTCCCTTCCCCTATCTTATCCTAATCTCCTCAGCCTTTAGGCATCCTCTGTCCTCGTCCTCAGTCTCTTCTTGCCTCCCTCCCGACGAAGACCCTAAGAGGTCGAAAATTTGAAAGAAACTAACGTGTGAGTCCTCTTTTATTTGTGTCTGTGTTTTTGTGGCCTATCATGGCATTTATTTATATATATATATATATATATATATATATATATATCTCTCTCTTCCCGCCGTCAGCTGTTCGAATCTCCGAGTGTGGAATGTCGAAGGCTTTTCACGCCTTCAGTCCTGTTCCCATTTCACCCCAGGGATGAAGTCGCAACCCTACGGCTGTGGCCGGTTGCGTAATCGCAAATTTGTATGCCGCGCCAACGATGCGTGCACCTCTCTATGCCTCTTTCAACGGCTATCGTACTTGATGTTTTCAGTTGAACTGTTCTCTCCAATCCATACGTGTTACCGCAGTGATGCGAAGCAATGGATAGGGAAAAAACTTCAACGAGGTCAGAGGCTGCGATCTTACCTTTGCCTGGATGAGAATTGAAACCCAGTCGGGCGTGATTAACTTGGTTACTCGAGTGACTCCCATTGTTTTGGTGAAGTTGGTCCCATTGATATACTACCCTATATTGCTCACTCCATTTTTTTATCGTTTGTGCTACTGTTTATTACCTTATAATAATAATTTTGTGATATTACACACGCCATGTTTGCGAATCGATTTTTTTACGATTAACATATTTCAAATAATTCATACATTTTCATTTTTGATAAGTGAGAATTTTGGCGTTACGGATCTAGACGCAGTGGTCATTTAAGTGACACCTCAGCTTCCTCTGTCTTTTCTTTCTATTAGTGCGGGAATTTTATTTTTTTTAAATTCATATTTCCGATTTCGATTAGTTGTGTTATATTTTACTAGAGTAGGTACTATGCTAACTTTATTGTAGGTTTTAATACTTGATCTGTTCGGTGCTGGCTTTCAGGCGAATAAAGACCCTATATACATTCAGGCCAACTGGTTCGCAAAGCAAATGCCCTGCGGACTTTACTAGATATTCTGCCTATCTTGAATAATTCGCAATCTTGAGTGGCTGGTTTCCGAATTTGAGAGGGCTTGTGTGTTTGAAGGCTGAAGAAATCATTCTTTGCTTTGCTGTCATGAAAGTGGACTGTAATTGTCCATCTCTTTAACAATCTGGTTATGGGTAAGTCTATATTTACATCGTGAAAGTTATAGCAGGCTTAACTTTCGGGCGTTAATTGAATGTTTCTTGAAGGGATTTCTTTATATAATTAGTTTATTGAACTCTGATAAGTGCCGACTGTTCGTTTATTTCATTTTTCCTGAAATACATTCAATTCCAAACTCATATTAAGGGATTTATCTTCTGCGATCTTGTAATTACCATTTATTTCTGCTGAGCTGTAAAGGTACAGAAGCGGAAACGATTTGATTGGACTGTTCCCGGATCAGTGTTATTTGCCCGCGTAATCTTTCATACTATCTCTTGCCTTATAGGTGGAAATGCCACCGTTCTCACTGATAGTCTTTCGATTCACCCTCTTCTGCTTTGGGTTCACGAATTTTCGGTTGAATGCCTCCGACCATTAAACCTTTCTCGGATTCCGAATTCTCTTCTCCATTTTTTCTGCTTCTCACATCTGCTGTGAATGGTTTTCTGAATTAGTGATCTCACTTCCTTTAATCTGACGCTTTTGGGTTTTGCTTTTAGGTACACCAAGCGATTTAGAAAACATTCTTGCGAAAGAATCATTAATATGCTCCTTCCAAAAATTTTTACCCGGTAAATATGAAAACAGGCTCTGAGAATATCACGGACATTTATCTGTTCGGACTCTATCAGAGCTGTGTTTCGTAGGATAGGTTTAATTAATCAAAATTGTTAGAGGTATGAATTAATACAATCAACCCATATATATTAATTACTTTATCCATTTTTCTTTATCTTTAGAAATATTACATTTTAATAAATATTTATTAATTCTGCGAAAAATAATGGAACGCCTTGGTTTTGCTAATGCTCTGGATAAAATTGTTATTATTCTCTCTAATTTTTAGCCGCTGATAGTTAATTGTAAATTTGCATAAACAATCATTAATTGAAGTTATAAATGAGAGTTTAAAATAGTTGTGAAGGTCTTTTTGGCGTGCTTGAATCAAGAGCTGCTATGCTCGACTACATTTGTGATTGAGTGATGCCTTCTGAGAATGAGTGTGAAATGTTGTCTTTTTAAGGATAACAGCTTGAATTATTTAGCATAGAACAGGGAGGAATGAGATAATATTCATGGAAGAGTGGTCATTGTTGCTCTTCTACAGCCACTGATACGTCTTTAGGACTTACCCACTCTATCAGAACACGATCAAATCATCGGTCAATTCGAAAAACAAATTCTTATTTTTTCAATAAGGATACGACCGATTTGCCCCTATAATGCTCTGGGTGATTTGTTCCCCATCCTCTGATGCCATCACCTTCCTTTTTTGTCGAATTTCCAGTGGAAGTGCCTCGTCGGACGTTAGCCCCGAGGTTGCTGCCCGAAATGTTTAAGGGTAGTGGTTTCTCGGCGATATGGTTACCTTCGAAGGTCGACCACGCAGTTACGAGATCCCCCTCCGGGCCCGCGACCACTGCTGAAGGAAGAGTGCTACGATGAGGCGGCGCATTGCATGATGGGAAGGGGGGGCTGTCCAACCCTCAAGAGTAAATATGACCAAGAACGCACAAGGTGGCTGCGCTCTTAAAAAAAACCTGCGGCGAACATTGAAAATCCTTTGACATTCGGTATAATTAAGGGGTAAATGGGAAAAGCAGATGAATATAATAGTAGGAATGAATTCTCATACTTTTCCTCCTTCGCAAGTGTTCAATTGAATTTTCCATCGTCCAGCTAGTGCAAAGAAAACCGTACTCTATACCTCCTCTACCTGTCGCTTCGCTTCCTTGCTAATTCAACAAATAAGAATGAGAAATCCTTTTAAGTATGGGCTTACATTCGAAAAAGTAAAGAGATATTGTGATATGTATACTTCCGTCAATAAATTCATTAATCAAATAATTTAACTCACTCCTCACGCAGCTAATTATGAATAGAAATTTAAATATACCTCGTAAATATTGTGACTACAGTAAGTAATTATGGTACTTGTTGTCTCGTATTTAATTTCATTGCTTTCATAACATCTACATCTACATCTACATAATACCCTGCGAGCCACCTCTAGGGTGTTTGGCAGGGGGTGATCAATCACCAGCATGTAGCATGCATTTGGACTCCCACATGCCATAACCTTTGCCTTTGGTTTGCCTCGCGTGCCTCCGTGATTTCCGCGCGCATCAGTCACTCTGGAGTGGGCGTGGTTTGTGTTGCGCGGCGGAAAGGGAAAGGGGCAGGATGCTGTGAGGAAAGAGTGGTACGGGGGAGAAGTGACGTACGTGTGTTGGAGAATCGCCCGTTTGGAGTGCGTGAGTCACCTTCCCAAGTGCGTTCAACCCGAAACATTCCGGATTCCTCTCCATTTCTCGCCTTGCACCTGGGTGGCGTGAAGGTAAGACTGGCTTGGAGTGACGGGGGTGGAAACGTGTTTTTTTGAAGAGAAGGAATCAAAGCAAGCCCCGAGCATTCGAGGTAAAAGCAAAACGAAAATATTATTGCTCAAGATCAGCATGCCCCATAGAGCGTATAGTTATAACAGATGATGCTCTACGGCATAAAATTTGTTGCGATCTCTTTCCTTTACCATTAAAAAATTATAATGCATTACATATGTAAATTATTGCAGTGCAAAATGTTGTTTAAACCCAAACGATGGTTTGGAGAAGTTAGGGTAGAGCTCAACCTAGATTAAGCCACAGGCGTGCGAACATCCCCGTAAGAGTGGCTAATTCCTTTCCCTGGGCCACTTCGCGCTCCGAGGATATCATTTGGAGATGTCCGAAGGCCTCACCCAGGATTTGAACCCACGAGCCCTCGATCAGAATGATGCATCCGCTGCACCCATTGGGCTATCACGCTCGCCATTGAATGCAAATAAGTGTTATTATAGATAATATGTTTCACATTCGATGCACTTCGTATAGGGAATATTCTGGCTTACTCTCACACATTTATTAAACTTAAGAAAGTATTTTATAAGGAGTATTGGAGAATGGAATTCGCGCAAGGGGAAGAATAAAGAAGGAGAAGATATGGACCAGCAAAGTGGTGGATGATATTACGAATAAACATGGTGAACATCTAGATAAAATTAATCATTTGCAAAAGTTGTTGATAAACCTAAGGATGATGACGAGTAATAATCCTAATAGGAAACAAGGACATACTATGCGATGCAAATTGAATAACCGTAAGCCTAGTTAATATAGGTCCTAAAAAGTCGCTTTACATGAGGCACCCAGGTGCAATGATACTCTTTAACTTGAATAATTCACACAGTCCTCCTTGCGTGGCATAATTTACAACTGGAGCTATTTTCCGGCGTGTACCCATGCATTTGTGTTTATGCGGTCGAAATAATTCACTTGCCATTCCCACTAAACATTACGAGTGTCAGAATTTACGATAAAGCCCCTCGTAAAAGATGGCCTCAAAACTGGCAAATTTCTTCTAGCGTTTTCTTATTCCATACCAGCATTCTTGACTTTTGATCCTGAATTGGAGGTCTTCCACATAATTAGCTGTCTCGCCGTTGAAAACGAAAGGGTGTAATTTCCCTGGAAAGTAGACAACCTTCAACGACTAGCTGCGTTTATTGGGAAACCTTCCAAGAAAAACCGTTAACTTTACCGGCGGTCGTAATAGCATTTTTGCCTCAAGGCGAAGCATTATTTAAAAATACCTTTAACCCCAGCAGGTTTTTCTCTTTAGGAAAATCTCGCTACGAATATTCAAAATACATCCTCTTTTTTTTATCTATTTATACATCTTCTCTTATTCCCTGAAAACAGTGCATTTAAGGCCTTTACATCAGATTGTTTATACAAGCAATGACGATGTACTATCATGAGCACCCAAATCCTGGATAGAGGCTACCTACTCAGGCGGGACTGGAACCCGTGACCTTTCGGTTTGACTGACGAAAACTTGACCCCGCCCCCACGAAGACCAACACATGGCTGTTTTAACCTCAAATACCGTCAAATTTCATTATGCGCAACATTTTGATATTTTATAAACATAGCCTGATCGTATGGATTAATTGTATAAAACTAAAAATTCATTAATTGCTCAGTTACTGATAAATATTGGGTTGGAAAAGGGCCTATGTTAATAGCGCATTTCAAAATATGTAGAAAATTTGATTTAATTATGGATGATTTTATTTCTGAAGGCTTTAATCAGTATTGAGTTCGTAAAAGTAAAATCTCTTGGATCGTAAAATATAAAAAATATTTGGGGAAAAGCATCGTGTGATAGAGTCGTGGACGTTTACTCGAGGATTCCACCGGGTCATGCCATCTTCGGCCGAGATGGAGTTGTAGAACATGACCCGGTGGAATTCCCGAGTACCCTTCCACGATTCTATACGCCAGGAAAGCTTGCAACCATTGTTCATCGAGTGATAGATATTTAACAAAAGGTATAGCGTTACAGATGTTGCAGTGGATAAAGTTCGGTGGACGCATGATTTTACTTAATTTTAAATGCTTGCCGGAAATCTTCAGAATGTTAGATAATGAAAATGAAAGTCGAAATTTGCAGTACTTGGAGCATCTACTTCATTAATTACAACAACCAATGTTCTGTAAATAGCCATGTATTGTAACTGTCGTTGCAAATTATTTTAGACCTTGGCAGAGTATACAAAATATTTTTGTGTTGAGTTTTTGGCGATATTTTTCATTACATTACTGCTCATTGGTGAAAACTCAGACACTTCCGAACACCCTCGGCATAGCTCGCAGGGTACTTCAGGGATTAAAATGTAAATTTCCTCATTGAAAATCAGTTGTTTAAGTGTAAGGCGCTGGCGTACATGAATAAGAATCGCATATGGATGAGTTGTTTATTTGGTGGCGTCGTGGCTAAAAGGATGACTGGGCAGCTCTGCCGTCCACACTTTTTTTTGCCTTCACACGCCGCCGAGAAAGAGTCT
This sequence comes from Ischnura elegans, assembly GCF_921293095.1. Taxonomy (NCBI): domain Eukaryota; kingdom Metazoa; phylum Arthropoda; class Insecta; order Odonata; family Coenagrionidae; genus Ischnura; species Ischnura elegans. The sequence continues at coordinate 110,013,056 of NC_060254.1, read as the reverse complement.
TCGACAATAAACTCCTCCTCGTGGACAGAGGCTCTGGTGATGTCACAGCTGAGTGCAGAAGAAGCATGCCGTGGATGCAACGCACCGTGCATCATAAATCGATCGTCCAATGGACGGCGTCCCAAGTATTTCCTGAGAAAATTCCACATATCGTGAGCATATGGAATGGAGAGCAGAAAACAAATGGGAGCGCGTCTCGCATAGTAATAGAAGAAAAGTGCTTCATAATTCATAACCATTGCATCTTAATATTTCTCGATAATTTCGGGTGTTGTTGGTTGCATGGAGTAAATGAGGGAAGGGAGATCTCATTGCCGTGGAGTTGTGATGCGATGCGTATGAAGGACAGTGATTCTTCAGCAAGTTGTGCGCAGTACTCTTGTATGTCTCGTAGATCTTGGAGAGTAACTCAAGGCCTTCATTTTTTAAGTTACAATTTTTATCCACAACCGCCCCATTATTTTCCTGATTTGTTTGACGAAGTAGAATAGATTTCATTTGCCTTTGATTTCTTTTGACGTTCGTTTACGTGAGCAATAATACTACCAGCGTTAAAAAATATTTCCTCGCATTACCTTTTACTTAAGGATATCCCTCAGTAGAGGACACACTGTCCATTGCCGTTACTGTTCGCAAGTCAGAGGTCTTGCAGCATTCAAATATTTTTATTGAGCCAAGAATGAAAAAATATGCTGTGGTCTATGATTCTGAGTAAATTCCGGAAAAAGCACAAAAATCGTGAACAATGCCGTAGCACTGGTTGTCGAATCGGCGGAAATACTTTGACGGAAAAGGCTGAGATCATTTCCAGAGAAGTATACGTGAAATGGACTGTAAAATCTTAAATAAAAAGAACGAATTAAGTTTGAAAATATGCTATCAAGCCCCAATTAAACTTTTAAGGATAGAAAAGAAAAGTCGCTACTCAAGATGAAAGAAAAATGATAAATGATGGTAAGGTATGAAACACATTCTATCAGCGCTTTGCGTTGTAGAGCTTGTTGACAAGTCGAGGATAAAAAGGAAATGGACGGGGATTCTGTCATCCTATAATGACTATTTGTATTTTAAGGATTTGCATTAAAAAGGATTACGTAAGCAATATCGCCGATTTGTATATAAAAATTATATGTCCCTCACACGCTTCGGACCTGACTCTCACATTTCAGGAAAACGCAGGAGAAGAATCCTGAGGCCATCATCTCTAATTGAAGTTGCGGTTGGAGTCATGATCGTTGATATTATCAGCGAAACGGAAATGGCTCGCCTGGGGATGAGTGCGTACTCCTCTACTGCGACACTTTTATCACCTTCCTTCATTCTCTCTCTCTCTTCCATTTAACATTCCTAATCACTCCTTATTTACATTCCAAACACTTCCCTCCCGCCGTTTAGCCTCGCTCGTCACTCGCTTTCCTCGCCAATGCTTCTCGTTCGCTTTCTTTCGCCTCGGAATGCCACCGATTGATGTTTATACGCGTCCGCCATCCTCCTCGAGGAATCATCTCCTTGCCTTGACGTGACGACAGGAACTCGCTCGGTGGGAAATGGCTTCTTTCCTTAGTTGGTTTTTTTCTCAACCGTCAGTCCTCGCTCGATGAAAAAAAATCACGTCTTCAATGTCCGTGCGATACGGGTAACGATCGAATCGAAAGATCCGTGGAGCGTAAAAACACGTGGAATGTCCTTTGCGAATCTTCCGGTCGCATCTGGAGGCATTCCCAGCCGATGCTGAGTGGCAAATGATCAGTCGAAACACGTTCGCTGTGTCAAGAATCCGTCACGGTGTATCGGCATTCCGCACTCTGAATGGGGGGGAGGGTAATGCACGCTCCTTGTTTCAAATTCTGCATCGAGGTTTCTTTCTAAATGCTCGAGTACCGAGGTTGGCAACCTGCGAGCAAGGAAACAATTTCACATGGCCCGCAAAAACCTCTAATTATTGATTATTTTATCATTCAAAAATTTGAGAGTGATTATGTTGAGCTTACGTTACTTGATGTAATTTTTCATTATTTTTCGATCGTATCCATCGCAAATTATTAGTATCGATTGATCGTATCGTTACTAATATTTGTGCCTATTTTAACCATAGAAATTAGAGCATATCGATGGCTAAGTTCTAACAACACGTATCTCAAAAATAGCAGATTTTCAGGAGAGCAAAAAAAACGATTGATATTTGTTACTTGCACACTGAAATTAAAAACCAAAATTATATAAAATTGAAAAAGAAACTTTCATTTGCAAACAAACGAAGTGTTGTTTTTTGCTTGTATTTTATTTTTTTAAGGTTATTACGCTTTGTTTATTATACCATTCTCAAACCGGCCGAATTTGAGATACGTGTTGTTAGAATTTAGCCATCGTTATAGCTCTTTGGCCCGAAAGGTTTTGTGGCGATACCGCGCTTACTCTAATTTATATAGTTGTACGTAAGTATACTTAATATAATCTTTTTCCGCACATCCAAACCTGAACTTACCAGTTTCCATCATATGCCTAAGTCATCTCGCTGTGATAGTCGCTAATCTGTCACTGAATATTTTCCTGAGGAAAATATAGGATTTAAATTTTTTAAATAGTCCATAAGCGAATCACAAAACACGTATTAGAAATGTTAGTACACGCAGGATAAAGCCTTTTATTCACAAGAGGTTATAACGTACACTAACACCACGAACAAAAAAAACAGTTACATCAAGCATAAACGCAATCCGTTTTCCGGGTTAACGACTCGTACTTTAACAACCCCCAAGACAAAAATATTTCGGCGATTTACGAGATAGTTTTTGCGTTGAAATAATAGAATCAAGACCTGTTCACATCTTAAAAAAATGACAGCTTGTCTAGAGCCGATAATGGTCCAAGATCGAATATTTTTTTATTTTATGAAAACAAATAAAACATTGGCACAGCATTGCTAATCTTTTGATTCACGACCGCTCGACTTCCTTAGTTTTGTTGGGAGGTTCTAAAAAAGAGAAGGTCCCGCACTTTTCTCCCCCCCCCCCCCCCGTCACTAAGCCTCGCCGTAAACAACCGATTGGCCACGAGGTGCGGATGTAATGCGGCAGAAAAGAGAACCGCTGGAATTGGAAAGGACAGCGCGGCGACAGTGGACCAAGTCGGCCTCGCTGCGAAGTGAACGGATACGGAGCCACTTGAATCGGATTAAAAATCACTCCCTTCTCCCACATTGTTCGCTTTCCGCGTGTGTTTTGTTTTTTCCCCCCTGCGCCTTAATGTCGCCTCCGTCTCAACGGTACCGCTATCCACCAAATGACGCCTGGAAATCGTCTCGAGCGATTAACGAGCTTCCTTGCGGCCATTCTCCGCTTGTTTCCTGTTGATAGCAGCCCTCCGTCCATTTTCGGACCTTTCCCGTTTTCGGATCTCTCAAAATCTCTTGCCTTTTTCTTTCTGTTTCTTCCGAATCGGCACCGAAGTCATCCTCATTCTTACAGTCTGCATTCTTCTCCAATAACACTCACTCGCAGTGTCTTTTGTTTTGTCTCTGAAGACATTGACCCATCCACCATTCCTCCTCCGCAGTAGCTTCGTCTTGCAGGCTTTCCATAATCGTTTGTTTATTTCTGTGTAACTTTCTTAAGTGAATCGGGGATCATATACTTTCTCTCCCCATCGTATGTTCTTCAGCCATGTTATTGCTAGTTACTATCGAAATATTATGCCACGTATTTTGTTACAAAGGCATGGTCAAATTGGAAAGAAAACTCCAATTTGTAAAAAGATACTCCAATAGGGTAGTTTTCTTCATCAAAGAAAACGAAATGCATTGATTGCGATTCTTTACCCACCATTAGCGTATTCATAATATGCTAATTATTTGGTTTAAGAAATACCGGTTTAGACGAATGGCAATGGTCAATTTTATCCTCATTCGAAAAAGGCCAGATTGGCGCCCATGCGATGCCACTCCACGTGACGTCACAGGGACCTAGTTTCTATACGAGTAGATAGGAGTTTTACATCGTCTGAGATTACCAATGCATGCATGAGGCACAGAGCTTAAGGAAAAATGCCTTAATAATCACCTATTAAAACTGACTTAAGGTCGGAAAGTTTTCTTCGCTTGATAAGGTATTAATAATCCTTATTTAAGCCAAGCGCTACCAACTAGCAGGGTACTCTGCTACCTGCTATCATCCTGCGTCGTATCAGCGCTCAAAGCCTCGCCCCAAGGTCACCTCACTTGCGGCAGCGGGAACCAGAACGACGTCACACTGAGTTTTCCCGGCATTCATACTTACGCGTCGCGTTTTCGCGCGCTTAAAAATTTTCACTTTTCATTTAATCGCGAAAAATAGATATGTATCATCATTGAAAAATCTAAGAGCGTGAAATGCGTACTCCAGGAGTAATAATCTTTCGATTTAGGCAATAAAAAATAATAGGAAACCACCCTAGACGCAAAGTTTTCGTGGAAAAAGTGGTAAAGGTTTCGCTGTATGTGAACAGATGGCATTGAAGTGCAGTACTTAGCAACTTGTTGAATGAGCTTTGCCTCGGTGTGTTTGCAATTTTGATGGTGCAATTGTTGAAACCAAAAACAATTCAATCACCCGTCAATTTCTTGAGGAAAATAAGGTAGTCTTATCTAATTATAAATCGAATCCTGTAGCTAATTGGATAATGAAGGGAAGTTTAGCTAGATAAAGTTTATTATTCAGCGGGATTATCATTTTTCACTTATTTTCCGAGTGGGAAGGGTTCTAAGCGCCTGGCTCTCTTTCGGGGAAGGTGTATTCTTTAGTTCACTTTCAACCTCCAGGGAGGTTGATTCGCGTATCGCAAGTTGCCAACTCCGAGATTGAGAGGAAAAGTACTGCTTCTGAGAAGAGAGCTCTTAGCAAGGGCTTTGTTTGAAAGAACGGCTCCGAAGCGGAAGAAATTCCGGGAGGTTAGGATGCTTTGAGGATAATGGTTCTGGGGTTCTTGGAAATGATTCGGTCATTTAATAGGGGTCCTCCACGCTTCAAATCGCCCTGCTGCGGTACATTTTTATTCTAGGTCTATTTCACCGTCATAAAAGGAAGGCGTGTTGATTCCACTATCGTGAAACAGGTTTCTCTTCTTAACTCGTGTTATCGGATGAGTGTTTGATAGTAATTTTACAAAAAAATTATTTTTATTTTATATTCACAAAATTTACAAATTTTGTAAGAAATGCAGCACTTCCGCCTTGCACTTATTAGTTATTAATAGCTAAATTAAAGTAATTTCTACGCCAAATTTCTGTAGTAGGCTCTACGCATAAATATAAGTGGGCGATCACTAATCGCAAAACCATTGCAGTTTCAATCAGGATATTTTAAACTCGAATTTATATTGACAGGACCAGTAAGGAATGTTCGAGACTCCTCTCCTAGGAATACTTGCCACACAAATCATGTTCCGAACGATGTGAAATTTAATCGCTGAGGGTGCAGTTCCATCCCCCATCTCATCTGCATGGGACTCTCTTCGACCTCTCACCCCAGCCCATATCATTCGCAATTTTATTGGAGGAGTGGTGTGGAATATATAAGGATGCAATGGGATGCCTCTTCCACATTTGGTGTGTTGACCATCTCCACGGGGAGTTCACCCCCGGTGGATGGCTAAGTGGGGGGATGTTCACCCTCCTCCAACCCTCCCCCCTCTCCCTCCCTTGTGGAGTGGAGGGGGTTGAGCTGCCAGGGGTCGATGCACCATCACTTCCCCTTCGCCCCCCCTCCCTCTCCTCCTCCCAAAGACCAACCAGCCATCCTCTTCAGACTTCCCATTAGTGTTCACCCGCGTCGTGAAAGGCTTCCCGGGTTCTCCACCGGGTCAATGAAACCTGGACGCTGTCATCTACATCTACTTTAAACCCTGCGACACACCTCTAGGGTGTTTGGCAGGGGGTGATCAATCAATCACCAGCGTGAATCATGCAATAGGCAATAACCCCCACATGCACTTCATACCGTCATTAAAATATTACCTATGATGTAATATACATGTACGTCCACATTCATGAAAAGGCAAAAATTTCCAACGGTTGGTAATTCCTAAAGCAAAAAAATATGCCATTGTTATCCCTGATAGTACGAGGTAAGAATGAAATTTTAAATTATTAATTTTATTAAGCATTAAATTAATGGTTTTAATGAATGATGGGTGGAACTCAGGGGAGAATCGCTCGAACGTGCAGTCTTTTTTTTTTGAAACGGTAATAAATCAACTAAACGTTTTATAAACATTATCCTAACAACACCGCGGAAAGCTTTGAATTAACTAGTCAAAGACTTCACAATATTTCGACTCATCAAGCTGCTCTTATGAATTCGCCCAGATTCGTCGATTTGTTGCTTCCATGATGGATGGAGTTTTTGTTCGTGGATTTGATGAAATCCAGTTAATCGCCACTTGGCATACCAGAACGATTTGAAGACCTTAATCATTACTGTGTACCAAATGAACCAATTCCTAAACGTGAAAAAAAATTCCCACCTCCATAGCCCCAACACCCTAAACGTTCTCACTCCCACCCTCCTTGCGCCATCACCCCCGTCCCTCGCTCCAATGCTTGGTGGTGCCTGACCCATCCACTCCGAGGGACAGTCCGTTGTGACCTCCTGCCATTTCGACACCTTTGGGCATTTGTGCCTTCACGGAGATAATCGAATGTTCGGAAGGTGTGCTTTAAATTTATGGCCCGAACCCCATTCCTCATGTAATTACTATATTCACGTCAAATAAATTATAGGGAACGTCCATTGGTTAAGCTGTTTCGCTGTCTGGTTTCATGGTATCATTTGAAGATGAGTTTCGGCTCTCCATCATGATACTACTTTGAACATAAATATTTATATTATTATTAATAGCGCTCACTCATGTGGTACCCTCTCTATTGAATTATAGTCGCACAATTTTATGTGGAAAACAATATGATAATTTCGTGTGTTTCACGCTGAGCTTCAAAGGTATATCATTTTCTAAACATACAGAAAAAACTGTCAGAATGAAAGGATTTCAATTTTACCTGAAGTTCTCGAAAAGGTTTCCCATGAAGCGGGAACTTCAGAATGCGACCGTGGAGTCCTGTGATGAGAGAAAATTGCTTTCCGGAACCGAAATACCGTCTTTGAAAACTCATACGAAATTCACTATTGCTTTACAGCGCTGTTTAATTTTAGGGTATTTAGCAATTTAATGACGTTTCATGCAAATGAAACTATTTATTTGCTTAATATCACGGTAAATGTATGGGAGCTCATTGCCTTTTATTTTTGATACTTAATATTAAGTTCGTATCTTTGGCTACATGTTTCATTTTATGCTTGTTTACCAATGTGTCTAATTTATCATTTTCTTTTTTCAGGTAAGCGGGCACTGTGCAGTCCTCCATAAAAAATCTGGTGTGGCGGTGAGTCTCATATCATTTCAGAACCTAATAAGAATACTTATGAGAGTTTTTCTTAATAATTTCCCGGAGTGTAGCTAGAAAACAAAGGCTTGATCTCTATCTTAAATGCTACGTCGTCTTCTTCCGTCATCTTCCATGGTCATTTAAATCAGCCCTAATATCCTTGCCATTATAAAGCGCCCAAAATTCTCTGTTGTAATTAGGTGGATTTTTTGTTTCGTCGATTTGAAAAAGTCACGCTGGAATAATTTTGGCGTAGTCATTTGACATTTACTTCTGGTAGATTTTTATTCGGTTCGTGGAATCTGTAAGGCTTTCTATAAGATTTTGTATTATTATCTGAATTTATTGCACGAATATCCGCGTTGAATACAACTGGATATAATTTGAACATCGATCCACTTTTTAAACAGCTCATGGCATTGAGCTTATGCTGAAAAAATGAACTTCATTCTTGTTTGCCTTCGCCAGGGGGCAGGACTTGTTGAGCCATTATTCTTAATTGCACTCATGAAATTATTTCGAACGGATCTTCTCTAATTACGTAGGTAAATTTTCATTCAGTTTTCAACACTGCTGTACCTATATTATCACAAGCCTCAGCAATAAGGAATAAAAAATTGAGCCGAAAGCTCAAGTTACTGATTGACACTGAACTTTTCATCGCCTGTCAATTTTTCATCAATTTAGAAAGTCCCTGTCATGGTTTTTTTCATTCATCTCATTCACAGGAATTTTTCCAACGCCTTTTTTACGGAATTTTTTAAATATATATTTTTAAATAACTTTTTCAGTTATTCCCTCTCTTACTCCTGCGCGGAGTTTCAATGTTTTGCAATTAAATCCACCTATGTCGTACAACTTAAAATATTCCTGATGATTTAATTCACTCCCTTCGTAGGAATAGTTTTTCTAGGTAATAATTCGTACCGTGAAATTAATTTTCATTCCTTAAATAATAAGTACCAATCGCTATCTCATATTTCAGTCTTTGCATTAAAACATAACGCTTTGTTGTAAAAAAATGGCGCGTTGATAGGTATCTCTTTCTTCGATCGCATCGGATATTAAAATCATTTTTAGTTGGAAAGGTATTAATTTTCGAGAGTGAGAATGTGGTCACTGAAGGTGTTTTCCTCGCATTAATGTGCGTGAGATTTTAAAGACATGAAGTCGTCGACTCACTCACGGGCGGCCGCGTGTAATCGGAGCGGATGTGATTGTGGAGCAAGTGATCGTTTTCTCGGTCAGCGAGAGGGAACTCTCTCTCTCACTTTATATGTTGTCTTTAGGCGTTTGTAGAATAAAACGAAGCAGTTGATTGAATACACCTGGCGGTCTGTTTTGAAGGGGGTGCGTTGATTTGAGTGCCCGCGTGCGTCGTGGGTGACTCGAGTCCGTATTGGACTTCGCGCGGGACCACGCCCGTCCGTTTTGGGCCATTCTTTGGGGCCTTTCTCTTTCCCTCTCCATTGAGTCCTCTCCTTCCATGCTTACTCAATTGCACCACCCACTTTTGCCTAAGAGTGTCGGGTTCACCCCCATCTGTAACAGCGGTTCCCATCCCGTGGAAATGGGGTAGTTTCCTTCATCAAAGAAAACGAAAGGTATCGATTGCGATTCGTTACCCACCATTAGTGTATTCATAATATACAAATTATTTGGTTTTAGAAAGCCCAGTTTAGACGAATGGCAATGGTCAATTTTGACCTCATTTGAAAAAGGCCAGATTGGCGACCATGCGATGCCACTCCACGTGACGTCACTGGGACTGTCTGTAAAAAAAAGCAAGAGACTGGAGTTTGAGGAGCTCTAGCGTCTAAACGAAGCAATCAATTTTAATGCAACAAAAAGCATACAAAAGAGAATTTATTTCTACTTTACAAAATCTTCGGCTCAATAGTATTTCCTGTACTTCATTTTTTCTCAAAAAAGGACCTTTTTTTGCGCGTAAAATCAAGTTGCCCGACTTTGAGCGCTTGGCATTCCCGTAGTTTTCGTTCCTGTATCTTGCAATTTTGATATAAAGAAGCCACATCCATTATTGGCAGTTTGCCAAAAACAAATTGTTTATACCACTAAAATTAATGGATTTGTTGTAAACAAGGCAAACCTCTGCTAACTTCGAAACCAGAGGGTCAATTGAAAATTGATTGATAAAGGCCCAGCCTAGCAAGGTTAGCCTGAATGCAGAGCACTGTTAGTCAGTATCTGTTAAGTAGCAGGCTATAGTCGCACCACCCTTAATTCACTCCCTATCAGTTTCTATCCTTCCTTGTAGCTTTTTTTTAAATATTAATATGCATCTATGCAATGTAAATTAGTAGCAAGAAAAACAGACTGCTATTGGTACTCGCTGTCAGTCGTGGATCACTCTATTTCCCGAAATTAAACTATGAATTCGAATCTAAATGGAATTCGGAATTGTGCAATTTCAAGCTGTCGTTTGTGAATTAAATTAATAATAATATTTTTTAGTTTTTCTAACGATTGGATCTGTGTAAAGGAAATAGGTAGAATAATATAGGACATGTCAGCAAACATTAAAAAAGTCTCCAAAAATGTCCAATTTAAAAAAAAAAAACAAATCATTGGCAGAGTACCTACATTAGCGATGCGTGCAGATCCTTTCTTTTTAAGATAATAGTTAATTTTTAAGCCCTATCTAAGCTTTTTATTAAAAATTAGACACCAAGCATGTGGTCCCCTTGCTGCAGACTAACTCTGTACATTTGATCCGTTAATTTGGTTATTTTTGCACTTGGTTTCAAAATCGGTAAAACAGTGAAAATTTCATTTTCACCGTTTGTAGATGGAGTGAAGTGTAAAAAAAATATTTTTGATAAGCATTACTGTGGCGAGAAATAATTTAGGTCGTAACAATGAAAAAGGCTTTTAAAGATGACTTGTCACTTAAAATCTTTCACTCCACTCTTATATCCTTTCTTAGCCATGAAGAAAGAATTTTAAATCCACCGCGGGCTTCTCTTGCTGGAAATAATGTGTTTTCCCCCAAGAATTGCAAGGTGTCGAAAAGGAAGGGGGTTGGTTGTCTGTTGGTCTAGGGGAGAGAGGTCGGGAGGGTTGATGGGAATGGCGGGGAATATTGAAAGGGACCCCCCGGGCGGCCGTGGCCTCTTTCGAAAACGATTAATATTGTTTTCGCCGTGCAAGTTGAGCGTGATTCCTCCTTTGAACAAGTTAATAGCATGCGTATTTAAGAGTATTATTCTCCCTGCATCTCATCTTGTGAGTAGAAAACCTTGCAATAACTATTCTTTCGCCAACGAGTCGTTTAGCGTTTCACATTTGATTTTTCCAAAAACTCAAAAGGTTGATTCAAGTTAACTTATTCAGTTTTATTCTATTTAATATTCAAGGTATAATTTCATGCACTATAAGTCTGGAAATGGGCAATGGATTTATTGTAATTTCATGTTTATTGTGTAAGGTATTGGTAGAAATCATTAGTTATTTATGATGCAATCAATTTTGAAACCTCTTTCCGCGAAATAAACATTAGTTCATATCAAATCTTAGTTTTGGGCTATGCTCAAATTCTAAGTGTTTAACCTCCAAATGATTTGCTTTCGTGGTCTATTCTATTTGAGTGAATGAAAACTCTACTGATAAGAGTTGCTCGAGCGAGCCTTCAAAAACTTCTATACTTGGTGAATCATTTCCATTGAATACGTGAAAAATTTAAAACTCTATGCTGTTAAATGTGCATTTAGACTAACGGCCAAACATCTTTAGTGATGCCTGCAGAATATAAGACGATAAAAAAGCTAATCCCCCGTGAGGATCACATTATGAATTCTAGGCGGCTGCAGTGTTATTCTTACTTTTCTCCTTTTTATCAATTAATCATTTCATTTTGTGCAGAATAAATTATAGACACCGTCACTAAGAGTTGTTATGCGTTAATGCTTTTCTTCGTCTCATGGGTGTGTAGCATGAAAAATTGTAAAAATTAGAAGGGGAGCCAAGCGTCGACGTGAGAAAGTGCTCGCGAGGTAGACGTCTGGGCCTTTTGCGAGGGCGTAAGACTCGACGTCGAGGTGAAAGGAATTTTTGGGGGAAAGGAGAAAGGATTGGAATGGCCACTTGCATCCGGGGTTGGGTCCAGAGTCACCCCCTCCCCTTCCATTGTTGAAATCAAAAATCGAATGTCGTTTGCCCAAAATATAAGACAAAAGTGAGAGGAGGCAGCGATCGGAGGTCGGCCTTTCAATTCGATCGATGATGAATGAGCATTTGCGAAATCCATTGCTTTATTCTTCGGTCGGTCTTCGTTCTTCCATTTGAAGCGGCCACATATTTCTGAAGTGGCCGACCTTTTTCCTACTGAATTTAAAAATTAACCTAGGCCTTAAAAGAAGTAATGTTTCCGAATATTCTGTCATTGCATTCACGTAGCCTCCTCTCTTCCTGATGGCTTGTGGTAATTTAATTATTTTAGTCAAAGGTTACGAAAAATCTTGTAGTTGTGGTTCAAAAATACTGTCATCGTCATTGGATAATTATGCCTAGTTTTTAAATTCCGCTCTTAGATGCTCTAAAAAACTATCTTTGGAAAAGTAATCAGTCGCTTAAGGGAATTATTATATTTATTTCTATCAAAGCGTTCATTAATGTGCGTATGCTATTCGGAATAAATAATTCTTGATCCGTTACCTCAATAATGAGTTTCAACTCATATTTCAAAGATCATCGTCTTTGACGTCTGACCCTTCTCACTTCTTCGGAGATGTTGCTCGTATCTTTTATTTTTTTAAACGTGACGGGGTGAAAGGATCTGCGAGTGAAAATGATGATTGCCCCTTGTCTTGTTTGTTTGCAGCAGATTAAAAGGTCTCTGTGGGGGATGCATATGCCAGCAGTTAATGGAGCTTCTCGTTCGTCTCCTCAGTACCACCTTTCTCTTTCATAAGTTGCTGCGGAGATCCACTTGAGGTCGTTAAAATCTCCTCGTAATTTTATTGCATTCGCAGAGAGAGAGCCCGATAAAAAAACGTGAACATGACTTTTCCCAATAGTGCACGTACCGCATGGACTTTCACTCGCATAGCCGCAATTTGAATGCTGAATTCGACCGCGCGTGAAGTTTGATTTGCAATGCTTGCTTGCCATTTTTTTGGTTGGCGATGATAATCGCACAAATAGCGTAAGGATGTATGGAATTAATTGCAACGGCTGGTGGAGTGCCTTATAGAATCTTCTCCTGAAAAGCAATCCTGGTGATACGGATTATGCCTATCAGAAAGTTTAGCTTGGTGTGATTAGGTAATTGACAGAGGAGACCGACAGCTGTACCGTGAGGGAGGGGCAGGGAAGGAAGGGGTGGAGGGAAATCCGGCGCCATGGGGACAACATCTTAGCGTCTCATGCGACGGACGGAGAGTGCGCTTAAAACGTCCTTGACATTACATTCAAGCAGGAATCGGACAGTTTCTGAAAATTCTCTACAACCGCCGGGATTTGAACCCGAGTCCACGGCGTGGGAATCCAATATTCTAAATACCATCCCAACCCGATCCCGTAGATTTTTTTCTTTTGACCATAACGTAACTGTCCACCTCATTGAATAACCTCCATTGAACATGTAAGTAAAACTCGCTCCTATGCATAGCCATTTCATCGATAATATATCAACCAGTTCGTCGTCTAATACGAATTGATACATTATGTATTATAGCAATGCTTCAATAGCATTTTCGAACTCGCATCATTGGCGTGATGAGTTTCATGTGCGGATTTCCAATGGATCCAGCCGAAGGCAATTATCATATTCTGTTAAATACGAACAAAGGTTTTCATTCGCTATATTCAGTCTTCATTATTGTTTAACATTCTGCCTCTTTTTTGCGTTCTGAATATAATCAAGGAGTCTTGATTTCCTTGCGATTTCACGATTGCGATTACACTGACTGGACCCTTTTCATTTCTTTTTCTTTTGAAAACGGTCAATATGCATTTGAAGACAATTCTTTGAAAATGACACGTTTGGGTCCGGAGGTTTTGTTATTACGTTTTTTGTGCTGCATTACCGCTATTCTCGATTCTCTTTTTCTGATTTTTCTTTGCCCATCATCGCTCGGCATCTTTCAATGTTCTCATTAATTTTGCTGTAGGCACTTGTACCGTTTTTAAAGCACTCCATTCCCTTCGGTTAATTTCATCGAGATCAGGCACAGCTAGTCGCTGTGGAAACTGAGGTCAACCAGTTTAGCGAAATTGGAAAGGCGAGCAATCAATTCCTCGCGATTTTCCGTGTCGATGAACATAGTTGCTGGCCTACAGTGTGTGTGTGTGTGTGTGCTAGGCAGTGAGTAAGAGGTACGGGAAGGGCCGGAGCTGGTGTGTAATGAAAGTTTTTTTTAGAAGTGCATGAGGTTACGCTGGTTACGTGGGCACTTTGTGGGACCTCTCACCCTTTGGTGCCGGTTCTCCGTGATGGACGGTTTGAAGAGATTTTTCCTCATCGCGCGTCTAATTTTCAATGAAAGTTCCATTCGATTCCATCTTCGCTACCCTTTTGAACCCGAGGAGACCTTAGAAAGCCAATCAACAGGAGAGAGGCTTTCCTCAAAGGGAAAAGTCGTTGATTACCTACAACAGCTTGTTGAGAACTCATCTCTGCTCACTTCCGTATTGTCTTCGGATGCATTTATTCCTTCTCATGAACGTTTGCGAAAATAATCAGCTATAGAATGGATATGTGCTACATAAATATATTGCGTTAGTTTCCTCATATTTTGAGCTCAAGTAGTAATGCAATGTTTTTCCATAATGACTTCTGTATTAACCATTCTTTTAATCCATTGAAACTTCGTCCATTTAGCGAAATTGATTTATTATTAGTGTCTAAATGACTATTAAATTTCAAAATTTCTTAGTTTCCCTGCAAGGCTGAATACTGGCAAATAAGATCGCATTACTGTATATATACTATGGTTGTCCTTTTTAACCCCTTTTTTAGTCCTTTTCCCTTTTTTAATCATAATTTTAGTCCCTCGCAATAACTGTGTTTGAGCTAATTGCACTGCTGGAAACTATTTCCTTTATGACTTAGAATCGTCGTAATTGACGTAGTATAATTACAAAGAACCCAATCGCTAAAGCATGCGGTAATTGCTGCACTCGTTCATAAGGCCTCTCATTTATTACGTTGATAGAGAAGGAAATTCTCTTTTGAGTTACAGAAAGCTGTGATCATCGAACCGTAACAGGACAACATTTACTGCGATTATATATATGAGTCTTTTTCCAATGAGGTTATTTCGTTTTTAAGACAATTTAGAATCGTTTTCTAATTTTAATTTATTTTCCAAAGACTGAAAACTACTTATGGGAAATTAATCGTGCTTGAACATTATTATTTGTTAAGAAATAAGTTTTATGAGATTGTTAGATGGCACAGTGCTCTAATGGTTGCAGTCGTATTTGGAACTTTCGAGGAGGAAATCTTTTGTCGAGTGCCTATGATGGCCACTCATATTACTTCTTACATTTTCGTTTTGTTTACATTTGTTACTCTACTTCCCTCGTATTCGTTCCATCATTATGGGGCCCTGGGCCTTCGCACACCCTAGTTAAGGGTCTCCTGAGGCCTCACCTGGGATACCTGTGATGACCACGGTATCAGTTGATATGAAAAAAATGTGATGAAATTCGACGTGGAGTTGCTATACAGACCACAATGCACAAGAAATTACTAGTGTTGAGATCGACTCTCGCCCAGCGTCACTTTCTCATCACAATGGGTCATCAGCTGACATTAATATGACGCCTCTCTCCTTTCATTTTAATTTACATTCTTACATGCGTATGCAGAGTACTTATATGCTGATATATTGTCATTGCAGCGATTCACACCCACCATTCGCTGTTCTCTTCAGTTCTCCCAATCGCTGAACTCTATTTTCTTCTTTATCTCTTCCAACTTCTTCGTCCGTCTTCTGCCTTTCCTAACTAGTGCCTACTCGCCCTTCAAGGATGTGTTTTTATAAATGTATCGTGTCTGATGTCATGTACAATAAATCAATTTTTTCATCTCCGTCACAGTAATCTTCTCTCTTTTCGCGCTTTCCTTAAAATTTCCACATTTGTCCTTAAACTTGCCAATGCAACCTCTTACTTTGCCTTGCGCAACTTATTCGAAGTCATCCTTCGTTGTCCTTTCCGCTCACGTATTTACATCTACATGCACATAATACCCTACGATCCACCTCTAGGGTGTTTGGCAGGGAGTGATCAATCACCACCATCCTCATTACACTTTACGGTCATTAAAATGTTACTCATTCTAACAAATCATACTTGCACATTCATTCAAAGGCAGAACTTGCCAATTATTAATGAAGGAAATCTGCCAGTGAAGCTAGAACATGCAAAAAACGTGCATCATTGCAGTATTGCGTATTTCTCGATCGCGTCCTGTGTCAATTGTTGCTGCGAATGTGTAGAATTAATTACTTCTTTGAGAAGGCATTGGTCGAATCCATCTCATGGCGATTTCGATCAGGGAACGGTGGCCATTGCGTCGCCTACGCTCTCTCGATTGAGTCACCTGGCCATAAACACACTACACTCTTTAGTAATATAAACTCTGTGCACCGTCTCCGGTCCACCGTCTCGTCGCTGTTGTTCCTCGCGGCACATGGGGGGGGGGGGGGCTGGGTACCCCTTGTGCACGCGTGCCCCTCTTTTGCCCACCTGCTTTCTTCCTCGCGTCCATTGTTGTTGGGTGGCCCAGGTGAGGGTGAGGGAAGGCGATGATAGTATAGGGTCGCCTAAAAGGCTGCTGCTGTTATTGCCTCGAAATCGGAGTGGAGACTTCCTTCTGCTTGGGTTTAGGTTCATCGCACCGTGAGAGTGGTTTTGGGTGTGCGTTCTAGAGATTAGAAAAGGAAAGATAGAACGATTCTCACTCAACACTACAGACCGGCGACCTTTCTATTGCTAAGCAGCGTAATATGATCTACACGGCGCTATGAAACAAGTTGCACCACAATCAGCAACCTCTTCACAACCACAAATACTTGCACACAAGAACAGATAATTAAAAGTAAAACAAAAATCACCTCACCAACTAGGTGAAGAATAATCAGACGTTACAGTACGTTACGAATTACCTATCATCTTCAGTCCCGGGACATATGCCGTTATTTTTTGTCTGAGTTTCTTGTTTTCTGTTTAATTAGATGTTAACAAACAACATCAGCGATTTATGTGTGTCTGTTTGATGCTGTCATTTGTCAGGAAGCACTATATATAACGATAACTATATCTCACTTAGCCAAGCGTTAAGAGATTCAAACGTCGATGTATTATTGTATACAATTCGCCAGGACCAAGGAAGCTATTTGCGACTTATTAATACAGCGTTTCCTCTCTTCTGATGACTTACATATTAGGTTTATGGACGTGAAGGTGTGTAGTTAGTTCACAGCTGTGGCGGTTCGAAAGAAGTTCAGACGTATGGTGGATAGGTGTGGGACCAGGAAGTGGCGAGGAGGCGGAAGTGCGTTGTGGGAGTATGGAGGGGGGTGCTTGGGGGAACATGTTGTGAGGGGGGGGGGAATACAGGCAGGCACTAAACAACGCACGGCCGTGCTATAGTGGGAGGGTGTGGAGGGGAAGCACTTCTTGGTATGCATGGGTGAGGCAGGGGCGGGGTCGGTTGAGACTTGCTAAGCCCTGGGATAGCATGGAGGTGAGAGAATCAGGGGGGGGGGGTTGGAATTAGGGCCATTGTTTTCGGGAGACCAAACCAAAACTCGTTAAGAGCAGCTGAGTCCGACAGGGAATGCTGGGAAAGAATTCGGAAGAGCGAAACCAGCTTTGCTGGAACCTTGTCTGTAATTTTTGTCCGATTCGAGCTATTTCTTCTTCTATGAGATATTTAAATATGCCTTGGGTGTAGCATTAATGATACAATAACCGTCTTTCAGTCGGCTTTCTTTTTTGATCTTCCTCTCATTTCTTGAAACCTGGCACACTGCAAATCCTGCTATAATTTCTCCGCGGAATTCAGTTAAATTTTTCTCATAGTCCAGTCTAATATAGTCTTTCTGATGATATGAGATATTCCTAATGCCATGAGCTCTCGTATCCCCTTCATCATTCTCTCGTCATTCAGATTATTTTCTATACATGTGCCGTGGTTTTTGAAATACATATTTACAGGACCCAGGATCGCATACGACGCCGAAAATAGCAATTGTATAAGGGCCAAGAATGAATGACTGGAAAATGTTTTTAGAAGTAGGTCGGTATCTTATAGGCGATTTCTTCTTGAGTAAGTTCTGGGGAAGAATATTATGCATTTTTTAGGAACGAGAGTGCAATGGAGTAAGCATTGAGCGCATGGCTACAGATCAAAGTGTAATTCGAATCGAATTCTAGCAATGCAAACGAAAATAGTCGCGTTGCGTCGAAGTCTAGTGAGAATAATAGTCTGCCCTTTACCTTTAATTAGTGAAATTTCTATGCACGTAGCTTATTCCGGGGTGACCTCTAATAAAAACAACCATTTAGTCGAAGACCTGAAATTCTGTGTAATAGTCATCAAATCTGCGAGAATTTCTTCAGAATCTCCACTTTGATATGATTCCCTATTTACATATTAGCAACACGGAGGTGGGCTGATTCCTTCGCGCAAAATATTTCACTTAAGGTTTGCGTACTCTTTTCCTCCCAACTTTTTTCATCTTCTGACACGTGTCAATTCCTTCTCTGTCTGGTGAGAAATCTATGTTTTGCCATTTTATTTTATGACCTCTAATTTGTACTTGAAATGTTAGTGATGCTCTCAGCGGATGTGCGATATGGAATGTTGGTGTTAGACGTGTCGAGGTCCCTTTTTGTGTTGTTTGCCGTTTCAATCAGACGGGGGAACTTTTCGTTTACCCAACTCGTACTAGAGGACGAGCAGGAACAAAGAAAACTGTTAACGGCTTCGTTGTTTCCTGATGGCTAGATAAGCTAAGAGACGGGTCAAGCACTTAATTTACGACCTGTGTCCTGTGAAACCAATGCCGGATTTCTCGTCAATGCTTGACCCGACGTCCGAAAGAAAAACCTTGCTTCTTAATGGAGAAGTTAGCTAACAAACAATGTGTAACTTGAACCGGGGTTTTTCATTTATAAATGGTCTTAACTTTCTTTATCGATTCCTGTTCCATTGTTTTTGTAGGAGAATGTGATTGATATCTTTATACTTAACTGCTTTTTTTAAACATGAAATTCTCTCAAGGAGTACTTTAGAAAACAATATCTTTAAACTTTACTTCTGAATATTAGACTTTCCATTACCATTCAATTATCATCGATCGTTCACCAATGCACACATAATGTGTAGAAAAAAATCGTAATTGACTGAATTCTTTATCACTTTAAAGTTTTATTCTATCGAGTAAAATCGGAGCTTTCATTCGACACCTGATATTTTAAGATTGCAGCCATGGAGATTGTCGGTGTGGACGATGCGAGTGAAAGAGCGAAGGCGAGAGTGAAGAAGAGAGAAGTAGGAGGGGAGTGGGACGTTTCGAGTCGTCGTTGTCCATCGGGAGAGAGCCAAGACGTGCTGGCGTCGTCTTAGCAACCCCCGCCTCCGGTCATCATAAGGCCTCTCACCCTAGCCATTCCCATCTCATGCCGAATGACCCCTGACCGCCAAAGGAATTCTTTTCCATCCTCCTTCAGTCACTCTTATGTACCACCATCGAAATAATATATAATTGTCATTTTCGTGAACATTTCAATGTATCATTGGCTAAGTTCTAACTACACGTAACTCGAAAATAGCAACTTTTCAGGATAGCAAAAAAATGATTTATTTCTTTTACTTGCTCACTGATAATAAAAACCAAAAGTTCATAAAATTGAAAAAGACGCATTCGTTTGCTAATAAAGTTGAGTTGTTCTTTGCTTGTATTTTATTTTTTAATGTTATTGCACTTTGTTTACCGGCCGAATTTGAGATAAGTGTTGTAAGAACTTAGCCATCGATATGTTCTCATAGTGTAAGTCCTAAGAAGAGAAGAGAAGCCTAATGAAAAACTTGAAATAGACGCACACGGTCATTCCCACCGTCTCTTTTTCCATCGCTTATTCCCTCAATTTCCATATTTACCACTGTCATTCAATTAAAAGCCAGGCTTGGCGTTACAATTGCTGTTGGCGCCCGTGCGTTCTGATTGGCTGAAAGACATATACATCTACATAATACCCCGCAATCCGCCCAAAAGGCGTGTGGCAGGGGGTGTTAGGACAATCGTGGAAAATGATTGCGTGAAGCGGTCATTTTCCCGACGGAGGGAAAGGAAAAATATGACCGTGTGATTCAGGCTTTAGACTTGCTGTCGCGATAAGGGCGTCTCCACAACCACACAGGTAAACCTTCTCCGTTTCCATCTCGTGCTGACCCGTGTCCAGCGACGACGGAATGCTTTTCTCTCCCTCGTAACGTTGCGCGACCATTAGGAGCTCGTCTTCCTTTCCTCCTCTTCCGACACAACAAAACACTTTCGCCTCAATGCCTTTTATACTCGCCCTCTCTAGCAGTCGCGAGAGCGGAGTGAAAACTGTTTGAGTATTCCGAAGGTGCGCTGAAATAGCGTTGCTCAATTGGACGCGCACACAATCTCCATCAAATCAACATGGATACTACTAGATCCCCTCCCATTCTCAACGAAGCGTAAGAAAACACTCCTTCTTAGTATTCTGCCGATTTTCACCTCGCGTCTTGATTTTCTCATTTCCAAACCAAGTTAAAGCGGTGCAATTGATTTGCCACGTAATGTTTTAAGAAAAAAAATTAATCCAAATGTGATTTTTTAAGTGATGAGATAATGAATTAGTTTACTCGAGATTTTTATTCTGAAGTGTGATGCTTTTTAGGCACCAAGTGACGTTCCCCTAATTCCACCTAAATGTTTTATTAGATCCCTCAAAATTTTACCCATATTGTCATAGTCATTCGGATTCATTACAAGTTGTTTGTAGCTGCTAAACTTTTAAATGTTAGATCATTTGTTTGGATTTTTGCTTCATTGATGTTGGCCAACATAAGAGTCTTCCATCACCACTCGTCTTGTAGAGAATGAGTCAACGCGGGTGCTAAGAGGATTCTTTCCAAAAACAGAGGTCCGTGAGTTTAGTCTGAATGTGTGTGTGTGTGAGGGAGGAGTGGACGGACATGATGACAGCAAAAGTACCTAGGAGAAGAGGATAATTCCTCTTGTCTTCTTCTCTACAGCTGGAATTCTTTTTATACGAAATGCGTCGGAATAAATAGGAACTAGAGCGATTCTCGGCTGCTGTTCATGTGAATGAGATTGAAATCGAATAATCCGCGATCACATTACTTATAGATGTGGTTGACGGACTAAGGTAATATCGTTGTTTTCATGGTGCTTACTTCGATTTGAAATTTAATTGAAATCAATCTGTCAACGCCCTTCGGAACATTCAAGAGGCGGCTTCGAAAGGCCTTCGTCTCCTGAATCACAATTCTTCATTCTTTTTATAGTATTAAAGAGTTTATCATTATAAGCTGTAGATTATAAGTTTTATGTCCAACGTAAAGCCAAATTGGCTGTTTTTGAATAATTAAAATAAAATCTCACAAAGAGAAAGAAGTGTCGAAATTTTAATTAAATTAATTCTAAATTATTTAATTTGCTTACTTATCTGATTTCCTATAATTAGTAATATTCAATTGAATATTTTGGCCTCGGATTTCGGTGTCTTAAGTGCTTCTGTATGTATTTAATCTGCATGAAATACCGTCTGAGAATGTGTACAATTATTATCGTTGAAAATGTATGCTTCACTGCGGCAGGATCGATAGTTGATATGTTCCATCTTTCTGGCCAAAGAGCCGTATTTGCTGAAGTCACCAACGTCAGTCATCATCCCGTGATGTGGTCTTCTTAGTTGTTGGCATCAAACGTAGTCAGCAAATGTTCTTTTGTCTATGGGACTCCAGGCCGTAGACATGTTTTTGGCGTGGGAGTTTATTTGGAGGTGGATTCATTTCGGTGTTGGTTCATCAGGAGTGGATGCCCTTAAATCACGCAAAAATTTGTCGGGGAGTCTTTGAACAACATCGTTGGCTGCAGCGTTGATTGAATGGTTGCTTTTGAAGCCCAGTTTTTTTACCTCATGTTTTCAGAAGCATATGAATCAATACTCTACTTAGCTTTAAAAGAATATGTACATATTCCTTTTAACACCCATTGGTTTCCAATGACTTGCGCTGGCTGTGAAAGGAAAAATTATTAACAATAAATGGGTTCGTTTCATTGATCCTCCGATCTTTAATCCTGCTAGTAGTTCATTAAATTACGTTACCCAATGGAATATCAATCCTTATCTTCAAAATCAAAATTCTTGCATGTACGCAATCCAAAATCAATATCTAATTTTAGCCAGTTCTAGTAATAGTCACAAATATATTTTTTTGTATGAATGATGCTGTAAAACAGTTATAAACCTTCGCGGTATTGGTGGAATGAATTACTATTTCCTCAATACGGTCTTTTGGAAATGCAGTAAAATCTTTTTGCCTCTTCCGTTCCGAATACTTGCTCCAGCTTCTTTCTAATGGCTCCATGTTTTTTCCCGCCTCCCTCATCTTCTTTAAGGATTTACCAGCAATCCACCCCCATTTCCTCCGATTAGTATCGAGGAGCTCATTAATTTTTTTGCAACTTCCCTTACTCCGGGTGCTTTGATCTGATTGCGATGGTACGCATCCGGCTCCTCCACGATTTCTCTCTCATCTGCTCTCCGTAGTTATTCGACGTCTTCGCAAGTACGAAAGCTTGATTGTTTTTTTTTAATTTACCTTGGTCGGACGAGATTTTCAGCAATTTTTTAAAGGTTATTTTGCATTAATCTTGGCTAGGTGCGTACTTTAATTTGATGGTATGATCTCAACATCCCTGAATACGGGCTATGGGTTCTGAAATTGGGAAATGAATCGAACGCAAAAATAACTTGAACCTCATCGATGGATGTTCAAAACGTTCGCGCAAAAAATCACGGATAAGAATTTATAACGATTTGATTGAGGTATAAATAATAACAGCCAGTTGGATATACACACCAGAGAGGCGTCCTTGCCCTGGGAGCTAAAAACTCGTTGATAGAGGCATTCAATGAACTCAAAACTTCAAATACAAAGTAATTATTAATGGGAAGGAGCAGAATTAATCATAAGTTGTTTTTAGCTGCTAAAATGTTTAAATGACAGATCATTTATTTGGATTTTGGCTTCATTGAAGTTGGCCAACATAGAAACTATGAAAGCGAGCTGGGACCAATTGGTGTGAAGCAAAAGAGAAATGCAAATACTGTCCTGAAAATGCAGCGGACCTGTTAAAGATGTACAATTGCGCGGCACCTGTTTGGGCTTTAAGATGGCATCGTTTCCAGTCTTAATGAGCGAGACAAAAGAATGGTCCCTTGTTACCGAGAACGCTTGTCTTCGGCGGGGTTTCCTCCACTCTTACTACGCGCGTCCCACATGAGCGACGAACCGATATTCGATACCACTTGCTGCGAACACCACTTTCTCGTCTTTGGGAAGGAAACCCCCAAACACTGCTTATCATCTTTTTCCTACCGTTCAATAAAATTGTTTAGTTCCCCGCCCTAATGATAAAGGCGTCGTTTATATGCGACGTTCGGTAAATTGGTTATTTTTATTATTTTCATTACACCTGAATAGTAAGGATTAAATAGAAAATTGTGGCCGAAATCGATTATCGTGAAATAACAAATAATTGAGCCGAAACTAAATTCCCATAGTTACTCGTCGTCCTGCATTCTTATTAGCTTATTTATAACTTCCATTCGGCTTTGTTGGTTCTACTGCCGGCGAACAGAATACATCGCTTTAATTTAAAAAGTATAGGCCATTTTTACGCAAAATCAGTGTATTAAGCGTTTGTATTAATCGTTGAGTATCTCCTCGGCCGTTGACCGGCGTTGCTAACGTTAACCTTTGACATAGTCGAAGGCGTCAGTTTCTCCTGTCCCAAGTCTTTCAATTCTTCTTACTCACGACCGTGAATAAGCTCCTGGATACCACCTCATTAGTCACTCGCCCTGCTTTCTCTGAAAACTGAAACATGATGAAGTAGATTCAATTTTGTTTTTAAAAATTGATATCGATAATTTTTCCAGTCATTCTCTTGCAAACTGGAAACGTCTGTCTTTTCTTATCTCATCGATAACCGTGAAGTGCGCGCATGGCGTATTGCATGCTACATATTGGTGATTAGCAATAATAATAATAATAATAATACGTCTTTATTGGGCGAGATTGGGACTAGAAAGTCCCATCTTCCATCTAACCCCTCGTCAAACAGTAAATATATGCAGTTAAATACATTGTCTAGTTGCTCATGAAATTAAATGCAGAGAAATTACATAAAAATAAGTAGAAGTTCCATTTTCAATCAACAATTAGCATTATAATTTAACAAAGTTACTATTGACCAAGTGTAAAAAGATGTTAGTGAACGTGGGAAAAACCTAAGGAGATGAGTGAAAATCGCAAATGCGATGAATGCGATGTGCGCAAATAAATAAAGCGACATATATGCGATGACTGCACTTTTATGATATTTTTACGCAAATTTGCCTTTTCGACGGCAAAATTCGTACATTTTGTGCCGAACGCAGTTTAAATGCTCCGCCGACATTCACCGCTTTCAAGCATGTGAGCAACTGGCCAGCTGCTAGTTGGCTGGGACTCTACGTGGCCGCGAACTACAAGTGGGCGCGGGCAAGCTACACCTCCGCCACTTTCTGTCTTATTCCATAATTTATTATTGTTCTACAACACAATTATTTAAAATATTCTGTATTTTGTCATTAAACTGTTTCACTACATTTTATCGTCAATTAACCTCATTATGAAAATAAAAAATAGACGCTACAAAATGCGATAAACTGCTTTTGAAAGTGCGATAAAATAAAAATAAAAGTGCTATTTTCGCGTATCTCTAGTGATTAGTCAACCGGTGCCAAACATTCTTGAGGTAGCTCACAGGCTATTATGTTGATGTAGTTGCCAGTTCGCATTGAAGCCGGGATACCTAAAAAGTGGAGTGGACAACGTTCGTTGGCCGCTCTCAGCATGGTGTTTGTCTGAGCCTTCAACAGCAGCGATGGAGGTGCAGCTATCCGGAACTATGGAGGGAGGGTGACGGTGCAGTGCCGTGGTGCATGACCTTCCTTCCATCCAGCGTGTGTATGACACGCCGCACCAGAGTCACGGGTGGCTGGCGACAGGGCGGTCCTTTCATTTCCTCGCATTGGCTTTCGACCGTTGACTCGGGAGCAAGGGTGTGCTTGCTTAGGATATCCGATAGTCGAGGGGCGGGAATCCGATGTAGCAGTCATGTCCTTGGCATGCGTAGTGGAATCGGCTCCACGGATAATGTAGGGCTTGGTTAGTTTCCTGTTGCTTGACTTGTTTCAAATTTCATACTCAGTAACGTATCCATAACAAATTTTCTTGGGCTAAAATCCTCTCTTAGAACGGGTATCAAATGTTTAGCATAATTTTAAAAGTTTTAAAAAATTTGGCTACCATTTTAATTTACGTTACCGGAAGTAAAATGTAGTTTGATAAAGATATATAATTAGTTCTGTACTCTTTTTTCGCCGATCGGTAGTAATCTTTGATATTTTTCAACAGAATTAATTATATTTTCATCATTTTCAAGGTGCTCTCCAATTTCACATGTCTAAAGAAAGGACAGGATGAGGCTTTATTGGCGATTGCATTTATTTTTCGTTATTAAGAAGACTTTTGCGGTTGATTTCTTGATTTATACGGGATTAGTTTTGTATTATTGCCATCAGCTGGTGTTTTTAATTATATTGGTATCATTTATAATCTTTATTCATTCCAACACGTTGCACGTTATTAATAAGGTTCAATTTCCTCCATTATAGTTTCATATATTTTACGTTTGTTTCAATACCCTCACGTTCCCAGATTCTTTCACCCTATTTTGTGGAAGAAATTTCACTTCTGTGGGTAATAGATAGGAACATTTCGTGAACATAGCCTCCAAATTCCCTGGCTCCTCGTTTTTCTTCCTACACATGTTGTGCGGTAGCAACCGAGTGGGATAATCCACTGTCGTCGAATCGTGTGCGCAAGGCAGGTGTCATCCAAACGTCGCCTCGGCGAGTTCTTCGTGAAACTACACATGTGTGTAGTACACATGGGTGGTATTTTGTGGCAGTGGTGATAATCGTGTGGGAAGTTAATGCCACTCTTTCTCTGCTCTCCACTTCCACCTCCCGCCTAATATTCAATCCTCTGTTTTATTTCACTTCTTTTGGCAATTATTCTTTATTTTCTAGAATCCATATTAATTCCGAGACGTGTGAATTCTTACCTCGATAATTAAATTACGACATTCTAGCTTAAATTTCTATCCATATTTTTCTGAATATCAACTAGGATAGCTAAATTAATTATTTGACGATAATCCTCTAGTAGTCTTTCGAAATGTATCCAAATGCTTGGATGGGCTATTTTATTATTTAAAAAAATTGGCAGTTTAATTTTGTATCAAATGGCTAAAAACTTTGCATTGTGTTTTAAATGAAACGGTTAATGGATGAGTTAAAACAAGCATTTAAGACTACACTCACGTCATTTTTGGCGATGAGCAAATATTATGGAAAATATAACAATTATATTGCGAAGTGTTTAGTCCGCTATTTTTCTCACATGGATATGAATGTTAATATTTTTATTATCTGCATTAGCTTAAAAAAAAAAACTCATGAGACTGAATGGCGATCAATAAACTGGCCTCCATGGCGACGGGTCTATGTCCTCGTCTGCCAAACCAAAGGTGATCCTTCTCAGATCCAGCCTGGGTTGGTTGGTTGTCCGTATCCAGGGCGAGGGCTTTTGTGATCGCACCACTTCACTATTCGATATACTATAAAGGCCTTAAACGTTCGGTTTTTACACTTTCTTCGATTCTTGCTGACTCTGTGGCGAAAGGTGCCTTCCCTCGCAGTAGTTTACGCCCGAGGCTTGGGTCGTTGAACCATTCAGGTGCGACCACCTTGGTTATCATGGCACCAGGGTGCTAAGTGCTTTGTCCTCAGAGCTAAGGCAATATGGTGCGACACACGTGGGTTCCTAGGAACGGAATTCATTTTAATGAGCGACGAATTATGAGAACTTTGTATTTGTCTGTTTTCTGCCCTGGAGAATTTTTAGTGATTTTTTCTTGTGCGCCGTGGACCATAATAGCTTTTTCTCTATTATTTTTAATCCGCCAGGGTAGAGGTGATAGAGATAAGGAAATGTGGGAATGAGTGGTTTGGGAAAATGACTAAGGAAAGAAGGATTCTGGCAGTGGTGGATAGATACTAAAAGGGAATTTAATTTTCCTTTTGAAATTTAATTCCTCATTCTGCGAGTACAATTTGTTTTCTTGGCTGCATTAATGCGCGTTCGTTTGTCTAATAAATACTTTTTTTCTATTTTGAAGTTTTTTGTTCTTATCAGAGATACAGAACTACCCTTTAAGTGTTGCACAGCTCCAAGGTGATGAGTAGGTACAGTTACTGGCATTAACCCTGTCTAGATTTTCAATATCTTGAGCTTTTTACATATCCTCTTGAAGAATTATGCGGTACAAAAATTTCTCTTCAGTAAGTAAAATGTGTGTGCTTAATAAAGTGATATTAATCAACTCACCGTTAATTAATTATTGTCGTTAAAAGCTTTGGATGACTAGCTGTCGGCAAGAGTAGTTCAGAAGTGAAAGTTGCCGAAAATCTTTCGCTAATGCATACCTTTCTCTCACAGAGATCATTCGTTGTGTTTTGCGAGGTGGAGATGATACATTTTTTTGCCGTGGCTATCTTCAACCTGATCCGCTATCCGTCGGATGGAACGCAATTTCCCCCAGCCCTTTTGCTAACGCGTTCACACATTAAAGTCGTAATTGTCTCTCTTCCGGCGCGTCGACAGTTCCCATCGCATTTATCTGCTAACTTCTCTCGCTTCCATTCGCGAGGCCGTTCTCCGCAAATTCCTCCGCTGAGTGTCTCTCTGTTTTTTCTCGCGCGCCTCTTCTGCCCGTCCGTGCTTCATCAATGCCATTCAAAAAGACCGCACGAATCGTCACCTATCCCCGCGGGGAATTTATCGTGATAAAGATATCGGGATGAATGCTCCGCGTTTAAAAAGTTTTATAGTTGAATATAACTCAATGCAAATATAAACCAAAGTGATGTTTGGCCTCTGCGCCAACAGCCAACACTGAAATGGAGAAATCCGTCATCCGTGACTTTGAATTAAAGCAGGTGGTGTTGCGGTAGTATGATTTTTTATGGAGATAGCGGGTTTTTCTAACAAATTGGCAATGTTTGGCCTATTGTTTCTCAGTAATTGGTCGCATTTATATAAAATAGTCAAGTAATGATTACCAATTAATGGTTTTCCGCCTTTCAATTTTTACTTACGCTAAATTCCAGTACTCCATCTCAAAATAAGCCATTTTTAACTTTGACCGGCTTTCTTCGATTTCTCCGTGCCTCTTGCTGCGGGCTGAATCGTTTAGTAAAGCTTTCATTGCCATTTTTTAATTTCCCATAGTAATATTTGACGGCGAACACACATCTTGAGTGCTCTTGCATACGTATATTTAGTCTGAGGAATATCATGTTCTTTTATCTTGCTAGAAATCCATTTTATCCACCCCATGTCATTACAGACCACGCACAGACGCCGGAAATAGCTCCTTTTTTATGTTTAATCGAAGACTCCACCAAATGCAGTTGACGACACCGTCTTGCGCTGGCTCGATTCATCATACACGTGGAGATGGATAAGTCAGAAGATCTACACGTTTATCTACCTAATTAATTTATCAGTGCTCAATAATCAAGGCCCTTTAAAACGACAGTCTCTGACTTAGATACATTGGCTAAACATCCCGGCCTCCTTGGCAGCAATCTAAAATATGATGACACCACTTACGGTCGCCATGAACATTAGGGCCGGTTTTATAAAGTCTGATTAAACTGGAGTTTACGCTTAGCGGAGCGTTTAACCAGAGCTTACTTTTAAAACGGGAAATGCTTTGATTATTCACAACTTGCAAGTAGTTCCTAATTCCGTAAGAAAAGCAGAGATGATGATAAACTAGCGTGCGGGCCATATTAACGCTAAGAAGATATATCTTACTCCAAAAGTATGATTAAAATTTATTGCCATTATGATTACATTGTAGCCTCAAAAAGTTACTAAAATCGCTCTGGTGGTCTACTCAATAGAAAACCATTTCAATTGGTTTCACAGTATAAATGAGAAATTTCGTTCTTGTGTAATAAGCACAAACAGGGTTAATTTACCACTATTTCTTGCAAAGGGACTCCACTTTGGTTTCCATTCACAAATAGTCATTCATTATCTTCGTGTAATTTATGGTTTTCTCGTATAGCAGCACTCATACAATTAACACTTGTACTTGCCAAATATTCACAAATCGATTTAACGACACACTTATGATTGACCATAAGATCGTCAACGATTAAATCCAAAAATATTGGCGTCATCTTCGTTTTCAAGGCTAACCATCACCCCATCACTTCAAAACAAACGTAAACAAATCTTTCACCATACTCAGCCATACTCCATACTCGATTTTTCAATTTCGACTTTCGTTTGTTTCACTTTTCGCGATCAATTGTTGGTATGAGAATCACAGTAGCTGCGCTTTCCTCTCGTCAAAGTTCCCATCAGCCAACCGGCGCGGCGGTAGGATTTGCTTTATAAAACTCAACCTCTCGTTAAACTCCAAGTTACCGTTATCTCCACGCTAGCTAACGTGAGGCTTAACCAGGCATTATAAAACCGGCCCTTAGCATAGGGCCAATGTAGGACACTTGTTTGAACCAATTATTTGCGACTCATTTGGTTCAGCAGCTTCGAGATGGCATTTCCATCTGTGTCTCCCCTCTCCTATATTTCTTCTCTTCCTGCTTCTTCTCCTGCGTTCGCCTCCCATTTCGCCAACTTCCATCCGCGTGCAGGCTGGAAGGGAGGATTGTGGGGGGGGGGGGTAAGGGGGGTCGTTGGATGCGCTCCTCGCTGCGTTGGTCTGGCAAGAAGAGGAAGAGGCAGAAGCGCCCCTTTGCGGACGATGACCCTGGACCAGCACCTCATCAGCATCCCGCTCTCCGTGGCTCTCGCCGCCGATCCAATGCCCGTAATTTCATCGTTTCTCACGTACCTCTTCATTACATCTTCACCCCTTGTGCCTTTCAATCGTCAACCTATCTTCACCTCATAGGGAGATCTCATCGTAGATTCGATATGATTTTTTATGTCTCATTTTTAAGAAAAAAAATAACTTCTGGTTGTGCATAGAAGGGAATTTAAGCCCCTAACATTTTTTGTGCCGATCAAAGAGCGTAAAATGTAATATCTTGCTATCAGACGAACAGTAAAATCTAAATTCTTGCGTTCATGCCTAGTTTTTTAAATGAAATTTCAAACCAGAACTGGTACTTCATCATTGTCCCGCGATCCACGAGATCACAATATTTCCTGGGGAGTGAAGTGACACTTATTGCATCCAATAACGACTACCTCCTCATTACATTCTCACTTCTTCAAATTTCATCCGTACTTCTCGTTCTGCCTCATAAGGCGACTTTTTTGTGGAATCGACGCGGTCTCAATGCCTGGGAGAAAATAACGTCTAGTAGTTCGTGTGAAAGGAATGTATCGCTTTACCATTTGTACTGATCATGAATTCCAAAATGTAATTCCTTACCGGCCGATGAGCAAAAGACTTCTAATATTCTAAAGTAGCCTAATTTTATCCAAAAATGAAATTTCTAACCACTTCCAAAGCTACATCAGCTTTTCGAAAGCTGTGAGGAATTCCAGTGTCTTTAATTGGCCGCAGTGGATACGACAATGGTCGCAATGGAAAGATTTATTTGATTAATTATTTTCGATTTGTTGCATAACTTCCAAACCCTTTGAGCACCACTGCATCTGGTTGGTCAGGCCGTGCTTGATACCATTGCTTATGGTATAGAGGATAACAATCGCCTTTTTCTTCGTTATTCATCTACCTCTGTCAGTTTTTAAGGCCATGACTTGCCGATGAGTGATGATCATAATTTAATGGCTGTCCTGTCGGACGAGGTTATATATTGCCACGGGGGGGGGGGGGGGATGATCTTGCGTGATGCGCGCTGTTAATGACCTGTAAAATGGTCCACACATTATCTTCGGCATCTGAAACAGGAATCAACGCCCCAAAATCACTCCTTCTGCTCGTGGTCTTCGAAATTTTACAAATATTAAAAACGCATCATTTCTAATGTTTCCCTCCAACAGCTCCTTCCTCTAAATACAAAAAAATCCATTATTTTAGCGTCGTACACTAGCAATAAAATGGTTATAAAATGCTCCGTTACTTTTGGCCCATGATTTTATCCGTAATTAATGCTAGATTAGCTACATTTTCATGCTCTCTTCGCCTGATATACTATTAAAAGGAAATCTCGTGATAATTTTACAGCAAATTCATTCTTATTAACTCATATCCTCATATTATCGCCAGATTACCGATTATTCAATTCAATTTATTACCGTGAGGTCTTTTTGGTCCTAGTGGCATATAAGCGTAGTAGGGTAATTTACAATTTAAAAAAATATTTTAATGAAATTCAAACCTAAGTTTTCAATAGGAGTACGAATACAGAATACGAATAAACAATAAAAAGTTTAAAGTACGAAAATAATTGATTGACGAGTAATCATTTTGAAGGGAAAAGAAAAACGAAAAAAATTGAATATTAAGAGAAAGAGAGTAACAATTTGATTGAAAATATTAATATTTTGGAAGTCAAATTCAAAACTATCTCAGAAACAGTTGTGGGTACAGAAAAAACTCAAGGGAGGGCGGCGGAAATAATCAAGTCAAATGCAAAGTTTAAGAAATTTTTATTTAAATTTATTATTCACATATACTAGACAATGCCATTTTATGATATAAAAAAAGTCGTGGTTCTGCAATATTCGGGCGGGTCTGCAAGGGGGGGAGGGCGTCCCCCAATATGTATCCGCTACTGCTCAGAGGTACATAGTAAAATCCTCCTATTAGCTATTCTACTAATTTTACTCATTTACTTCACTGCATTCACTCTAGCTTCCTT
This sequence comes from Ischnura elegans, assembly GCF_921293095.1. Lineage (NCBI taxonomy): Eukaryota > Metazoa > Arthropoda > Insecta > Odonata > Coenagrionidae > Ischnura > Ischnura elegans. Next base: position 109,981,399 of record NC_060254.1, on the reverse strand, counting down.
CGTCATCTATTCTGTGTATATCGTGCAGGACCTTTCCTCGCTATTTTATTCGCTTTCGTCTGATTTGAATTGAGTTTTATAACTAAAACGAACATACTTTGCATTGATAGCGGAGCCTCTTTTTGTGAGATGCTGTTGCTTTTTTCATTTTTGCCTATATCAGTGCATTCGAATGATCTCTGACCCTTATCAACATGGCAGAGGAGATGACTACCCAATCAACGTAAATACAGATGGGAACGCGCCGTCGGATCACGAAGTGATTTCACATCGCAAAACCACTCGCTGTTCCCTTGCACATAAATTACCGCACTTGCTATTCCGTGACCACTTCTCATCACATCGATCGGGTTATTTCCCCAGGACACGTCAACTCAAATTTTTACCTTCTTCGAGGAAAAATATTTGCGAGCTAGGCCCATACTTTCATACAAGATATGAATTGCAGTACATCGTGAACGTGTGCGGGTTTGCAATATTTCATTAATATAATATATCAGTGTTAAGAAATATGTCTCTAATACCGGATTTTTTTAAAAATATTTAGACATTATTTCTCTTAGAATTACTGGGGATTTATATTATACGTGGAGGTAGGACGGTCCAAATTTTTGAGTCAATAGCAAAAATTGAGTTGAATAGAACTTCCGCGGATTTGGTGGATTCATGATAAGATTGGGTTGCTATCATTTAAGTAAGTAATCACGTCTTACCTTGGAGTTAAAAATATTCATAATGGGAATAAATCGGTACACATATGACCAAATAATGGGACAGTTGTGTAGTATCCCTGTTAGAAATAATTATGGATTGAAACGAAGTACTTTCAATATGAGTTTCAATTACTCCTTGACCAAGAGTAGAGCAGATACATTCAGAATATCGTTTTTTCCGCGATTGATGATAGACTATAATGGCAGCGTTAGAACTTACTAATAGATTAGTTGACTGGTAGTGTACCCTACATCCTTCATGCATGTTTCTGAATTTTCCTATTGTTTCTATCACCATGTTTTGCATGCTCTAGCATCATAGCCGGATTTTCTTCGTGAGTATTTGGCGAGTGTTGTTTTTATATGGATGTGGAATTATAATTTGTTAGCAAGGGTAATAATTTTATGACCATGTGGTGTACTCTGTGTTGGAATCCTCTCGCATACTGGTGATTGATCACCCCCTGCCAATCGCCCTAGACGTGGCTCGCAGGGTGTAATGTAGCTGTAGACCCTGCACGACTCGTGTGAGATCACTCTTCGGAGAAAAAGCCGTCTCTCCCGCCTTGCTCACACGTTTCCCGCGCGTCATTAGCGGGCGACGCGTCACGCTTTGCCTCGGCGTCTTCACCTCTGGACTGTCTGATGGCCGCCGCCCCCTTCTTCCCCCCCCCCCCTGCTGGAGGGTGGGGTTCTCCATTTCAGGCCTCCTTCGCCGACCCTTTGCACTCACGCTCCCACCCCTCCCTCACCTCTGACCCCTCCACTCCACCTCCATCACGCCTATTCTCAGCCAATCTCCCCTGCTCTCTTCATTAACCCCTTCCAATTCCATTAATTTTCCGAATATCGTGATCCTATTCTCTATTTATTTTTTCTGTGGCTCTCTTTCAAATGGTAGGTAAAGAAATGATATTTTGTAATTTGTAATAAACGTAGAACCGTGAAACAAAATGTGATTATTAAAAATGGAGAACACAGCTATAGCTAGTCGAATAAAATCATTTAAATTCTTCCAATGCATCATGTTTCATGAAATATGAATTATTTATGTATACTATGCATGTTTTAACATTTTTAAGCTTTCAAAATAATTATATTGCTCCACTAACAAGTAGTGCTAAACTTATGAAAATCCGATGAAGAGATACACTCGTCATTGCGCGGTTTGGCGTCGAAAGTTCATGACGAGCCAGACTCGTCATTACAGCGCAAGGGGTTAACCGTCCCTCAAGTCTGAATCACATGATAACTTTTTTGCGTCCCTCAGAGTTATAGCTCCAGCGATAGGGAACAAAAGAGTGATCGCTCGATCTCCACCGTCCCTTTATTGCATCGCTTGTTCAGTCACTTCCCTTCTTTAAAACAGTCATTCAATTAAAAGCCAAGCGTGGCGTTAGTCTGTTAGCGACCGTGGGTCCTTATTGGCTGAAAGATGGCAACAGCGATGATATCAGCGATGGAAAAAAAGGACGTGCCGAGGGATGGAAAAAGGGATGGGATTCCCATCCCTGAAGCCACAGCTGAAAATGATTGCGTGAAACGATCATTTTCCTATCATCATTGGAGCTATCGCTCAGAGGAGACAGAAAAAATTACCGCTTGATTCAGGCTTTAGTAAATATTAAACTCTAAAATTGATACCTTAAGGCAGCTTTTCACCGTAGTGACGAATATAAAATATTGCGTTGCTGTTCAATCAGCCATGAATTCCAATTATCCTGCCGAGAGTCTTGGCTCAGCATAGTCGTCGGGGTGGTGGCAGGTCAGCCTCGAAGGGTTGCTAGCCCCGCGAGGGGAAGAGAGGCACTGACTGGCGGGTGAGGTCACGCTGCTGTGACACGGCGCTGGATCGGAGAGCGTGGAGTGGAGGGGGGTGTGCTATCGTGAGCCTCTGTCGTCGTTGTTGTGCTTGCATTGTGTCCCGAGATGGGACACAATGGGCCCTCGTGTACTCGTGTGTGTGTGTAAGCCGTGCTGGAACCGGTATTACTAGCATTTGTTTATAGGGTGCCTCGACAACTAAGGTCATATGTACCACTGACAATCTATAAAATCAAAATTTTAAAAGATACATTAAAAAGGCATTTAAATATTCATAAAAATAAAAGGGGTAGTCAGATGATAAAAAGGTTGGAATTTAAACATTAACTAATTAGCCCGGTCTCTATTAAAAACTTTATGACTCGGCCGATACTATCAGGGTCGTCTCCTAGGATGTGTCCTCGGTGTCCTCCGTTGTTCAGCCGATGGCGCACAGAACGGTATTTCTCACACTCTGTCAGGAGATGTCTCACAGTAATGGGAGAGTCGCAATCATCACATAGGGGTGGAATTCTCTCTTCGGTGAAGAGGTACGAGTGGGTGAGAGCGCAGTGCCCAATTCTCAATCGCGTGATTACGACCTCCTCGCTGGAACAGGATGAGCTCCCTGAGGATTGGTCCACGGTATCTGTCCTCTCCCTCTCATCTCACACGAGCTGCGTCGTCACGCCGACCACCCATCTTCATTCCCCTTGGTCAACACGGGTCTTGCATTTCAATTTACGAACGAGAGTACTTACACTTGGCTGAGCATCAATGCAAAACTTATGGAAAGCCTCGTGTTTTTTTAAATCTCGGTGCAGTCGTGTAGCCTCTCTTGCCTGATAAATTTATGAATTGTTTTCTTAAATATGCTTATTTAAGTATTTGAAGGAATAGTAAAATATAATTGAATTTGGATGAAATTCTTCGGTGGAAATTCAGTAGGAACTTAATTTGTCGCAATGGCTAGATAAATCATTTTGCCTGCGATTGAAAATCATAGTTGAAATGATCGCTGTGCTTGAAAAATATTCGTGGGAGTCAGTCTGCAGATTCCTACCTTAATAATCTCCATATTCTCCTTCGGGCATCCCTTGCGTTGGTTTTATTTGATGGCCAAGGGATCCATTTGCCGGGGGACCGTGCCTTGAGAGGGTGGCAGGAGGTGGTATGACCGCACCGAGGAAATTGATGGGGTAAAGAGCGGGGTGTAATTTATGTGGACATGCGCTCCCCTCTCCCTCATTTGGACTTGATGAGTTCGCTCGAACGGAGAGGGCGGTGGTGCTAGTGGTTGGAGTGAGTGCAAAGGAGGCCCTAGTCTCGCCGTTGCATGTTTAAGGAGAGGAGCAGAGGGAAGGAGGTTTGTTGCGGCCCTTCTCGGAAACTCCGACAGCGCTAAGGAGAGACTCCCCTTTCTTTCGAGTCGTGATTCACAAAGTTCTCTTTCGTCCTTTTTCCACGCCAAACGACGAGGATGCGTCTCACAGAGCTCCCCAATTTCCCACTTAGTCTCTAGTCTTGGAGGACTCCGTTGACTATGAAATGGAGCATTAAAATGATGGGAAAAAAGTGAGGAAATGAAAAACGCGTTTATCGGGAGACAATTTTATCGTAATTATTGTTTACCTCTATGAGGATTTGGTCTGGTAACGCAGTTTCATTTTGTTTTCGTTTCGAAAAATTTATTAGCAAAAATTATTTATTCATTGGATTCGTTCGAAAATTGCTGGACCGAACTTCTTCAAGTATTTAAAACACTTATCAATATAAGTGATTCGTGAGAGTATTATGAGTGTTATAAATAGTTACCACATCTCACATCATAAATAATGAGAGCATGAATAATGTTACACTCTAAATTAACGGCAATGAAGTCGATCATGTGAATTATCGATTTATAAAAATTGAAATCCACTTCCTTACGAAAAACGTGTTCCACGAGCTGGGCATCACTGTTACTCATTTACCGAAGGCCAGTTTATACCCCGCTAAAGTGATCCTTAAAATGAAGCCTAAAATTGCCCACTGGTACTTACGAACTGTACAAAAATAAGTCGTTTTTTTATATCCGGCCCTCCAAAATGTTGGCTTCAGCATCCCAGGCAGTTTATTGAATAAGAACGAGTCACTTTTGGGGTGCCTATAGGAGACAATGTAAGAACTATTAATACTTAATTGATGGATTTTACACAGCACATCATAACCTTTCCATCGAAGAGTGACAATAAGCAGTAAACAAATGTGGCTCATGCTTTCCAATGTTTTCATTTCTGTTTTAGAAGTAGCAGAGCAGGAGTACCCTTCTCAGGGAACCAATACCGTCAAAATTAACCATGATTAATTATATCCAATCGTGAGTTATAAATATATGTATATACTCGACTCATCAGACCTCTTTTTTTCCAATCCTCGCCTTGGGAAATTAACCCTATTTAAGTCCACTTGGCATGACTGTTTGCCGTGTATAATAGCGCTATTACGGGATGCCATTATCTTTACAACTTCTGGAGCAATTTCATACTGCTGGTTCGCCTTTGAAGTTTATCTTAGCGCAACAATTTTCACGGATGTCTAGGTTTTTCCCGTAACGACTAGATCCTCCTGCAGTACCCGCATGAAACATCAAACTGGAGCCGTGGTGTTATCCTCTCGTATCATTCACTGCACAGTTATGCAAAAACCAAAGGTTAAACTGGATAGAAATTATGTTGCCAGGTTGACTTTGAGCCTCGTCTAAGCGCACTTCATTTCATATTCCTGCGTTTATATTACCGTTTAGTGAAAATATGAAATATTAATCTCATTGCTCAATTCTGAGGAATGGAGATAAGGTTAAACTGGGAAGGGAGCGTTAATAGTGTGTTCAACATCGTCCCTATGAATACAATTTAAGCCTGTCATTTTTGAAACTTCTATCCTTAAATAAAATTCCATGCTGCGAATACTATCCAGAAAATGGAGAGATAATATTGGCGAGGTTCTTTTCTCACGTGAGTTACCTGGGAGGATGTATAAATAATTTTCGGTGGTGCCGAGGCCATCATAATTCGGTGCAGTTTGTCCTGCAAGAATATTTGTTAAACTCAATGCATCCGATAACGATGTTTGGAACCGATCGAGTCTTTTGTTTTTTCACGCTATTATCACCTTTTAATTATGGATTAATAATCAAAACCTGGCTCGATGTTATGCTCCACTTAAATGTGGAATATTGAAAGAGTTCACTTTCATCATGAAATTCGCTGAGGATTTCTTACGTGCAGACGCCATGCCAGCTAAAGTTCCCTGCTATGTTTTAATTGACACATCCATATCATAGCAAAACTCTGAGGAAAAAATCTTTGGTCGTAATCCACAGAGGAGCATTATAAATGTATACTCAACGTCGCCTTGCCATGAATACGATCCTAGTCTCTTAAGCGGTACCGGCGACTATTTTTTAGTACCTTTCCGCCCTAATTAAAGCGACGCGCGGAGAGTTGTAACTCTCTGGGAAGTTGCGAAATACGGCTGTGCGCGGAATGGAAAAATCCGAGCGGCGATCGCGAGCATTCGAAAGGAGAGTTTGCATTCTGTCGATGGGGGAGGGTGTGGTGGAGGGCGCGGTGGAAAGGCGAGGCGGAGTGAGGGCGTGTGTTGGTGGCCCCGAAGAAAGGAAACTTCCAACCGTGCACAGACGCGAGGAGCTGTGTATGGTCATAGAGTAAGTATATTCCACTAAACGTAGCGACCCTCTCTGCTTCAGAATATATTTTTAGCCTTTTGGAACAAGCAAATTTTTAAAAATCGGAAAAAATTGTTCCTCGCCATCTGATTAATTGTTCCAGAACTACACCAAAAATGTATACGATTTTTGTAGACGCGGTGAGCCCTTTATATATACTTACTCCATGGTATGGTCCGGCGATTTGGAGAGTCCGATCACCAATGTTATCAATTCAATCGTACCTCATCGACTATCACAACTGGGAATTTTCGAACATTTTTCGCTTTTTTTGTAATATTTTAGTGCTGGTGGTATCATTTATGATTTCTTTCGCGATTTATTTAGGTTTGCAGACTTCACGAACTGATCGCAGTGATTTTTCCGGGTTTCCTTCGGCGTTTATCCATTTTTTTTCTCAGGTGGGCCTGAAGTAGCCAACTGGAATTTTGGCGAAATATTGTCCAGAAAAATCAATAAACGCGGCAGGAAACCCGGGAAAATTCAATTCTAAAGTCAAAATCTCCGCAGACGCCAACACGAAACTCACAAACTGATGTTTACGCTACGAACAGTAATGAAGTCGCGAAAAATTTCATTCGCGAATATCAAGGAGTTCTATTAATATACCTTTAAGAAAGCAATGAGGTGTCCATACACGAATGTTCATGTGATATTTTGCGAAACCAGGATCAAGTTATGTCGTCCCTTTGTGGGCTGAACGGTTCATTCTTACTTTTCGGAACACTTCAACATATACTATTTTCACTGGGTGAATTGTGGTCCAGATTATCTCCTCCTAAAATTTAACAGATATGAAACTCCTACAAATTGTATGTTGAGCTAGCTACATTTAACCATATCTCGGAAAAACCGCGTAATTAAATGCACTATATTGTGAGCAACTTATGGGTGAGCGGTCATCGTTTGTTCTTAAAATACATTTCCATCCGCCGAAGAAGCTATTTATATATGCAGCCAACGGAATGTATGAAAACGTGTCCTAACGACTTTTTATATTCGTTTACCTTCGGCAAAAACTTTAAAATATTATTCAAATACTCTGCTGCTGCCTTTTGTGAATGCTGCATGAGACGATATGTCTCCTAAGCTTTCCACATTTGAATAATATCTGCGAGCCACCTTCATGGTATTTAGTAAGGGACGAACTTACACTCACTCCGTTATGCTGTTCATTTGATACAAGTGTAGCACCTGCATATTGGCAGTCTTAATTACCTCCTCCAAGTTTATGCTATCCATACTGACACAAAAGTAGCCTGGACACAAACGCCATAACCAGTGAGTAACAACACACTTCAGAGTGTTCATGCTCCTCATCCTGCAAAGATTGCTGGGATAACAAATGAGTGGCAACGTTTCATGAAAGCTGTGATGGCTTGGGTACTTCATTCTTAATCGCATAATCTTCATTAAAATAACCCTCAGGCGTATTTTTCGCTACTTTCATACACTCCATATAAAAGTAACCGTTAGCTTTTATTATACATAAAGGTTCGTTGTTTCAATTCCAAAGTATATTGTTTCCAATGTACTCCTTTTAGCGTTTACTATTTTAATTCGTGGAAGTTACCGTTAATTAATGTTTTCTAATAAAAGGAAATAAACGCTTTATGTCGTGGTAAATAAAAACATTTGGGATTTTTCGCCGCGTCAATAATTTCGATAACCCTAATGCTTTATGTCGTGTTTTCGAGAGGATCAATATAAATGCGATCAGTCCTTCATTCTGAGAGACTTTGCGAAAACATCGCCTCATATTATGGTTCGCTTTCTCCGGAGCCTCAAGCAGTGGATATGTAACGATCTGATCAATGGAGCGTCAGGAGAAATGCTATCCCATTCGAACTTTCAGTCTCTGTGAACTGGAGGCTTTGCCTTCAGGCTAGACGAAGGTTTGCAGCTTTCCCTTACCACAAGGGTGGATAACGCAGGAGCACATATTTTCTGTTGCACTGATGGCAGTGACTGGTTATAGTTGGATACAAAACGCAGTGCAGGGCAAACGAATATTCGTGTGTGAGCGTGATCTTTTATAATGAGTTCAATTCCTTGACGACTACCGCTGCCGTAAGATTGCTTGTAAATCAAAAAAGTATCTCTTTTGACTGTGAAAATTTTATTGGAATTCACTCTCTCTCCTTTCGAAGGGAATCGTCAGTCATTCTTTAAAAAAAACTTAGTTGGCTTGAAATACAAGTAATAATGGAAGTTATATGCTTTAAAAAAATATAAAAGTGGGTATCGATGATAAAATGCAATAACTGCCAATATTTTTGTTTCAGAACGGAATATTAGTTTTGTAAGGGCTATTGATGCCACTATCAATTATTTTGATTTGACTAAATATGACTCTCCGCAGTAAAGTTTCTTAGGCCTTTGTATTTGTCCCCATTTCAATAAAACCCACGTTTATTCAAATTCTTACGTTTATTTCATTCAAGCCCATTAATATATTCATTCCTTTCAGCTCTTGATGTGTTTGCATAAATTTTCTGAGTGCGAAAGTACTTGAGGTTCCTAATTAACATGGGAGCACTCCTAACATATAAAATAAACCAAAAATGCGTAATATCATTAATGCGTATGTAAATAAGAAAGTCTTTCGATATTTCCTTCATTTTTTAGAGTGATCATGAACCCGACTTTTGCTCATTGGACATTTGGATGCCAAAATTAATTACTTACTAGATTATAACTCGCCCACAAAAATTTTCGTTCGATGAATTTATAGGGGTGCAACTGTAACCGAAGCGTCGCTTTGCTGTCTACTTGGCGGAGGGCAATGCAGTTTTAATTCTTCTCTGAGTTCTATCGAAATGACTGTATGAAAAACTTCACTGTCTTCTTTTTAGTCTCATCTCCTTAAGGTATTCCGCTGAGCGTATGACATTCATTGGTGTGAATTCAGACGCATACGAAAACGTTCCAATCCGCCATTGATGGACTCCCGCACCGTTCTCGAACCCTGCCAACTGCCATCCATCTCAACTCAACGTTAAAAAAAACCTTTTCCTATTATTTTCTCTCCTCGGTTATGCTGGCGGTGGCCTTGTAGCACAAGTATCCTTTTTAAGTCTCCCTCGTGGGGCCGTCTCGTAAGATGATCTCCTTTCCCTTAGCTCCCCATTAAACACCCTGACAAGCGTGCTTTGAGAATAATGAATCCGTCGTTTCCTTCTCTCCTGCTCTGCATATTTCCTCGTGCAAACTCGACTCGTGCACTTTCCTCCTTCGCCCTCTCTCCTTCCTTTCCTTTTTTGAGCTTCTTCTTTTCTCTCCTCTCCTATCGCTCTCGTCCTTACGTCAGTGTGCATTTTACACATTCTACTCACGAAGAGGTGGGCTGAGGTGGCGTGAGATGCAGTGTGTGTTTGCAGAGTACTTTTTTATGCACCGTGGTCTGAAAATGACGTCATGAAGCACACAGTCTTTTGGGTGACTTCGCGATTGCTATGGGGCTGGACCACGAATGTAAATTGTGAGACTTCTTTGGAAGAGTGTGCTCTTGAGTTACCTTCCCCGTCTTTTAGAAATCTCCGTCTCACTAGCCACTCTCTGCCGTGATGCGTTCAACTTCATTTATTAAGGTAAGCTTTTCTTTAACTGGGTGGAATAGAAAGAAACTGGTCAGTGAATGTGCTTGGATACTTAGGCAGTCCTGAGGTCGATTCCCATTCTCTCTCTATCTCTCTCACTCCGAGGTCCAACCCGAAGGTTTGAAGTTGATGGTTTGAGGCGTTATTTTGTGGAATTTATTCACATAGAATGAAAATTAAACTTTGTTATTCCACATAAACATTTATGTGAAAAACAAAGTTGCGTCGAACTGCGTAGTACGTGCGTCGAAACCGCGGTCGTGATCGAATAAATATTTATATGGAAGGAAAAAGCTTAATTTTCATTCAACCCGAAGGTTGGTTCGGATAATTGAGGATAGAGCTCACCCAGTGCAAACCTCAGGAGGATAAAGTTCGCAGTTTCAGTGTGCGGGGTGCCAGTTTCTTTTTACCTCCTCGGTCACCTCACTCTCCCTGAGGTTACTTTATTTGGGTGAGTCGGAGTGCTGCACCCGGAGTGGAAATCCGACGCGATTGTTTTATTGAGCGTTGCATTCTCTCAGCACGAGTTCTCACCGCCTGCGTACATATCCACGTAGTCATGGCTTTTTTTACCGTAGGGTGCACATGTAGCGAATTGCATGCTTCATGTAGATGATATCTCCCTCCCTACCATACATCTTTGAGTCGGCTCGTACTGTTTTGTGAAGATGTAGATCCATTTTCATTTTCTTCTAACGCAGCGTCCATTGCTTATCTCCCTGGGATATCTCACTCATCTATCGCACTATATCGTCGTAATTATCAAACTAGTGTGGTTTCTTTTATCGGTTATTTTTTCACAAATTCGCGTAAATCTGCGCGAGAAAAAAATCTCCTTGACTGGGAATCGAATCGCGGCCCTTTGTCTTTTTGATTTTTTTCCAGTGCCAATTTATGTAAATTTCACCGCCAAGAGTCAGCCAGGAGGCCTGAAATATTAAACATTTCTAGAGCGCTGTTTTGCAGAAAATTATACCGCGAGGAAAACAGGCATAGTTCTCCACCATGGTTCTTTCCTCCTCCGTGTACCTATCTTCTCTCCGCAGAGCGCGATGCCCTCCTCTCCCCCCCCCCCCCCCCACGCTTAGCCATCGGACTTCCGCCCCCCTCGGGCATTCTCCCCTTCGCCCCCCTTCCTCCCTCCCCCCCTTCCACCCACCTGCTGCACATGTTTACGAGTTGGTCCGTTTTTCGGCATCGCTTTGATCCTGCGAGTCGCTCCCTCCAACCGCAAGTGGACGAACATCGCAAATATCGACGCGGCGCTGGGCTGGACCGGACAGAATACTGAAAACCCCATCGATACCTGCTCTTGCCATGGGTGCCATATGTCCGTTGAACTCTCTCGATCACGTGTCCTTCAACAAGAGTTGCAACCAGGGAAAAATGTTCCCAGTCTAATACCTAAATTGGATGATTTGAACTTACAACTTGTTAGCGTTTGTGCGATGTAGCATAACACAATGGCCACCTCGACAATGGATTCGATCGCCATTTTTTCAGTATCGTCGATTGCGATAGACTTTAAGAGACAGGCATCTTTCCGTTTTTAGATCCGTCACTTATTTCTATATTTTCGGCGAAATATCGACGGTCTAACCCCTTTCGCTGATAAGTTGATGACGTCACTCTTGCCGAGCCGTTCACTACTAATTCGCCTCTTCTCCGCCTCGCGACCCGGTCTCACGTGGTTCTTTGTCATAAACACCTCTCAAATGAACGATATATTATTATTATGGATTAAATTTGAAATTATCTTTCTCTCTCATTTGCTGTGAGCCATAACATTATAATGTTTATTTAGAATATATTTTATCACTGCACCCTCTTTTTCTAGCTATCTTGGGCTGGCTCTGAAACTTACCACACGTCTCCATAAATAAAAACTCTCACTTTTTTCCATTCCCCAGTCGTCCTCGAGGAGCATCAGTTCGTAAAGATGTCATTTCTCAGAACCTCTCCCCGTCTGACCACCCAGCCATGAGAAAGGAGTCCCTCTCTCCCACTCGGCTAATCATATTCTCTGCGAGGGCTCAGCGATTCACCGCCAGCCATTCTTTTTTTTCTTATCCTTCGAACAAACCCCTCTCAGTCCGTCCACTTGGGTTTATTCCGAGAAAAGTCAAACCTCCCTTCTGCATTCCATTTCAACCGGAAGCTACCTCCCTTGCCACCAATAAGTAGTGGCTCCTGCGAAATATTAAGTTATTTTCCATGAATTTTCTGAATCTCGTAAAATAACATATGTATTTTGAGAATTTTCACCAGCATAATTTTCTGCTTTTAAGACACTTTTTAGATAGTGAATACAAGCACGTTGGACATAAGGACATTTTTAAACTAGAGATTTTTGTTTTAATTCCGTCGCAGAATTTATCAGTCATTCATTGTCACCTCTGACCTGCCCCAGACCCATCACCACTATCCTCGCGTCTAAAAGTGCTAGGGACTTTTATTAGTTTAATGAGCCACATTCCGGGAATGGTAATGTCAGGAATTTAAAATTACGTTCCAAATCGACATTTTTAGTCGCTGAGTGACACCCTTTCGGGTGAAAATTTTTTTTTCGTCGTTCAAATATAAAATTATGAGGCAGTGAGTTTCACATTAACCTGACTAATTCTTCTCAATTTGTCTTTGAATTATTTTAATTATTGCTTGCTCCGAGTTAGTATGAACAAAAGCGATAAACTTGGCGCCGCAAAGCTGAGGTCAACATTTAAAATCAATCTTCGGAATGAACGCGATGTTTATGTGCAAACTGGATGCAGTAATAAAAAGACCCAAAAAATAACATGAACTCAAAGATAGATAAAATCAACTGATTGATAATGGCGGTATAAACGTTGAAACTGGTTGACAGCTAATAATAAAAAGTTTGTGGAATACTACTGAGTTTTGTTTCACCAAGATAAAAGCTAGATACTTCTCTGACTTGATGTGAGCTAAAACAAATGTTTCACGTGGAATAAATAAACTCACCGTTGCGTGTCCCTCGTTGCCGTCGGCTTTCTTCTTTGGCATGTAATGGTGAGATAGGGTCACGTGACTTGGGAGTTTTCCTATCATGACTGCAAGTGCAGAGGCTATCTACATACCCTTAGCGACTCCGTTTGAGTGATGTTACCGACGAACGTTTTTGAGTGAAAAATTCGCACTAAGACGCGATCCCTCATCGTCATTTCCCCTTTTTTTTATTGCATCGGTGTTCATCATTTCTTCCTTCCTCTCCGAACCTCTCTCGGCAAGTAAGACCGATGGACAGCAATACTCGAGGCAATAGAATAGGCAGCGATACTCCGTTCCATCATCGCAGGGGAAGGATGGAAACCACGCTCTCCCTGTTCAGCCATTCAACGCACAAGCGGCGGTCAGTGTCGCCGCTAGGGGTGAAGGCGCAAACCCTCACTCAATTGAGACGACGTGAACTTTGCGAGGAAGATGTATGGAGGTGCCTCTGTCCCTCGTGCCATCAAGATTGTGGCCAGACTCTGATTGAAAACCCCTGACGAAAGCTGTCGTGAGGAGCCCCTGTCACACATTGATGACCTCTGGATTTCGTTCACAATGGACACACTTCGGCCGTCACTCATGCCCTGCGAACCACCGAAAGTGTTAATGCCAGGAGAACATAAATATATAATTGATTTCAAAGACAGGAGAGCTGAGAATTGGATCTATATCTATCTCAATTTCTGCTCAACAAAAAAAACTCAATTGTCCTCTATTTCACTTTCGCTTTTATTCTTTCGGTCTCTTTTTGGATGTAAGCGGAGCTTACTTCTTGCATTCTTGTGCGTTGTCATGAGAACTGCGATCCTTCTGACTTTTTACTGTCAATGAGGAAGAAGTGGCAGTTGGAAATTTTTCTCTTCTCTTACGTGCTCTAGACTCAGAACTGCGTGAAAAGAATTCCTCAACTGGACATTTACCCGCTCCGGTAATTGTCGATAGTTCAATTCTTCGTGAGGCAAGCTATTAGCTCTTCGAAATGGAAACTAAATTTACTGCTCGAAAATATTCTCCACTCTAGAGGAAGCAGTGAAATGGTTCGCTTCTTCGCGGTTCTTTATCGCTCGGAGCGTGGGAAGAATTCCATTGAAAGAGGCCGTACCTCAGACGTGAACGGTTTCCGTGCGACAGGTGATGATATTAGCCACGGCTCATCCGTCAAGATCCTCATTGTTCACGCGGGGAACTGTCTTCAGGAGAGCTCGAGGTGTTTTAAAGGAATTCGTTCTTTTAAATTGATGCTGCCGTTACCGCAGTAAACAATGATATTATCAGGTTCATTGGTCATGTCATGTGATTAATATACTCATTCTACAGCGAACGAACATTGTAAACTTCGTTTACAAATGAGGCGTTCATGAGCACGAAGGAGTTTATGAAAGGATCGTTATGCAAGAGTTTGAAGAAAAAGTTAGTGAAGAGTCTTATCTGAAGTGTTGTGCTTTACGGTGCAGGAACGTGGACAGGTAGGAGGACGAGAGATGACTCGAGGCATTCGAGATGTGGGTGTGGAAAAGAATAGAGAAAATTAAGTGGACGGAAAGGAGGAGGAAAGACGAAGTGATGGACATGGTGGGTGAGGAGAGGCAACTTTTAGATGAGATACAGTGGAGACAGAGGGTATGGATGGAGCGAGTACTCAGCAGGGAGGGGATGTTGAAAACAGTGTTGAGGGTAGAATGTTTGGTTAAACGTGGAAGACGAAGAAGGGGGGCAACCTACCCCAGCGGGACTCGAACCCGCAACCGTTGGTTTGGTTGTCGAGGACTTCACCCCGCCAACACCGGGGCCCCCAATTCTGCTATTCCCATGGCATTTCGAAGCTTGATTAGATGTGCTCTGCTTGCGTTGGCGTCGGACGGACACATTGGCATTCCGAGTGCGGCCGTCGGCGTTTGCATTTTCGCGGCGGCGTGATCATCGTCACTCGTGAGCGGTCCAAAGAGGCGCCTCTCTCAATCAGGGAGAGAGGGTGTGTGTGCAGATGCCAGGGTCAGTGATGGACAGGATCTGCGCCTCGCGAAAATAACGGAGAAAGTGGACGGAAATTCAGCGGAGGAGCGGAGAGAGAGAGATATGGAGAGGGAGAGGTCTCGAGAGTGAACGTCGGTCATTGTGGAGCCATGCAAATGGGATCTCTCTATTTTGCACCGAGTCATTGACGACTTTTGGGCCATCGGAAATCATGCGTCACGCGTGATAGCCTCTGCCATCTTCTTCATGGTTTCGAAGTAATCCGATACAATTATGAAAGCTTGAAAAATTGAGCTAGAATGAAATCCTGAAAAGCAACTCTCCCGGCACAGGAATCGGGCAACAGACCTTCGGTTTTCCGGCCATACTCTCGGTTCAGGGAACTTTTGTCTCGTGGATGTTCATTTGAATTTCAAAGCTGTTCCCGTGCAACGATTGAAATATTACTTTTTTGCAATTTATAATGCTTCTCCTTCTTCAGGTGTCGTGTTTATCTAAATACGCTTCGGGATTGCTCTACACCACTGTAAATATTCTCATCTCTGCTATTTTGCATGAAGCTTGATTATTTTCTGAACTGAAGAAATAATTTGAATGCGTGATGGGGCAGCTCGAGGAGATTTGTAACATTTTGCATTTAAACTTACCCTAACGAGTACCTACCCTACTTTTCGTAATGATCATTGGCATCGGCGCCCTTCCCTCGCGCGAAACGTTCGGAGTGGGGACGGGTCACGTGATTTCGGTGTATTTAAGTCATCGTCGCATCCGCAGACGTCTATTATTTTCTCCCCATATTTATCCTCACAGTGAGGGCCGCAGTTCATGTCCGCCGTCTTGCAGTTGAACGAGGGTGGGAGGGACGGAGAGGCAAGATGCTCGATGAGACGGGCTGGGGAACAGTTATCCAACGAACACGATCCTATGTTTCTTTGGCCAATTGCCTTTCTTTGTCCCTTCGCGAACACAATGAGCTAAGGCCTGAGGAAGTGGTGAGAGAACAACGAGAAAAGAGAGAGAGGGGTTGGCATGGGAAAGCCGACTAACAGGGTGTAGGATTCTTTCGACAGCGTCTTCTTCATGGGATAGATAGGCTTAGACTGGATGATCGGAGACGAGCTTAATTTCATCCAATTACGATAGCCATTTTAAGAGATGGGTAGGCGAGTGGGATGGGATGCTCGGTGGAGCAGGGAAATTGCACGCTGGGTAGGGTGAAGGTCGGATTCTTCCAAACGTACTTATGTAAAGCCAGGCATCGATGTTCGGCTTCCCACTGATCGCCGATCTTTGATCATCCCCTCTACTTTCAACATCTCTCGCTTTAATGCTGATTAGATTTTGTTCTCAGCTCCGGGCCTCTATGCGTCTTTGGTTAAGTATTGTTCTGAAGCTTTTCGAGATGCAAAAGAGAAGATAAGGCAGCTGTTGTGTTTATGGCCAATTGCAATTCCTTGAGAGGACCCCGAGATTTACCCATGAGTCTTCGCGGTTTATTTCCTCGGGCGTCGAATCGGAGTTGGTGCTACATTTAGTCTTTCGATATCTCTTTTAATTACGCATTTGCTTTCGATTGCGGAATCAGCTTCAAGGAGAGCATTTACTTGATGAATCTTTCAGTGAAGATGATATGACAGCATATTTACCATCATTAAATCATTTTTCTTCCCTTAAAGTGGCGCTGGGCTTCAATCGTTGACTCGGACTAAAACGTATAAGTGATGCCTTAACATTGACGCATTGCTTATAGGCAGCGTGACAGTCTATGAGTTTTAATGATGGGTGAGGTGCCATTCCTATTGCTGTATCTTATTTGTACATGCTATACTCTACTTCATTCATTATTTATATTCTTTATGCGAAATAGAATGCATCGAGTTGTAGAGACGTCGTATATTAAGCAAATGAAGATAAATACTTATTTCACACGGACGATTCTTTGAGCTCTCTTGGCGATTAAATATAAATTATTAGGACAAGAAATCAACTTGACTTATGAATTCCCAACAGATATGTTATTTGATTGAGATCTGATTGAGGGCAACACCTCGCTATGATTTTAAAAATCATTCCATATAATTGCATTACTATGATTTTATACCTTTTAGTTATTATTAATTTAATGTTCATTTTCATCTTACTTTGAAATGATATTATTTTGACTTGAGGACTCCCTCCATAAACCTCCCAGAGTCGTTACACTTGCCTAAGCCGATGTTGACATAAATAGCTACATAAAATCCTTATCGTATCCGTAAATCAGGTGGTGTCAGCATAAAAATGCACTCGAATATTTTCCGCATCAACCAATCGATCAAATGCTGCTCTGGATGGACCACGTTGGGAAAAAGGCGAGACTCGACAATGAGTCGCTTCACGATGCTTGTCACGTATCCACCCGCCAGCCACCCCGCTTGCTTGCTTCCTGGACGACCATTGTTGCGTTCTTTCCCCCTTCGCTTTTTTACCATTCCTTATTTCTCATCTGTACTCTACGCACCGTCTCCATTCCAACTCATTCCTGTCCTCTGGAAGAAAGTTCCCTCGCAATGAGATGAGATTTGAGCCGCGTGGAACAGGCTACTTATTCGTGTTGAAGTCAAAAATAAAATTGCACCGAGGAGACCTCGTCGTATCGGTTGAGCCCCGATTTTACAATAAACTTTTCTCTAAATAGATCACCAATGTTGATGATTTATGATCGGTACTCGGATTTTTTTGTTTGCGAAATTAAACGATGAAATCGTGGTGAGAGTTGAACTTAACAAAAAATTTGAAATTAAATTCATGAAATTGGCACCCGCACTTTTTAATTTCCTCTCATATGCAACCTGCATTTTGTTTTAATCAATCGATTAATGATGATATGGAAAGTTGATTTTCGCGAAAGAGCAGATGACTTCTTTTGCATGCAATGATTCGTTCAGTGCCGTCATATATCGAATGTAACTACTCTTTAGTCATTGTTTCATCTGTATATCATGGATTTATTTCATCTCGCTGGTTCGTGCTAGGAGGTTGTCCGTAAACGCAATTTGATTATCGTGTACGCCATGAATACCCTAATACTCACGGCATTGTGTACATGTAAAATTGTGCACATATACTATGTGCACATTTCCATTAACCCCACACACACCCTCGGCATATACACTGAGGCATAAATATTCTGATATTTTTCATCATGATACCAGCAGTGGGGCGAGGAAGATTCGAGGGAACATTCCGAGGAATGAAAGAGAGGGTGATGGGAGTAATAGGTAGCAAGTAATGAGATCCCTGGGAACTTAGTTTCAGTTTTTTATCCCGGCCGACACGAAGGTGCACGTTTAACTTCCCCGGAATCCGATTTTCTTTTTTTTTTTGTTAAAGCAGCGAGACGAAATGTATGCTCGCCTAGGAGTTGGAGAAATGCGTTTGCTGGAGGATAGGGCAAAAAAGGCATACGGAGAGTGAGTGTGAGATGGAGAGACTAGCAGATGGGTGCGTGGTGCTACAATGCGATGGAGTCGACCTCCGCATGAATTATCTCGGTCTCCACCGCCGCGGGCAAATGTGGGAATTGCAGAGTATAGCATTTCCGTTTCCCCTTACAAGGAATCGTGATCCTCAGGACGTTCTTGAATATTCTGAACCCGTGTTTATTTTTTCATGAAATTTGAAAATTGAGATTTTTTAAAAAATTCAACCAAGGAACTTATGGGAAGGTGCTTGGCTCTTGGTATCTTGTGTTTGCTTCAATGTGTCGATTGCAATCGTCACAAATACCTTTAACTATTATACAAAGACATTTATTTTATTGTACTTATCATTTGATTTAGATTTTATAAAGCATTGCCTACATCTACAGCAAACTTTTTTATTTCAATAATAAAATATTTTCATTAACATGTTGTTATTGGTTCTCTGCTACTTTCTATTTCTCCTAATCCCAAACCAATTCATTTACTTCTCTACTGTTCTTTATGCCACTGTCTTGTTAGCTTTCCCCGAGTATTAATCACATAGTTCTCCATCAATGTCTTTATCGATTTTCCCCACGTAACTAATATTTTCCATTAAATTTTTGCATCTCATGTGACGACTTTTTAATCTCATTATAATGCGAGTCGAGTGACAACAGGGGCTGTGGTAGACTGGAGTATCCTATTTTGTAATATCCGTGTTTTATACGCTGATATCTCCCCACTGTGTGCTGTTTCCTCGATTGCTTTGCTCACACTGTATCGCCGCCCCTGTGGATGTGTTCCAATTAAAATGACGCACCTAATTTCACAGCTCACATGCAATTGACGCATGAAACCCTCTTCGACACAGTGGCGGGTACAGAGAAAACTCAAGGGGGGGGGGGGTCGCAAAAGATATCTTGAGTTACCTTTACTTTTATCGTAATAAAAAAATAATAATGTCACATGCAGAGCTTCAGAAATTTTTAATTAAAGCGATTATACACAAAATTCTAGACAATTCCATTTTATGATATAAAAAAGTTACAATTGTGGTTCTGCTATGTTTGGCAATACGGGTGGCCCCGCAAAAGGGGGGCGCGCGCCCCCTGCGCCCCCCTTTATCTGTATCAGCCACTGCTTCGACTGCTTTGGAGGCTGAGTTGGTGCAGGAAGAAATAAACATTCTTCTTCTTTCCTGGAGGCGGTTTGATTGGCTTGGAGATTCCCTTTCCACTTGGCCGCGGCGTCTGCACGGGAATAGATGGACCCTCGCTTTGAGAAAGGGCTCTCAATCAAAGGGGTGGGGTAGAGAAGGAACGAAGGAAGAATGCGTCCCTTTCGAAGGATATCGGCGGCGCGGCGGCGGAAGAGATCGCTTGGCTCGTGGGGTGGGGATAGAGTGCGTGACGTCATCCAGGTGGACGGGAAAGGCGGATTGAAACGAATGAGAAACCAAAGTACTCAACGTTTTCCCAAGGTCTTTAGGGTCATTCAATTGCACCCACTTCAATTTTGCATTTTTAAATTCTTGTACCTCATTTCATTTGAATGTTTCATTAAAATTTCGTCAATACGATGGACGGATTGGTAAACAATGAAAAATATCGAGCATTTTCCGTGACGTGGCAGGAACATTTTTCTTGGGTTTTCAACCGGCTTAGTTTTTTCTCTAAAGCAGACCCTTAAGAGAACATTCCGTGGCCTATGTTGAGGATGTGAGTCCGTCCTCGAATATGAAGTCCGTAAAGGATCATTAAATTAATGAAAATATTACATTTTTCCTCGGTGGATATCGCCGTTGAGCCTGTCCTTAAGTAGTTAAACAATTCCCTTTTTCGGTATACCAACTAGATTTTAGTAGAAATCTTATCTTCGTCCTATCGTCTATCTTCGCCCCATCCTATCTTCGTCCCAGCCTCTCACCATTAATTTAGAGTCGAAAATTCCCAAACAATGGTAAATTAGCATGCAGGCGATTTCCCACTGGGTATTTAAACAGTACTCATCCTGGTCCTCCTGCAACATGGCTACGAGGGTGGTAATGGCGTGTAGGAATGTGCACTTCGCTTAGATAGCGAGGGGTTAGACGGGGACAAAGATGAATAGGGGTGTCTGGAGCAAGAATGGATGTGCCTCCCTTCTTTCTGAGGCTGTTTAGATGGCAACGCACCGACAATGGCCGGTGCCTTGCCTTGCCTTGCGCCCGCCCGCCTTCAATCTACCCACAACCCCCTGCGCGCACGAGATGCCGTGCTTCTTCTCCAAGATGGAATGAGAATGCCGTCTAGCGCGACCAACGCACAAGTTTTATAGCGATGTTCTTGCTCCTTCTTCCTCTCACTTAGTGCGGTTTGTTAGTATGGCATTTGGTTTGCAGGCTCGCCTACGTCTCCTAGGAGACCCCGCATTGCATTCCCTCCCCACGAGAAGGGTTGAATGAACCGACGAGGATATTCATTCGCTCTCCCATTGCGTGCACAGATGAGGTGGGTAGAGTACGTGGACCTTAGCTTCCTTTTTTATCTCCACACAGTCGTTGTATATCTGTCCAGTCGTCGACCAAACCACATTTTATTTCTTCCGGCGAGGATAAGTGCTCCGATCTAGAGACGAGGCAGGAATTTTTAATTTGGTGGTTTTTGCTTATATATAATTAGAGCAATAAAGTGGGAAAGTGCGCGTTTTTTATGCGGCGCATAATACTTGAAATGAGCAAATTGCTCAATGAGCAACCGAACTTAGTTTTTCAATTTTTATATGAAATATTAGTTTTTTAAAGGTCCTCAAATAATTTTACTACTAAAAGCTTCCTTTTGCGAAAAAAATTTCCTTCCATCAAAAATTCAGCTTTTGTTGAATCTATTCGTTATTTCGTTAATCTTGCACTTTCTAAACGATGATATTCCCCCGCCATTTGGCTTTTATTGATGTTCTTTTGGGCTTTTTGGTAAGCAATCGTTGATTGTGCCGAGGATTGGACTATTTAAGGTCACGTTAGTTTTTTAATACTTTCGAATAAACTTTTCGAAAATTGAATTACATGTAGGAAATTTTCTAACCATTGAATGCAATAGTGTTTGCTATATAATCGTTAGATTTTACAGTTACCTTACGTTTTTTTGAACATTTCAACTGTTTCCTTCCCATATCAGTAACTCAATAAAGGAACCGGCAATAAATGAGAAATTCTCACTCCCGTAAACGTTTTTAAAAGTTCCAATTGGTAATAATAAAGCTAATAAAGTTGGTAAATTAACATCGCGATTGAAGAGGGGATAGCTAGTCTTTTTAATCTTCGACCAATAACAGTCGATTTCCGACTCGATTTCTACGGGAAATTATGAGGTAGTGGGTGGCTGAACCGTTATTGTAATGTTTTGCCCTTATCCCTGGGAGCTGTGCGAGGCGCAAGTCTTTGTGGTGAGGAAAAGAGGGAAGAGGGGAGAGGGAAGAAGGGGTGGAAAGGGGGAACGCAGTGCGGAGGGGTGGCGACGAAGGGAAAGAAGAGGAAGACTCGTACATGGCACCTTCTTGCTTTGAAGACCGTACGACGCTTCTCTTCCTTGCTTGCAATTAGTCGCGGACTTTGCATTATTTACTTTGTCTCTCGGCTTGAAATAATGAGTTGATGTACACTTCTTTATAGCCTCGTTCAACTCCGGATATCGCTCCAAGTGATTTGCGAATATGACCATTTTTTGTGAAACGCACTATTCCCTTTAGAACCTCACATTATGCCCTTTTTCGTGGTATATTACACCTTAGAAACTTGTGTTGTCACTTTTAATGCTTCAATTTATATGGAGAAGATTTTTTTCAACGCATTCCTGTGTCGCAAAAAATTACCTCCGGGAAATTATTAGTGAATTAAAAATAGATCTTTCACGTAGATAATACCTGTGATGAAAAATTATTAGCCTTAACCTGAATGTACATAAAATTCGTTTTCTAGGACGAGTACAAATTGAGTGCGGTTAATTCCGCGTCATTTGTTTGGTTATTTCCGTCGATGCCGATTTAATTTTGATGTTGACGTTGAGAGGGGAGAATGACGGTAGTAATTGCACTCGTGCGAGGAGCGGAGAGTCACACACGAACGAAGGAAGTAAGCGCTGGGCGCCGACCATCTTCGCCAAACACTCCCTCACCGCTGCTGACGGTCTTCTATCGTGCTATTTCGATGCCAAGCCCACTCTATGCCATCCTCTTCCCTTCACTTTCTTCATACATCTCAATGTTTGGTGGTCCAGGAAAAGGAACTGCCCCCACACCCACACCCATTTTATGTGACATTCGTATGTGTGTGACTTATTTCGGGGTAAGCTCAATTTGCCCAAACGATCCATGGCAATGAATCCTAATGATGCCGAGAGACGTATAAACGTCTTTCCTCTCTTAAATTAAAGTATGGAGAAGAGCAAGAGATTTCATTTAATTTTCAAAATGGCTGACCTAGGTTCGTATTAACGATATGTTATGATATTAATATTGTTTACTCCAGAGTTACATACAGTTGTTTTGTACCCTCAGAGGTGGCATCTGCAGAAATACATTCATATTTTCATCATTAATAGCTATTCACAAACTTCATAAAGTCAATATTCCGAAGCAGAAAAAAACTTTTTGTCAAGAGCATTTCAGTTTTTTCCAAAATTATCTTAAAATGTCATTTTAAAAAGTCCAATATAGTGTGCAAAACAAGAAATTTCCTGTTTCTTGAGGGATCCTGTTTGTACTTACGATTCTTAAACCTAAACATGTAATTTTAATGCGTAGAGAGTTAAACAAAGAGAAAAGAGCATGTTGTGGACGGTTTTATTAGCCAGTTAAACAGCCAACCAACCAACCAACCAGCAGCCAACTCTTCTCTCTCACTGAAAATAAATACTTGCTGACGAAGTTTCCGCAGTGGCGTCCGTGACATCATCCATCCCTCTTGGCTCTTCCTGGTTTGGGATCATCCCCTCTCGAGAAGTGAGGCCTAGGTGGTTTGATAGGAGAGAGGTGTAGGTGAGAGGCGGGGGTTGATGCGGGGGGAGGGCTCACCCAGGGGTGGTGAAAAACGGCCGAGTGGAGAGAAGTCTCTGAGGTGGTTGTAGGGGGGGTGAGCAGGGGGGGGGGGCGGTTGTGTACCAGGGGACATTGACTTGGGCGTGCGACGGTAAACTCGCCTCTCCCCCCCACTCCCCCTTCCCTTGTCATCGGTAGCCATCGAAGGGGTTGAAGCCACCCTCCCAGCCCAACCACCCGCATTCCCACCTCTCTCCCCCACCATATGAACATACAAGGCTTGCCAGGGGCGTTTGGAGGATTAAAAAAAAAACCCTGAGCTAAATACGTTGCTCTGGGAAAAGATGGTTCTTTTTGAATATGGTTATTTTAAATAATGCCATTGCCATTAATTTTGAAATATGAATACTTTAACTAACTCAATTTCAATAAAGGAAATTTATTTTCATTTTCAACGCATTCCAGAAAATTCATTTCCGAAAGCCATTTATTCAACTGAATACTTTTCAAACAGTTTTGTTTTCATAAATATTCTCCGTTTTAAATTATGCGATCATATTTTAACGTTTCAATTTATTTCCATCGATTCGCACGACTGATTCTGAAAATGCCTATCTCTTGCTCACACCAATTAAGTTCAAAACAAATTCAAATATGCCCTCACAACGCTAGATGCATAATTTGTATATCTATATGCGCTACAGAGCAGCATAAATTCAGAAAAATTGAATTCAATAAATGACCGTAAATCAATCATATTGTTTGACAGTGCATATTAGTAAATCTCTTTCCGTTAATTTTTCATATTTTGCCCGGATATTTTAAGAAGCCCTTCTCACGCTGGGGGATAGGTCGCCTTTTGAAGTCTAAGTTAGATAAAATGGACTACCTCCGGAGGAGGAATCTAGAGGTTACGATGTAAACACTTTACAGATGTGGTTGCGCAAATTCATGTTTGTATTTAGCTATACTTCATCAACAATGATAATGTCAATCTCTGCGTTTCGAGTTATTCTTGCTCTCTGGCTTTGAAAATGGTGGCTGAGCAGAGGAGCTAGGATCCCGTCTTGCTAGTTTCCTTTAAGACATCCCACCGTGGACCGAATTTATGGCATGTCTCCCTCGCCACTGTAGTTTTAATTTCTCGTTGCCGAGCCTCGGTTACATCGGCTCTGCGTTGGTCGAGCGAATAAGGTGTTCCGCGTTCTAGATGAAACTTCGACGCAAACATATCTAAAAATTGTTGATTTATGTATTAGCAGCTTATTATTTTTTTCATCGAATTACTACAGTTAAGTAGCACACGTCCTGTTTGGCGGCATGAATTGTGGTATTTTATAACCTCTTCGAGAATTAACTGTGCATTATACGGAAGGTGAATGGTTATTTATGGAGACAATAAAAGAGAGCGGTGTTTCTTACAGATTAAGCAATTACGAGGCACTATAGAAATTTTTTGGATCATTTGGCCTCATCATGTGATGATGGATCCCTGTGATGACGGTGGATTGAATCTGGGACGGACCGATAAGGAAGAAGTTTGTTTTCCAACGCCTACGCGTGCGACCTCAAATCACTCCAAGGCAAAGAGAGACGCTTTGAGGCTTCTATGCTATTGACATTGAATTATTCCTTTCGACCGCTGATGCTGTGCTGATATATTTCAATCCATATTTAACATAACATAAGACTGAATTTTTAGTCATATTACGCCGGGAACTGTATTGTTTAATTACTGTGAGTACAGTACCTACTATTTAATGCGTCTGTGAACTCTTGTAATACTTAGCTTTCATGCCCCTTATGCATTCAATGCATTTTAGTAGTTGTTTAATTTGCCGTTAAGCCTCATTTAAACTTTAAGCTTCTATTTTTCATTATTACAGCCACGTTATAAAATAACGTCGAGATGGTTTAAGAGAGAAATATCATGGACGGAGTGTTTTGTTTATTTCCCCACGGATTTGCGACGCTTGCACCCAACACATTCACGGGGTGCCAGAAAAAACATGATAACACTTTTTCCTCATTCACCCTAATAATTTTCTCTAAGATAATAAACCCACGTTGGAAATTGGCATTTTTGCCATAAAAAGTCAGCAGATAGCCTCAATAACGCTATTGAATCACCAAACTCTAATAAAAATGTTGCAGGTACAATAATTTCTCATTTATTCCCATACTCTTGATTGAGTTACTGACCCGAGAAAGGAATGAATAACGATTTTAAAAAATTAAATAAAATTATGAAACAAAACATGTTTAGCGAAGATTTTCATTGTATTGATAAAATGCCTCTTTGTGTACATAAATCTGTTTAAAAGATATTGATTCCAATATATTAAAGATAATATGAAAATTACTTCAGTATTGATTTGTTTTTATCGGTAAGTTCGCAATCTACGACTGAAATAGTGATGCTTAATGATGCGATTCATTCCCAAGGCGTAATTCTGTCATGTTGGAATAATCCGGATCGCCAATATCAACCAGAAAATTATCTCATGTTCCTTTTACGTATAAGTAAATCTTCGTGGAAGGTTAAAAATATCCTCGTGGAAAGATATTTCCGTTAAAGGGACCGGTTTTTCGACCGTGTCACACGTCGGGCTCATGTGTGGGCGGTCGGAGGTTTCCACCTGCCCGATTCGTTCTGTGGATCGACGTCAACGACCATCGACGACCATCTCCAACTGGAAAGGTGAACTCGAGCGAAGGGTGAGAATTCTCGGAAGGCTTGTTCAGTCTTTAATTATCAATTTGAAGCCGTGAGGATGATGCGTTCTCCTTTAGAGAAAGCATGCAAATCATTCGTTTTTTACGCTTCTTTACCTTATTATAGTACAGCTAAACATCAGTGCATTTATTTTCTGTTGGCAAATCCACTTTTTCCGTCTATTTCTCCCAAAAATCGGCCTTAATCCTACCCTGCCATCGAATGCAGTCACCTAATTCTTTTTGATAAACTATGGACATGTTTGCAATATTTCGAAGCCTGCCGCGTGAAATCTACATGAATTGCCATGAGAAAAAATTCCCTGGACCTGGATCGAACCACGGACCATTCCGGGCCACTGCGCTATCCGTGGACATGCGTTTCCATTCGATATGGCCAAAGATCCATGTCTCTCTGAGGGATTGGGGATGAGAAGGCATTTAATGCGGGCGACGGCATTGTCGGAACGGTGTCTCCCTCGCTCTGAGCTGGCACATTTGGACGTGGGCGATGAAGGGTTTCCGTGAGAAGAGGATCGCCAGTATCGCCCACGCTCCTCTCCCCGTACGCCAGAATGGTAAACACATCCTAAAAAGGGCGCAACTGGACGGGAAGAGTTTGGTGACCTCTGATCTCTCGCGTAGATTTTCTCCCCGGCCGAATGGAATCCACACGTATCCGGTTTTTTTAATGGAGTCGCCTATTTTTTAAATTTAAATTTGTAAAGTTTATACTTGGCCTTAAAGAAAGGGTTTTCGGCTTCTTGGCTTATTGTGTTCAGGATTAAGTTTGGATAGTTATTTTTTATCTTTCTTGCGATTCTGTTCATTTTTGCCAGGTTAATGATACGGTTTCCAGGGTAATGATTCAAATCCACCCTTTTGAAGGTGTTTTGAATCGCATTAGGACCAGTCGTTGACCTTTCTTCCATTTGTTTTTATATTTTTACAACCACCTTTACGTGGGGAAAATATGCAATACCGGGCTGCAACGCTAGGTTACTGAGTAGTGAGGGAAGTAGAATATTTTGTAATTCATATTCATTATAGTCATAATATGGAATAAACGTTTCAATTTGAATGTGTGTTCGTATCATTCCCCAGGAAAAATAATCAAATGATTTTTCAAGGGAAAAATCGCGCAATTGTCTGCGGTGAATCTTAAAGGGGTCACCCACAAGTGCATTCCGACAAGTGCAAAAACTCCTCAAAGTGGAAAATCAAAAATCAACGCAACTTTACAGAGATACTGTCCTGAACAAGGACAGTGATTTTTCGTGTGTGGGATTTTCGCCCAGGAACAAAAATGTCGATGCGAAATAAAGGAAAACGTAATGGATCGCTCATTATTTTCTCCGCGGAGAATGGCCCTCCTCCTCCACCGGCCGCATACCTGCCTGTCCCTTAAAACACTCCCTCCATAGGTACGCCTTCTTCTTCCTGTGTCCTCCTCTTCTCCGTCCATCGAGCACGTCTGATATTTCAATCGCATTTTCTTCCATAGGTTCGAACAAAAAAAAGCAGCATCGCGTGCTGCGTCCCTCACGTACTCGATCGGGGAGGAGGAAATGCTGACTCCGGCAATGACCTCTTCGAGTGGTCAGAGATCCCCCTTTTGCCGGGAATGAGGCGCTGACCTCCCACTTCGCCCACGCTGACCGGCCCAAGCCAACTTCCGAAAATGAAGAAGAAAAAATTAAAACTCCGCACGCCCACTCTGCGGGCTCATTTCCGACTTGCCGAGGGCTAACTTGATGAAGTGAGTGACCGAAGATTCAGTCATCTTCCGTTCTTCACTAATATCCAGGCGTTTGAAGTCCCTCATATCCTTACAAGTTTTCCCACGGTCTGAATTCACTAACTCATGGTTAACATTGTGGTAATCCATTATTAGTTTTCTTGGATATCGCACAATTACTTATACCACTTATTTTTTATCAGAGCGCGACCCGGGTTTCAATGAATTATCATCATCTTCAGGCGCAAATTATTTTTCGAAGATGATGATAATTCATTGAAACCCAGGAAACTCTGTAAAAAATAATTGGCGTAAGTAATTGTGTGATATCCGAGAAAACTTTTCCCACGGTATTTAGAAAGAGGTCTGGGTTGAAATCAATAATAAATTATGGTGGAGAACATTAAATAATGATGCAATGAATAACTTCATGGCTGGCATCGTTTAAATCAAGGAAGCGAAGGCACTTACTGATAAAAGTAGCTTTTAGCTTGGGAAACGGAGGAATCGAGGAATGTAGTTTACCAATCTTCGATTTCTTCCTTTAATGAATTATTACTTTGAGTCCATTACTTTGAGGATTATTCCCACTCTAATTTCACAAGAGATTTTATATACAATAATATAGACGTTGAAAATTACATAAAGAAGCGAAAAAAAACTTTTAACAGCAATAAATATGCCAAATTTCAATGATAATTACCATCGGTACATTTAAAAATTGCATGGATATCATTAAACTCGAAAATTTGCTTGTTGAATTACTTCGAGTTGTCTACAAGCGAAGGTGTCGTGAGTGTAGAGCACTTAAGTGGCCGAACGTCTTAGGGGAACGCAGTAGCGGATTCAGAAAAAACTGAGGGGGGGCGTAAAAGATACCTTGAGTTACCTTTACTGTTATCGTAATAAAAAATAATCAAGTCACATGCAAAGTGAAGGAGTTTTTAATTAAAGTGATTATGTAAAAATTCAAGACAATGCCATTTTTTGATAAAAAAATTGCATTGTCTTGTTACAATTGTGGTTCTGCAATTTTTGGACATACGGGTGGTCCTACAAGGGGGGCGCGCGCCCCCTGCACCTCTCATATGTATCCGCGGCTGGGGGAACGTATTAAAGCTAAACAGGTCATGCTTAAAATGGCATCGTTGCAGCAACTGAATCCGCCATCATCTTCAGGTTAAAGTCACCACACACACGCTGAGCATAATTATGGGGTCGCCTATTGAAAAGTTGGTGTTTCTTAGCCTATCTGATACTTTCTGATGAAGTTATGACATAAATTTCCCTTGAGAGACAATTACCAACGGAACTTGCGTAGAATATTCTCTGGTTTCACCTATTTCGCCTCTCAATTCTCCAAGTAGCTAATATGTTCATATTTACGTGTTTTGTTACATCTATAATCGTTTGAAAGCGTTTTATATTCCTCATGCGAGTCCATCCTATGCCTGTTCTCCATTGAACTCTACTTTCCCTGATCGGACATCTCATGATGAGGTCTTCTTAGGAACTTCATTATGAGATTTTACGTTAAATCTTTCCGTATGTGAGTACTTTAATCATATAAACAGTAAACAGCTTGGGCAAAGCATTGGTTTGCATATAACTTTTTCATGAGTAGCTTATTGGATCACTCACGTCATACGCCGCATTAGAATCCCTGAGCGTGCGCCACCCGAAACAGCTAGCCTAAAACCATGTCATGGATGGGATCCTCAGCTGGAATACAAAGAGTGTGACGTCAGAAAGGGACCAACAGTCTCGGTGAATAAAGGCATAAACGGGTCTATCGTTTTACATGTGCGATTTAAGTTAGAGGTGAATATAGCATCAGATTAGCTGCCGAGCTTTTCGTGATACAGGTGTGATCTTCGGACCAGCAGACCCCTATGATACGTATCTAGCATGAGATGATCGAAGCCCGGATGTGAAAAAAAAACTGTCTCTACATCGTTGGCAGGAGTGCTGCGTATTCATGATGCATTGTGTGATCTTTGCGTCGGTCGATTGAACTTCGATACCTGTCGAGATGACCAACGTGGGTGGTCGATGCTAGTTTTTTTCGTCCGTCTCCATGCATTGATGTGACTGTCCTGAGATATCCATTATTCTCCCTTCGAAGGATTCTTCCGAAGGAGTGAGAGTGAGAGGGAGAAAGAGAATGCGGAAGAAGAAATTAGAGGACGGATAGAGTAACCGACTGTTGGCAGGTGACTTTAATTAGGAGTCGTGAAAGAGGAGGGCACTGCCTCATTGGGAGAATTTAGGTGTTCAATTAGCCAATCAATGCAGCCCGTATTATTAAAAATGTATGAGAATAGCAAGGGAGGAGGACCCCGACCGGGCAGCATGTTTGGTGCGATGTGAATGGCCCAAAATGTTCAACCGCGAAGAGAAATGTTTAAAGAGATATTTCATCATTACCTGCTCCCACCTTTAGATATATTATCCCCGATTCATTATTGAAATAAATCATTAAATGCAATGAATTGCTTAATGTGTTGCATAATTGGCGGCTCAATGCTCTTCTAATGATTATCATTTCCTCGGTATAGTTTTGGCGATTGCTGTTTAGGATGCAATAAATATACCTTGATTATGTCTTCATTGATTCTATTTTACCTTCATGTGCGATAAGTTTTAAATAATAAACTATATCTTCTCTCTATTCCACAGGTGGTAGTCACACTCCTACTCACGACATCTATAGCGTACGGAGCTCAAATACCAGCGAAATTCGGTGAGTAAATATATATTTTTTCTTCCAGTACCTAATTTTTAATATATGTTCAATTTTATTCGGTGAGGTCATTTAAGGTTATTCTAAAGTAATTGCAAGATGCTGGCCAGGGGGGGGAAATTTTTGAAAAATAGGGTTCTAAGTAATGGGTTTTAAACTAATTTTAACACTTTTCATAATGGAAAAAACTCCATTTGTTAAATAAATATTTTGTTAATTCATGATTTTAATATTTTCTTTTATTTTATGAAGAAAGGTAATTGTCTTTATATTTCGGGGGGGGGGGGGCCCGGACCCCATGGCCCCCCCCCCCCCCCCTGGCTACGCCACTGCCTATGATCGAGGAAAAAGTTTAGTATACAACTGTTCCAATTTATTGATATTTCACTCATCGTCAGTGATTCCGAGTCCATACCGAAACGTATGGTGGAGAGAATTGTTATTTTCATAATGTACCACGATATAGGGATTAAATCTTAGGAAAATAGGGATAAAAGCTGGTATTATAAATTTCATCTGGAAGTCATTCTCGTCTCACCTAAATACACGGTTTGGAAAATTTCGTTGTGTCCACGGGTTTTTCATGTGTCTCAAAATATACACACCTCCTTTGTCCTTTTATTTATAATTTATACTTTTCTTACAATATATTTAGTGAATATTTCTGCTATAGTGTTGTAGTAGCGATTCCCTTCTAAACATCTAATTGATGAAACGTTTTCATATTTGCTACACTATATGCACGCTTAATATTTCCGCATTTCGTAAATTTAAGCTGGTAAAGTCGAGCCTGTAATTGATAATGCGGCTCTCGAGATAATGTAGGCATGGGTGCATTATTTTCTGCGTGCTATCCAGCATAAGTAATAATAAAATTACACGAACGCGTTGCTGCTTTCCCGCCTTCTCATTTCGTCAGTTTTGCGGGCCTATCGGAATTTGTCCCGAATGAAAGAGTCTGACGTTTCCATGGCGCCGTGGCTTAGTTGGTTAAAGCGCCTGTCTAGTAAACAGGAGATCGGGAGTTCGAATCTCCCCGGTGCCTAATTTTTTTTCTGTTCAATTTTCGTTTTTATTGTTTTAATTTTCATGAAATTTATGAAGTGGTTGGTTATATATGTTAAATTTTTATTTTATTAAAACATTGTTGTTTTAAACATACGACTTCCGGAAAAAAAATTGTCGGGTTTCATATCATGAAGGATGGAGTTTTATACGATGCATACGTTATAACGCGTTGTCGCTTTCTGTAGTTATCAAACATTTAAAATGTTTAAACAATCATTTTTGCATCTAATGGTTGTATTATCTTAAGTTATAGATATCGGGAAAAAGCACTGGAGACGATCTCAAAACGAATACGTTGCATAAGAGACCAGCGGAATGTATATGCATATTTTCATTTTCTGTAATTATCATTAATTTTAAATGTTAAATCATATTTTATGTTTGCATTGTGCCTAACTATGGGCATTTTCAGCCGCTTTAACTCGAATATTTTGCATTAATGATTATGAGCGAAATCAGATTAATTTATTTTCTCACCTAATTCATAAACATCTATATTTAATATAATTCATTTAATAATTTCATAATATTTAATTCCCCTACTGAGCATTAAAATGTATATTTTTAAATCTATTTAGAGTAATTTTCTGTTGAAATTCATTATCCTTTTGCGAATATTTGGACGTTGCTCCGTGAAGATTCGTTCCTTGCGCATTTCTCGTATTCTCGTACTCACCTTCGCTTTGATTCCGAATCGGACCATCGGGTAAGTTTTGATCGTTCACGGCTCATACATGTCGTATTCACATCGCGTGTGGGTTTTAAGCAAATGCGTGCTTTTCAGTCTGTGGCTATCAAAAGGTGTCATTAGAGTCCGAACATCCTTTCTCTTGTTCACTCCGCACTCTCTCTTGCTCAACCTCTTTCGAGACGCTGATGTCACCTTAATTTTAAGACGTGTCTCACCTCATCTTCTCCTCCCGGACCATCATCATCTTCTGGTGAAATCCTTTCACTCGGTCGGCCTCGCGTGAAAATGGGATAGTGGCGGCAGGGCGGGTTGACAGCGCATCATTCTCACTGATCGCAAAAGTAACATCGACCTTCGCAACCTCTTCGCATAAACGCACCCACTATTAGCCACTATTCTTGCTCATCATCTTGAAAACTTCTACTGCTGCAATGCATTACGGCTGTTCCTCACTTCACGTTTCCTCACTTCCTTCAGGGAGATGCAGCTTTTTGTCCTTCAACGTGCATTTGTGTGAAACTTCATTTTTTCTTACCCCAATTGGTACTTCATTTTTTTCCTATCCCGAAGGTGAAATAAAAAATATCGCAAAAATCTTAATAATTACTAATAACTTGCGTTTTTTGAGCACGTACTCTAAGCATTTTTATTTTTCCAAGATGATACACCTTGTATGTGAGGAAGAGAATGGTTAACAGGTCAATCCCGACTCCGCCAATTGGCAATGCGGCAAAGGAGGAATTTCGAAAGCAACTCGCTGGCATTCATATCGTCTTGGGAGTTTCCGTGATGCTGCAAGATTTTGTGCCGTGGGTTTCATTCAAAAAGGAAAAGAATGATTCGTAAGTCTCGTTGGATGAGAAATATCTTCCCCGATTGATATGAATATGATGGAAATGTATCTGTGCTATTTTATTTGTATTTATTCTGAAGCTAACGTCTTCAACGTCAGGATCATCTAGTCCTGCCCCGAATTTGTTCGAATAATTTCGTTTTGAGCGATACTTCGAGCGATCAAATGAATGTTTGTGGCGATTGATGTGAATAACTTGAAAGGTTGTCGATCCTCTCGACAGTGCGCTCTCTTAATGGGCCACATCATTTGCTCTCTTATTTTCTTCGAACGTACATATTTTCACTCTATGGAATGCTAAATTATTTCCCACATCAACTTTTTCACCATAATGTTGGTCCTATAGTTACTGTAATGAACTACTGATATCGTCTTATCAAACGGGCTTTCCCTTAATCCGTTAAATGGGGAAATTGCTGTGGAATTGATTGTAATATATGGAGGATAAGCGACCTTATTTCAGCTGCAGCATTTATAATGCAACCGGGAGTTGTTCTGGATAGGTGAGGGTAGGGTTCACCCCATACAAGCCACGGCCGTGCGAATGGTACAAATTCTGGGTTGGGGGAAGTTTTTTTCCTTGGTCCACCTCGCAATACAAGGGATTTTCGTGTGTGTCCGTAGGCTTCACCCAGCATGAGTGCTGCTAAAGACGAGCAAATTAAGCAGAGTGACATTCGTTCCTCGTCAGCTGAGAGATAAAAAAGTACAAGTGTCGTTCCCTCGCGAGGTGGCGACCGATAAAGGGTGCCCACTCTCCGCTTTTCCCCCGTTTCTCCACATGGGATGATTTCCTTTTTGTTTAACGCCCAAGAGCCGGAGATTTCTTTGTAGATAGCGCAGAACAAAACACCATCGTGGAGCATGCGACATGCCTTGGCCTACTTAGGGCGTTGTGGGGACAACTTGTATGATCGCTGTTCCGTGGGACTGACAACACCTCTTGTTTACACTCCCGGGGATTACGTTCTCATCTGTTGGGATGGATGATGGCCTGCTGGATATGAAGTAATGCGGTGGAATCTGGGATGAGTTTTACAGCATTCATTCGACCTCCTACTCGTATTCTGTTCTCGCAATTGGAACACTTTGGCCTTCGTCTTCTTTTCCATTTGAAGAGTGTTGTGCAATTGTTTTTCCACAAACACTTTCTGACTCAATCGCGGTTTTAAACACTC
Organism: Ischnura elegans; assembly: GCF_921293095.1. NCBI lineage: Eukaryota > Metazoa > Arthropoda > Insecta > Odonata > Coenagrionidae > Ischnura > Ischnura elegans. The sequence goes on along the minus strand of NC_060254.1, from coordinate 109,947,120 downwards.
ATTTTATATTACAATGAGAACGTTTAACGAGCTCATTCTCGCTGTACAGGAAGCAGCAAGGTTATTTTTTATCCTTGATATGCATAAAAGCCTTTTACACCCGTTTGAACCGACTGTAGCGCAATGTTCCTTCATCAAATGAATGTCCACTTCAATGGTAGAATTAATTTACCGATAAATAAAAATTGAGATTCAATCAAAGAAAATCATGCTATAGTGAGGCATGCTATAGTCAGCTCAAACGTCTGAAATATATGTTATTACCGTGTTTATTGATATATACGCATACCTACAAGGAGTAAAGGACTTTTCTGCTTCACATCTAACTATAGTGATTGTAGAAATTATTTCAGTAGTCTTCAATAGGATGAGTCGCAACTAAGAATTTTTTATAACTTTTATGGTAATTCCAGAAACTCCATTATTATTTTTTCCATATGGGGTCGAGTTTTCGTGTTTGCTAGAGTGCTATCGCCCCTGTGGTCCTGGGTTCAAAGTCCGGCGGAGATTTTACAGGTTGCACGGTCCCTACTCGAGTGGACATTCTATTTTTTTGCGCTTCATCGCTGCTTCCGTTTAGGGTTGGACGTAAAGGACCTCCTAAGCCATTCGTTGAGAGAGAAATAATGCCGGCGCCAGGTTTCCCTCCACACTTCCTTCTGCGTAAATGACGTGAGCTGTCTGGTGCCTCCTCCAACCAGTCATACATCCTTCATCCGTAACAATTGACGAATATCCATTAAAAAAATGTCGAGTTCAGGTCGTCAGTTTGGGTGATTATTAATCATTCTTTCCAATTTTTCGGTATTCAATGAATTCCATCTTCAGACCTACATAGAGAGGAACATATCAGGATACAACTCATGCATCTCACGGCCTATTTCACAAAGTCGATACACTTTTAAGAGGCATAATTAAGTTAGAATGTGATAAAGGGCATGACGTTTTTGCTACTTCATATTAGAATGAATCCTCCAACACTCATACTCAGTGGAATAAAAACAATAAGAAAACTTAAAACACCTAAGCAAGGTCTTCAATATTAAAAAAGAGTTTGAGAAGTAATGTAGAGTAATTAACGTATTATTCGGCATACTTCTTGCATTTTTTCTGACCTCATCGTCTCGACATTCGAAATTATATAGGCTTGCGTGGTTTGCTTATTTTGATGTCACGGCATGCGCAAAGGGAAGCGCAGTTTAAAGGAACGTGCTTCGTGCCAGTGCGGTGGCACGCCATGTTAACGTGCTTGCCGAAGCGTGAACCTCTCCACCCCCACTCCTCTCTTCCCCAATTCACTCTTAATCTCTTCGCATAAGTTCATCGCACCGCACTTCCTCTGAATCTTCCCGGGAAAGAATAAGTCGTGCAATTAATAGCGGCGGAAGTATTCCCAATTTTCTCTTCCAAGGTGAGTGGGAGGGCTTATGGGATAGCCTTGCTTCGTCGACGCCACCTTATACTACAATGCGCCCGAGGGGAGCATTTGACGGCGCCATTTGGAGAAATATGGCGGTGCTGCGTGTCTTTTCGATTATTCATGATGTTATTGTTACCCGTGATAGTCGTGTTTGTGTGAAATCGTTGTTGGAATTAATGCTGTCCATTCCAGTGTACGGGCCGTGATCCATCATAGAGCGATAATGTAGCACGACACGGGACGGATCGCCCCTTCTTTATATTAGTCACGGGAAATTAACTCTGGGTTTTCTCTCAGATATTCATTTTCTCTGCACGAACTATGGATAGCTGCATACAATGCTAACCAGCCAATTAACACCGATTTACTTCGGCAAGATATCCGAAGTAATTTTCATCAGGTTATAGTTATAAAGAGAGCTAGACGAAACGTGTGCAATACAGCCAACGGTTAGCATTTCAAACTTACATTTTTTTACACCTCATTTCAAGATTCTTCATGAACTTCGTAGGGAGAGTGGACATTCCGCGCAAAAAATTTTCGCCATTCCGTGTTGCATGTTCCGATTCTGACTGTAATAAACCGTTGCTACCAAATCGACACCGTCACCATGTTACCTGTCAAATTTTTACGACTGTAAGATTTTAAAAGGATACGGTGCCTGCTTTTTGATTAGAAGTATTCGCTTCAGATATCGATTCCTAAATATTTCCTCATATTCGCATGCATAAGTAATAAAAGACTGCCTCAGTCATATCAATTTCCCTCATTGATTACCAACTGCCAAATGTAAACCGATTTGTTACGGCGAAATGCTGGTAGTTATTTTTCTATCAGGGAATTTCTGTTATCTATCCGAATTCCAATATCTACCCAACGAAAATCTCATTTACAACATGTTGTACGGTTTACATTTAATTCAGAATTGTCAATTCATTTTTCCAAGTTTTCCTTTATTAACTTTTGTGGTGAAAGTGGATATTCTTCGTAAAAACTTTCGCAATTCATTGTTGTGGTTTTCGGCCCATACGCAAATTTACCATAGAAAAAGCATCAAAACCTTTGCGACGTTAACTTTTATTTTTAAAGTTACCGAATGTAATAGCATACTCGTTACTTGGAGAAAGGCCAATGTATTCATGATAACTTACTGGGCTATAATTGAGAGGGGTCTTAATGATTAAAATTGTTCGCAGCCCATTGTTTATCTATTTAATTTTATCCTGTTTGTGGATATTTTATTCTTAAATAATGCCTCCTACCTCTAAAATCAACGTCTTCACCCTGCTATTGTTCACACAGTGCCTTGAATGAATTAGGCTTGATAGCTCGTGCACATCGGCTAAACCTGTATCCATTCACTAGACAGTGTGATTATGACGTGTAATTGAGTGGCTCCGAGAAGGTAGAAGTACGGGAAGAGGATTTGAATGGAAGTCTCCTTCCTCAAGGGCAATGCAACGGTGACGAGCGGATGGCGTCATTATTTATTTTTATTGCTCCAGCTTCCTTCCCCAGTCATTGCCAAGCCATCATCGCAGCATATGTATGAAGATGTAGCTGAATATTTCTTATGCCTGCTTCACAAATATCTTGTGTAAATCTGAATGTTTATGAAGAAGGAATGGAGGCCAGTAAAAATTGCTCTTTATCGAAAATCAGCTCTCGAAAATTGTTTGATTTATTTAAATAAACCTGCAAATTACCAGTTAGGTTACCATCCTTTTTAATTTTCAATGCTGTTCGCACAAAATCATCGTGCTAAAAATCTCATGAGAATAGCTTCGTACCTTATGAAAGTTTCATTGGCCGCTCAGTTCCACACTGCGTAGGTTGGAGAGAGTGATCTTTAAATGTTTTTAAAATATTTTCGATGTTGCATCGTACGACGAGATGCGTTAAAAGGCTCTCTCTAGATGGCGGTGTCGAGGGAATTGCGAAGGAGTTTGTGGGAAGGGAGGGAGGGATGTCCGCTTGCTTGCGCTGCTTTGCTTTTGGGTCGTGGGTGTCGCTCCGAAGGCCGACTGCCGCGATCGCGAGGGCGCAAGGCCGCCAGGGCGTGGCTGCCCACCCACCCTCCTTCCATCATCCCCACCATCCGAACATCCGTGGAACTTACGCCTCCAAAACGTTGACCTTCGAACGACCCTCTGCAAACGTTGCTCTTTTTGCAGTAGCAGCACTTTAAAAGAGGCTGAAGCTCTAGGTCCTCTTTTTCGCTCTAGATCCCATGCAACACCCACGCAGTGCTGAATCGGGGAAGAATAAATCATTGCTGACAATTTCAGCCTTCACATTTCAATTACGAAATACTAGAAAGAATTACCCTTTGTTTGGTTCATCTTTGATGTTTACTGGACGTGGCCCAGGTTTCGTGATGCAGGTGCGTCTTCAGTTGACTGATCATGTATGCATTGGTATTTATATAAACATGGGAGGATGGAGAGGGAATTTGGTGGGAAGAGAAGGGGAGAATGAGGTGGAGAGAATTATATTAATTATTATCTTATGTATTGACGAGTGTCCAATAACCTCTCATGCCCGCAATAAAAAGTTCACCCCAGGTTCAGACCTTTCTTACATGCTGCTGAGGACCCGTCCCTTACACCAAGCGTGCGTCAATCATGAATTTTGGAGCTCTAAATGGAATCTGTATCCAGCGTTATTTCATCATATTACGTATCTATTCTCGTATTTTATGAAGGTTAACTTTCGGCACTGACTTTTTGAGGCAGTATATCTTAGCGCAAACATATTTACTCAGTAAAATTAAATAATACCCCTAAATAATTTTATGGGGTAGATATTCATGTTTTTTGCCGAAAGAAGTCTAGAGGAAGAAAATCAAAAGATAAGTTACTGATCACTAAAAGGCTAGTAAAACTAAAGGGTGACTAGAGCTTCTAGATAATATTCCTTGTCATGAAAATCAATTAATAATGTCGATCACTACAGTTACTCTGCTCATCCTTCAGTATTCGTATAGGAATCAGCTTCAACTTGGACGAAAATTAAGGCTATGATTCTTCACATTTCTCTCAGCAGTTAATTTTGCATAAAATTTGGTTTAAAATTACATCGTTATTAGAAACTAATATATTTTTAGAGAATTTTTGTGGAACTAAGTTTTCGTCGCAATGTCCCCCATTGATTCACCAAAGTCAATTCATGCCTAGACCGTGGGTGCCATCCGCCCATGCATTTCTCTTCACATTATTTCATTTTCCTCTCGCTCATCGCAGCACGCCACCATCGTCCGCTGACTCACCAAATCTCAGTAATTTCCCACCTTCATCCCACAATCACCATCTTCTTCCCCCCACTCTCCATTTTCCACGCACACTGCGAATACCTGTCATTATTCCCATACTGCCACACAAATTCCTCTTCCTATTTCCTGTCATTTAAATGCGTTTTTTGGTCTTATCATTATTCAATTTTACATATGATAATAAAATGGTTAATGTTAGGTGAAGTGATAGAATGACTGAAAAAGAATTGTAAAGAAAAGCACGAGAACATAGAATTGTGTTTGAAATCCTGGGTTACAAATTGAAGAATCAGAGGTTAATTGAACATTTATGTGAATCTGATCGCCAACTGATGAGAGTGATTGTAGGTTGAAGAAATTAAATGAGTTTGATAAAAAGGAGCTCCTTCGGTAGGATCACATTAATCTGGCACATAAGATTTTATGTGAAAATGAATAATACATGTATTAAAACGCAGATAGTTGCTGTATCATAGAGAAGTAAATGTGATGGTTTTTGGTGTGTGATTAAATACGTTACAAGCAAGTGAGGTGTGATGTTTAAGCGTAATCGAGAAAAGGATTATCATAGCCAAGCCACTGTGTTCGCTTCGACGCCTTTCAACTCAATTTACCTCCATCAAGTACAACAGGAATCAATCTTACGCAGGAATTGCCAAGAATGCACAAACCACGATCTGCCTCGGAAAGTTTTTTGTGCATACTTGGCGACAATACTGGATGCAAAAATGAAACCAAACGATAATCTTTCCCCCGAAGTGTATATGCTCAGAAAAGCTAATAATTTTTCTCGATTGATGCAAAGATATATAAGTAATAATAGTGAATATTTTGTTCGTTAAGGATTAATATTCATGTTATGGGGATCTGATTTAACTTCCTAATTGGGAATGTAATCTGTTTGGCATATTGTCTTCGTATTGATTCGACACCATATTTTAAAAACGCAGATCCTAAAGTTATTTTCACAACAACAACCTGAATATTAATTTTTAACCCACTTGTTCATTTGAAAACAAATTGAGCGCATCTCTCCATCTTGTGATTTACTATCTCGCGGAAAGAATGGATTTATCCTGTCGATATATAAACCCTCTGGTCCTTATGACCATCATAAACTTTCGCCCACCTCACCAAGATCAGTTACCCGCACGGAGCGACGGAACCCACGGATGGCGCTGGACGTGAGGTTTTCACCTGTCGCCAACTTTCGCACCTTCGAACCGCGCGAAATCCGTGTCGCAGAATACTAGGGCACTCACCCCCTGCCATTCACCTAACTTTCTTCATTCATCATCTCTCTAACTTCGCTTCCATTTTCCGGAGAAGCCCTATTCAAAGGTAAAGAGGGGCACCACACCTGGCTTGGTGGGCGCATTGTGAGCAACACGTTTAGCAAAAAGGGTCGCTTGCCAAAAAGCTCGTCGGCGCGGTCAGTCGAGGGGTTTTCCTGGAAGAGAATCCTGGGGGATCTAAAGAGCAGAGGGGCGGTAAGGACGTTTGCAGAATGCAAGGAGAGATGTCACGAAAGGGAAGAGGAGACCACGCACGAATGGGGCGAGTCGACGCGAAGAGGAAGTGTTCTTCACCACCCGCTCAAGTTTTCTCGGGCAAATAAATGGTCACACGTAAAATGTTGTCCGGTGAGAATTTTTACACCCCTAAATACATGTAGGTGTTTTTCGGGAATCTCGCTCATTTGTGATACAACCCCCATTGGAGCCCACGTCATAAAAGCACCATTTATTACGTTCGTATCAGAAAAAATTGTGACTCGAAACATGGGTAAATTTGCGGAAAAACTAGCGCAGATTTTGGTCAATTTCAAATTAACGTGAAATTTGTTGATTACGCAACGTCGTAGTCATTTTTTAAAGCAATTTTCTTGTATTTTTTGTTTACTCCAATGGTAATTAATGGGATTACGTAGTAGAAGTAAGTAGGTTTTGTCTAGTACGCCTTAATTTTCTGTAAACGCCCCTGAGCTGCGGAGAAAACGTCGCATTAACTATTTCATTAAACTTTTCGCTATTTTTTTCTGTGAAACCGTGTACAATATTGGATCGAGATAGGTGAAGGATGAGCAGGTGAGCTGAATGGCGAAGGAGGAGCAAAACGGAGTCGGCGAAGGTTACGATGATTCAGGATTAGATCAGACACATAATGCCGCACTTTTTGTCTTCTTGCCTTCGTGGAGGAAGAGCCCTTGGGAGGAATATTCGCGGAAAGATGAAAACCCACCCATGCATCCTTGAGGGACGGGAAGGCAGGTGACAGTACGTCACCCGGATGACAATGACACCACAAGTCCTTGGTTTCCATTTCCCTGACAACGGGCGGGTGCTAGCTCAGCAGTGGTCCTTCCTCCCTGCCTTTAATGTCGATAATAATGCCCTTAAATTCATATGCACCACAAAAACATGCCACCTAGATTTACTCCTCCTTTTCTGTTTTCCATTTCGAATAACGGCTTTAGTGCATAGTGCAAATATCACATTCGTGTTGTGCTTTCATAATTTAAGTTTTTAATTGAAAATGTCGCTTAAAAATCTTGATTACGTATCTTGTAAGTGTTGGGGGATTCATCCATGTGTGAAGTGGCAATAATCATGAACACATATAGCAAATTCTAAGGTACTTATGCCTATTGATAATGCATCGATTTTGCTAAACAAGCTATGAGTCGTATATGCTGTGCCCTTATGTTGTTATTTCTATGTGGCCCTGAAGATGGATTTCATTAAATTCCGAAATTTTAGCAAGGAATCTCCCAAATTGACGAAATACACTCGATATTTATAATGGATTTATTGATCAAGAGGTCGAGGAGGAAGACACTGAAAGTATTGCTGGTAATTCCTGTAATGTGTTTTCATAATCAATTATAATATAATCTATTTACCCCTAATTATGTAAAATACGCTTTCACTGGATTAAAAAAAGTCATACCTCAAATGTATTTCCAACATGATGATCTCGAACGTAAGTAATCCGTTTATTTATGCAAGGATGAATATCACCAAAATTGTCGCCGCACAAATCGATGGCTGCATTAGAAATAGTCTATGATTCAAAATGGCATCCTAAATGTTTGCGTTCACTATCCTATTAGTTTTCCGTGCAGACTATAGTGGCTGGAATCAAATTACCAGGGATCATTTTCCTTCGTGGAGTATGTTCGTATGATTTTTAGGATTAATTAACATAAATAAGCAAATGCTTGCAGACAAATGTGTTTCATCGTCCTGTGTATTTTATTAAACTATCCACAGGTTGGCTTGCACATTTGATAAGATCAAGTACCCGCAATATTTTTCGCGGAAGAATTTCAATGAGTCGTCTAAAGGTTTTTCAATAATGGTTACTTTTGATAATAAATCTTTTTGTTCTTTGCTGCGCATACCCCACTTTTAGCCGTCGTATCGCTCGTTAATGAACATTTATAATAATATCCATAATTTTCAATTTTCTGACCATTTCATCCCATTAATGTGTGTAAAGGATATCCGCCACGTTATCCCGTTAATCGTTGGCTTACGTGCTGCCGTGAATTCAAAGGTCGATCCGCATTGCTTTCGAAGAAAGGCCAGATATTAATCACCGACGTTTATTGTGCTCACCAAGTCGAAGGCGCACGCATCACGTATTTCTTTGTCGACGAAATAAAACGATCAAAAGAGTCTCAGCCCCCTTCGCTGCTCAAGATGAAGGCACAACGACGTATTTCCGTTGACATTGCTGATAGGGAGAGCACGAATTAGTGTTGGCGGTCGGACTTTTTTGTGTGAATGGGCATAGTTTTTGTGACCGTCACTTCAATGACTCTTTCGTCTCTACTCGACCGTTTCGTTTACATTCTCTCATTCATGGATTTGAAGAATGAATCTCGTTGGATATTCCACCGGAATCCATCTGTCCCTAATGGTTACAACCTAATTATTACTTTAACAATGGTGTAGCCGGAGAACATTCGCGTATGTTTGCTGAGTAAATTATCAATTTTCTTCATAATCAATTGTTCGTGCTCACTTGAGGAAGTTGAGATTACTCAGGCGTCTTGGGTTGAGAGCGGAAAGCAAACCTTTGAAAAAGCAGCAACCCCACCGTGATTCCTCACCTGACAGCAAGCAAAGGAGGAAGGGATTTGGGTGAAAAAATACTCATTTTGCTATTTTTAAATTCCTTTTAGAGCTGATTACTGTTTAATCAATGGGGAACAATATCGCTTGGCATTCATTCAATTCTTATTTGTAATACTTTTGTAATTTACTTTGTAATACTAAGTTTGTGCTGCTATTTGATTTTTTCTCTTTCGTCCACTCCGCGATTTTGTTTCAACGTATTTGTTGGTTTGTCATATGTTGTGGTAGCCGTAATTGTAATGAAAGGTACAATCTATGCCAACCGAGTATGATTATCATTTACATACAGTCTATATCACAACCATGCAAATACAGATCGTGTAACTGAACTATGACATTTCGCAATTCGCGAAGAATGGGTCCCTCTACTACTAGTTATCAATAATCTTATTCTAACAATAGTAAGATTGCACATTGAAAGTGTGTATCCCTGAAGTTAAAAACACAAATTGTAACTATGTATGATTGCTAAAAATGTCTCTGATAAATATTTATATTTTGGACTCGCGTAGAATATTAGCAAACGAAGGCATGGACTAGTTGACGATCCTTGCTTGAATAGGTTAATATCGGTGAGATCTTCGCGAATGGGGAGGGATTTGAGGGGTTTCAGCCTCCTCCCCCAATTTTTGGCAGATACTCTTAAGATCACTTCCGCTGGACCTGTCACATTTCGTCTTTTTTCCTAACTAACTCTCAACTTACTTATACTAAATTGTAAGTTGCAGTATTCAGATATGTATGTAGTAAACCTCGGCAGAAATCGTTTTCGGAATGGAGCTACATGATGTCGCATGTGTCTGATGATGTGTTTTTTTTGTGTTGCAGCGGTGAGCGATGGGGATGCAGAGGGCCGTCGCCTGCACTACCGCACCCCCTCCTCGCCTTTCCCCGGTCACCCCGACGATGAGATCGAGTTCGCGGGCCTCCCATCGGACGAGGCGCCGGCGCCTCCTCCCCAGGAGGTCCGCATCGAGTGCAACAACGACGAGATAAAGGTGGCCATCCGCCCGGCGGCCGGACGCAAGTTCGACGGCATGGTGTACCCCAAGGGCCTCTCCAAGAACTCCAGCTGCCTCGCAGAGTTCCTCGCCGAGACGCCACCCATCAAATACGTCCTCCCCCTCAGATCCTGTAACACAATGAGCACGGATCTGGTGAGTCTCATGTTTTGCATGCTCTAGCTTCATAGGCAGCTTGAATTCATTCATGTGGTTGGCAAGTCTTGCCTTGTGATTAATGTGTAAGTATAATTTGTCCGTATGCGTAACATTTTATGATCGTGTGGTGTGCATGTGGGAATCTCTCCCATGCTGGTGATTCATCACCCCCTGCCAAACACCCTAGAGGCGACTCGCAGGGTATTATGCAGATGCAAAGGAGCCGAAACTAGAATAGCCAAGGGCGTAAGAGAGCGATGGGAGCTGTCCGAAATATGTGGGACATCACTGTAACAAATTGCTCCTCCCCAAAATATAAACCCGCCACAAGTGTACACCCCGCAGTTGCTTCCCTCCCCCTTAATTTTTCTGCAGCCTTGAAACCATACCGCCGGGGCAACTCATCCACATTTATCTATGATTCCCAACTATAGTTCTGTAAAGTGCCTAAATTTTTGCTATTTCTATAGCGTCCATATGGAACCATTTGCCTCTTTTTCGTTATTTTTCTCTATCAGGATTTCTACGGCTCGGAGATACAGTCTGAGTTAAGAATTAATGAGCTCTTGCACTGAGCTATCATTGACTGCACACAAACGGATATCACTTCGACAAGCAACCTCACAAGCAAGTGTCCATTCTGAATATTGTCACCCTAGCTAGAATGGCAGGTTTGGATCTAGCGATGGAGAAACTAGATCGGGTAGCCTCTAGCGTTGTGGTCAACCAAAATGAGCAGGAAGTACACCGCTGCTGGTCTGAATTCAAATCCACGGGTATACTCCTCTGGTCATCATAAGTATATAATCATACAAAAGAACTCGAGTATGGCAAAGCGCGCAAAGTGTTACTTTATTTTGGAAGTTCGCACCATCTTTCTGGCAAGAATAAACCCATTTACAAAGACTTGTCCACCACTTGCAATAGAGAATTTAGTCTCGAGCTTTTCAGTGATCTTCCCCCAATCCATAACGATCCAATACTGTTTGAATTTTTGCATGTCTATTAATACGCCACAGTCTACGATCTAATGCTTCTCTAGCGTATTACGGAGTTGAGGGCTGCTCAGATCTTCCACCAGGCGCCAATAACTTACATTGCCGCCTACGTTTCCGAAAACGAGTCGTTTTAGGAGTGGCAGAGGAGGAGAAGTTCTGAGACTCCAACAATTGGGACTCTAGAGTGGATTTCAGTCTAGCAGTCAGTGCATCGTTTCTGAGCTCATCTGTGTTTTTCGCCCATGAAACTCTTTAACTCACGTTCTCTCTAACTGTGGTAATACGTATTCATTAGCTTTTCACTGCTTTGTTACTCGTATTTCAACCCAAGTTCAAACTGTTGAGATAAGCATTCAAAAATATGAAGTGGGCTGATTGCAATGTTTTTGTGGTAAAACTTAAAATAAGGAGGTCAGACTGCTTTGCAGCCATGCAGTACCGGCGGTATACTCTTACACTTCCCGCAAACCTTATCTGGAATCAAGTTTCATCGGGATAGAATCTATTCTTCATGTCGTCTCGCTGATTACGTTTGGATGAATAGCATGAAATGGCCTTTGAGCAAATCACTATTGCATGCTCATAATAAGGTGAAGAATCCTTGCAGATTACGTTGTTATTTCATCAAAATAAGGCGTCAAATTTTGCCTCCCATAACTGGAGAGAACTCTTTTATTTATACATCGGCACGCGATGGTCGTTTCAACTTCCTTGATGGCCACTGACCTTAAAGGAGAGGCTATATACCGTACGCCGGAATCCGAGATACATAAGATGATGATGGTGGCTGAAACCTCTTATACGAGATCATCCTCCCACGACAAAACCTGCTCCAAATGGGCATCATCTTGTCGACCACCCACAAGTCCACGGAATATCCTTAATCCGTCGGCCGTTGTCGAGGTCACAAGGGTTCCGTCTCGCTAGCCGAGAGGATCAGGTGCCAGCTACGCTCGTCATCTACGCGTGGAAGTTGGCAGTGAATCGTTGGTTCACTGTGCCCTTGATTAATTCGAGGCGCTGTTGCAGCGTAAGAGATTAAATTTGATCTGCAGATCAGGATTAAATTACCTGAACGTATTTGAGAGAGCTTCAGTTGATGCTTCACAGCGATTTTTTCACTGCGGATTTGGACGTTATTTAATACTTTCCAAGCGAGGTAATTGTATAAAATCTCGGTCTTAAATTTTTATTATCGAAGAATGCTGATGAACGGTGATAGTGTTTGAGTCTCCTTGAATGTCAATGACTCCGTGTTTTGACCTTCCATTCTTTGTTTGTGCCTCTAACAGAAGTGATCCTTTTTTCGTCCCTAACACTAATGCGAAATCACCTTTTACCACCAAATTCGCTACTTTTTCTCTTTCATCTATTATTTCCGTGATGCGGTGGGTCATCATCTTCTATTTACGACGATTACATAATGCTAGAATATATGGAAATGAACAATTACCTCAAGTATTAGTTCTGCATATATTATTGAATCCCCGGATACAGTTGACGATACGAATGCATGTGTGTGAAGATGTGGTGGAAATAATGGTCTTCAGTAAGTTTAATTGCAGGGGATGGTATTTCTATTTTTTGCATGCTTAACGTATCCGATGGTAAAAATAGTTGTGGAGGAAGTATGCCTATTCAAAGTAAAGTTTAATTACTATTTTTAAGCGATAAATGAGATAGTGCTCTTCGCTACCTGCGAAAAATTATATTTTTGAAGAACCATCCGAATATACGATCATTCCATTCTCCTTAAGTTCCCTAATATAAATGATGTTGTTAATCCTAGTTTCGGATTTTTAATGCCAGATAATTTTTCATTACAAATGCCATTGTGTCCCTCGAAATCGAAATTTCGAGGGAGACAAGTTTGGGCAATTACATCTAAGGTCTGTCCCTATCTCCATCTGTGCTACTAAGCAAAATGATGGAATTAAATCATCACTGTAACTCCTGTTCTTTACATTATTTTTTAAATATCTGCAAGGCAACTCTGGCAATTTTAATACAATATAAGTCATTTCTGATCCAGATAAAATACAGGCCCAAACTGGGTCCCTATTTCTTACGCAATAAAACTCCATTGCATATTATTCTCCCCATTTAGTCTGTGATCGACTTCCATGCTGCCGCCGAAATAGACAAATACTTGCGATATAGCTTTCAAATTATTAGGTATTATACCCATTGTGGGCCCATATTTTTTGTGAGAACGTGGAAGCGAACCTTTTTTTCTTTGACGCCCAATTAGATCATTACGATATAGCATCGTTATTTTTGCTCGAATTCTTTTCGCACACGCTCCGAATTCCAGATTATAATATCAGTGGTTTCGTGAGGAACGCTGTAATATTGGTGCTGATCACTCAGTCGTAGAGGTGTCTGTGTTATGTGCGCATGTTTGGGCAAATATCTTCGGCGAATTCTCTAAAATTGGAGGAAAAAGTGAAAACGGGTGAATTCCTTGTCTTCGTCACAGTGAGGGAAAACCTAATATTGGAAAATTTCATTTCCAGTGACAAATTCCACTCTCCGGTTGGGAATAGAAAGTTTCATAGACTCCGTTCTGTCACATTAGGTTAGAGATGCGCAACTGGCTGATCATTTCATCGCGTTAATGAGGTAGCTGTGCAAATTTTAGATGATTTTTTTTTAACTTTTCAAAACTGTTGATCAAACAAGAATTCAGAGCGTATCGTGTGATGGCGTGAATCGCATGTACGAATACGCAAATGCATGAACAAAAGTTGGAAACATAGCCCCTGCTCTAATTCTAAAATGATTTCACGCGCAATGGAAAAAAATCGAAGATGCTCAATTTCGTGCCCGGCGTAATACGTCCTTAAAAATATTGCACAGCCGTTGAGGAAAGCCTTCTCCGTTCTCTTCCACACCCGCAACCCCTCCAATCTTTTCTCGTCCTTCCCCAGCGTCCAAGTTTCCGCGCCAACTTCCAAGCCACTTCTTCACTCGCCTTTTCGATAAAATTGTGCATACGCAGCGATCGTCTATCATCACCGCCTACTTTTTCACCAACATGTCGCCCTTTTGGCAACGCATATCTCTTCGACTTGTTCCTATCGATATACATCTCAATGATGTGCAACTTCGTGTACCATGTAAAACGTCTAAAATCATTGTCATCCCTCCATGGGCAAGATAAGACGCAACGTATCCTCGGAGCGAGGATGTGCGATTGTATCACTCAGTCGTTGTCCTATCTCGCTGGTTCGCGTGTGATTACAGCCAGGGAACGAATATATTTGCTTGCATTCGAGTGGAGTATACTTGATTTCGCTTCCCTACGTATCAGTAACGCTCTTCAAGCGACGATTGTTGTCACTCCTGGTGATAGTAATACGATTTCCACCTAAATATATTGGAAAAATCTGTAATAAAAAAATATTTGCCGTCACCATCATAACCATCTCTATCAACAAATGGTGAATGGGATTTCGCCTCCTCAAAATAACATTAAAAAAACTCCCGCAACCATCCTCTACTGATAATTTAAGTAAAAAATGTGTCCCGGGTGAGGATCCAACTCACGACCTTAAGATTATGAGACTTACGCGCAACCTACTGCGCTACCGAGGCTTGCAGTAGTAAGTAAATAGTTTTGTAATCCTAAATGGAATGGAGCGAATGGAAATATGCCTTACGAAGCGATGAGTGAAGTGTAATTCAGGCGGAGAGATAAGTCGGGGTGATCTGCGGAACTAATTTAACCATCTTTAACCCTCTCCTCCATTTAAAATTTGCTGACCAAATTTGAAGTTTTTAATTGCAGAAAGACAAAATTCTCGTTTAAGAAGGCGCATCACTTTCGTCACATTTCGTCTTTTTTTGACAAATTTCTCTTTCATAACTTTCGCTATCATCTTGATATCGATTGCACATAAGTTAGGACGATTTGGGTCATGACCCTTCTCGATCCATTGTATAATTTTCAATTTCAAGAGGTCGAATAATACCAAGTAGGAATTCTCAGTGTAGGTACGTATATAGAGTGGGCCTTTGTAAAAATTTCCCTTTGTCTCAAAAACATTGAAATTCTGCAATTTAAGGAAAATACTGAGGCAAGGTCGTGGCCAGGATGTTTCTTTTTCGGGGGAGGGGGAAGGAGAAATTCATTTAGATTTATTCGATGGGGGCACACCTGAAATTATCTCCCGAACATTTCGAGGGGGGTATTAGAACTCCCCCTTCCCTCTGCCGCTGGATACGGCCCTGAACTCTAGACTCCGAGACGCAGAGGCCGGAAGATCCCAATGTCTATTGCCGTCTGTTTCATGTTAGTAGGCCTGTTTTTGTGAATTTTCTTATGGGGATACGTTGGAATGTATAAACTTCTGAGTTTATATGGTCTAAGGCAGGAATCTCCAATTATCTAGGCTACATTCCAAGTTCCGAATCGCCCCGCGGGCCGGATAGCAAATTTGCCGATGACTGAAGTATTCGATACCAACGTCTACTGAAGTATCCGGTGGCGTATTTCTCGTCTGCGAACAGTTGAAGGCGACTATGACGTGTAGTACAGCGCTGCAATGCTCCGAGCGGCGTCTCACAGAGTCTTAAACGAGCGAGAATCGCGCGCTACTTGAAACGAGTGCGCGGGCCGGATCCGGCCCGCGGGCCGTATTTTGGAGACCCCTGGTCTAAGGTATCCCCGTAAGAACTACTTAAACCAAACACTTAGACCACGTAAACTACTGAGTTCATATAGTGTAAGGGGGGTACCATGAAATTTTTCGGTTAATTGTGCGGCTAATATTTTTGTAGTATCGTGAATTTTTATCTAATAATTGTTTAAGTTATGAAGAAATTGCTAATGATGGTTCGGGAGCCGCTTCATACAATTTTATCTAATAATTTAGCTCGAAATTGCGCATCTTCGAAGTGAATGTTTTTCTCAAACGCGCGTGTAGGTACTCATTCTAGGATAAGAGCAGGGGCTATTTTTCCACCTTGTTTTCATGTATTTGCGCATTCCTACGTGCTATTCAAGGCGTTGCATTGGTTGGAGCGTTAGGGCAGACAAAGGCATGGAAATATATTATCCAGTAGACAAAGGATGCGAGTAAAACTGTTAATTGCTAGCTAATGCACACATAACTATCGCAATAAGTATGTGGCCTCGGTAGCGCAGTATGCAGCGCGTAAGTCTCATAATCTTAAGGTCGTGAGTTCGATTATCACCCGGGTATTATTTTATTTTAATTATGAGCAATAATAAAATGATACGGATGGAAGTGGGTTTTTCTGAGGGTGTAAGGAATGAGGAAGTGCTGAGAAGAGTGGAAAAAAGAGAAGAAACCTTAAGGAGAAGACGGGACAACTTAGTTGGCCACATTATGAGACATGATGGCCTGATGAAAACAATTTGTTTAGTACAGGTGAAAGGGGAGAGAGTTTAAAGCCTCTAATGAGTTTCAGTGTTCAGGATATTAATGATGTATTAAAGAAGAAACATGCGTCATAATGAAAAGGCTAGCATGGTAATAATATGTTTTATTTGCCCAAAGACCAAGGTATAAGGCACGGTATCTGTCAAGGTATAAGGCACGTCAATCATAAACATAAGTTACTCAACAAAACATAAAATCAGTCTACACAGATATCACATAATTAACATTCAGAACAAAGAGGGAAAAAAATGTAAAACATTACATCAAGCCCTTCCTTAACTCACATAAGTATTCCTCCAAAGAATAATAGGAACCTAGTAGAAGGAACCTTTTTAATTGCATTTTAAATCCATTAAATTTTTTAATATTTTTAATATCAGGAGGAAGTTTGTTGTAGAGTCGTATCCCCATTTCCCTAGGGCCAAGTTTGTTAAAGTTTGTTCTTGTATTAGTGTAGTGTATGTCGTGTTTGCATCTCGTGTGATGGGAGTGATGGCCACTATTAAGGGGAAAGCTTACAATATTTGGTTTTATCTACAACACTGTAATCATTATGTAAATGCAAGGAAGTGGTAGGTGGTGGCATATAGGAGAGAGGAATGGAGGGCTGCGTCAAACCAATCTTAGGATTGTTGAGTATTGATGGTGGCATATTTTGATGGATTTCATTGGCAATTGGATATTGATTTATAGAATTCCCTTGGTACATAATCTTCCCCAGGTTATTTAATCACGTTCGTGAGAAAAAACAACACCGATTTAGTGGCAGTGGGTGTGAGTGCGCAACTGAAGCAACTAGACTGGATAAGGGAGAAGTGGCGGGATGCTTTGCACCGATCGCACGATTGTTTTATTGCGAATGAGTGGAGTGTCCCCTGGTCCCTCTGTGGTCTTTTGCCTCCTGCACTTCCCTCGCCCTTTCTCCTCCGCAATTTCTTCTATTCCGGCGGCGCGGGTGGAATTCTTTCCCGATGATCCGATTTCCTAGCCTTGTTCTCATCGCTCCAACTTTCCATCCGCCTCTGCCCCTAGATCGCATTCCTCTCTCTCATTCCCTTTTCATCTCCTACAACAACACAATACAATAGCCTCAATCCGCACAAACACAAGATTGAACTGGACGCCCGAAACACGATGACCCAGCCAGTTGAAGTCGTCTGCTCCATTGGAGAACAAGAGAGGCCTTTTCATCGAAGCCCAGTTTCACATAGCCGTGAAGGTTTGAAACCAAAGCTCAATATTAAATGATCGCATTGAAAATGTAGAGAATCGTTTGAATTAGGGATATCATATACCTAAAAATCCTAATGTTTTCAGTTTTTATATCCAGCTTAATTACTAGAGAAATTGAATAGTAGTACAGGAAGGAGAGGCAATGACAGTTTCCACAATTATTTATTGATGCGACCGGTTCGGATACAAAGAATCATAATTTATATTGAAAATGATCGCATCGTAAATAACTGTGAAACCAGTACTTACCTTTCCTATCTGAACTATCATGAAAGAGTAACATCATGTATCGCCAGTCACTATTGAATGAGTTGAATACTCAACTGTCAGTTCCAGGATTACTTTCATTGCGTGTTCGTGCTTATATTTTAATTAAAAAGTTACTGTACTATCACTGGGTTGGAATCACTTATTAAAGGATTGAAATCACCTCTCCTTTTAAATTTTTATCATCTTTTGTTAAAATTAATCTCGGGAACATTTTCCATTTTTTCTCGTGAAAACGTAACAATTGAAGTAGTTGTAGAGTATCTTTTCTGGTTTTTATCCTTGAACACTGCAATGTATGTTTTCGCTCCTTTCAAATCGCAGGTTTTTCCCCATCCGTATAAGATATTTGTATTGTAAAAAAGGAAGAAATATATTTACTTCCCGATCAGTATATAAGGCGCCAGCCCTGCTTGAATTATTTATTAAGCTCTGATTATGATCTAATTCAAGGATTGACAACGCTCAGGGTAATATAGCTTGGCGGGAAATTACGGCGGAAAGTATTGTTATTCATCATGGCTATTGATTTATTATGCTTTTGATATCAAACATTTCAGTGGTAATGCCATACGAAAGTCGCTCCAACTACTTCGGTGGCCTTCACTCACGCATAAAGATATTTTCCTCGTCCCAATTAACCAGTTTGGAAACAGCAATTGCTCATGACTTCTTATCGCTGCGAAATCACCCAATGACGCTTTCATTTCTTGCAGCAACCTTTTGGGATACTGAGGTTGCTTTCTTTCCACGGAAAGATGGTTATTTTCGCTGTTTTTGTTGCGGAATGAGGGTCTCAAGGACAGAGTCCTCTGAATTTTGCCCCTGAAAAAGTCTGGTCGCGGAGGCAGGTAAGGAAAGAAAGGGATAGGAACATGGAATAGAAAAAGGACATGGACAACGGTGCTGTGGTAGATGGAAAAAGCCAGAAATCAGAGGGTAAAAATGCGGCCTGACTGGGACTCGAACCCAGAACCATTGCTCTGAAAATAATCAAGTTTTTTGTATTATTGGATGGTTGAAAAGGAACACAGAAAGTAGATGAATTTCTCGAATGGATGTTTGGGATTCGGAAAGTTACTAAGGACAATAAATCAGGGGAATTAATCTTATTATTCAGAATATTATTAAGGATGAACATACCAATGGTTTGCAAATTTATATAATTTATGATTTTTTATATTTTCTTTTTCCTCTTATCTTGACCTCATGTAATTAATTATAAAATAATTATTGAACTTTGATGCTTTGACACTGCTTCAGATTCCATTCCAGATTATGGCCTTAATTATATCTACATTTTTGGAAACCGTATGCATCAATAATGAAATAACCTTATGACGCAGCCTGTTCTAGCAGCCACCTTTTTTGTGAATAGTTGGATTCGAGAAATTGTTCGTGGTGAAACTAATACATGCTTCCCCCTATGTTTCAGAATCTATTCTAGTGAGCAATGTAACTATTTTCTCAGTAAGCACATAATATATCCCGACTTTTAAGTTATATTGAAAGCACCTTATGACTGGTGCCTCGTTCGTTTTTGTCGAACTTACACGGGTGTTCTATACCTCCTTAGATCTCCAGGCCGTCTTCAAATATTAGATACAGTTAACATTATAGTTCATCAGCTCTGTCTATTTCATAGTATATTTCAATGCCTTTCATCTTTTCCAACGCTCCGACCAATCCTAATGAGTTCAAGTCCCAAGTCTTGTTGTTTCGTAATCACTATCGAAGCACAGCATTAGCAAATGATTTGTGAGGTGCCTTCGAGCATGGTTGCAAAAGTGTACACGCAAAAGGAAGGCATCAAAAGCATTATTTAACCTGACCGGGGTTGAAAACTTCATATAGCTGGTAAAATGTTTGACCAAAAATCGGGAGATCTGGGTTCGAATCTCAGTCCAGTTACATGATTTTTTTCTCAGCGAATGTCTTCTTTAGGAGTTTATTAACTATGGCAGTAATTGAATTTTCTCCATTTGTATCTATTCAATAAATGTTTGAGCGGTGGGAATTTCCTAGAGGGATGGAACATCAGAGAATTTAGTTCCTTTTAGATTAGTGCTAATAGGGTATCAATGATATCAATGAAAAATATCCTCCATATCTCGAATGAAGAACCGTGAAGTCGACGCCAATAGTATTATGTAAATATTCCTTGATTCTGTCGACTTCTTCACGCCCCCGTAAGCCACAAAACAGTCCCGCGTTTGAATTAACATCCGGTGCATTGAAGGTCAGAAATCTTGGAAACGTCCTTACTCATCCTGAGTCGTCTGCAGCTAATTGCTTTCGTCAAGGGCGAAGGGGAAGTCATCCGTAAATCCTATCTTTCTCAACGAATCTTAATGGGAGAAAGCCTTCAGCTTGATCCGTTTGAGTAAATTTATGCTCCTTTCAAAATTCTATTCCCCATTCAGAAGCATTACCTATCGAATAATAAATAAACCTGGCGTTATTTTCATGGGAAGCTGGTCCTCATAAATGTTTAGGAAAAGAAACCACTGATTTCTATGAGGGAGAAAGTAAGAAAAGGTAGCCAAAAATCGGACAAAATCCGGAAATCGCACTGCTAATGCCTTTCATCGGCAATGCTTATTACAACCAATTGTCTGTTTGTATGAGCGCTGTCTAACAAATTTCGGCTGTGAGATATGAAAGCCCTCCAGCGGAAAAAGCCCTCCATGAGGGAATAAATCTTTCGATTAATCAATGTGAACTCCCCCCCGAAGCCGTTTTCTGCCTGCGCTCCTGGGTCTTCGCCAATGCATATTCATGTGTACGTAACTGTTTCTTTCAAATTAGGTACTCAAAAATTTACTGCATTCGTGACTATTCTCGTAACGCATTAATTTTACATGGTCACCAGCGGACCAGTTGTATAAATTTCACTAGCTCCATGTTAGCGAACATTGTCGTCAGGGGGGCGTGTAGATCCTATCGTCCCAATGCTATTGGTGGGAAGGGTTAAGACGACGTGCGTCTGTAGTGGACGAAGAACTCCCTCGTGACGGATCCTTCCGTCCTAGGTAATTGTGGGAACGTCGGCTCATTTGACGTCTCCAAGGTCGCGGGGCGAATGGAGACCCCTGCGATTACCGCCAAGGTTGTGTCCCGCCTTCGGCATAATGAAGACGATGCTTCCCACACCGCTGTCGCGAGAGCTGCATCTTTCCCACGTTTTGCTGGATCACTATAAGTCATCTCCAAATTCCCGTCACCCTGATGAGTTTCATGCGTAGTGGTATACGTGCGATTCAGCGAAGCTAATTGTACCTTCCCTGCTACCCTAAAATGTTGTCATCAATTAACCATTGAATGTTTACGATATACACCTCTTGTCCCCTCTCCCCAAATCGAACATTGCTTTTCAACTCGCTATAATGACTATTCCCTTTCATCATGTCTATAAACCCTTTTGTCATCCTGCTTCCCCACCTTACTTACCCAACATTCTTCCCTCCATTACTGTTTTTAACATCCCCTGTCCGCTCGACACTCGCTCCATCCTTACTTTCTGTCACCCCCATATCTCATCTACCCACACCCACCATGTCCAACACTTCGCCGTTCCTCTTCCTACCTTTCCGCTTCACTTTCTCCATTCTTCTCCACAACCGCTCTTCGAACGCCTCCGGTTTTATTCTCGTCCTCCATCCTCATCGTTTAATTTTCCGACCGCGCTTTAATCCAAGGTAGACTCTCCACTAGCGAAG
Organism: Ischnura elegans; assembly: GCF_921293095.1. Classification (NCBI taxonomy): domain Eukaryota; kingdom Metazoa; phylum Arthropoda; class Insecta; order Odonata; family Coenagrionidae; genus Ischnura; species Ischnura elegans. The sequence continues at coordinate 109,925,502 of NC_060254.1, read as the reverse complement.
TAATATTTTAAATAATTTTTTAGTGATTTGTCCTTAATTCTGTATCTAGTTTTTCTACGTTACTTATCCGTCTTATATGTGGCCAGTCGCCGTCCAAACTTCCGGTCTCCACAATTCAAGACGTTTGGAAATTAGTTCTCGGTCACGCGAATCTCAATCGTGTATTCAGTTTAAATAGTGAATGCATGTGACGTGGGACACAATGAAATCAAGCAATTTATGTAAGGTGCGTTTGCTTCCCCTGTCAACTGAAAGTTTCAGTCGGCACTTATTGCGATTTTGCTTCGATAAACATTTGGACCGTCCCGTTTCGGCGACATTCGCTTGCCCTTCGAGTAGGTAATCTCCGAATTTGCATTCCCATGGAAGACATTGTGAGGGGAGCCAATCTTTTACGTGCTTTCTTTGGCCTTGCATTTACGACATAAGAGACCGTTTGCACACGCAATGCTTCTGTGATGAGTATTCGCGCAAGAAAGACATATTCTGTTTGTGAAGTCACTCGCTTTCTTGGCAAAGATCTACCTTCCATCCGATGACAATACCTACGCATGGCAAGGCGTCTTCCCCGTCTCAGTAAAGCCACGATTTTTATTATCCAAAGGAAAGGAAAAAGTTGCGTCAACTGGCAGCGTGGACCAATCACAGGAAGCCTCGTCGGCGCCCCCCTCCCCCTGCCACTTCTCACCCTCGCTCGAGTTAGCGATTCCGTATTCGGTATGTCCCACCCATTATTTTCCGAATCTTCGCGTGGGCACTGCATAAAGTTGGCGGTCGGCCACCATTCGACAGGCTAGGAGACTGACTCTTCGTCCTCCGCGTTCAGTGCTGGCGTCTGCCGGGACGCCACCCCAACAGCTTCTTAAAATGGTCCTGTAGAGTGGGCTGGCTGGCGACCCGTGGTGCGTGGGGTTTTCGCAGAAACAGGACACGTGCGAGGAAAATAAAAGTTGAGAGGGAAAAAATGCTTAAAATTAAAGACAAGATTCGCGAATTGCAGGATACTCTATTATACCACGAACGCATTAGTAATTGAAGCCTCACTCGCTCAGTAGGTGATTCAACCGGATAGAAACCCACTTAGAACTCAGAAGACATGATCGAATTTGAAGAAGCATGGCTTAGCATTATGACACGACAATATCGAAGGTATTTCTCCTTTCAAATTTAGATCAAAAATTGTAAACATGCATTTATCATTTATTTTGCTATTCATAGTAATTTGGACGGTTCACATTAAATAGTAGTCCGCAGCAGAGGCGCAGCTAGAAATTAAGGCTAAGGGGGGGGGGGGGGTGGTTTAGGCGCAACTTGATCTGGGGTGTGTGGTATATCCGCCAGGATAAGCGGGAGGTGCGGGGAGCCTCCTCCAGAATATTTTTAGGATAAATGGTTCACAATGGTGAGTTTTATGGCTTTCTGAGGGATATTTTATCAATCCTTTCACTCCTCTAAAAGTATATTAATCAAATGAAGTAAATGGATTAAACTTAAAAGTTTATCTGAGCTATGGGGGGGAGGGTTTATCCCCCAAAACCCCCCTCGCTGCGCCACTGGGCCGTAGAGAGTTCATTTCAGCCCCGTAGTTGTTTCTTCAATCAGTATTTGTATTAATCATTTTGCTAATTTAAATAGGCGTGAATGGAAAGAAAAAGGCCCTACACACATTAAATTGTGGAAATTTAAGTTTTATTTATGTTAACTACTGCGGCATTTGTGTTTCCCATAAACCTCTTTGCTATAAAAGCAGTTTAAAAAATTATATTTATTCTGAATGTGAAGTAGGAAAATGCGCGGTATCACCTATTTTGACTCGAGCTGTCGAGAGCGAAGCAATAGGTTTGGCGGGGTGAAACTCCGCCATGCAACTGCTTTCATTGTCAACAATGACGAGAGAGACGCACGTCGTCCATGTTCCTCCTCCCAAAGGCGTGGGCGTCCTCCTTTGCGCGCCCGCGTTTGCCGTTCCCCGCCGCTGTGCACGATTTTTTCCTGCGTGGGCTACCTGCTTTTAGTCGGTGCTCTGAGGGCGGGGCTCGCAACAGTGAAAGTGGGTACATATTGCCAACGATCGCGAGCGATACGGTAAGGACGGAAAATATTATTATTATTTCGACCTCACGGATTGTTAAAACCATCTGCCTGCGTTCAGTGGCGCGTGTAGGTTTCAACTCATGGGAGGCCTCAGCCGAAAGGGGATACGGAAATGTTGGATTTTCATGGCTCTAAATTGGCGGTTTATGCTAATTATTTTGTGAAAAAAGTAATTTGTGTTTTAATTCTATATTGCGGATTAATTTCCCAATAAATATCTCCCTCCCTCTCAAACATATTCCACTGCTTGCGCTCTAAGGCTTTGGGTTCGAGTCGTAGAAGAGCAGTTATTACATTTCTTCACTGTTTTCTGACGGCAAATCTGCATTGAAATTCGACGAGCAGAGCGAAGACATTTTCTCAAATCTACACTTCCCCTTATTTTCCTGGATAAATTAAGCAGCCTGTATTTTCGTTGTCCCTGAATGTGAAACAGTCGCAGATCGAGGGGTGAGACTTAGATAGAATCTACAGATGATACGCCGAGTGTATCGTACCACTATGAAGTAGAGACACTCCTCAATTGTCGATCGATATGGAAACATTTTTGAAAAAAATTTTAGGAACCCAAATTTTCCTCGTAGATGCCTCTTCATTCAATCAATTCTTCATTTAGCTCATAGTCATGTATTTCGTTTTGCCTACGCTTCTAGGAAGTTTCTCCTTCCCCCAAAATTTATGGCTGAATCTGCTTTGGAGTGACTCTTAGCGCATCGTCTTGTTTTGATTACAATTATTTATTAAATTATATATAAAAAAAATATATATTATAAAAATTTGATTATTTTAATAATTACATCATTAAATTCAACATGCCTGTCATCATAATAATTGGAATTTCATGGAAGGCATTACTTTTGAAGTATATTTTTTTATGGCGAATTTAAACGCAAAACCTCATGTGTTAGCTCAGTCTCAGCCTTAATTTTTGTCTCCTCAGCACATTTTTGTCCTCAATGTGTTTAGTTTCCCTTGATTAACTGAGAATTCAACATGCCTGTCATCATAATAATTGGAATTTCATGGAAGGCATTACTTTTGAAGTATATTTTTTTATGGCGAATTTAAACGCAAAACCTCATGTGTTAGCTCAGTCTCAGCCTTAATTTTTGTCTCCTCAGCACATTTTTGTCCTCAATGTGTTTAGTTTCCCTTGATTAACTGAGAACTAGGTCGTTTGAACGTCCTGGAGGTTAGGCAATAAGCAGGTGTAATTTGGCAATAGAAAATTTTTCAAATGATTTTCTTATCATTCTCAATATCTAACACCCCAGCCGCGAAGCCCACAGCCTGAGGGTCCTCTCTCCTATGACTCAAGCGTACTTTTCGAAGATTGTTTAAGTAGTTAATGCCAAGTAGTTTCCAAAATACTTGCGTTTTACGCACTTATAAGATTAACTGTGACTACTAATATCAAATATAAGAGTTAAATTTCAAAATCGGTCATTATTTTCGGTAACGTATTCGAAGTGGGATTAGTACTTCTGATCGGAGAATTTATTTACCGATAAAATTATGCTAGTGGCCATGAATATTGCATGGAGTTTGCGAAAGCTTCACGATGAAAAATACGGAGAGGTGAAATATTGATGTTCCAGTCGAATTGTCTAAATGTTGTGCAATTTTCCTTCTATTCACAGGGGGCGTCATCCAGTAGCGGTTACGGAAAAAACTCAAGGGGGGCGCAAAATATATCTTGAGTTGTCTTTACTTTTATCGTAATAAAAGACGATCAGGTCACAGGCAAAGTATAAGAAAATTTTATTTAAAGTGATTATACAGATGTAAAAGACAATGCCATCTTATGATATAATAAAGATACAATTGTGGTTTGGCAATATTCGGCAATACGGGCGGACCCGCAATGGGGGGAGGGGGGCGCGCGCGTATCCGCTATTGGCGTCATCAAGAGTACTTCCACTATTTATTTACCTTCGTGATTTGTGGACGTAGAACTTTTTCAAATGTTTTGAATCTGTTTATTAATGCCGTCTTTAATCATTAAATTTATGAAATTTATTAAGTTGTCCTCATTACTTTACCCCAAACTCAACAATGTTTCATTTCCGCTGACGCTTATACGCACGTTCCGAAAAGAATATTTTCCGTATTACAGTATTTCCTGCGTTCAGGTAACTGATCTATTCGCCGGAAATATCATTATGTCTTGTTGTTATCCCGCACATTCCGGATTATCGATAATTTACTGTATTTGATAGAACCTTTTAAACCCTTCCCTATTGTTCTGAAATTAGAGTTTCACCATGCATTTTAACACGAGTTTTATTTTATTTCAGTCTGATGGTGGAGTGGAGTATTTCAATACTATTGTTGTGCAGCCGCATAGGAAGCTTGTCACAAATCAGGGTCGAGGATATCACATCAGATGCCGCTATCAAACGAAGGACAAAACCATTCTGTCTCATTTCAACGTAAGGTAAGAGGAAAAAATCATTATTTCCTATTGCTGCTATTCCCTGGATACAGTACTATTCTTATGACAAATGCTGTCACTAAGCTGTTTGACCTGATGATCTATCTAGGGTCAGGGGCGCATTTAGGAATTAAGGCTTGGGGGGGGGGGGGGGGGGTTTAGGTGCAACTAATACCGGGGTGTGTGGGGGTATGGAATACCCACCAGGATAAGCGGTAGGTGCGACATTATTAAATTGCGGAATTTAAGATAAATGGCTCAAAATGGTGAGTTTTGCGGCTTTCTGAGGGATATGTTATTAATACTTACACTATTCTATTATTAATATCAATCCAATTAATTAAAATGGATTAAACTTAAAAATTTCTCTGAGCTCTGGGGGGGGAGGGGTTTACCCCCCAAAGTCCCCCTCGCTGCACCACTGTCTAGGGTCAACAAAGGCATTTAATGGTCTGGGTAAATAATATTCTCTACGGCACCAACTCGTCTAGGGCTATGGAAAGCAATGGAAACCTGGGTGAAAGTGCCTTAGGTCTGATTTTGCTAGCTCTAGTTGTGACTTTGTTGCTGAATTTTTTTATGAACTAGTAACTCCATGGCAGTATGTATTCCTGCAAAGCATAATTCATTCATATTGATTGAAATTATTAAAGATAGGCTAATCCACGTCAATTCATTAAAAGAGAGGTTATGACCTTGTACGATTGTGCTTATTGTTATTGTAATCATTTCTGAAAATTCAGTCCATAAAAAAAATTCCTCCAAAAATTCCTCAATTCCATGACCATCAGTTCAACTTCGGCACTGCTTTTAAAGCTATCACAGTTGCCGGAAGTACATTCTGAGCAAATGTTTGTTACTTGATGTATTGAAAAATCAAATACTAATACTGTATTTATGTGGTGAATGTTAGTTAATAGGTATGACTAGTAGTTGTAAAATTTTCTTAGGCTCTCATTAAAAAAAAAAATTCAGTATAATACGCAATGACTTGGTAATGACTCAATTTATAAAATCAACTCTATCTATGTTACTTTTCTCTCCATTATATTGATGAGTTAATGTTGGCTTTATCCACACAGCATGCTGGGAACAACCCCAATATCTGCAACGGCACCAATGCCTGGCTGCAGCATGAAGATTTTTGCTGGCGATCCAGAAACAAGGAGGATAGCTGAGAATGTGAAGATTGGTGACCCTCTGTCATTGGTCATCAGCATTGAGGATGAAGAAGAAGAAGTGGAGGAGGAGCAGGCAGCAGGAGAGGAGGACAGCATGAGTACTGCTTTAAAAAGCAATGATGTTGGATCAGAGGAAGAAGACTCGTCTATTCCTGCTTACGGCATTTGGGTGACTGACTGCTTGGTTCGAGACGGCCTCGGCTGGGGTGAACAGAAACTTATTGATTCAGATGGGTAAGTAAATCCATGATTCTTCAGAACAATCATAAGAAAAACAACTCTTCATCTACATCTACATATAAATACCCCGCAAGCCACCTAAAAGGTGTGTGGCAGGGGTTGTTAGGACACCAGGCGTTTACAGATAAAAAAATGAAGTTCTCTAACGAAGTTGGGACTAGAATTTATTAAAGTCCTTTATGGTTCGGGGGAAAAATGAGTTCCCATATCTATCCATTCGGCAAAACATCTCTCTTAATTTATCACTTCTATCGGACCTGGAAATATATCGCGGCTCTAATATTATATTCTCTGTGTCGCTCTTAAAGATATCCATTCTCAATTGTTCAAGCAATCTAAGCCTAGCATGCAGCCTCCGAGTCTCCAGCAGCTCCCAGCATAATTTGCTTAACATCTGCGTAATGCTGTCTGTACACCCATAGCGGTTTTTGACGAAACACGCAGCCTTCCTTTGAATTTTATTTAGCTCGCGGTTAAGTCTTTCTGCACTGGATCCCATACACTAGTCGCATATTCAAGGTGCAGACGGACGAGTGCTAAATAGCATCATTCTTTCACTCTCTCACCATTCTTGAGATGCAGGTAATGCATTATCCACTGTTCACCATGATATTCAGTTTGGTGGTGAGGGTGCCATTTCGTAAAATCAATAGGGTGGTTTCCTATTATTTTTTTATTGCCTAAATAGAAAGATTTTTACTCCTGGAGTACATATTTCATGCTTTTCGATTTTTAATCACGATATCTATTTTTCGCGATTAAATGAAAAGTGAAAATTTTCAAGCATGTGAAAACGCGACGCCTAAGTATGAATGCTGGGAAAAGCCCATGTGACGTCATTCTGGTTCTGGCTGCCGCCATGTGAGGCCACCAAGGTGCGAGGCTTTGAGCGCTGATACGACACAGGATAGCGCTGATACGGTAGCAGAGTACCCTGCTAGCTGGTAGCGCTTGGCTTAAATAAGGATTATTAATGCCTTATCAAATGAAGGAAACTTTCTGACCTTAGCCAGTTTTAATAGGTGATTATTAAGAGATGTTTCCCTGAGCGCTGTGCCGCATGCATGGATTGCTAATCTCAGACGATGTAAAACTCCTATCTACTCGTGTAGCATCTAGGTCCCTGTGACATCACATGGAGTGACATCGCATGGGCTCCAATCTAGCCTTTTTCAAATGAGGTTAAAATTGACCATTAATATTGGTCTAAACTAGGATATCTAAAACCAAATAGTTTGTATATTATGAATACACTAATGGTGGGTAACGAATCGCAATCAATGCCTTTCATTTTCTTTCATGAAGGAAACTAGCCTAATATGAATATTTTCATGCAAGTAATAAGCATCCTCTTTTTAAAATAAGTTTTTCCTCTATGAGATGCACAAAGTGACATGATTCATTACAAGAAATTTAATTACAAATTTCTTTTTTGTTGTTCAGTAAATAGTGATTATTGCTGCGGAATTTATCAATTGGTCCCAATTTTTGGTGAATTATTCAACTGGAATTGTAATGAAGAAGAATGCCTAATATACTATGAATTATTGTGGTGAAAAATTACTTAAGGTTGCCAATTTCTTTTGAAAAAATTCAAGTCAGGTTTATTAGAAAACCATGCATTTTTAAGCCTGTGAACAGAAAATTTATTATTCTGCATTCAAAGACATAAAAATATACCTATCTTATTGAAGCATATATTTGGTAGCATGAATGGTCATTATACCAATGATACGATGATGAAATAATTTTATGAATTAGGGAGGTCACAGAATATACGAGAGCGTTGGCAACTCTAAAATCATCCATCTCTAATTTTGTATAACCAATTATCTATGTACATATTTTGTTTATTATTTTTGCAGGTGCCCATTGGATGGAGAAATCATGGGACAGTTTGTGTACAATGCAGCGAAAACCACTGCTTATGTACGGTTCCAGGCTCACAAGTTTCCATACACAGCTTCTGTCTATTATCAGTGCAACGTGAGGCTGTGCATCAAGTCTGGAGGAGGATGCGCTGATGTGGTAAGAATGGCCAATCCAGCATGAAAAATAAATTACATTGAATGAAATATACTTCATGCATAACAGAGATTTTATTGTTCAGATGATATGTCAAAATAAAATTATCTGGGTAAATTAAAGAATCTTTGACTAGCCGATGTTTATAATATCACAAAAAACTGACAGAATTTAATCAGAGAAGACTAACTGTTGACAAAAAAAAATTAAGTAACAAGTGAAAATAAAATGAGAGTGAATGCTTAATGCTTGCGTGTACCTTTCCATTCGATTTGGTGTTTAAAGCTAATGCGTGTCTTTTATTAATACATTACCATGAACTTGATTTACATTCAACCAATCACAAACAACTTGTAGAAGGATGATCGTGAATGATTATTTGCTAAATGGAACAATTGCTGTATATAGGCATGGTACTCGTGATATTGTTTATGGGTACTTTTGAGTTAAATTTGGGGGTACATATGTACTATTACATATGTTTTTGACTTATTAGTATGCATTGGATTATTCTATGTATACCTTTGTCGAGCTGCATGGTGAATTTTCTCATTTCAGCCTCCCAGATGTGACACAAGCAGGAACCGTCGTGAAGCCGTGCCTCAGGTCGAAGGAGCTACATCGGATATCGGGAAAGACGATGGAAGCAGCCCTGCAACGATAGAAGTCTACAGTGGGCTATATGTCAACGAAGCAACTGATGCTGGAGGCCGTGGGGGTCTTGACCCCGCTGCTTCAGATTCTGGAGTCGCTAAGGAAAAAGTTAGTCAAAAGATTTATTTTTTTCCATAAATATTTTAATTATCGTATCACACTGATTTTAATGGTCTTTCTTAATTATATTGCTGGATGATTGAATAGAGTGATAACCAGAAAATTGTAAGTTTTCTTGGATGTTACACTATTACTGTAATCTCTACGGACTATTCCTGTATAATCATATGTGTTTGTTATACATAATTGAAACCAAAATGGTATCTAATGATCCAATTTGAGGATTCAGTTTGAGTCATGGATCATCCAACGTCCCCAAATGCTTTGTCCTGTTAAGTTACCTTCATTTCTCACTTGATTGTGGACTTTTCTCCCTTCCTTTCATTTTTTTCTCCACTGACACCCAAAATATGCATATGCAGTTAGATTCTCAGGGGATAATTAATGTTTCAGATATTTGTTTTAAATTGTATTATTTCAGAACTCATCTTAAGTTTTTTGAGGCAGTGTATTCCTTGAGCAGATTTTTTTCAACAATGGCTGACTGAATTGTTATTGATGAAATGCATGGATGGATGAATGGTTATGCCTTCCCCACTCCCCCTATTTTTTCTGACTTTACATAATCGTCAGAGGGACTGCATAATTGCTTTTGGATGATATCTTAAAAAAAAAAAATTTTATCATAAGACAAATGTTCAGTCTCTAAAACTTTTTAGGAAAATAGCGTTGAATATTGAAATACTTCTCATCTCTTAGAATTCGTTTTCTGTGCGAAAAATCCACAGAGGAAAAATCATTCGCCTTGACTGGGATTCGAACCCAAATCCCTCGATTTCCGGCCGAGTGCTTTAGCCAGTTAAGCTACCGAGGCTTCATTCTCGCCTGTGGAAATTTGTGGACTGTACCGGACAAGATGGTATGGACCACTGAGCATGTTATGCGACTAGCAGTCCAGGTCGTGCACATGGTGCCACAGCCGGAGAGCAAAGCCCAAACTTTGAACACGAGAGGTGTTCGCTCTAGACTTATTTAAATATACCCGGGACTAGCGACAATGATAACTTTTACGGAGTCGAAATGACGCCTCGGTAGCTTAACTGGCTAAAGCACTTGGACGGAAATCGAGGGATCCGGGTTCGAATCCCGGTCAAGGCGAATGATTTTTCCTCTGTGGATTTTTCGCACAATTTGTGCTTTGCGGGTGACTCCGTAAAAGTTATCACCGTGGCTAGTTCCGGTATACTTAAATAATAATTCATTTTCCTCGTAGTTCGAAGAAGTATTTAGCCTGTCTCGGTGATGTATTACCGTAGTGGGAAGGTTATTTTTCTTCAAGAATCTCAGAGAAAATTCATCAACTAAATTAGGTGTGTGTGTGTGTGGCTCTTGATCCTTGCGGATCCTGGATTCAAATTTGTCGTAAGCCTCCATGCACCACCAAAAAAATCCTCCAAAAGCCCTGGGAAAGGAACTGACTCCATTACCCTCTGATAATTACCCACCTTTGGCAGTTCTGCTTGAGCTCGACCCTCATGATCCCAAATCAATCTTTGGAGAGAAGCACTGACTGGGTTAGCTCTAAATGCAATGGTTCACAACATTGAGCAGTGTATTGGCTCTCAAAACTTCCTTCTCTCTTAATATTCACCCTATCACTGACAGCTCATTTAAAGCCGCATGTGCAAAGAATTCTAAAGATTTATTCATAAGTTTTTAAGATTCTAGATTCTTAATTATTTCACCTAGCTAGTTTTATTCTTCCCAGGGCTGCAGACAAGTTAGGGGCTTGTAACCATTGTAGAATTATAGGGGTTGAAATTATTTTTATTGAGGTAAAAATAACAAATTATTATCACTGTATGAAGCTAGGCTGACATATCATCCTGATGGCAGCAAAAGGGATGAACAAGTTAATGGTTGCATGGGAAGATCGGGTGGGATTGTTGCATGTTTTCGCCATCTTAAGTTTTGGGGTCATTCTCAAAAATATTTATGTATATTTTTCTTTTCACATAGACCCCTGATGACCCTGACAGCATTTGCATCTCTCAGAGATCTTTTGCAATTGGGATAGCCATAGCAGGTCTCCTTCTGATGCTGGCTGTCCTGGCTGCAGTTCTCATCATCGTCACTCGTCGTAGGAGGCGTGGAAGAAGGCGAGGGAAGGCCGGAGAGTCCACAATAGGAGGCAGCGGAAGTTCCATTTACAGTGGCCCATACACCAACACTGCTTACAGCCACAGCAGTTAATGGAGCTGCTCAGATTGCGTTTGAAAGCGTGTGAGAAATGGACTAAAGAGAGGAGAAAGGAATGCCATTTCTGGTCGAAAGACATCACAAAGTTTGGTGAACTTAAAAAAGGTGCCAACAGAATGGTGACGTGATAATATTGCCACATTATATCACAGCTCTTTGATTGCCCAGATGAGTAATGGGTGTTGGCGGCAATATTGGAACTTCTTTATGAATCGCCACAAAATGAAAGTCTGCAAGGTAACAGAAAGTAGTTAGCAACATAATCTGAGAGACTGATTAGTCACTTTTTTTAAGAAATATTGCGGATAAACCTCAATTTTTTGTCCCCTGCTCTAGTCCAGGAAATATGAAAAATCAAGAGATTTTGATAAACAGTGACTGAATAAGCAAGACCTCAAAAAAAGCATGTCTGCAATGAGATATTTCTTAATAGTAGGCAAAAAATAATGTGAAAAATTGTAGGAGCTAGTTTCAAAGTTTGAATTTAGCTTTCAAACCTTTCCTAGAACATAGGAATACCTACAACTGATAATCAAGTCATGGGTGCATTTCTACAAATTTAAGTGACTTGAAAGAGCTTTCATATTGTCTCTATGAAGATATCTGGAGGTATATGTGGTAAGTGCTCTTATAAAGTCTAAAGGTTTTGTATCTTAAGATTGGGGGAGAATACCAATCGATATTGTACGCCTTTTCTGAGGCCTTATTTTTTTTATTCCTTCATAATAACATTCTATTGGATAATAATTAATAGCGGCTAATCAAAGCCCCACCCTGTTTAATCCTGTAATGCATCGAATTCATCCTCTTGGGCAGTCCATCTGATTGCTTTCATTACTTTCATTTAGATAGCATATTTAATCTACTTCATCATACATAACCTGAACCAATCATTAATATTTGTATTTACTGTTGTGCAGAGCACAATACATACATATATGGTTTTGTGAAGCCATTTTGCCTAATTATCACATGGATACTTTTTTACCTCTATTTAGGTTTGAAGCCTAGTACAGATGCGACTTGACATAGGAGCAAAGTGCACAGGGCATATTTAAAATTTGGCATGCTTTTTAAATGTCAATATAAATGTTGTTCCTAGATTCCAGCCTCCTCTTACTATAAATCCCAAATCCATCCAAATTTTTCAATGGCTGAATGTAAATATTAAATTTTCTAATGTTATGACGCCCTCTGCTATTGAATAACTTATAAGTAGGTACTTTATTTTCATGTATGAGCAAGGCAGGGTCAGGAGAATAATGGCAAGATTTTTATACTTGAAGACAGCCAATAATTCCAACACAATTCAATATGGTGCTACAAGAATATTAACAGGACGGACGCTTGCCTCCGTGGCCATGTATATGCGACTTAGTTTATCAACCAGTATAATCATCTCCTTGCCATCAGTAGAGGTTAAGAGTGAGTGCAATAGTCCCTGAAAAAATATCTGTGTAAGTGGGCAAATGGAAATATGTAATGGACATAGAATGCAATTGCTGAACAAATGAAGGTGGCATTTGATTGCTCCCGATTTTAACAATGGTCTGGTACGTATTCACAAATGCCAATCAATGACCAAATAATTTTGGTATGTTATGAGTTAGTTCAGGGAGTATATCATCATATTGATACCTTCATCCTTTCCCTTTAGCGCAAACATTAGCATTCGTATAAAGCCAGAGGACACAATTCGGAGGGCCATCAACAGTCGTGAGACTCTCTACTCTTAGCTGCAGCTAAGAGTGGGTATTTTTAATGACAGGGGGTGTCGCCCAGTTGAACTCTCTCTCTCTCTCTCCTCAGACTGCAGTCCCAGTGCACCCATTCACAAATCCATTTGACCCTGAAATGTGCATAAATACTTTTAAGAAATAAGGTTTTTGTACTTAAAACTTTTTCTCGATTTATTTCAAATCAATTATTGACTTACTGTCCTAAATATAATCTATGTAGAAGAATACTGGTGTATAATTTTATTGACATTTCACAGGATACTCCATATGTTTGACAAGGCTATGACTGAGATTATGTTAGTTCAGAGAAAAATGAGTTTGACCTTTGCCTGCTTTTTATTTTAGATACCTAAAAGTAAATTTTTATACGATTAGATTACTCTGTTTTTGTTTTATGCTAAAATCCAGGGAAATGAGTAATGCATTCAGATCATACTTTAAAGTAGTTTTACAGCGTATTGTTATCTTTGAGCGCAATGTCAGACCATTGTTGAATAAACACAGTGATTGGAGCCACCTGTCTTAAATGTGCACATAGTAACCATTTAATGCGCAAATCTCTGCCTTTTTAATAACAACAAATCATATCCTCCACTTTAAAAAATGTTTATATTGCCATACATTGTTGCTAGAATTCAGATTTTCCGTATTGTTTTTAATTATTAGATATTCAAATGATCTACTCTCAGTTCATAAGTGAACATTGAATCATCTACTTAAAACAGGGAAAGTGAATTAAAGTGGCAAAAGCAGTGATGCATGTAGTTACACATCAATAGATGGGAAAAAATCTTAGGCCTTTATCACTCAATAATATCATTTTAATAATTAGCTAATTATTGAAAATATGATTTCTGTTTAGAGATGTTACTTTTAAACTATGTATATGCTGATCAAAATCATCACAACTTTGAAATTTTACCTGAGCATTTTAAGGGTGAAAATTAGGTGATAAATGGTCTTCCATTTACAATTAGGAAATTATTTTGAAAAATATCTATACTGTATAATAAATCGTATCATTATTTCATCACATTCAAAAGGAAAAAGATTAAAAAGCAATGTTGAATGTTAACATATTTCCACAGTTATTGGAATTATTTTTAGTAACAGAAGAAGCAATTGGTATGTTGCTTTAATGCATGCTCCAGCACTACGGATGTTCTGAAGACTGATGACAAGTCAGTCGTGTGTATAAAGTTGGTGGCACTGGTTTACAGTTTCATTGACCTTGTACAGTTACTGCCAATTATATAGCCAATGAGTTGGATCAAAATATATTTTTCAACTCATGCTATGGGAAGCTCACTAAATGGAGCTCTGGACCTCTGCCACATCCATTGAAAAGAACAGTCCGTATGCGAGGATAAGGGGATTTAGCCATAGGTGGCATTATTTGATCAAGTTATTTTTAAACGTTATCAATGTACGTTTCGAGTGCAGAACTAAATGTGAACTATAATGGGGTGCCTGAATGTTATCATTATTTCTTCCAATGAAGACTACTACTTAAAAATTTCCATCTAGCCATTTTGCAGCCATTCATTAGTTGTGCTTGCGCGGTGCAAGCCCTTTACTCACTTTAAATTTATTCTCAGTACATATTTCTTTTTTACTTCTCAAATGTCAAATTTAAACTTGTGATGTCCATGGAAGCTGCTAAGTACTTATTTGAATTTATAGTGATCTTATAAGTATATATGTATTGCCCAATGTCTCACTCCAGGATTCAAAATGGCTCTCGGGCCTTGCGTTCATACTTCTGGCCTGCACAAGCAGAGCCAATGCATGTATGTGATTTGTATGACTAAGCTCTAAAAGCTAATGGCAAATGTACTCTTAGTATAATTATGAACATTTGTTGGCAGTCAAAAGGTTAAAAAACTATGAAAATGTAATAATAAGATTGTAAAACCTTTAAATACAACTTTTTAAAATCTTTGTTCTGTATGCGTGTAGTCTGCCATACAATTCTTGTAAAAGGTTCAAAATTAACCAAAAGAATGCTGATCATTAAGGCTCGATCTTCATAAGCAAACTCTAATCCATGTATCGACCAATTCTAGTAAGAATCCTTAAACTTGGAAATTTCGAGCAAAAAAAAGGTATTAATGGCATCCTGTGTGAGATATGTCATATACTTCCAGTAATGAGTGTTTGTTTTTTTTACAGGCTGATGAACTAAGTTCTCAGAGCCTATGTGATACCACACCCCCTATTTTATGAAATAACAAATTAATTATGTCCTTAGTAATATTAATAAAATTGGTGCTTTTTAATGTATATGTATTTTGATTCATGTTCATGCTGCCCTTCATACCCTGAAATAATTTTGTACTTTAGGGATTTCCAATCCTGCTTCCCTAAACATGAGGAATGAAAGGACATTTAGGTTTTAAAAAAACAGGACTTTTAAAATATTAAATACCACATTAAAACCAAATTTCTGTAAATTTCTATTTTTCCTTCACAAAGAAATATCTTGGTATTAATTTTAACAGAAATATCAAACTGAGAAAAGCATAAGTTATTTCTGTTTCCTATTACTGTTTATTTCTAAATATTTTACATCCAAATTACCTGGAACTAAAATTGAGGATGCTTGGCATAACTTGGACCAATTTTTAACCATTAGCTTGACATAAGATTTCAATTACCTACAACCGGAATAAAAATCACTGCTTCAAAATTACATCTTTCCTCTCATTCACATTCCCTTCCATTTGGAAACCTACTAGCATTAAAATACCAGGAAAATATAACAAAACAGGGAAATTTGTCAAATGAATAAAGTAAGAAAGAGAATTTTCTTCAATAAATATTTTAATGAAAGAAACATCTGGCCTGGACTAGAAATGAACCTTGATACATGAATAGAACAATAATGTATGTACAGGCATGAAAGTCAAGGATGGTAGCTATGGAAACAATTTAATCAGACCCAGGGTGATAGTAATGATAATGATCAATTTCTTTGTGCAAGTTTGAAAATGACAGTTTCAAATGCAGCAAGTATTCCTTTTCTAACACCAGGAAGGAGCTGAAGTCAAATCAGATTTTAAACTGAAATATTGTCAAAGTCAAATCAAAATTTCACTTGGTGTGCAACTGACGGGAAAATCCAGGATTTCAGACGATTAATAAATACATACATCTAAGGTCTCAATAATTTTTTTCAGATATAACAAATTGGAGGGCAACAAATTGATTCCTTCCAATGTAAAACATACCTGACCTTGCACAAACCAGCAAGTAGTACAATGCCTTCATCACTATTCTATGTTAGCTAGAATCACCACTGAGGCCACAAAGCATTTCTTCCCACTGCAATTTTCCTGTCTACATGATGTATTTTCAAACACTCAAGTTATTAACAAGGCACTACTCTTCATCTTCAACTACCTCAGCCTCTTCGTCGGGAACAGGTTCCGGTGCATTCGAAGGAGAATTGGACAGGCTGTTTGCAAAGTATTCTTTTTCAATACGATCAGACAGTTTGGTTAGCTGCGGAAAATTGTGGACGATTGATGCTAATCGATTATCAGGAAGAGGAGTGCTCAAGAGGGTGTACACATGACCGAATACCAGTGCATCCAGCTCAGTTGGTCTGCAATAGAAAACTCTGGGTGAAAAACAATACCTAGAACCAATCCAATCACCAATTTTCAAAAGAAAAGCATTTGAAAAAATTTTTATCGGAAAACATTTAGAGAAATAGCATCCAATTTAAATCAATAACGATATAAATTAAGGAGAAAAAGACTGCCTAACTTCATGCTAGTGATAACAAATATTCATAATTGTACATAAATAAATACATTGAATAGCCCTGTAGATGTGTTCACAGCCATAGCCAGTGATTTCAAGGAGTTCACCCCCCCCCCCTCTCCTCCTTCCCAGCAATTTCATTAAAAAATTATCTGGCAATTCCCTCGGCTCGAATATTCCCTTCATGGAATGCATACTACTACTTTAAAAGTACAACTTTTGAACATTGCAATTTATTACATCTGATGAAATTAAGTCTTGCCAATAATATTTTGCAAATCAAATGGCCATTACAATGCACCACTGCAAAGTTCAGCCAAGCCAAAGTAGGTTAGCCACTTACGCTGACGAATGACACAGGCAAAATTCACTGACTTTGGTACAACACATTATAAAAACAGCATCATACACCAATTCAACCACATATTATGAAACTATGTATTAATTTAACAGTGATTTATTACTTTTAAAATAATTTAAAGCCGAAGAGTTTTGCATTAAATGAGTGACTGTTATAAAATGTGAGGAGTCGAGACAATATCCCTTATGATCTGCTTGGAAAGCATACTGCACAGTTGCAGGAATTCAATCAGGAGTCAAGCATCGCAATTTCGTCCATGGAAAACCTAACCAGATGGCGGATTCAAGAATAATTCCTGAAATATTCCTCCCTCTTCAACAACAAAGTCCTCTTGATGCAACATAATCTACCATAATACATTAAAGATGTTTGTATCTCAACAATCCTTTACCTACATGGTTTTAGTCCTTGGTTAATATACTCAATACCTAAAAATCAATCATCAATACCTAAAAACTGCTGTTCAAACATGTTTGTTTGCAACTATGATGATGACACCATAGTTAGCATTAACTGAAGGCTATCCTAATTCAAAACTTACAATAATTGTATTAATTAATAAACATTATCATACAAGGTATCATATCATCAAGGGAACTTTTCATTAGAAGAGGAAGTAGAAAACATTAGCGTGTTTCTAAGAGAAGAGCTTCTAATATCTCGATGTCAGATACAAATCACAAGAAATCTGTTAAATGAGCTCGCACATAACCTTGGGAGTTCAAACCCAGCTCTGCATAAAAAATTTGTTAAATTGCATAAAATTGATACATCGAGCAATAACAAAGCGTTTAAATTAATAACATAGGCAATCCCAGCAAACCGAAGAAGAAAGGACGTTGCTATGGCATTATATAACCACCAGTAGTGAATACACGTGATCATTCTCCCTATATAGATTTCATTTAGAGCTTCTTGCCCTTCAAATTCAAGCTTGAACTTACTTTCCCCCAAAAAAATATGGTCCTTCTCCCAGTCGGCTGGCCAAGGAATTACAGCATTTTTCAACGTCCTCATACACCTACAACGAAAAGTTACAATAAGAAACCGCAATTTCAACGACTAACATATCATTAAAAAAATATTGGCAAAAACGTTTAAAAATAAACATCATACGCACATCTGCCTGAGATTTACACCACCACCCATAGACTCGAAGACGGGACATACACTGCCACCGTTTGCGCAGGCACATGAAAAAATCTAGAGGCCAAGGATACACTGAGCCATATCGAGTTTTCGTAACACTGTTTAGGACTTCTGGAATATTCCACAGGACATATTGCTTGAGGAGAAGAAAAAAAAACAGTCAGCAAGGTTATGTACATCGTTAAGGGCGTTTGAAAATATTGGTAAACAAATTACGGTAAACTGAGATGTCGCATAATGCTTTAGCTTTGCTTACCTCCGCGTTGGTTAATACATTGTTCACAAGAGACATATATGCTCGCATGTCACCTTTTTCTTTATCACTCAAGCTGTTAGAAAGGCTAACATCTTTATGAGCGAAAAATGCAACAATGGGGTCTAGTTCTGATACAACAAATGATCCACATTTGATGAAAGGCACTTGACCTGTCCAAAAAACACCAAAAATATAAAATTCGAATTTAAAATGCAGCACAACTGAACATGGAATACAATGCGCACCGGAGCTAACCTGAGGGTGACATAAACTCGGCATTACCCCTCATTTCTACTGTAAAATTTAATTTACACATTTTCAAATATGCCTGCACCGCCAAGCAATTGGCATAATCTGTCGGTAAAGCTTGCTCAACTTCGTATGGCTCGTATAAATGAATATCATCCTGCCAGCGCTCATCGTCTGAAAAGAAATATACACAAAATTAACTCAGTAATTCACTTCACACAATAAGCATATCCAAAAAGCACAAGAAGTTTCTACCACCTATTCCAGATACTAATGAATCCTGCAGCCTCACTGAAGGCATTATTTAGTCAATTATAAACCGAATTATTATATATACGTGGTCCTATTGTGTATTTCTATTCTGTGCCGAAAATACCATATTTCTGCATTCAATTGGCCTCTAATTTCAGGTTCATTTGTCTTACGTTATGACCTCTGGTGTTAATTTTACGAACTAATTTTTTGTGCCAAAATTGGAATTGAATTCAAGATTGGAATCCTAAGTTACATGAAGTAAATAATTACAATGAAAACAGATAGGTTGCTTTCCGTTTTCAGCAATATTTGTGCAATCCCAGCTGTTTAAATCAATCTCGTCTTCTTCCTGTTCATCTTCTATTTCTGCTGGCTGCTCCCCTTGAGGTTCTTCGGGCTCTTCCTCCGGTGGTTGTTCATCTTCAGCTGCATTTTCCTCGTCGTCGGCCATTAGTTACTAAAAATTTTGTCTTGAATCTACAATGTTATGAGAAATCAAACGATCTTCATGATTTTGGTGATGAATGTTGAAGAATAATTTTACATAAATGCTATTATTATTGATCTTCAGGGTGATGTTACCACGGATACAAGGGTCTTGGGGAGATACAGCCAAGTAAGGTAGGTAGGGATATTTCATTTGGATCAAATTTGAGGTTGCATTTATGTTGTCACGCCCATAATTTCTCCGATATGTATTTCTTTTCTGTGTGTGATGTATGTGTTGTCCCCACAATTGTGTATTTTATAAAGCTGAGTGCCTTTGTATCCTGTACTTTAGTATAAATTTTTGGGAGTTCGTATTAATAACCTTTTTTAGTGTACTGGAGTTTGCAATGAAGTCCATCGTGGCTGGAATGTACCAAATTGTAGGGAGTTGAGTTTGATTTCTAATGGATAATAAGTATTTAATGGAATTCCTTCCCACCTGTTATCATTGTAGGGTCGCCTTAGGGCACAGTCCCAAGAAGACTGTGCTTAAGGCCTCATTTTTGCAAACATTTCCTCAATTTTGTATTTGGAAATCACATTGAATTTAAATCTTGTTAAAAATCTTGCATATTTTTGAAGGGTCTGAGGGCCTATGCTCACCAAGATATGTTCATGTTTAGTGGCTTTTGAGGAAGATGTTGTGAAGTGCTGGTGTTTTTATGTTTGAGGGAAGGCATGGTTGTATGCTGATAGACCAAATTATTCTTTCTCCTGAGTGTATAATGGTCCATTTGCCATTTTTCTATTTCCTTATAGGGTAATTCCATGTCAGTTCAACCAGGCCATCTCACCCAGCATCTCAGATTTTGATGAAACTTGGCTTGTTTGTTTTACCTATGAAGATGAGTCACCATACCAAATTTTAACACTCTACCTCTTACCGTTTCCTTTTTATAGCCTTTTAAAGTTTTGCATTTCCGAAAATTCTAACCTATGGATATCGCAAAATGGAGGACGCTTACGTTTCGAAAATTATTTGTAACTTTTTTGTTTACCATTAAATCTCCATGAAAATTTATAGGCTTATTCTTAAAACAATGAAGAATATAGAAAAAATACCTCAAACCTCTAAGTTAACCTACTAGGGCTGAAAAAAAATATTTTGTTTGCATCTTTGTATTTTTTTTAAACGAAGACATAGTTTAGCGTAAAATTAAATATCATCAAAAGGGTATGTAATAATCACAAAAACTTTTTTTTCTAAATAATCCTTACTAAATGGGCTATCAAATGATGAAAAAATATTAATGGGGTTTTGACACCTTTGTTGTGTTTTATTATGTTGAATATAAGTTGTAACATTTCGGTTTTACCGATTTTACCATGTCCTAGAAGTATATATTTTTACACTAGAATTTGATAAAGAGCCAGACATTCTATTAAAGAAAGCTTCAACTTTATATCAGTACAAGATTTGATAATAACAAATTTAATAGGGTTTTTTTATTGTTTTTAATATTCCAAACTATCCATGGGTATCTCAACAGGGCTATTCTGAACAGATAGCGGCTCCGCTCCGAAGAAGAAATCAATCTAATTAAACTAAGGACTGGGAAAGAGGATGATGGGGGGTCAATTTGTTTTCACCATAAATATTATTACTTGAATAAATATGTATTTTTACAAAAGAAATGCTGTGATCCATACAAGAAACATAAGAAACCAATAACAAAAACACTGAGAGTAGTCACTGTACAGCAAAGCAAAGTATCAATTTCAAAGGGGTTCAAAATAAAACCAGGAGAAAAACTATGTGTCTCCTGTCGTAAAACCTTGTTTAAAACCCAACTCACTGATGATGGAAATGATAGTGACAGTGAACATTGCGAAGAGAATGACAAACCTTATCTTGATTTGCAAAAAGAAGAGGCAATTTCTTCTTTAAATACATCATTAACAGAAGTAGGTTGCTCGCCCTTGAAATTTCATACACTAAATGAGCACAGTAAACCAAATTACGCCAAAGTCAAACTTGAAAATTTGCAGAAAAATGTGAAGAAGAAAATTGAGTTAGTTCTTGATGTTGAAGTGCCTTTAGATAAAAAAAATTTAGAAAAGACTGTAGAAGAAAAGGCTGCAGACATGGACAAGCTAATTAATAACATAAAGGACAATCTACATTTAACAACAAAGAAAAAACAGATTCAGCTACTGACTATACCAGCATCACTAGACTGGTCTAGGCAAAAAATTAAAGACACTTTTCAGGTTTCAGATTATTCGGTACGTCAAGCACAGAAACTTTTAAAGGAAAAAGGCTTGCTAGCAGAACCAGACTCAAAAAGAGGGAAACAACTTAAACCTGAAGTTGTTGAGTTGGTAAAACAATATTTTCAAAGTGATGAGCAGTCTGGAGTTTTGCCCGGGATCAAAGATGTTGTGAGCATAGGGAAAAAACAATATGAAAGAAAACGGTTGGTTTTAGGCAACCTACGTGAACTTTATTCAAATTTTAAAAAAGAGCATCCAGCAATTAAAGTTGGTTTTTCTAAGTTCTGCTCTCTTCGCCCGAAATTGTGTGTTTTAGCAGGTGCCAGCGGCACCCACTCAGTATGTGTCTGCACTATTCATCAGAACGTAATATTATTAATTCATGCAGCACACTTTGAAGAAAACTACAAAGACCTGACAAAAATGTTGGTATGTGAAAACCCAAGTCGAGAATGTATGTTAAGGCACTGTAGCCTATGCCCACCAAAGGAAAATCTAACAAGTTTTTTACTTACAAAATTTGAAGATTATGACGAAGACGACACAATTGAATTTAATCAGTGGTTTTCAACCGACAGAACTCAAATGATTACTCAAACAGCAAAAATTGAAGACTATATTGAAGACCTAACATCCAAATAGGAAAAACTTGTTCCCCACTCCTTCATTGCTAAGTCGCAATCAAAGTTTTTCAAAACACTAAAGGAATCTTCCAATGGAAACATTGCTGTAGTGTCATTGGACTTCAGTGAAAATTACTCGTTCACTATCCAGGATGAAGCCCAGGGATACCACTGGACATCTGACTCCTGCACTGTACACCCTATTATAGTTAACCTAAGCAGTGTTGTAAATGAAAGGTTAGTCTTGTCTCTTTGTATAATATCCGATGACATGAAACATGATGTTTGTATGGTCTACAAAATGCAAGAAATTGTGACAGAGTACGTTAAAGAAAATTATTCACATGTAACAGAGATTCACTACTTCAGTGATGGCTGTGCAGGCCAAAATAAAAATTAATTTAATTTTATCAACCTCTGCTTGCATGAACAAGATTTTAAGATCAAGGCACAGTGGTCGTTTTTTGCAACTAGCCATGGGAAGACTGAATGCGATGGAATTGGAGGCACCGTGAAAAGGTTGGCAAGAAAGGAAAGTCTTCAGAGACCTCTTGGAAATCAGATTCTGTCTCCATCACATTTGTACGAGTTTTGTAAATCAAACATTACAAAAGTTAATTTTTATTCTATTTCTAAAGACGATATGCTTAAGACACGTTCTGACTTAGAAAAATGCTTTGAGGACATACAAACAGTCCCTGGAACCAGAAGCTTCCATAACTTTAAGCCGATAGACAGTTCAGGGAACTTGGAAGCAAGGAGGATCAGTTCCGATGAGAAACCTGCCCTCACGTTTAACTTGAGGAATAAATCAACATCATTCGTGACAGAAGAAAATTTGAATCCATCATGCTACGTGGCTTGTAAATATGATAATCTATGGTACTTTGGAATCATAACTGAAGTGAATAAAGAAGAAGGTGATGTGACTGTTCAATTTATGCATCCTGCAGGGCCATCACCATCATTTCAATGGCCAAAGCGAGAGGACATTTGCACCATGCCGATACCTTATGTACTTGCAATTGTTGATCTTCCTTACACTTCGACCGGAAGGACCTATAGGTTTCCAGAAAAATGTGTCAGCTCAATTGAAGAGAAATTTTCAAAACTCCATTAAATGTTTCCTGTAAAATTTGGAATGTGATTAAGATGTTTGAAATATTAAATAGTTTATATAGGTGAGTTAACACCTATTGTTTATTTTTAATTTTTGAGTTTGTTTGAAATTAAGTTCTTTGAACAAGATGATACAGGTTAAAATATGATGTTATAAATTGAATAATAAAATATACCTTCAGATATCCTTAATAATAGTGCAAGCCTAAAGATCATTATAATCCCTGGAAATCCTTATTGTTCAGTAAAATTGGACGGAAAAAATAAATTGGAAACCTAATATATAATGCAATGAAACTCAGCAAAGGAATCAAAACCCCATTAATATTTTTTCATCATTTGATAGCCCATTTAGTAAGGATTATTTAGAAAAAAAGTTTTTGTGATTATTACATACCCTTTTGATGATATTTAATTTTACGCTAAACTATGTCTTCGTTTAAAAAAAATACAAAGATGCAAACAAAATATTTTTTTTCAGCCCTAGTAGGTTAACTTAGAGGTTTGAGGTATTTTTTCTATATTCTTCATTGTTTTAAGAATAAGCCTATAAATTTTCATGGAGATTTAATGGTAAACAAAAAAGTTACAAATAATTTTCGAAACGTAAGCGTCCTCCATTTTGCGATATCCATAGGTTAGAATTTTCGGAAATGCAAAATTTTAAAAGGCTATAAAAAGGAAACGGTAAGAGGTAGAGTGTTAAAATCTGGTATGGTGACTCATCTTCATGGGTAAAACAAACAAGCCAAGTTTCATCAAAATCTGAGATGGTGGGTGAGAAAGTGATTTTTCTTAGGTTGAATTGATGTGGAATGACCCTAGAGATATTTATTTGTGTAAAAAGAACATTCTTTAAAATTTTCACCTGCTTTCATTCAGTCCCTTTTTAGATATTGACCTGCGAATATCGACTTTAAAAGGCTTTCATCATTGTTTGACAAGCTCTAGAAGAAAAGGAGTGCATTTGCAGTGCTATAACTTATACTGCAAGTAGTTTTTTAAGTATTCAACTCAGAAATAACATTTTATTAGTAAGTCTCATTTCCTTCATAAAAATTTATGGCGTTAAAAAGTTAGTATTGAAAAATTTTTCCCGAGTTTTTATGGAAAGATTTTGACTGACTGTATTTTATCATAGAAAAATTAATAAAATGGTTTCGAAAAGTTCTTTTCGTGGTTTTTTTTAATCGTTCTTATCTCTTTTAAAATAGCTTTGAAAATTAACTTTATGCAAACCAAGTTTTTCATAAAAATATGCCCAGCCGCCCTATTAAAAATGGCAGCCAAGAAAAGTATGGCTTCTAAATTTTTTTCAAATGGTGTTTTGTGATTGTCTTGTAGGGAACCAATGATTAAAAAATCAGGGCAATTCAAAATGTTGAGAAACATGGCCTGGGTGATTTGAAATGGATTGCCCAATTGTTCAAACGATAACACCACACTACATTGTAATTAAAACCTGCACGGATTAAGCTACTATTGCATCCATAATGGTGTTCAAATGTATGAAGCTGAATAAAAATACAAAATTAAGCTCGGTTTGAAAGTCACTTTCATTGATAATATGAATGTTTTAAACCAGCTCAAGTCTCAGAGCTAGGTGTTCATAAGAACTGAGGTAGAAGTCTATGAACATTACACCACTAGCTTCCAAAAATCATTTAAGACCAAGATATGTGGCTGAAGTAGAAAGAAGTGTGAAGGTACTTCATGATATCGAAAATGTGTAAGGATCTGGTATGTTTAACCCTTTCATGTTGGGTGGAGCCGATGGGAATTTTCAAACCCATTACTCCAGGTCAGGTATAGCTATCGCAGATTTTTCATGCAAATGAGCGGACGTCAGCTCTAGCCGATGCAAGGTAATGGAAGTGACTGCTGAGGTAGCAATTGTCTGATGAATTCAAAATTGTAAATTTTTTTCATATTGGGTGATTTGAAATGGAATGACCCCATTACATTTATAGAAATAACAGGGACTGCATTGAGCTGTTTTCATTGAATCAATTAACAAGCAGCAGGTAATATCCATTGGTTATCTAAATAAGGTTGATATATTTAAAACAAGCTGTTATTTCAAGACGGATATTTTGACAACATTACCCATAGATTTCCTATTTGTAATGTCCACAACGAGTTGTAAAAATAAATTTTCATAGATATCCAAGTTGTAATATTTACTAGGTAATTGTTATTCAAAATAGTAGGTATCCAAATGTAGCATTTGTTCTGTACAGAATTGAAGAGCACAAATGTTGTGTTTGTATGTGTGAAGATTGCCAAAAAGCGTAATAAGCACACCCATAACCTACTCATGAGATATTGTGAAGATATTTAAGAGATGTTTTAATTTGGACCTCCATGCCCACTCTTGGACATCTCTGTAACGTTGTTTGGTTGGTCCTGTGGATATTTGAGTGATATCCATACAACGTTAATTTGAATGACATTATATTGCACGGATGTCTTATGTTAATGCCGACAATGTTGTCTGGATGTTGTAGGAATATTGATTGCTGCTTGGGTTGAGTTAATTTCAGTCTCAAGCCATTGTCAACAATCCCAAGATTGGCGCGACAAAGCTCTCTCCTTAATTTCCCTTTCAGATAATCTTTTCTCACATACCACTCTTATTTACCATTATTTATCGCGTGTTTTAAGCATTGCTTTTCCTTGTCATTCTTGCCAACTGCATGTCCTTCAATCATTTTATTTATCGGACTGTTATTTCTCATGATCACCTTATTCCACCTTTTTCTAAATGTTATCATAAGACCTAGTTCTCCCCAATCTCACCAGGAAATCCCAATGATTTACTCAGTTGATCAAGAGAATGGTTGATCAATTTGAATTTCATCACTCTTTGTATCATGTGTTAAATGAATCCAACCCTTGCTTCTCAGCTGTTATCATCTTCCATACTTGACTTCTGTAAAAATAATGCTGCAGATCAACCATACTGATCATTATAAGGGTATGTAAGTCATAGTACAGCTTGGAAAGTGGGAGTCCTAGTGTTTTGTGAGCAGCGGCCATTTTTTGGGAACTCAGCACGCCAGTCAACCACTTCATCCGGGATGTTCGGACGCATCCCTGGCCACACCCGAATGTAACCGAAAGTACGAAATAAATCCGTTGCAATCATAAATCACCCGTGTGAGTATTTTGTGAACACAACAAGTCCGACCAGAGGACAGCGCAGTGTTCCCACCCTTCCTTCTGCCGACTAAACTGGTCTCCATTTGGCTACACCCATTCAACGAGGGCTGTATAGTTCATTAATTTAAGTGAAGTAATGATGTAAAAAATGTGTAAGGCAAGTCATCTTATCTACCACTTCATTGAAAGCATTATGATTGGGATTGAGCACTTAGCTTCAGACCTAAGGATCCAGGGAGGGGTGCGCTTGAATTGTAAGAGATTGAATCTTGTGAGGAATAATCCAGAACACTTATTACCTCTTTATTAAGTAATCCCTTGGTTAAATATCTTCAGTAATACCAACCAATTTAAGCCCACCCCATAGGTCTTAAAATTTAATGACATCTTCATTAAAATTGAGAAATTAGGACACATACATGCACTAGGTGGTGAAACTTATCCAGGCACAACTTGAACACAAGACCTCAGGTTTTGCAAATGAGGGCGTTACCCCACCACCTTGCTGGCTGGCAATCTTGGATGGAGCATTCATACTCTTCTAAACAAAAATATATCCTTGAAGTGTGATGCAGTACAGGGAAAGTAACTGGCTCCCTTGATCTGAATGTCTCTTTCTCAGATGCCCATGAATTTGTCTCGACCGATCTCTACCCTCACCCGTCCAAACAAGCCTTGGGTTTGAACACACGGGGATTAAAAACCAAATGGTACCAAACATTTGAGATAAGGGAGCATCGAAAAATCATGGTGCATTTAAGGCTATTTTCAAGTCTTACTGCGCACTTTTAATGCTATAATGAAGTTCGTTTTCCTAGAGCATTTTGAGGTAGGCCTGAAATTATGGCATGTGCCTTGCAGTATCTTCCAAAGCTAGTGCTCAAATCTCCATTTTTGCTGGGTTAGCCTTGGAAGCTTAATTACGCCAATATTTAGTGTAAACCATTTGAGAAACCCACGTATCCCTGCCAAAAATTTCTCGTCAAATGTTCTTTAGATGAACTTGCAATAGGAAAATGGATAACTTCAGGCATGAAAGGCATTTTTAGGGAACTAAGCTGATAACAGACCCACAATCAAGTCGGAGTTCAACATTAATAACTTTGTTGCAATTGTCTCTCATAAGCGCCCATTAATTCCATGATGCTTGCCATCTTCAACTTTTGAATTGGCTACATGCGTAGTATTAAGTAATTATTTGACTACAGAATTAGAAGATTCCAAGAAAAGCATATAATTCAAATTAGCATGTATATACCATATTAAAAATTAGGAAGGATCACAGCTATGACAACAAAATGCACCAAATTCCAAATATAAGAAAGTTTATTGAAATGCAAGTAATTAAATTGTTTAAGAAAATAAATCACTTTTTCCTTTCGTATTTCCACTTATAAACAGGAGGCAAGTCTTTTGTCCCTGGTTTAATTCGCACTGGAGCTTGTTCATTTTTATTTTGCAAATGCCTCTTCACTTCCAACTTCTGCTGAATAACAGTCAACTCCTTTTCCCTGTCAATCCTCTTTTTCAATTCCTTATAACGAATATTCCTTTCTTTGGCAAGGTTCTTAACAGTTTCCGCATCAACATCAGGAAGGACCATGGTTTTAAGATCGGACATTCTAGGCCGATTCGTTCTTCTATCTATTAACAGAGGATGGGTATCCAGCCGCGCTGCAACATCGAAGTTCTTTGCTTCCTCCTTAGTATCGACGAAAAAAATATGCTTGTTGGCAGTATGATTCGCAACATCAAGTAAGTGTAATTGAGATTGCATTCTCTCGATTTTGTTTGACTCTATTTTGCGTTTAACATTCACATATTTTAAATCCTGAGTTTGCATTAATTTTATTTGGCCCGGCGTATGCTCGTCTTCCTTGTCAATTTCATTATGCACACCATCTTCAACCTTTGAATTGACCATATGAAAATAAAATTCATCTGGATTCCGATTGAGAGCTTTCTTCTTCAAAGATTTTAGTCTGGCCTGTTTAGAATGAAAATCTTTAGCTCTCTGACGGTAGTCCTTTTTCTTCTCCAACAAACCAAGATGAGCACGACTTTCCGGCTGGTGACGCTCACGGTGAGTCCTCTGGTTGACCTTGGCAGCTTTTTTCCACGAAGACATTTTGACCTAATGGAATATATAGAACTAAATGATGATATGCACTCAGCCTATGAGGAAGCAATACTAATAAAACTCCTGTGAAGGTGAACTTACCGCTGATTGTTCCTTCACCAAACCGAGAACTAAGTCCTCATTTTAGGACAATTTTACACCAGCTTAAAAACAAGAAGAGAACATGAAGAATTTCTTCCGTAGTTCACCGAAGCGGTGGGCGACTTATCACAAAAATCGCAGTACCAACGCGAGCGACCATGCGAGTTTGCTACGACAGATGAAACATGAAATTAGATGTAAACAGGTAACAAATGAGCGTATGCTAGCCGCACTAGCGCCAACATTCTTCAATTTTCTTAGCAAGAGAGCAAATGAACGTATATTACCCGTTGAGTTTAAGCAATTCCATTGGAATAAGGAAGGCTTAGCTTGTGTCAGAGTATTAGGCGATGTAATATGTTTATTCGGAAACCTCGTGGCATTGGATTTGCTGAAATTGCCCTTGTTACGATATTAGGGTTCTTCGGTGGAATCTACATTTGGAAGCCTGCTTTTCAGAAGTTTCTATTGGAACAAAAGCAGAAGGAGTCAGCCTCCGAAGTGAAGGAAGACCAACTGAAGGACTCTAATCAAACCTCATAGGTACGTGTCATTTTTAAATGACAACTTTAATTAGACTATTTTGCGTTTAAAACGGCCGTTCGCCTATTTAGGAGCAAGGTCAAAGACTTTCCCTGTGAATAATGTGCAGAAAGCCATCTAGGGATTCCGGGTGACAGACTCGATGTTTGCCCACGTTTCGGAGGGCCTTTTCTTCTCTACTAACTAGCCTGATTCTGAGACCGTATCCCATTTCTCCCGTGTTTCCTGCTATTATACTGATGAAATTGAATGAATTACTTTTGGTGGATCTAATTTCAAGCGTAGCCTTTGGTACGTTAATGTCATGCAGGGCTTTCCATCATTTACTCTCTGTGCATATTTATGGAATCGTTGTTTGCGAGTCCATTATCATTCTTCAGGCAACTTATTAAGTGCTTCGTTGCTGCTTAAAATTTTTGTTTCTAATTTAATTTAACGAGTGTATTTTCTCTCAAACTCCATATTCATATTGTGAAAACTAATATAATACTAAAATTTATTTACGGATAATCCTTTTTACTAATACCGAGTCAAACTAGAATTATTCAGAAATTTTTAGAATAAAAAAGAAAAAAAATAATACATAATTAAAAATTCCTCTAATGAGGAAAATTTTGTACATAACAAACATACAATACCTTCAGAAATTAAATCATAGCATCGAGAGCTGTTCGAAATACCTTTAACATAAGTACATGTAAGAGTGAAAAATTTCTACATCAATGCAATCGTTATTGTATACCCTGGCAATCCTGTACAGTGGTAAGTAGTATAAATAGTTAACACTAATATTTAATATATGAATTATCTTTGGACTTGTATTTGGTTTGGGGGTTCTTTCGGTGTTAATTATAGATAGCAATTCAGAACATTTTACCTTATTGTTTTGCAACAAATATAAAAATGGTAGTCATAACTGCTTTCTTCTTTTAGATAATGATTTTAAAGTGTGTAATTTTAATAATTCATCGTGAGAACCATTTTCTTTTTGGATTGGGAATCTGAAAGCCACCATTTGTAGGAATATATTTTGGATTCTCGATAGCATCAGCATGCCTCACATGATATAGATTCCATATTAGAGATTAAAGACATTGCTAATGTTGCATATAATAAGTTGTAACAGAAAATATTATGCATAACCTTTCTAGTTTCTGAAAATGAAACCAAGGATTTTATAGGCCTTAGAAACCATTTCATTTTAATCCAACAGCTAGTAGCAGATCGAGAAAAAACTCGCAAAATATATCTTGAGCTACCTTTACTTTTAACATAATGAAAAATAAGTCACATGCAAATTTGAAGCAAGATTTATTTAAAATGATTGTACACTTACACTGGACAAAGCCATCTTCTGATAGAAAAAGTTACAATTGTGGTTCTGCAATGTTAGGCACTAGTGGCGGCCCCGCAAGAGGGGGCTCGCGCCCCCCACATGTATCCACACTTCCAACGGCAAAAACCATCACATAACTAGGAGCATGCAAAGATGGTTATTGTTATTCTAAAGTATGTGCACAATAGTCTCTAATGCAAAAATTTCTGTAAACATTTTAGAAAAGCAAAATAGCTTTAATATTAACCACAATTGCAAGATCTGTAAATAAATAACCAATGATAAAAATCTATAAATGCATATCTAGAGTAAAAGTTACGCATAACTAATTACAAGTATAAAAATCTACAAATAGCAATAATAAGTATAGACGAATGCAAACATACGTAATGATAACAAGTGCTAAAATCTATAATCAATAGCAAGTGTCAAAATGCTAAAAATTAATAACAAGTTGAAAAAATTTAAAGGTAATAATGAATGCAAAACAAAACCATAAATATTTGATGAACGCAAAACACTTAACAAATTAAATATATTACTTTATACATGCAGAGGAAAAATCATCTATAAACACATGGACAGATCATTTAACAGACCACTACCCAACTATGTATATGCTGGGGGCAGAGAGGATGCATCTTCTAATAATCGCTGCACTGTCTTTGAAGATGTCGAATGTGTCTCAGAAACTATTTCTGAGCCTCATCATTCTTGCGAGTGTATAACTGAAAGAATCTTAAGGAATTCATCTGCCGTTGGTGTCCATTGCTCGTGAGTGGTACGTGACTTGGTTGCACATAACATGGTTACTTTAACAACAAATCAGATAAACGGAAATTTAAGAAGTGCATTTCTGCAGAATTTTTCATCAAATGCTTAAACTTCTGATATGTAGATCAATATGTACGTGTTAATTGTAGGTAAATAAAATGAAGCGTATTTAATGCAATATTTTTACGTTTCATCAATTTTATTTTATCTGTACTTCCTCTTGACTTAAAAGTATTTGGCATGGTTCAGAGTTTGAAACGGATGATGACAGATATGTGCAAATCCTATGTGGGATAGTCCTCATTTTTTACTTTACTCATCTCACTATCTGGTGAATATATTTATCAATCGAATTGTGTATTGATGTGCAAAATTGTTGCTTGAGCACAGTAATGATTTAACTTTAAAATTTCATTTTGGCATCGTTGTTCTCAAGTGCCATTGAGCTACACTGACAACATGGGGAGGAAAGCCTCTGGCAAGAAAATAAGTATACAGCAAAAGAACATTTTGTTGGAGTTTTTAGAAGGTGAGACTTGTGTATTAGCTCTCCTCCTGAACGTATAGTCTTTATTGCATTTTATTCTGTATCGTTGCTATTTTATTTCTGCAGGAAATAGTAAGGTAGCCAGGGGGAAAATAAATTCTTCTTTTACCGCTAAGGAGTCGGCAGTGCTGTGGCAGAACGTTGCTATTAGGCTTAACCATTGTGATGGTCCAAAGAAAACATGGAAGGAGTGGCGAAAGGTATGATCCTATATTTATTAGGCATGTCTGCGATTTGCTTTAAGTCATCAACTTGTATGGTGTAAAGTCCTCGCGTGCGAAACCAAAGGTCGTGGTTTTTTAGTTCCACCTGGGTGGGTTGCCCCCATCCAGGGTATTGTTCTGCCTTGTTGTTCGTTAGGTTCCCCCCTGTCTAGCCATCAAATAAGATAACCGCGTGACCTCGTGAAATTGCTTTGAGCATGAACTTGTATGCAGTAGGTGAGCAGGGGTGAAAAGCTGGCCAAGGTGGGAAAGAATTAAATTTGGAAATGGTGATGCTGTGGAAGTTGGGTGCTTTGTTCATTTCAGTCTCTTTGGTGAAATTGAAGCATTTGCCAATACCATTTAGAAGGTTTGTGAACTACTCAAATGGCTTCATTGTGCCAGACCAAATGCAATATATGTATACAATTGAAAAATTTATACCAGCAATAAAATTTTTTCACAAGTTCACTAACATGGGTTAACCAAGTTTTTTCGCCCTCATCAAAGCTAGTGCTCCCTCCCCTGTGATGAGTCAAGTCCATTCTTTGACTAAAGTGTGTATGAACAGAATTATTTCCAATTCAATGGAAAAGTTTATAAGCAATGTGACATATTCAATCATGGCTTGCTTGCTATTTATTTCAGTTATAATAACAGAAATTGATCATTTAGTATGATCTCTTGGCGGTTTAATGAAATATTTGCTCCCATTTAAAAGCATTCACCTTGGAAAACTGAAATTGCATGGATACAATGAAAGGTGTTGTCGCTAATGCTGTGATTATCAAACTTGTACTAGTGACACAATACTAGTGAATTATAATGTCAGTTTCTTGTGCAATGACAACATTTAGAATTTGTACGATTAGTTACCTTTAGCATGTTGCATCTACTATCCTTGTAGTCATAAGATATATGGACTTAATAGACTGGTTAATGCAATGTTGCACAAGGTGTGATGGCTTCTGTGATCTAGTGCAATGCAGATTGTTTCATGATGAATGATAATATTTTAGGATAATAGGGTGACACACTAACACGGTAACATGAGCTGGAAAAAAGTTGGTGAAACGCTGATGGATGTGCAGATTGGTCCAGGTACAAATTGTTGTATCCAAGTGGGATGTTGTTGATGGCAATGTTCTTGTATTCGGTGATTATGGCTCAGTGTGGACATGGATGAAGCATTAGGTATTGAATGAGAGTGATCAGATAGAGGGAGACATTTTGACCCTGCCATCCTACATTTCTACTAAAAAAATGTGGCATTCACATTAGAATTCACTCGGAAAGTATGTATGACATTGATATTTTCTTTTCAAATATCATCTTCAAATAAATTTCTTATCTCAATGCTCATGTTTGGCGATCTATTATGAAGAGAGCTTAGATGTGCTTGTACATAATGGCTAGTAAAGAAACATAGCTATAGTGGAGACTAAGGAGTTTCACAAAAAGAAATTCAGAGCACTTTTTTGAGGCATTGATTGTTCCTAAGCAAAGATATCTAATTAGGAAGTGTGTAAACTGATGACCCATCTGCAATGTGTTGATGTCATTGCTTTGTCTTTCTGTTTATGCGTATGCAGACGCTGAGGGTTCCCCGTCTTGCCTAAAGGTTTTCTTCTATAGTGTTTGAATTTCACATTCTGCACTAATCCAAGATTTTGCTGGCATTTGTTTTACTTATATGTTATCTTTGAAGAAAAAGCTATATATACGTAAAGTATTATGAATGCAGAAAGTTGACAGTCTGTAAATGATAAAAAATCTTAGATCCTACATGCATGGAGCCACTTAATCATGAATCTGCCATGTCTTTATGACCATAGCATGTCTTCATAAATCATGTTTATGAGGATTTGGAAGACTCGGTCGATCAGAAATCCTAACCCTGGAGAATTCTGTCCAATGTGTCACAGTCATATCACAGCCTGTAGAGATTATGTTCTACCAAATCCCTTTTTTGCGGAAGAATGCATTTGACTGTTTGTATTGAATCAGAAGCATTAGTGTTATTATTAATGTATCAATGAATTTGCGTGGAAAAGGAAGTGGAATACATACATTTCATTTTGTGGAATGAAATTCAATGTGAAGGTACTTATTTGGTGCAGAAAACTTAAGGCTATGAATGATAGAACTGAGTTGCTATTGGTTGCAGACGTAGACCAAAATGAACTTAGACCCATCCTGAAAGAGAAAACGATTGGATGAGACTGTGGCTGTCCTTTAAAGTGCTATGTACTTGATATTAATCAAATAAATTCATTCTCTGTGAGCTGGTTTTGTTTTGTTTCCTGGGTCAGAAATTGTGAGTGTTGAAGGGATGTTGGGCTGCATTTGTTTTGTCAGATTTTTGGCCAATGTCAGATGATATGAGGTATTTTCTTGCAATCCACAGACGTGGCATGATATCAAGAATGGAGTGAAGGGTCGCGTGGCTGCTATCGAGGCTGCAGAGACGGGAGCCGGACCTCCCACTTCGATGATGTTGACTAACTTCTACATGCGGGTGAAAGATCTCTTGGAAAGAACTGCAAACTGTGATCCAAATGAAACTTCTGAATCGCCAGTCATTAAGGAATTGCCGGTGACACTATAAAACATTTTATGCATTGAAAATTTAAAGAGAATCAAAAATAGTCATCTATGGTATGAAATTTGAAGTTTTCCTCCCATCTGAATATTAAGAAAGCTTAAGATTTGGGATGAGTTTTTATAATAGAACAAATATTGGGTGAAAGCTCGAAATCAAAATGGATGCTGTGAAACTTTTCCTATATGCATAAAATATATCTTGTTTATTTATTGAAATTTGCTATTGGTTATACATGGCTATGGAGTCAATACTAAGGTGAATATAAATCAATTTGTTATTTTTGCAGGAATATATGGCATTTGATGACATAGGAAAACATGAAAGTGGCCCAGACATCTGTATGCCTGCCCCACCTATCCCTACTTCCTCATCACAGACATATATCTCCCCTGTACACCCAGAGTTCCCATTCTCGTATCAGTCTTCATGCGATACTGAGCATCGTGAGGAGATCCCCTCAAATGAGCATCCTGTGATAGAGACATCCGCCCCTCCCTCATCCAGTCATCCAAAAATTGACACTAGGCAAAATGAGCCTAGCAAAAGGAGTGAGTACAACATCTACTTTTCATCTACCTCTGCAGTGTGGAATCCTGTATTGACGTCTTTGAATTACATTAGGAATTATTGCTGTATTTATATCCATGATTTGACCTGTTGCAGGAAAAGTTAAGCCATTCAGAAGGGTAATTTTTCAAATGCGAGGAATACTTGGAAGGACTGAAGAGGCTGCTAGGGAATCTCTCAGAATTCAGGAGGAACAATTGAAACTTAAAGCAAGAGTGGTCCAAGTGAAAGAGGATTATTATAAAAGAAAACTAGAATTATTAGGGCAGGCAGTTGATGCTATCAAAAGTATTTCTCAAAGCTTTAACAAACAATAAATGTTTTTTATTTTAATTTCTGTGTTTTATTCAATATCCTATCAGCAATTTACGTGCTAAGAACTTATATGTATTTGAAAATGTGTCATTTTTATGTCAGTTGATATTATTTTATGAATTCGCACTTACATAATTAATATTAATGTATCATAAGAGGAAGATATGTTTTTAAGTGTGTTCTTAAAAACAGCTCAAAAGTCTGATACATTTTTCAATGTCAGTACTAGTGAGTCGATTCTCCATCCTCTTTCCTCATGATTTTGTATACCAGAAATAGGTAAGTAATTATTCAGAAATAAGTAAGGTATCGGCAAATAATACTATCGGTATCCACCGCCGGTATCGAGGTATCGGAAAAAGTGGCATCGGTCCAAGTCTAGTATTTCTGAACTGATTAGTACCTGAATGACTGTATCACTAAGTATATTTTCACTACAATTGCTTGATAATCTTAAGTTTGCTTAGGGGATAATTAAACAATTAAACTGCGAGATTTATTTTTTCCATCTCATGTGAAAGAAAATCATTGCCAGTATTATACCCTTAATGCAGTCATCTGGTAGTGGTAAAATGTCATTGAAAGAAAATAATTTGCCGCCATGACATGCAGTGGCGCAGCGAGGGGGGGGGTGTTTTGAGGGATAAACCCCCTACCCCCATTCCCCCCCAAACTCAGAGAAATTTTAAAATTTAATCCATTTTACTTAAATGGGTAAATATTACTTATAGAATAGTTTAAGGATCAATAAAATATCCCTCAGAAAGCTGTAAAACTCACCATTTTGAACCATTTTTTTTTTTTTTTAATTTCTGGGGTAGGGCACACGCACCTCCCGTATTCTATACCCCCCCGTATTAGTTGCTCCTAAAACCCCCCCCCCCAGCCTTAATTCCTAGCTGTGCACCTGTTGACATGGGTTCAAACCAGGATCCTCGAAGTAGTGCCAGGTACCCTCATAGATATGACATTCAATGTTAAAAAGTATAGATAGCGTAGCGGACAACAGCTGGGGCGACTGCAGCGCATTCGGCGGAGGTTTTCCATAAACTGGCACCCTCCCCTACCGCTTTCCCTCCCCTCCAGTCCCCATTCCACTTTTATTCTTGCTTTGCGTGTTGCATGCTGTAGGGATACTATGCGGGATATCATTGAAATAAAATCACAAAATGTACAAAGCAAATGCCAATTTATTTTATAAAAGTTCACATAAAAAAGTCACTCAGCTGCCAAGTACAATGATTTGAATTAGTAAATTAATAAACACTAAACACAGGATGGCGAAAGCCTGACTAGCATCTCTCCATGCCTCACTTGTGCACGCATAAGTCCTCGCACCCACACACACAGCGAACTATCATTCCTCAGTGTCATCACAAATTACGGGATAAGAACACCACAAAGAAAATTCCCTTACCAGTGGCCACTTCACTGCACTGAATATGAGATTATTGATTGTTGAAACACACAAATTCGTAAGCAAAATCAAGATCACCATACAAGCGTTAATGGGCTGAATATACGTGACTACTTTTTCGAAAATATAATGTTGTCAACCACTTCACACACCACATGGAGGCTTAAGAACTTGATGTGGAGAGAATTAAACTAAAATAGAATCAACAACTACATACAAACAACGCCTAAAACCGTACATCGCGAGAACACAAGATCTAACCGGTCCATAGTAAGTAGATGTTTTCATAACGATCAAAACTTTCGAAATGAGGAGACGAAATTTCATTGGCCTATCCATGATTGGTCAATGGGTGAGACAGGAAGCACACATATTTCATATTTCCTATTTATTATTAAAGATACCAACTGAGTGAAATTATACAAGTTATGAAATAATTTTTTACGCAATAACTTTTATTAATCAAAACTATCTTACAAAACCATAGCGTTAGTTCAAGCGCACACTTGCCAAACGGCGGGTGTCGCATGCTGTCAACAGTTCGCCCGCCCTGTGCCTGGTCCGTGGGTACCCTGAGCAATAAAAACACTCAATGTTGGACATGATTTTTGAACTCTTGAAAAATATGATTCTTATTTTATTTCGCGAATCTGAAACTGGTAGAGATTCCCGCTGAGATCTGTCACAAAACAGATTCCTCACTGTGGAGAAAGGATTCCCATTGAAAGTCAAAGGCATGCTCTTGGGCTAGCTGAATGAGTGGAGGAGTGAAAGCAGGGAATGTTCGCATGTTGCTGAAGGGGAGGAGACGTCAATTGATGTGGTGCCATGTGTGAATCATGCCATTGGGCGTTGTGCGCTCTGATGTGCTAAACCCATAGGAGCTTCCTTTTACAAGCAAAATTTTTAAGGAAAAGGTGTTTAGTGTTTCCACTGCCAAAGTGGTATAAACCATTAAGTATAATTTTTGCTCTTAAGGGAGTCTCTGTAAAAGTGTAGTTTGCAATTACTGATCTGTTAACAAAAAAAAAACCGGCCAGTTTCTTAGCACCAAGAGTCTGGCTTTGACCTCAGTGCTGTGGCCATAAACTTGCTGTTCTGTGGCATTGTGTGTTCAGAAGCATAGGTTACTGCTAAATGTGCAAAGCTTGATGATCCTGTCCTTAACTTTCTCCCTATACCATCCTTATTATCCTGTTTTCCTATTGTTTTGACTTTTCCTGACCTGTAACCTATTGCCTTTCCCCTAAAATCCCAAGTCGTACGTTATAACTTAACTGTATTCTTCCTGAAATCCCTTTCCTGACTATAATAGCATTTTACAGTAAATCTACAGCTCTTTCTTTTGACCACTGAAAGCCTTCTTTGCCACTCCACTAATTCGAGAGCTTGATATGTATGAGCCTTGTATTAAATTTTGTGATCAAGGATGTCACGTTTGCAAATGAACCTTCTTGAACAGCATTAAATTCAGCCTAAATTATGATTATAGGATATTGGTACTTGTTTCAACGGTTACTATTACAATAACAAAGGCAACTCATCAAAAATGTATCTTTCACACTTGATCATTTCTCAAAACTCTTCCTTAAAAATTGCTATTGAAATCATGGATATAAAGGCCGAATTTACCGGCCTTGGTGGCGGTGGGGTAACGTCCTTGCCTGTCAAACAAGAGGTCATGGGTTCGAGTCCCGCCTGGGTCGGTTTCCCCGGTCCAGGGCATGGTTGTTTGTGTACGTTTAATTGTTACATTTGTGGAATACCCCGGTGTAAAATGGCCAATAAGAGCTGTATCCGGTGGTTTGAAAATAAAATAAAAATAAAGCAGTGTCGTGCATTGATCCTTATTTCAAGGGTGGCTGTAATATTGGCCCTCGAGTGGACTACCATTGGTGTCTGTAAACATTTGTTTGATCCCGATGCAAAGCTTAACCTCCGTGACATGTGGTGGTCATACCTATCTGAGGAGATCCCCTGATAAAAATAAACTCCTCCAATAAGGAGAGGTTTACCCTCCATTGAGGGTACAGGAAGGATAGGTGTACCCTTCAGCAAGGGTACACGAAGGGTATTTTAGAACATTGGTGGGTACGCCCTCTCCTTCCTGGAGGGTACGGGAAGGGTTTGGCCAGCCTCGATGAAGGGTACAGGAAGGATAAGTGTACCCTTCCTGTACCCTTCAGCAAGGGTACAGGAAGGATAGGTGTACCCTTCAGCAAGGGTACACGAAGGGTATTTTAGAACATTGGTGGGTACGCCCTCTCCTTCCTGGAGGGTACGGGAAGGGTTTGGCCAGCCTCAATGAAGGGTACAGGAAGGGTTGGATAAAATTAAAACTAAAAATCCATAAATTAACATAAAAATTTTAAAAATCGCTAATAAACTAAATTAAACGAATGGGGATGAGTTGCAACAGTGATTTCTAAAGTTATAGGGCATAAAAAAATTAGCCTTCTCGTGGTCTTGAACCCAGGACCTACATATTACAGGATCACGAACTAGGTATTAAACAACCTCGGCTATCGAGGTACTTGACAGGAAATGTTTCTCAACGGAACTTATACTACAAAATCTTAAGATGAGAATCGCACCCGGGCCTATGTGGAAGAAAGCTGTGACTTTTTTCTACCACGCCTATTTCCTTTCAGAAAATAAGATCGGCATTCTAATACTGAACATCACTCTAGCGATGTCTCATTGTCAGCCACACAAATAGGTTACATCCTAAAACGTGAATGGAAGAACTTCTAAATGAGCTTTTTTCACACAATTACAGAAACTATTGTGTACAGTGGCGTAGTCAGGAATTTCGTTTGGGGGGGGGGGGGGGGGGGTCCAAAACCAGTTGGGAAAAGTTTTGAAAAACAGGATAGTAAGTATTGGAATTCAACTTATTCAAACACTTTTCATAATCGAAAAAACTTCAATAGTCAAAGAAATATTTTTTAAATTCATTATTTTTCAATATTTTGATTTCTATTATGAAGGAAAATGATTGTGTTTTTATACTTCGGAGGGGCGGAGGGTCCGAACCCTCCGGACCCCACCCCTGGATATGCCACTGAATATGTATATTATTGTTTTCCTTAAGGAAATTTTAAAGATTAGTTGTGTAGCCCGTCTATCTTTGCTTTCTAAGACTGCTTACGTTCTTGTACGGAACTCAATACTCTTTAGCAGGTGAAAGTAGCTAAGGAGACTCTTTCAGGATATGTTTTCTTCAGTTATAAATGCTAAGTCCCAAGGAAGGGTAAACGAAGGATTTTTCTCTCCTTCCCTTACCCTTAATGGTGGGTAGAGGAAGGGTTGACGGATGGTAAGGGAAGGAGTTCCAAGGAAGGGTACACGAAGGATTTTTCTCTCCTTCCCTTACCCTTAATGGTGGGTAGAGGAAGGGTACACGGATGGTAAGGGAAGGAGTTCCAAGGAAGGGTACACGAAGGATTTTTCTCTCCTTCCCTTACCCTTAATGGTGGGTAGAGGAAGGGTACACGGATGGTAAGGGAAGGAGTTCCAAGGAAGGGTACACGAAGGATTTTTCTCTCCTTCCCTTACCCTTAATGGTGGGTTGAGGAAGGGTACACGGATGGTAAGGGAAGGAGTTCCAAGGAAGGGTACACGAAGGATTTTTCTCTCCTTCCCTTACCCTTAATGGTGGGTAGAGGAAGGGTACACGGATGGTAAGGGAAGGAGTTCCAAGGAAGGGTACACGAAGGATTTTTCTCTCCTTCCCTTAATGGTGGGTAGGGCGTGGGTTGTGCAAGGGTAACTACCCACCATGAAGGATGCCACCCTTCCTGTACCCACCATGGTGGAGTTTATTTTTGTCAGGGTCACAAGTAGCATCTGTCTGAATCAGTGAAGTGATTTCAGCCCTTTGGTTTTTCCTATCCAGGGATATTTCTTCCTATCTTCATTGCACCTGGGCTAGTAGTACTTTGCAATATATTAATATGATTAATCAATTGTAGTGTAAAGTTAGGTCAACTTATTTTAAGTAGGCAACACCCAATGATATTTTATATTTAAATAGGCTGGATATCTATGATGAGACAAAAAATTTATGCTGCAGCTTTGCCCTCCCAAATCATTTGTTATCATAGATTATTAAGACTGTGGTTCTTAATTAATTCTTCATTTTTGTAGGGTTCAAGGCTCCTCCCTCCTGTATGCTCCTGATGATTATCTGTTAAAAAACAAATATTTTCGTGTGCTCTGCAATTCTAGAAAATGTTGAAAAAGTTCTTGGCAGGGGTAGACTGGGAATTGTAAACCAAAAAACCGAAACCAAATGGAAACCCATTTGGGCAAGCTATCCTACCTCTAATGGTGATCCTAGATCATGGAAATCGAAAAAATAGCGAAAAAGAAAGTACTGGGCACGATTTCGAAGAGGGTTATGAGTTCCATTTTCTCATTGAGAGAATGTTTTAGGGGATTAGGGGTAAATACTTTTAGGAGGGTTGATGATTCCCTCATATCACATGGTGAAAATCATACACATTGTAATATTCCTAATTAGGGCAGATTACGAGAGGAATGAGGCACTTGCATCACTGGAGCACGACCAGAGTTCATCTACCTGCTCATGCCTTTATTAAATCTCCAAGCTATCTCCTGGTTATGTCATAAAATACGTCAATATACTACATTACCTCACCCTTTAGTTTTACACTATTGCCCCATCCAAAAAGTAAATCAATCAGGCTTCCATAATCCTAAAAACCGTTCAACTCAATCTGTTCCTCAAAACAAAAAAATATTTGAATGCAATACCACAAGGGAAAATAGCAGTGAAGAGGAAAAAAATACTACATCAATTGTTGCTTTCAAACTTTTAGATAGCAAAGATGTTATTGTAATCATCAATCATAATCACTGTAGAAGGCTGGGCCCTTCTGCACGCAAAGTGACCATCGGTCTTCAATGGGGTTGCTCTCTTTCATGGGTGGTCATTGGGAGATGAAGGGAATCTGGTTACTGGTTCTTTTAATTCATCATTGGCTGGTTGCAATGGTACCTGTTTCATTGTTACAAAGGAGCTACATATATTGCACTATCAGCTTCTCTTTAGGTGTCTTCGTTACCACTATATTCCATTAAATGTTAATTGTATTTTGTTACATCATTGCAAGGGGCAATTACTCTCTTTATGTATCTCTCTTTGGAAAAATCCGGCAGCACATTTGAGCCCTAATAACAACTGGGTAAACCTCTTTCCACCCTTATAAGTGGCAAATGCCTAGATTCTCCAAAATTGCTCTTTGAACTCATGTTGGTTGAATGCATCATTCATGTCTAACACTGAAAATACAGTTAGAGCATACTTGTAACATCACTGAAATAAGTAACATGACTGAAAACATCTTCATACTAACAGGAAATCTGGTATATTCTGGGTCTTGCGAGGCCACAGAGATCCTTTGCTCTGACTAGTAGGTCCTGAAGTTTAATGCATGGCCGGAAGAAGGATTCAATTCCATTTCTTTTCAAAATTCTGGATATTTTTCCGAAAACCGTTAACACATATGGTATTCTGGCTCTTGCCACTGCATTTACAACAACCTCCTATTCTTGGGTACATTCGTGATGCCTATGAACACCGCAAAGAGTGCTAAACTCCTCCATCTCTTCCATTGTTTCCTGACGGTTGCATTACCTCGAAACACATTTAATAGGTTGGTTTCCTATTATTTTTTATTGCCTAAATCAAAAGATTATTACTCCTGGAGTATGCATTTCACGCTCTTAGATTTTTAAATGACAATATCTATTTTTCGCGATTAAATGAAAGGTGAAAAATTTCAAGCGCGCGAAAACACGACGGCTAAGTATGAATGCTGGGAAAAGACTGTGGGACGTATTTCTTGTTCCCTATTTTGCCGTGTGAGGTGACCTTGGGGCAAGGCTTTGAGCACCGCTTCGATGCAGGCTGCTAGCAGGTAGCAGAGTAACCAGCTAGAAGGTAGTGCATAGCTTAAATAAGGATTATTATAACCTATCAAATGTAGGAAACTTTCCAACCTTAGGCACTTTTAATAGGTGATTATTAAGAGATGTTTCCCTGAGCTCTGTGCCTCATGCGTTGGTAATCTCAGATGATGTAAAACTCCTATCTACTCGTATAGAAACTAGGTCCCTGTGACGTCACGTGGAGTGGTATCCCATGGGTGTCAATCTGCCCTTTTTCAAATGAGGTTAAAATTGACAATTAACATTTGTCTGAACTGGGATTTCTAAAACCAAATAATTTGTATATAATGAATGCACTAATGGTGGGTAACGAATCGCAATCAATGCCTTTCGTTTTCTTTGATGAAAGAAACTACCCTATTGTTTTAATGGTTGCTCGTCCCTTGAACTTTCCTATTACTCATTAATGACACTTACAGATTTTCTTCTTATACTCTTCACCATTGCAATATTCCCAGTCGGGGCAGATCACGGGAGGAATGATAGACACGCATCACACTTTAGACCATGGCTGGAGTTGAACTGCGTGCTCATGCCTTTATAAATTCTATGTACCATTTCCTGGCTGTGGCATAAACTACATCAATATACCACACGCATTATGACCAGGTCACCTGCTCATCAATCTAGGAGTGCAGGGAATAGGATCGGAAGAGTGGCATGTATGTACAGAAGTGAGGGTGAGGAGGAGGCAGACATCGCGTAGTTTGGGGTCATTTACTCAGACTAAAGCAATTCATTAAATGAATTCAGTTGATGGAAGGGCTGTAAATGGTCAAGAGAGTGTAAACCACGAAGAACCACTTGAGGTGGATGCGAGGAGGAGAGGATGTCTGAGGAGTGTTTACCCACTTATCAGGAGCACATGATGTCTTCAACTAAATCACAGAAGGGTTTAGGTATTGAATTTTCACATTAATTTGTTTGAGAAGAAGAAAAATGATGGATTGAAAAATGGAATGTAATAGATAACCATTTTTCAGAGTTCATTGCTATGAGAAATAAAAGCAAATTGGTGAACAAGACCATCAGGACCAGAATCAACAAATAAATGCTCAAGAGGCTCACAGTCCAGTGACGTCGTGACGGCAATGTGATACCTGACTCTCCATCACATCTTATCTTTGTGAGGACACTGCCTCCTTCCTGGTTGCATCCTGACCACATTGTAGCTTCATCTGCCAGCCAGCTACATATATCTTAGGAGTCCTTCCAGGCCACCTGCCTCTAGAAATGGTCTGCATTAGCTTCTTGAAGTCTCTTAAAAGTGTGCTCTGGTTGCCAATAACAGTTATAATTGCTCACCATTCAAGAATTTGAAATCCATTTACAATAATCAAATATCAAAAGTTGAAGGCTATGATATACATACCATAAAAATTGATTTGCATCAATCACCAAAGTGGTATAAAGAGTGGTAGCACGTCATTGTTGCTGGAGAAAAGTTAAGGCTTAAAAAAGATATATTATTCTTTATAAAATCTTTGAACCTGCGGAAAGTTTTACATGCCCTATTAGAGATTTTTATCTTAGCATCCATGACTACAGAAGGATGAAACATCCTGTTTGGGGTTCAACCATAGAAGACCATCTATTCCAATTTGTAATGTATTTAAAAAATATTTGCACC
Organism: Ischnura elegans; assembly: GCF_921293095.1. Taxonomy (NCBI): domain Eukaryota; kingdom Metazoa; phylum Arthropoda; class Insecta; order Odonata; family Coenagrionidae; genus Ischnura; species Ischnura elegans. Next base: position 109,881,037 of record NC_060254.1, on the reverse strand, counting down.
ATCTGAATAACAGCCTGATGATTTATGTGGGCTTACACTGTTGTAGCTCATTGGTACCAAATATCCATCAATCAAGCATAGCGGAATCCTGTGGAAATTGACAGGATACTATTTTTGGGTCATTCCCTGCCTTTAGTCATCATTTTTTGTGGATATCTTTTCTTTTCCTAACTGTAGCGTTTAGAATTTTCAGATGTTCTTTCCAAATCAGTGGCTGACCTTTTAACCATTGCTTAGCTTTCATTCCTGCTCTCTGAAAAATATCTTGTTCTACCCTCAATTTTCTTCCCCTGAGGTCCTTTCTATTATGGGCATGTTTTGGCCAATTACTATATGTTGCTCTGAGATATCAGATAATTCTACATCAAATTAATGGCGACTTAAAGAGAGAGTTCTTTCAAAGCATATGTGTCGTTGACTTTTCTTTATGAACAATATTTTTTTCATTCTAGGAAATGTCTGTGAGTCGTGGATCAAAAATGGCCTCAAAAAGTGGTAGTCCCATGGTGCTATTTATGGGTGCAATAGTTGGGACCACTGCTATTATTGCTGGGTGGAGATTTGTGGTACAGCCATTCCTAGAGCGGAGGAGATATCAACAGTCAGAAAATTATGTAAACCAATTGTTAAAAGCTAAGCAAGAGAAATCAGATTAATGAACAATGGGTGAAGTATGGAAAGCTGATGCAGTTTTTGTGCAATGAAAATAGCTGTTGGATTTTTTTTCCATCTTAGATGTTTCTGTAGTGAAGTATACTAATAAAATAATTTGTTTTGTTTCCTATTGCTTGATTTCATGTAAATTGAGATTTGCATTTAAGTTGGTTTTACTTTGTATGTGTGAGTGCACTTTTTTCTGATCCAGTGAAATTTAAAAGAAGTAATATAAGTAAAATTTATCCAACCAAGAAGCCGTAAAATGGAATACCACACGTTTAAAAATGAGTCAGTGAAATTTACAGCAGTGGCTCTTATTCAGTATTCATATGCTCGCCTAACATCAACCATGGTCCCAGCAGAAATTTGTGGTATGTGTCCCCAGATTTTGTTGGTGCATTGTTTATCTTGATAACAGGAAATATTGTGCATATTCCTGTGTACTTCTTGCTGCTATTTGCCTTCACTCACCTGCCTGCCCAAGTCTCTTTCTTGTAGCACCTGTTGAAGCCAGATTGCAAAGCATTTTTCATAAAATGGGCCTGTCCAGGTATGTAATAGTCTGGGGGCAAGGTCCAACTCAGACTTTTTTCTGAAGTCATGTTTAATGTGGAAGTTTGAATATTGGTAAACCATTTTGATTCCTGCAGCTTTGAGGATATCTGTCGGGCGGCAAAATCTTACGTGATGGCACGACGACAGTTGCGGAAGGAAATTACATAGTACTGCAGGAACCAGTGACTTTGTACGCAGTCACGCATACGAGTACAAAGTTAAATACACCAAAGGATGGAGTTCGCCATGAAAAAATATTTGACTTTGCACCCGTGCACGTGACTGCATACAAAGTCACTTGTTGCTGCAGTGCTTTGAAATTCGTCGTCGCAGACCAGCGACAAAATGAGGGTTTTTCTCCCGACAGTGGCTTAGTAAGCATGACCCTCGCCACATGTGCCACAGTGTGGACTTGTGACACCAACATCTTGTTCGGTAAAACCCATCCCGAAGTTCGCTCCGAGGAAATGGCTTGGTGGTGTAACTGGCTGACACGCCTGACCGGCAATCGGGAGATCCGGGTTTGAATCCCAGCTAAGTCAAATATGTATTTTTTCATGGCGAACTTCATCCTTTGGTGTAGGAAATTATATATTTCAATTGAAGAAAATTATCAAATCGTAAAACAAGTATGCACAACTTATTGCCGTCACCCGCTCCTTCACTGATTCTGTTCCAGCAATTAGTTCAGTCAGTGCTCTCAAGGGCTATTCATGCATCACACTTGAAAGACAACATGAGAAAAAATGACATGACATTTAAAAAAATATGTATTTGGTCATGGATTCATTGCATCTCAGTTCGGCTGTAGTTGTGAAATTGTTACAAAAAATGAGCATGATTACATTTTAAGTGTTAGATAATTCTTCGTTTTTGGACTATAATTTTTTTGAAAAGCATCAAAACAGATAAGATACCTTATTATTTGATGAAAATTATCGCTAAGTAATTTCTAACTAATCTAAGCCTGTCGTATTCGCCACACCTTTTAATGAACCGCTTACAGTTTGAGATGTGATAACATCCAGAATGCCTTCAGCTTTAACAATCACCGAAGGCTTGCACGAATGTGTCAAAAATTGAGCTCTCTCCCTTGTCAAAAATATTTAGTGCCATTATTCAAATATTTTCAAGGGAAGAACACTGAGTTCCTATTTCGCAATGCAGTGGCATTCCTTCCACAAAAAATTTCCTCCTGGAGACAAGTCTTCTATCGGGAATGTTTCTCTCTTGTCCTGTTGTCACTTCTTGCTGTGGCTGCTGCGAATCATGAATCATACTGCTGCCATGCAACAAGGATGCTGATGACTTTTGGCAAATTGCATGCAAGGATTTACCTTTATTGGAAGCAAAAAATGTGCAATTTGGGCAGGTGGTACGTTTTTGAGCATGACTGTTCTTTTAAGGCTCTAAATTGTCTACATGTTTGTCAGTTTACTCTATTCCTTTGGGTAATTCTATCATTTTATTTTTGCTCATTTACGATTTTTTGTAGGGCATCTTGCCCTTAATATTTGCCTGCTGGTAAGAATTTTAACCCATTTTCGTAAAGAATTTTCAGAAGGAATTTATGCAATTAATGCCTGACTCGCTGAAATGATTTTTAAAGGAATTTTCTTTCTTGCCAAAATACCTCATGCATATTTGTAAAAATAGGAAATCACTCTGTTTGTTGCCTAACATAGTTGACATAATTATTCCAGGACTAAGCCAAAAACAACTGTCTATGGAATTCAGTGACAAAACCGTTCGTGTTGCTTGTAAGGAATGGGATCATCTTAAGGTTAGTGGAATATGAGCAGTTTCTGGTAGGAAGTGCACCTTCACATCTTTTTCTTGTCTGTATCATTTTTGAGTGAATCAGAGGGAGCATGTGTGTATGGAAATTCTCCAGTTACGATATTTTTACATTCAGCCCCAAGAGTGCAGTCTCTCAATTTTAATTATCAATGATTTATCTTGAAAATTCTATTTGTCCTGATGCTCCCTATAATAATAATAATATTTTATTCACCTGTTTGGTCATACATAATGTAGACATAGGCTTTGTCATAATGTAATATGTCGATCGATTCCAATTTTGGCTAACCATTAATTTTTTTCTGCTGTTGATTTTATAGATCGTAGCAAAAAGTGGGAGAGAGATCAAATATGAATACTCAAACTAGTGACATTTGCAAAAATAATTATTTTTCTACATATTGATAGCTCTTAGTATATATGTACAGTAGATTCCGGTTAATGGGTCCACCGGTTACTTGGGGCAGCCGCTTAATTGGGGCAAATATTGAAGAACCGAATCCAATTGAAGAATATCCCAGAGTTTTCTCCGCTTAATTGGGACAGCATGCCGCTTTATTGGGCCATGAGTCGGCGACATTGACTCTATGCTCGCGACGAAATTAAAATTTTTACGTATCAGAATACTGTTTTTTATATTTTCCTTCTTTCATTTAGTCTTATTCTTCTCAAGTGTACCTATTCTGCCTTAATCTTAAAACTCTTGTTCTTATATCATCCGTGTGAGGAATCGGATTCCGTTTCCCGACCATGAGACCTCATTCAACGTAGTGATGTGTTCAAGAGGAGAGGACTCCTGTGGCAGGCTATAGGTGGTAGAATGAGCCCGGGATAGTTAGAAAGAACTGATGACACCCGTGGTGAGGGTGTAAGAGCGAGTACGGGCCAATTTCTAGGAATTACAGGCTGATTTTGAACAGAGGAGACGGTACGAGGCGAACAATTTCGCTTGCAAAGAGCTTTTTTTTGCAGCATGTTGAACAAAATTCAACTTACTCATGAAATCTATCCTTTTAATTCCTTTTCCTCTACACAACTGAGTAGTCACTATTGGAGAATTAAGTTTCTTCGTTCCTTTCTCTTTTCCCCATCACTCTCCCAGTAGTCTATGCATGCACAAAAGACATTTTCCTCTTCACTTGTACCTAGTCATCTGTGAACTAGCAGTCTAAAACCAGTTTAAATGGTGCGCATATTTGGTGGGATTTATCTCGTGCTCTACGATCTAAGTGAACCTAGGATAAGTGATATTGTTTTAAGTCTGAGATTCAGTGAGGCTCCATTTCTTGAATAATATGCCGCTTTAAGACCTTTTACTCGCTAAAATTTGCTATACTCGACAAAAATAAAGATTATCCTCAATCCAGTCATCTCCGTTTGGCTGAGATTACCGGGATGCCGAAATTGACGATAGCTCATTTATTGAAGCAACAGGATAAACTAAGAGAGGAATGGAGTCAAAAAGGAAAGCAAGCATCGTCTATGAAACGCAAGCGTCAACGCAAGGATCCAGATGTTGAGGGCGATTTAAATCAATGGTATTCCATTGTAAACGATCGAGGGATTTGTGTAAGCGGTCCAATGTTAAATAAGAAGTCGGAGGAACTAGCTTTGAAACTTAGTCATGACCATTTTAAGGCAACAGATGGTTGGCATCTCGATGGAAGACCAGAAACGAAATAAAATTCAAGAGAGCTAACGGAGAAAAAAGTGCTGATGCCGTGAGTGCAGACGATTGGAAATTGAACAAACTGCCCAAGTTACTCGTGAATTTTTGCGCTGATGGCATTTACAATGCCAATGAAACGGGACTGTAATACCGAGCAACACCAAATGACTCTTTTTATTGCAGTCATGTAAGACCAACGGGCTTAAAAAAATCGTTGGATCGCATCACTGTTTAATATTGTTTAAATGTTTCGGGAACTGACGAAAAACTCTTTTGGCAATTCTGGAAAGTGCTATTGCTTTATAAGCAGTTTACCATCAGAGTACCAAGCCAATAGCAAGGTAGCGATGACAGTGAGCCTCTTTACGCAATGATTGACCAGTGGGGATATAGAATTAGCATGGAAATCAGAAAGGTTCTTCTTGTACTTGACAATGGTATGGCACATGCTAATTGCCAAAATGTGTGTTAAAAAATTACCAGTTGGAATTTCTGCTTGGAAACATAACGTCCTTGGAGCAACCAATGGATATGGGGATCATTAAAAATTTGTGAACACTTTACCGTGGGAAATAAGTAGATAATATTCTAGAATCTATAGAAGATAACCTTCTGATATCATCATCCACCGCCAACGGGCTAAGCTCAAAGGTGAACATTCAGCAAGCAATATTGTTTCTGGCTAAAAGCTGGCCTGATGTCAAATGTCAAAAAAATTCAAAATTGTTTTTTCATTGCGATTTCTAAAGTTTCAGTGCAGTGTACAACATTACAGCAGAATCTGAAAATGTATTCAACTCCAAACTGTGCCACATAACAAGCCATGAAGAGCTCGATAATATTCACTGCAATTTGGACCAATGAAAACTGTGAGCTTGATATTGCTGAAACCATATTACACAGGCAACAGTGAAGCTGAAGGTGAGGATGGTGATGGAGATGAAATCGCACCTGAACGTAGCTAAGTGATACCTCTGGATGCAAGGAGGTTCATTGAGGGTTTACGACTCTTCTTCATGTGAAAGGCAATGAAGATAGCCCAAGGTCGTCATTGGATTTCTGTGCCAACTTGGGTCGTACGACAAGGATGACGAGAATGCTGCAGAGAACATTAGAAAAAATTCCTTGGACGAGGAGATACGATTTGAAATGAAAGTACTTGCATGTTTAGGAATTTAAGGAATCACATATTATTATCTAATTAATCGTGAATTTTTCTTCAATAGGAGTTAGTAAATGACATTCATCCAGCATCGCCTGAGACTGTGATAAATGTTTTCAACAAAGATTACTATCATTCTTAAAAATGCTAATAAATGAACTAATCTCGCTGATATATTAAACAAATTAATAGTTTAATAAACATTGTTTGCATTATAACCATTCTTTAGTCTTCTTTCTATCATTTCAAAGTTTGTTTATGTACATGAATGGGATAGTTCGCTTAATTGGGGCAGCCGCTTAATTGGGGCAAAGTGTGCCTGTCCCGATGTGTCCCAATTAACCGGAATCTACTGTATATGGAAGAGGATGGCCTTTCCTCTCATGCTGGTTATTCCAATTTGAAATTACACATATCCATGTATGTAAAACAGGAAGTCTATTTGTCTGTCACCATGTGTTTCCGTACGACTGCATGGATTGCGACTAAAGTTATTACATATATACAGGGGCGACGACTCATAAAAAATATTGGGGGGGCCCATATCCGAGGTCTTGCCCCGGGAAGAGGTTAAATTCAAAGTGTGTCGTAGCACCGAAACACTATCATGATTCACACCACCTGATTCAGTCAACCTGCTTCACCTTATAATTATTTGTTTTAACACATTGTTGAATTTATTTTAAAAGGTAACTATCGTCAAACATGGGAAATAAAAATTACCAATATATTTTTGTGATTTCACAAAGCATAATATAACTTAATTATTTTCTTGAAATATTGAGGGGGCTCCGCCCCCCCAAACGAATCTTTGAGGGGGCTCGGGCCCCCTCAGGCCCCATAGAGTCGGTGCCACTGCATACATAGGTGTATCTCATGTTCCCAAACCCTATAGTGCTACTTTTGTTTGCTTCTATTGCGTTGTTTCCTCATTACCTTTTTTTATTTCACGTCATACAACTTCTGTGGTTGGACAGGGAAGGCATATTCCTGGGAGGGCATACCTCTTGACGTGCTCAAGGAGTAAACATAAAATTTCTGCTCTGTGGACATGAATTCCAAGGTTCATGTTTCCCCCTACTGTGGGGACTCTCCCAAGTGGCCTGCTTGTGTGTAATTTATATTTTACTAGATAACTACATATTAATAATATCGGAGTCATTGGAATGGTAGAGGAAACAGTGATAATTAAATTATCCAACACTGAATAAATTTCAAGATGTTTAACAGTGATTAAATATGCTATTAATGCACCATTAGATTACATTTAACTGGGTTCCCACTCAACCTTGAAAACCATGAATAAGCCGTGAATTTCGTATACCGTGAAAAAACCTGGAAATAGCCGTGAATTTCATCATAAAACCTTCAAAATATCTCAATCTTGATTTTACGATCGTACAACTACGATTGACGTATTAAAATAAAAATGGATATTTCGATCATATTTCAAGGTCAGTCACGCGCAGACATGGCCACGGATTCATCTGCACACGGATATTCGAAGCGCAATTATTTGTCCGTGTGCCGTGATGACACATTGACCTTAAGCCTGTACCAAAGACTGGTAACCAAAATGTTCATGAACACTTGCAAAAATTCAGACTCTTCTTAATTTCCCTGGCACCGTGGTCTCACCATTTTCTCACTCACAACCATTCGCCAGAGCTGAATTTTGCAAACGTTATGTGACGTCAGAAGAGATACCGCTTTGATTGCTACGTTGGCATTCACGGTGTCTGTCGAGTTTGTTAAATTTTTAGTGAACGTGAGCCAATGATTGTTATGTGATCAATATTTCTGCCTAAAATGGTTTATCTACAAACCGTGAATTTGAAGACATTTAGACCGTGAAAACCTGGAAAAACCGTGAATTTTATAATTTAGATTGTGTGTGTGGGAACCCTGATTTAAGCATTTTAGGATTTAATGAAATTCACTGAAAATAATGCTACACATCATCAAAACATGATTGGGTTTTTTAGGAGTGGAAAAATAGAAAGATTTTGTAGGTTATTCAATTATTCAAGTAAAAGCTCTCTTGTGGAGGAAAGGAACATTTTTGGTAGTGAAACTTCCTCAGTCAGAGAGATAAGTCTCTCCCTTTTCTCAGAATTATATATGTATTTGTTGTGGCTGAAATTCCTTAGTTTACCTTAGGTCATGCTTATGAGCTATTGTTTTTAGTCATGCTTATGTGATATTATTTTTTCACAGTTAATTGTAGATAACCGAAATTGTGTGTAATAGTTCAGGACAACCAAATGTTACCCCTTATTAAAGGTTCACACCTGAATCTCACTTTCTGTAATCATTGCATTACTATGCTTTTCCCTACCTGATTCTTGATTATATTTTCAACTTGTGTTTTTTAAGGACCAAATTGAATACATTTTCTGGAAATTAATACAAAATTTTAATTGAAACCTTGGGATTTTCCCAACCAAATGCCATTTGCGTAATGTAATGTCCTTAATTTTTTATACATATTTAATGGCTGATGTCGCTAGATATGCCAAGGTATAATCGAAGCAACACCTCAACAGATGTCTTGGGAGATACGGTGAGAATGATCCAAGAACAATGTTAACTGCCAAGACCTCTCAGGAAATCAGTTTCAGCATCAGTGAGACAGTGATGGGCCAAAGGATGTGAGGAAGTTACACTTCTACAAAATGGAGTCCGTACACAGCAGACCCAACTATCATTTCCTTTCATTGTTTGAATCGAATCAATAAGATAGTTCCAATAGATGCATTCCAATACCCACTGATTAATGGTAGTGCGTGGCTAAAAATACATACTTAGTTTTTTTGTTGCAAAGCAGTCTTTTCTACCTTCTTTGTAAGTTATTTTGTGATAAGGACATCAAAAGATTTGTTTTATAATTGCTATAAAAGAAATATTCACGTTTACTTGGTTAAGAATATGTGATTCCTAAATATCTCTTTCACTTATAAACCTGCAAGTACTTACCATTTAAATCTTATCTCCTCGTCTGAGGAATTTGTCTAATGTACCCTGCTGTATTCTCGTCATCCTTGTCGCACGAACAAAGTCGGCGCAGACATCCAATGAATACATTGGGCTGCCTTCATAGCCCTCTTGCATAAAGAAGAGTCGTACCCCCTCAACAAACCTCCTTGCATCTTGAGATGTCACTCGGCTACACTTAGGTGCGATTTCATCTCTATCCTCGCCTTCAGCTTCACCTCGTGTGCCTGCATAATACATGTAGTTTCAACAGTATCATCTTCACAGTTTTCGTTTGTGCCATAGCAGTCCAAATTGCAGTCCATATTATCGAACTCTTCATGGCTTGTTACTTGGTGCTGTTTCCAGTTGAATTCACTTTAAGGTTCTGCTGGAATGTTGACAACTGCATTGGAATTTTTTCAGCAAGTAAAAGGTCCTTACGTGGCATATTACTCGAGAAAAGCAGTGTTATTGAACTCTCACCACTAAAACAATATAACTTATTGAGGGTTCACTTAGATCGTAGAACAGAAGATAAATCTCACCAAACATGCGCACTGCAGACACTGGTTTTAGACTGTTGGTTCTAAGTTGACTAATTGTCAGTGGAGAGAAAAATTACTTCTGGGAATACAACAACTGCTGACATGGGGATGGAAAAAAGAAATGTTATAATCTTCTAATGGTGATAGCTCAGTTATATAGTGGAAAGTGGGAGAGGGGATAGACCACGAGTCAGTTGAATTTTGGGCAAGATGTCACAAACACAAAGCTCTAGGTGAGCAACATTGTTTATCTCGACCAGTCTGCTCGACATCGGCGAGTAATCTCTATAATTTGGCTTGTACCCGGTTGTATCGTGAACCCTCAGCATGGGTGTCACCACTTCTTTATCATTATCCCAGGTTTATTCTATCATCTACAGCCAAACTGCCGTCACAGGAGTCCTCTCCTCTTTAAAAAAAAAAACATTACATTGAATGAGGTCTCGTGGTCGGGAAACTGAATCCGAATCCTCTCATGGACAGTATAACTACAGGAGCTTTGAGAATAAGGCAGAAATAGGTATGTACCCTTGTGAAAAATACAACTAAATTAAAAGAGTAGAATGTTTTTAAAAAAAAGTACATATTATGATATGAAAAATTTTTAATTTCATCGCAGGTATAGTCTATGTCGCCGACTCATGGCCCAATAAAGCGGCATGCAATCCCAGTTAAGTGGAGAAAACTCTAGCATATTTTACGATTGGGTTCTGTTCTCCAAGATCTGCCCAAGCGGCTGCCCCAAATAACCGGTGGACACATTTACCGGAATCTACTACTATTTGATTCATTCGTCTTAACCCCTTGTGGGCAAGACACCCGCAACGCATAACATACTCGATTTTTATCTACGTCACAGGATACGTGTACAGAGCGTTAAAAAAATGTGATACATTTTTGGGCCTATAAGTGTCTTTCTTTTCGGGATCAAATTTGTCCTATGCAGGAAAGTTAACTGCTCATATCAGGGTCTTACATCGTAATTTTTTTTCAAAATAACATATTATTTGCCACTCTTGCCTGAGGGCTAAAATTTCAAATAAAGGCTTATTTTGTAGACAAACACCTATGGAGAATACGTAAATAGCTGCGACTGAATCCGTGTTTTGTTGGAGCTCGCCTCCTTCCATATGCTCAGCCATCAGTCTTGCTTATCAGATCTCACTATCCCAAGTCGCATGCGCACTGAGATTTCTTCTAAATTACTGCTGAGCAGGTTACATTGAGTAATTGTTGATGGAGACTTTCGTGGGGTGGTGCAGCATGCTTAGCAAGGTTTTTGGGTTGACCTCTGTGTCGTTTCATCTTCATGACGACAGTTTTGCCGGCGTTGCAGCTGGCATCTTCAGGTTCGAAATGTTTGATTCTCTACGCCATCCCGCCATTGTCGAGCACGTATGGGGAGGACCAACACACAATGTGGACTTTGAAAATGCAAAAATCATCGCTAGAGAAAAGCATTACTTTCCCTGACTCATACGAGAGGCTGTCGAAATAGCAAAAACATTCACATTCAACAGGGAGGACAGCTATTTGCTCGAAAACACCTGGAAGAGACTCTTACCCAAACGGACCAATCAGAACACACCTAGCCCAAACCAAGGCCTATGTGAGACGGGCAAAAACCTGCAACAAACACTTTGAACCTAAAGACGCCAGCTGCAATGCCGGCGAAACTGTCGTCATGGAGATGAAATGGCACGGACGTCAAAAACCTTGCTACGCATGCTACATTGAGTAATTATTTATCACTGCTTCATGTGGATTGTAACTATTTTATACTTGAGTTTTTACATTGGATGTTTGCTGAGCTGGATTATTGAGTTGTTCTCGCTTTCACTCGTTGGGGGTCTCTGCCCCCCAGAAAAGGCATGCAGTGTTTTATGGTCACCCTGCCATTTCTTACAATTTTTCCTTGCCGTTTGTTTCTTAAGGATCGTTTTTTTTCCAAATAGCTAGATTAGAAATATGCAAAATTCTGCAGATAAATAAATCATTCTCCTTGACTGGGATTCGATCATACATTTGTGCATGTGGGAGACTCCGTAAAGTAATCACTGTGGCTAGTCCTGGTATACTTTTAGGAGGAGTTGAGTTTCAGCAAATAAATAAGCGCATTAGAATTCAGTAGCCATGCAACATCTTCTGGACCTCGTGACAGGTTTTGTGAAGTTTTAAGATCAGAAAAATGTCCACAGTGTGTGTGCAGAATCTAATCATCCATCACTGAGACTTGATCTGTGGAACCTTGGATATCGTTGCATGATACTTTACCCACTACACCACCGGAACAATTGTGCCCTAAGGCAGCCTCAATGTCCAATATGTTGGCTGTGTTGGCTGATGTCACGACAAGAGTAAACGCCTTTCTTAGGTGAGTCGTGGGCAAAGCATACTTCGGAGAATATGGGGAAGAATTCGGAGCTGGATCTTCTGTGCGTTCTCATAATGCGACGGATATGATAACTTCCCAGGTATAAGGGGCACATAGATTTTTAAATTCCCGGTTGTATGAGAATATTACGAAGGCAAAATTTTGGAAGATGGCCGATTTGGATTTGGTGTCTGAAAGCGACCAAATCCTGAATATGCTGCTTTTAGATGGCAAGGAGCTGTGCGTTAATTTTTTCTGCCACTAAACTTAAAATAGAATATAATTGTTGGTTTATCATTATTGCCAAATTTATTGCTACAGAGATTGCTGTAAATATTACAAAATCACACAGGAATAACAATGTTTTCATATTTTACAAAAAACCTACCAAAAATCCATCTTTTTACACTAATCACAATTATTGCTTCAAGGTATAACTTTTTTTTAACTATGAAAGGACGGTCAAAACTATCAAAATGAATCCAGATGAATATTGTAAACCCTTTCTTTTTCACTTGACATAATAGTGCAAAAGAAAAATGTGTCATAAATGAAATGGATTAATCCGCAAGTGATGGTGGATAAATTCATAAGTAACAGCATCTCCATCAAATGGAAATGACTAATATTTATACAAAAAGGTACTATTACTATCCTCCTATCAACTATTTTCATAAACAATTTCAGAATAGATTTTTTTAATGCATTCAATCACCTGGAAACTGATTCATTTGCAACATTCTTTATTTCCTTATCCCACACTGAGTGGAGTGATTCGGATGTTGTGGCCCAAAAGTGCTTCAGCTGCTTCCATCCCAATTTTGCTGTGGTCATCACGTAATCATTTGTGGGATTAAGTGAGTAGGAATAAGCACCTAAAATTAAGCTCTGAGCATATCTTGCTGCAATGCATGTCTGAAAAAAATAGTTGAGAAAAGTTTTCGTAAGCTTTTGCAACACAAAATAATAATAGAAAATTATCTTAGATTGAAGAATTACCCTCAAAATTTTCATCTCTGATTCAGGAAGTTGCCGTACAGAGGTGTATCCAGCCAAAAAGCATGCGCCCGCTTCAAGCTGATCCATATGTTTACACTGAAGCATCATGTAGCACATAGCAATGGCCAGTTCAAAAATGTAACAAGAAAAATGGGAGTCTCCAAAGTCCAATATAGCTGAAACCCTCCATTCTCCCTCTGGCATTTGGGCACACAGTATATTCTGCTCATTGAAGTCTCCATGCACCATGCCTGAAATTTTAAATTCAAGGACAAGACATAGACGGAAATGGCTGTAGATTTTTCACTTCAATAGGGTAGTTTCCTTCATCAAAGAAAACGAAAGGCAATGGTCCATTTTTATCCTTATTTGAAAAGGGCCACATTGGCGCCCATGTGATGCCACTCCACGTGACATCACAGGGACCTAGTTTCTATACGAGAAGATAGGAGTTATACATCGTCTGAGGTTACCATTGCATGCATGAGGCGCAGAGCTCAGGGAAACACGTCTTAATAATCACTTATTAAAACTGGCTAAGGTCGGAAAGTTTTCTTCATTTGATAAGGTATTAATAATCCTTATTTAAGCCAAGCGCTACCAGCCAGCAGGGTACTCAGCTACCCGCTAGCAGCCTGCGTCGTATCAGCGCTAAGCCTCGCCTCAAGGTCACCTCACTTGCGGCAGCGGGAACCAGAAATACGTCACACGGAGAGATTTCCCGGCATTCATACGCGTCGCGTTTTCGCGCGCTTGAAAATTTTCACTTCTCATTTAATCGCGAAAAATAGATATCGTCATTTAAAAATCTAAAAGCGTGAAATACGTTCTCCAGGAGTAATAATCTTTCGATTTAGGCAATAAAAAAATAATAGGAAACCACCCTATTAGCCCGAGAAGTAGGCAACAGATAAAAAGGATAATCTCTACTTTTCAAACTCTATCGCAATAGACTGCGGAGGTGCTCAAGACAAAAGGAAAAGAATGGAGAAGTTGATAAGGATGGAGAGGAAAAGGAATGAGGAAGTGTGAGACATGAGGGTGCAAAAAATGCACGACGAGATGACGAGAGGGTGTGAATGGAGTGCTATACATTAGGGGGAGGGAGGGCACGGTGAATATGGTATTTGATACTTTTTCAACCTTATCTGATTGTACATTTGAAATGCATACCTTTCTCCAAAGATTCCATGGATGGTGACACCTCCCTCTCAAAACAATCAATTATTCGACCAACCATCTCTCTATCATCAAGACTCTTCACAGCAAAGAGAAACTTTTTCAGTTCAGGCACTGAGGATAGACTCCAGAGAGATTTGTGAGATGCATAGACTGGATGGCTAAAATCCTAAATCAGGAAAACACAAACTGTCACACAATGAATTTAAAAAACTTCAGCCCTTTTCCGTACTTGCATTTCTGATACCTTGAGGATATTGTCCAATTTAGCTACATACATCCCAGCATCAATAAATAGTTCTCGAGAAGACGGAACATTACAAAAGAGAGTTCCAGGCTGGTATTCCAAAAGTCTGACAAGATGTTTTCCAGGTGGATGTCCAGGTGGAGCTAGGAGTGATTCAAAATGCAGGTTGAGAAATAAGTAGTGCCCCAGTGAAATCCATATCCACACAAATTTAACTAGCTATAGTGATTAAAGTTGAAAACTAATCTGTGAGCAGCACTGCTGATACCACAGAGTGATTAGACAAGTTTTGAGATTGTGGTGCATTAATTGCATTCATGTGTGTGTTCCTTTTAATTTCGTTGCACTCTCGCATCAACCTATGAAGTTTGATTTACCATTTCATCACATCACTTTCTGCTTTTACTCATTGAAATTTAGCTCAAGTGGGAGTATACATAGATGCTTTAGGCTTCATACTGTGGAATTCTATAATATTAGTAAATCATTAAATCTTGGTCACCTGATGATAATACAAAAGGTATTGAAACTGGTCATGTAAATAAAATTTAAGTACATACATATATATTTGTGGAAAATTGCCAGTAAGTTTTAATTTAGCATTATCAAGTAGGAGTTTCATCAAGTAATACAGCCAGTTGAAAGGGGTTTATGAAGGAGAGCAAATGGAAATGCATATTTAAGTGGACAGTGGTAAGCTTTTTACAGTGGATATGCTCTGTGCTTAAAGAGCAAAGATAGGCAAATTCATGTAAACTAGGTACCTCACACATGAATTTTCAAAATATCATTTCCTAGCTTAACCTGTCTGATACCAAATTCATGCTTAGCATTTTTAAAATGCATCCATTCAAATAAAACCTCTATCTAAATACTAAAGGTGCTAGGGTTCGGATATAGCAATAAAATCGCTTGGAGGAAACTTTGATGCCAAAGAGAAAGATGCCAAACTCTCTTTTTGAGAGAATTTTTTGAGATTGTGTCCATAAAAATTATTTTCATAACTTGCTGGCTGATGAAATTTGAAATCTTATCATTGATAAGCCTAAGCCCTTCTGCACAGCACTTCTGACATGCTGATTAAAGGGTTAGATCCTCACTGAGGGATTAGATGGAAGAAGGGACTTCCTAGTCCCAATGTCATTGAAGCATGACAAATTATTATTAGGTATTGTAATTGAAAGTGAATTCTTGGCTATTGAAATGATTCTCTCGACTGAGAAATGGAACGTCACAAATCAAAATTAGCTTTATTGTAACTTTATGAGCTTTTTTACCTTATTAATAATAATACATAATAGTAAAAAAATTAGATTGCATCACCAATGGAATATTTCCTTACCTTCAGGTACTGGTAGTTCGATAATCGAATGGTATTCATTCTGCAAAGTTGGCACAGGTTTTGGGCACATTATCTCATGGTTAACTGTAAAATTCAAATAGTTGAAAGTATTAACTTTGTTTGACTGCATGACTTTTATCATTTATTCCACCAATATTTTATCATGTTTTACTTACCAAGAAAGAGCATTATTTCTTTCTGCCCATCAACTAAAGATACATTCTTAGAATCCAAAGAGTTCATAACTTTAAATACATATCCATGTTCAGCTCCCTTAACTATGTTAGGATTTTCAATACCATCAGCCTGCAAGTTATGAAAGTAAGAAATATGTGATGAGGAAATGAATAGAAAAGTTTGATTAAAAAACTAAATGCATTATTCATTTTACTTACTTACTTACCAGCACATGGAAATTTTTGTCATCATATGCATTAAGTTCATGTATCTCTTTAGTCTTCACGCCAAACAGTTTCTGCACCAGGTCTTTGGCTAATTCAATGCTAATTATGGGGGTGATTTGTTGTCCTGGCTGAAGAAGATTTTCATTGCTGTCACCTCCACCATTATTATTCATCTTCATATAACTCTGTATAGCCTGAAACAATAAGAGAGAAAATTCATACAAAACACTTAAATGTATGATAAAATTAAAGGAACAAGACAAAAATACTGTACTTTAAGATAGTGGAATTAAATTACCAAAATTTTAGGGGACCTAACAGTCTTCATAAATTTTTAACGGAGGTGTAATTGAAGTTAGCTGAGGCTTGCAATGTTTAAAATTGTCATGTTAAAATTTCAGTGGAGTAAACTGTTTAATTCAAACTACAACGGATAAATCTCAATTTCTCATATAAGTATCGCAAGTAATTGGTAGCAAAATTGCAGAAGTATTTTGTGCTTAAATACAGGCTACAGATTTTCTGCACAAAAAATGGTAAATTATGAACCAAAATAAAGTCAAAGAAATACTAAGACACGGAAGATGTTTTAAATTAACTCGCCCGATTCGTGAAAAATATATTTTCTCTCAATAAATTTTCAGCATTAAATTTGGTGTCAATGTTTGAACGATAGACCTACTCATACTCGGATGGAATTTAGACAGTGCGTTTTGTGTGTTGCGGCACATCAAGGATAGCGACGCAGGGGAGATAATGATCAACGAAGATATCGTATTGCCCACAATTTTATTAACAGAGTACTACAGGTGTTTCAATTGTTATACACTCATCATCAGAAACCAACAAAAATCCATTTTCGACAGATATCTTCGCAAATAGTTGTGTTGGGGTTGTGGGATGAGAGAACAGACGGAAGATAGGGAGCAGCAGCATGGAGAGATGGTTCGTCATATTCGCACGGCCCCCTCAGCGGGTTCATCATGAACATTTTTACCGCATTTTATTTCGTGAATAAAGATCTAACACTGTTGATTCACAGCAATAGCGCGAACAAGGCACGAAATTTAACTTCCGTCCATCAAATCCCGAGCAAAGCAGTTGATTTATGCACAAAGTCATTTTTGGATACCTTTTGCGCCGTTGAGGGAGACTCCATGCACGTTTACCGCGGGCTATTCTACACTCATTTCACTAAAGGCGCGAATTAATTAATAGCTGTGGTGTTTTTACATTAACCCTCTTACTGCCACCGGGCCGATGTATCGCCTGTTGAGCGAAAACTGCCAGGGGCCGATTTATCGGTCTGAATTATTTCACTTTTTTTTCGTGATTGTGGCTTTTTCAACGGCTGTAATTCATGTAAACCCCCTTAATCTATCTATGGTTATAAGATAGAAATATATGTTAAGAACTGGGAAAAAATATAGACGTATTAAATAAAATTAAGTAGCTGAAAAATTTTAAAATCTGAAATGTTGCAAATTCCGGAAAATAGCCTTGGCAGTCTTCGTACATTCCACCTGAAATGGGCTGGCAGTAAAAGGATTAATAACTTTAACGCTGTCAGGGACTGGTCGGTATTTTTTTTGTCAATAAATTTCTAAATATCTTTTCTTTAGGCCTAGGTTTCGGTCTGAATAAAAACCGCCATTGAGATCATAACAATACGGACTTACAGGGTAGGATTAAAAAGTAGTGGGACTGAATTTATGTTGCGCAAACGGAACGGTGGAGTGGGATAGGACCACCTGGGCCTGATAGTGGGGAGCATTCCTAAGAGTTCGACATTTTTTCCAGTCGCCTGCAAACAAGCGGAGAGTAAGCACGTAGGTTTCCGAGAACCTCCGTTTAGAAGTGCGGACGCGATACAGGATGGAGAAAATTCTTGAGCAGCACTATGCCATCAAATTCTGCGTCAAACTCTGTTACAAGGCGACGGAATGATTAAGGAAGCCTACGGGGATACTTCCACGAGCTGTTCAACATTATTCAAGTCAAATATGATGTTGGGGGAGGGGAGGGAGCTCGTTGAAGACGACCAGCTTGCCGGTCGCCAGTCAAATTCAAGGACTGAGGGAAATATGGCCAAATGAAAGGCGTGGTGTGGTTCACAGGGAGTTCGTAACCTCTGGATCGACAGTGAATGTATGTTCTTACGTCGAGGTGCTTGACAGGCTGCGCGAACATGTCCTCTGCAACCAATCGGCGAATGTTGGAAGCTTCACCACGACAATGCAGCGCGCTACTGGCGAGGGAGTTTCTGGCAAAGCACAGAGTTTCCACGTTGCCTCTCCCCCCCCCCCCCCCCAACTAAAGTCTAGATCTGGTACCACCATACTTCTTCCTCTTTCCTCGGCTCAAGCGAGACTTCAAGGGAAACAGATACAGCTCCGTAGATGACGTCTAAGGGGCCATGGCAGCATCTCCGCAAGGGATGCCGGAAAGCGAGTTCCCGGTGGCTTACGCGCTGTGGGAATCGCCTTATACGCATTGTTTCGAAGTAAAAGGGTGCTATTTTAAGGAATACTAAGGATTTACACCGATTAGTTAAATCAAAAATTTAAATTAATTCGGTCATTCTACTTTTTGATCCCAACCCACTGAAAAGATAATGACCAATTTCATGGTAGGATTATATTCCTGCAACGTAATGGGTAATATTATTACGTAATTACGCAATATGTCATTTTTACATCAAATACATATAAATTTCATATCACCGTTGCAACTTATTCGCCTCCATCCCCCAGATATAATATGGAAGTGATATGATTTAAATATGCTTCGGTATGTTTAGCACCATGTCTGCAAAAAAGACTTTTACGCAAGCAAAATATGGTAGTTGATTCCGCGAATGATAGATTGAAGGTAAATCGGCCGACACTCATCGAGTTACGATCTCATTCTGACGACAATGGTGCACCCACCTCACGTCTTAACAAAAACGGCTCTCATTCGCCAGACCCAAGGATCCCTTTCAGAAGGAAATAATTAAGGATTGCGTCAGGCCTAAAGAGCCGCGGATCCCCACGGGTGACCCGATTTTACACTCGAGGGCCGATTCGTCCTCGGGAGGAGGGGAGCGAATGATTCAGATGAAGGAAGACAGATGAACGCGAGGCGACCTAGGTCGAAGCAAGTACGCTACATTCAAAATTTCTATCTTGAATGGCATGACACGCTCCTCGATTTTTTTGTCATGCTATGCTTAATAGTAAAAGGTGATACACAAAATGAGAAATAAAAATTACTATAATCAAAATATGTTACTTTTAATCATGATTTAATTGCTTAAAATAGATTGCATGAAATATTTTCAACGGAAACCAATTTCCGTTTTTTTAAATAATATTTTTGCTATTTACTCGGATTTTTCATAGAATAAAGAATGCAAATAAGGCATCGACCATCTTTTAAAGCAGATTCATTGCTGTGAACGCGGTCCTTATATTCTGACGGTATATAAGGGCCAAGGCCGTGAAATAGACGACGAAAATTTTACGCAAGTGAAAACAACCTCCATCACGAAAGTATGCGTTATCCAGTTATTTTTGTACGATTCTCGCGTTTTTCGCAAAACGCTTCAAATTCTACTTTTATTTGTGAAGGTAAACATTAGAAAATATTTAAGTCAATATCTGAGATCAAGAGTCAACAGACAAAAGGGAGACGGAATAACCCCGCAATCGCCTTATTGATTTCATGGTACATATTTTAAGGCCGATTTACACGGTACGCGGAATTGCGCAATCTGACGTACGTGCGAAGGCACAATCAAAACTGCGTCGTGTAAAGCGGTGAATTGCTAGAACACATGCGTGGATGCGAGACGGCGAAATAGCCCCTGTTCTAATTTCGTTCATGCATTCGCGCAATTCCACGCCATTTTAGAAATTAATGCAGCTCTAATCTGCGCAATTTCGTGCCCCGTGTAAAACGGCCTTTAGACCTGCAAATCAAATATGAAAATTTTATCTCAGTAAAATGTACAGGTAACAACTACCGAGTAAAAAAAATAGGATTCAGGGGTAAAATCCTAATCCAAGAGATACAGATTATGGATAAGGGTCCTCTGAATATACCCTGAAGTTCAGACAATTAAAACATTAGTTATGATTAAGTTATATGGCAGGAAGCCAAATAAAAGTAAACGATCGAGGAAAGGAGATGCCCATAATTAAATAGTCGGCGACCCTGAGTGTGGATAGAGTTCAGGTAGAGGAATCGAGTTTTGGGAGAATATTTCACAGCGTACGATCAATTTGGGCGAGAGAGTCATGATTCATCATCACTGGTCAACAATCAGATTGGTTTGATGCAGCTCTCCACTCAGTTCTCCTATCAGCTGATATTTTCACACCTACGAATTTCTTCTCCACATCCTTCTTTACCTGCTCCATATATATTGTTCGAGGTCTTCCTTGATGGTCATGACTGACGACGCTAAATACAAGGGTAGCGAGCGGTGTGAGGAATCAAGGGGTTTAACTTTCCCTCCCTCCCCCAAAAGTGTGGGAGATATACCTTAACAAGTTCCTTCATTCAAATGAATCCCCCGAAAATTATTTAATCAACGCGAAAAACAGCACCGAGGCCGCTAAATTGGGTCAGTAAAAAATTGATAAACATCAAATAACAATTGTAGAAACAATAATTTTCTATAAATAACAAAACAACGGGGATTAATTACAAGGAAAGGTGCCATCAATGAGATAGGTGTGAGTCAGATATTTCAAGGGCGGAAGGGGTATTGACAGGGAGAGGCGTTGAAAAGGGAAGAAGGTGAGCGGTAAACTACTTATTGTTAAATACCCTTAAGGGTTATTAACAATTGACTGAATTTAGGTTGGTGTGAAGTTGCGGGTTGTGATGCGCAGCGGATGGAGACCCAAGGAGGGCCTCTACAACCACGAGGGCCGGGAACCAAGTAGTTCACCTCATTCGCGCAGTCACTTCGGGAGAAGGGTATAAATAAGGAGGAAGGAAAGAATGGGAACGGAAGCGCCGCCGCGATGCAAGCCCAACGACGCCTCCAGGGTAAGGATAGGGATGGAGGAATCCCACGCCGTCATTAGGGCGACGTGGGCCACCATTAGCGAAACCATAATTTGATTTAACTACAAAGGGGAAAGATTTTCCTATGAAGAAGAAAAATCCTACGGTACTTCCGTAGATGAGGCTGGGATGCGCAGTGAGGAGGAGGAAAGGAGATCAGTGCAGCGGAATGATCTATTGAGTGAAGAAACTTGAAGACAGATGGGATTCGGCGGCACATGTTGGAGCGGATAGGCCGAGCGAAAGGAGTGCGTATGTCCTCAGGAGAGGAGAGGCAATGAACGGAGGCACGCGCTGTGGAGAAGTAACTCCAATCCACAAAACCCCCAAAGCTATTTTTCCTGACAAGGATATTCATAGCTCAGAGTTGGAAAATACCATGATGATTTTCATGGGTAAAAAACTGAAGTTCATAAACACGCGGATATAGGATGGTGCGCAAGCGCAGCAGAGAGAGGAAACTCAATCACGGATAGAAAGAATCGCAATCTGACGGAATTAAACAGTAAAAATGGGAGCGGTGGCTGGCCGGGGAGTTTTGAAACTACTTCTATGTAAAACTCATTTCTTATCAGGAAAATTGTGAGAATTTGACTCACAAAAAATTATTTCTACCGAAAGTGCTGATTTCTTTTTCTGCATAAATAAGATTTTAGTTTATTTAGTTGTCATAATTTAGTTTCCTATACGAACGCAACAGCAGTACTACAAAATCCCAAATTTAATGACGCTAAAAACTTGTATAATATTATAGACGATTTTCAGAATACAAGGTGCGTTCTGAAATTACTAAAATTTGTTTAGAAATTCATTGAACATATTTGCACAAATACTTTAAATTCTTCAAATTAGGTGCTTCCCTTGGGGTTCAATATATATTTTCCAGCGAGTGTGCAATGACCGTTAGGCGCCCAGGAAGGCTTCTTCGGGGACCTCTCGCTGAGGCCTTGTCACGACTGACTGTCTCTCTGCTAAGGACGAAAAAAATTGGGTTCATTTCAGGACTACTTTCGTCTGAGGTAATAGGAAGAAGTCTGTTGGGGCAACTTTAGGACTTTAGGGGCTGGGACAGCGTTTGAACTTCGTGTTTTGCCAGGAACTCGAGTACTCGAAGAGCGTTGTCGCATGGCGCTGTGTCGAGACGGAGTAGCCAGGTAGCGGAGATGTCTTTTCTCGTCCTGATGACCCTTCTTCTGAGTCTTTCCAGCACTTACATGTGATAGGCAGCATTAACTATCTTTCTTTGAGAAGCAAATTCCTTATAGACCACTCCTTTGCTGTCTACAAAGACAACGAGCTCTTATTTCACTTTTGATTTGCTCCTTCTAGTCATTTTGGGGATTCACCTCTTCCCGGCCCTTCTTTAAGTCCTTTTACCATCTCAAAACTTGTGAGTAAGACAGAACAGAGTTTCCATGAGCCTCATGAATCATTTTGCTAGTTTACTCAGGAGTTTTTTTTTCAGTTAGGCACAAGTGTTACTCTTTGCCCCATCGTCGATTCCATTTTTTTCGTGACTCGGGCGACGCGGAGAGGTTTGCAATAACTGTCGATCTGCAGCTTCCACAGCTTGGAGAACACATAAACCGGTTTCGTTGTAAAGATTAGCATTTACCCCAACTACTCCAAGTGGTTTGATCCCACTCCGACCAATAGAAGCGGTGCAAGAAATTCAATTGCATTACTTTCGGAACGCACCCGGTATGCATAAGCAGACCACCAAGCTAGCGAGCTCACTCTTATCACCGGTGTATTCAGCAGGGATTTATGCAACCGATTGCCCCAGATGTGGCCCAAGGTATTGGCCAAGAGATGGCCTTGGTAATGGTTCCAGCCACCAGGGAAGAATTACACGCAGAAGGGGAAATGAAATGAATGATTCGCACACTCACACAGACATTAGGATAGATAAGGCGCTTCGAGGAGCGCCGATCCCAGCAATAAGAAATAACCATTCTAGTTACACAATCTCAAATTCGCATTCATGCAGATCGCCTTTGGCAAATATACACACTCAAATACAAAGAAGAGAATGACTCGAGTAGTGAGAGAGGAGCCATTCTCTCTCATCAAGAATAGTGGGCAATCCCAGTAAAACGTCTGGAAAAGAATTGTGAATGTCCCTTTTTCTGTGTTTTAATCTATTAGCGTTTTCCGCAAGCTTCTTTGTGTACATAAAGAATCTAGAAGATATGGAAGAGTCCACATTATCTACCCAGGCTTTCGATAATTTGGCTTAGCATGGCGACTCTTTCACAACACCCCACCAACGCGTGTTGACCACAGTGCTGCGGTCGTCAGGATAGATTGGTCGGGGCATCGGTGCGGCAATCGACCTTGACCGAGGACGAAAGCAGCATTTCAAATGAGATATAACCTACCACATGTATATGCAGGATGGTTGGCGTGTATTCTTCGTCGAATCGTGACGACAAACTCAATATATCCTCCTGATTTTTCAAACAATTTATGTGAAGTCACCGCTTTCGATTCATAACATCATCATTACAATAGGGTAGTTTCCTTCATCAAAGAAAACGAAAGGCATTGATTGCGATTCGTTACCCACCATTAGTGTATTCATAATACACAAATTATTTGGTTTTTGAAATACCGGTTCACGCGAATGGCAAGGGTCAAATTTTATCCTCATTTGAAAAAGGCCAGATTGGCGCCCATGCGATTCCACTCCGCGTGACGTCACAGGGACCTAGTTTCTACACGAGAGGATAGGAGTTATACATCGTCTGAGGTTACCAATGCATGCATGAGGCACAGAGCTCAGGGAAGCATGTCTTAATAATCACCTATTAAAACTGGCTAAGGTCGGAAAGTTTTCTTCGTTTGATAAGGTATTAATAAACCTTTTTTAAGCCAAGCGCTACCATTCAGCAAGGTACTCAGCTATCCGCTAGCATCCTGTGTCCTATCAGCGCTCAGAGCCTCGATCAAGGTCACTTCACAAGGAGAGAGGGGGAACCAGAAATGCGTCGCACGGACTTTCCTACTTACGCGTCGCGTTTTTGCGCGCTTGAAATTTTTCACTTTTCATTTAATCGCGAAAAATAGATATCGTCATTTAAAAATCTAAAAGCGCGAAATACGTACTCCAGGAGTAATAATCTTTCGATTTAGGCAATAAAAAAATAATAGGAAACCACCCTATTCAGCTAAAAATCACGCAGATTTTATTAAAAAATTGTGAAAATATATTTGAACCGAATTTGTTAAGACAGCTCTTAAATTACATCAGCTTGTAATTACTTTTGGCCTTGCGTAACTAAATGGCAACTCCATAAACATGTCCCCTCATCTTCTGTAACAGTACAGCAAACACTGTTTCGACCTCTGATCTTTTTGAAATTCCCCCTCCTCCTCTCTCCTCAGACTATTGAAGGGGACCGAGGGAAAACGAATGGAGGAAAATTGAAACCGCCAATTCCAAAGCGGTGTAAGTGCATCATACGAATTTTGAAATAGACCACTTTCTCCAGCCATCTACAAAACAACCAAAGCTGTCACTTCAACTTCTCTCCATGTAAAGATATGTTTAACAATGTGATAGCCATAAGTAGAATCAAAATTGAATCAACAGCTGTATTGCATCCAAGGATATGCCAAACATTTATTCCAAATTGTTGTCAAATGGACTCGAGTCGTTTTTTGGATTTATGCATTCAAGTACGGTTATAATCATTGCTTGGAGTGAAAATTCTTAGAACTACACGTGGCTAACCGCGAAAAGATGAAAGGCCACAAAATAACGGTACCTCGTGAGGATATGGAGTTACTTTGAAGGTCTAGTGAAACTCGTCGTGGAGAAAGGCAGTGCTGTAACTTAATTAGTTCAAGAGCTCGTGGCGATAAGAGATAGGCTGGGTCCGAATTACGAAGTAGAGTTTGACAAGAGGGGCAGGGGGTCAGAGGCCCCCCGGAGAGGAGGAAGAAGTTCAGCGTTCAAGCTGTCTATTGCTCGCCGGTTAGAGCTATCGTAGTACTTCCTATACATGCATCAGTAATATTGTACTTCCTCAACTGTTACCATATATTTTAAAAACACAAAAAATGGGGAGTTTTTATTTAAAACTACTCAACCAATCCTTACATGTATCTAGGACTCTCTCCTCAAAGACGCTACTGTGAAAAATATATCATACACCACAGTTTCGATTCCCTTTCTAACAATTCACTATTAATTACCCCTTAATCTTCTTCCGAAGAGTGCCACTATTAGATGAATATCATCACTCTCATCGCTAGAATATTTCGAAGGGTTTGATGATGAATGAAAACATCAAATCCACAAGGTAAAAGAAATTATCCGAACTGGTTATCGGGAGATTGATAAACACTCTCACGTGACCCCTAATCCACGACAAACATTGGAACGGGAGCAATAAAGATAAATTTAGGCTGTGCTGATTATGGAAATAATCGGGGAACTTCGACAATAAGGCCGTCCATTGCAGAGGTAAACGTTGGTGCGGTGAAGAGCTTTAATTTATTTTGGACACGGATAAACGATAAACAAACACACTTGGAGGACTAAAGAGCATATTTTTGTAGCTATGGCTTGCGATAAAAGCACTAATCATGTTAGATATTCCATCAGTTATGGTTATCATGGAATGACCTTACATGAAATTAGGACTTCGATGAGCAAGCATTAAACTTCCCACAAAATCGTACGCAGGCAGCAATTTTATACAGGCTAACGTTGCGAAATGAAAAATATGTATCTGAGGAAAAATATCCTATGCAACAATGAATGGAATAAAGAGAACGCCGGCCTCGAAGAACACACTGGAATTAAAAAAATAATAACACTCACCGGAAGAATGGAATAACGGCGACAGCGGCTAGCCTCGTCGACAGTCTAATGCGTACTGGTGGAGCTCACGGCTAGAGCGCTAGAGGGAAATTTCATTTGAGAGATTGAGCAGCGGCAGTGGACGTATCGTAGTTGATATCTTCCCATCGAGATGGAGCCATTGAGTCGAATCGGATCGGAAGTCCGGACCAAATGCGATGAGAATACGGGGATGCGTTTATATCCAGCTGTTTACACGGAAACAGCCAGAAAACGATTCGTGGTGAGGTTTTGCTTTACTTAAAGATAACTGCACTCCAAAGGAAGATCGTTTAAAAAAATACAGCATATGATTCAAGAAATATCAATAAATAAATATGAATAACATAACACTAATAATATTGTTCTCAACGAATTTCATTCTAACATATAAATGATCTACACTCCTTCACGATGCCGGTAATGATAGTCTCAAAATTTTAATACATCGTACCTAAATTTTATGAGAGGTATAATTGAAAAACATCATAGACGACGGCAGGGACCAATTAGGGATGAGCCCTGCTCCACAACATTGATCGTTGGGTGTGTCCATACGTGCGTAGACCGAAAACGCGGTGCGAACGCATACCCTATCAAAAAGGTTTGCACCGAGAGGAGGAAAATAATTAAGTGTAGAACCCTTTATTATAGTTCTGTTTTCCCTTCGAGCGTAGTACCAAGATGTGTGCCTAACAAGCAGGATGTCCAACTACGGAAATTGTATGACGTACGCCAAGGGCGTACCCAGGATCATAACGGGGGGGGGTCAAGCTATGGTTAAGTGGGGGGCAAGCCAAGTTGTGACATTTTAGCATGGAAAAGGTGTATGAAACCAATATTTAAAGAAAATTGTAACAGCGCTTAATTTAGTTTATGAGATTATTTCCTTGAAAAAATAGTTTTATTTTAGTTACCTATCTTTTACTAATACATATCATTTTTAGTGGGTTTATAGAAAATTAGTGGAATACTTTCGTTTCAATTCAGTACTGATTTTACTTAAAAACTTAGGCGATTTTTGCTTCTAGGGGGGGCAGCTGCCCCTCCCCCTCGCTGGGTACGCCCATGCAACAAATATGAAAATAGTAGTCCTAACTGCTTCCATCTTGTAGATAATGATTTTAAAGTGTGTAATTTCATTTAATTCATCGTGAGAACCTTTTTCGTTTTGGGTAGGAAATAGGAAAACCACCATTTGTAGGAATATATATTTGACTCTCGCTAGAATCAGCATACCTCACATGAAATAGATTCCATATTGCAGTGCATGTTCAAGATTAGACATTGCTAATGTTTCATATGTTGGGGGGGGCAAACCAAGTTGTGACATCAGTTGATGGGATTATTTCCTTGAAAAATTAGTTTTATTTTAGTTACATATCTTACACTTATACAAATCATTTTTCGTGGTTTTAAAGAAAATATGTTGAATGCTTTCGTTTTAATTCAGTACTGGTTTTGCTTAAAGACTTTTGCAATTTTTGCTTCTGGGGGGAGGGCAGCCCCCCCCCTGCTGGGTACACCCATGTGACGTACGGTAACAAACGGTAATGAGTAAACAACGGAAAGGGTGGGTCGAATCACAGCCACCTAGAGAAAAGGCCTGTTCA
Organism: Ischnura elegans; assembly: GCF_921293095.1. Lineage (NCBI taxonomy): Eukaryota > Metazoa > Arthropoda > Insecta > Odonata > Coenagrionidae > Ischnura > Ischnura elegans. The sequence goes on along the minus strand of NC_060254.1, from coordinate 109,853,608 downwards.
CAGGCGTGTGACGTCACTCATTGTAGTGCTACCGCCAGAGAGAGCATGGCATAATGGAAGTAGTCGTGGTTCTGTCTGCGACGGTGGTTTAGCCTCCGTAATTAAAAGATAATTGATACCTAATTTACTCAGCCAATAAGAAAATAGTCAGCGGGTTCCGAGAAAATACTGACGCGCATAAAAAATTTTCAATCTGAAGCTATTCGTTAATATTGCGTCTAATCCACGTACCATATAACTTCGCCGCTCTCCAGAAAAAAACTATTTATAACTGATTCTTAAACTGTTGTTGTGAACTTTAAGTACTACATAACAAGATTAAAATCTGAAATAACTATCTAGAAAAGGCTCTTTGCATCCAAAGAGAATTTATTCTTCTACACAAAAGCGTCTCGAAAGTCGATAGCATTAAGTGGTAATGTCAAGTATTTGATTAAACCTGGTTGCAGTCCATATACTTTCCTTGGATAAATAATTTCTTTCTGGCAGAGTAAAAGGTGTTCACACAAGGTCCCAAATGGATCTATTAATTAAGAGTGAATTCTTATTTATTTTGACACTGAATTAGATATGCCCATGGGCTATGAAAATCTTACCTTAGAGCCTGACGAAATAAGATTTTCAATGATAGTTACTTGTGAAATATAATTCTTTGACACTTCTGCTATTATTACGCTCGAATACATCAAAATGCCAGCAAAATTTACGTATAGTCCAGCCTCAGCTAATAAAACGCACTCGTCCTAGGCGCTTAAGTATTTGAAAAATTATTTGGGATGAGCAAAAGTTTCAATTTCACTTCAGTAGATGTATCAATCTAATAAAAAATCTGAAAGTCCTGCCAAATCACCAGCATAAACATTTGTATAAAGAACACGACATCTCTTAAATCACACCTCAGATCTTACTTTACATGCATGAAGTAATCACCACAAGGAATTTTGGTGGCAGGAAAGAAAAAAACACAGAAATAAAATAAAAATATTTTGTATTTTCATTAGTCAATCACAATAATACCGGCAATTTTCTCTAATTACCATGAACTAATTTGATGAAAAAAATACTGGTAACCTCTTTTGAACAAAAATTATTTAAAAGAGCACTGGCAGAAGTCACAATAACTATCTTCAATAGTTTTTCCGACGAATTTCCACTGTCACATCATCCACTTATAAAAAACAAATCCACCATAATCCTATATGTCACTTCAACCACTATGTTATTCTGTCTTCTAGATGATAGTTCGGTAATTATGAAGAAGTGGCACCCTCCTCGCCATCTGGGCACCTTTAATTCAACACGAATTATCTTCCCCATCTTCTCCGGCAAGGCCACAGATTCTTTCCTGATGTCACTCGCTGTGAAGTGAAGCTCACACGCCTAAAATTAATAAATAAGAAAATACCATATAAATTACTACGTAGTTATTTCATTCCCAATTTCAGGCATTTCTGCATGAGAAATATATCTAATGACAAGGCCAGTGAATATAGGAGATCATTATATACCTTTTTTTAATTTTTTATTTAAAACTAGACCATAAGTTAATTTTAGATGATGAAAGCCGGGCACAGATAAATTACGGTTCATTGCACCAATTGTAAGAGAAAAACGCATATTTTCATTCACGGTGGTTCATACACACAAATAACATACTATATACTTTTCTGACGAGACTCATGAAAATCTCGTGATTAGATGCTTTCCATGAAATTAATAAAGTAAATATCGTTGGTCTTACGAAATTATACATAAGCTGAAATTAATTTGAACTCAAGAATCCTATAAATTTATGTGTTTTCCCCCGTAATATAAGGTACTACGTACGGCAAAAATAAAAGACTGGTAGTTTTATCGAAAATACCCAAGTACATAACATATCGCGTAAATAATTCAAATTGCTTTTCAACTCTAAGTTGAAAAAGTATAGTTAAATAAGCACTGTTTCACTGACAATGAGTTTCAGACGCATAGCACAGCAGAGGGCAATATAAGGAAGACTAATCGTTACTATAAACTTGGCTTCTATATTATAATTCCCAGAAACTCCTTCAACCTCACGTTTACTGAACAAAATAATACAAAAAATACAGCTAAAATACAAGAATTTCCTATTGAATTGTCGCTTCTATATTTAAATCGCCACTTTCAGGACTGTCAACATCCCCAAGCCACATCTAGCTAGAAATTACATCACAGCGAGAAAGGGTACATACCTTACTGTTTTTCGTGGAGGTGAAGTTGTCTCTTCTCATCCCTCAAATGCACTCCTTCTTCAACTCAGGATCTTCTGGAAAGCTAAAAACTTGAACTTCGGGTCCACTCCTGAAGTTTTTTTCGCATCCCGGCACTACACACGCGAAAGGAACTTTTAACAAAAATGCCTAACAAATACGTTTCTTAAGCCCAGCGAATGAAATTCAAGAATAAAGGAAACTTCACTATCCTCAGAAACTTCAATTTCCACCAAATAACACCACAAAAATCCATAAAATGTGGTAGAACGTAACGTAAACACACTCGTAAACAAACTGGTCTCCAACGGCAGCCGGAACAACAGAGCACTTCTCGTGGTGACGTCAGAGCCTCAGCCGTCGCTTGTGATCGGGCCTTCTCTCTAGGTGGCTATGGTCACGGCCGTCTTTAAACAGGCCGGAGTGACCGATGTGGCAACGTCGCGCGCCCGTCATCTAGGAGGCCTGCGGGATTCCTCTCACCTGCGACCAAGTCTATTGTTTCGGCGTAGAATATTGGCAAAAGAAATTGCTTTGCGGCAAAGAAATCCACTAAAAAACTGCTGTTTTACTTACCACGGGATAATCGTGCATCCATTGCTGATTGTGAAGCAGGAGCAGACAGGAATGATACAAATTAGTCATGTATAAAACAGATGATTTTATTGAAATATATAGTCACCGAATTGAAAGCAGTCGCATAATTGTCGAGTATTTTCTCTTATTGGAAGTGTGTCTAGCGACATCCAGTCTGTTATTCCTCACTTTAGTATAATTATTTAGAAATACATTTGTCAGAGTTTTAATAAATCTTGCAAAAAATAACTGTTCGGTACATTGCACTGAAAACAGCTGTCTTAATAAATTCCTCTTAAATTATCGTCAAGGAAGATATGAAATGTAGCCTCATACTTGGGTTCTGCTAGAGTCATAATGGCCAGTGCATGAAGACCAACACTTATTACAGACATAGGAGAAATAAGTCCGTTTTACACGGTACACGGAATTGCGCAATCTGACGTACGTGCGAAGGCGCAATCAAAATTGCGTCGTGTAAAGCGGTGAATTGCTAGAACAGATGCGAGACGGCAAAATTGTAGCCCAATACCAGAAAATCCTGGGTAAGAAACTAGAAGAAGGAGCAGAGAACCTGAGTGTAAATGACTCGGTAGAGAGAAAATGGCTTAATATAAAGAAGGCTATGGAAGAGGCTGCAGAGGAGACCATAGGAGAAAGAAAGAGAACAATGAATGAAGAATCGTTTGATAATGAGTGCAGAAAAGCTATAAAAAGGAAGAATATAGATCGAAGGAACACCATCCAGAAAGAGACAAGACAAAATGTCGAAAGATATAAAGAAAGCAGAAGACAAGCAAATAAAATACTGCGAATAAAGAAAAATACAGTACTTAAAAGGGTATGTGGAAAAGATTGAGGAACTGAACACACAAAATGAAAGTAGAAAGTTATACCAGGCAATCAAACAGATGACAAATAAATTTCAACCAAGAACAAACGCATGTAAGGATAAGAATGGAAGGTTGGTTGGAACAGAGGAAGAAGTAATGGGAAGATGGGCCGAGTACTTTCAGGAATTGCTGAATGTCAATGAGATAGATGAGGAGGATGGAGAAATGTTGGACATGAGGGTGGACACCAGTATTAGTAGGCCATCAATTGAGGAGGTGGAGGAGTAGTTAAAACGGCAGCGGAATGGGAGAGCTCCAGGGGAAGATCAAATTGTACCGGAGTTAATCAAGTATGGAGGAAAAAAATTACCAAAGAACCTACATAGACTGATATGTGAAATATGGGAGAAAGAAGAGATGCCTGAGAAATGGAAGATTGGTTTAATTTTCCCTATATTCAAGAAGGGAGAAAAATTGCAATGCAGCAACTATAGGGGAATCACATTACTAAATGTCACTTATAAGATACTTTCTTGTATACTGCAGAGGAGACTTAACACGTATGATGAAGTAATCCTTGTGAATACCAATGTGGCTTGAGGCCGGGAAGAGGGACCACCGACCAAATCTTTGTAATGAGACATGCATGCATGGAGAAATGTTATGAGTACAACATTGACCTACATATGCTTTTCATTGATTTCCAGCAAGCTTTTGATAGTGTCAATAGAAGAAAAATGTTGAAGGCATTGGAGGGATTTGGAATACCAAAAAAAACTAATTAAGTTGGTAAATATGACCATGGAAGGATCTCAAGCTAAGGCCTATATCGGGGGCAGGACTAGTGAAGCCTTTAAGATAACAACTGGAGTAAGACAAGGAGATTCTCTATCAGCAGTACTATTTAATCTGTGTCTACATGAAGCCATGAAAGAACTGGGGTTAGAGGGGACAATTGTGCATAAATCTACTCAGGCATATGCATATGCCGACGACATAGTTCTAATAGGCACGGAATATGGATTCTCTGAAAGAAATATTCAAAATCTTAGAACAGAAGAGTAAGAATATAGGGCTCAGAACCAATGAGAGAAAAACGAAATACATGAAAATGTCGACCACGGAAGACAGAAGATGGACTCAAAACGTTACATTTGGGCAGTACAACTTTGAAAATGTAAAATAATTCAGCTACCTCAGTACTAATTTAAACTGTAAGAACTCAATGACAGAAGAGATCAACAAGAGGATAATGGCTGCAAATAGGGCTTACTTTGCTAATATTAAGCTCCTGAAGTCAACTCTTCTATCTAAGGAGATGAAATTCAAGATCTATAAGACACTTATCAGACCGGTCGTGAAATATGTAGCAGAAACGTGTAGCATCTTCGCTGGAAACGTGCAAGCTCTGCGGATATTTGAACGGAAGGTTTTGCGAAAGATATATGGTCCCGTGACAGATGGGGTAACTTGGAGGATAAGAACAGACAAGGAAATAGAAAATATTATCCGAGGCGAAGACATAGTGAGGTTTGTGTAGACCCAACGGCTAGTTTTGCTAGGTCATGTAAAAAGAATGAGTGAAGAAAGGATGCCTAAGAAGATTCTACATGTAAATATGGATGGAAAGAGAAAAAGAGGAAGACCGAGGAAAAGATGGATGCAGGATGTGGAAGAAGACATAAAGGATATGAGGATTGTCAGATGGTGGGAGAAAGTGCAGAACAGGAGAGAATGGACAGGCGTCTTGACGGAGGCCAAAGCCCATACCGGGCTGTGATGCCGAGGAAGTATTAAGTAGAGACGGCAAAATAGCCCACGTTCTATTTTCGTTAGAACAGGGGCTATTTTGCCGTCTCGCGTCCACGCATTCTCGCATGTGTTCTAGCAATTCACCGCTTTACACGACGCAATTTTGATTGCGCCTTCGCACGTACGTCAGATTGCGCAATTCTGTGTAAAGTCTTTGAAATAGGCATCTTCACTACCCTCATTTGAAATACATGAACATGCACATATATCAATGGTTAAGTGCTGCAATGCCTTCCTGACAGCATACCCACAAACGTAATTGAGACCTGAATATTCCTCGGCAGTGATTAATATTATTGGTTTGCTCATAATTTCCAGGAGGTCGAACTGATTGAGTATGAGCTCATCATCTTCCAACGCTTCAACTTTCAAATAAATAACTTACCTTCGACTACAGCTAAGATGATAGGTTTAAAAATGAATCTTCTAACGTCATCTCCTGCAAAAATAGTGTTTAGAGGAAGAAAATTTACTTCAAACGAGTCATGTCGAGTATCTTATTCACCACGAGTCCACTGTTGTAGAATGATAAACAAATAATAAACAGGCCTCCTCCGCGTTGTTGCCAAATATCATCCCTCCGGCCTGTTTAAAGACGGCCGTGCTATGGTCGAATACAACAAGAAGCAGAAGTAATGGGGAACTTGCATGAATTTTTTTTATTTCTTAGGCGGACAGAAAATTATTTTCTGAATACAACAAAGAAAACCACATGTATATCTGAGTTTTCCTTCGCGAGATATTTAATGATAAATATAACGAATTTTAGAGCGCGGGAAAAACTCCCTCACCCCCCAAAGCCACTGCCGACGAAGCCTCGATGACGTCAAAGGTGCCTAAACATCGCGCGAAGCTATTGTTGTGATTGTTTGTTAGTTGCCAGCAGTTGTGAAAGCTTCGTTTGTTAGACGTGTTGATTATTTTATATTTAAAGATAAATATCCGACGATAGAGGCTTGGAAGCCCTCATATTTTGCATTAGGTATTTATAATATTAATATCTGAGTAAGGGCATAAAATATAAAACTGGAGCAGTTAAACCAAAAATTTTATAATACCTAAATAACATCGTTGTAGGAGTCTGAGCCACGGCCATTGGAAGGGGGATACGTTAATTGTAAGTTTATGTTATCGACGGCATATCATTCATTTAAGTATGTAATTAGAACGATTTTGATGTTTACTAATGTCCGCTTAGCTTTTATATACAATAAATTCATCCGTTTATTCGTAGGTACCGGAGAATTCGTCGTTTAGGACTGTCTGTGCTTGTATTAGGGGGTGAATTCCAGTCAATCCAACTTTTGCTCGCTGATTGGAGACATCTAGGAACATTTTTGTGCCAAAATAGTGTTATTTTCAACGTGACATCTCCCGTTAAGCTGCTGCTAATAATCACAGTGCCAATGGTTGTAATGCACAAAGTTTGACAAGGTTGAAAAATATCGGCCAAGAGTTATCTGTGTTCCATCGTGATTGAATTGTAAAAGGTGCTATTACGCTATCGATAAATGTCTAACAGTAGTGTAAAAATTGTCAGTGGCGTACTAATCTCCGTTGTTCACCGTATATATGACATTTCACGATCACGCTATTGAAATAAAAACTGTGGGTGAAGTTAGTTATTCCATTATTTCAACGAATAGTAGTGAGAAAAGTCACCGGTGTCAATTGTGTGGGCTAATTTAAGGGTTTAAATCAGTGAATAAATAGTTGTTTTCATCATAACGAGTACTGTTATTGTAAGTTGTACGTGATGAATATAAGAATGTGACAGTGACTTCCAGTTTTTGATAAGAGTATTTGCCTATTTCCCACTATATTTTTATGGTATATGCTAGTATATTGTTTATGAATTTACCTATATTATTGAAATAGGTTGTAGCTTGTGTGTGTGTTGGCAGCGGAACCGATTCGCGATCTCACATGTGGAATGTGTGCAGACTGTTTTGCTGTGAATTCGTACCATAGGACGGATAGGACTACCTTCTCCACTAATTCGGCGTTGCCAAATTCAACAGCACAGCTTACTCTAATGTCAACAGCACAGCTTACGATCGTTATCCTCCAGTATTACATGTTTCTTTTACATCTCGATTTGCCGCCGACGTATAGCAATAATTTGTCTTAATAAATTCCATGAGGGTCGTGGCATCAATTTTTGGTGGCCTAAAAAAAGGCTGGTGTCCTAACACCCCATGCCACACGCCTTTTAGGCGGCTTGCGGGGTATCATGTAGATGTAGATGAATTTCAGGTGTACTATTCGAACGAGTGGCAACGTTATCATCCATTTTTCTGATTACTAAAACCATAGAGTAAGTATATTCTTATATTATATAAGTAAGTATATATATATATATACTTACTCTATGCTAAAACATACGAAGTGAAACGCTTGTACTTCATCATCCCAATGACGCATTATTAATATCCCAAGTAATAATTTAGGCACAATAGCAATAGAAAAACTTGCCCAAGAATAACAGAACAAAATAAAGTGACGATGAGCGGCTAAATACTCCCTCAAAACAAATTTTACACCATGCGCTCAGCGTATTTCCCAACTCCCTACGGTTGTTTAGGCACCTATGACGTCACGCCTGGCCTCGGCAACGCTCAGGTGTCTTCGCGCAGTGGTCGGGTCAGAGAAATTTTTCTCGATTTTAAATGCAATTTTTTTATTTCTTTTGATGTTGAATGGAGAAACTGAAGGTATTTTTGCGACCTGATGTATCCATTTGACTTATTCAAAATAGTTTTTAGAGCAATCTACGACCCATGCAAGTTCCTCATTTGGGAGCATGAGATGAACCTACAGACTGACTTCAGTTGCAATCCATGCAGCCGCATTGAAATTAATAGCGGACAGATATCCTATTTCATAATTATAGAATAGAAGGTATAAAAAATAAGCACTCAAAGGTGTATGCAAGATTTTACACTTTCCTAGCAAACAGAATATTTAAACTTTTCTCAGGATTTCGCGTGGGTAAAATTTTCTAAGGGTGCCAACGTTTCGGGTTCTGACCAACCGGAAAAATCAGCCACAGTCGAGCATATCCTAAATGAGGACCATAAAATAAGGTGAGATGATACCAGAGTTTTATGGCGATCAAACCAATATTGGGATCGTTTAACTAGTGAGGCTATTCAAATAAAACTTGAGAATAAAAATGTCAACAGAAACACCAGATATTCGATCAGCAGCTCTTGGAATAGAACTCTTTAAAGAATTATGATTGCCAGAGCTAAATCTACGCTGGTCCACGGTCTTCCAAGACAACAATCGGGGCTCGACCAATCCCACCCCTCCTGATGCTGAGCTTCAACGGTCACTTCAAATATTCATTCAGTAGCCGTGAGAATGGGTAACAAGTCAGAACACGAAACGTCGGTGCTCTTAGAAAATTTTACCCACTCGGAATCTCGAGAAAAGTTTAAATACTCACAGGTGTAGTTTCAAATTTTCGCACATTTCACATTCGTATACATAGTTTGAGTACGTTTAATTGAAAACCACATTACTGATTACCATTTTCCTGTTTTTCCAGGAGTAATAAGGAGTCGTCCTCCCATGTTTAATCAGCCACTCTTTTAGGCTGCAGTGCTCTCCACACCCAAGCTAAAGAAATCTACAAAATAACTGAAGTTGAACCTACTCTAAGTAGCCAATGTCGCCACAGGTGAAACTACCACAGAAACATCAATGCACGCAACAAAGAGCTATCCCAGAATATTCATAGTAAAGCCAAGGGCCCATTCGTGAAAGGCAGCACCAACTAATATAACTCATCACCAAGATTCCTTGCTGATTATATTCACTTGTATATGTAAATGTACCAATTTCCACCCCAGGTACTGTATGGTACTTGAATTTGGAGGAGGCAATCAACAGCTGAGATCATTTGCACCATTACGGACAGTAAGGGAAGCAATGGTTGAGAGACTCTCCATATTCCCATTCTGAGTTTGGGAGAGGTTCAAGAATTTTGTGAGCACCCCAAGGGGATCGTGGGTTACAAGATTGCTGACAACAGGGAAGGCATATGACAGTAAACATCATACCATTAGCTTAAGTAAGCAGTGATAATTTCCTTATGTTAAGGCATATGGGTGCTTACAGTCATTGGTGTGTTGTTGACGGGTAGCACCAATGGATAAGTCTGAGCCATTGGTGTAAATTGGTAGTGATGGGTCATGTGGGAGTTAGCAATGTTGCTTGGGCAAGACTTTCCTTACAAGAATTAGGTACGGAAGTGCTGCCCAGCAGTCAAAAGAATCAAGGAATTCCGAAGGTTTCCTACTCCCCAATTCTTCCTGCTCCAACATTGATGTATACACTGGTCAGATGACGTGGAAAAATTACTGATAATGCTACTTTGATGGGTTCCTATTGTCCAATCGCAGGGGGATCCATGATAATATCTTTGACCTGCTCAATAAATCGACTACCCAACAGGGCCACCACATGTGAAAATTTGGTAACATTGTAGGTAATATTTGCCAAACAAAACTACAACTGCACTTCTTCCCACTTGAACTAGCCCAAAATTTGGGGATGTGCTCAGTAAAGTGGTTGATGTTCACTACACTGATGACGTCCTTGTCAGGCTGCATGGTGAAAAGCAGAAAAAGAGACAGTCCTTCATTGGATAACTTTCATCTTCATAACTGTTTACCACTAATTTCAGGGCCACCACTTTGGTTAATGAGATGAGTTCTCTGTTGTAACACTTTATGGGTGACAACACTGATAAATGACATGAGTTTGAAATAAGCGCTGGTGAAGGGTGGCCACATGATACTAGTGGCTTAGTGTGGAATTTTGATGTCCGGAACAGACGTGGCTATTGAAGCCCCCCCCCAAAAGTCATGATAGCAGGCCAAGGAATTGTACGTCCATTTTTTTGCCTGGAAGTATTGTTATAATTAATTTAATTGTATCTATACTTCAATTTTGAATAACGATCAAGGAAAGATATATCAATGAGATATATTTCTGTTTAAAAAATTACAGCGTGATGCCCTCTTTGACGCAATGACTGGGGTGGCCCCTCCCCCTACTCTACACCACTGGGTGATACCAACCACCACATATTGTTCATATTTTTATATGCATCAGTAATACTTCCACTATAATCCACTACCTCCACTATATTCCATTCATTCCACTACTAATCAGCCACTGCAATTACTTATACATATTAGCTATCAATGATACTAATAACTTCATTGAGCTGTCCCATGAACTGGACTGGTAGGATTGCTGGGGTATTTTTGATGCTCCCAGAATGTCTAGCGACAGTCATAGGTAGAAGGGTAATAACCAGGTGAAAGGCAGTCTACTTACAATATCACATGAAGAAAACTGTTGGAATGGGGATGGGAAACCCCACCAAACTCTTCTCCGAAAAAATTAGGGAAATTAATGTCAGCTCAGGGAATCTAGCTTCAGAAGAACTGGGGTTGGCTAACTAGCAGGCTCAGCATTTTGGCCAACCAAGCCAAACATTTGAGTCCAAAATGAAAAATCAAAACTGGAGATATAGAGCTTATGCTTAAAAATATGAGTCAACTCACTCAACTTCTTATTCAGAGAAATAAATGCATGACTGAGTTTCAGTAAATACATGATTCGAAAATATCATAGGTCCAACACAGGTTTTATCCAGACTGAATTATTTGAATGATGTTCCTACAGGTCATATGTATCACCAACAAGGAAGAACCAGAAAAATAAAAATTCACAATTACTTCTCATTTTCATGCAGCGAGTATACCTGAAGAATCATAAATTAGATGAGAAAATTTTCATCTAGAATTTCAAAATATTTGAAAATATGTAGCTACTTAGAAATTTTCAAGAATGAAGACTTATTTTATTATTTCATTATAAAATGCTGGAAAAAAATCTTGAAGGAATACAAAAATTATAAAAAAGTTAATCATAATCTGCCCATTGATATATGTATTAATACCTCTTAATTTACAAAGAATTAGGGAGACATAAACAAGCATGATGGTAGGATAAAACAATGTCACTACAAGATCCTAATTGTAATTCAGAAAGCAACATATGATTGGCTTTGAAACCCTTGCATTAGATCACTTTGCTTTCATTCTCAAGGTGTGATTGACGTGTTAGTGAAAAGAAGGCACTTATCTGATGAGATGGCATTAGGATATTGCAGCGGGGCTCATGTAAACAGCGATGATTATTTGGAACATGCCAAATAAAAGAAGACTAAAAAGCTATCAAAAGAGTTATGAATTGGATAAGTTTAAGGAAGGAGGGATGCAAAAGAAAGATGAAAAAAGAATAAATGAGCACATTCCAATGGAGGAACGGTTTTTGACAAAGAAGGGTGTGGAAGAAAAGTGGAGGGAGGTGAAGCAAGTGCTGATCACAGCTGTCATGGAGGTAGTTGAGTAAACGAAGAAAGTGGAAAGGTTGGATGGGAAATGTGAGAAAGTCATGGCTGTTAGCATTGAAGCAAGGAATAAAATGTTTTGCAGAATATGCTGAAATCCCTGCAAAAATACCAGGACAAAAGAGGAGTGGCAGACAGCGTGCGTAGGAAACAATAAAAGGAAAAGCAGAGAAGAATGTTAGATGAAATAGAAAATGGAGTAGGAGGTGGTGAAGTCAAAGAATTACACAAAAATGTGAAATATGAAAGGCAAGGCTTCCAACCAAGAATTACACATTGCTAAGATGAAGAAATAACCATCAGGAATTAAGAGGAGTAAAAATACATAAAAGAAAAAAATGCTTTCAGAGCCCAGAAACATTATTAATGAATTGCATAACAATAAGGCCCTAGGAATATACATATACAGTTATGGTATAACTACTTAAAAATGGAGGTGAGTTACATGAACTGATTGTGGAGGTATGGAAATCAGAGGATATTCAAGAGGAATGGACACTGGGACCACGCATGAAAAGAAAGATAGTGCTGTGTGAAGGAATTAAGTAAATAGGATTCACAGTGCTGCACAACTAAACGTCAGATTTTTACTTAAATGCAAATTCTGTAAAAGTCAAATGAGTTTAATACGGTTAAATATCAGATTTATGTACATAGATATTAAGCAAGTCTGTGATTCAACGTTTCAAGGAAACGTTATTGTACTTTTCCACACGATTTAATTAATACGACCGGTTTCGTCGCAGAGGCGACATCATCAGGTACAGAATCCATTATAATCTGATGATGTCGCCTCTGCGACGAAACCGGTCGTATTAATTAAATCGTGTGGAAAAGTACAATAACGTTTTATTATTAAGAATGGATTTTCACAAAGTAAAGCCAGAAACAATCAAGTTTCAAGGAAATCTAATGGAAGCTATGCAGAATAAGGGAATCCCAAGCAAAATAAGAAAAGTGCTGAGAATGACACTCAAAAACTCCTGTGTGGTGATGATTGACAAAACAACTTCAGAGGACTGACATTTAGTGAGGCTTAAGGCAGAGTGACATCCTTTTCACAATGCTTTCAATTGCAGTCAAATACTGCAGGGGGGATGATTTTTGATAGGATGAAATACAAGCTATAAAAAACAGACAGACAGCTTTTCATGAAGAACTCTGTTCATAACTTCCTAACTTTTTCTTTAAATTTTCAAGTACGCAGAATGTTAATTGAAGATGAAATGTTACCTGGCCAACTAATCACCACTGTAATACCCCTGATGACTGAGAGGGATAAGATAATCCTCACAGGGTAATATTACTCCACTGATTACATCAAAAGGTAGTAGACATTATTCATGGAAGATAAAATAATCAATAATAATGAGGGAAAGTTTGATGATGCATTACAACAATCGTCATTCCTAGACTCCAAACAGTGGAATAATGACAATTCGACTGTGCAAATATAAGGTAATCCATCATCATAACTTAATAATGCAACGACTGGTCAAATACAGCTCTCCATCCCACTTTCCTATCAAGTAGCCTATTCATAGTGACGAATATCTTCTCTTTAACATCCTTAATTACCTGTCCTATATAATTCATTCAGAATAATCCCTTGTCCTTCTTCCTTTCCTATGATTACTGTATATGTCTGAATATAGTCCCCCCCTTTTTTTCCGAAAATGCCTGTGGTAAAAGTAAAGGGCTATATTCAAGCGCATTTTAAATAACTTTTTCCGAAACTGAAGCCTCAAAATTAGGGGGGGGGGACTATATTCGGAGAAATACGGTACTTTCCTCATAATGTGGCCATCTAAGTTATCTTGCCTTCCTCTCAGAGTTTTTAAGAAAACTCTTCAACTTCCCCTCGTTTAAGCAGTTCCTCATTTCTAACCAAGTAAATGCATTTTATCTTCATCATTCTTCTGTTGTGCCACATTTAAAATGCTTCCATTCTTGAATTTTCTGCAACTGTCAACATCCAAGCCTCGCTCATGTAGATAGACATGCTGCACGTGCAGCATCTGATGAATTGTCCCTGTACTTCTATACCTGTATTCTCAGCTTTTAGTAGATACTTCTTTTTGCAGGAAGCACTCCTCACTTGCACTATTCTACTGACTATTTATACATATCTCGTATCAGCCATTGTTAGTTGTTTGGCTTCTCAAGAAACAAAGTTATTTAACTGCTTCAAGTTTTGTTTTCCTCATTAATGTTTGTCCCAGCTTTCTCTCTTGTGTTGCACATTACATAACATGTGCCTCAGTTTTCTTTTTGTTGATTGGCTTGCCACTGAGCTTGAAGTAACTGAGAGCATCCGCCAGGTTGTCCATAACATCTAAATATAGAGTACCATATCTGCTCTGCAATGGCATTCATAAAAAACAGTAAATATGCTCAAGATTATCAAAATTCTCAGAAGAGGACACATCAGAGTCAGTCATGCAACAAACACAGCTTCAATAACCACCATTTCATCACTTGTGGCTCCGAAGTCATCTTTTCAAATCCATTTATTTTCTAACAGCATATATCATCCAGCCTTGTTCTTCACACCTTTTCAAAGCTTGCTAACCAGAAATGAGGAAAGATTTTATAGTTAGGAAGAAATTTGAAGATAATGCTCAACATTTTGCATTCTGGGAAAATTGAAAAATGAGTACAAGGATGAGATCATAAATTGTACTTTAGGGAGAGTTTAAATAGAAGAAATTTAATAACTTATTTCATATAAATATCAATAAGAATGGATGAAGAGCTATTGCTACTTCATGATTCAAATAAAAATATAGCTCTTTGATATCTTAATAGACACATAAAAATAATCAGAGGAAGAGGAAGTTGATTTGTAGAACATTATGAATCAAAGTACTTTTTAAATAATTCTTTATAGGATTTAGGAGGAAGTGGGGTTGGCTGAGCTAGATAGTGGTCCAAGCTATCAAGCTGTGGAATAAATAGTTCTCACCACTCAATGGACCTAGGGCCACGGGTAGGTTAGCAATGATGAATCCGATAATTTTAGAAAACAAAAAAATTGGGTAATTTAAGTCTTAAGATAATAAAAGAATTTTCAATTGTACATGAGATACAATTTAAAATTAAATCATGAAAAAATCAGACTCCAAGTATGAATGAATCCAAATACATCAATTTGAAATTTGGACATGCATTAGGAAGAAAAATTAAGAATACCAATTGAGATCTCAATTGGTATTCTTAATTTTTCTTATCTTATCGATAATGATTGCAGTTCAATTATGGCAAGGAAAATTAAGAGTGATAAAATAGTACAGTTTTAAAACTTATTTACTTAGATTGATTCTATGGAAATATTAGTATACAGAAAAATCAGTGCCCATCACCAATTCATTAAGAATTAAATAATAGCAAATAATGTTATTGCATGATGAGAGTAAGCTCAAGGTAAATATGCATTCATGTATAAAGGCCTGTTTACAAGGTACATTAACACGTACGGGTTAATGTCAAAATGTATGAATGCGAGAATGAATGCCAAAATGCACCATGTAACCACCCAACTTGTACGAATGCATGCACAGAAAATAGAACCTGCTATAATTTGGTTCATGCATTCGTACAAGTTCCGTTCCAGTCCACAAAAATCATTCACGCAAACAGACATTAACACGTATGTGTTAATGTATCGTGTAAACAGGCCTTTAGCCAAATATCGCGCTGCCAATTAGTTAAAAACTTCTGAAACACCTAAATTAAGGTGCAAAATTTGTTACACTGTTTACTACCATACTACATACAACAAAATTAAGTCTCAATGGAAACTTGTTGAACCACAAGAAGTTATCAATTTAGTCAAAAGATTCTAATCCTCAACCATTAGGGACAACTTGGGTTTCTCTAATAATCTAATAAAGCAAATGATTGATGTAATTGCAATACCTTTGACATTTTTCATAAACAGCTGTCTCTCTCAAGGCAAATTTCCACACATACTTAAACTATCAAAAATAATACCCATTTATAAGAAAGGCACTAAAACAGATCCAGGCAACTATAGACCAGTGTCCATAGTACCTGTCATGTCCAAAATAATAGAAACAACATTGAAAAATCAACTGATGGCCTAAATCGAGTATAATAAGTTTCTAACACCTAGTTAATATGGTTTCAGACATGGTAAGGCTACCACTCATGCTGTGGAAAGTATTTGTGCTAAAATTATAGAAGGTTTCGAAACAAATGAATATACTGCAATGGTACAGGGCAACCTTAGTATAGCCTTCGACATGGTACAGCATGACATGTTGCAATTTAGCAAGTAAGGTGCTGTTGTTGCAAAAGAAAGCCATAAGGACACTATTTACTTTGAAGCATATGGATTACTGCAAACCTCTCTTCCTTAAATAAGGCATAATGACTGTGTATTCCCTCTACATATATGAGTTACCTAAATATGCCAAAGAAAACTTGGCAAATTTGACATGTAGGTCTAAGGTACACACATACCACACCAGGCACAAAGATGACCTGGATATACCATTCCGGAGACTGACAAAGACAAAAAAAATAGTTATAAAAACATGGCCATAAGGGCATATAACATACTGCCAGCGGCGATGAAAGTAAAAGACAAAACTAAGTTTCAAAAAATGTCCCAGAAATGGTTGTGCAGGAAACCCCTGTATTCAATTGATGAATACATGTCCGGGGATCTAAAAGGCCTCTGTGATGAAGAGGTCTAGGATTAAAGGGTCAATTATTATTATTGTAATACCTGACTTATACATAATGTTTGTATCGAAGTTGTTTCATATTGTTTTTTCCTTTTATGTCTGTATGTACCTTTTGACGATGTCCATTGTGATTTACATCATTTAATGACAAATAAACTGATTGACTCCTGGCTTTACCCTCCTACTTTCGCTGTGTTTAATACTAAAAGAGGTATCAATTATATTGAAGCTTGAAATTATAATTTGTATACAAGAGGAACTTTAATTCCAATGAACAAGAAATGGTGTGCCAAAATGATACTTTTGAAAACAATCTGGATCCATGAAAGATGGAAAACAAGCACACCTGAATCATAGGATTGTATGTAGTTCAGTTCATGACCCCAATGGCATGAAAAGATAAAGCTATGGGGAGTCAATCAAAGATATTTAAATTATTGGACGCACTACTTTCTGGCGATTGAAAAAAGTACATCTGGCAAAAAAAGTTATTGTTCCCGACCACAACAGGCAATTTACTAAGGATTACTGATTACCACCAATGAAAGTCATAAGCCACATGAATTAAACCACAATGATCATAAAATTGTAGGGTAAGAAACAGATATCGCAATTTTATGATATACTATGGCGAAAATGTAATTAATACAGGGTTAATACATATTATGTCAATTATTGCTTACCATAGCTAATGGAGCAAATCTCATCATACAATTGGAGTACAGCAATTAATTACATAAGCTAACAGTCACTATTGATCCTAAGGTAGGTAAATGTAACTATGTCGTCATTTGAAGGGAATGAATAAACATAATTGATGCCAAATCTACCGTGATTGCACACATTGTAAAATGGATTTTATATCAAAGACATTGTGGGTTATTACGGATTGGTCTTGCCGAAAGCATGTTGAAATTCACTCCTAAGTCAAAGTAAAACCAATTCTGGAAAATTTATTTGAGAAAAACTCTAAGATTAGTCTCTTAAAAGACGACGAATGAGTTTGATTTCCATGTCGATTGGCTGAATCTAAATTAAGATAAATTTATCACAAATATTTTACCTTTTAGTTCAGAAAAATAGAGCCATGTTGCTAAAATGATGTTCACTCAAATAAAGCACGTCTTTTTCATCCGTTACTGGGCACCATGACGTATAATCACAAATAAATACAATTAAAGCTCTAACTAAATAATACTCCCCAGCATTCATCGTCCCGCGTGCAATATATAAGTCAAAGCAAAAATAGTTGTGCTGTTTATAATACCTTTTTATATTAATTAGGGTTAAAAAATCAAAATAAATTTTTTAAATATATTTAAACAGGATTAAAACTCTAATTTCTATAATTTTATGAAACATTAAGTTTTCCAAATATGGTTTTGTCACGTGACCATGACGTCACATCCAGCTTGCCTGTGTTTCACAAATGATAACCTAGAGGCGCGAGTCTTCTACAGTTGAGGAACATGGCGGACATGAGAAGAAGTTGATGCATTTCTGTGGCCTCGTTCCGTTTAGTGAATGCCTCTTTTGGAGAATTTAAGAGGTTTGTGAGATTTTAATTCCCTCCAATTTCCGTTTCGTTTAATATTTGCAAGTATATCAGTGTGTGCGGAGAATTTCAGTACATTATGGTATCGACCCTCAGACCACATTCAAAATCGGCGTGAAAGTGCTCAGAACAATAGGCTGTATTGTTTTCTTAGTGTTGATTCCAATGCTGAATACTGAAATTTGTTTTGGCTCTTTAAGTTTTGGCACACCTGGACCATATATGTTTCAGAAATGGTCCTCTATATGCCATCGTGTTATTTCTTTAGTATAGTTGCTGGTGAAGGAAGTAAAGCAGGTGAAGGGGGAATAAGTTATGCTTAAGTACGAGAGGTGAATAAGAGATGCTGGTTTCCCATTTGTATAGTCTTGGGGTCCTTTCCTTATAGTTCTCTTGTAATTTCACTCGTGAAGGGTTTCACATTTGAGCAACTCTGATATTCACTTAAAATCGTTAAAATGATTGGTTTGCTTTCCGTGTAGCAGAAACCTGGTGAATGCATGTTTGTTCGTATTACTCACTAATATTTGTGCGTGTAAGATACTACTAATTTGAATTTGCTCATCATTACTTGATGTTGGTGGTTGATATTTTTGTTGCTTTGGTTAACATACCGACATAACAGTTCCAATAAAATGAAAGCATGTCTTCACCTGGCTTCTTACTTTTTAGGTGATACATTGTTATTAGAGGATTTCTTGTAGTATTCCAGGTTCTGGTGTATATGTATTATCTCATGTGTTCATGTGACCAAGATTCAACCAGTGTTTACAGATGTTATGTGACATAATTTTCGATTGAGGCGTTTAATAATCAATTTTGTTCTGATTTGGAGATTTTAACGTGTTGGTAATTTATTTTGGTGTGTTCTTGGTTTTACTATCTTTTTAGTGCGGGGAGGCAATTATTAATTATTGAAGTACGGCAAGTAATTTTATCTAAATAAATGATTTTTGTGTGTTTCTGTTTTGCTCTAGTAAGCCTGCAGATGAAATGCAGCACGTTCATGTAAATTTTGTTATCGACTATCAAGTTGAATTGGTTGACATGTTTTAATTTTTCTCCATTTTCCTTGACAGTGTTTTTATCACCCCCACGATGGCATCTGCCCCTCATCCTTCCCTCCGCCAGTTGGCTGTGTCCATTGGGATCCCTCCTGGAACTCAAATTACTTTGGATACTTTAATGCCGTTACTGTCGACCACCGACACAAAGAAGAAACTTGCTATAGGATCTGCTGTAACTACTGTCTTAGGAAACCCTGATCAACCCATCGAATGCGCGGATATTGGACAGTTCATCGATGGTTTAATACCTTGGGTGCAGAGCTGCAACTTTAAGGTAGGTGTATCAGTCGTGTGTTTCTAGTTTTGAATAATGCCGGTGGAGATCTTTAGTGCAAGCCCTAACGGATATCTACAACAGAATGTAGGAATTATCCTCAAGTGCTGGTGTTCAGTTGAAGTTTTATTTTACACGAAGCCGGTTGTGTTGCTGTTAATCCCAAAATTATCTCGATATGGAAGTTGTCATCCAAGCGTGGGAATCTGGTTTCGTAGTGTGCTGGAAGAACTACGTATGACCGCAGTGATAATTACAGGGTGTGTGAGGGCAGTGTTGGAATTATCTTGTATAATGTGTTTGCGTGTGAAACCAATAAATACTCGAGAATCATTTCTTCGCTAAGTGTGCGGTGCCCTTCAGTTCGACTGTTCTTAAATATCTTTTGGATTATAGTATAATTAATGTTTAACGTATAGGTTGCCTTTGAATTTTATTGTGCATTATTTCCCTGACTATCATTATTTCCATTATCACCATGGGTGAAATAATTGTCATAACTTGGGTCCACCTATATTGGTAGATTATACTTCATGGTGTTTTACGCGTATAACAAGTCTGGTCTGTGTTTTCCAAAAACCAATCTAATTTATTGTTTTATCGTAGTCAGTTATTTTTACTTCAATAGGTCAATGGATTTTGTAATTCTATTCTTTTATCTGAGAAATCTAATATTGTGATATCTCTTCTTCATTATTCAGTTTTACATTTCGTTATTTCGGCTTTAACCCTTCATTTTTTCTCTCAGATGTTATGAACATGTAATTGGTAGCTTTTTCTTGCATCGTGTTAGACTATTGATAAAGTAAACAGTTGTGTTATTGTTTCTTGTTGCATATCAGCCTGTGCTGCAAAGATGGCATGAATGTCATTTTTAAAGGCATCCGTCTATCGGTTATCTTAATTCGTATGTTACATTGTTTAATAATTATCCTTGTAATTCAGATGAACGGCCATTATTCATTTAATCTCAGTCCAGCTGTAAGTTGTTATTATTGTCTGTGGCCAGCATCCCTCTTTCACGATTTGTATTTATTGTGGGCTCCATGTTTACCTGGTTATTCAGTTTACCCATTGCACTCAGTATCCCTTGTTCGACGCCACTGTCAGCGACGACTTGAATAGTAAAATTTCGCATATTCTTGTGGGCAGTTCACAACGTTTAATTGAAACTACTGGAACTTAAATTATATTTTCAGGTGATTATTTGGCGTTCATTGCACCATTAGGTTGAAACCAGTTATTGGATCATGTTCTAAGTATGGAAGTATTCGCAATGATAACACTTCGTGACTTTGGAAGTACTTTTAAATATTCGATTCTAGTATATTTATGATTGAATAGACCGCCGTGTAGTCATTGTTTCGGGGATATAGGGGAAAATGTCAATGCTTTTAATTTATGATTGAGTTTTAAATCGTGTCGTCACGGTTCATTTACCCTTCCGATTTTCTGGCCCCGCATTCATGCAGTTGCACAATTTCAGGCATTTACACCGTGTAATTTTTGCGATGAATGTGTTTTCGCATCAATCGTGTAAACACGCATTTATAGTCTACTTAATGATAGTCTCCACACATTGCCCGAAAATTATTTTCTGTCCACCAATGTTTAGTTAATGCAGAAGAAGAAGTGTTCAGCGAACTCGAGGGCGTATTCGTATCCCAAAAAAATTCGTATGTTCAAAATTCTTGGCTTGATTTTGAGCTAGTGCTGTCGTGGTGAAAAGCAACTCGCCCACGCCTTTTCTCGCGGTCAACCCAGCCCACCGTCGTCGTAGAATACGTTCCTACTCGTCTGGTTTGCCTGCATCGTACCGCATCGCCCTAAGTCCTGTCGTTTTTCACTCATTTCAACCCACTCTCCTCCTCCAACCAGACGTGTGTGTAGTTCTCAGCTTCTTGGGGATGGTTGATGTGGTTCGTGAAATCAGGCGAATCGCAAACAATTTTGCTTGCCGCAAAGACTTGGGGGTGTTTCTCAGGGTACTGTGTCAATGAACCCTGTCGTCAGGAGTCCGGCGTCCGCGTTAGCGAGTGAGCCCCTGATTCCCTGCATAAGGATTCTCGATTCGTGTGCCAACTTGTGTTTCCCCCCAAGTATCGAGTGGCGAAATATGGTAATTTTGGTAACTTAAAGTCGTGATTTCTTCTTTGCCTTTGAATGACTTTAAAGGCCTGGTTACACGGTATATTAACACGTACAAGTTAATGTCTGTTTGCGTGAATGATTTTGGTGGACCGGAAAGGAACATGTACGAATGCATTAACCAAATTAGAACATGTTCTATTTTCTGTGCATGCGTTCGTACAAGTTGGGTGGTTACACGGTGCATTTTGGCGTTCATTCTCGCGTTCATACATTTAGACATTAACCCTTACGTGTTAATGTATCGTGTAACTAGGCCTTTATACCCCGCTAGGAATCGTAAGTGTAATTGGGCGTGAAGTTTCTTCGAAGTTTCTGTTACTAGGAATGTTGGGGAAACGGGAAGTATCAATATAATGATAAAAATAAAACTATGTGTGCATGGAATAGTGTGGAAAGTTTTAGTTCTAATTTAATGCTCAATCTTTTGCTCAGGAAATGAACGCCGTTTAATGAATCGTAATGTCAATGAAGTAAGCATTCACCCAGTTCGCAGTATTTGTAATGTGAAATAGCACGTTATTATTGCTTGAGTAGTGACAGTGATGGAGTATCGCGTGTTTAAAAGCGATATAAGAACCTGTGTGGTCACAATCGAAGAAGGGTGTTTCCACAGGGGTGATAATGTGATGTTCGAATTAACATGTAAAAAATTATTATCCATCTGTGATTCCGAGTGATTGAGTCACTTAGAATATAAACTGGATTCTTATTAAGCGAGGACATTGTCTGTAAACATTAATGGGGGAAACGGGTTATTTTTTCAAGCCGATCTAGCTTTTAATGTGAGTGTAGATGGGAATGTCTAAAGGGAAAATTTGTTCACATTCACATACTATCAGTGTTTAACCCCGAAAATTGGTTTGTATGGCATAGGGTAGAGCTTACCCCAGACCTCAGGTGAATTCATCCTATTTAGGGTAAGGGACAGCTCCGCTCCAAGGTTGTGTGCTTTAGAAAATAACATTCATGTGCGGAATGTATGCTTTTTGTTTTTATTGCTATAAGTGGTAATTTGATTTTATTAGTTGAGATTTAGAGTGTGCTCGGGTTAATATACTTTTTTGTGTTAAAATATAGCCATTTTACTATTAATTTTCATATCTCTCGTTATTAATTTCTGGCATTATGAATGATGAGGAAGCTGTACGGCATTTTAAATTCTGTAACGCACTTCTAGGGATTGTTTTCTGGGATTGGGCCACTTCCTTGATTGATATTTTTTAATCAATTTCGTGAGACAATTGTGTTTTTGTGATAGAGTACGTCTTGATTTTACAGTTGTGTGTACGTGCATATTGGGGTATATTATTCCATGAAATATATCCTTTATAATGCATAACACACTCTTTGGTTCTCTTAGTATTGTAACTCACTCAGTCATGGGATCGTAACGAGGGTTAGTTTGAATGGGTGAGGTTTGAGCTCTACCGGGACTAATCGACTGGCGTGTTGATTTTGCGCATTTAGGGTAATGAGCCAGTTGTGAGGGTGCCAGTGGGCTTTACTTAAACCTTCAAAAACCCAGTCCTTTCCTGTCAGTAGGCACGCACTCTATCCTTATGACCTCTTCCTTCCCAAATCATGCCTTAAAAGTCCGGCATCAAATCACAAGTGCACTGTCATGAATGACTTTCTTTGGATACCACCTCTCCGAGTTATTTTTCTGTGTTAACCATTTTATTCCAATCATACCTTAGTAAATAGTCTCCCCATGTGGGTGTTGGTGGAAAGGGACACTACAGCCGGTCCTTAATTAGTCCATATATAACCAATGTATGACCGTATTCTCAATTCAACCCCCCCGCCCGAAATGTTAGAGGGTTACGATGGTAAAGTCGTTCAAAGAAACCTCCCCATAATATACAATCCTACCATACCTGTGCCGAATTTTTTCAGGCTTTTTTCAGTCTCTCTGCGACGATTGATTCTGAAATGGTAACACTTACTTATGCGAATACGGGAGTTTTGGTAACAATTGTACAATATCATTTATTTTACAACACAATTTTTTTGTCTTCAACATTTTTTTGTTTATTTTTTATTGTTTTTAATGTTAATTTGTAAATTGTTGACGACTGCATAATTATGCTGAAATGAATGATATCTACTTAAACGAAGTGGACCTGAAGCCGTTGGATATGATAGTACATGTTATATCACTCTGCAGACCGCTTATCATTCTGCGAAAGTTCGCAGAGTTGTTTGATGTTCTAGTCGATGTCTTTTTACAACCTCACTCAGCACCAAATGTGCGATTTTAGGCAAATGTGGTGAATGCCTAATCCTGTCGCCCAATCTCCATAGATATCGCCGTGCCCTCAAGTGAGGTAGCCGAAAAAGAACTCGTGCAGGCGCTCTTTTTAGTGTCTCCCAAGAAGGCGCTGTTGTCACTTCAGTCCTTCTCGTTACTTTTTAAGTCTCGTCTCATCACCAATGTAGCCGGCCCAGTGTGTTGATTCCGTTTTGCCGCACTGCCTGTGCTCGACCTTGGGCTGCTAAGGTCACGAAGCGCCCTCCGGAATCCACATGGACGTATTAAACGAGTGTGCAGCCCACTCCATTGCCCGTTTGCAGTCGTAGCCCACTCCTCGCAGCGTTTGTTGGTCACCTTCGCGAGCGAGTAGTTATTTTGTGATCCTTCAGTTACCTCACTGCCCGCCGCGACGCCTGCGCCTCCTTCGGTCTGCGCTTTTGAATACATCCATGCGCATCGCCACTCTGATGTGATAACTTGACGTCAGCGCACGCAGAGAACAATAGTCGATTTCTGTGACTTATTGCTTTCTATTGGCGATTGTTTTTTGTTTATGTCTTTCGTGTTGATGTTTTCAGCAGCGGCCAGTACTTTTGCTTAATTCTCGGAATGACGAATCTATACATGTATTTAAAGAAGTGGAAAATCATGGAATGTTCACGTTTTCTTTATAAATAGCAGTGCATTTAATAGTAGCGTTGCTAGGTGGACAGCTTAGTCTTCTCCAATTGATTCCCTCTGCATTTAAATAGAATTTCGATTTAATTTTAAATTTCAAAATTATTACTGAACCGTTGCGAATCACATTACTTTATATTCTGAAGCAATTTTTTAATTTGAAACTTCATTTCGTGTGCGGTGTAGTAGATTACCTGCAATTATGTTGTATTCCAAGTTACCATATTAATGTGAAGAGAGAACAGTTGAATATTGTATAAGATGGTTATGAACTGCAATCACTTGGTGGAATATCTACCATTCCTAATTTTCTTCTTTCTGTGGCAATTATTTTAAAAGAGGAGTAATGTGATTGGGACAGAAATAAGCAGGCAAGTTTGTTGTTATAAGGCTTTAACATTATTTTTCTTCATTTTTTAATTATTCTAAAATATGATTTGCTCTTCACTTGGTTTCCTTGTCAAAATACCGTTTCAAATTAAGCCTCTTTGAATCGAGAATTACTCGCAGAACTACGAGTCTCAATGAAATAGTGGCAGTACCCTTTTTGAAGTCGTCGTGTGAAGAGAGATATATAATAAATGAACAACTAGCCTGTAAATTGAACACCCATTGAGCTGTAAGAACTAACCCCGTGTAAAATGATCGAACTAGCCCCATCGCGCCTTTTTCTGTTTAGTTAAAACCACCGCTGTCGATATTGAAGTTATATTCATTAAAAAAAAGTTAAATGTCAGCCAAATAAAAGTATCAATGAGATTAACCCGCATTACATCGTCATATTTAATCATCCATTCCTTGGTAACTGACCGGGCGTGGAGTGAAGAGGGTTGGCGGCTTCAACATAAGTGTTCCAGTTGTAGCTCGTTCTCTCGATCGGTTTCATAAGTGACTGTCACAGAGTGCGAACAAACCCCTGTACCGATCTAGCCCCGGTCTCCCTACATTTTTTCCTCTAATCGGAATTTTGAGTAAAAGAATCAACTAAGTAACTGAACTGTCAATGAGAAGACCCTTCGGGTGGGGGGCGTTGTGAATTGAATCATGTGACATTTTATTAGGCTTTGCCTGACACTTTAATTTTTTCGCATTGGGGCGGTGGAGGGGACACCCCGACTAGAATGGTTTCCTCTTGTGGTGGATCACTTGAGCATCCTTCCTCCGCTTCGTGGACTTATCGTGAATGGCATGGAAATCGTTCCGCCTGTTCGGTCGAGGCAAATGCGCCTCTCATGCCCCGATCGCTCCGGCTGTTTAGCTGCAGTTTTATAGTTTGATCGCCGTGGGCTGGGGTCGATCTTGCCTCGTGCGTTCTACGTAACGCCTGCAATCTTTCCCGTACATGTCTTCGGTTTTTAGATGCGCCCCACCGGCGGCGACGGCCTCTACATAACGCCATGCTGCTCGGCTCCCTCCCTCTCCATCCTTCTACGTCCTCAGCTCCTTCGGTAAAATGCCATGGGAAGTTAAGAACCTGGATGGCGTAGTGGACTGATTGGTGGTTCGATTCCCGGTGTTGGGAATTTTTTCTCTTGGTGATTAATGTGAATTTCACCTTCGTTCACGCGGCAGGCTTGAAATGAAACACAAACGATGCCCTTTTCATTTTTTCATTTAAATGTCTGCCATTTGTTGGCCTTTCCACGCTGTTATGCCTCAAGCTGTTAAATTTAGGAAAATTCCATGAACATCAGGACAGGATCTTTCTCTGGAAAGATTATTTTGTGTTTTGCTCTCTAATTTCTGAGTATCAATTGCCGGTACTGAGTTATGAAGGAGTATTAATGCCCGTAAGAATTTTATATGATATATCTTTTTATTCACAAATGACCTAATGCATTTACCGCTTACATTCGCCAATGAGAGAACAATATTTGCTGCTATTATGTGTTACCTTTATTTTTTAGTCGAACATGCATGTATTTATGATGGAAAACTGGGGGAAAACCTTAGTTTCTGGTATTAATTGCCAACGCTGAATTGAGCAGTTTCCGTTATGTTTACACAATTTCATTCTGACCTTAAAATATTATGAAAATTTTGAGCGCGCTTTGGCCGAGGAGTAGTGCGGGAATCGGAATAGGTAATGGTTTACAGCGACGCTTTTTTCCGAGATGCGTGGTGAGGCCCCTTAAATCCTTGGAGCATTGGTTTCCCATTCCAATATTATTTTTCCAAAGTTCTTTCTTCTGTACCAATGCCTCATTTTTATTTTCCAAGCCATCGGCTCGCTGTGCATCCTCATCAAACTTTTTATCAGGCTCAATCGCGATTTAAATGCTCACTTTTCTGAAATTTTTGGTAAAAAATAAGTTACATCGTGTTGTATATTATCCATAGTCGCATTTTTTCTCATTGCTCCAGCTTTTTAAACCATAAATTGCAGAATGCCACAGTTTATTATCTGAACATTAGAGGGACCCTATCGAGGGATTGCTCTTTGTTGGTGGAGCCTTGCAGCCCATTTGCTGTGCGCAAATATGTATCAGGGGTGTTGTGTCCTCTCCGAAGGGAGCGATGGCATAGCGACCATCCGTGGGCCGTCTGCGGAGGCTTCGTCCCGGTGCCTGTTTGTAGGTACGTGGGCAGTGCGTGTATGGTCGGCGCCGAGGCCGGCAGAGAATTCTCCCCTCGGTCGCCGGTTAGGATAGGACCTACGACTCGGAAGGCAGTGGGCGTGTGCGTTTGCTTTTCCTTTAGGGCGTGGCCTACACGCGTCCGATGGACGTGTTTTTACTCCACTGAGGTTTTCGCGCCCCCCTTGGTTGCCGTGGTTACCCGCGGGGTGTGCCCGAATCCCCAAAGGCTCTTCATTAGTCGCCAGGGATTCTCCCCTTCCCTCTGGTCCCTTACTTCTTGTTTGTCCTCCTGTGTGCTCTTCAAGGGATCGAGTTTCTTTAGCTTCCTCCTCACTTAACCTCAAGGTGCGTCAGGGACGCCGCCAGTTACATCCTCAGGGTCTAGGGGTAAAGTTTGAAGGGCTTTCGCAGTGGCCAATACTTACTTAGCGCATGGTTGGGATTGTAATGTTGTGATAGCATTTTGTTTTCATTGTTCTGCCTGCCCTTCGAAAAATTATGAAGGCAGTAATCATGATTATGTTTTGATGCATAAATGAGAAGAATTGGCAAATAGGCCTTTTCATTCCTCGCTCACATAGCCGAAAATATGCATGGTAGACTTTGGTGTTAAATAGATGTTAAGTCCTTTAAAAAATTATTTAACTCAGGTTCACATATTAGTGTCTAAATCAATCACCAAAGGAATTTTGTTAAAACATTGAAATCGATGTAAGTATCACCATTTCAATTTTTTGTCATTAGGAATCTCTTAGTTAAATGAAGCCATTGTTACAAAAATGGGTAAGTCCCAATGGTAGGGATCTGCGATGAGAGTTTTATTTGGTATCTTTAGGGCTTCTTTCGCTGTTGCTTCTGTGTTATATGTACTAATGAATATTCAACAGGGACACGTATCTTTCGTGTGGAGAAGTTGAAGTGATGGCTTGGGTAGCCTTGAAAATATACAGAGATAGTCGTTTGTTTTAAAACTTTGCAGACGTGTGCTCATGGCTACAATTATTATTTCTTTTGGAAAATCAATCGCATTCAACATTTCTAGTACGTCTTTTTTGTTGTAGCAATGAAATTCGTTGGCATTAAAGCTACGTAAGTATATAGAATTTAGGATTCACAGAGTTAAACACTGCGTAAATTTGTCCGGTGAGTATATCATTTCTATTCTGTTGAAGTCTCTAAGTTTCTCGCATGTTATCTCCTTCTTATGGGCTTCTGAATCATTTTAAGAAAACGGTGCCATTTTAATTGCCAGTAGGGTGTATTATTTATTCAAACGGTGAACGATTGCTGTAAAACAAGTTGGACCTAAGGCAACGGATTTCCATTTCATTAATGGGGTAGTTTTATGCGTGAAAGGGCATTCTATCGGATTGCCTTTTTTTGCTCACAGGCGGGTTGAGATGTACAAATCTGGCAATACTGGTTTTAAATCGAAAATGCTCCTCCAAAGACGAACGAAAGTTTCTGTTACTTCTCATAGTTTTTCATTTTTTTAATTCAGGTGTTTGTGTCTGTGTGAGCCGTTACAGAATTTTCGATTATGTAAATTATATTAAGATGTATTGATTTACTTATGATAGTGTAGCCTAGTCTGATTACGTGATATATGATGTAAATATGTTAATTGTACGCCTCCATTTGGTAGTGGCTGTGTAACCTTCACTAGAATTTTAATCGAAGATATCGATGCACAAATGGACTCATGTGGGGGTATCCTGTTCTTCAGTGTATTTGTATTCATGTTCGAATGTGTTAAATTTTTCGATTGTATTTCCCGTTTCGGTTGTATGCTGTTGGGTCTGTGGGACAACTCTAGGAATGGAGTTTAACATTTGGAGCGCCAGTTGTCATGCGTGATGGAGAAAGATAAATGCTGATCGGAGATTCCTTTCACTAAGCCCATTATCCGTAACAATTTGCAGACGTAATTTTTTGTTTACCATAATTTCAATCGGACAAATGGGTTTATTCTTTGATGAAGATCGATGTATTCGTTGTCCCTGGTTTCCACTAATTACGTCAGTTAATTCTGCTTTATACTCTTCGCGGAGCTGTCGTCGAAATCGTCATTAAAACTTCCGAAAAGAAATCGTAGTTACTGCTTCCATTCCATCGATTTCCCGTGATCTGATGAATCACTGAAATGCGTTTGCTTAAAAAGTGATCATTAATGTTGACGTTGTTTTTTGCAGTCATTTTCCGTTGTTTTCATTCTTGTCGTCGTGGTGTTTTCCTTCTTTTCCTTCGCAAATTAATGAGCTTGTTGTTCTTCACAATCTGTTGTATCTTCCGAATAGATGACTATTTTTCATTTGTAATTTTCGATGAAAAGTGTCGTCGCAATCCAAGGTAAACAGTTCCATTATTACCTTCTAGGTAAAGTGAATGAAGAGGCATTATTAATTTTGCATTGTATTTATTTTTTGTGTAATACGTCATATTCCATGTCTACACTGAAGAACGCTCTTCATCTTTTTTGGTTATCTTTTATGGTTCAATTAAAAAAGTGAATAGTTTTCACTTGTCTAGTACTTCGGGCTGCAAAATTTGTGCGCCTTATATTTTGGTTTGTCGTTGTTGTTAGCTCACTTCTTCATCGTATCTGCTGCATTCAAGCCAATCTTATTCCTTTCCGGTACTTCGTTCTTACAAGTCCTTCTGTTCCATTTCGTCTATTATTTTTTGACGAACACGATAGCAGGTCGTAATCCCACTCTGGGTCACGAGTTCCTTTCCTCAATCGTGGGATAGCTCCATCATCTTTGATATTGA
This sequence comes from Ischnura elegans, assembly GCF_921293095.1. Lineage (NCBI taxonomy): Eukaryota > Metazoa > Arthropoda > Insecta > Odonata > Coenagrionidae > Ischnura > Ischnura elegans. The sequence goes on along the minus strand of NC_060254.1, from coordinate 109,823,678 downwards.
TATTTCCCTCAATATTGAAATTTCCCATATCCGTCACGAATATCTGTTGGTGGAGTGGTATGTTTTTTTTTCCTATTAATGAACGAGTGAGAGCTTTGATGTGATCAGATCGGTGTGGTTGCCTGGATGGTGGCTTTCCATCTCTAAGGCCCGGGTTCGGGTGTGGGAGTTTTGTCAGAGTTTTTTTATGAAAACCAGAAGCCATCTCGGTGTTTGATGAAATTGTCAATTTTTGTTGCATCTAATGTGTGTTTACTAGTTAAAGCTTATTCATCTAAAATTCTATTATGCGTGTATCATAATCTCGCGTCAGCTGTCGTAATAATCGATTCGTGTTTTAAACCGTGCTTATGCTTCGGCTAGTAGTATGTGCAAGTTATCTCTGAAATAAGCCATAATTAAGAAAATAACGGATACCACCCGTCCTTTCGGATACCTCTGGCGAATGTTTGCCTTCGTAGGTTGTATGTTAATTTCTCTTATGATTGTGTGGAATTTTGAAAGCTGTTTTCTTTTCAGCTTTGTATAAAGTCGTCTTCTTTTTACTTCGCGTTTTAATACAATGCTAAAACCCGCATGTCAACTGTGGCAGTATTGTTGCTACTTAGCTGGAAGTATTTTGGTAGTTTTTTCTTATAGGTAGGAAGCAGAATATTCAACAGTTTGACGTATTTAGAGTGTAATTTCGCCATTATGAAACGGAACAAAAGTTCAGTCAGTACAAAACTTAATAACACCTGCGTGGCTCTCTACCTCAACAATTCTCTGAATCACTGATTCGATGATTCTGTACCGAGTCATCTTCAGATTTTCGGTAAGTATATCGATGGCTAAGTTCTGACAACACGTATCTCAAAAATAGCAACTTTTCAGGAGAACAAAAGAAACTATTTATATTTTTAATTGTACCCTGAAATTAAAAACCAAGCATTCTCATACCTGAAAAAGAAGTATACATTTGCAAACAAAGATTTGTTTTTTGCTTGAATTTTATTTTTTTAATGTCATTACTTACCATTTGTTTAAGATACCTATCTCAAACCGGCCAAATTTTGAGGTACGTGTTGTTAGAACATAGCCATCGATATACTCCACATAGTGTAGAGCTACTCGTTCATTTTGTCACTTGTGATAATAAATTGGCGAATGTAAATGCGTGGAACTTTATTTTATTGCGTGTGGTGAAAATCTGAGGCTGTGCATCGTTTCCTCTTTGTAGGCGGTGTCTTTAACCGTTTTATAGTTTGAAATGCTGAATACATTGTATAATCTGCCGTCACGAAATAGGCCGATCGCCTGCGGAAGGATACACAGCATAGTGAAGACCAACATTTATAATCGAGTTAAAGCCATATGTTCTTGGAACATTTGTTATAGACTGACCGCTTTTAGTGATTACTTCACTACCCTCTGTATCTGTACCCATCGGCATGGTCGCTCAGTGTATTTCTTTCGAGTCATTGTGCCGGTTTGCGTGTGGATATATGGAATCGCTTGCACAGCGTCCTTCGGAAAAGCTTTCGAGAAGTTGTTCGTCAACGTCATTACCTTGATCCGAGAGTAGGCCAATGCCTTAACCGCTCCTCAATTCCCGCTCTCTCTTCCACTACGTGTGCCATATCGGAGGCGATGATGCTTGCTTTTCTATCGGTGGATTAATATGGACCGCTTAAGTTTTGTTCGAGTTCGATGATAATTTTTTTGCAATGATACTTATCAACGAATCATTCTAAAACTCGTGTTTATCCTAAGGGTCTCCAAATCATTGATAAGTCCAGCAGCTTTAGTGACAAAAAATTATCTCTGATGCCAGCAGTACTGGAGAATTTATGAAATATTTTTGCTGTCAATTATTCCGACGAGCGTGCTGCTTAAAAAAAAGTCATTTCCCTCGATCTGGGCACGAATTAGATCCCTATGTGTTCACAGCTGGAATAATAATTTAAAATCTAAATATTTATATATTTACTCCGTTTTGCAGGGTATGATCAATTCATTATACATAATCTTTGTTACGCGCGTGGTTTTGTTCTGCCATTTTATTCCTTGAATTGTGTGAGACATTTCATATCTCAGTTTTTTTCCACTCTTTTGATAATTATATTTTGTTGGTGCGCAGGTAAGTTCAATTCAAAGTTCTCGAATTAATATAAATTAGACTGCCAACTGTAATATTTTCGGTACCTACCTAATTATTCTGGAAAATATCCTATGTAACTGATTGCCAACTGTTTACGAAATATCAGGACGAATGGAGCCTAGACTTTGGGCAATTTGCGCGAAATTCAATGGATGCTGACAGGATTTTATGCTTACAAAGTTTGTAAATTACTAACTGTTGGGTTGAATATGCAGATACCTATCTTGATAGCAAATCCTAAATTACCTATTGATTATTTATTAAATTATTGTTTTAAGATTCACATTTATTTGATCTTCCTACTTGCTGGATGACACAGAAGTAATTACGTCGCGACGACGACGACGCGTCGTTGAATAGGAGGATCACTCCTAGGCTGATGCCATGTTCGGCGATGCATCGTATCTAGGAATGGGTGGGAACTGGTGTTCTTGTACGGATACATTGTTCTTACTGGGCATTTTGATCAGTTTTAAAATGCATGATCCTGGTCCGAAATGCGAGGTTTACATTTCCCGTTTTAAAATATTACACTATTTACCTGCTATTCCAAGTATACTTACGCCCTGTGTAGTTCTAGGAAGGTTTGGTATTTTACTATGCAAGGGTTTGGTTATCTTTGGGTGGAAATTTGCTGTTTGCCTGCTTTCTTGACCAAGGCCTCAGTTTTCAGGCTCTGCTCGGGAGAAGAAACCATCTTTCTCTCTCTTTATCTGTCCACCGTATTTCCTGAAGGCTGCAGAAGCCCCTTTGTGGTAGCATCCTTTGTACCATTTTTTTCAGAAGTTTAAACCGGACCGGGGGAGTGCGACAAAGGGGGTTTCTGTATCGACCCAACCTCTGGACGCATCGGGGTTGACGGCACCTGTTCAGTGAACTCGCGTGTGGGGAACGTTTTTTTATGCGATCGAGTTTCTGTGGAGCCTTTGTATTCTCGAGTGATTAGCAACTTAAGAGATCGATCGATCCATTTCGGGCAGTATCCCCCTCACCTGCCCAGAATGCTCGCATTGCGTCTATCTTCTCATATTACCTGCTGCTCCCTCTGTAAGCCCGCCGAAAGGCGTTTTCCAGTAACTCCGCGGTGGAGTCAAGACACTCCATCACACATACCTTTCGTCAAAGGAAGGAAATTGATATTTATTTGTCAGGTTTTGACTTAGGATGCTATTTTCCCATGTTATGAATGAATATTAAGATAAATAATTATCTTGTATCTTAATCTTGTACAGTCCTGGATCGAAAAATCTTACCATTCTGGAGCCGAAAATTATTTAGTCTCGAATTGGCAATGTCGCTGAACCACGCCCTCACTGCAGGGAACAACAAAGCTCCTTGTTGTTAAGGTGGGCCTCTTCTTCAGCACAATCGCTAACAAAAGTAGGCTTTCGGTGCTGTAGTGTATGGAAATTGCATTGGAAAATTTACACATTTTTATACAGGCTTTTAAAACGAAGTAATTCTGATTGTTAGCATGAAATGATCTCAAGTTAGTTACTCGAGTTTTTGGACGATGAACCGTTAAATAAAAAAACTTTGAAACTAGCTGAAAATGCCGATGCTACGATCATGTCAATTAGCGGGGAGGCATATTAACCTAAAATTATAAGAACTATGTAATCAGCCATTCCAAACTTTCCTTTTCAACCGTAATGGTTGTCGTCTTCGACGAAAAGAAGTTTATTTTAAGTAATAAATGCTTATAGTATATTTTTTAGGTTGAAGATTCACGAAACGACCTCATTGAACGTTAATATTGATTCCTCGAGGGTCAGGGCTTTTAATTCCGAAGTTTCTACCAGTCCAGTCCAGATTGTTCAGATTGCTGTTTAGGTGATATGTGGTGCAGTACTTCAGGAGGGGCGTTGAGTCGTAGTCCCCTCAGTACCTTTCGATAAGAGGAGGCAAATGCAGACAAGTGGCAACCCTTTTCACTTTTCTTTTGCTGATGAAATAACCTGTCGATCGCCTCCGCTAAGTTATCAATTATTTAAAAACGTAATTATCGTAAATTCATTTTTCGAACATCCCGGCGAGTATGTAATTATTTATGGAGAATAATCAAGTGGCTGCAATCCGTTGCTGTATACATGTATCCAATGGCACCCACCTGTGGTTGAGAGCTTGCCAGTTCTGTCACCATCTGTCTGCTCTCCTCTTTTCTATCCTAACGTACCTTAACGAACGAATGGCTCTGTCGATCCCATCTCAGAGTCGTTTCCTCGATATTTTCTGCTATCCAGCTCTACCTCAGGCCTCATAGTAAACTTGCTCTTGAAATTACAGTTTTAATTAGCCCTCTCGCCTCACTTCAGTTAGGCTAGTTTTTGGTGTCCTTATAACACTTACCGGCTCTTAGACGCACTACGTAAACCATAAACCGTGCTGCAAAACTTCTTATGTGTTATGATTCTGTGAAAAATACCATTTATCATACGAATAGCTGTCAGATCGCGTGGAAGTGGTTTCAGAATGAGATAGTTCTTAAATTGCTACGTATTGTGATGTGATAAATCGCATGCGTTCGACCACTTGAGTTAGTACTATTAGGCAGTTAGATAAACAGTAAAATATCTTAGTCACAATGTTTTTCCTTATGTATTTATAAAAATCAAAAGGAAAGAGTTAATTTTTTTAATAACTGTAAAAAGTGCCTCCTTTGGAATTGTCATATACTTATATTTCCTCTGTCTGTTTTGAACCAGAGGAAATTCAAGTTTTTTTTTTTTTTTTTTTTTAAGAGTGACCAAAGGCTTTGATCCCATGGTGTAGAAACCATGGGAACTCAGTGGACATCGATCGTTGCGTGTAAGGCACGACCAAGACCTGGAAACACGGCGGAGCAACCGCGCGAATGGTGTGCGTTGTCGAAAACGCTACTTGGTGTGCTAGGATTCGGAAGTGCTTTTCAAGTACATATCAGGGCCGTGCTTCACGGCTGCAGCGCGCTTGCCTTCTCGCTGCGGGAGCAGGAGGTTCATCGACCGCGAAAGCGTAAAAGGAGAGAGGCCTCCACTGTTCGTATGTGTCTACTTTCCTCGCCGCTGTGCACTTCACAGTGCCCTCCTCATGCAAGTACGCACGCGTTACACACACTCTGCCAGTTCGTGAGTCTTCACCACTTCTCTCCTGGGGCTGCAACAGGTGTCCGCAGTGGTCACGAAACGTTTTTACGTAAGGGTGTCGTGTGTTGAAGAGGGCGACTTGCGAAGGTCCTTCGGGTGTTTCAGTATTTTGCTTCAAGTTGTGATTCCGTCTACTGAGTTTCTAGATTCTTGCAGTTCGTGTGGTAGAACTCTGTATTTCTGTGCCGGTTTTTAACTGTTTGTGTCATTTGTGAATAATTATTTCAAGTATTGTAGGATTTTTTTTGCATTCTTAAAATTCATTGCGCTATAAAATCACATTGTAGACAGGTTCGCATTTTCAGCGTTGTTAAACAATGGATTGTTTTTTCCCTTGTGAGTTTTAAATTTTCGTTAGTCACCTGCCTCTTAGGCTTTTGTAGTGGTCATCGCAGTGTAATTATTTATAATTTCTAACGAAATGAAATGTTCGAGTATTCGCCCTGGGCATATCGCAATCGCTTCTTCTCATTTCCAGCATTTTTAGTCTTGTTTCTCCAGTTCCTGATCTCAATATATTTGTTTCCGTTTCAATGTGATCACTTCATATTATGTTTGTGATGCTATGGAAGCTACTGCGGTTCATTTGTCTTGATAGCGACTCGGTATCGCTCGAATTTTCCCTCTCTCGTCTTCTTTAGGAGAAAACGTGTGACTGCGAGTTGTGGGGAGTAGGGAGTTCGCGCAAAAAAAACGAAGGCCTCTAAAGATTAGCGGCTTGGGTCTTGGGGATGTGTTTACTCAGACGATGCCATTTCTTGTCGAAATGTTTGTCGTGTTATGTAATTCTCTGCGCCCGCATTTTGTGGGCTGACTGATGAGGGACGATCTTAAAGTGGTTTTCACGGATTGTGAGATTGAGCTCATAACGTGAGCCACCTTGAAGGGGAGGAAGAGAACATTTTCTTTGGCCATGGAGAGAGGGATACATTTGTCTTCCTGAATAGTTTCAAGTTATATTTTACCGCTATTCACTGCTGTTTAATCATCTGCGTTGATGATTGGGTTATTTATATTTTTAAGTTCGTTTTCAGATAATGAAATTTGGTGGTGGTGACGTATCAAATTTTTGTTGGGTTGGTCAATGACAGGTATTGTTCAACATTAGATTGATTAATTCATTATAAAAAAATATGGCTTCGTCATTGGTGTGCCTTATTTGTACTAGAGTCATACGTACAATGCTTCACCATCAAATGCGAGCGCACTCCACATTTATGAAGTGGCACCTAGGTCGTGTTATTGCTTTGAAATTGCCGTGACAGCGGGTACTTTACCCGCGTGCTTTTCTGCCTTCATATTATGGCTCATTCTAGTGTTTTGTCGGGAGAAAGATTATTTCATTCAACTTTTTGGTTTAAGCTCAACGAGACTTTGTATCCATGGTTTCTCCTATTCACACTTAAGTATTTCTGCTGCAGTTTAATCAAGTGGAATTTATGACTTTAACAAGAACTCATACATGTTCGCTTGGTCGCCAGATCTTCAAACTGAGACAGGATGACGGAAATAAAAGCCATTGACTCATGTTGTTCGATTCTTCGTTCGTTTTTAGAATAACGTCCCTTTGAGCTCTCTCTCTCCCTCCCTTCTAGCCGTGTTGAAGTGTGCCAGGAGTTAAAAGTGAACGACTCCTCTGATTGCGAGAGTTGGAAATAGGTTCGCTGCACCCACCGAAGCTCTTCTTTGGTCGCATCGTACAATTGCCGTTCGCTGTTTCGTGTAATCAGATGTGCGCAGATCGGGGTGTTTTATTCGTGCATTCTCTAAGCAAATTATATTGTATTATTCGCCATCTTGTTTTAGTGTAAAACTTTTTGAAATTTAGTAAAAAAAATCTAGATTGAAGACTTGCTTGATGAATAAAATGGAAAGCGAAGTTTTGAAGATTTAAACCTTGTCATTTGACAGTGCAAAATGTGGAGTGATTTTTGAATGGATCATTGAATGATTAAATATACCTACTCAGTGAGGATGTCGAAGAATAAGTTAGAAATGTACTGATATTTTGTTTTTCACCACTTAATAGTCTTTTCGGAGACCATTCTGTTTTCTGAGTTACAAGGAAATCGAGGTATTATTAAAGCTAAATTGAGGTGGTTATATGTGATTATCGCAATAGTTACCCATCAGTGGTAAATTGTTGTTAGCGAAAACAGCTATTAGCTTTTCAGCATGAATTGCGGCCTGAATTATCTTTTGAAATTGGACAGACGTCACTTAAAACGTAAGCAACAACGTACATAAGCGGAAACAGTTAATATTTTACATTATTTACGAAAAGTGGGAGATATATATATATCTCTTACGCATCACGGAGTCTCGACATAAGCTCGTAACCGAAGCGTTATTTTAGTATACCGAGTCATGTCGGGCTTTAACGTCGACCGTGGGTTGATTTTTCGTCTCTATCTTCTTTGATGAATGGTTGTATGATATCGCTCTTGTGTGCTTCATTACGGGTTTGCGGACATAAAACCTTATCAGTTCAATGAGTTTGCTCGTTCTCATTTGTCATAACCGTCAAGAGTTGAACCTGACCGAGTGCGAGTTCTCCTTTTTTTTTTCAGCGACTTGTTTTCAGAATTGTAAATGCAAGTTTTAGGGAATGAGATTGAGCGAGTTTCGAAAATATTCCCACTCTATCACAGAAATTCAGACTTAAAGTTATTGGTGTACTCATAGATTTGTTTTCAATATCGAAGGATCATGAGCAATATTTTTCCCAAAAATCTTATGTTTTGTTACCGCATCGGTGGAAATAGCAAAGTCCTTGGAAAACCTAGTGGTCTCGGGGAATTTTTAATTGCTACTCGGTGAACAATGTGGATAATCAAATTATATTGTCGTGAATCAAGATTATTGGGTTTCATATAGCTTTGGAAAATTAATTATATTAATTACTATTTTTATTAGCGCTATATTTAGACCCACATCTCGTGACAAAAAAAAATATATATATAATAAGGGGTCGTGAAGTATAAAGTTTGAGCTATATTTAGCTAAATAATCTTAATGTTTTCAATAAATTCCAGTGAAAAATCTGTCGAGAAAACCTCGTGCCTCAAGTTAAAGTTTCCTACTCGTGGCTTAACTTCTTTATCATGTCAGGTGTTCGATCTCCTCGGCCATGCTCACCGCCACTCCCGAAAACGGGATGATTTGTGTTGAAAGATTGGAAAGGCGGGACGAGGTAAGTGCCAGGCGCCGGGTAGAGCGCTGCGGAGGACAGGACGAGACGATGTGTTCGTATGTATGTATGTAGGGAGGAATGATGAGGGGAGGTGGGGGCGGGCGGGCGGGCCTTCCTTCCTGCGATTGTACGCGTCGCGCGAAAAGACTTGGCCGTGACGTGATCCTCGGGAATGCTCGAGTGCGGTAGGTTTGGGCGGAGGGGGAGAGGGAAGGGGTGAGGAGGCTTAAAAGGGGGAGTGCAGCAAGCAAGCAAGTCGCGGGAGCGGCAAAGAGAGAGGACCCCGGACGTGGGGCGAATTCAGAAGAGGCGACCAAGTCGTGCTGAGCGACTGACGAATGTCCCCTAGGGCGGGCTCACATAAGAGTCGGGAACGCGAATAAAGCAGTGGTGTTCATCTCTCCTTTGGGGGGGTTCATCAACAGGCATCAATCCAAAAATTGCCTGCTTTTTTTGTTTTAATGGATCTTCTTCGGTATTTTTCATCCACATTTCTCTCGATTTCCTGGCTTTGCGACTTATTTCGTTCCATCTTTTCTTGTAGTTAAGTTGCCCTTCCCCGATTTTAGCATTCTTTTATTTTCCACCTTCTTAACCAAGGCACCCATACCACCTTGGAATACCGTTGCTTTTATCCAAGTCTGCTTTTTCGATGAGTTTACTTACAAGTATGATAGCTAACCTTTATATCTAGAGGTCGGCCAAGCATACGCAACCCGGTGGACGCACTCGGTTGCTTTAAGCTTAGCTGCGAGTCGTCTGGAATACCGCCATTAAAACCTCAGAGTACTTGGAAGGCTACGGGTAATGTTAATGTACATGGTGTACCTTTGAAGCCAAGTGCGAAGTAAATATTTAAAGTAATGCATGTCACCAAAAAGCTTTCCTATTTAATAAATAGTTCTACTCTTTCACGTACGGTGCCTCATGCTTCGTATTTTGCGTTATAGTCTTAAAAAACTCATGTTTAATCTTATTTGAATGTACTCTTAAGTGCACTTCCGTAGAATTGTTTTTAAATTATATGCGTGGTTAGCTGATGTATCATGCATAGTGCGTTGCTTTGCAATGTTATTATTTCTATGTCAAGATATGAGAAACTTTTTATTATCTACACTTCTTGTTTTCCATTTTATCGGGATAAACCCTACCATACGTATTTAAGTATACCGGGGTTAGCCACGGTGATAACTTTTACGGAGTCACCCGCAATGCACAAATTGTGCGAAAAATTCCTGGTTCGAATCCCGGTCAAGGCGATTGATTTTTCCTCTCTGGATTTTTCGCACCCTACCATACGATTGCAAACCAACGCAAGTGAGTGTAACCGGTTTTATTGATTTTATTTTACGCGATGGGGAAATGATTTGCGTCTTGCTTATTTCACTCATATTTTCCTCTGTTCAATGCATGCCATTCTTCTATTTCCGTTCTTTTACCCTCCGTGTCGCTTGTTGTCGGTCGTTAGACTATGGATGGTATCATTAATACACGGTCTTCTGTTCGCTGCGACCTCTCAATCAACTTGCATATTGCTTGTACGGCCCTGTGTTAAAAGTGTTATTCGAATGCCAGTGTGTTTGGTCTCCCCTGTTTCGCTGAGTGCGTGTTCGTGTTGATGGTCCATCCTCAACTTCTCGATCCCTCCCGATCCTCCCCTCTTGGCTTCCCTCCGCCGTTTGGCCTCGTTCACCGCTTCTTTTGGTTTTCTGGCAGATTACGTGCGGCAGGTGAAAATTTCGCTCGGTGCTGTTGGTTCGGTAACCTTTCAAGTGCAGTCGCGAGGACCAGCATCCGCGGGTCGAAGAAAGTCGTCTCATTTGCGTGGAATGATGAACGGCACACATGCCGGGTCGTAATAAAATCTCTTTGAGAAATGAAATGCGATTCCCTTAGGCAGTTCTTTCCCTTTGGACTCCCGCACGTCTATAAATATAATCGATTGTTTATTCAGTGGAGTTCCATGAATGACGCTTTTATATTGATGTGTAATAATTTGATAATGTAAACGTATATTATTTGGTAGAATCAGTTGTTCGCGCCAGGAAAATGTTCCGTAAGAGATGCCAGGTTTGAAAGATTAGGGAATAAAGTTGAAAACCTTCATTTTACAGTATTTCGGTGTCAGTTAGGAATAGCTTGATACTTTGTTATCTTACTCAGTACAGCAAACCTTTTTATTCAGGATATTTACTTCTATTGTGTCGATCTTTTCTCTATTGGGTTTAATGCCACCTATAAGCTTCCGTAAAGGTGAGATTCGCTCTCAATGTTTACGCCGAATATAATGTAAAGAACAAAGCTAAAGGAGGATGGTGGTCTTGAAGTGTCCATTAATATATGCTGTTTTATCGCTGTCGTACTTCAGAAAATAATTAATACTTTCATACTGCTATTCTGTTAACATGTTTGTGGGTGGAATTTGTCAACTTTGTGTTAGGATTAGTTAAATAAAAATTGGCGTTCCATGAAATGAGCAAAAATCTTAGTTTAAATGCGTTATGGCATGTTTACACTTATTCTCCGAGACTGGAATATTCGTTTAGTGATTCCTTTATAACGATATTACATCTGAAATTTTATTTGAGTTAGGGGTAGCACGACCGTTGTCTTGTCTCGCAATGAAACATTTTGCTCTTTGTTTTGGAATCAGCATATGTTAGTTCGTAGCCATCTGTGAGCTTAATTAGGATTCTTTTGTATTAAATTGTTGAAGTACGCATCGTCTGCCTACTTCATCCTTTGAATGGTTTGTTCCTCTAATTTGGTAGTCGAAAATCGGTATTATATGAGATCGACGGAGTACTTCGCTTGCATTGGTGTAGATTCATATTTTTTTGTCAAGAAAAAGGAGTTTTTATTTCTAGAAGATATCATCTGGAGATGAACAAAACAAGAATGCTATTTGGGTTTGATGATATCATTGAAGATATCTTCATGTATTGTACTCTTAAAGCAGACAGCGCTCGTGGAACTAAGCCTTTTTATAGTTTAAAGTGTATTTCCTGGCGTTATTTCTTTTGATAGCGGTGTGTATGAGGAGGTGAAATTCTTGAATTTTTTTGTCATTCTCGTCAGTGGGAAAGCGGGTGTTATTTCGGCAAAAGTCATCCAAACAACCGTATCCAAGGAGGTCTCCCAAGGATTTAAATGCCTTTGCGTCCCGTGTGATTTTTACTCCGATAATTTTTTTTTTGCATTTTATTGCATTTTTTGTTTGGGTGACTGTGACTAAGCGTTTTGAATGTATTAAATAACCGCCGAGGTGATGAATGTATAGTCATTTCTTTGTTCTCGGTGTCCATTTTTTTCGTGGTGATGTCACCGTAGTCCACACCGAGTGGTCAAGGGTATCGTGACTCTAGTGAGGTCATCAACCCTCCATCAAGGCTTTTAAATGGCATCCTGCTCATAACTACGCTCATTCTCTTGTCGGTTTAGCACCTTTGGAGGTAATCCTCAACCGAAAATATTTACGCTATTATGGTCAAGGGAAGATTATTTGGAGTTGGATTGCTAAGAAACTATTGTTGTATGCTTATAAAATTCTGCTTTTTTCTCGAGATAATCCTAGCCTATTTTTTCTCGAGATAATCCTAGCCTAGGAAGTTAGGAAGCCAACGCGGGCTGACTTTCCGTTCTCACTTCCTATTCCTCATATTAATGGGCTCCACAGTTAGGAATACGAATCAAGATGATGATTATTCCTTACTTATTTTCATTCATTAAAAGCTGACTCCGATAATTTACATGAAATCATAATCCTATCGGAATAGAATGGCTCCGCGTGTATTTAATAAGCTTTCGAACCTTATGGAGGCAGGACGAGCTCTTTGTTGTCAGAGAGAAGGATATTTTGATTTCTTCTTGTGTGCTTGATTTCCATGCTGCAATCCAGATGCATTAGGGTTGAAGGTTATTCCGTCGATTGTGGCTCATCTCTCTGCGTGTTTATTTTTTGCTTTTTCCTGGAGTAGATTTATAACCGTGTTAAAAATATCCCGTGGATGCCAACGAACACCTCGGGCTGTTTTATCCTCGTTCCTTCTGCAATCTGTTAACCTTCGGACGCTCTTCGAATGCTTTTGCCCGCGTCCTTTTTTTTAAATTGTCCTTTCATACCTCGATGCCCATCCCTCTCTCGAGCACCTGTGCCTCTAAGCCATCAACCAGTCTCTCTTCTGTCATCGCTTAGCAGTCCCTATCTTCCCCGTAGCTTCAGTGCGACACTGCCCACGTTTTCCACTAGGACTACCGTCCCAGTAAATACGTCTTCCCGTAGTGCATGATGTGACTTCAAGCGTCGTAGAAGTAGCTGCATTTAATCCATTTTAGGGTTTATTACATAGCCTAATTATTTTGACTGAATGAGTCTTCTTGTCTGCATTGACGTCAAATAATAATTTTCGATTGCGTGTAGTATTTTTACGTGCGGAATTTTTTTTCTGAAATGCTGCTACTACGTGTTTTTGACCCATGGGCGCCACTGCGCGCCACACCTCTTTCTCTTTCAAATTGTAGGGAACGGGACGCTTTGAAGTCAGAGTTGTTGTAGTCTTCCCATTCGTAAGATTCGCTATATACCTGGTTTCTTTCTTTATCCAGGTACATTTTTTTCTTTGCTTGCTTAAAGTGAGAAGTAGTTAAGTGGCTGAAATTAAGTGTGATGTCTGTGAATACTTGGACCGTGAGGATGGAGGGCAATAATGGAATAAAGGCTTTGGAAAGCTGGTACGGAGGAGGATGGAATGGTTAGATGGATGGAGACGAACAGAAGTAATGCAGTGCTAGACGTAGTAGATGAGCGGCGGTAATTACTAACAATTAGTTAAATGAAGAGGAGTGAGAAACTGTTTGGGCCTAAGGTGCGTGGGTATTTAGTTGGCTGTGATGGAAGGGAAAACTGATATGTAAATGAAAAAATAGGAAAGAAGAGACAGGCTTTATGATGAAATGGACGTGGTGATACCGTATGCCGAAAATGAGAAAGGAATGAAGGCTGATTAAAGATAGATTGTTACGGCAATGAAATGGAGGAAAATGGACATGAGTGACTGAGTGGTGCCCCAGAAGGGGATGGACCCCGTTTGGGGTGCCCGGGCAGGGGATTGTATTGTAAGGAGTGCCTCGGGAGGGGAAGGGAGAGGAGACAGTGATGAAAGGAACGACTGCGCAGGCAGTCACAAGAGAGCGACGGTCGGTGGAAGGTGCTTGTTCCACAGCATACGAAAGTTTCAAAAACACTCTGTAACGACGAAATCAAACAAATAAATACAGTCCATTTTTAAATCTAAAAACAGTTCATTTATGTTACATGCCGAAGGTGCAACATAGATGATAAGCCCTGTAAGAAGTATAAGAACTGGCGGTAGGATGCTGATGTCCTGCATATACTGCGTTACCTTATTTGCTATTATATTACTCCTTATAATGGTATGAAATTAGGTACTTTCAGAGGAATGTGAAGATTAATTTCATAACATTATATATTTTATCATTCCCTTCTTGATTTTTTTCATCTCTTCAGTTTATAATTAGATGTAACATCGTATTTGCATGGCATTGTTCATTGCATCAAGTAGGCACAAGCACTGCAGAGTGCATTGGAAGGCATTCGCTTGGACTTTTTTGGAAAGAGTTTCCGAGTTGCTTCAATTTTCTCTCGGGTTTAAATTTGGATTCGGTGGAGTGCATTTCGTTGTTACTCCCATTCCGGTAATTTGTGGGACGGGCGGTAAAAAGTGGGCCGAGTTGTTGGAAATCAGCAGGGCTATTCAGTAACTCTTTACGCGGTCGCGAAGACGAAAGATTCCGTTTACGTGGTTACGCCGCGTAAACATTCGAAGACGCGTAATTTGCTATTCAGTAGGCTTCACGAAAACATTTTCGTGCCTCCCCTCCGCGGTAGTGGGGGAAGACGAAGATACCCGAAGTTTTCCTGCAATACGTCACTGCGAGCCAATCAGAGAAAATCGGCATGCAATTGTCCTCGACAAACAAAAATAGAGCGAGATTCGGCTGGTAAGTGCAATGTTATTGTGAATTATAACGTTGATTAATGAAAAGTATGTTGTACACTTTTAAATATAAGTGAGAGCTCAACGTGTATATTAATGTTGAAGGTGAGTGCGTTGGAAATGTGTATGCGATTGAAACCAAAGATTACAGTGAGTAATTGGGATAAAAACTTGTAAATGAGAGGAATTTGGCGTTATTATGCCTTTGCTCATGCCAGATTTGCTGATGCCTTTGCTTTGATGGACCTATTTTAATGATAATACAAATGTTTGAATTGATGTAGTCAGTTTCGTCATATCGTTTCTCGCAGAATTGGCCAGATAATTAGTTATAGGCAATGAAAATAGTAATGTAAACGGTCCTCATGAGTGTGGTAAAATGTTTTGAAAATTATTATCAACAGCCAGCGATGTCCTAAGAATAGTTGGCTTAATTATTGGAAGACTGTAGATAAGAAAGGATAACTTTACGGGATAAGAGCTGGTAACAGGGTGCTAAGAAGACGGAAAATAAGGTGAAGAACTAAACCCCTCAAAATAGATAAAAATAAGAATCTATTTACAACGGACTGCCTATCATTACGTTGCAGCCCTGACTTCAATGTTCACAATGACTATAGTGATGAGTCTTCTACTTTTACCCTGCAGTACCTCACAATCAAGAAGGTTAAGAGACCCAAACAGTAAGGGAAATTTCTACCCAGTGGAAGAAATTATGTCTTATGCAAGTAACAGAAAAAGGCATAAAAAAATAATGGATGAAACATGACCTATTCGTAATATTTCTTTTCTCATTTTAGACCATTCTGGTGAGGTTGGTGGCAAATACCGTCTATGAAGGATCCCATGATTAATTTTAAGGCGGAAATCCGTAGTTTGACCACCAACAAAAGCAATGGTAGTGTATCTATTTGTAATTTACCAATGCATTAGGTAACCTGTTAATAATCGCTTGTCTAATAGTTCTGGCCTTGTTTAATATGCCTCTTCCATTAATTAGGGACTCTGCAAGAGCTGGGATCTCCATAATAATCAGCCTCATCTGGGAAGGGAAAACCAGCCCCTACACACATATTATGAAGTACAACACAAGAATTAACTATCAATCCTGATTTTATTGGTGTACACTCCAGCACTCAATGTCTCAGCAATCATCTGAACCTAGAGTTAAGAACCCCCATGCACCTCTCAATAGACTTCATAACCCGCACATGGGCTTCAGTTTAATAAGTTTCAGGGGTACTTGGCCTGCCACATAGTATTCCAGTCAGGGGTCAGTGGTGGTGTGGGTTACCTAAGCCTCCTATCATTCATTACACTGTTTTTTATATATTCAGTGCATAAGCATACATATATGATATAAATATTATTCTTTCTTTTCGATGCAAGGAGCTTACGTTTAAAAAATGAAGGTCATTTCTTCCAATATATTATTAATATCATATAATGTATGCTAAATTATGTACCAGATGATTCTTTTCCCAAATTTATTCCAAACAACGAACACTGATATCCAATCTCCCAAGAACCTTTCATTTCCCTATGCATGGCTGATTGATTTCATATATGTATCGACATAACTGATAATCTGGAAAAAATTATGCTTGCAAATTACTATTAAATAAAATAGGAATGACTTAGAAATGATACTCTCTTACTTTATTTCCTTTGAGCTTACCTGTAATTATTTAGTAACTATAAAGAATAACGAAATGCAACCATAGTTCTGGAGGTGGTATCAGTTACCAACACATTTCAAATTGATTAAGAGCTTGTGCTCACAAGCATGTTATTAATATGCTTCTGAGTGGGTTTACGTAGCATATGGGATGAGAGTAGTTACAAGAGACTTGAGCTGTGGATGTAGAATGGGTTTCATGATATAGCGAATATGAATCATTTAATTACAGGGGGTGGGGAGCTGTAAATTGGTAAAAGTTTGTAATATGAATAGAAGAGTGGCATTATCACCAATTTTTTTGGAATGCTACGTTTCTGATCCCATACTAATGGAAACAATCTAGGTAAAGTTCATGAACATCTGGAGCAACATCTCCATTAATCCGTTACTTACATCATGCCATATTATAATGCAGGAAATTTAATGAAAGGAACTGGATCCCTTATTGTGAATGCATAAATACCCATTATCTGTGTTAGGCCTATTTGTAGGAATACTTCAATTATCACCAATTAATTTGAAAAGGACTGGCATATAAGGCAATGATGATTTTAAAACACTCAAGTGAATAATTTTCAGAATCAAGGTCTAATCCATGACAAATTATTAAAATAAATTATAATGTTGGTTTGATTATTCTCCAACAGTATGTATAAATTTGTTGGAAAATGCTATGTAAACAGTAATGGGCTCATCACAACTTGTTACAAAAATTCATGGGCATCGACATCAGCTGCAATTCACGCTTAATTTTATATTACTCTACTCAGTTCTTTTTTTTTGGATGGGAATTATATATCTTTGGTCAATATGGGAGGAGCATCCTATGCTTCTGTAACCCCCTCAACTTCTCTGCTGACAGAGGGATGGCTAAGTCCCAAATTATTGTCACTACCAGTAGCTGCCATGCCCATAAAAATGCAGTGCACAAAATATCTAGATTTGGGTAGGTATTCCATGTACAATTTTCACTAACTTATTATAGGGATAGTGGTTGATGTGGTTTAGTACTATACCTTCAAATGCATTGGTACTACAAGAGCTCTTTGAGCTGGAATCATGTGGGGGACATAAAATATTTATTAGTCTCCAAGCTAAATCTTTATCCAATATTTTCCCTGAAATACCTCTTATGTTAATACAAAAGGGTCGTATAATTTCATTAGTTCCCTCACACAAGACTGTCTCTTTCATCTCTCTCCTCCTCCTAAGTATTTCTAGGGCTCTCACACCATTAATTTTCAATCAGATTTGATCGTTACATAAATTAACGATACACATTCAAATGAAGATAGGTTAGCCTCACCTCACCTTATGAGAACATTAAAATTGTTATCTCAGAAACAATAAATGGTCTCAAAATGTTATATGGAAGAATATATCTATCTGTAGCACGTTATGAAGTAATTGGCTGTCTTATTTCATAGGTTACTATGAGTCATTTCACATAAAAGACTTAAAAGCCAGAACCCTTATCTAGGGTTCTGAGTGGCTAGAATGTGGGAGTCAATTCCTTGATATACTGCATTCCATCATGATACTGCAGCAGGCACAAACGGGAGATCTGTCTCTCAGACAATATCCTCTCACCACTATCCACAATCAATACAAATAAGATGATTGATTTAATAGGGACCATCACATTAATGGCCATTGAATAAATACTCTCGCTCTCTCTTCCATAATAATCATAGTCATGCATACTCATAGGCATAATCGAAAGGAAACATCCTGTATGATAGATATCACAAAAACGACATATGTCCCCAAAGTATATACTAACCATTTTGAACAAAACAAATCTCTTATGTCAAGAAATACTTACAGTCATCTTTTGTCGCAAGACAGATAACACTGAAAACAGTAGTATACTCAATAACGACTACTTGGTAAAATAATTTAAGTTGTACCCACTATGCTATGTACATAAATAACATGCCTACAAACGTCTATCTGTCATACAAGCATCTACCTATCCACAGTTTAGACATGGTAACCTCCAGCCACAGCAGCTGCACATTTCATTTGCGAAAATGACCTAATATAAACACACAAAATCGATTCACCTATCAGTTATATCCTTTCAGTGTCAATATCTTGTATTTGATTAGTTAAAACAATAGCCATCACAACGTAGAGAAAAAAATATACATCCACTATATGGCAATAATTGTGAATATTTATACATCGCCAGCCTGAGTAAAAATATTGATCAGCAGAGGAGCATTCTTTCTGCTAGTTATGTCCCTCCAACTTCATCATCCAAAAATATCTTATACAACTGTATATACAGACTGTAGAGCGCAGCATTCATTCATGTTATTTTAGCATTGATGTTGAACATGAGCCCTTTCAAACCAGAAGAAACAAAATAATCTTATGATCATACTACGAGTTGTTTACCTTCTTAGTGGATATTAAAAGTAGCATTTGTACTTTATCCTAAGTTCTTGAATCTTGCTACATACTCCTTTTGCATATACACTAGTATTCATAGAGTAACACTGCATTCCGAAGTGGGAAAGCACTGACTAACACCACAAAGGTGACTCGCAGCAGCAAATTCATGAATGGAACACATAGGTACGTTTCCTCTTAACCAGCAAATATCTTCCTAACTTTGTAACCGTCCCGGGGAAAAGTAGTCCAAAGCATTTAAAACATCTACGCTCATACATCATCTACACTCATAGTGAAACAGACGACGGGAAAATGTCTAGTAAACACGGCTTAAAAACAAGATGCGACGACACATTTTCAACTCAAGTATTCACTTTGATAAACGGTTGAAAATAAATAGAGTAGTATTGAGATATGCAATTAAGCGGGCGATAACGATAAATATGAAAAATATAAAACATTTCCTCAATGACAGATAACAACACCTCCAACTCCAATAGGTATGTATTCCGAAAAGAGAATATGAGAAGCATATACAAGACAAGAATAATTTAAAATACATGAAATTAACAGTTAAATATGCAAAAATATTACTTGCACGAAATGAAATTACGTCCACAACTACAATGAACACCGCTGTTTACATGGCAAAGCAAATACATGACATATATTAACAGCATGTGGCCCCGTCGTCTACCGCGGTCTGCTGTTTACGCGGCGGAAACTGAGTTTTCGTTGACAACTCTCGTCGCGTAAACTGAAGCACGAAACTTACGCGGCGGAATGTTCGAAATGGCTTACAGAATAGCAACAATGTGATTTTCGCGATCCCGTCACGAAATCTTTCGTCTTCGCGACCGCGTAAACAGTTACTGAATAGCCCTGCAGGAGGAATGGGAAGCATTCGTTTCGACCCTTCGTTTTAAATGCGTTGTTCTTTGTTTATTGCGTTCTATCGCTGCCGGAAAGGCTATTGTGGGTCAAGGTATATATTTACCAATTTACCACCGCTATTGATTAACAACATGCAAAAAACACACTCCTGCTTTCAACCAGATCAGATTTTGCTC
This sequence comes from Ischnura elegans, assembly GCF_921293095.1. NCBI lineage: Eukaryota > Metazoa > Arthropoda > Insecta > Odonata > Coenagrionidae > Ischnura > Ischnura elegans. Next base: position 109,804,052 of record NC_060254.1, on the reverse strand, counting down.
CTTGCGGATGTTTCGTCAGTTTACTCCGCTATCGATCTTGGAATGAGTGATTGAAGAAGTCACTGACTCCCTGACGACAATTGCCGAATAAGCTGTCGAAGCGTGTTGACATGGAGCCAAATCTGACCCGGTTGACAGCCCGAGTGAGTTTCATTGAAATTACTCTCCGGGAAAGCTAAAATCATCCATCAATCAGCATCATTTTATTTATTTTTTGGATGAATTTTTTACAGTTTACCATTGATTTATTCATATACCTAATATTTTAATTTTACTACTCCGCAATTAATTGATTAATTAATTGATAATTCTAAATTAATTAATATAAAGCTCAATTTCATGTCTAATCGTTAAAAAAATAATTAAACATTTACAAGTGAAATTCACTCCCTTCAACACGGAATGCAAGTACTTGTAAATGTGGTCTTGTGGTTACGGTGCTGTAAAACCATTACGAAGTTCCATGTTCCATTCCCTTTAGTGGTATTTTTTCATAATTTCCTTCTACTTTTTCTTTTGCAAAAGCCTACTTTTCACTATTATATTCATGATTTGTCTGAAAATTTTAATTCTGTGAGAGGAAATGCTTTTGTACACATACGACGTCTGATGTTTTCCCATTTTTTTCACGCGGAAGCTTCCATTGAATTATTTCACTTTTGTATAAGACACTGACTTCGTTATTAGTTGGACTTTTAACACTCAGCGGAGTAGTAAAAAATATAGCCGGAAAATATCTATTCTTTGGTGATTGAAATTGATAATTCTCTTGGTGGAAAAAGCAAAATTTACCAACTAGACGCTTCTCCGGAGCCTCTTGTTAGATGAGTGACAGCTCCTTGAGTGAAAAGATGGCTGACCGTCCCCGGAGGAAGATTCTCTACCTGGCTCGCTCTATCTGGATTTCAACGGTTCTTTTCCAACTATTCGAAAACTAGACTTGAATTGTAAGTCCACAAACCCGTATTGCAATATAAAACTAATCCAAGTACATGTGTATCTTAAAAATGCGTCGCGTTGCGACAAGGAGGTTAAACAATTCTATGAGAAAAATTGGGGAAACATCGCAAGCCGCATGAGAAAAAAATCCTCGCACAGAAAAAGTAAAAATTTCAGTGAAAATCATAATAATAATTGTGTAAAGCAGGCTTCTGTAAAAGAAAAAGTACGAAGGGATATCGAAAAGAATACCGCAGATGAGACTCGTTCTTGGAATCTTAGCGTGGGAGTCCATCACCGTAGCAACTGGGCCACGATAACCTTTGGTTTTTTTTTACGGAGTTATGAAGGGAATTCAAAGCCAAATACGCTGACAGCTACCGATCCTTGCGACACTAGTGAATAAAGTTGGAGTGCGAATTAAAGCGCGGAGACCGGTTTCACAGTGGCAACGCGGCAACTACTCTATAGTGGAGCTTCCTATAGTAACATAAACTCTATGGTGTTAACAATCATTTTTCAAAACAAAATACTCTCTCCCGCGGTGTGTTGTTGGCCATCTTTAAGCTCCGATTTTTACGAAGCAGTTTTGTCTTGTATCCTTTCTCCTCAAAGATGTTTCGCCGCGGTTTATCGTTGGGAGGTGAGTGCCTCACTTCAATGGTGACACTCCACTTGTTTTCTGTCATTCGTGCGAGAGGCGTGCGTTCAGCTTCACTTGATTTCAAGTCTAGGGATTCCGTCGTGATGAATTGCCTGAGCTATTTCTTCGCTCGTTCGTATTTTCTCTTGCTAAGCTAATGTTCTCATGTTCTACTTTGACCAATTTTCTGCCTTTTAAAGTCATTCTTGGCTAAATTAACGGCATTAGTATTGGCCACTCATCTCACCATACCCAATAACAATAAATTCTCTTTTTATTATGGAGTTATTATTATGCTCTTAATGTTACAAGTCAGGTGACTTCACACCCTTTTTCCCCCGGTTTGTCTTCTATCAACGTGCTTGCTGGCATACTTTTGTCGTGCAAATTCCGTATTAAAACTTAATTAATTGTTGGAATAGTCTCATTGGTAGTCTTATTGGCAATTTCGTTTTGAATGAGGTCATATTTTTGTGCTGTGAACCATGCATCTCAGTTCACCCTGTTTTAACATAAGTATTGGAGTGAACACAATCGCCGACGATGCAATTGCTTCTACGCCAGTAAATTTCCAGAATTTTTCTACTTCCTAGAAGATAGTTGTTATTGTTGCTGAGCAAGGAGTATGTTCTCCTTGTTGTGGAAGTTCTTAGAGAGAATGAATCCATGTTTCGGGTGTACTCGTTGTAAATTCTATTTATTATGTGAAATGATCTTATTCTGTACCTTCAAATATGCGTTCTCGTTTCAGTGGGGCTTTTGAAAATAGCTTTAAAATTTCTTATGGTATGTCTGATAGATTTTCCTTATTACCACGTCTAAGTATTCAAATCTCTTATTATCGTTTGTCCAAGTCTATATCATTCTATAATGCAGGGATCACTTCAAGACCGTATTCAGGTATCTGATACCTTGCCTTGTTTTAGATTTTATTTCCAGAACCTCTAGCCTTTCTACCTGCTGTAGGGCTTTGAAAGGATTAAATTTGCGTCTTTGGAATGGCGTTTTAGAAAGGGCTTGGGTTGGGCTTTGCTCAAAGCTTCCTCATGCTGCTTCACCAAGAATATACTGCCTGAGAACAAGTCTTACGCTGTAATTCCCTCAAAACTAATCGTTTAATGCAATGAGGGGAGCATGTATTAGATTTTGCGGGATGTTAGCTGTCAGTTATTTTACTCTACCGCCTTCAGTCCGTAATGTAAATATTTTTTATGCAATTTTATGTAGATTTTATGCATGTTGCCAAAATTTTCAAAAAGCTAGCTGCTATATTGCGAATATTAGTTTCTGTATCTTGGTGGACGATGTTACTCGAATTTGGTAATCCGATGGTAAATATATTTTTTATCCGTACTGCTTTTTTAGTAATCTTTTACCATACCTGTTTTTGAACATATTCTTTTGATAAAGCTACCGGCTTCGGATGGAAACCTTTTGCAGCAGTCTAACATTGTCGCGGCTACCAAACCAAGTTTTTATCACTATAAGCCTTTTAGCGGTTAAATTGATTTTAATTACCCCTGTATGGAGGAGAGGTCATAATTTGCGTCCTCAGTAATGACTTCGGGACTGTTTTCTTTGGCGTTTTTTTTCACATACTGCACTCCTGTCATCAATTTCTTCGAACTCGTTAGTCTGGAGATGAAATCCGCGTCGCGTCTCCCTCCACGTCCTTTCCTCCCTTTCTTTGTGGCGTTGGGTGTGTTCTTTTGGCTTCGGGTGTGTTCTTTCGGCTTCCAAGAAGCGTCGCTCTCCCCGCAATGTCACTCGCTCCTCCCTCCTCCATGTTTCTCCGACTTGGTCGCGCGGAAAGGCTTAATTTGAAGCGTTTTAATGCCGTGAGCAAGTGAACGCTCTGCAGACGACCGCTCCTCCGCGGGAAAGTACGCAATGAAGCGGCAACATCCACTCGACCCGCTTTGTCGTCTTCAGCTACTGCCTCAACCTCGATTTTTATATATATTCTTTTGTTAAACTCTAAGTGTAGCTATTGCCTTGTTTTCGCAATAGGCGAGATAACCCATTGAACGTCATAATATTGAGCATTGACGGTTGTATACATCCATAATACTAATAGCTGCGGAAAAAGTAAACTCAGTAGTTTCTTTCAATAACAAATCCCCGCTGAAGACACTTATATGACGAAATGTTAATTAATTTTAAATTAATTATCAAAAATGAGACTAAATTTAATGATAAGTTGTGAATATAATTTGTGTTTTTATCAGAGACGATGAAATATAGGATTGAAAGGATATTGTTCTCGTGTTTTCAACAGTATGAAGGGATCCATTATGACCGACGAGAGCAAAATGGGAAAACATGAAGAAACCATATGTTAACCTCTAATGTGTTATTATTCTTAATTGCTACTATTTCACTTGTTTGTTGGCGGCTGCGTTTAAAAATGAAAATTCTCCCCTCAGAGTGCAACAATAGTTAAATATGTAATCATTTTTAACTCCTCTTGGAATTGTTCTCTTTCCGCTTAAAATTCTGTTTAAGGTTCGATAAATAAAGTGTATGCCATTTTCATTATGATTTCGAAAGTTGAAAAAATTGTATCTCATCATCGGACGGCCTCGACGAAATGCTATTCTTACTATATTTTCTGGAAATCACTTTTGAAAAAAAACTGCATTTTTATACAGACTCTTATTGCATTCATTTTCTAAGAATAGAAATAATGTTGATTACTTCCTAAATATATGTTTTATTTTGACAAAAAAATGATAAATGTTTGTCATACCTTAAGAAACATGACGTTAGCTAAATTTTGGTATGACACATCACTACCCTTTGGGTAATAGGAAATGAATAGGGTAATTCAAGTCATGTCACGATAATTACATATCCAGGAAAATGGCCCATGGTCGCCTCAGGCAGCTGGGAAGTGCTAAATTACAAATATGTATTCTGATTGACTAATACTCTATATTTGTACCCATATTTTTTATTTTAACCACGATGTATGTCGTTTGTGATGGCAAACAATTTTTGAAATGACATTGTTTTTAATAGATCAATGGGGAAGGGATTTACAGTACATCCTTAACGTATGCTCTGTCTATGTGAGGGTTCCTCCCCGTCGCTCGCAGTCCTTTCCCTTTCGCCGTCGTGAGGAAGGGAGGCTTGCATCGGAGAGAGACTTACCCAATTCCCCATCGCACGTCCGCAGACTAAACGATCTTTCAAAAGTTGGGACTTAAGCGGATAGTTTTTTTTAACAAGTTAGGAAAAACGTTGAACGTTCACATGAGTTGGCATTCAGGTTTGTAGTTACTTTGATACTTTCCATTAATTTATTGGTATTTTTTTCACTTATCGTGAATGCATATATTCAGACGCTGTCGGTGTATGGTAGGTATTTTGAGGAGGCGACCGACAGCTTAGGTCATTTGCGCCATGAGGGAAGGGTATGGAAGGAAGGGTGGAGAGAAACCCGGCGTCGGCATTAGCCTGCTCTTAACGAAAGGCGCCAAGGGGACCACGGCTTTACGTCCCATCCGACGGACGGAGTGTTGCGCTTGAAATGTCCTCCACACAACATTCAAGCAGGGATCGGGCAGTCTTTGAAAATTCTCTGCCGCTGCCGGGATTTGAACCCGAGCCCGCTGGGTGGGAAGCCAACACTCTAGCCACCACACCAACCCGATCCCCCGCTGTCGGTGTATTCTGGGTTGATCGCGTCTATTTTTTCCTATTTGATTCATGAATTAAGGATTAATTGGCAATTTTCCAAGATAAGAACTCATATGCGATCGATTTCGATGAACTGTATCTCCAGCGGGACGACTTAATACCGGGTGAGCCTCCATGTTAATAATGTAATATTTTCCATCAATTAATTATTATATTTTGTTCCCATATCGTTCCATCGAAACTCGAAGTTGTCCAGGGAAAGAAACTGGCCCTCTGCCCCGGAATTGTGACGTCACACGACTGCGGCTCAGTCTGGGGTGAACTCTTTCTCTCGTCAACCCTCGCGTGGAATCACTGACTGAGTTATCCAATTAGCAAAAATTCAGACGAATGTGGATTAATCCTGGTTAAAATATTCTATAGACTCTTCTAACCGACCATCCGCCTTTGGATATTAAATATACCTAAATGAAAAGAAATATTTCTCTAATTTTTCAGTTGATAATTTACAGTCACTTTAAGATGTTTTAGGGCACAGTTTGTGTCGCCACTTCTGCTTCGCCAGGAATTTTAACTTCCCTTATCCCCTGTGTTGTCTTTGGCTACGCACCCCAAATATTTCATTGTTACGAGAATATATATGCGCTCACTGGGAAAAGCTTCTTTATTATTGTAAATTTGTAATTCTTTTTCAATTTATGTTGGATATAATGATTATTTCGTGTGCATTTACTGTGTACTTGCCCCGGTTTCCACACTTAGGTTCTATCTTGCCCATTCCAAGTCACGTATTGTAATGGCCTGTGGTGATCTAACGCATAACCTCTTAGTGTAGCGGGGTCGACGGTATCGGGTCCCCGTGGTGGGGTTCTTGACACATTTTTTCAGCTCGTTTCGTATTCAGTTTCTCATCGTCGTAAATTCGCTGCAGTTGCTTTATATAATTTCTTTGCTTATGAATCATATAAAACTTTGGAACTGGGTGAGGGCTGACGCACTCTTTTTATGGATGGCTACATTTTGGAGGTTAGGGATTTGTAAAAGAGGATACGTAAACCAGCGGTAAAAGGTGGATTAGAAGCCAGGACGTGGACGTTCAGTTTAAACACCGGCGCGCTCATCGTTATATTATTATTCGGTTTCTTATTATGAAGTTAATTGTTGTTTACGTTTGCGTCTGACAATTCGAAAATAAAATTGTGTCTATTGATTGAAATAATGTACACTTCGGCCCTATGCAATGGATCGTAAATAACGTCGTATAAGAATTCTGATGCTTTATGTGAATATAATATGGTACTTAAAAATTAGTCGTGGAGATGATGATTTTGACCCATTCCAAGAGGAATAAACTGACTCAAAGATTTTTAACCGTAGTGAAATGAGTATGAATTGCCTCATTAAATGGATTACTTTTGTTGCTGGAAATTTCTGCAACAGGTTACCCATTTTCAGTCAGCCTATTTAGTCAGTATTGAAAACGTTGTGAAATATATTTTGGTCATCACCTTGGTAATTATTTTACTATAAATGCATAAGTGGTTGCTCTCTGTTCTGGAACATGCCAGATTTATTCGTTGCCGTAATAGTCTACCTTTTTTACACTTTTAATTTCCGCCGAATATGACAATTTTTTAAATTACATTTTATGTTTTTGATTAAGTAAAGAATTATGATCATTATTTGATATTCGGAAATTGAAAATGAATGGAAAATGATTACAAGTTTTGCAGTTATATATATAAAAAAGGGTCAGTCATAACTTAACCCCGCGCCAAAGAATTAAATGTATGATTGAGAATATGGATCGTCTTTTGAAATTCCAGAGCCAAGCTGGCAACAGCACGTGTGACTCCACGTATGCTGCATTTCATTTCTCTCGCTTTTTATTCGCGTCGGTCAAGTTGCCGCTCCATTTTGTTTTTTTTAGTATCCCATGCCTTCGAGATTTCCATCCGGTTGTCCTATTGTCCGTGGAGCCCCAGCCGTCGTCATCAGTAGGTGCACGCGCAGCATTTGAACTACTTCACACGGGAGAATGCCGGGCATCCGTGAATCCATCTCGGGGAGGAGGGGTCCCCAGTTGAGAGCTTGATGACATGAGGGTTGCGTTGCGGCCGTTTCTGTATTTTAATTGGAGAGAAGATGTCTTTTGTTTTCACGTGATTGCGATCCTCGCGGCTGGGTGGAGACAAATAGAGGTTTTCTGAATAAGTCTGCCATGTTGTTGCTCTCGATTCCTTCAGTGACTAAAAGATGAATTTTCATGGTTCGTAGTTTTGAATTTCTCTTGTTCACGGCGAACGCTAACAACTATCATAGTTGACTATCCACTTTATTTGCTATCGCAATAGTGTTGGAAAAAGGTTGTTGATGGAATGAAAGGATTTGGTTCCTTTATTTGACGTCGAAATGATGATGGCCTTGAATTCTCAAAATTTTTTATCGCTCGTAAATTCCTTTGACTTCGACGCGTGTTTAAGCGACGTTATCTTGCTTCGTTATCAGGCGGTAAGCATTACGGCGAAATAAGTTGCGCAATTCAAAGAATGAATGTATTCTCGTAATGTAAGGTTTTTTTATATTTATTTTGTTTATCATGGGGTATTAAAAATTATTTCTCAGGAAGAACAGGAATCTGAACGATTGAAGTTAACTAATTTACTGACGAATGCAGTGCCCCCGACTCCACCGAAGTTTTTTCGTTGACTATACCAATACCGTATGCATTTTCCGTGGTTCCAGTGTATGCTCTCGTTAAACTGATGTTTTTAATTTAAATATTATATCCATATAATCTTTACAATTTTATAAAGTTTCACCAGGAAAATCACACAAAATGCTTTTAAAAATAGAAAAAGATTTTTTGGCTGGTCCAGTGAGACGGAGCTACTCTCTGTGTTTATAAATCGCCGAATTTTATGGCACTTGTCAACTAAGCCGTGAAGTCTTGGGGGTGGGGGCATATGAAGTGATAGGGGGTTTTAATTGGATGCACTATCTTTATTTGTCGTCCGGAACCTCTTTAGAAAACGTTTTTCGTATGTCACAACCTTCCCATACGTTTCCTGACCTCGCATTGTATAGGAGGAGTCTTATCTATGCCGAAAGAGAGAGTTCTTCTCGTACTTTCCTAGGATGATCGAATTTTCCGCATCTTCTATCTGCCATTCCATTTTAAATCCTGTTCTTCATTCTCATTTCGGTGTCAAGCGTTCTGGTCGAGTGGTGATTGACTGCTGAAGTCCTGTAAAGTCTTAATCGATGGAATGATTTAAGGATCCCTCTTTGAAGTGTTTTTTATTTCTGTTATCTATGTTTACCTCCCCTCGTGGGCAGAATCACGCAGAAACGTGAGCTGCGATGGTTTTTTTCTTTCGAGCTCTTCCTCGTATGAAATGGATGGACGACCCCCGCTCGCTTCTTAGGCTGGGGTGGGGCAGGTTAAATCAGCCGTGTGTTTGTGTTGAGAAAGGGAATGTTGAAAGGGGGTGGGGAGTAGAGTGGCGGACGTCAAAATTTCCACCGCTAGATCTCTCAGACGCGTGTTGCCTGCCCGAAGATTCTGCCCATGTTTTCCTTTAACTTCCCGAAACCACTGATGCTGGGAAATTGATCTGTTCACTTAATTATTGGCATGGAGTCGTTTCTTACTCACCTTGAGTCCTGAAATAGCGAAAATTTCGGATATTTATAGTAATCGTGAATTTATAACAGTGTCTTCGGTAATCTTGTCACTCCTATAATATTATCTCATTATATGCCTCCTTTGTGCATAATTATATTTGCTTCTAAATAATTCTGTATTTGTCACATATGCTATATTTTTTTATTTTTATAAATGACAAAGAACATCCATCACACTTCGTTGTTCCAAGAAGATGATACAAGTTAAAAATTTTAAGATTTTAAGATAAGAGGATTTATGTTCATATTGATTTTAAATACCTACTTGATTGAACATGTTCAAAACTGTGATTGGGATGCGATATATTTGCAATTGCAGTTTAGTTTGCAATAAAAATGCATACATGGAGTTATGGAGAAACTGCAGTTGAGTACATTGCGCTACTTATATTCCAGGCTTTTAAGCCTTGATGACGTCTTTTTGTGAGAGAGTTTCTGTGAGGCATTTACAAGAGAATGAAAAGACAAACATGTAATGAAAATTCGATACGTTATCTTAAATCCTATCAAACTCGTCTCGCGACTGACATTGTAATAATAATAATAATACGTCTTTATTGGGCGAGATTGGGACTAGAAAGTCCCATCTTCCATCTAACCCCTCGTCAAACAGTAAATATATGCAGTTAAATACATTGTCTAGTTGCTCATGAAATTAAATGCAGAGAAATTACATAAAAATAAGTAGAAGTTCCATTTTCAATCAACAATTAGCATTATAATTTAACAAAGTTACTATTGACCAAGTGTAAAAAGATGTTAGTGAACGTGGGAAAAACCTAAGGATATTGACTGTCGTCCTTATTGGAAAAAACCCACTGCAGGAAAACGCCCACACAAGAAGGGGGGCGTGAAAAACCTGCGAAAACCTACTGAGAAAGCTAATGTAAACCTGAGTATACAAATACAATGAATTACATGGAAAATTTCACCCAGTACCTGTAAAGAAAAGGAAAATTAGATGAAGCCGGATGAGATAATTGATGAATCTTTCGTACTGTTCCCGTGATGTTACATGTCTTGCTGTTGTTCTCGAAGAAGTTTTACGTGTAGTGCCTTTTTGAAGGAGGCGAGTGAAGATGATTTACATAGTGGTAAGTCAATGTTGTTCCATTCGCGGCATGCAGTAACAATGAATGATTTATTGAATCTGACTGTCCGGTGGTGAGGTATGACGAGTTTTTCATTTCCCCTCGTATTTGAGTCGTGTATTCTACTAAGTTTTTGAAATTCGTCTCTGAGGTACGCTGGTGTATTTGTCTGTAAGATTTGATAGAGAAGACAAAGGATATGCATCCGGCGTCGAGAACTGGGCTTTAACCATTTGAGATCGTTAATATGATTGGTGGTATGATCTGATACTTGTAAATTAAATATGAACCTAATGCAGGCGTTGAAGGAGCGGTGAAGTTTATTCGACAGCATCTGAGATATGTCTTGAAAGGCAACATCGGCATAATCAAAATGGGGAAGTATTAATGTTGAAATTAATTGCTTCTTTAAGGAGAGAGGAATAATGTTTCTGAAACGTATTAATGGAAATAATGACTTATTCACTGCTTTACATATCTTAGTTATATGAGATGACCAAGACAGACTTTCATCAATGATCAATCCTAGATTAATAACTTCGTCGCAGTACTTTATGGGAGAATCGGAGATGTGTAGTTGCGGTAATTGATCTCTGTCGATTGACTTGAGTATTTTAGGATATCCAATTATAATAGCTTGGGACTTACTAGGGTTTATGCTTAGGAAGTTGGATTTGCTCCAATTGTTGATATTTTCTAGGTCATTATTTAGATTACATATTCCATTGAACAGGCTTTTAACATTTGAATTTAGGTACACTTGGAGATCGTCAGCATAAAGATTGTAATGCGAAAAGAAAATTATTGCATGAGCCATTCCGATGTTAACGCTATAATGGTTGCGGTAAACAATGGAAAGTTGTGTATCATATTTTAGGTATGGACCATAAAGTAAATAATATGGAGCAAATAGTATAATTTTTTACTGGTGCTTAATAGACATTTTTTACTCCCACAGATTCAATAGAAGTAAGATAATTAAGGATTAATAGCCTTCTAAATCGAACGGATCAGACATTATATATCTAAATACAATGAGAAGGACGAATGATTTTTTGGACCCGTCTTTGCGTACATTACAAGCATGGTGGTGAATTTCCAGATAAACTAAGAATGCAATAGTGGTACAAATTTTTAAAAGATGAAAAACTGGACATTTACAATCATCCAATATTACTTTTACATTTTTTTGCAAAAATACTGGTAAAAATAATAAAACTTCGTCATAAATTTTATAGAAAAACTTTTTTTTTTGCATATATAAATTTGGATTTTCCAAAGGAAAATGTACCGAGGACGCACTCATAGAATTGTTTCCAGAGTACGCGGAAGGACTCAATAATAATTATAAAATATCTGGTTTATTTATTTACATTACAAAAGCTTTTAACTTCGTTGACTGGGACATTTTTCTAAAAACACTGTAAGCTGGCTTTAGAGGAGTAGTTAACAATTGGTTCCATAGCTATTTTAGTGGAAGAACTCAGTGTGTAAAAATCCAAAATTCCTATAGTAAAGATTTTTCCATTGAATGTGGTGTCCTCCAAGGCTTTGTTCTTGGGTCTATATTGGGCCTTATTTATGTTAACGTTTTATGTCGGGGATTATTCAATGGAAAATTAGCATCCTTTGCTGATGAAACACCCTTATGCTAGTCAGCCTGAAATATATTTGTCACACAGTCACAAACGAAAATATATCGTAATAGATAAAGATTTTGGTTCAGTAATAACTAAATGATATAAAGCGTAAAAGCTAAAAAATGAAATTTCCAATTTGAGCAAAACGTTTAACAAAGTTAATAGTGTATGATAAAGTTGTTCACTGTGTATTAATAGTAGTTTTTTGCAGTTTGTATAAAATTTGAACGTGTGAATTACATAAAATATTTTGGTTTAATTATTGATGAACATGTCTGTTGGAAGCTCGTCACTACTAACAATAAGCTAAAACAGGAGATGATTTCATTGCCAAGAAATTATTCTCTATTACGATACCTAAGATCCCTATCCGTAATTCGTTCCAGTTATTTTGCTGTAGTACATTTCAGCCCGCAATATTGCATAAACTGTTGGGGTGGCACATTTTTCTAATATTTAACCTTTACATATGGCTAAAAAGAAGATTGTTGGAATAATTTTTCAGAAAGGAAAACAACATTCCTTTCCCATTTGTAAAGAGCTGAGAATGAAATAAATATAGACCCTTGAAACTTTTATTTTTCTACAGGGTATGAAAGATTTTATTATTATTAGGGGGATTTTTATTTTAGGGGGAAATAGTGGTAGTAAATTAAGTGGTGAATGTGATACTAAAGTATGAGAACTCGTAAACAGTCATAAAAATACCTTTCACCAAAAGTAATCATGTCCTTGCCTTTTGATTTGATAGATGATTCTAATGAGCGCGCATTCTCGCCAAGTGTAAAGTTGTGACTATTTTCTATGACCAGTGCTGAAAAATTATTTAGGTAAAAGTTTTTTCTTTGTGACTATCATATTTAAATCCTATTTCTCACTTGTTAGATGCAATGCCATCGAGTAATTAATATACTTTCTTTCCATTTTCAGGTAAGTGTTATTCACAATCCTCCGCTTGTGGCTGAAAGAATCCCTTGTTGCGGACTTGGTTGAATCCGTGAGTAGAAATCAACGCCCTCCAGTTAAAGGGCACATTTAAAAAACATCGTGATGCACGTAGAATCAAGAAACAGATGATTACACCTAGTTATTAGTAAATCAATGCCTCAATTTAAGTAAAACCATGTTAGTTGTATGACTGCGCCCGGCACAGATGGCTGAAAAAATATGAACTTCAAATGTAGCTATCGAGTCATGTACTTATATTCTGTAAATCCTGATTGTACTTATTAAATTTGATGGATGTTATCTATGATGGTGATCCTTGCTTTAATGGCAAAGTGCGCGTATTCTCTTTCGGTCTCGTAGTAGTCGCGTGCGTGATAATGCGTTTGCACTTCCTCGTGAGAGCACTCGAAGGAAGGGATGGGATTGAAACGCGCTCTGTTGTCGTGGGTTTAGAGGATTGGGAAGAAACGGAATGTGCTGCTGCGGAAAGGTGTATTTACGAAGATTCGGGGCTGTTTTCTCCCTTTTGTGTTGTTGTCGTGAATGGTTGTAGGTGTTGAGCCGGGGTATTATTTTATCTCTTCCTCTACTTTGTTGAAAGTACGAATGTGACGAAAAAGGTGTATAAAACCCTCTTTTATATCGAAAAAGATAAGAATGTGAGGATGTCATCTTCCCACGCAGTGTCCTCGACTTCGAAAGAAATTGTGTGTGCTTATCTGGAAAAGAAAACCCACATCGTTTTTTCGTCTTTCTTCCTTTTCCTCCCTCTTCTTACTTTTTCTCTCCCCACTTCAATGAAACCATTTCACCCCTTCCTATGTCCAGCATTTTTGCTCGTGCGCGCAAAACTTCAGGGTTAATGTACTCATTCATTTATGTGGTATTGTACGAAAATGACTGGGAAGATGTTTCAATCGTTTTACTTAAGGCCGATGCTAGCGGAGAGGTATGGGGGATCAAGCCCTTATCGAAATCTTTTAGTGATACCGCCTTATCTCTGTCCCTCGGCTCTAATATTAGCACATGAATACTTTGCACGTAACTGTACCCAGATTTATAACCCCCACCGAAATATTTGGAAGATAGGGCCCCTTCGCGATGAGACACTACCGAAATGTGCCCTCCTCACCAACCCTCAATAATTTCCTGCCTACGGCCTTGCTTGTACTTGGTCTCGGGAGTGCCCTGGGGTGCATTGGCGAGTCGTCTATCGGTGATGAGAGAGGGAATGGGTCGTGCTTCCTAGATGGGTCGGCTAGAGAGAAGAGGCGAGCGTGGAGTGGCGGAGGAGGAGCTTTGGGATCGATAGCAATGCGGCGGGCAAGAAGACTTGTCGAAACACCACCAACCGCTGCTCTCTCGCTACCCAAGTGCTCACACCGTGGTGCTCTCTCACTTCATCCCATCCTCGCCATTGTGCGATTCTAGGCCGTTCCATTAACTGGGGGGGGAGATGTATTCATTCGGGTGCAAGGTTGGATGCGAGCGAAGGCTCAACTTTGACATCGCATCGAACAGGCATGGGTGCTGAATGGATTCCACCTTTTCCCCTTTCGCTCCAAATTTAGGGAATCTGAATTCGTTTAAGGTTGTAATATTAGATGCTGAGGAGAAGGATGGCCTATGTAACTCATTCCGAGATGTCCCTTGCCCTTCTTCCTGTCCTTTTACCATTGTTTTCATCATACCTCATAATATGGCCAACTAATTTGTCCCGTCCTCTCCTAAGGTTTTTAGGGGACTTCTCTTTTCTCCCACTCTTCTTAGCACTTCCCCTCAACTTACACGGTCGATCCATTTTATCTTCATCCTTCTTCGGGAGCACAAATTTCGAATGCCCCTAGTCTTTGACTCCTCAGCAACAGTCGACGTCCAAGTCTCTCTCCCATACAGACATACGCTCCATATGTAGCATTTGGGTAGCATTACAAATGGAAATATTCGGATAACCCGCGGATCGTCGTGAATGACGCGCCGCCCCTCTTTGGCGTCGCTAACCAGAAAAAGTAGGGGCGAGTGCTGCATGAGAAAAAACGCTATTCTTTTCTCCTCGGAGCATTTGTTTCTGTTTAAAATAGCTGCCTTTGTTGTGAAGTTAATTAGAGCTGTTCAGAGTCCACTTATGGTACATGACTGTAAATTGTTACCATTCTCTGTTACATCCATGAGGGAGCACTACGAAGTTAGCGATTAACGCGTTACGTTCTTAAGTACTTAAGTATTTGAATGCGAATCTAATCTATCTAACAATAAGTTAGTGTTCATGATGGCATGTGTTCGATATGAGATTTTAGGCAAGAATCGACGAAGGTTGATGTTTATGGTGTAATTGACAACCAATCGTAAACTTCAATCGTGATCTTGAATGTAAATCACGATATGGATGCTCCAAGGCGACTTTTCGGCAGGAAATAACTTTAAAAAGGCCTTTTCCCCCATAACCTGGAAAAGTTTTCCATGGTTTACTATACTATAAACATGTCTGTTGGGTAATCAACGTTTTTTTTGGTAATATTTCATATTTCTACTTCGATTGACGAAGTTATTCATTCTTAACCATTGACTGTTTTATGAGACAGATTTTCAATATCACCCTCCAGCTTACTTGGGAATATTTATAGATATCAGTTTTTCTAGATAATTCAATTCGAATGTGCCCACTGCAGTTCTCATTTTAGTATTTTATCGGTGTGTACTTGTAATGAATTACTCTGTGTCACTACGTTATGTGGTGTGTTTCATTACCACAACTTAAAAAAAGGTAGTTTTATAATAGATTTTATTTGTGAGAGGCTGTCTATTGCTCGTGAAAGAAACGATGCACACATACCTGTGTGTCTATTTATGACTCCTTCTGCGTGGTTTCAGTTGGATCTGGAAATAAAAAATACCGCCACGGATCCAATTTAATGTTCCTTTGTACCTTACATACCTCTCTGTTAAGTCCGTCCTGAAATTTAAACTGGTTATATGATTTTCCTGTCTTAAAAACGTTGCGAATTGAAAGTTTTAACTGAAAAATATTCGTCCCTGCAGTCAACGCCCGATCTTAATCTATACCATATAAATCCGTTCTACTTCGAGTTCATTTCATCAGGTTGATAGCGTTGTAATGTTATCCGCGCGCACCATTTGATGATGTTGGGTTGGTTGGCGCAGGGGCGAATCGTGTTTTGGCGTGGCCGGGGTTTCGCCGGCATCCCACCTCGGGTCACCTCCCACGCCCACTCCGTTCCCCGCCTGCCTCCCTTCCCCACCGCCAACTATTTCCTGGTGGGCCGTTATACAACTGCCCGTCCCACGCACTGCAGAGCGGCCGCCTCAAGAGGGGCCCACTGCCCTCTCTCTCTTACTCTTTCGGTGGGAGTGGTGTGCGGGTCCGTTTTCTTTCCATTGCCGCGTGGACAGCGCAAGTGAGTCTTTTTCGACCGGTCTATTTGTTCACGTGTCACTCGTATTAAACTCATTTGATTGTTTTGAAATTATGAGTGTGGTTCGGTACAGGGACTTGTTCGCTCTTTGAGGTCACCTTAGAAACCGTTCGAGCGATTGAATACCACTTTAACACTAAGCTGCACCCGCCAACCAACTTCACTCCTCGCCCCGTCACTCACAATAGTTACACTCATCCATGCCAGATAGTCGGTTTTGTGTCTTTTCGCTAGGGAAGTAAAATATTTCTCTCTTACTCCTAGGTTTGCCATTGAATGATGAATTAAATTTGATGCTTTAATCAGGGATATTCTCATTGATATTTTACCTGGCTAAAATTTGACTTATTTATAATTAATGAACCTTCAAACTGGACAGCGATAGGTTAGTCTGAATAGAAAATGATACAAGGTGATGGTTAGATCATTTTTCACTGGGGTATTTCGTACAGCTCATATTTTTCTGATTCTAGTTCTTTCTAATTTTAGATGCAGTTGACAGCGTTATACTCTTTATGACCTGAAAATTTCAAGTTAATAACCTAAGTGTTATGATGAGTAAGAAGTACGCGAAATTTTCATGGAGTAATAAGTAGACTTTTGTTAACATTGGCTATTGTCTTGAGTATAAAACCTGACACCTGAGGAAATTCCTGGTAAATTTTCGAATTTGAGATTCATCCTTGGGTGGACAATGGGCTGTTCAATATAGCCTATCAGTAACATGATAATAGCTGTAGTTATTAACTAGCATTAGGTCCAGCAAAAAGTTCGATCGAGCTGCAATTAGCATCCTCTTAAAGTTTACCATTCTGTGTGTCGATCCCAAGTTTTACTTGGCAAGTGAGTACCGAGTTAACCCCAGTTTGGGCTTTTGCTTTGCGATTATTAAGTCGTGCTCATCAATGATGAAATTGGTTGTAAAAAAATCATTTTCATTGGCTGGAATGCGGTCCTGGATCTCCCAATCGTTTGTCGGGTATACGACTATGTACTGTTCGGAAGACCTTGGTTCGGATCCCAGTCATGACATATTTCCTCAGTGGAATTTTCGCACTTGGTGTGCCCTTGCGGATGACTGCGTAAAGATAGTCCTCTGGCTAATTAGTGGTTTCTTTCGTTCAAAATGAGATTTCTTATTCGCAATTCCTCGCAGTTCCTCGTCGTGGACTCGAATCCACCTTGCGGCGAGATGCAAGGGAGGAGTTTTGAAGGGAGGAGAGGAAACGGAACAGACGGCAATCGCATCCCTCTAATGGGGTTGAGTCTGAAGGGAAAAAATTGACAAATCGTCGGAGAAACTCGACTGAGTTAAAGCATGAGCGATACGGTGACTGCCCGCCACGTTTCACGCCTCAATTCGCACAACGGAATACGGCATCCCGATTAATAAAAACCCCTTGAGCGTAAAATATTTCCCTGGGATGCAGTGAATAGACACACCTGGAAAAGCTGAGCGTAAAAGAAAGCGCTGATGAGAAACACATTTTAAGCGAACGTGTTGCGTGTCAAAGGCGGCCACTCTACTGATAATCCATTTTGAACGTGGAAAGATTAAGCGAAATCATATGCCCTAGGTGAGCCATTCATTTTCCTGTAGCAGTATCTCAAAAGTTGTCTCTTCCCGAAGGTCATGGAATTTGAAGTTATTCGCCTCGCTGTAATATTTTTTTCCGTGTAGTAAATGCATATTAGCTTCATCGACCATATTGCTTCAAAGTTTCTATGTGGAAAACTATAGGTGGGAAGGGAACTGGATAAATCCAAACCGTGTGCTTAGCAGTAAATTTAATGTTTGGTAAATGTCCATTACCTTCCGATGCTTAGGAAAATGATGTTGCGGATAAATACTTCTAAAGTATTAGAGGGGATCCGCCATAAAATTATCACATATAGCTTTGGTAAGAATAGGTAGCTTTGTATACAAACTGAATTCAGAGGAAAGGCAGCGAAATTGTTGTGATAACATATTGATAGAATCATAAAAATTTTTAAAATATACCCTCACTATTAACTTGATTTTACCTGATAGCGTGGTCATTTATTGGCAAATATGGGTTTGCGTGGAATTTGAAAACTAATTTGTATCAGAGAGTGCCCCAAAATATTTTTCGACAAGGGAATGGAACCGAAGGACCGCTTACCTATATCTTTTCCTTTTCACAAGATAAGAGAATGATCCAACAAAAATTTAATCATTAGTGCCTTGAATCCAGAACGAGGTCAAGATTGTCGTTGATTTGGAACAGGGTGGATTGACTGAAAATTTGGACGGTCGTGAGTCAAATGGGGTCGATTGAAAGTGATAACGTATCAAAATATGAAAATTATAACTAATCCAAAATGGAGTTCTTATGTTTTACCCATAATATATGATATTTATAAAAAATAATAAGCGTTAAAAATTAACCTTACCAGTAGCTGTTTTGTAATATGATTGTCCAGAGCAAGTACATGTAAGGGTCAAAAATTCTACTTCGGAAAACAAAACTGCCGCATATCAAATTAAATTCTTTCAAATGATGTAGTATCCAAATCGTAGTGTATATTTCTTTTATAGACCTAAACTCTAGTGGAAATAAATTCTCCGATAACTATGTTTTATGGTTCATAATAATTATCAACTCAAAGTGTTCACGGGAAGAGTGTTCAAGTTGCACTAGAGGACAACAATGTTGGGGGGTCAATAAACCATCTCGGAATGTACCGCTAAAAGTTACGTTGAATTTACATGATCAAAGGTCTTTAAAAAAACAACTTTAACTGCAGGAAGGACTTGGGGTTAATAGCTAAAGGCCAAGGGCTATTGTGAACATTGGGTGACACCCTAATGGAAAATTATGACCGCCGCAGAGGGCAACGTGGCCAATTCGAAGGCAGCCGGAGTCATTTATTTCGTCGGAAAAATTGGAGATACAAGCTAAAGTGCGGGAAGGCTAAAGTGCCTCTTTTGACCGTGCAGCCTCCTCTATTGGGGATTCCTTGCCTAGCTGTTACATTTCATAGGTAGATATTCATTCCATGCAGAAGTGTTAGATACGATCACTGGAATATTGGCATTGAAAAGTATGTGATTGTTTTTTGAAAATTGTTTTTTAATTGTTTGATACCTTTTTTAATGCGGCAACGCGTTCGCTCGGTTTTTATTTTTTATTACCTTTATTTTAAACTTCGCTCGCTTTAAAACCGCTGGTGTGTTTCTTTTTATTATTCTGTATTAATAAAATCGCACTTCATACAATCGTGCCCCCGTGAATGTAAGATTGCACCAGATTGGAACTGAAGATATTGTTTTTTGTTGAATGTAATTCCGATACTTATCATAATACTCGCCCAATAATAAATTTACCAGCGTTGGGAATAATTTTTTACCGGAATCAATTTCGTAAGATCCAAGCACACTCTTCCCCGGGTTGATTTAATCAATATTGCGTCCACGATGATTAAATGCATCGCGACCTCTGGCTCGAATCAGGTGCGAACATTGGCCGAATGCGCGATGACTGGCCGAAGTGAAGAGGGGACTATTGCTCCGGAGGGAAACCCGCATAGGTGGAAGGGTCCGCGGCAAAAGGATTGATCCACGGTCGCTTGGTCCATTGCCAAACGTACCACTTCCCCCCCCCCATTCTGTCGAGGCATAAGCAAAACGGGGAAGGCTTATTAATCCCGAAAGGGGGGGAGGTTCCTGACTGATGTCTCGGCTGGTTGCCCACCTGGTCACTTGATCATCTACTTTACGTTAGCGTAAATATCAACCAGAGCGGTTTTCGGCTTTGCGAGTGTGATCAAGATTGGAATGGCAAAATCCAAGATCACGTTCACCACATGGTTCCGATCGGGTGATTTCTACGATAGTATTCGTTTACATGTTTTTTCTTAAATTTTATGTAAATTAAGTTCGGTGCTTACGCTCAAGGGAAATCTTCAGAATTTTTATAAAATCCCCTGAAAAGATATTTATTTTTTTAAACTTATATTTTGCCAGTGATGGCAGGGTTTCAATTCTGACCTCAGCTTCTGGATATTGCACATTCCACTGAGAGCTTTCTTGTGCATATTTACTGTTGAGGCTTAACCATTGCCAGCGTTTCGATGGCTAACGCTGCCATCTTTCTGTATTTGAGTGAAGAATAGATACTTTCGTCCGTGGTATGGAAACCCTTCATTTCTGGCTTCCGAAAACTTCTCATGCTTGCGGACCCTATTTTCAATTCATCCTTACTGCGTGGGACGCATTTTCCATATCTTGAAGGGGTATCTTTAAAATTAAACAATCACTATGCTGAATTTAAACGTTGAAAATTCTCCGTTAGTTACATCTTACTCCCAGAAATCATGAATGAAGTGTTGTATTTTTGCGGGCGGCGTATCATTGCATCAGAGGCTCCTTTGAGTCGGCATACTCATCTGCGGGACAACCGCACTTAAAACTGATCGCTGTGCGGATTGTACATATAGTGCATTGCAAGCATTTACAAAACACGTTATGTTTTTGCAGAAGCAAGGTCAGTAAGTTAATTCTATTGATGTGTGCGAGATCAGTGGAGACTGAAAAAAGTTTTCCAGTGTTTATATATGTTAATTACTCACCACGGGGTCCGCTATTTATAGCTATAATTAATATGTTTTTCGATTAAAATTTACATTAAATAGTTTTTTAATTCCATTCCATGAGTAGTCCCAGTATAATCGGTATAATGGTTGTGCATTTACCTGAAATTTAACCAGGTATTTTAAGCGTTTTAACTTCGTGTAAAAATATTCCAGGGCACTTAGGCTGCTATTCTGGATGGAATAGCATTATGCTATTCTCCGATATTGCAACCGATGTTGCTATAATATAGCGTATTGCAACGCCTATGCTATTTGGTATTCAGAACGGTTGCAATTCGTGTTTTTACTACACCGGAAGACGTAATTCTCAGAATAGCATAGGCCCGTAGCAATTCACTATTCTGAACGGCGAATTGCAACCGGTAGGCTTGCTATAATATTACGCGGTCTTCGAGGCCGAGCTATTCGGTATTGCAACCCTGAAGACGTGCGTATTGCGATGTCGAATTGTTTTTCTGAGGTTAAAGTAACATAACCAAGCATTGAAAAATGGAATAATAGCCAAAAATAAAATGTTATCTGCTTTATTATAATTAAATAATAGTAGCATAAGTGATGAATATTTAACTAGTTAAGTGAATTGGTTAGAAATTAACATTCGAGCTTAATATATGAAGCTCAAGCTTGCTTCATCGACAGTACGAAAACAATAACAATTAATGCAAAGAATTACTACGATTAGCCCAAATTTTCCGAGTTTTATTCATATTTACAATTCATAATTTTATTTCATCACTTGACTTGCTACTAAAAATATCATCAATGTAGGCTATCAGGTCGATTCTTGAAAATTTTCAAGCTTGTGTGAACACAGTAACTCGCCAAATATAATAACAGTTATAGCCTTCAATGAAAACCATATATTACCATAATAATACCATATACTTTGATCAGCCGTTCATTTCCTCAATTGGACAGTATATACAAAAACATGCAACGAGTCGAAATTATTTTCCCCACTATAGTAATATTCCCTAATATATTCGCTACCTTCTACAATTAAAACTTAAAATTTACAAACTTATAACACGGGCAGTCGACTTGAATTACTTGCTTGAAAACAAAGGATTTCTCCGAACACCAATAAAGTTTCCGAACAAATATGATTCGCCACAAACGTTTAATGGAATATCCATGCACTACATCATTAATGCAATATATATCATGTGGAATTGAATACAAATTGTTTCCTCTATAGGCAAGTTAGTTATTCACACAATTAAGTTTCAGTATATCGGCACAGTTCAGGGTCTATCAAAAATTTCAGTGAGCATATTAAAATCAGCTGATACGAAAACAATAATAAGTGACACAACAGCACTTTCCACACGATTCACTTTTTCACAGTTGTTCCATCCATCCTCAAATTCACCATCACATCCCTCTGCTTTTTCCAAATCTGCAGCTGAAATATTGATACTATTCCATCATATTACATGAAAGCACAGCGGTGACGTTGCCACCTACTTCATTTCCTAAACAGAGAATGAATTGAAATTAGGGAGTCATATAATATAAAGCTAGTATTAGAAACGAAAGCTTCTAGTTCATACAGTAAAGCTATATCGTCACGATCAAAGCAATAAAAGTTGGTACATATTTATTTTGATATGCAACGAACAGACAGACTTCGAAGCCTAAGACAATTACGAAGAAAATCAAACATATTTAGGTTTCAATGATTATTTCGCATAACATACATCTCACGATAAAGGACCGATCGGATATAGGTAAATGATTCAATATTTATGCCCGATAAATCATCATTATAACAGTAAAATTATGACCTAACCCACCTGTCTGAAGCCATTGTGATATTATCAAAACAACAACAATCAGCTGATTTCCTAAACGAGATTTTCAAAGCGTATTATATAAATCCACGGTTTAATATAATTTTTAAATGCAAATGAAGCAATTATTTGTAATTGCAAGTCAATATTCCATAAAATACAGAAAAATATATAAAATATCTTCTCCCTCATTGGTTGCGCAAACTGTTCAGAAAGTTTTTCATACGGGAAGGGGCGGAGCTTCCAAATAGCTCGCGCAAGAAATAGCATGCTGCTATTCCGAACAAAATTATTACTACGCTTCATTCTGAATACGGGGTCGTTGCAATAATGACCCGCAGAATAGCATATGCTATTTTTTGCAACGCTTATCCAGAATAGCAGCCTTAATGTGGCTGTCGGGGGAAAAAAGTCTTGGAAAACTTAAATTTTTATGGGAAATGGAAAAAGGTGGAAAATGAAATACTTATAAATAGATATGAATAAAATATTGATCCTTTTCCTTCTTCGTGATCGTTTAATCAAGCGTTAAGAAAAATTTCCAATCGTTATAACCAACGTGAAAGCTACGCAGCCGTCGTAGCCCGACAGAGAACGTGATTTTACCATTTGCAACTTGTTCCTCTTAGCCGATTATCCCTATTCTATGTGTATGTTTACTCGGAGGGTTTGTAGGTCTGTTGTGAGGACGCGGCTCCCGTTGATGGTGGCACGTCCTTGATCGCAGATCCTCCTCTCGCCGGGACGCGTGCACCCCGCGACTAATGACTGCCATGAATAAACGCTTCCATCGTCTGGTCGGCGGGGCGAATATTTTTCCCCTCGAAGGGAGGTTTATAAGCGATCTAGGGCCCTCAACACACTACGCCTCACTCTCTGTTGGGATTGGACGGGTGGGGTAGTTTTGAGGCTTTTTGGGGAGAGGGGAGGGCGGGTGGGTGGGCAGCCGGATGGTGAGGCGTGTGACGGGAAGTGGGGATTCCTGAGCACTCTCATGAACCATCCCCACTCTTTCACCACAGCTACCAAAAGCCTTCCACGATGTCTGATTACTAGTCTCCAGCTAGGTGGTTCCTAAGCAAGCGATTTATCTACTCTTTATCGCGTAATAGCAACACCGCATTAAATTTTAAAAATTTTAAATCAGCACTTGTTAGGTTCGAAAAGAAACCCGGGTCTCCTTTTTAAGTTTGTATAGTGAACGTTTCAAGGTGTTATTTTTCATTCTGGAAGGTTTCACGTAGTTAATCTTGAAATTATCAGTTATGCCCTACGAAACTGATAACTCAGTGCAAAGTGTGCTACGATTATTCTTACTCGATGGATTTTTTTGTATGTGAAGGCTAAAGTTACGCATGATTTTAGATGAAAAGCTTAGCCGTAGCGTTGTCGATTTACAGTACACAAAGAAAGTATTATTAAGGAGTAAAGGAAATGTGCCGCATAGAATGGTATTGATATCACTCTCGGGTGCCGTAATAGATGTTTTGATAATTGTTGCCCGGCAATTAATATTGAATGTGTCAGTACGTGTTTTGTTGACTGATGCGTAGTTTTTAGACCCACCTAGTCATGCTGGAAGGCAATCTCTTTGTAATGCATACGGACGAAAAAGAACGTTGAGCGGTGAAATATTCAGCGGCTCGTAAATCCGAAAAATTTTCAGAGTAGTGGATCTCTTCACTGCGAAATTATTAAAGCGATAAACCCGAAGTTTTTGTGGTTTTTATCCAGAGTTAGGTACTTACTTCTACATTCGATCATTTGGTTAGTAATTTCCACGACCGCTGGCTTATTTTTTATGTTATATTTATCTTCAATTTCCTTGTGAATTGCAGTGCGTATAATTGTGAAATAAATTATCAAAGATGGATCGTGAGTGGAGATCCATCTTCTAACCACGAAATCTATGATTGAATCTTGATAGTTGCTGTAGGTACTGTTGCTTTGGTCCGTATATTTTAGCTCCTAAGTTGTGAAACAGTCAGAAAAGTTTATTTTTACGTGTTTATGATGAATCTCTAATCATAACATCTGAATTTGTTTGTGGATTGTGGCACGAGGTGTATTTTAGTGAGAAAGTCTTCATTTGTTCCGCTCCATTCATTGGCGATCGTCTAGGGGGAAGCCCACCCACTCCCCCCGCCCCCCGTGCCCATGACACTCCCCTCAGCCGTGCCACAGCCGGCTGCGTTCGCTTTTTTTGTCTCGCGTGTATTTTGGTTCGTCGGCGGGGTTTGGAAGCGCGGCGCCTCGTTTCCTTAGGGCGTTTAAGGAAGCTTCCCTTCCGCCCTTGACATTTTTTCATCCCCGCACTCTGAGGCCGTGATTTCGAGGGGTGCCGTGTGACGCGGCACTCCAGACCGTTAGGATGATGCTCTTTCGTCTGGGAGAAAGAAAGAGAGAGTTAGAGCATCTTGAACCCCGGAAGGAAGGTCTGTCCGTCAGATAAGGCAAATCTAATGAGTGTGCTTCAAGTCGAGCGTTGGGCCCGTAGATCACAAGTCTCCAGTACCGCTTCACGGTGCCTGCATCGTAAAACCGTTCCGGTGGATATGAGTTATATTTTAGGGACATAAAAGAGTCTGCAGCGTGTATAATTTGGTATGTTTTGAAGCCGTTCACGTGGAGAAGGCTCGGCCTATCGTTAATGGCTGTTCAGTGTTTGGTATGTACGTCATAAGTGTAATGGTGGATCATTAACATATCTCTCGCAGCTTAAGAATATCGATGGATAGCGAGAGCTGGAAAAATCGATGCATGTATCAAGTCCTTTCGTCGCGATAGATATTCTGTAACGGTAACCTTTATTGAATTTCTTGTCGACATTTTAAAGACTCGGTCTATCCGCGAAATATGTTAAGGCTTTTTTTCAGTGATTTTTGTTATGGAATCCCGGGACGCTGATCACGATCAAGTGTAAGTGCTACTACGGACGAAATGACGCTGTAACTATGGAAATATTAAATTTTAACCAATTGGCAGTATTCGTTCCTCATTATTTTTTGTTGCGTATTTAGTTATTAATCCCTTAAGGGAATGTTAAGGGTCAACGTGTACTTAAGAGATTTTCCTTCTTTCTTTCAACTTCTTCATAGCCTGTGCTATGGGCTTATCGATAAATCTGCGTCCATCATGATTGGAAAGCATTATTCAAGCTCACATGAAAAGTTTTATGAAATGGAACTACTCATAATCCTGTAGTAAATTCTTTCTGCCTCTAATAAATCGATGAAATTGAATATTTTCGTTCATTTCTGAATCCTATATTATTACATCTTCAATTGTTTTGCGTAAAATTTCCAGAGCTTTCCTGTTGGGGTTCAAAAGTCCGAGAAATACTTTCTATTGTTAGATCGGAAAATAAAAAGTTACAAGAAAGGTCGTACTCTTTGCAATTTCAAATTGTTCATTCAATAATATCTATTTAACATAGCGCTGTGTCGGAAAATTATGATTTCGCGTTTGCTTCGTTATCAATTGTTCACTTCTTGGGACTTGAACTCGTCTCATTACTGGTATTACTGCTACTTGAATTTTACCAAACGTGATGGCATGACCCTGGTCTCGATGTGCTTTTCTGGCGTGTGATCACTGGTTTACTCCTTTTTTTTTGTTCCTTTTTGTTTTTGTCTTTTTTTTGTTGTGGGACCGTCGCCTCAATTTCAGCTTCATTTCTTTTAAGCATATGATACGTGTGGGACACTTGTGACTCGAGGAGACGACCCGAAATGCCCGTGAGACCATCGTTACCGAAAATGGGTCAGCCGAAGAGGCAACGAAACATTCTCAAGCCTCAAGGTCACTGAACGAAATATCTACTTTTTTTCGGCGCAGTTCACAATGCCGTATACTTTCTTTTTGCCATCTAGTATGGTTTTCCGATTGCGTTTCATTCATCCAGGAGACTTTCCATTTGTCTTCATGCCCTGCACTTTTTAAAATTTAAATTGCTAGCATTTGAGTCAACACTAATTATTCGCAAACGTTTAATCAATACGTGTGTGATTTTCCGAGCAACACATTGGTCTCCAGACGGAAAACATTGATTTACCCGTCAGATGCAGTGAAAAATTGCAGATGTTGCCTGAGGCACTTTTAGGGTGAAAATAAAGCAGTTGCGGTGAATAAAGGGGCGGTGATGGAGTTGCTGCTACAACCTAAATGATAGTTCTCTTTCCAGAATATAACGGAAAAACGGAGTTTCCGTAGTTAGTGACCTCCACAGTGTACATCCCGTCCTACAGTGTGCCCCTGGGCTGACGACGGAAGTCATTTGTTGTCTGACTCCTCCTCCCGAGTTCGCAATGGGTGTTTTCTGCAGAGAATGATTCTGTGTATTAATCGTGAAACCATGTCCTACTTCTCGAGCTTTGCGTTTAACGTTTAACGTTAAACGTTTGCGAATAATTAGTGTTGACTCAAATCTGTTGTAGGTGGGGAACGTCGTATTGTATTGGTCTATGCTCTAACCACGGTTCATCAGCCAGTTTGCATTCCGACAATTATTGCTACCGGTCAATGTGTGACATCATCAGCATCTTATGGTGTTCTGCCCGTCGGCAGGTCCCCCGTACCAATGCTGTCTCCATTCTCTCCTGTCTCCGGCCATCTCCTTGAAGACTCCATATCTTCCAATTTTTATATTTACAATGATCTTCAGCCTTCTCCATCTCCTTCTTCTGACCCCTTCCACCGATCCCTCCAAAGCTACTTTCAAAATTCCATTCCCTCTCATCAAATGTCCCAGCCAGTTTCCCTTCCTTTGATTTATTTTTTCCATCAATGTTCTTTTCTCATCTATCCTACTTAACACTCTCTCATTCCTAACTCGATCCGTCCACCGTATTCCCTCCATCTTCCTCCAAACCCACTTCTCAAACGCCCCAATCCTGTCCCTGTCTCTCTTCCCCATCGTCCAAGTCTCACATCCATACATAAACACACTCCACACATAGCATTTCACCAATCTCTTCCTCAATTTTAATTCCAGTGCCTTGGCCAGGCTCTCTTCTTCTTCTTGAAAACTTCTTTCGCCATTCCTATCCTTCTTTTTATTTCCCCTACACTTTTCCAGTCTTCAGTTAACAAAGTTCCCAAGTAGCTGTAGCTTCTCACATTCTGTATTTCACCTTCTTTTGTCTTCACCCTCATACCATCTACATTTCTCACTTTTATCACTTTAGTCTTCTTAACGTTTATTTTCATTCCATATGTTTCCATTCCTTCCTCCAACCCTGTTACCAATATCTGCAATGACTCTGTGTCCTCGGCTAAAACCACCATATCATCAGCAAATCTAATGCATCTTATTTTTACTCCATCAATACTTATTCCCTCTTCTCTTTCATCCAATGTCACACTTATCATGTCTTCAACATACATATTGAACAGAGTTGGTGACAATCAACATCCTTGCTTAACCCCTCTACCTAGCTCCACCCATTCAGTCATTTTTTCATTCATATGTGAAATAGGCGAGAAAATTACAGTTTTTTAATTATTTATTCGTGTCTCTTTTCCATTAAAGTTCTCCGTCTTCCATGTAGTTTTTATGCTTCTTTATTTCAATAGTAGATGGCTTGTTAGTTGATTGTAAATGGTGTTCTAATTGGTTATCAGCGTAGTGGGGGAGCGTGGTAGGTTAGTGGGTAGGGCACTTGTTTTCTGCCTGGAAGATCCCGTGTTCAAGTCCAGGGTGGAACTTTGGGACAGCCCAAAACCACTGAGGATGAGCTCCAAGTCGGATCTTGCAGCGTTGGCCGTTATGGAACAATTGACCTTGTGGGAATCCCGATAAGAGTTAACCCACATCATTCGCTGGGAAAGCATCAAATCATGGCCCAAAACCAGCCTTCGAAGTGCGCGGTATCCCAGGGGTACTGGGGCACCGGTCCTCCGTTCGAAAATTCTCCCGCATGTGGCTTTGCAATGGGTGAGCGTTTCTTGGAAGTGGTTTGGAACTGCGGATGGATACACTTGCAGTGAGTGGCATTAGTTGGGATTTTCGCGGGCGTGAGAGTTTCGCTGTGTGCCATGGACCATGTGGGAGGCGTCCGTTACCCCGTCGATGTATTCATCCTCTTCGAGAGCCGTTCTTCCGCCATCCTCATTTCCCAGCCAGAACCTCTCCCGGGGCGTTTTTACCGGATCTGTGTAGAAGCGAACACAATAGGCAGGGAACTCTCCTCAGGGGTGGGGTTTTTAATCTGCGACTGATGCCTACGTACCCCGGAGGGCACTTTTCCTCGACTATTTTCGGTCGAACGGTTGCGATTTTATTTTTCTCTATCTTTTGTTTCTCTCCGTTGGCGTGGCATCGTCCTTCGTCGTTGTCAGGCGTGCCCAGCGTGTGCATGCATGGCGGGTTTTCGGGGTGTTCCTGGGTGGCTGTGCCCGGAACGTTTACCCAGACCCTCTTTTCTCCGTCGTGACTGTCTCTGGACGCTGAGTGATAACGTACGACCGTTTCGCTTCGTGATCCGCAAAGGACGCTCAAATGAGGAAATAAATTCTCGAAAAACGTGTAAATAGTCTCTTGTTACAGAAAAGTTTGAAGTCATAATTAAACAGGTGCATTTCGTGAATAAAAGGAGAGTGCATCTAAATGTAGTGTTTTTTTGTCGGTGGGTTTGGTTTCATCGTGCATAAATGGGGAAATATTATGTTAAGATGTGTATGCATACTCTAAGTAGCTTTTACATTTTGTAAAATATCTATGGTATTTTGAAAGACTGATTAATAATCACTGTGGAAGTGTCGATATTTCCTTGAGTATTTATTTATGCAATACAACATTTTGACTGGTTCAAACATTACGTCAAGTTGTACTCAATAATCTTCTCGCTTCCAGAAAATCGGAGAAAATTAAGGAATGGCCTTCTTGTATTTCCGTATTTACTTTTGATGTGATAATTCTAGTGAGCAGAGCTGGCATTCAGCGAGTATATTGAAAATTTTCATAAAATGGAAAAAGCCGGAATATCTTTTGTCCTGGTAAGCCTTATGGATTTCTCTTAAGATTTTTTTCTTAAGGTTGTGCGCGTAATGAGCGTGCAAACTTATTTCCGTGATTTCACCGAGTAAATTTTCCTGTGAATTTCCTCTCCGAGCTTTAATTAAAGCTCTTTCTTTTTATTTCCTTACTCTTAATTCAAAATATCGTTTCTATTATACCTACATAATTTGTTTTAATGCCATTCTATTACATTACTCTGTTTTGTATGACCCACCGTGGTTTCTTTAATAAATAAGCAATTTTCTTAACGGAATATGTAAATATCAACTAGACGTATCATAATGATGTTTGTAGGAATATTTTTAATTTCATCTCGGTTGAAAAAATGTAAAGCAAGTCATTCTGTTGACGTCCTGGGTATGGACTTAGTTTTCGTTGAACGGTGCAATTAATTTCGCCATGAAACAAAATCCCGTGGATCTACATTTATTTGATTCAATGCGTACTATTCACTGTTTGGTATTAATTTGTTATTCGTACTAATATTGTCCAATTTCTCGTTTTGCTGTTAGGGAAGACAAACTGGCGGGGAAATTCAGGACGAGAGTGGAAGATACGATAAAAGACGTAACCTCATTGAATTCCTTTTTTTTGCTGCAATACTGAAACCATTGGATACCGCTCGTATGGCTTCTTCTAAGTTGGCTGTTTCCCCGTTATTTTTCTGCCTTGAATGGTTATTGAAGTATTAATTAAGGTTAATGAGTAGGCGCCATTCGATACTCGTCGCATTAGCTTTTTTAATTATGGCACCAGGGACGGAAAGCCGCGATTTCGTTACGGAGAAAAGTTGTCGAATATAGCGAGGTTTTCCAATCGTTTTATCTACCGTACACGTTATTCTTACGAAGTAGTTACATCTTTAGGATAGCACCTGTGCGACGCTAGGCTTATCAATTATTTTCATGTACTCCACTTAGGCCAGTTGTCCATTTTTATTACCTGAACTTTTCAACGTTATCCAGTCACAAAATTTATCGGAATATTGAGTTTCTTTTAGTTGCAAAATTTTTGGATGAAATGATGTATTTACGGTATCATTTCGACTTCTTTGGGTTTGAAATTATTTTTCGCTTGGCTCCCTTAGTAATATTTTTGGAAGCTGGCCAGTTGTTAAAATAAGTAGTTAATTACATAACGGTTAAGTGAGTACGTTGAATTTTTTCAAGTAGATAATGCTTTAAATTTTTTGTAGGAGAATATGGCCTTCTCCTTCCACTAAGTGCATGCAATCTTACATTGAAATTATCTTTTATATATTTTTGTAACAACAATGCACTGGAATTAATACGAAAGGTGTACCGTAGAGATTCGAATCAATTTACTTTGAAACGAATGTTAGACCTATGCGATAGAAAATAAACGTCGTGTATCGATTTCTCCGATGCCAATTAGGTTAATGTTGAAAGGTATTCTTCGTGATTAACATATCGATGGCTAAGTTCTTACAACACGTATCTCAAATCCGGCCGGTTTGAGACGGGTATCTTAAACATAGTCTAGTAACATTAAAAAAATCAAATTAAAAAACAACTCTTTATTTGTAAATTAATGCCTCTTTTTCAGTTTTATGAACTTTTGGTATTCAATTTCAGTGTACAAGTAGACAAAATTATCGTTTTTTTTTGCTCTCCTGAAAAGTTGCTATTTTTGAGATACGTGTTGTTAGACCTTAGCCATCGATATATTGTAAGTATTGGGCAAATGATTGTGAGTGCGTTCGTCTGCATTCATTCATTTATGAGCAGCTTTACCCTTGTGAGACATGGATACGGCTGTAAATTTTTGTTGACGATGTAGCCTTGGGAAATCGTGACATAATAGAAGGGGAGAAAAGCCTTGTGATGTTCCGCGCAGAAATTTATTGCGTGACAGGTTTTGAAGTGGCCGTCATTATTGAAGCACGGGTCAAAGAAGCTGCGGGGTAATAGATAGTTATGTACGCAGTCATACAATGCGTCTGGAGAATGTAATCCTTATTCTCTAAGATTGCGGGCGGGCCGGAATCGGCTAATTTAGGTGTCATTTATAAATTGCCGGTTGGGTTCCACACATTTTTCTCTCCTATACTGAGTGAGCCGTGATCTGCAAAGTTTTATCCTTTTTTTCCATCAGTGAAAAAAGGATATCCAGATGATGTTGGTAGATAGATCGCTGGATTCCGTTATAGGGGTCCGGAATCGAAATCAGGCTATGGCGTTGGTTATGAAGGACATTTTCGCTCTTTTTCTTCGTGTACTAAAACAAACATGTTATGCTATCGAAGGAACAGAGGATGAAGGTAGTTTAGCGTTTTATTTTCATTTTGAAGTGGTGATGCCGCTAATGCCAAGTGATAGGTTCTTTTCCGTTCTCAATAACGGCAGAGCCGTTTTAAGGTTGAATAGACCTTTTTCATGTTTCAGTGTTTATGTTGTCTGTCCTTTTTCAAACATGAGGATGAACTGTGAGAGTATTACTTTGTGTTGAATGTAGATTAAGCCCTCGTGAGCGCTGGTATATTGCTCGTAATCTTTCATTTAATTGCTGGTTTTTCTTTTTTTTTTGCTTCGTACTGATGCGTGCTTTTGTAAAAGGGTGCGTGTTGTTCACCTATGTGTAATTAGCCCTCATATTTAACTTTGTGGATCAAGTTTTTGTAATTTTCTGGCGCTGTGATGGTCAGGGATGTTTTCCACGATATGAGAGTGTTTACAATTGTTTTTGTGCCTCCAGAACCACAAAATTTACCGTGATTGTTCTGTTTATAGCTCTCACTTTTTTATTTAGGGTGCCCTGCTACTAATGCTCGGCCTCTAATGATGTCCTCGAGGAGGACGGTTTTCATACTTTTTCCTCCGTCGCGTGATGCCCGTGTTTTGTTCGAAATCACGGATATCTGCTTATGTACTAGTTGGAATGCGATTCTTTGGTATTTATTTACTAGATGTCCTCTTTCTAAACCGTAATGATCAACTACCATCATGTGTGTGACACATTGCACTTGGGTTTTGAGCACATGAGTGTGTACTTATATTTTCGAAAAAGCATGTGAGCGTTGGTTATATTTTTCCTTCGCATATTTCCTTTCGTAGCCACGCTTCTCTTTTCTTTGAGCATTGACTGTCGTATTCCATCCTAATGAATTTTTAACGTATTTCACTATTCTCTTTTTTTCGTATCGTCGAACTCCGTACAAGCATTTATATTTCAGGCTGTTCATTAATTTTAATTCAGGGAGAATGGTGATTCTCTGCGAAGAATCCATGAAGAGTATCTTCAAATCAGTCGATTTTTTCGCTTACGATGACTTCATTAGTTGTTAAAATGATACGAAGGTTGGCTCGGGATGTTGCTCGATGGCTTCTGCATTATTGTGGGTTTTTAATTTTCTTCCATTTTCTGAATTTAAGATCTGTTTTCCATTATGTTTTTGAGTAGCTAAGCTAGGATTTTTAATGGTTAATTAATTTACCTACTTTTAAATACTGAACTGCAAAGCGCAGTTAATAACCAACCTTTTGACATGTGGATACCAAAGGTGAAAAAATGCCTAATATGAAAAAGTAGAATTACGAAATTAAAGGTAGTCTATTCCATAGTACTCTGTTATTTTGAAGGCGTGTGGAGGAGAATAAGCCTATTTCTGAATCCATAATTGCTCTGATGCCTCGTCGTGATGTGTCGTCGGTTCCTTATGATGAATGGGCTCACTATTTCCGTGTCTGTGGCTTTCGGGATAAGCCTCACTCGTTGACGCAGCTTGTCATTTTCTCGTTGGAATCCTCACTCGGGAGTCGCTTTGTGCGAGCCAAGGGGTTATGGCGGCGAATTCAACCCTCTGCAAGTCACCGTCTCGTCGCTCCCTTCGTCTTAATTACCCCGCTCCCCCACATCCTCCGCCGCCCGCAATCGACTTCCGGCCGTACCTCGAAACCAGTCCATTCATTGACCCTCTTCGTCTTCGTCCGGGCCGGCGGCGGTCCATTGGGATGTGCCCTTCCCAAAAGGAAGCTCGTGTCCCGCTAATCACAACTAGTTGCCGCCAGATTGGCACTGGTGAACGGATTAGGAAATTTTTTCATCATCTCAAAGTAGTGGGAGTAGTATTTAATTTTCTGACAGTCTCGTTTTTTTTTACTGAATGCAGTGCATATTTGCGTATCCAAAGCTGTTGTCCAATTTTTTTTAACCGTTGCCTCTTATGTTTTTTTTTTTCGAAATGTAATTTGTAGGTACAGGATGCCGGTACATAAGTGGGAAGTTACAATTTTTTTCTTACTCATGTTTCGTAGTCTTTATCATTTATATCATATGATGTAAAAGTTTCACTGGAAACAATGCATTTGGCAATACTCTTAATAGAAATTTTTGATTGTTGTTAGCGTATAATTGGTTTTATTTAATATGTAGGTGCCACAAAGGGTAAATTTTACGTAACATAGTAGTTGTGAGCATATTGCTGGAGCACAATCGATGCTAGTTTTTCAATGCTTCTATTTACGCTTCATGGCATTATCACGAATATAATTTGAAAAACCATTAAAATATTTTTTCATGATGGAAAGTTCTGTTCGGAATAACCGAATGTCGTCTAATGATGATTAGCGGGGGCGTGTCAAGGGAAGTCGTCTGCCGCCTTGGTTTTTTTCTCTCCTTTTTTTCACGTCGTGGTGATCCTCGGAGTGCGGCGGCGGAGGCCGTCACCCCCGGCGGCCAGCAGGTATGCATGCGAGGGGGCGGGGGGGGGGGGGGTTCGGGGACCTCGCGCCGTCGTCCCGTGAGGTGAGTCGCGCTCCCAGGGGACTCTCGGTGCGGTTTGGCGCCCCACACGCACTCCATCCAACTCGTACGGCTCCCGTTTCTCCCCCTCCTCTGTCTCTGTGGGTTGGAGGCGACACCCACGTCCCTCGCGCCACTCTTTATAGAGTTTTTTTGAAGCCTGGGGTGAGACTGTTTGGTGTGTGTTCTTTGTGCTGCAGGTGCCGAGTAAATACTTACTTACTACGTGTCCTTTTAAGGGGATTCCGCCGTCACTTCGCGATTCAAGACAAATTCTCCTCGTTTTATGAATGAAATGCATTGTTGATTTCACAAGAAAAAATGGATTATGCTTAAGTATGTTTCATTCACCATTCAAGAGTTCCACCACAACTCACAGGAAGCACTCATACTTTACTCTCAGAAGTTGTTGAAGAATGTTTTATTTAAAAAGGTGCTCATCCCTCCACCTTGAAAAGCAATTTTATCGTGAATAAAATGAGAGAAATTTTATTGTATAATTTTTACATTAAATAAACGCCTAAGGATTCAATTAAATAGATCGTAGGACTGAAATTTATGTAATTTTATTTGTTTTGCAAACTAGATGAATAATAATTTTAAAATATATTCCTTTATTTTCTGTATCTAATTTAATTGGATTATTTATGTGTATTGTTGTAGTCTATCATTATTTTTACCCACATATACAAGGTTATATTTTAAACTGTGGGACTCAAGAAAAATTTAGTTTCGAACATTTTGTTGAGTCTGTGAACTAGCCCTCTAGACCAGCTTTAAATGATAGTTGTGCTTTCTTATTGATGCATATTTGCCTATATTTTTAGGTCTTCTCTGGGGCATTTTTATTGTGCCGTTGGGGCAATCTTCGATATTTCTCTTTAAGGAATTATTAAAACTGAATTTTTGGCCTGTTTTGAGAGTATTGAATAGCTTATTGACACCGTAGATATCAGAAAACGTACTTGAAGTAAAATAATGTATTATGTTTAGTGGTGGATCCAGTGTTATCCTAAATTGGGGTTAAAATTCCAGCAGCAGTGGGGGTCAGAAAACATCAACATTCTCTCTAGTGTAAATTGTATGTATAAGCAAGGGGGGTATTGGATACCCTATAGTCCTCTTAGCCCCCCCTCATAGATCCTCCACTGATTATATTTTATTTTCCTACATGAGTTATGAATTACGGAGTAGAAATGAAAATCAATGGAAGATATTTGAATGCGCCTGCTTCCAATTAAGCAGGTAGATTGCTTCAGCCACAGGTCTTCGGTCCAGTGCGAGTGATTACATAATGTGGCTGTTTAGAGCGATGTTCTTTAGGAAATCATTTCCTGTGTTGATTCCTTGCTATTATGGTTTTCAGTAAAACCATTCTGCGTGGGAGGTTTGGCCTCGCAGTTTTTTTTTTTTTTTTTTTTTTTTACAAATCCATTGAGGCAAACGTCAATGTATTAGGCATCAGTTTGATATTGGATCAATGTAACTCATATGAAAATACTTTCCTGTCGTCGTAATCCATGTAGGCATTCGTTTGCCTCACATATCCGTAGAATATGTTTCTTTTGGGCCGGGATTCGGATTGAAAGTGGAGAAACGAAAAGAAAGAAATACTTGAAGACTTTCAAGTTCCCAAGTCGTCTCAGCGCCTCATTCCCCTTCCCCCTGAGATCCCAACTTATTCTCAGTCTCTCGTGGTATAGTATAGGGGAAGGAAGGCAGAAGACTGCGCCCTCTAAGGGCTTCTTATTTTAGATTTATTATTTTTTTCATTTACTCCCCTCCTTTAAGAACGTCTGCTGAAGATATCGTGTGTTTTTTTCCCTCTCCGCCACCGAATACCCGTTCATCACAGCTCCCCTTCGTGTTCTCCCTAACCCTGGTGCCGTTTCCCCCACTTGCCCTCCGTGACACATCCTTCCAAAGACTGGGGAAGGACTTTAAGGAAGCCACTGCTAAAGGGATTAATGTGGCCGTGCTCCGATTGGCCGTGGATGTATGTATCCACCTTTTGGCTTCGGCAGATGTTGTTCGAAATCATTAGTTCAAGGTTGTTTTTCCGTATCGAGGTGAGAGTTTGCTGTCAAGGTCACAAGTGTTGTCTCTTCTTTCAGAGCGTTCTGAACATCTCGTTAAAGGGGCCTGATCTGATGGAATCGTGCGATGTGAATGAGTAAGGCATTTAACATTTGGTTATTTTTAGTTCCAGCATAAATGCTTCTGTTTTGGAAATTTTTTTTTTGAAAAAGATCCCTAAACCTGATTTAAATGCTTTCAGAGAGTGTCTTTATCACGTTATATGTTGATATGGTTTTATCTTTCGATCACTTATGTAACTGCTCTTTTCTATGGGTGTCCGGAGCAGCGTCAGAGAAGTTTGCTATTTCTATAGCATTTTTTTATTTTTTTCCTTATCGACCTTACAAAAGAAAGTTTCTTTAATGCAAGCGTGAAGTTAATGTCTAGTGTGAAGTTGAGTATATTTAATTTTCGCGCGTTGCATGTCATATATTTGTTACGAATTTTTATATCAACTATTATTATTTTACAATTTTTTGTGTTGAAGAAGCAAGATGTATGTCCCATTGTATTATATTTTGGCTTAATATTTTTACTGCCAAGAGAGCGCTTGTATCTTACCATGTGGCCTTTATTTGTACGGAAAATTGAATTGCAGTCAAAATATAAGTTATGTAAAATTAGGATATTTATACTGATAGATTTTCAAATTTCCCTTCCTCAAAAAAAAGTTCTATATGGAATATTTGATTCATCACGATTCTCGGTTAAACTTGCAAATTTGGTTATGCTTTTGCTTTATATTTGTAATTGGTCGTTATTGACGCTAAACAAAGAGGTATTTGGTGTGACATGCGGGTGGAATGCCATTATCTAATGAATTATTCGTAATTTTCTGTTGCCGAAAGAGGCAGTGACGCGGTATTAGTGATGGTGTTTATCAAAACTTGATCTCCAAAATGTTTTATCGTCAGAAATTGGATTTTTTTGTTCTCCCCTGAAAACCTACACCAATACCTATTCCATTACCGCTTATCAAATCCAGTAACTAATAAAGGCATTTCTAATGACAAATTGAATCACTCCATGTGAAAGAGGCAAAGTCTCAGCCGAAAGCGATTGCTTTGTTCAGCCGTGGCGATTGTTTTGATTCTTAAGTCATGGCATGCATTCATTAAATCTTAATTTGTATCCATTCTATATTCAAAACTATGCAGAAGTTGCGGTGTCGCTATAGGGGATATTTCTCAAGATGGGTGCCTCACCCGCATACAATTTACAAATCTCATTTGCCGGGAAAATCTATCATCTTTCATGAATTGACTCGATTATTATTCTTTTATATCATTTACTATTCATCGTGCTGTCTTATGGTCAGCCCGTAGATCAGGTTTTCTGGTAGTCTCTTCCGATTTCATTTTAATTTGCTGTTGCACTGTACCTTTCATTCAATAGAGCATTACTTACACTCACTTTTCTTAGTTCGACTGCTGCAGTCGCTTTTCTTCTGCCACCATTTCACCATGGTTAAGAATAAGAAACGCTTCATTTCCTCCATGGTTGCTACTTCCTCGGGACAACTAGGTCCAGCGTTTTCACAACGAAATAAAAATGCTCATACGCCATGCATGTCGTTCGCTTAACATTATAACTTCGCATCTGCGGGAAACGAGTTTTCATTTTATTGTGGAATGTAGGAAGCATTAACTATGACCTGCTGCTTGGAGTCGCCTCAAAATGTCAAGTTCATGTCATCTCCCATTGTCAACTGAAGTATTTTCTCTCGCAGTGGTGAGTTTTTCAAGATTTACTGGTGATTCATTCTGACTATAATTCGAAAATAGTGCTCAGGTGTCTTAGCTCCGCGGAAATGACGCCAATATGTTGTGACTCTCATCGAGCGGTTAAGATGCAGTGGTAATATGTCGTTTTTGGTTATTTTACAATTTTTTCCTATCAGGTTCAAAAAATGAGAAATATTGAGAACGTTCCACAAGCTCCTCGATTCTCTCTAGCCGCAGGTTTTTTTTATTCTTCACTATTCAAGACAGTAATTGCGGACGCTTACGAATTTTAAGGTTCTGTCTGAGTGAAATCACCATCCTCTCTTGATTCCTTGCTTGTTAACCTTGATTGCAAGAATGTTAACTGTCACATCTTTTTCCGTTCAGGAGTCCTAAACTTCGTACAGTTGCGTTGTAAAACTTGTATAAGTTGCGTTTTCATTCGTTTGCTTCTTCTGTTTGGGGATCTTCGCTCACTTGTTCGAGGACATTTGTGTCAGGGGAATTGCATCCCTTTCCTTACATGGGATTTGCGCTATTAAATAAACTTAACCCATTCGCTTGTAAACGATAATAACATTTTTTCGGACTAATGGTAAGCACTGTGTACAGTGTTCAGGTTTTTTTGCGAAGTTGAGTGAAACATTCCGTTTTTAGTGGCAAACAATCTGGTTATTTATTTTATCTGGGTTTCTTCAAATATTTTATTATAGTTCTTTGGCTGTAAGTAAACATAGGGAGGTGAGGAAGCCGCTTATCTGAGATGTTAATAAATTACGTGAATGTGGATATTAATTGATATTTTTCAATTATTTTCTGCTCTTTTTTTCTAGAATTACAACGAAATGAAGAGAAAAATACTAATGTATCGCGCCCTTGTGGAGGTTTGCTGTTGACGTTGCAGTATTACATTTTCTCGATCCGTATTGGAATCGGAAGAAAATTTTATTCCGGATTTCGTTCGGGTGGGCAGAATAGGGGCGAATGGAATCTGCAATTTCCTTCTTCTGTCTCGACTTACTATACAGCGTTCCTCTTCACTGTTTGAATTAAACATGCCTTTGGTGATTCTGTTTGAAAGTGATAATGTTGTAATCGCGGCAATCGTTTATATTTTCTGCCGATGACCTCGCCAGAAGGAAGCTTGTTAATTCGTTCTGTCGTCTTAATTGCTTCATTTTTCCGTCCCGCCATCCGGCATGCCGTCACAATCACTTGCTTTCTCCTTTTGCAGCGCTTCGCTTCCGCGCACGGTCGCTATGTATGCTTCATCTTCCACCTGGCCGCGTCATCATGGCAGCCCATCAATCCTCTGGCACCGGCTTTCCGCACTCCCCCGAGCTATTTTTTTGCCATTCTCCCCCAGCGTTTATTCTCACTCCCTTCTGCTGTTCATCTTCATCGCCTGCCTTCCCTTTATGCATTGTGTTCACTTCAATCCTTCTCTGCAAATACTTGTTCTTGTCCTCTGGCAAAGATGCGCTGCGAGCTGTAATATTGAGCCCCTTTATTTTTTTCCATTTTGGATTGCTCTTCTTTAACTCGCTATCGTTCAGTCTTAGCACGGATTTTACTCTTGACTTTATTTTACCCATTTTGTAGTGTCATAATATTATGCAAATGTAACTAATTAGGTTTTAGGGTAAATTAAAATATTCTGTGGCTCATCATGGTAAAATTATTGTTTAATTGTTATCATTGAAAATTAATGTTTTTATTAAATCATGGTGCACCTCGTTGTCTTATAGGAGATGCATCTTTGCAAAGCGCAGTCCCACTTTGTTGTTCCTTTACCTAGTTTTTTTTTTTTTGCTTTTATGACTTTTTATGCTTCGTTTCCATGGAGTAATCGTCCAATAATTTAATTTAGGAGCATCAGCTGATTTCGCAAGAAGTTTTACTCTTTTGCAGATTCCTAAATTCTCGGGAGGAGTTTAAAGTATCGAATTAGACGATTTGATGACTAAGTTTGGAAGGAAAGTCCTAAATATACCCTCGAAAATTCAGTTTACTTCCTTTCAGAAGTGATATTTTCGTCACAATTATTCAGCCCGGGAAAGTACATTAGTCACTCTTGAAATCGATTCACTAAGTCATAATAGGTGGCAGAAATAGTTTTAATTTTTAACCGTTACGAATAAGTGACTGTCGTTCCAATATCCCTTCCTTTCAAGTAAAGGATATGAATTTATAAGGGCAATAAAGAGCCCGTAGACCGATGACCAATGAGAAATTTCATCTTAGCATTCCATCGCCACAGGTCACCGTTCTCTTCAAATCCTCCTTCGCTTTGAATCCGCAGCAGATCCTCTGTAGATTTAGAAAGTCTCCGATATGCCAGCAGATTTTTCTGCTCTTTTTTTAAACATCCCTTGTCGCTCCAAACCCGTTCCTTCGCATGCGTTAGCCGTAGCCGCGTGATTCGTTTCAATTACTTGGAAGTGAGAAAGGAATTTCTAATGCCCCGCTCCGCATTTGGACGAAAAAATCCCGTGGACCCATTTTTATGGACTTGCGCGATGGTCCACGTCGCTAATAATTCATCCTTGGCGACGCGAGCCTCTGCCTGTTTGGGAGTTTAAGTAAAAGCAAACGAGCGCAGCCGTCCGATATCGCTTCCGGCACTCGGCGGAGGGAGGTAGTAGCCGCGATAGAAAGTGGGACCATTAAAGGTGTTGACCAAAATGGTAGT
Source organism: Ischnura elegans (assembly GCF_921293095.1). Taxonomy (NCBI): domain Eukaryota; kingdom Metazoa; phylum Arthropoda; class Insecta; order Odonata; family Coenagrionidae; genus Ischnura; species Ischnura elegans. The sequence continues at coordinate 109,763,344 of NC_060254.1, read as the reverse complement.
CATTCTCAATTCAAGTTGCGAATACCATATACGTGTTTAAATGGATGATGGCTCTGGGCTGTTCTCTTCACCTTTGGAAATCGCGGATGTGGGCCAAAAGCTAGGCCTTTTTTATTATTTTAAATGATAAGTTATGTTAAGCGTATGATGCATTCAATACACCTACCTTCGAAAATTCAGTTAACTTTCTTTCAGAAGTGATATTTTCGTCACAATTATTCAGCCCGGGAAAGTGCATTAGTCACTCTTGGCATTGATTCACTAAGTCATAATAGGTGGCAGAAATAGTTTTAATTTTAACCGTTACGAATAGGTGTCTGTCGCTCCAATATCCGTTCCTTTCAAATAAAGGATATGAATTTGTAAGGGCAATGAAGGGCCCGTCGACTGATGACCAATGAGAAATTTCTTCTTAACATTCCATCACCATCAACATTTTCACACCGTGATTAAAGTTATGATCCTGCTTTTTCTCTGCTTGGGCATATCAATTGCAGAGAGTTGTATACGAAAAATATTAATTTATCGGACATTTCGAATGGGTTTTAGTTTACTTCTTTCTAAAAGTAATTGTAATTTGTGTTATTTTTTACCCATGTAAATGGATGGCGCTTAGCAGTTTTTTCAACTTTGAAGTGGCTAGGGTTTTTATATTTTACTTAAATTTTCTTATAAAATATTAATGTATTTAAGGTGGCTAAAATTCTTGGTCCTATTCTTTATTGACTTGTTGTGCATCGTTATTTCCATCATTTTCTGTCGCTAATCTTACATGGACTTAAACGAAACCTTTCGAATCGGGTTATGATTCTATTTTTATAATCATCCGGAGGTGCTAGAAGTTTGGATGTTGTATCCGTTTTAATATAGATGGAGTTAGCGGTTTAACTTGGAGGAAATGCGGGTTTGAGACTGTTCGATTTTTAATGGTATAGATTTGAAAATTTCTAAGCGTTTAAAACGTTCGTATTCCTGAATTGTTTTCACTTGCAATGATATATAATGGTTGTAGTCTTCTTTCCCAACGGGAGTATTGAAGTGATTTAGGCTCGTCGAATGCCATAGGGTGCTTGCATTTTTCATTTAATGTCAAAAGATGGATGTTGGATGTATAATGGATGTAATTGTTTTTGTCTACTTCAGAATTTTTACGTTTTGATTGAATGTTGAGAATGAAAATCTGTTTTGGGACTGTTGACATTCTAGGGACAAAGTTGTCCATCGCATTAAATATTTTCGTGACTGACGGTAAAAAGATTAAAAAGTGTAAGCATGCTTTGCCTTGCGAAATTTGGAATGCTGCCTTTTGCAATTCATATAATACGTGGGAAGGTTTATTTGCAATGAAGGATACAGCGGAGAAGTAACGGGAACACTTCTAAATCAAATTCCGCGTACTATCCTTGCGGCACAACTTCCCTATCGTTGTAGTTAATTGAAGTCCATGCGACGAAACGCTTTCCATTCTTGTCCTGGCTGTGATAAAATCTTGACATTGTCTCACGGTAAAGAACACGGCCTTGTTTATTGATTATTCAAGGCAATGGCTCACCCAGTTTCTTTTGCCCGTGGTTTTGTCGCTATTTATAGACATTCTCTTGATCTCTCACGCCGCCTAGTTTTTTATTCCGTGAACTAGTCGACAATAGGGCTTATATGTAGGCCTATCCCGTGCACGTGTGAGTAGTTGCCCCTGTTCGAACCTTGTGACAACTTCAAAGCCATTGGGATATGTGCTGCTTTGACCCTGCTGTGATGCAATGCAAACATTTAAAGGCAGCGATATTTCATATAACTCAAATAGGATGGATACTCAATGCATACGTAACTACGTTTATTTTAGCGTTGCGGTTCTGTGTCCGTTTAAGTTTTGAGGCGGCCTCTGCACGTTAGGTGTAGTTTGTGTTACTTTCCTTGAAAAAAATACTCTCTCTGATTAATACTTCGGATATTTTGAATCGGAGTCGTGTTTCAGCGTCTTGATAATTCCCTTCCTTTTATAGGCCTCCTTTGATTGAGCCATTAATTTCGTCCGGGAGCGTATGTGGCCGAGAAGGCATTCGTGTTTTAATTTTTAATCGTTTTTTTCCTCTTTCTCAACGAAGGACGAATTCGGGCTTACTTTTGCGCAATAATGTGGAGATAAAGCGTAATTATTGTTGTAGAACCATCATTTAAGCTTTTTAAACGCGTATGTACGGCATAATGGTGGTATATTCATCCTAGATATTGAGAGAATATATTCCCGGATATGTTGCTACACTTGCCGTCTACTACTCATTCTTTTGTGGACAATTTTCATGTAATATCAGTTTTGTGTTGGTTTTTTTTCAGTTAGAATTAATGGATAAATTTTAGTAGCGTAAATTAGTAAAATTTACTTTGACCCACTTTCTTTTTTTTAGTAAGTAATATCATATTCTTTCATCATCTGGGTTCGAGGTTCAAAATGAATTGTTTGAAACAGTGGAGCATATGCATGTAGCATCGCATTGCATGTGAATTCCGGATCACATGTTGAAGGAATTTTAAATTTTATCGTTTACTACTACTTTGTAAGAGTAATTAGATAATTTATTTGAAACAATCATTTAGAAACTGTCATCTTCGATCTAAATATATGTTCTTTTATTCTTCATTCTCCTTGCATTCCGCCTTAATTCCTTAATTCGGTGACTTTTTGGTCGACAATTCCCTTCATGCAATTCTCTCCTCTTTCATGAAATTGCATCGTTACTCGCATCACCCTTCCGCATGGCCAAACAAATGTAGCACTTTCGTTTAGTGTGTGTCCGCCAAGAGAAGCTAAGTGGAAAGACGAATATATCAATCACGATTTGTGGCCTAACGTCGCTTTCAAAATAGTAGCGCAAGGGATATGAATGGAAGGAATGAATGAGGAATATTCGTAGTAATAGTTTCCACGCATAAATGGAAGGTTAGGAAGGTATTATGCTGCTTATATTTTCTTGAAGGTTTATTGAAGTGAATCTGATTGCATAGCGAAATACAGTAGCGCATGTGGATCTCTTATTAACGTAAATGTGGATAGTATTTAATCGTTTTTGGGCATCTTCGGAATTAATTGGAGCCTGCTGAGGATTTTACTGCCAAATGCCAAGTAATCAGTTGTAAAGAATAAGTTTCTTGGCCTGCGTAGTGGATTACGTTTTTAGAATTTCTCCGAAGTTCAAGTTTCAAACTTTTTCAACGTTTGGGAAGTATATATTATGCATCCCATTATATAATATCCCTCTGAGAAATAAACTTAACAACCATTTAATGGCGTATTAGTCTACTGACATCACCAAAACTCCAAAAATGTCCATGCCAGAAATGGGATGCAGGAAGGAAGAATGTGTTTTCTTTGTATTCACATTCAAGATAAACCGAGAATTATATTTTTTCCAATTTTAGACCTGATGTTGATACAAATTGCCTTTAGTGGCGACGGAATCAATTCCTCGCGTGCCAGCATGCAGGTAGCGGGTTCGAATGCCACCTCATTGAGTTTTTACCATCCAGGGTATGGATTTTTGTTATAGATCATGGGATTAAATGGTGCAGATGAACACAAATGAAAAAACGACTTCGTTTTCTTCCACTAAATTATTTTGACGGTACGACATGTTTCGACCTTGAGCGGTCATTTACGAGTACCTCAAGGTCGTAACATGTCGTACCGTCAAAATAAATTAGTGGAAGAAAACGAAGTCGTTTTTTCATTTGTGAACTTCAACTTCCACAAAGTTGAGCCTGACACCATTGAACGTATGGTGCAGATGAAGATTTATTCCTAATCTCTCCAGTTAAAAGAGGCCGAAAAAAATAAAAAATAGATGACTCCCTGAGAAACCCCCGTTAAGACGTTACCTTGCCTGATCAACTTTCTTATATTTCCTGTAAAACGGGGTACGGAAAGCTTCCGTGAAGTCAAGGTGGTTAGTTGCAATATGGAAAGGTAAACAGAATTTTTATAGTGCATGGACTTTATCATAATAACATTAGATATCACCAAGAAACAATAGATGGTGGGGTAGAGGTGGAATCAGACTTAAAATCATCAAGATGACAGAATTGTCATAATTGGCCATTATTCAATTTTATGATTGATGCCACGTCTGGCATTTTCCCGGCGGATGACCAAGGTGATGATCTTCCAGGTTACACACTCGGTTTGGTATCCTGATGGCTGTGGACCAGTTGCCTGTCTAAGCGTTGGAAGAAGACGGGGAGAATGTAGCCCGATGTTAGGCCCGAGAGGTCTTCACTTTTTTGATTTATGCAACTGGTGATGAATGCTCTTCTTCAGCTTTGCTATTGTCGAAGCCCAGGTCAGCCGTGGAGCAGCGCGGCGCCGATGAGGTCGCTGTCCTCTCCCTCCCGCATCATCAAGCCCACTTTTCACATCGTTTCGGTCCTTATATTCCTCTCTCCCTGGCCTTACGTTTTCCCTCCTCTCTCCAAGGCAGGAAATCGCTGCTTCGATGTGTATCACAATAGTAATCTGGAGGCGATTCAAATACACGACGTCGGAATTTTTTCGATACGAATCAGCCGGGGACTTCAAAGGCTGAGCGCAGTTGCGTCGATAGGGAAAGTCATGCTTCTTTCTGCCCGCGGCGGTTTTCTCCGTCAGTATTATGATGCTTTTTTGCACTCGAACGGGGCGTGCATGCTTGAAGCCTTTTATGTGCTTATCTGCCTGTCGAGAATAAGTGAAAGCCTTGCGTCGGTACGTTTCCTTGCTTTGTGGAAGCTTTGAATTGGTGACTCGTAATGAGCATCGTCTCTGATTTGGTGACATTCATAGTCTACAGTCTTTTTAATTCTAAGGAGGCACACTGCGTAGGCAAGGTGCTCAAAAGGCAGTAATCTATACTAGGGATGAGTCGATTCCACTTTTTTTCGATTCCGATTCCAATTCCGATTCCTTCAAATCGATTCCCGATTCTCGATTCCGATTCCATCGATTCTTATTCCTTCTAACAGGTGGTATTTTGATTTATCTGCAGCATTGCTGTCATTAAAATTTAAGAATTGAATGTAATAAAATAACTAGGGATGGACGGATCCAGGATTTTTGGAGCCAGATCTTTCGAATCGGATATTTTCGAATCCAATTGCATTTTCAAATTCCTGCCATTAAACAAAGTCATTGTTCAAGTTTATTCTGGGTACATACAATCAATGGAATGCTTTTTAGATTTTCACACACATTTTAATATTTTTATAAATTAAAAATTATTTTATGGGCTTTCAAGTTGTTTTTTAAAAACATCTTTACATACTCAGGGCCTAAACTGTTACGCTTGGGTTTGGAAATGAAAATAGGAAAAATCTTAGGATGAACCACTGACCAGTGGCGTAGCGAGAGGACCCCCCAAAATATAAAAGCACAATTATTTTCCTTCTTAAAAGGAAACAAAATATTTAAAAATCATGAATTTACGAAAATGAAAAAAATGAAACTTTGAAAAATGATGTTTTTTTCAATTATGAAGGGTGTTAAAATTAGTTTGAAACCCTCTCCTTTGTACCCTGTTGTTTAAAAATTTTCCCCCCTGGTTTTGGACCCCCCCCTTAACAAAATTCCTGGCTATCGCCCTACCATCGACTGAATTCAAATTTTCCGCACGCACGTTTCCCCCGAATTTTAATGTCTCAACGCAGTAAACGACAAAAGCGACGGCGTATACGAAGAGAGAATCGGAACCCTTTCCATCCTGATGGGGCGTTGCATTCACTGAAGCTATTATTTAAAATTTCGGTCCAGATCCGATGTCTTCCGCGACTTTGGATCCGATGTATCCGATGAAGGGCAATATCCACGGATATTTGTATCCGAGGTATCCGATCCGACCATCCCTAAAAATAGCAATAGCCGCGGTGGCTAAACAATAATGTAGCGTTCATTGCGTCCATACATACCAGAGCAGCCTGGCGGGTGCGTGGTGGCGGCCGAACGCAAACTGTCGAGTCCGCCCGGAGGCCGCGGCGGCTTATGCCAAGCAAGTATCAACTTTCTCAAGGGTTGCATTGATGAAACTGGGATATACAAACGCGAATGTGTCTAAATTTTTTATTATTGACGCAGACGCGTGTTAGTCTAAAAAAGTTACATTTATAAAAAAACCGTTCTCAGCGCGTATTTATAAGAAACTTTTTTTCACAGGAAAACTCGCTCTCTGCACGTTTTTATTATCATCAGACTTTAAATATCATCCGAAAATAAAAGAATATATTTCGATCTATTATACTTTAAAATTGGAGGTCCAGATGAATTCTCCGAATGTGATTCATAATCGCAATAATTTGATTTGCCGTGATCAGCGGTAAATAAAAGAACGGAAAACGCATGCATTGCTTCCCAATCCCGTGGTTTCCAATTTTGTTTTCTCTGAGAGTTGCTCATGAACATGCGCCATTTCAGGGTTTGTCACTCTTGCCGATATTTTCATGTTTCCGAGGCCTCTTAGGCATGTTCGTCGCAGCACCCGCGTGCCGGGCGTATCCTCCGCGCGGGCAAGGCTGACACCGCGGCCGCTTAGGTGTGTGGCAGCCTTTATGTCCCAAGCTTATCGTCTATGCTCAAAACATTTATCTTTCTGGAATCGATGGAATCGGAATCGACTTTAGGCGATCGATTCTCGATTCCGATTCCGTGCCCGAGAATCGGTGGAATCGAGAATCGACATTTGGAATCGACTCATCCTTAATCTATACCTTACCTGAGCATGGAGAAAATTTGCAACACCGCATTTATGGTATTTATATTGAATATAGAATGTATTCTCCTGAATAATTGTTTGAAATTTATGGACTTGGTACTTATTTCTCTTGACCGTAACATTCATTCATATAATATTCACAGACGCCGTAAAAGCGTCAATGGGCAAATTTAAAACATGCGTTCACATATTTTATTACCTTTCCCTAGGTTTACACTTTTGAACGAAGTTTTTTAAAACTGTTTTCACGAAGATGATGGACCAGTCCTCGTAGCTATCAACTGATTTCTTTTTTTTGTGACATCAAATGAATAAAAGATTGTAAAAAAGGAAAATTCTTAGTTTTCAATCTGTTCATCTACATAATCAATTCAATTATTAACAATTTCTAGGAATTGAATTAGAGCAAATACATAAGATGGCTGTTCTGAACCAAAAGCCGACACCAACGTTGAAATACGAACTTAATTATCATTATGGGAAATGAAAAATCGTAGCGAATAATATTTACAAATATATTTTATGCCAATTCTTATACTTTTCCTCATTTTTTTTTAGCAATAACTTAAGGGTCAATGTAATGTCGAATCGAAGCAAACGGCATGGAAACAAACGCTTTTGTCGTAGTCAGCCAATCAAACACACCATAGGATATACCACCCGTTCTGTCATTATTGAAGTGAGTGTATTCAGTTGTCAATGGACTACAATTTTTCTTTGTCTCTCGTAAGTTTCTATCTCCAATTTAATTTTATAGGCTGATGGATCGCGATTTAAAATCGCCTGTCTCTCTTCTCATTCTATTTTCCATGCAGCCTTAGATCAATGGAGACAGTATCAATAGTGCGGCGTAGTTATGGGAACTCCGTTGTCTAGGCTGAAACTTGACCATCTTTGCGGGGTATCGTTGTGTAGGTATCCGTTTGAAGTTCGACGCCTCTCCTTCATTGCGTCGATTCATTTCTTCGGAATAAGAGTGAATGGGATATCTTGCATGGGCATTAATATCCTTTAGAGCAGTCGTTTGTCCCACGTAATGGGCGTTGTAGGTCACGAACGGAACCAACATCTCAGCTCCTTGATTCTTGCGAAAGTCTCTCCCATGAATACGTTTTCTGGCTCTCTCAATTCTGCCTCGTCGGCAAACATTTGTGCCGTTGCTATTTTTTGAAAACTTTATTTGTCCGTGAACATTCAGGTGTCATCGTATTTAATTTTAATGGACTGTAATTGGCTCGACTATGCCTTAGTAGAGCTTGAGTATCAGAGCCATGGTGCTCTCGTTAGCTGTCTAAAAACGAACCCATATTCACGAATGTTTAGGACAAGTGCACCTTTTAGTTCACCGTTAAAATGGGATTCTTATACCAGTTATATAGATGTAGCTAGCATAACATTAGATATTTATGTATTTTTCTGTCCTCTTTTCTACTTACCTTTTCTTTTTTGGGTTGGCTTCGTGCCATGCGACTTTATCGAGCTCGTGGGGGTATTTAGGCTTTTTTCGAACCTAAAGGCCTACATGGAAAATGCTAAGCACCACAAATTAGCATAGCCGGGAGTAGTTTTTCAATAAGTGTATGTAATAAATTTCTTCGTTATTTCTAGCTATCATTTCAAAGACTTATCCGTGAAAATACATATCATCATCCCGTTTTTGTGATCTTAGGCAGGAAATTCATTCAAATTATTATTCGTCTGTAATGAATCTCTTTCCCTTCCGCAATGACTTGTTATCTCGAAATTGGAACTTTTAATTTATCAGTTTTTTTGTTACTCATTTAAAATTAAATATTTTAGGTTAGCTCGGAGCTTTAGTAATACGCGATTTATTTCCTTAATATTTAGTGCTCTTTTGTCGATGACTATGGATTTCTGCGTATAATATTTTTTATCTGTTATTATCTTGTGAATCTTGTGCTACTAACCCGTGGCTTCAATTACAGTGCAAATCATAGATGATGTGGGAGTTCACTTCCTTGGTTGTATTATACATCACCTGTTCTAAGATTAAGACCAGTACTCAGCGCAGAATTCCTTTATTGTTTTTTATCTCCCTTTCTTACGGTGTTTGCTTCACTTTTCTGAACTGTTAAGTTGGCGAACTTCATTCTCGAGGTCAAGTTCTGCAAAGATATATATTTTTAAATCCGTTCCTACGCTCTTATAAATTAGCGGCTTAGACGTATGTTGAATGTGTTTTCCATCCTGATTTTGTTTATTTAAGCCGTGAATCATGGGAGGAGACATCTTTAAATGAAAAAGAACATTCACATAATTTTGGAGTGGAGAATAAAGCTCCGTAAAAGGCAACCAGGTAGCTAAAGAGAGGGTCAATTTAAATGCAGTGTTAATGGCAGTTTTGTTATATATTATAGAACGTATTCATATGTTGATCTAGGCACGCGTTTATTTTTTTTTAACGCCTCGGAACCTTTACACTATTTTTTCGTAAAGTTGTCGACAGATTAGAGCGTGGTAGAGTGGAAGGCAAGCGTGTTATTAAAAAGAGGCAAAGTGCCAGAGGTTTTAATTTCCGTAATTTGTTTAATTTAATATTTCGCCGAGTTTTATAAACTTGGTGATAAACGATTACCTGCCTCCTCACCTCATAGTTTGATGATGATCTTGCCCCCTGAAGGTAGTCGCTGAGTAAAACCCTTGCGTTATCCTTGGAAAATGAATGGATCTCATTTTTTCTTAGCCTCCGCCTCAGTCGAGAGTGAGCCATGTGCGTCGGTCCCCGTGCTTAGCTCTCGTAACTCTGGGGACGCTTCCCGCCGTGTTATTTCGTCGTATTGACATCCCGGCCTTCGTTTCCTTTCTTCACTGCTCCTTCGCCTCTGCAGCCCCGCCGTCGCGTCAGTCCGTGGAGACCTCTCCTCTGTATGTAGGAGTGAGTAAGTAGGACGTGGCGTGCTGCGAGAGGCGGTCGTATATGGCGCGGCGGATGACGTGCGCTCTTTGGATCTCTCCCCTTCCCATCGGCCCACTCCTTTCTCGCACGCACTCACGCTCTCTCTCTCTCCTCCTGCTTTTCTTCCCATCCACTCTTCCTCGACCTGTCTTTTAAGGAGGTCCTGCCCCGAGACCCGATGCCATCCTGTTCGTGAAAATGTCAGTATATGACCCTTTTATTGTGATCAATCGATCGTTGTTAACAGGTATCGGAATTCTCATGTTTTGTGCTTAATAAATTAAATTTTAAAATTTGCTCTGATGGAATTATTTTGTGAATGATAAAATTCGGTGGTATTTTTGTAATTTATGTACGAATGTAAATATCCTTTTGGCATTTAACTGATTTTAGGTGCGCCATCAAGTGTAGATTCACGGTAGACGTTAAGTGTAGGCGTCTCATAACTCTACTTTTTAATTATATGCTAAGTTAAAATTTGTTTTTATCAAGGAATGCCATCGCAGTTGTATCAAATGACGAAAACAGTGTGTAAAATAGTTTAAATTTATCATCTGCCAGTTACGTAGCCAATTTTTTTCGTTAAGCTGGAAGGGTACCATTTTAAATAGCAGTAGTTTAAAAAAAAAACTTGAAAAGGTTGGAACTGAGTATTTTCTGTGAATAACGTAGTTGCGACCATGTATTAATATTTAAATACTTCTGCCGTCAAATACCCTTGTCCTCTCTCTCTTACCCCTCGTCCCAGACCCCTCTATATCGTGGCTTTGCGCAGTTCCGAGTAACATAATCGTATAGGTATAATGAGAGCGATTGTCGGCATCTGCGCATGAGACGATTGGAATGGCAAAATGGCCGAGATCGTGTGAAGTGCCTGATTGGCTACGACGCTAGCGTCTGTTTTCATGACGATTTTACTTGATGATCGCGTGGAAGCAGAGGTGTCACTATTGTAAGAGTTTCATTTGCTAACTACTTCCTTTTCCCTGGGTAATAATTGATACAGGAGTTTCAATGTCGGCCTCAGATGACTCTGCGCTACCGATGTGAGCGCCCATGTGTATGTTTCCTGTGCGGTTTCGAGCACTGCGTGAGCGAATAAAGAAAGCGAGCGATTCAGCGGTGAAGTGAAGCCCACGAAGAAGAGGGGGGAAGACGAAGGAAAAAAAAACGTCTTCCCACGGACTTGAGTGTTTTCCAAGGACGCCACGATATTTGCTTGGAAGGTCTTCGAGAGAGACATTCAAAATTATATGAAATGAGAAGATTCCCACGTCGACCCAGCCGTTTAAGGTTGTTACACAACGATAACTCAGAATAAATTCGTCACGCAAGAGATTGACTGTAACAAATCAAAGCTTAGTGAAAATGGAAGATGAGCTGGACTCGAAATATATGGTGAACACTTAGATGTTCAAAGTTTAACTTGTTACCGCGGGCAAGTGGCGCCATGCTCACGAACACTCACAACTCTTTTGGGATTACTCACTGAACCACCTTGTCCTCTACTTCGACCAAAATCAACCTTGGTGACTTACTAGGTTTAAGCACTAAGGCGCCGATTTGGGGAACCCTTTGGTATTCCATTGGGGAATTAAAAATTTGTAGGGCAGGACATAATACTTTTTTTAAATCATAAAATTTTACAAATTTAAAAAAAAGTGAAGCCTGAAGCCGTTAGATGTATTCGAATTGCAGATGCATAAAGATGTTTAAAATACGCGAAAATATAATGTGAAATGATATTAGGTTGCTTGTTTCAATTATTTGATCAACCCGTGATAAACTGGTTCTATATTGCTGCTCTGTTTAAAATAACTTTATTGAGAATTTTATGAATACGGGCTATTGCGGACGAGCATATATGCTACTACAAATGAAAGACGGTTTCGAATAACGAAAGTTCGAATTGTCAATGTTAACATGAATTTTTGATTGAAAATGGTCCTAGATCTTCACGATTCGAGGAAGTTAGTCTTTGAGTCTCGGGGATGGAAACAATCTCAACCCCGGACACAACCGCAGAGAACGTTAATCCGCAGCACATCGTTTGAATCGACCGGTACGAAAACTTCTCTTCCCCCTCTGCCCCGCCTAATTGCGTTCCTGCGATCGATTCCCACGATTCGGACACACGGCTTGCGTCCCCCTCTCCACTACAGCCCAAGCGAGAGTTAGCGCTGCGTCATTCATAGTATGGTTACAGGTAGAAGGGATATTTCCCTTTCCCGCTATTTGCATCGTTAGAATGCATACTAGAAGCGAGGGCGAGCGATTGCATGTACATATTTCGAAGCTGCTTAATGGAAGTCAAGGGAAGCGGTGGGCCACACTTGTCAAAATGATTGAAATAATTTACGAATTCACATTCAAAAAGATAAATTACATCATAATGGATTTGGAAGAGGGGAACGCCTCGAAGTAGTCTGAAAAAAGACAATACCTAGTGAAACGATTATTGAATTCGTGGAATTAATGTTGAAAGGAGAAGATTGGAATAATCTGGATCAGCGCGTCTTCGAGCATGCGCTTGCGCTTGATACTGGAATTTTAGTGAAAATACGGGATGAGGTCCCCCATTGGTCCGAGTTCAAATCCTAGTGTTGTCAGAAAAATTTTCAGAAACCTCCCGATTCCTGCTTGAATGTTGAGTGCAGTTGAGTACATTTCAAGCGCAGCAGTCCGGCTGTCGGATCGGACGTTAATCCTTGGTTCCCCTGGCACCTTTCGCTAAGAGCAGGCCAATGCCGACGCCAGGTTTCTCTCCACCCTTGCCTCATGGCGCAAATGACCTTAGTTGTCGGTCGCCTCCTCATAATGCCGTACTGTGCCTTGTGAAAAACAGGAAATGTGTAGAGGAGGAAATATTACAATTCGTTCTTAATTTTTTGAATGTTTTTACTACCTATAGCAGAAAAAAGTAAAGTAATTGGTGGGCAACTTTACTGATTTCTCTTTTCTTTCGGATGACTCATTAATTAATCGCATTAATCAAAGTCCTGTAATGCCATGGGAAACTGCCAATTATTCCGGGAAAGTAATATTGCCTGTAAAAATTTTAAGGCGCCTAAACTCATTCCCTCCCCCACATTACTATATTCAATATTTGTTTCAAAATTGTAAACATTCGTGTTACTCTTGTGATTTTCTTTAATCTTATTTCAGGTTAGTTGGTATTCAGATCACAAAAACTTTGTGGGAGGAATATTTAATGGTTGTGTTTGGCGATTCGGAAGTAACGGATTCGAGCTCATAATTAAGAAACGGAAACCTATCGAAGAGAAGTGAGCGCGGAAAGAGAAGGGATTGTTTTTTTTCCTGGATTCACATGGGGGGCGGAGGGGCAAGCAGGCAGGCAGTGTGCCAGAGGGAGGTGGGAGGAAAATGCAGAGGCTCGGATTGGAGAGAGAGGAGGGCAAGTTGCCTAGTAAGGAGAGAAATGCGTTGGAAGGAGTTTTACCACCTCCCGGCTCTTCCGACGCGAAAGCCCGTGGCAAGAAAAATAAACCACTTCCCCCCTCCCGCACTACCCACGGCCTCAGCGAAAGGACAGAAGCAGATTACGGAGAAAATGCCGCCAATATAAAAGCTTTCCACTGTAGAAACATTCATTGCCAGTCAAGGTTTAACTTTGCTGCGGGTCTCTCGTGTGTGTGAACTCGGGGAATGGCAGCGTTGGGTGCACCCTGGTCGAGTTCCTACGATTACACATCGCACCCTACCTGTGATCTCTACCGCCTCCTCCTCCTACTCTTTTTCCTCCAATCAATCTGTAATAATTGATGTAAATTGAAGAAATGGTGTCGTCAATGTAATCATCCGACGGAAGTTTTTCTTTGCACCTGTTCCAAATATAATGTCGTTGCATTCTGTCTTTTAATTTTACGAGGAAGATACAATTTCTTTAGACCTTTCGCTGAAATATTGTTTTATTTTCATAATTTCAGCATTTCCGAGAAGTAAAGATTAGCATTAGAAGGAGGTTTTATGAGAAGATAGCTTCCTTATGAAATTAATGTTTAATTTTTGGAAATGATGGTTGCGAACAAAATCAATTATCTCATTGTATTCCATTTCCCAATAATGTTCCGCAGCTTCACCAATATGCATGTCCCTCTCGTACTTCAAACTTACAAACAGGGGGCGATTAGGGGGGGAGGTTATTTACTCTCCGCGTGAATCGTAATTATCTGAGATATTGAAAGAAATGGTCATTACCTAACTATTCCTCCAACGCCAATTTTGTTTACCCTAGTTCAATGTACAAGTCCTATCATTTCACGTATTTTCATCTTCTGGTGGAGATGCGTTTAGACTAGAGGCTTTGCATGTCTCTCAGGCGCCTATTGGGCTAGTAGACCGCTCCCCTAGCCCAAAGCAACATCCATACCCTCCTCTGCCTCCCTTTAAATTTGCAGGATAATTTTAATGGGGATATGTTGAAAACATGTTTACGGTCCAAAGTTCGTCTTTCCATTGTCTTTTTAATAATGCATTCGCCTTTTGCTGCGCGTCGTTCCATCGTTCACGCTTGCGTTGTTTTTATAGCCTCTAACCGAGGTGCCTAAAATGATCCTCTCAAATACTGCGAATTGTGGTTCCTAGTATTATAGTTTATTATAATAGTTTTATTAGTTTTAAATATTCCTCTCGGTGTAAGCTCAAATTGTTTCAGATTCGGGTCTAATTGACGCGAGATATTAAGTAATTTCTAAGGTTGATTTAAATTAAATAGAGTGAAACAAGAACATAATGTACCCATTTTCACTTTAATTCGCACAGACCTCTTTTACAATACCTTTTAGTAAAATTCGTTTTATATGTGATTCAACTAGCAGTGGTAGATTTTACTGCTAGTGGAAGATTTAACTATAAATTCATTTAGGTCGTTGCATTATTTTTTTCTTGAATAATAGCGGAATCGTTGGTTGTTTATTGGGTTGCTTTGTATGCGGCAGACATTTCTGCTATCGTTTCAGCCTATATTAGCGTAATCGTCTTTTTTTATTCTCAGGTTATTTAAAGTTGAATTTTTTTATATCTTTAGTACTAACTCTCTACAAAGAAATAATCCGGTCAATTTTCAATCTGATTGAGGCATCATTTTCGCGTCAGTTTCCGTTCTTTCAAAATTCCTTGGCAACATTTTATGGTCTTGAAGGCGGCGGGGCATAGTTCTTGTCGGCCAAACCTTAGGTCGCCGATTCGTGTCCCGCCTGGGTAGCTTACCCTTAACCAGGATATGGAAGTTTATCGTCGTCCATTATTGTATTAAATACTTTTTTAAGAAGCAGTTTTGTTATCATTTCAAATCAAATTATTTATTTTGCACTTTTAAATGTTGTGTATAATTTATTAATTTTGTAATGTTTAAAAGTTAGTTATTTCTAATTATTTTTGCAACCTTCAGGGTACCCATCCTGGCCTTCACTTTGGTGTTAGATTAGGTAGTTTTTTTCGCGCAATCGCAGCCTTTTACCCAAAGGAAGCAGCAGCTCCATTCCGCCCCGCTCAGCCGCCAATGTTACGGTCAGGCCACGGTTTGGCTCCCCCGCCTCCACACTCCAATTACCCCTCATTCACTCCCTCCCTTGTGCTAGCGGTCGGAGTTGATTGACGTAAATCATTCCCCCTTCCGTAACCGGTAGTCCGTAAGCGTGTCATGTCGGAGGGAATGCTTATTTTTTTGTCAACCTGTATGTGCAGGTTGTCGCCGTCTCTGGAGCGAATCTCAATTAATAAGAAATGCGGAAAGCGCTCCTAATCTACGGGACGATTCCTCTCTGGCGGAACCGTGTCGAGGCCGTCGGGAATCGATGGCTACCCTAGTCTCTGTCTGAGTCTTCGTTCTGCTGCCTGTATTTTGTTTTTTGATGCACTTTCATTGTTCCGCGAATCTTGTGTCGATCATAGCATGAATGATGTTATTGTTCTAGGGTCGTCCAACTCATGAGAAAGTTTGTTGCCTATCAGGTTTATGGAACAATATGGATTATCAAATTATATTATGCAGTGAATGTTTTAAGTATTTGATTAAGCCTGGATGATCTCCCCATTTGGTGAATTGACGGAGTGTAGTCCATTTTGTGATGAACGATTAGTAACACACTCTGTATTAGGAATGTATTTTTTTTAAGTTAAACGGAACCATGCGGTAAAGAAAAGTTAGTGTTAAAAATTTACTTCATTTGATTACGCTCAGATATCACGCAACTTCCCCTCTCCTATTTAATTTATGTAAGTATTTTAGTCTCTCTAAATTATTTCATTTTCATGCTCATTGTCTAACTCTTTCGATTACGATTTTAAGTTATCTTTCGATGCATTCAATCTTGTGCAATTTTTTATTTTTGTGACAAACGAAATATCTACTCTCTAAGATTGGACCTTGAATTCGAATATCTTATTACTTAAATGAACCCCATTGCTTAAAAACTAATTTTGCTCTCTCTTCTTTGCAGGTATGTTACCGTTGGACTGTGAAGCTGATTCATAAGGTTGTGTGTGGGTTTTGTCCTTTGGAGCTTGGAATTCCTAGTTGAATCGCAAGTATGCTGTTAAAAGAATGTCGGGTCGTGAGATAACTTTCATTGTGACTGGATGACGGTGCGGTCCTAAATGATGTCTTATCATTTCCATCGTTAGCCAATGATTCAAACATTTTCCTCTTTTGTCGTACAAGTGCTGTCACGCTGGATGCGAATCGAATTCGGTGTAAATGTTCGTTGTTCCGTTCTCCTTGTTCATCTCGTGATTAGTGTTTTTAAAAGCTTTGTCTCAAATGGCAGTTCCTGCAAATTTTTAAAGTTGTACGCTGATCGTAAATGTCTCCTTATATGTCAAAATAAGTTGTTTTTTGTAATTATTGGATCGACTGGATAATAATGACGACGTCTCCTCTCTTTTATTTGGTGCTAAGTCAGTAAAAAGCTATTGTCACACTTGATATTTCTACTCTGGTGACGAAATTCCGTGAGATTTCATAACCACCGTTCGTTTTCGCTGGAATCTCATCGTTTCCTGTCGGCGTTCGTCATACTTAATGTCTTTGAAAAGCCGAGGCGCACAGATGGTGGTTTGGGAATGCCGTTTTTCTCTGTTATTACGTCACCACGTGCTGCGGGCCCACCGTGTTTCTGGCGGCCCCATAATTCCCTCCTCACTGCCACCCGCTGCTCTGTCTCTCTTGGAAGTCCTTTTTTTCCCTGAGTTTTGCTGCCACCTCTGCGCCCTCCAGCGGGAAATTAAGACTACCGGTCAATTTTTTTTGGAAGGGCTTTCTCTTGGGATAATAATTTTCCCTCGTTAAAATCGCCCTAGTTGAAAAGAACAATGGCCCCAGCGTTATGGTCCCCATACCCTTACTCTTCGCACCTTTTTTCCCCAACAGCTAGATTTTATGGTTTCGTTTTACTTAGATTTAATCCGTGTTAAGTGCGAGCGAATTTTTGTTTCAGTTAACTGATCTCGTACCATCTTGGGAGGAAAAACTCAGAGATTTTTATTATTCATGAATTTAATGAAGCGCGATAATATTGGCTAATTTGTGGATTATGACACTATTTCACTTAGTTCGCATTTAATATGAGGTTTAGTAATACTCATTGTTTTCGGTTTTACATTTTTGTATTCATCGTGAAGTATATCCTCAAATTTCACTGGTTTAAGCTAACGAGCCATCTTTTGAATCTCCAAAATATTGAGCTAATTATTGCGAGTTTGCGTTATGAATCTCCAATGAAACAGTCATTTGTTCGAAATAAAATGTGACTGTCTTGATATCGACACACCCAGAGCGTATTAAATCAAATATTGCCATTATGTCCGAGAAAAAATATGCACCCAAATATCTATTATGTCTTTCATATTCATTTGAAACTAAGATTCCGTCCTTGTCATAGCATCAGACAAATTACATTATTTATGTTTGCATTTTTAGCCGTATCCCTCATTGCCCAGCGATTCATGATTGCTATGGGTAATATCATTGCGAATGCTCGTGAATTTTCTGTTGTTTTTTTTTTAATTAGATGACTTTCACGTCAGAGGGTGATTTTTGGGTCTCCTGACTCTTTACTTGCCCGCCGAATTTCCCTCTGTGTTTATTTTGCATGTTGAGCGGTGATAAAATCAAGGTAGGTTAGAGATTTTGTCGAAACTTTCGACCGCGGGTCATCGACTTGAGTTTTCGATGTGTGCGCCAGTGTTGTGGGAGACGTTCTTCGTCCGCGATTCCTGTTTTTCAGGCGCGCCTCCTCCTTGCCGAGCGGGTGGCCATCGCTCCACGTGTTGTGCCTTAACGAACCGCGTCGTGGCCATTCATTTGGCTGTCCCGCCATCCCTCGCCCTGGCCGGTGCATCGAGAAATGCCACGGAGCGCACCGCCCTAGGAGGGGTCAAGAACTTCACTCTCGAAGACCGCTTTGGGAAAATCTTTTTTCTGCATTAACCTTTGCAATCCGAAGATTCCACATTGGCTTTATGCTATAGTCAGGTGGCCAAATTTTGTTAACTAGGTGAATGTCTTTTCCAGTACTTATCTATTGTGAAAAAAGTGAAAGTATCATAATTTGAATCATTCCTCGTCCCAGAAAGCGTAATGTCCATCAGTGACTTGGACCTGAACATATTATTATGCGCCGTTAGTTTCGTTATGTCCTTTAAATTATGTCGCTATGAGAGTGATACAGAGTTGGCCGTCGGTAAGAGTCTGCATTCCGTCCCGTACGCTTGAAAGCCTTGCGACCCGGACGTTGTGAATATCTGGAGGCGCTGTTTCCGAGTTTTTAGCGTAGTCAAAGTTCCGTCATATTGGTTTGACAATTTTTGGACTCAGTCTCCGACTAATATTTTGAGGTGGCTAAGTTTTGCTCTGAACATCAACTACATTAAGTGAAAAATGCTACCATAATCATTAGTATTTCGCTGTCAATTGTCATCAGATTTTTCCCATAATTCGCGATACTTCTATCAATGTGTAAACTCTGTGTCGGTCAGGCGCTTTACGGGTGGGCATACCTTGAAAAAAATATACTTTATTTTTGAAATTGTTAGATTTACGTTGCCTATAATAAAATTAACTGCCAGGATAAGTGCAGGCATATGACTAGTTTACTCTCGTAAAATTTTATTTTCAGCTGAGCTGGTTTTAGATCGTAGCCGTGGCGATTGTAATAACTTTTCCCTGGGAAAAGATGTTTGAGTCATAACTTCGCGAAGCCTACCAATGAAGCAAGAAAAAAAGGTTTACTTTGTGCGTTCCATAGTTTATTTCAATGTATAAAAGATTATGAACAAAAATTTCCCCAAATAGTAAGCGTTGGCCCTTTTGGTCAATGTTTTGGTCAAAGTGGGCGTGTCTTGTCCTACCCAAGCTCCCCCACACTTCGCTCGAAACCAGTGGTGCCCCCTCCTGTATATTTACAACCTCCTTGCTTGCGACAGAGCGCGAAATGCGCACAGTTAAACGCCCTTCCGATCGAGCTCGTTGTCTTGTGCGTATCGGTTGGGGCGAATTGGGGCGACGTTGTTTTCCCCTTAACTGTCGTTGCGATCATTAGCCACCTTGTCCATTGCGGTCACGTCCTGCTTGTCTTCTTCGTCCGGCTTGTACTTCACTCTTTTTTCCTTTGAGGAACTCGTCCTACTCTTCGGCCTTCGTCGAAGGTTGATCCCGTATTTAGAGTTAGCTTTTCCCTCTGTAGTCAGCGCATACCTCGTGCGTACATGCGCTTGTCATTCATCTTCCCTTGCTGTCTTGCTTCACCCGTCTTGTACAGCAGAAGCAATGCGTTCCTTTCACTAAGATGATTTTTCGTTATCAATGATTTTTCTGTACCGAGAAACGTTCCTTTTCGTAGGTAGTAAAATTTGTCTGGAAAGGAGGTCTTCGCCTGCAATCGATGAGATTTATGTTTTACGAATTACCTCGTTGGAGTTGTATGTTAGTCGGACCGCAATTGCTTCCAGAGAATAATGAACCTATTGCGCAGAGAGATTATGGCCAGCAGTATTCATTCATTCGCTCAATGTATCTTAATGGATGACTCTTCAAAGGAGCTCAATCACCCTGTACCTATACTGTAATTGCTTTCCCATCTATTTCATTGCATAGCAGTGAAACTTACCAAAGCTTGAATAACCTCGAATTTAGGCTGAACTTTATGGGCAAGAGGAAAGTTGGTAATCTATCCTTTTGTAGTTAAATGGAGCACAATGATTCATTATTTCATTTTGATCAATCTATTAATTTCCCAATTATTTGGTACTTTATCGAAGTATAAAACAGCGAAATAAATCATTTACATAAATACAATTTGCAACATAGAAGAGATGATTTACTTAGAAAATGGATTTGTTAATTTTTGTGAATTCATTTTTTTAACGAACATCACTCTTCATAAATGTTCTTTGGTTGATTACCGTAGCTACCGGAAATTAACCAGTTCGGTGGTGACTACATTAGCCTGTTTCTAGATAACGAAATTATGATGGAGTAGTAATTTTTGCTGACGGATAACCCCAAACCCTTATCAAAAGAAAATTTTAGTAAAGGATTAGCGCTGAGACGTTAGTTTAAATTCAGTCGTAGACGAGTTAACTCTGTGGTATTTACATATTTGGTCGGTAAGTTCGAATACGGATACTATGGAAACATCAAAAACGTGCTGTTATTCTGCATGGAGATATTCTTCACTGCAAAAGCCGGCTGTACTATGATAATGCTTTTTAAGTGACTGCTTTATGCCTCATTAGGCTGTTTATTTATTTTTGTTAAAGCGTTTGGAAATCGATTTCGGAGAAGAAATGAGAAAATTATCATGATATGCAGAAAAGAATGATTTATTATCTACGGTGAACATGCTTCATTGGTGTAAGGGATAAGAATGGCGCCGCAGGTTTCACGTACATTAATTTGATATCGCTATCGATTTCCACATTTGAGATATTTGAAATAAGCGTTTGAAATCAGCCTTGTAGCTGGTTACATACGTAGTTCGAATGGGAAATTCCTTGCCTTAATTAATTCTTGGAAACGTTCACAGCACCAAATTGTACGCCGGAACTTGTAGAAAATTTGAGTGAAAGCACAAATTTACAAAATTCCGGAACTGTCTTAAAATCTGTTGAAATGACATATTCTCACTCCTTAATCTCAGAAAACATTAATTGGTCAAATATTTTGTAACCTATATTCCTTTTTGTTTCCTTCTAGTTTATTGCGTTGCGGGGCAGTTCGTTTCGGTAAATGCGATATAAATGTTTTGTGGTAAAGTTGTCTCCGAAACTAACGTACATACTGTTCAGTCCTACGCTTAAAATTTTATGAAAGGTTTTCTGAATTACACCATTTTGTTTATCTTTATAAAAATTTTAAGCTTTCCATGTATTCTTTTAAGTTGGTTTAACAATGAAATTATTTCGTCATTAACTTTTTGTTATTTCCATTCTATTATTTATGTGAAAAATTTTCATAGAAATCGTCATGCCACTATTGGTATATTAAGGTTTCATTTTTATAGAGTCAGCTGCTGTATTTTTTATTACGATTTATAAATAAATTTAGATGGAAAAATGAGTCATTTTTCGGGATGTGATGATAGAGGAAGTCTTTAATCTATAGATACCGATGCTGTTTTTATGGTGCGATTTCCTCGAAGAAACGGTTAAGCCTCTATGTACTCATTGACTCAGATAGACTGGAGTGGCAATGAACACTGTTGTCATTCGCCGTTTATTTATGCAATGCAGAGTTTATCTGTCTGCAATATTTTCATCCGGGGCTGGAAAAGATTTTATAATGGAAATACGGGACGTTTTTTCCCTAGGCAGATCTTGTTCGTTTTTTTCTTTTGGCCCTATGGTTTTTCAATGTGTAAACCTTTTTTTATTCTGAACAAGGCCGTTGAAATGGTTCCCTCACTCTCGTGATAAAATCTGCTCAGTCTCCGCCTGTGTTTCATTCGGGCCTTTTTGTCCTGGGAGTGCCCCAGTCGTATGCCGTCGCGTCGTCTTGCTTCGGGCGACTTGTTCCCTTCCGTCCATTTCCTCTCTACTCCACCCTCAAACCCTTTCTATTTTCCTCCCCTCCCAGTCCTCATTTCACCCCCCCCCCTTTCCTCATGAGGAGGGACCAACCCATTCACTCTTCTTTCTTTCCTCCCCATCCCTCCCTCCCGCCCCCTTCCCACTCCACCCTCTCGCGTCTTCCTTGCATCCTTCATTTAACATCTCTCGGCGTCGCTGTCCATTTTCAGCCTTCAAATTTTTTTACGCTTTTTTCATGCGACGGGAATTATGATACCATGCATTATGGGTTTTTGAGGTATTTCAGTATCTCACATATTTTTTATCTCGAATGATAATTAATTATTTATTTAACTTGAAAATAGAGAGACTAGATAATTTGTTTAGCCAGTTTCAATCATTGCTTTAACAAGTTTTTCTTTGAAAGAATTGGATACACACGAAGAATATGGAATACTATTGTATGACTAAAAGTCAGTCAAAAAGATTGAACGTTTTTACGTAATTTGTTCTTTAGACAAGATTTTTTGCTGAAACAGATATGCATTCATTGAAATCATAATGTGAAGCTATTTGAAAATTAGATTGGCGAAGTAAAACTTTTTAATTGAATTGATGATTATTTACTAATAATTTTATTTTTGAAATTCGTCGAGATACATTTAATAGTTCAGTCATGATTGTCTTCACATTTTTTTCTTTATTCCGTTTTTAGTAAAATGCTGTATGTTGTTATTAAATGTAAACGATTGATTTTATATAGTACTCATCAATTAGATGGACTGAGGCAGTTTAAAAATCTTACACAAATAGATTTAATAAAATATACTGTTATGTATTGACAAATATATTTTTTAATTACTCAGCAGTTATATTTTTGTTCCTATCCCTTTTCGTTATTAAATTTTTTGTTTCTGCTGTTGTAATAGTTTTTCTGGTTTATCTCTGTTTCTCGTTAATTTCAACTTTAATGGAAAGTATAAGTTTTACTTGTGCGAAAGCCTTCATCTTATTTTGGATTACGATAATTTCTACCCTTTCCCACTCATGCTCTCTTTCTCATTGCTATCCATTTGATCTCAAACGTTTTCCCTCCATTTCCTCTCGATTGAGGTTTTACTATCGCGTTATTTTCTCTCATTTTTTTCGTCCACAAAAATAGATTTAAATAATATTTAGTCTCTTTATCTTTTACTTTTGATTTTTATCGTTATAAGACCATAAATGGTCATCCATTGTTTTCGTCAGATATCTCTTAGTTTACATAATTTTTTTAAACGTTCTTTTTTCAATAGGAATTTTATAGGTGTCTTTAATAATGTGAAAGTTGATGTATTCTCTGCATTTGAGTTCCTGAAATAAGCGATTGCAACTTTAAGCAGTGACTGTTTACTTGGAAAATAGAGGATTTATCCTGGAAAGGTGGGGTTAGCATCGTAAAAGAAACAGGAATGAGTTTCGAGGGACGCACAGTTTATGAATTGGTATTTATTGGCGAATGAAATTGTTCTGGGAAATTCTCCGTTTGGACGAGATTTATTTTTGGATGCACGTGGTGAGTAAGAGAAAACCGTTTAACTGGTATGACGTGAGAAAATTTAGTCTCTTCCTTTAAATCCTCCACCTTACGTATATTTTCGTTCTTCACCGTATTAGTTACCAAAAGTTTTGCTTCTTATCTGAAATTAATGTAAACTAATATTTCTACTTCGGAAGAATTTTACTCTCTTATATTTATATCTTCTTTATAGCCCTATTATTTAGACGGATCTATCTTTTTAACATTAATTCCTTTCAGTTTATTAGGCGCCAATTAGCCTCTTTGCACTTGTAATACTTTCTTCATTATGATGTGGCCCGTTTTTTCTGAAGAAGCACGGATATCATATTCAGCTTTTTCTCTCGCTTTCCCTACCAGTATTTTTCGGTATGTTTCATGTGATATCATCGTATATTCTTTATTTTTCGATTCAACTGTATTGTGAACCTGTTGACAGTCATAAATTTAGTGTTTTTGGATTTCAAGCACGACTTTCGATTTATTTGGGATTGGTGATCATCGAGTATGTCGTTCTCTTCCGAGTCTAAAAAACTCAAATTGGCCCGTATCCGTTAAAATCGTCTCGGAATTATCCTTTGGTTTTACGTGATTGGGGATTATCTCCCAATGCTTTTCCTATATTCCTGGAAGCGTGAAGTAATCCTTAGTAATTTCATATTTTCAGGCGTTAATTCCTGGTCATTTTTTTCGATGTTTGAACTTGGTCAATTTGATTGGCGAGGGTAGAGATCGTTTCCTGCCAGCCCATTGGGGAATTCTTATAGCCTTGTGCTGAAATAGTATCGAGGCTCGCGTCCCATTGTAATTGGTAGGAAAAAATTAGCGAGCTAAACTAGTTCATCTGCTAAACTAGCATTAGGAATGAATGACGTAATTTCGACCTAACATGGTGTAAATTTCGTTTACTTCACATATTAAAAAGTATTGCGTCATTTTCCACACTAAGTTTAATGGAGGCTGACCATATTTTCGCCACATAATGATTATATAGTGGTAATTTATGACGTGCATGGAAGCATATTGATTTTCTCCTCTCTCTCTCGCTTCTCGTATTTTTCTATTTATTTATTTGAGATTTACAGATAGAGAGAGAGTGAGAGCTCTATTTTTTTGTGGCTTAGGGAAAGATTTTTCAAGGGGGGAGGGAGTTACGTTTTCCGCAGCAAAAAACTTCTTTCTCCAATCCTCTTCATCCCTTTTCTCCCATTGTCTCCTTTGTGTTTCCTAGGGAATAAAGAGCTTGGCCGATAACGTTTTTCTTCTTCTTTACGTCGTCGGCATACCAAGTACGATTTTATTGGTCTCGTGAAAGGGATGCATCGATTTGTGCGACATCTTTTGTTATTTCGTTCTAAAAGTCGGGAAACTCCCCCGCGGGTGACTCTGGGCTCTCATTTCCTTTTTTTCAAAATCCCGTGCATATTTTCGTAAATCCGTATCCTGCTGCATTCTATGCGTTTGATTTTCGTTTACTCGGCGGGGGGAGAAAAGAAATCTGGGTTCGCTGCGGGTATAACTCATGCGGCATCAAGATAAGGGATTGCTCTCAAGTGGCTCTTTTGAAAATCTGCCTTCCCTTGACACATGCCCGTAACAGTGGAAAAATCGCGACATAAACGAGGTTGAAAATGCTCTTCTTGCTGGTATTTTTTGCTGAGATTTCACCGTCTATCCGAAGGCATGGTACGTTCACATTAAGAATATTTCCCCGCGGCTCTTGTGTGTGGAAACACATGAAATCCACGTATTACTTTTGAATGGAATGGAAGGGCTTATTTCTATCATCACATGTTATTTTTGTAAAAACAGCAATTAAGTTGCCTAATATTCTGAGTAATTGTCGAGTGAAGGTTTGCTGAACATTTTCGTAGCTCATAAAACGATTTTCCTATTGCCAGGCGTATTAAAAGGCCTTAAGAACTCAATTATTGGTATAAAATGCTAAATAAGTGTGGAATTAGTGCAATCTTACGTAATAGAATTTGACGTGTCTAGCTTGAATATGATGAGTTAATCGTATTGTTGTAGAACCCCCCAATCCTTACTCTGAGGTAGAACCCTCCGTGTTATTTGTTAACACACTTCGTCATTCCTTTCCTCTTCACGCCGTGGTAAGATTTTGCACTGAAAATGAAAAATCATAAAAATAATTTCTACCTCTTAATATGGCATTGCTGATATGATTCATTCTTTTGCATGCTTCTTTTTAGATATTTCCATGACAGAAAGACTCCAAGAACTACTTAAGAAATCTCATTTTTGATGCGTGTTCTGACTTCAATAAATTTTGGTTTCATTAACCCTTACGTACTCCGCTTACCGAATTATTTTTGCAAAATATGTGTGACAAGTTCCTCTTCTCTATATGGCGGGCAATAAATTGATAGTTACTTAAATTTGTCGTTGCTTACGATTTTGTTAGCAATTTTGTTATGTTCTACCTGAAATAGTTATCCAACTAGAATAAATAGTTCTCTTTGATCATCAATATTACTTATTGATAATACTTGGTTAATTGGCGTTTAGTTGGGCAAATTTGTGGCTTGAACCGATCGATGCTTCTCTATTCGTCCTGGAGTTAGATTTGTTTGGCATTTAAAAAAATGATGTTCTGCTCGTAATTTTGTGTTTTTGCCAAATTTTCTTATGTGTTTACGAATTCATGCCTTGGACGTGATATCTTACGTAGTAAAATACGTTATGTATCGTTTGATCAGCTTTAATTGTTTTCGTATAGTGACGCTGTGCTTTGCTCGGGTAAATGGAGAAATTTTGACTATTTTAGTTTATTGCGTCCAGAAATGAATTTTAATCCTCGCCATCAGAAATTCATGTCTCATTTGTGGGTGGAATTGTTTTTGTATCGCAGGAGGAAAGACTCGCTTTTCTCCGACTGAAAGTTTGTCGCATGCTTGTCGTAATGCGGTCATCCTAAGCAGCCGACGCTAACTTTCGCATATGTCAAATAGGTCTAGTTCAAGTGTAAACAGTACAGCGTTGGCATGTTACCAAGTGTGAAGCGTTATGTGGTGTGTGGAGACGTGTCTTTTCATCTGGGTGCGGTGGCTCTGCAATGATCTCATGGGAATGTTTTTCTCGAGTGCTTGAATGCATCGACCAAGGAGCCGACTGCCGCTCTATTGTGATGCGGCCCGTTCCAGTTGTTACCCGTCTACTCAAGTGTTTCCATTTTCAGAAGTTGATTTCATGTGATCTCCTGATCCATTTTTAATATTTTTCCCCATACCGCGACACTTTATAAACCGGCGTTTTTGATTTCTCTCCTTAGTTGTTTGTGCCATTTAAACAGTTGGACAGACACGAGTGGAAGAGTCGGAATTTGCAAGAAATATATGAAATAGTAATGTTTCTTGCTCTCAGAGAGTGGAATGTGAGTTTTCAATGGTGTCTGATGAACTTATTTAGAACTTATTGTTGAAAAAAGTCTGCTGGTAAAAGGGAGGGGCCTTCTGTGTTTTTGGAAACGTCATTTTTGCAAAAATTGGTCATAATCTGGACTTTGCTTTTTGGTGTTCACTTCTTGGCCCCTTTTATCTGTCATAAAGGTTTCTTTGATGGGTTCTTGTGTCAATTTTATCTTTTTCTTTGCGGAATATTTAGGTCATCAGAATATCATATTAACCTTGAGGATATCGTTGTATACTCCTTTCTTAATATCTACCTACTTGAGTGACAGGGGTAACAATTTTAGTTGATTTGAGCATCATTCGATAGTTTTCCTCAATGTAATTTTTGAATTTTTTTGCCATTCCTCTTAATTATCCTTTTATGTTCAAAATATGATATGCTCACAGATTGTAGTCTTTCAAGTTTTAAATTTCTTTAGAATCTCAACAAACTAATAAATGATTTAGGAAAATTGGTAATAACTCCAAAATTAAGAGAAGTAATGTCGTGTGTAAATATTTATGTTAGAGTCGATAAAACATTATCAAAGAGGACGTCTCTATGATCCCTATTTCTTTGGAGCTGACTAGTGAAGCCTCAAATCAACTTTCTGTACTTCTTTTCGTCTCCCAATACTGTATAATACTGTAATAAAGTCAGCGAATGATAATCTGTTGACACGAATTTCGCTACTCAACCCTTTATTGTCTTACTTTGACTTACCTACCAGGATTGCAAAGTAATCACCATCATTCAGGAAACTAGATGTCTCATGGATAGAGTTCTAGTACGACTGCCAGGTTTTTCTTGTTTTGCTCGTTATTTACTAATAGGCTACAGCGCTTGATTCTCGGGGGCTTTCGTCATGTTCAATCGCTATTAAAAGTACCGTGACTTCATTTTTTGACATACTTTGAGCGACGACTTATCAGCTGACGCAATTTATCTGCCGCCCTCAGTAACCTAAGTATTACGACAAATGTTTCATGAAATTGTCGGCATACATTTGTCGCTATGTGATTTAACTCATCATTTTACTTTGGGCGCTTGTAATCTTAATGTATATCTTTCATGTTTCATTGTTTCAGTTGGCTTATTTCGTGCTCTGTCTTTCCATTCTATAGTTTCAATTGTTTTTTGAGAGTTCGGCCTAGTTTTTATCGTTCAAGGTCTGTAACAAGTTTTGCCGTCGGTGCGTATGCTTTAATGAGTGTAAATCCCTCTCTATCTCATGAAAGTTATAATTCACGGGTAAGAGTGATTAGATTTAACAGAGATAACGCGCCTAATTTTTTGGGTAAGGTATTCTAAAAAAATACCTTTAGTATATGTTTTTATCGAATTGTACTTGATAAGGTGTGACTGCAGTATGCGTGGTAATATTGATGATTTTATTTTTATTACAGCACAAATGGTGCTTTGAGATTTTTTGGTGGACTGTATCATTAGTAGTAAATTCATAATATGAATCGCTGCCTACAAATCTATTTACGCTATTTATTCTCTCGTTTTTATTCAAAGTATTCCTAATTTCAACCTCGTATAGCTGCATGAAGGTCCTGTGATTCGGGCTTAAGTGTGAAGTTTTGACGCATTTGAGGTGACGTCCGTGAAGGGAAGCGGTTCATGGTAAATTGTTTCTCTATCCATACTTGGTACTCCCTTCCATTTTCAGGGCCCTAAGCAATTCTGGTAACTTTCTTGTCGTCCGTTTGTCCCAATATCTGGAGGTCGTTACGTGTGAATAGTTTTTTTCCTTGTGGACTTCGTTTGGAAATTCAAGGTTGGCATGGTGTGAAGGTAATGGAGGCTTATGCTACTCTCCTCCGGAGGAATCATTAAAAAGCCACATTCGCATTTAAACAGCGGTCTGGCTCTCATTAAAGCTGACGCCGATGAGTTTTTATTAGTTGTACCACCTTATTATGTATTTCCTTTATATTCCCTTTCTGGCGCAGCGCAAATAATTTAACCGACATATTCTTTTGTATTTGTAATTATTCTTGCATTCTCGTGGATATTGTAAAATCATCAATTCCGTCATTCCTTGTCTCAGATGTTTACTGCCTCTTGGGAAATACAAACTGTCTCAAAAATACTCGAATGAGATAACGCAATTTTTCGTCGGTGAACAAGTTGCATCCGTAAGTGATGTGTAGGAAAAAATTCCGAACCTTTCTTGTCTGAATGCTCCGATTTTCCGAAAGGCATTCATTTGAGCGTCTTAATGGTGTCCTTGTTCGGAGTCAGGACCCCGCATTATAATTCTGGAGACATAGCAAAGTTAAAATTTTTATCGGCAAATCATAGCAATCGAAAGTAGTTGTATTTTTATTTAGGACCTCGTATTCAATAATGGTGTCTTTGTTCCATGATATAGAATGTTCCCTGCTACAATGCCTCGGAATACTTGCTTCAATTATTCTGCCAGTTATTTAAAAATAATTCCATTCATGCGAGGTTATTTATGTATATCCTACGTTGAAAACGGTCGTGTCCATTTCGTATCCGTTGCGTTGCAGCTATCTTCAACAACGACGGAATAAAAAAAAGTTCGACTGATGATTTGATTGCTATTTGTGCGTTTCCGAAGAGACATTTGGGTGCGTGTCATGTGGATCTTTACCGACATGATCCCATTATTTGCACATAACGAGAATTTTTTTCGTGATCGCATTAGTTTTTGCTTTGCTTTACGCTAGTGACATTATTTTTAAAGGGTGAAATGATGAGGTATTGTTTCCGCTGGGGTGTTGGAGAACTAAATTTACCAAATTCCTGGAAGTCATCTTCGTAATTGATCCAGGAAACTTGGTGATGTTCCACGGTTGTTCCTGTTCTAATTCGGTCGTGGGAACTGAGGAGGAGAGGTGATGCGGGTGATGCTGACTTGAATGGGAGGCAGTAGGGCTTCTCAATGTTGCAGTTGGCTTTTGGAAAGTTCTATCATTGGTGCATATGCTATATGCATCTTATGTGCTTGTTTCTCATTAAGGGCCCAAACAAAGTCATTGTGTTAAATATGCGACACTCATCGCCTTTCTTTTGATGATAACGTTTTAAATTTATATTTTTACGCAAGTAATGCCTTGATGGTGATTTATAGGATGTAAAATCCAAGGAAGGTTGATTAACTCACAATCATGCTCACAATTAGCGGATGATCTAAATTATATATTATCCTCCCAATACTAGCTGGAGTATGTTAAAGATATCGATGTAGTCGTTTCTTAAACTAGCGTTGTCTGTGCAAACATGTGGTCTGTTGCTTTCACTGTACACGATTCAATTAACTGGCGTTAATCTGGCCGCTTGAACCTCTAGGTCAACGCATTAAATCCCACCTGCATGGAAATGGTTATTAAGCCTGCGAGCCGATCACTTAGCCCTTAAAAGGTGTCAGGGCGAAGAAGGACGTATCGTAGCCATGTGCTGTCTGAAGCTGTCTACGCATGGAAAGGGGGGAGCGAATGGTAATTAATCGGCTCCGCATTTAGGCTCGGCATTCCTGTCACCCTTAATAACCGTTTTTATTACCTCCTTCACCAAAGGGACAGGAAAATTAAAGGAGACCGTTCTAGGCCGTGGTGTTATAGAGACACTTACTTTAGTACCTGCGTGGGTGAGTGGTCGGTACTTGATCAGTTTTATGATTTGAACCCTTGTTTATATTTTTTTGTTGACCCACATAAGAGTTAACTCATGATCATTCATGTTAACATGAAAATAGGGAGGTCATTGGTGTAAATGATGCTTTTCGACGTGATTTTCTCGTACTTTTTGTCGAGCAGTATGCAATCGGTGGGGGATGCAGCCAAGCGTTCACTAAAAAACAGCGCTGCTTGTTACGTTAGAGTTGTCTTCTCGGTCGTGGGATATTTTTTAATCCCTTTTCAATTCGTTCCGGTGGCCGATAATGGGTTGTGATAGCATAAATTAAGCTCTCTCGGGGGTTTAATTATGCAAAAGGTTTAACTGGATTCATTTCCGCGGCACGTCTCAGGGTTGAATTTTTCTTGCTTGCCGTGAATTGGCCTTTTAAAGAGGGCTAACGGTTTCTTTTTCAGGAAGCAATGCACCGGATAAATGCTTTCCGATGAGGCTAAATGCCTCGTGAGTTGCATATCCCTTTACTCCAGAGAAGCGTGGCTACCATCCGTGATGATGATACTCAATTAGGTGCTATGTCATTTATAAAATCCGGAAGAAAACATTACATCTCTTACCTCATCATGCGATAGGGGTTTATCGGTTTGACCTTTTCAGGTTTTTGTGAAGATTGTGGGAGAGTGTAGCGGAATTTGTACATTAAAATAATAAAAACCGCTTACAGTATTTGTTATAACTTTTTCAATCCCCTGTAACGGATTACGAGATAATAACTGTTTCTACTTCATTATTTTTTTGACCAGCGAAATAACGTTTCAGCTTGTGCCAATGAAGCGAAGTACTTCTCAGTTAAAGTTTCTGCCAGTTTTCCGGAAAGCTCATTAAATTATCTCTAGCTCTATCTTTAGATCTATTTGTATGGAGAAAATGTAGACATAACGATAAAAAAAGAGGTACATAGTGAGTGGATGGGTATGGAAATTCAATTTTCCCATGGACAATGAAGGATGAGGATTTTGTTAAACCTATTCGTCAGTATTTTTTAGCTACTTTTTCCACGTTCCGCTATAAAGTTGAAGTTGGTGGTTTCAATGTTAGCCCTGGTTTTGGTTACTACGCCGTCGCCGTGGGCTCTCTTGCAGGTACTTTCTCCGAAGTCCACTCGTTATGAGTTTGATTACGGGATAGAATGAGCATGCAGTCGGATGCGCTGGCCGGTCTCTTCCATGAATTTCGTCGATCGTGCATGGACCGCTGTTATTGCCACCGCCTGTTCCTATTGAGATGGATTGGCAGCCCATTTGCAGTGCAGTGGTGGACTTGGTGGTAGTGCGTGTGTGGGGGCCGTTTGTATGTGGTCCTATCCTAATGATGCTCAATTCGCTCTCGTCTGGAGAGCCTGGGTTTCGGGTTGACTCATTCATCTGCTCTCAATGGGCTCCTGACCTTAAATTGTTGGGGGCACAATCGGCGGGGCTTGAATTTCGTGCAGTCGGATCCGTTTGGCGGACACGATAAGGAATGGAGTTCCTAGCGCGATTGCTGAGGGATCGTCTCTCTGGCGTGGCTTGACCCTGTTGATTACGTGAAGTTAATTGGATGTGGCGATAGAGCGCCTTGCCCTCGCCGATCCTTTTGTACTGTGCCGTGGGATCCTCTTATGGGAACTGCTCTGCGTTTTAGTAATCTCGATCGAGACTGGCATAATTGCATTTATATAATCTGAAAGATTTGTATGAGAAATAAAATTTCGTGTGCGCATATCAGAAATTGGTCCATGGTACTTGCTAGAAGCCTTGTTATCCGAGTTTTAAGCGTTGTATCTCGACAACTACTTGATCGGTTGCAGTTTAAAAAACTGCAAATGAAAGGAAGTTTTTCCAAGTTTCCTATCATCAGGAATTCGTCGTTGCATTGACAATTTTTTATCCCTCGTAGTACGAAAAATGGTGCGGTTTTTGACTCGCGGAAAACGTTAGTTCCGTTCGCAACGCGTTATATTCAAGAACAACTCCGTGCATAGATGAGGGGCCATACAATTGAAAAACTGCCGCCAATGAATTCCCGGCAGAACCTTGTAGTATACTTATTAGAGTCAACTCTTTTGTTAATGGAAACATTTTCATTGTGTAAAGGCTAACTGGAAGTTTAAAGGCACATTATACATTCCCTGTTTATTTTTACACTTGAATTAGTCTTCTCATATTTTCGTGTATTAATGATAGGTATTTCAAAATGCGTGAGACTCCTTCCCTTAACGGTAAGTATCCATTATAATACAAAAAAATTTGCTCTCGAAAAGGCGTCCATATTTTTTTTTAATTTTGACAGAATTGTAATGCGAGAGTGAAGCGCTGTAAAAGCCTCGATTGTAATTGAGAAGTCACATGAAGCGCACCGCGATGAAGGTAGTCGCAACAAAGGAGGAATTTCAATTCAGTTTGAGGGTTAAAAATTCAAATTGTTTACAGAATTAATTTGCAATTTTTTTTCATCGGCTGAATTTAAGCCTGATGCGGTGGCTAAAATGCAAGCGCATGCCTCTTTTTTGAAATGGTTCTTGTTTTATTCCATTATCTAGAATGTAATTATTTGTTGGAAATAATTTGTGGTATTTTAACTCATAAAAATATCTAAAAAAGCTCACACTTTATCATATATTTATGTTTTCTTTATAGTAATCATTTTCGCATCACCAACCTCTACCGACATTCGATTGAATCAAAACCGTCTGTTTTACTATTTCTCAGAAATCGTACCTTATCAACATTAATAGCATCGTAAAACTATTGTGCACGGATCTTTATTAAAAGTTATTTTGATTGGTTTAATTTGGTAAAAATTCCTGTAAATATTCTTGTTCTTTGACTTGTAACAATGATGGCAAGTACCTCTAGAAAGGTGTCTTGTAGTCTCCTCTTGAAGACTTTTTTTGGGGCATGCAGGCCACGCTAAAAACGTGAGCGATATTTATAATTAACGACGCGAACACCCTAATAGTTCCAACCTCGATACCGAGAGGTCGTTTTTCAATCGGTAGCGCGAATGCGAAATAATATGATTAAAATTTCACGAGACGGTGGACCCAGGTCTATGGGCGTGATATAATTCTTGGGACCTTGTAAGCGAGAGGTCAGATGGAAGAAGGCGTTTGAGTGGGCTGGCCACCGCGCGAGGGAAGAGCTTTAAATTCGTTCGCTTCCACGTGACCGCACGTTTATTGGACGAGGTGGTGCTCTTCCATTTTTTCTTATCGTTTCTTTTTTTTCGAGAAAGAAGGGCTACCCGCTGCGGAACTTCGCTCTCATTTTCGCATGGGTCATTCGTCAGTTTTCTCCATAGAGCCGCGAGATGCTGGAGTCCAAGATTTAAGACGGTAGTACATAGTTGGAATACTTATCATGGCTGTGTAGGAAAGGGGAATATTGAAGCAATAAAATTCCCTGAATGCCGAATAGATATGGTTGGTACCGTGAATGATTAACGGGAAATTGACATGCCTTAAAAGGAAAGGTTTGAAGATTGACCACAGCGGCTTATTGTTCATGAAACACTTGGTCGGAACACCTTTTGTATAATTAGTTCTTTTTTTAATGTTACTTAATAACAATACCCATTTATCACAAGTACCGAGGCCGATTACTTTTTAGTGGTACGCTGATTCTATATGGTTCTCTGCTGCTGAACTTCGCTCCGTCCTCACTTGTACCCTCACTGCATCATTGTACTCATTTGAGCTATGAAATTTTGGGAGTCGTAGAGGAAGTACGTGGAGTATCAAGTTTTCTAACATTGGGAATAATGTGGCGATAAAGTTCTTGAAATGCCAATTTCATTTGATCGATTCCATGGGTGGTGAACGAGAAACCGATAGATAGATTTACAGATTGTTTACAGTGCACAGTGGGCTGAAATCGAAAAAAGCTGGACAAAAGTCCAAAATGACGTTTTTTGATATATATACGCTTCAAAATTAGCGTAAATACTTATAAATGATTACCAACTATAGATGTATGTGCCATTTTACATCAATACGATCCGATACTGATTGTGAGATACAGTGGCCCAAACATGACCATTTTTTTCAAAACACGCCTGATCTCGTTTTTCTTCTCAAACCTTTGGATTTAAGCAGGTGGTGTTGCGTTGGTATGATATTCATGGAATAAACAAAACATTTCTTTGGCCTGATGCTTTGTATCTGACTCGTTTTACAACGAAAAATGGCGGACCCGTTTTTCACATGAAATATGATATGAAGTAGACATTATCTTTCGTGTACGAAATATATAATTCGGAAAATTCGCATCACGGTTTAAAGTAGAAATGTCTTTAGAATACTAAGCAGAAATCTTGGAAAAAAGTTTGCGACAAAGGAAATAAGAGTGATTTTTCGATCGCGAGTCTAGGCTGAGCTACCCATGGGCTCTGGGACCCTGAGGCTCGGTAACCGAGGTCGATGTTTCAAGTGTTTTGAAGCTTTATTCTTGAAAATCGTCATTTCAAGCACGGAACCTAGTCAGTGTTGACCTAAAACACTATACTTATGACATTAACAAGAATTATGGATCGACCGAATTGACCATTAAACGTATTACTCGAGTGATAATGCTAGGGATTAAGTATTTGTCGGATCCATTCCACGTATAAGAAATATGCTTCGGGTATGGAAATAGGGTTAAGATAAGGACCATGGTGAAGAGATTAAGTAGCCATGCTGAAGAGAGAGAACTATAAATTGTCGACGCGAAAGGCTACTACCGATACCCTTTTTCCCTTTCCTCCCTCGACGAGGTGGGTCGCGCGGTTTTATGACGACGCACAGCCTTTGAAGGTATTTAACGGATTTTAAACCGATTTTTTTTAGAATAAAATTTTTTCATTCTCTAAATCGTCCGCTGCGAAACGCGGTCCGTTCGCGGGGAATGTAGCATGTATTTGTTTGACTCCTGCACTCCCCGAGCAACTTCCGTTTGCAGGCCTTCGGCCGTTCACCCGGTCCCTCCGCATTCTTTTCCTCTTCATTTCTTTCGGAAGTCGGCGCAGAAGTCGACCCCATCCTCTCTTCAATGTTATCTCTTCGTCCACACTTGTTTCCTTGTTATTCCCTCCCCTTCCGACTGTGGGAGACGTCGCACTCCCGCACCTTCATTTCCTCTTTTTCCCGCATCCAGGGAGTCTTACCTGGGGATCTCCCCCACCCATCTCCGCGACCGTGAGAGTGCCGGCAAATCGGCGTGGGAGATCTGGAGGAATGGGAAAATTCTTAGCACTTGGCGTGGGGATAAAAGGCTTGAGGTGAAGGGGAGATTCCTCCTTATCGGAACGCGGCACCTTGCGAAGACGGGAGGGAGCCTCGTACCAAATATATGTTTCAAATTGAGATAATTGCGGGCCCATTTCTTACTGACGAGACAAAGTTGGATTGGATCTTCAACTCTCTATGTCTTGGGTCTCGTATTGTAGAAGTAGTTACAGCCTTGTCAATTTCGAAAACGTGGATGAGTCACAGCTTCGACAAGTCTTGTTCTGCATTATTACAATCTTCTATATTATTTCTACTGTATAGATACCTTTTCCTCAACTTATACGCAACCAAACTCTAAAAATGAGGTAACAAAACGCACAGAATTTATCAGAGAACATGCGACGGCATATCTTACTTCCTAAATATTGCTATTGTTTCCTAAAATTGGTTTTTAAATAATTAAAAAAAAAACAAAAAGAAAAAACCGGTAAATATTCCTGACGTTAACGGTTCACAAACTGATACATTTGTTCATTTGCAACAATATCTCGCATTCTTTAAATAACTTTTTTTTAACTAAAAATTTCAAAAAGTGATGAATAGTGAATGGGCTGAAAAAATAACGGCATTTATTAAGGGCTTCATGTTACGGATTTTGAAAGAAATAATTGTCAAACCCTCGATAGTGTGTCGAATATTATCGCTTTTTGGCGAGGCCTAGTGGGAAGTCATGATTTAAGAGATAGCAGAATCATATCACATTAGGAACTGCAACCGAGAATTCACTCAGGCACATCGTTATTGGCTGGTGTCCTCACTCACTATCATCTTTCTCCTCCTTATCATTAATTACAAAACAAGGAAAAAAGAAGTGAAAATAGCTTCCGTGAATTATTTTAGCAAGGTCTGAATTAGCTCAATAAACTTGGAATTAAGGTTTAGATTGGACCTAAGTCTTGGAAATGTCGAAGATTTCTTCATTTTATTCTATCCCATTATCAAATCGATGCTTAGCGTAGACATCAGCGTATTCGGGCCGACTTAAAGGTTTACGAATGGCGGGGCAGCTTTTTCAAGAGTTAGTTAGTGATGACCAGGTTTATCTCCATATATCTCTCTTCCCCTTGTAATTGTATGTTGAAGTCCTTGTATCCCTGTCTTAAATGTGTAAAGATTCCTGCAATGAAACGTGAGTGACGGAATTGTAGGGATAAATTATTGGACGTGTTATTTGCCCCTCTTATGCTCTATAATTTTTTGTGGCGTTAGCGGTTAATTATACTGGTCCGAAAATCTGTGGATGTGTGCGTAGGTTGTCAGGGGCAGGGATGAAGGTTGTATTTCTTCACCTGAAAGGTGAAATGGAATATTCATTCCTGGTCCAATCTTGGATTGGGGTCGCGTTAGAAATAGACGTGGGCAGAAATCATCGTAGATTTATTCACGGAAGAAAATTTTTGGTTGGTTGATGAACACGCTGTTTCTCTAATAATAGTAATTAGCCCTTCCATGAACCAGAGTATTTTTCTACGGTCAAATAATTGCTAATTACACGGTCACGCCCATCCACGTTCCTTTTGTCAAACAAACGATCGACACATCTGTCCATTCTCATTTCCTCGGACTCTTTTACTCTGCTTCTAGCGGAGCTGTGAAAAATTAAATATCGTCATTAATTGGTCGAATGTGGAATGAACATAGTTTTACCATTGATTGGGGCAGGTTTTGTATTCTCAGGGAATAAATTCATTTTGGACAATGGATAAATGGTGGAAGTCATATCGGAATCCAACTCCCTTTTATTCGTTGGAGTGGATGCCAGCCCGCATCTCTGTGAATTTAGCCCCTTTCATTTTGTGTGCATGTGATTTTGGGAACCGGGTTAGTGACTTAACGGTGGTACCGCATTCCCATACTGGCGGAGTCACTTCGAACTGAGGCAGTTTCGTATGCGCCTTAGGTTTTATTGTGAATTCCAGTCGCTTAGGACTCTCCTACATTCGAACGCAAGGACCCCGATTGAAAATATATGTAGGTATTATATTTTTCGCCGTTAGGGAAGCCGAATAAAGTTAGCGTTCAATTATGTCGGAGCAGTGACCATGCGCATTCATAGTGTATTAGCATAATGGTCAAGACCCAAAGCTGTTATGGTAATTCTGTACCGTACAGGTAGCTTGCAAAATATAACTATTCATTCTGTTATGGTACTGTGTCAATGGAGATTTTCCCTTTGTCCTGGATAATATTTGGTTGCATTGCTTATTTACCTTGAGAATTAAATGACTCAGTACTTCTTTTAAAAAAAGCCGAAAAGGTTTACTTGGAAAAAGTAAACAAATGGATTCTATTTGGTTGCACTACTTCTTTACCCTGAAATTGAGCCTCATTCAAAATACTCCGTTAGTCTTCGTAAATCTCTTCGCCTCCTTTACGCAACTGTTACACTGACCCTCTGTGCCTCGTGCGTGGGAGACGGATCGCGAGGTAGTTCGTAGACTCACATTTCGGAAGGTTGCTCTTGAGGGTACTCTTCTTACACTTCGGAAGAAATACCTATATGAAACGATCGGAGCGTGAGTGTGGAGTAGGAAGTTCACTGCACGTAGGGAAAGAGTGCTGCAATATTGTTGGTTTGGAGAAGGATGAAAAATTAAATAGCTGAAGTCAGATAGCTGGTGAAAGGGGTGCTCATTCAGTGATTCATCCCTTTGGTTGATTCGAGCAGTTTGGGTAGAGCTCACTCCGTGCTAAGCCTCAGCAGTTTGAAATTAACATAATCAGCGTGGAGAGCCAATCCCTTCTCCCGGGCCTCCTGGCCTTCGAGAATTTTGGTTTGAGGTGGTTTCACACGGTCCCCTCCTGTCAAAAGCATTAGCCACTTGGCCTGCATGCACCCTGAGAGCGTAAGGTATGTTTCAATTCGTAATATATTAGGCATTTAGAGTTTTGGGTAAGTAGTATAGTTTCTATGGTTTGGTTGAATGTTAGTAGGTTACCGAGACGAAGGAGCAGGTGTGAAGTGACTGTGACTTCACTTCCAATAGAC
Organism: Ischnura elegans; assembly: GCF_921293095.1. Taxonomy (NCBI): domain Eukaryota; kingdom Metazoa; phylum Arthropoda; class Insecta; order Odonata; family Coenagrionidae; genus Ischnura; species Ischnura elegans. The sequence continues at coordinate 109,724,794 of NC_060254.1, read as the reverse complement.
ATGTATGTTTACTTGGGCGTCTACCGTGTTTGTTCCTTGAAGTTCAGTATTAGGCGTATTACTAGGGTAAATCCTTTGTGTAATCCATTCTCATTACCCCGCTCGTCGAATTTATCTGCGATTGTGACCTTGGCTGTCACCCCGCTCTCCCAATAACCAACCAACCCACTGTAATGGAACGGTTGCTGAGAATTGTTTACGCATGAGAAAAGACTGTTAGTCTTCTGGTTCTTGATTCGATAATGGACGACATCGTGACGGTTGAAATAGCTGACTGGTCGACTAGGAGGTGGGAGGGGAGGAATCTGCATTCTTGGCATGAAGAGCTGAACCGTGACTCGTAATCGCTCGTCATCGACTACTCATTTTGTCACCTCGCCAGATCTGCTAGTCAGCGTGCGAGATGATTGTGCTCCAAGTCCGAGTGGCGCCGAGACGGTCCAAAAATGGACGAGCGTCTGCATCTTTGCTAGACCTGACGTTTCCTCTTCTTGAGCGTATGGTTGATAGTGGCACCTTTGCGTTCCTTTTACGAATAAATTCAGGCTATTTAAGCGTAACGAATTTTTACCATAAGAAGTAAAAATTCTTTAAAATCCCTGTGAAACTTAAAATATTCAGAGCGGAATGTTTCGTCTCTGAGTCGATTTCATCAGATTATCGACGAAACCATATTGATATTTGTTATTTCTTAAGAATTTCAACATATATATACTTCGTATTATTACCTTCGAATTCCGTTTGATTTTGCTTAAATCGTTCGAATTAAACGAATTTAGCATATAATGAAAATTAATTAAGCCCAACTTTCCCATATTTTGTATTTTTCATTCGAACCGCATTGACTTTAATTTGATATAATTTAATTCATTGAATAAAAAAAGAATTTATTGAATTGATTCAAACCCTATTGATTTTATATTCCCTAGTAAATACCCATCTTTTTTAGCTTCAGTTTAAATTTCCGGTTACTTACCATCAATACCCTCCGATCATTGCCAGCACGATGCGCCCCTCCACGCTCTCTGTCTCTCCTGATTGGCTCTGGAGGACGAGGAAGGGTTTTGAACGCTGATCTAATCGAGTTGCGTCTATTGGGAAAGTATGAAAGTGCAGTGGGCGCGGGTGCAGAGAGCCGCTTTTAGCTTCCCGTCGTGGCGCGTGTGCGCGGGGGCAGAGGTCGTCGACACAAAGGGGTTGGATGCCGGGGAAGTGGGGGTTGGTCGGCGGTGGTACCCACTGCAAGGGGGAGGGGGGCGTTTGGCACCTTTGAAGGGGTGAAGGTGGTGGGGGCAGAGGGGGAAGGGGGGCGAAGGGAGGGGGAGGGGAGCGTAGGTCAAGATCACTCGAAATCGAAGCCAAAGATTCTCCCTCCCCCGTTCATCGCGACCTGCCCCTCACGTGGCTATTCTCTACAAGGTGTGGATCTGTGACTGGGAGCGTGGTAGACCCTACTAACAGGAGGATGTGCGCTTCAAACACACTCCCAGCAAGTATCCTCAAGAGCAAGGTGAAGCCTTGGGGCGTCCCCAAATATAATCTTCGCCGCGTGAGGCGGCCCAGGGAAAGGAACAGGCCCCACTCATGTGCGTGTGATATCCACGCGCCTGTGGCAGTCTAGGGTGACCTCGACCCTCACCTATCCAAACCTACATTAGGGTTAAATCACTGAGTGAGTGAAGCACGAGGTGCCTCAGGAACAAAAACTGGCCCCTCTACTCAGTAAGTGTTAATATTACTCGCTGTGGCTTAGTCTGGGATATTCTCTACCCTCGCCTGCCCAAACCAATCTTCTGGTCTAGAGACTGATTGTGTTCCCTAACTAATTTCTTTATATTCTAATATAATTGTTACAAAAACAACATAAGTTAATTTTTTTCCAAACGACCTTTAGCAACTCACAGCGCATGCCTGTCCTCTCAATGAACCCTGTTTGCGTGAAAGCGTTGGGTAACATTGTGATGAAATGTGTCGTTTCACATTGACCTTGTCTTTGACTTCCTTATTTAAAGGGGAAATGCCTAATCTCACTATTATGCTCCTTTTCCCGAAAAGGTGAGTTCTTTTTAAAGAACTCCCTCCTTTGCCGCTTGAAAAAAATAAAAAAATCGAATGAATGAATTTCTTAAAATTTCGCACGCTTGTGGCTTAGCTTGGAGTGAGCTCTACCTTCACCTACCCCAACCAACTTCTGTGTAGAAATTATGAGCGGATGAGGGATCTGCGAGTGGTTAGGTATCAGCCAGAGGGATTTTGTAGGGAAATGTTGTGGAAGTGTGTCATGACCCAGGTGTATGTTAGGATGGGTTGAGGATGCAGGAAAGGGAATAAACGGATTATAGTGAAAAAAATCTGTTATTTTGCTTGGTATTTTGTGTGGTAAACGTTTAGTTGACTCAAAGTAATAATAAATATAAACATAATTACAATATGCGCTACGAAACAGTGACCTTAATTCTTAAACTACGGTTAGTCTTGCCATTCAGTATGTGAGTCTTGTAGCAGTAAAACTGGCTCAAAAATGAGATAGAAACGAGATAGTAAAAATAAAATTCAGATTTTATTAATACTATTAAACCAGGAAGACTATAATCGAGCGGTTAGGGAAGAAATTTGGCCATAATGTGGAATAATATTTTTAGGGATAAAAATGGAGTCCCCATATAATCTTCTCGGCTTTTATAAGTGCCACCTCATTCTGCATTACTTTTGTCGGATGTGTACTTATTATTTGGTCGCTATTTTGGAAGGTAGTTATTCACCTTGTTGTGTGGGCTAATTGTGTGCGGACAGTATTATTCCTTTCTTGCGGGGAAGTGGGAATTTAGGAAATGGAAGAGTGGAAAGCAGATGACCTACACTTACGGAAAGACCATAAAAGATTCGTATTTTTAATATAAACTGTCATGCTTCTCTTTCGACGCTGCTCCTTTTGTTGATGATTCTCTGCCCATATCATCACACATGATCTTCATGCTTAGAGGATGCATCACTCCCGATAGTATTTGTCTTTATAGGTGCGTTACTCGTTTAAAACTTAGGACATCGTGGTGAATTTTTTTTGCGTGCTGTGTGATTCCTTGTCAATATTTTCTTGTATCTGCAATATAATTTCTTTTTCGTTTGAGAAGATAGTAAGGTTAACTTTTCATAATTTAGATGCATGCTTTGGCAGCGAACTACTTGACGAATCGCGACAATGTCTCTGTATTAGATAATTGTAAGTTTTTAAAGAGTAATTAGTCACAAAAAGGCCGGTTTAGCAGAAGTAATGCGTCCTCTCGATGTAGTTTTAAATGGAGCATTTTACTGAATATACTACCCAGTCCCCATTCCTACCTGTAATGTCCCTCTGTAATTCTGAATGACGCCCGCGACTCCATCATTCTATCCACGTACCAGCGCTCATATGGTAAATGAATTTCGGGGAATGGCGTGATGCAAACCCAGGATTCTGGGATGGAAAGCCTGTGGTTTAGTCTCCTTAGCTACCTGATCCTCATCGGCTGTGGTGCCGCATACCTGTCAATAATTTTGATGATATTGTTCAACGCTATCTCGCTGGTATTTAGTTCTCCGATGCGGGCCTTCCTTAGTGGATCGATTCATGAAGTGAATTTTATTTTATTCTGATACATCGATCGGGAATCAGGACTTGAGCGCTGGCGTGTCGCGCAGGCATTCTTATCGTCGATTCCTCGGAAAGCATCGAAGCCGAGGGTTTTCCCCCCCTCTTGGTGGGAAATTCTAGGCATTACGTAATATTTTCCATCGCGTGATATTATTCGGCCTAAGTCAGCTGAGTTCATTCGCTTACGTTCGGTGCGTGTTCATTAAGCGGTGGTGGATATTACATTCCACCCTGCCTCTCGTGGTGTGCTTCCAATCCTCTCCATAGTTCACAATCGATGGAACATGGGATTCAACCGTGCCTGTTATAGCCAGAATCCACGGTGGTCAAGTTCTGATTCCATTAATCTTCATCGTGAACGGACCACATCCTCTTTTGTTCAGCTAAAATGAGTGATGTAGATAGTGCCTTATGTGAAAAGATAATCTGATGAATGAATTGAGAGCTGTGTCAAACCAATTTCAGGTTTGGGAACAATGATGACTCCTGATTGTGTTACTACCTACTGCCTAATCTTCGGATTAATGTTTGTTCAAGTTGGTTTCCTACTTTTTTATTGCCTAAATCGAAAGATTATTACTCCTCGTACGTATTTCACGCTTTTAGATTTTTAAATGGCGTTATCTATTTTTCAGAATCAAATGAAAAGTGAAAATTATCAAATGAAGGAGACTTTCCGACTACTTTTAGGCAATTTTAATAGGTTATCATCAAGATTATTATCAAGAGACGTTTCCCTGAGCTCTGTGCCTCATGCATGCATTGGTAATCTCAGACGATGCAAAACTTCTATCTACTCGTATAGAAACTAGGTCCCTGTGACGTCACGTGGAGTGGCATTGCATGGGCGCCAATCTGGCCTTTTTCAAATAAGGTTAAAATTGACCATTAACATTCGTCTAAACTGGGTTTCCTAAAACCAAATAATTTGTGTATTATGAATACACTAATGGTGGGTAACGAATGGTAATCAATGCCTTTCGTTTTCTTTTATGAAGGAAACTACCTTATTACGAATGAGCCGTGTGGATTTCGGATCTATGTATTTGAAAGCCTAATAATATGCTTCAATATTATGAGCTTAAGTACATTTGATTTGTTTTCCTCATTGTTACGGTAATAATTGCTCTTATATCCTTCTGCACCCTGGGGAACTGTCTATCTTACCCTTCAGTAGTACGTCCAAATACTCTTCGCATACGGGTCCAAAAGGGGCCAATACGATTGGACCAGCCGTTTTCTTCCGCGTAAGGGATTCAAGTTTTAATTAGCATGGTGGGTACGAGATTAATATTTTCCCGCTGGTGACTCTAGATTGAAAAAACGCATTACGTCGGAGATTATTTGGAGAGAGGGGCATAATATCCGAGTGAGGAACGTTCGGAACATAAGCGGGAAGTAAAGTCGTTCCGTCTCATTCACCGTTTTCTTTCTTATGTGCTGCGGGAGTCATTCCCCAACCATCCGTGCCAAGCGGCTTTGAGTCTGAATGCGTCGTCGCATCGCCACATGCAGGAGCTGCCATCGCCGTCCGCTCATTTCTGATTCCATGGTGAAGTGCTGCCCATTGGCTTTCCTCCCTCCACCCATCCAACCTCCCCCTACCATTTGTTTGCCTCCCCAGTCCGGCGATGCACGATTCCCATTCATAATCTCCATCCCAGTCCTCATTCCCCTGCGACCTGCGCTCCTTTCCTTCTTTCGGCTTTAGAGAGGCTCTTGAAAAAGGATTTAAATCCCGGGATGCCGGTCAAAATGTCAATCCTTAAATCTCGAGGAAGGCTCCAGTTCCGGCATTATGAGTGAATAATCTTACTCCGTCAGGGCTGGTACGTTCTTAGAAATTCAGGGACACTAATGTAACTGTGTATGTATTATCCTCCTCTGTTTAACGGTATCGGCTCTACTTAGTGGAACCAAGAAATAGGAAAGGTTAATTCGCAGCTTAGCTTGATAATGACATAACTTTTCTAAAGCTATGATCGAGAATAAAGGATTAGCGTGGTATGGACGAAGTTAATTTTAATTTTCTCCTATTGGCCGCTTAAGGCGCTCTTGTTGCACTTACCCACCGCGCATTTAAGTGGATTAACCAAAGTCGCCCTTCGCGGCGCTGACGGTAACGATCCGAAAATAAATAGACAATAATTAGATCCCTTAACGGAATGTATGTGCCGGATGTCATAATAATCGAATTCATATCTTATTAATCCTATTTCTTGCTAGTGCATGTACTATGTTGCAAATATCGGGGATAAATAGATCCCTGTGTGCTCATCCACACGCAGCGGATGCTTTTGAGAAGCAATAAAAAATCGAGCGAAGTTTCAACGTCAAAGAAGCTTCTACGGGTCGGAGTGGGCTCTCCGAAGTGTAGTTCTTTGCCCGTGATCACTAAATAATATTGCTACCTCGTCGCTTGTGATTGAATTGTATGATTAGGGTTAAGAGTTAGGGCATTGAAAAATGGGTCTGAAATTCCGAAAAATCAAGGAAATTTTATTGTTGGTGTAAAAATTGCCATCGCTTTACACGGCATGTTCAATTCTGTATTTGACTTCTTGCTCCATTTTGAGTTTTTAATAATCATTTTTATCCTTTTTTAACAAGAAGTTTCACTTCTCTTAACTGCCAGTGAACAGAATTACAGGAAGAATAATTGCTAGCGGCCATAATAATTTATTGCTCCTCCCAGTGCAGTTTGCTGCGTTAAATTTTTGGGAAATCCGGTAGTTGAAAACTCTACCAACCACAAGGTCATGTTCATTACTAGTAGTAAATGCTGTGATAGCATAATAGACTTATCGTGTTATATTTGCGAGAAATTCGATTTGAAATTCCGCATTTTTTTTAAATTTCTTATAAATAAATGCTTGTCTTAGCATGCAAAGTACGTTGATTAATGCTTGAACATGTGTGTCGTTTTGGCAACCTGAGATCATGTTCGTTATGCATTAAGAATCGCTGTAAAGCATAGTCTCATCAGCTTACTTTTAAAACTATTCATCTGACAATGAGAATAAATACTTTATTTTTAAGTTAAATCACGTTAGTTTCTCAAAAATGGCGCCACGGTGGGCTCCAAATGGTGAAAATGTGTGAAATGATGATTGAATGATCAGAATTCCCTTTACCCTTGCTTTAAACTCGATATAGATGTCGTCTCAGATGGCAAAACATTTTTTTTGGAAGCAACGCGAAAATCGTCTTGAATCGTGCTATCGCAAAACTACCGTCTAAACTTGCTGTAACTTGGCTTAACTTTGACGTAGGGAACCTGAGACCGCTTCCAACGCTTCTCGTTATAGTTAATGCAAATTGAAGCGGCCATCCTTGACTTGGTTCTGCCTTTAATTGAGCTAAACTTTCCCCTGCGGTAAAATAGTCAGATGAAGGTGGCTGTGGATGGGAAGGTGGACAGGACGGACTTCAAAGGGAGGCCTTGCGTGGGGTGTATGAAGAGATTGTGGATGTAAAATTAAAGAAACTCGTTGAAATCGGAAGGTTATATTATTGCTTAGGTAATTGAGTGGAGAGTTGTATAAACAATTCAATCTAATTTGAATCTTATCAGGATTATGATCGACCGATGGTGGTGTTTATTTTGGTTCCTCACATGATCTGCAGGTAGTGGAAATCAGAATAATATGTACTCTGTGAACAATTCTCTGTGACTTTCAATTCCCATCTCATATATGTCTGCTGCATTTTCGTCGTTCGGCAGCGGTCGGTGGCTCCGTCAAAGCGTTCTTCCTGACCTCAATCTCTTCATTCTTCTACCTCCGCGGTGTTCCCGCCCATCCTTGGGTCTTCTCCTCCCTGGTGTGGGGAAGACAGTGGGTGGATGTGCCCTCCCAGCGCCCTCGCGCCTTCCTCATAAAGCCACCCCGCTCCTTCCTTCCTGCTCTGCATTCTGCTACTCCATCAACCGCGTCCACCATTGTTCTGCCAAACTTCACCGCTGGAACCCTCTCTGTCGGTTCTGGAGTGATGGGCTAATCACAGGAGTGGGTTGCCTTTTGGGCGTGTTTTTTTTATTCGTCGCTGGGGCGTTCAAACTTACTCGAGTAGTTTTTTGATGGGAACCCTACTGTTTCTCTTGATTATAGTTTGTTGGGCGAGGGTACATTATGTTGGAGAAATATATTTTCCGCTTCAATAGCCGCGATGTTTACGTGGGGTCTACCGAGTGCCGTAGATACTGGCTGACTGCGGAATTTCTCCATTCTATTAATATTACTAGTTGATATAGGTTAACGTGGAACATTTTTTATGAAACATCCCGGCCTTCCCCCTTCCATTTTGAACTTCCCTCTTCAATTCGCAGTAAAGCCTATGGACTGGTAAAGTTGTGACGTAACTGATCGCAATTCAAGTCATCGTAAAGGTTTATTTTTCCAAATAAACCTTTGCTGATTAAAAAAAAAGTTTTGAGTCAAAGTTTGGTTATTTTTCCTGTCTCGCCAGCGAGGTTCTTAGTGTTATACAATTAGCATTCTGTTGTAGTAAAACTAAAATAGGATAATTAGGCGTGTAATTGTACAGGCTGTTTTTTTTTCTTTTGCAAGTCATGATCTCTAGTGTAATGAACCAATTTCTGTACTCATGTCAAACTGTCACGTAATATTGTGCCTGAAATTTTGCTTTTTCAAATTATGAACTTCCGCAGGGCGGTCATGTTCCCTACAGGTGATTATCCTATTGTTGCATTTTCAACTGATGAATTCGATGAATGAATTGAAGAAACATTTTCAGTGATAATCCATACGATAATTTTCCCAACTTTTTCCTGTATATTTTTAGCATTTTCCTTGTATGGTATTCCACTTAGTATCACCGAACTCCATTTAATTTTGCAAGAAACCCTGTGGCACATTTGAGGCGTTTCATTAGCACAAGAGGTCAGTTCTCCGTGTGTCGATCATTCTCGGGCTTTATTTTCACTTGCGTGGATTTTCATCATCTCCACGGTACTCGACAGTGATTAATTACTGAAGCAAAAATTGGAGTAACAAGGCAACTTTTTGAATCTCCATGGAGTCCTCATTATTTTTCATGCCCTTGTTTCATAATTTATGCCACCCAATGCGACACTACGAGCGAGGTACAGGCTGTAATTTCTTTTGCATATGATAATCTGGAGTTTATTGTAATTTAGTAATGTATTAGTTAACATGAACTCTATTTTGTAGAGGGGGCTCAGAATATTTTGTGGTTCTTTGGTGTCCACTGCCCTTGGGGAACTGAATGCCTTTGATTCTTTTACAGATCAGAGGATTTTTAATCATATCCCTTATCATTTTAAGTTGGAATTTCTGTTTTCTGATCGTGCGCTATAATTGACAGGTTTTATAAAGTCAAGCATGCAGTAATTATTGCTATCAATAATTAAAGTATCAGTGGAGAAGTTTGATTGCGGATTTTAAAAATTTATTGATTATTGATTTGATATACGTAGATATATTTTGTCAGATCTTCCTTTTTTACGAATGTCTGTGAATGCGAATACCCTGTGAAAAATAAAATAATTCTTATTTGAGAGGCAATTTCCTCCACCGTAACGCGTGGACAATAGTTCTCTCCGTTGGGTGATCGCCTCTCAGCGGGAGGGAAATTTCGCCATCAGTAAGTAACATTTAATCCTCTTTGTCCTCTCCTAATCCGGGAGGAAATCGCTCCTTAATTAAAACCTCCTGCGTTCATTTTTTAATGTTATCCTCTCGCAAAAAATGAATTTCGGATTGGGAATGGCAGAGTATAATATGCGGTAATAACAAAATTACATTGTATTTGGTTGTATTCCTGGCATCTTTGTTGTTTTCCCTTGGGGAAAAAGTAGGACCCTAACGAGTCCTGGTAATATTTTAGTGTCTGGTGATAAAAGCTGAATGAGATTGTATCTTATCTTTTCATCGGGTGAAATGAGTTGGGCTGTCTGTATTTTTGTTCGTGAACCGTTTTATTTTTGGGAATTTGGGGCAAAACCTGTTTTTTTTTGGGTTATACACGTACGAATTATATGCGTTAGATGAGCGGTATGATTTCCATTCCCTAGTTGCTGCGTAAAATCGATTGACTGCCTCTTTTTTCGTAATTTAGCTTCAATGAAACCTATCCATCCAAATCATGATCCTAAGGTCATTGGCGTCCGTATTACAGTACCGAATAATTTTCTTCTGCAGCTTGATTCCCATAAATTAATGTTTGAGAGTACTAACTATTAAAATATGTAGTAAGGTCTCTACCGATGGGCTCGATCATCAAATATATGTATCAAATGTTTGGTTTTTTCGCTGTAGCATGTTTAATTAGAATAGCGTGGGAATAATTATTAATTTCCATAGAAGGGAACGTGGCTATAAGATGTTATGATTCGTAAAACTCTGAAGCTGTTGTAAACAAATAGTGAACTAAATTATCCATGTCAGCATTGAAACTGATGGAGGGAAAAATGCTTAACTCTGGGGAATTTCGAAGGTCGATCCTATGTAATGGAAAACTTACTTGCGTTCTCTTTGCGTTGATATTTGCTTTCAGCTGGGCTTATTTAATTTTTTACATAGATCTATTTATGTAGCAACTTATTTTTCTACTCCAGTGGTCGACGACTTTGCGGCAATCGAAAATAAGCGCATTGGAATGCTCTCCTCTCTCCAAACGAATTGGAATTTTCTCGAGGAAATTCAATCTCGAGTCTGACCATTCAGACGTCTTCTTCTCGCAGTTTCTCCCCGTCTTCATTGAGCCCGAATAGCCCTTGGGAAGGCTGCATAGCATTTCTCATCTTTTATGTAGCAAGGAGCGTAATGGACACCGTTATGCATTTTGAATGGCGGGGAGGGAGGCGTAGATTCCGAGGTGGTGTTAGCGGGACACGAGTTGAGTTGCCTCGAGAGGGGAGAAGGGCTGAGGGAGGATCCTGGCCCGCACCGCTGCACATTCGTCCCGATGACCCCGGCCTTTGGCCCGCGTACATTTTGCATGCTCTCTTCCCGCACCCGCGGAATCCCACGAGTCTTTTATGTTTTCAGCGAATGCTTGCTTGACTCACTCCTCTCGCGGAAGCGTAAAAATTCATGGGGCGATCCCCGAACTGTTGAGTCTACAGGGGAAGGTTAGATGCCAGTGGACTCGTTTGTTGCTACTGTGCCAGCCGTGTGACGGACTACCAAGAGGTTTCCAGCCCACGGTAGCGTAGCTTAACAGTACCCGCGGGAGGTACGATCTTGCTGGCGTTGAGACACGGGGAGATATTATAATGCTGCAGGGAAATTGTGGGCTGTCACACTCAGCATTGTCTTTTGCCTAACCCATCAGGATACATTCTTGGAAGTAATAACACCAGAGAGCATTTCTTGCGGGAAGTGTATGGATCGGGGGAACATGAGAAAGAGGACGAGAAAAAGGAAATAGATGTGGGGTTTTGACGAATTATGTCTGAAACGTTTTATTCATGTGTTTTCCCCTCATTGGTTTTGTTGCGGGAGAGATGTATTTATGTTTTCAGTCACTCTGAGTTGTCTTTTTTTCCTCTTGTTTCAGCACCAAAGATCTAGAGGATCATTCTCTAACCAATTTGCTCTTAACGATTTTGCAATCTTCTCAATTTAACTACTTTTGAAACTTGTCCGGCCATGCAATTCTTTTGCCTTCTCTCCTTGACATTGTAGTGGGGGTGCGTTATTCTGAAATATTTTTTGGTTCTTTGAAAAAATAATCGAACATGTGCCCGAAATAAAAGTTTCCTTAGACAGCAAAGTCTCTTCCATTGCATGCATGCACTTCCTTTTTACAAGGTGGGATTATTTTTTCCTGCTGGCACGCCTTCATCACATTCGAATTTTGGCGAATGCAGATCGTGAAGCAAAATTCAGAACTTTCTTTCTTTCAAAGATAATGGGCGCGGGCGAGAATCGTTTCTTTCCATTACCTGGAATCCGAGACGGAGGTTCTGTGTTTGCTATTATATTAATTCAAATGCATTTTTTTCCTGCGCATAAATTATACCAAACTTTTGGATTATATTGCATGTTGTTTCTCTGTGAAGCAATAGGTAACGAATTCGGTTTCTTAGGCGTGACTTCATGGAATCGAATACACTACTGCATTAACTCTTCCTATCTGTTACAACAAATTGCTGTCCACATCCCTTCCAAAACAGTCGGACAACCTATTTAGTAGCGTAGCGTACCTCTCCCGATTGCACATTTTTCATTCATAAAAAAGATCCTGACGGGTTTTAATAATGTTTCATCAGATCATTAATTTTGAACATACGTCTTCGTACCCTAAAGCGTGCGATTAGTGAAATATTTTGTGATACTATTATTAATTTTAAGAGTTAACTGCACTTCTGCCATCATTATTACGCAGAATCATTCACTATGGCTGTGTGCTAGTTTTGGCTATTTATTTTAATATTTTGAGTATTTGTACGAGTTGTAATTACGTTTGGAGGATGAATTGTACTCCAACAAATTTTTTGATGAAGTTTATGTTTCAATATGTACCGACTCATGATAATTTGTTTTTTTTTTTCGGAGTTATATTTTGTTAGAGGAAAATTGTACCGTTGAATGAAGTAAAGTGTATAATGTTAAAATAAACTTAGAGATAGTGAATGACTCCGAGCTACGTAGTGTCTACGTCACTACCCTCACATCATTTTGGTGAGAGCTTTTTTTTGCTATGATGGTGTTAATAATAATGAGGGCGTGGGTCTAATGGGCATCCATTTTATAGGGGTTGAACATAATTTCTTTCTCACTCTAGTTTCCATGGATTGTAGGTCGTGTTCATGTTTGGTCTTCCCACGATACCGTTGATTGTTGTTGGTGTAATGAGTCTTATGGGTGGTTCTAAATTAGGATATCCACATTTATTTATTTATTTAAGCTGTTAAACCCCTTTCGCTGCTCAGGTTTTTAATATCTCTGCCGCTGATCCAGATCCCTCCAAATATTTGTGCCACCTGGTCATTCATCCCCGCTCTCCCGACTGTTCCGTTCATGCTTTGCAAGGTGTCGCCTTCATGTTTTCTTATTATCAATGAGTTCAGGCCACGGCCAGATACTGTTTTCCACTCAGTGTGCACTCTGTTTCGTGCCCATTATGCGGAAAGAGAACCTCCCCCACTAGCGAATTATAGTGTCATTTCCTCTTGCCTTTTACGTCTTGTAGCTAAATTCAATGGAAGTACGTCGTCGGGAGTTGTGACCTTCTGTGTCTAGCGAACCCTTCTATGTTCAGTTTCGATGTTTTGTCGTTGACATCTAATTTCATGTTGATAACTATTCTAAGAGCTGCTAGTTACAGCCATATTTTTCAAGGAAAAATTGTAAATGCGTTTTCTTTATAAAGTCCATCATAAAGGGTTTGTGCTGAAGAGATGGTTGTTTTATAAAGATAAGTAAGTAAGTGGGGATTTCAATTCGTTTCCCTATTCATTTTTCAATTCGTGTTGTCATAAATTAAAAAAAAAAGTGCGTATGTCTTAATTATTCATCCATCGTCAAAACATTTAAGAGGAATATTTGTGTGGCAGTTGCCGGAAATCAAGATTTCGAAGAACTCTTGTCGTAGAAATTACAATTTCTCCCGAAAGATGTCATGGGTTACTGTTTACGCGGTTTTCGTAGTGAAAACCAGGGAGTTGCATTTGGATTCTTTGAAAATATAAATTATTACTTGTGAGTCTGAGTGTTCTTTCGGTTATACTCTCTTGTCATTTGTAAGCACTTTCTTTTCTCGGTATTGTGTGCGTAAATTTCTGAAGTAAGTATTTGGAATTATTTAGCCATCCAGTGAACGAGTGTTGCCGGTGGTCGCTGAGTAGCGCGAGATTACTCAAAGAAGTCGTGTAATTTTGGGAAATTTAGTCACTCTGGAACCGCTAATGACTCACACTGTGAATGTAGGTGACATATTTTGAGGTCTATACTGCTTCGTGTATGAAATCAGCCCTTTATTTTATACCATTATTGTTCATTTGTTTTAATATCCTTTAAATGAAGTGATATTCTAGAGTCAACCGAAAATCCTTTCGGGTTATCTTTTCTATGGAAAACCTCACTTAATTGGCATCTCGCATAAACAGCTCTACTTATCTGTTATAGTGCTACTAAATTCGGAGAACCCATTTCATGTTAGTTTTTCCTTCCTTATTTTTTTACCTATCGTTATGGTTCTGTTTCTCATTTTAAGTTCTACGCAGTTGTTAGTCAAGCAAGTGTAAAAATGTGATAAATGGATTCAATAATAATGGGACTTATAGGATGCAATAATCATAGCTCCTATCACAAAATCATCTTCTCTTACATCTCATTGGAAGTGGGTTCAACTTTAAACCAGATTTATTGCACATGTTTATAAGAAGTGATGAGTTCAATTATAATGAATCAAATATTTCCCAAAATGTCTGTTGTGAGTGATGATGTAAACTTTGTATTAAATGATACTGTAATTTGTGACTGATTTGCTTGAAAGATAAGCAAATTTTTGATGAGTGGCCTGATTTGTGTGGCTCGTACATGAATAACATTTCTTTGGAATTTATCAGTTTGAGAAATTATTCCATCTCTGAAGTTACAATTAATATCTACCAAATGTTATTTATATAATTTTGGCAATTGTTTTCCTAGATTGCATGAGGTAATATATATCTACAATTGTAAAATGTGTTGTTCTTCAATATAAATTTTGAGATTTTGACGATCCTAAACTTATTTCTTCTTCTCTGGATTTAGGTTGTCCAAAATGGTTTGGAAGCAATTGGGTTCCTAGTGGAAAAAATGAGGCATGACTTTAAACCATACATACCTACCGTGTTGCCCCTCATAGCTGACAGATTAGGTAAGTTAATTTTGTCAGTGCATGTCATAAAGCAATAAGTTATATGTATCTGCATGATGAAAAGACATAAAATTTTCAGGTAATGAAAATATTTTTATTTTTTAATTTCTTTGTATTAGCAAAATGAAATATAGATCTGCTTGTCAGTTACAGAGTAAAAATTGTTTGAGATTTTTGAATGTGAAATTTTTGCCACATTATTTTTTCCACTTTTAATTGCGTTTGTGGATTGTCTCAGGGAAAAGTGGCTACTATCTACTTCTGGACTGAAAACTTCAATTGACTGGATTTAAAATCCTAAATGTTTACAAAAAGAATACAACCCATTTTTCTCATTTCAGTTTTGACAGCAATATCAGAATTATTTTAAATATTACTGATAATGCCTGTTTCTTTACATCATGTTGCTATTTGCCTACTCTTTTTGTGTGTTAATGGTGTTTTTTAATTCTTACTCAGCAATTATTTGCAATTAGTTTACTGTAAGATTAGGTTCGAATCTTTAATTGTTATTAGTCCATCTGTGTTATTCTATAATGTATTCGAGTTTTTTGTCATTAAAAACTGCATTTTTATGATATGGTTCCTTTGAAGTCTTTTACACATACACCCCGTGACGTGAAAAAAATTGTATTGTATAGTATATTGCATGAATATGTAAACATCCAGATTTTGGTCTGACTTACCTATGTGAAATTTGAACTGCAATATCCTGTTATGTATAGTTAGCAAATTCTTACAGATGGCATCAGCTTACTACTTTTAATTCAATCTTTGTGTTTCACAATAAATTTGTGCGGTAAGGAGAAAGTTACTCCTCTAAAAGGAAGCTATCCCTTTTATCCCTGGGTGGTCTTTGCTAATAGCGAAATTGATAGGCATCCATTTCTTATTAATTAACCTCTGAGATAAATTGTTCAAATGCTTATGACAGTATGGTATTTATTTTTATCAAGAATACATGAAAACTAAGAACACACTTCTCAGTGTCTTTCATGTTGATCCAATTTTTATGTTTTGTGAAATTCATCACTGATCTATCATTTATTCAGTATTGAGATATTGTGTTTATGCTTTTGTTCCCACATTAAATTTGTTGTAAATGAATTACTAAACGAGGTTGCTGTTTCCTTTTGTAAAACTTGTCGTCTGAGTCCAAGGCTTCCTTGTGATTATAGCCTTTCTCCTCCTTGTCCCCCACCACTTTGCCTTTCCTCCTGAGCCTGGAGGGGTGAGTTAACAATGAACAGAATTATTTCAATTGGTTTTCCTTGTAAGCATTTGATTGTGTGTTGTTGTAAATGTGACTGAAATTGGGTATTTCAAAATTTGCATTTCAAATGCTTATTTTAAGGCCTTATCTCGTTGTTAATATCCAACTTTTCCTTTCTTTACACAACTTACTTGTCACTTCTCCTTTCTACCTCACTTTCCACACTACGTCAGTTTGCTCTTCTGTATCTTCTCTCCACGCAGTCCCACCTTGCCCATCTCTATCTGATGTAGTCATTTCTAATGTTATCTTTCTTCATCCATCCGTGCATTCACCTTAACATCCTTGTCTCTACTCTTTTCATCTTTCTTTCTTGGGCATTTGTCACTGGCCATGCCTCTGTCCCATTGATTAGTGCAGGTGCACTTAAATACCATTTTATATTGTCTTCCTATCATCGTACTACTTACTTTCTTATCACTCATCGCAACATTCAGGCTCCCACTATTCATCCCTCTCCACATAACTCTATATCGGATCTCTTCAGTCACTTCACAAGCAGTCCTAGCTATGCCTTCCACCGTCCCAATAACCCTGTGTATGTCTAATTGAAACTTATTTTGTTTTTCCTTTATTTTTATAGGTGATAGCAAAGACCAAGTGAGAGATAAGTCACAGCATCTGATTTTACGGGTAATGGATTGTGTGCTAACCCCTCAGCAAACGTTCGATCGCCTCATGCCTTGTTTTACACATAAAAATGGGAAAGTTAGAGAAGAAGCCATGATATGCCTTCAAAATACTTTAGATGAGTAAGTAATTTCGTTGTAATGCATGCTGTTGTGATTTCTTTATTTTGCAATTTAATAACAGTGTTATGAAGTTTTTTCAATTCAATTGAGGAAATTCCTCATATAATATTTTTAATTCACAATTTGAGAGCTCATTTTTCAATGCATTTATTCCTATTCCATCCTAATGTTCCACCTTTTCTGATTTTTTTATGCTGTTTAATATCAGGAATTAAGTTGAAAGCCTAGCATAGCAATCATCCATGACCTGCCTTTCAGAAGCTTGTTTATGTTATTGTAAATATTGTTTATCCTTCTCAAAAATCAATACATATTAATAATTTAAATCAATATATATAAAGTATTCAGGCTTTGCTTGGGGGAACCACATATCTATAGTGTGAAGTAAACCACTTACAATTAGTAATTTTCCACGAAAACTTTCATTACTCAGTGATTTATTTCATACTATAAATTTAAATCAAACTCTGTTTTATACTTGTAAAAATTGCACTCTAAAATATTTAGTTTTACATTTGTGGTAGTTCTAGGGTGTGAAACAGACTTTGAAAGCATATTCCAAGTTATAGAAAATTTTCAGATAATTCTTATTTAATCGTATATGTTTCAATTTGGTTAGGTTTCATCTAGATGTTTGGTTTAAATGAGTTTGTTTGTGCATTTTACTGACATACTATTTAATGTCGGAATTTTCTTTTTTTTTTGCATTTACAACCAATTCATACCCAGTCTTCAAACACTTTATTCTTTCAATGTTCCAATGTCTTAATTGTTCTATAATACTGAATTGCTCTCTTATTCATTCCTGTGAATGAAATATCTAGTTGTTCTGTATCAGTGTTTCCAGGTGTTTTTCAAGTTATGTTTAGTCCTTTAGTTCTATGAACCTTTGTGCATTGGCCAACCACTGTGTAATTCTGATTGTTGCCTTTGTAGACAATGCACTGATTGAGCATAGCCATACTGCGGCCTCTTATGATATTGTTCAGTGATGACCCTGCCCTCCTTGCACTCTTGTCACTTCCTTCTTTGTTTCCTAACCCTGAGTTCCAGGAATAGTGGTAGTGCCTATTTTGAGAACAAATGTTCATAATTTTTCTTCATGGGGCCAGAGCTCCTCCAATATTCATGCTGAATTGAAAAAAAAGAGAAATATCTATGAAGTTAGTTTCTCGCATTCGCGATGATTTCTCATCTGAATTTATTGTGTAAACCTTTATTGAATCCACAATGAATCTACAGTTAGCTGTGAGCTCTACCTTGTATGTCTATTGGCTAAGAGGTCAAACCAGGAATACGAAGATTGTAACACGGGTTTACTCATGTCATCAACCTTTATTCAAAGGAATTTACTTCTTAATTTGTGCACTTGTCTTACTCATTATTATGCTACCAACAATATTGGAAACTATCTTTTGTCCCTTTATCTGCAATTACATGTTAACTGCCAGACCCTTGGTTACTTGCCTACGGTGCTCCTTCTTGATGTAGCATTGCAGAATCTCTTTTCCTTTCAAACCATTCCAAAGGTCTTCAGGGCCTCTCTGTATCATTTTACATTACATCAAATGATGTATGTAATTTCATTTGTAGCAGCTCAATGCTCTGCCTGTTTCACATAGTTTTCCTGCTGCTTTGGAAAGTTAAACTAATCTTTTGTTTGAGATGTAACTGGCACCGTGCATGTATCTTATCAATTCAGTTTCTGACTACTAATAAATATGCTAATTACCTATCTATTACATATGAAAAACATTTCTATAAAGCTCTATTAAGTGATACAATCTCCGTTTGGAAGTATCCTTATAATTTTATTTTTAAGAAAATATACAGCAAGTTACAAATAGGGCAATATTCCAGATTTGAATTGTTCTTAAAGGATTCGTAAATGCCATATGTTTACTTCAAAAAAGCTCAATGCTATCAAAACAACAAACCACCATGAAAACTATATGCTAATGTATATTTTAAGGTAACATATTTTATATTTTTTGTCCAATGGAAATGAGTGAGTCCTAGTCAGTGAACTTTTTTGGGGCAAAGAAAAGGGTGCTTTTCAGCAGGGCAAGGATATACATATTAAGGTGCAGAGATAGAAATGGTGATTATGTATATACTTGTGGGCAAGTGGAGTGATGAGTGAGATAAAATCAGTTGTTGTCTTATTTAGTATTGAAATGTTTTGTTGGAGATGGTGAAATTATAATACCTATGGATGCATTAAATCAATTTTGGCATCTGTATTTCTCAGTTTTAGGGGAGAAAATATTAAAAATAATGTTAGGGGTGACTAGATTTTGGCAACTGATGTTGACCATTATGGAGAATCAATTTGTTAGCAGAGGGAGAACACGTACGTGAAGTATTACTGCAGAGCTTTGTGTCGGTGATATCTGTGAAGCAAGCAAAAAGGACTAAAAGGTGTATGGAGTTAAAATCAATGCATGAATGTGCGAAATGCATGACTTTTACTCATGCTGCTAGAGACTGTCCATTCTGAAGTCTTGGAAATGGTATTCTGAAGGAAAAAAAAAATAAATGTTATTAATTTTTTGAAAATTTTCCTCTGATTTGTGCAGGGGAGGATGAGGTGTTCAGATGTTTGGTGAGAAAATTGGTGCTGAAATTGTATAGGTTTTTATTAAAGCAGGCTATGCATTAGCCTGGCAGTGTAGCTCACTGGGTCAAGCTATTTAGGAAACTGTACAATTGACAGAAAAAAAGTACCATAGATATGGAATCAATGGCTTAGTTGAGTCCAAGGGCTTGAAAAGTCAAGAAAGATGGCTATAAGTTCAACTTTTTTGCTATTGATTCACTTGTGTTCTGCACAAGTTTTTTTTGGTAAGGTCAAAGCATACGCAAGTCTTATTGATAAGTGGAGAAACTGAGAGGGATAAGGAACTTGAGTTGGTTTCAGATGATCTTCTTACAAAACCATATGCAAATTGTAAGGTCCAGGAAGTAATAAATGGGATGACTGAGCCATCACTTTTCAGACCTGATTTTGGAATAGGAACATCACATGCTTCGTTGCATGGGGAAGAATGCATGCAAAGAAGTAATTATGTTTTATCTCATTACGCAACAATCATAAGATGTTAGCTATCATTTTCCTAATTCTAGTTGTAAGTATACCAGGACTAGCCACGGTGATAACTTTTACAGGAGTCACCCTAATTCTTTTGATAAGAAGGCTGGATGTTAAGTTTTTTTCGATCCTTCTCACAAGATATGCTATCATTTATCTCATGTTTCATTTATCTGGTTCCACTTCAAATTTTAACACTTAAGAACTTATTTTGGTGGTCATGCTGTCGGTGTATATGTGTGTGGTAATTCTCAACTATTGGCTGTTGAGCATCGTCTGCATCTGTCGAGATTATCTTCAAATAAGTATTCCATTGTATAACCTACATATTGTACTTTGTAAGTTTAATCATTCAGTTGTGATTATATGCCCTTTTCTGTGACAGTTAAAAGAGTTCATAGTATCCCTTTGGAATGGGTAATATGTACTATGAATGTGGTGAAATATAATAATTGAAAGAGATTTTGCAGGTTCCACATAAAAACTTTATTCATTGTTTGTTTTGATACTTTTACATCATTTGAAAGCGTGAAAACTTGAGAATGATCCGACAGCATTGAAATGCATCATGTAGTGTAGTCAATAAAGTTTTTAAGTGGAATTTACAAAATTTATTTGGAAACAGATTCATGACATTTCATATGAAACAATGTTGATATATATTGCAACTCACTCACAATGGAGAGACATAGGGTTATTCTGCTCCCTCCATATATGTATTTATGTCACAGTCACAGTATATTATGTATTCCTAATTGGTATGCATTCTCAGGGGAAACGTGCTAATATTTCCTAAATGCTTTCCTTAATTTACAAAATATAATGCATAATTGTTGTGAATTGAGTGATGTTTTGATTCTTTCTCTTTCGACGGCTTTCAATTCTTGTTCTCATTTTTAAGGTTTAAATGTTTTGATGTAATGAAAACAGCATGCTAATATTTTGTTTGAATCCATGTTTTAACATACTTTTCAATATTTTCAGGTATGGTGCCCATTCCATAGCAGTTTCCCGTGTTGTACCCCATATTGTTCGACTACTGGGTGATCCGACTTCATCAGTGCGTGATGCCGCCTTCAATACCTTAGTAATTACCTACCGTCATGTTGGAGACCGTTTAAGACTGGATCTTCAACGAAAGCAGCATGCTGCTGTACCACCTGCCAAGTAAGTTAATTATATTCTTTCTTCTCCCACTGGCTATTTATTCTGTTAAGTAATTTATTTTGAATTATTTTTGGGCTACTATACTACAGGGGATGCTGACTTACAAAAATATATTGGGGAGCCCAAACCGGGGATCTTGCCCTGGGAAATTTTATAAGTAGTGAGTTTTAAGTTTTTTAAGCATTTTAGAAGAGTCATACGATCAACATTTAAACCTTGATAACTAGAATCTCGATATCTGGACACTCCGGGGAAAATCGGCATGCCTGACACATTTTTTCCTCACATCCATAACAAATTTTTTAGAGGGCTCGGGCTCCCTCAGGCCCCATGGAGTCGGTGCCACTGTGTGCTATAGGCAATGGTTAAAATATTTCCAGCCTGGTTAATTGTGATTCTTATGATCAAGTAGGCAGAATATTTTGCTGGAAAGAAATTTTAGCAGAAATGAAGGAAATATTAGTTCATGTGAAAACTAAAGAATGGATACATTCGATGGTTCCTGGCTCAACTTTGTGGAAGTTGAAGTTTACAAACGACAAAACGAATTCGTTTTGTCATTTGTAAAGAATGGATATTTACATGTAGGTTATGAAAAAGTGTACATTCATATTTTGAGTAGGAAGAAGTTGGTTGGTTGGAAGGTTGGAAATAATAGAGATAATTTGAATAGTAATGCATGGTGTGTTTCACTTAGTCAGTGCATAAACCTGAAGCTTGGTCTAGTTAAATGGAGGTAGATTCAAATGTCAAAATATGGAAGTGGAGAATGATTTTTTTCTTAGTGCTACATCTTTTGTGTAAGGCAACATGACCAAGCTGAATGTTTGTACCCTTGTATCCTAATAAATTTTCTATTGACGCAAAACATAAACTCTTCTCGAATTATTCTCATTATAACAATGACTACGATCAATTTATGCAATCCAGATTTAACTTGATGTAGGTATTTACCATTTACACTTTCCATGTTGTTAATATTTTGTGTCCAGGCATCACTCCCGTCAATTTTGGCTTTTAAAACCCAATATTGGATAAATTCATATTGATAGCAAAAGGTTTCACTTCACAATAGCTCCCTCCTAATGTTAAATGAAAATCCACTCTCCTCATGAGGTATGGATGTAGCTATGATTATACAATAAAGGAGAAAGCTCAAAATTCCTTTCATGGTTGGAATTGAAAAAAAGAATATTTATGATTAGCTGGCGTAAGGCATGAGGGAAAAGTCAATTTACAAATGGCTATGATTTGTAAAAAACGGCTTTAGGTTTCATATGGTGAAATATTGGATATTCATGATTGAATGAGTAAACTTTTTCATTTACATAGATTTACTAATTTTTTCCGCATATTCTACAAATCTGTGGAAATTACAAAGTTTGCCTATTCAGTAATGGCTATTATTTTAATAATAATAAGGATAGAAACTTAAAAATGTCTTGATTTTTTATTAATTTCATATTATTTTTGCTAATTATTAACAAAAAAGTTTGTAATAATATGAATTATAATCTTATTTCACAAATCTTAAAAAGTCACATAGTTGTATCAACTTTGGCAATTTTGTAAATAGTCATGGAAAGTGCTGTATGAGCAAAAACTACCTTGATGTGTTGTACATAGACATGTTAGTGGCAATGCATTTTTGGTTACCTCCATTGTTGTTGCCTTTCTGTTAAAGGTGACTTTGATGTTCATTATATACATTAACGATCTCTGCTCCCGCATTAGCAGTAAAATACGTTTATTTGCTGACGACGCTGTCATCTACCGCGAAATTAGTGATCACTCTGACTATGGAAATCTATCATCGGACTTAAACAACGTTCAATTGTGGAGTCAAGAGTGGGGACTCGAACTTAATCTGAGCAAATGCATGGCGGTACATTTTTTGCGGAATTCATCCAACACTAACAATGTTTATGCAGTGGATGGCATAAACATAAAGGCAACAGACGAAGTGAAGTACCTGGGAGTTACAATAACCTCGAACCTCACGTGGGGAACTCATATAAAGAATATTTGCGGCATAGCCCTGAAGAAATTAGGATTCGTCAAGCGTATTGTGGGAAGATTTTCGGATGAGAAAGTAAAAGAAAGGTGCTATTTCGCTCTCGTCCGACCGCACCTTGAATATGCAGCGAGTGTATGGGATCCAGTGCAGAAAGACTTAATCCGTGAGCTGAATAAGATACAAAGGAAGGCTGCGCGTTTCGTCAAAAACCGCTACGGGCGTACAGACAGTGTTACCCAGATGTTAAGCGAATTAGGCTGGGAGCCGTTGGAGACTCGGAGGCTGCGCGCTAGGCTTAGATTGCTTGAGCAATTGAGAATGGATATATTTAAGAGCGACACAGAGAACATAATCTTAGAGCCACACTATATTTCCAGGTCCGACAGAAGCGATAAATTAAGAGAGATTTTTAGCCGAACGGATAGATATAAGAATTCGTTTTTCCCCCGAACAATAAACGACTTTAATAAACGCTTGTCCCAACCTCGTTAGAGCACTTCTTCTTTTTTTTTTTTAATAGCTGTAAACGGCTGGTGTCCTAACACCCCCTGCCACACGCCTTTTAGGCGGCTTGCGGGGTATTATGTAGATGTAGATGTATGTAGAAGTGGTATTTTTTATAAACAAAAGAGGCAATATCTCAAGAAAACCACCTTCAAAATTTACCACAGTTGGCTATAATATAACTGCAACGGTTAACATTAAGGCCATGCAAGAAGAGTGGGCAATATTTTTGTTGTGAATCCTTTCATACTCTTATTTAGGGTCCTAGATTCTCTTGTAATTTTATTACCATTCGTTCTTACGAGTTTGATTCTGGTTTCAGGGGATGTTTTTTCTCAATGGCCATTAATCTTAATTTCACAACCATTCATGCGGAATATTCCTCCTGAATGAGCAAGTTCAATGTTTCATAAGGTGGATAGAGCAGTGCATAATGAGTGGAAACTTTTATGTTGTGTAGTGTTGTGTTCAGTAGTTGCTTGACAAGAGTTCATATAGGTCAGAGAATGATAATGCATGTGGATCACATGCTATTGGATGCAGATCCTGAGTGGATTGTCCGGTGTGTGGCACAGTGTGGCTATCACCTTTTCAGACCATGTCAAAATCTAAGCCAGCAAACATTTCACTCCCCAAATTAATTTGGTAATACAGTGAAATCAAGCTAAAACTCTAATTGAGCGACCACCCCTCTTGAAGGCAAGTATTTTATGGAAGCGGTTGTAGTTCCCATAAGTTCATGGCATTTAATACCTCTATTAAAAGACCACATTTCACTCCAAAGAGGACCACCGTTTTGAAAGAAATCCTCCCCTTTTTCAGAGAATAATTAGGCTAAAAAATCTATTGAGGCGCAGATTGTCTTTTGCTATTTGTGAGAGTCACTACTGAAATGTAACTGAAAAATATGAAAATTTTCTATCCCCATATTCAAATACATTAAGTTTGTATTTAACCTAGCGAGTGTCCCCTTGGGTGCTTGACTAGGGGTGACATTCATCTTCCCAGTATTGAGTTTGCTACATTTATAACCAAGGGTGGAAGCAGGATTTTTTTTCTGGAGGGCACAAGGGTCTGACAGGCAAACAGTCCTCTCGTAGTTGAGATTAAAAATAGCATACAGCAATTACTGAACGAAATATTCCCTTTATTTTAATATGAATGTCATTAATATTAATACAGTGGAACTTGGTTAGTACGTTCCTCCTTAGTACGTTTTCCTCCTTAGTACGGCGATTTCCCTCGGTCCCGGTACCATCCAAACAAAATACAGGTAAAAGAATCTGGTTAGTACGTTTGAAAAAATTGCGCTTTCCTGGTTAGTACGCTCAATTGCTTGCCGTGACGCAACCCGCAATTCGTTCTCTAGTGTCTTCTTAAGGGTCGCAAACGTCTGAATTCATGATTTAATTTATTATTATTAGCCATTAACATTCTTCCATTCATTCCACATCTCTTTCTTCTACCGTAATTTATCCAAATGCATTTCTAAATTCTTGTGACGTAATGAAAAATAAAATGCGGCCATTTTTTGGGAATGTCTGACTATGAAAAACTACAGCCAATAAGAAGCCCCAATTTTCCCCACCCCGAGCTCCTCACCTTCTGTTGCCTTTGGAGCTTGGGAGTGCCCACTGCTGCGCACAAAGTTCATGAGTGGGCAATTGTTGCTATTGCACGAGTTATCATGATGAAGAAATGAGTCTTAACGGTATTAGACAATTCCCACATTATCTAAAACAGTACTGCTCCATAAACTCGACGTCGTGCGTATTTACTTGACTACTGTTGCGGGAGCAGACGATCCTCTGGATCTCCACGCGAAGCTTAGCTTAAAAATACTTGATCTCGGAACGAAAGCAGACGACATTAGACAAATTTTGAAAGTAAATTTCAACTGTTAAATATAAAATTTTCTTGTAATTACGTCGTAATCTAATAATCTTGCGTGTCATCAGTTGATATATCGATCGATTTTACAATCGAAATGGTATCATTCCAGAAGCGAATGTCTACGGCTGTTGCCGTAATTTGAAAGTCAATATAATTTTGCCCAACTTTTATGATGTTTAAAAAACCAGTTGACTTACACCGGGTTTTTGTTGTATTCTCCGAGTACGCTGTGAGAAAGAAAAATGACTTGTCTTCGCTTGTCTGAGCTTCACTCGTCCTCGTTCTGTATATAGATATAGGATAAATCACGGGAGATAGACGCCGTAATCATGAAATCCTCTCCGGGATGTCCATGAAAAATTGCGATTTTTATTCACATGGTATTGTTTTTCATGGTAGCGCTCATTTTCTTGATTTTAAATGTGAAAAGAGTTCAGGAAGGCGATCCTATGAGAACTACTGATAGTAATTGTAATTATGACGACTTTTTCACTGATTGCAATAACCCCGACTGCTATTATTTACTTTCCTCGTTAGTACGTTTTCCTGGTTAGTACGTTCATTTTTCGTGGTCCCTTCATAAACGTACTAACCAAGTTCCACTGAATATACTAAATCTTCCTATGTTTATGATATATCTTACAAGGGCTTATGTGGAAGGTGCTGATGGGTCCCTACCCTTGCAGAACCCACACTATTCAATGTATTGTGATTGGCTGGATGCCATTTTGCTGTCTAGATATTTATGAGATTCTGTTTTTTTGTAAAACAAGGGTTGATTAAGGCATCTCGTGTGAAACGTTATAGCTTCACTTTTCAGCAAGGGAATTTTATATTGAAAGACGAAGCAGGAACCACCATTTTGTCAAAGATGTAAAAGAGATCATCTTAAGTTAAGAGAAAATGGTTTGATTTACCGAGAAACGAGACAGAAATGCATCTGAAAGAATTCTAGTGAATGTTTTTAATTTTGGGAAACCAAATATGTACAGAATTTAAAAATTTAGGGCTCGTGGGACAGCTCCGCTCAGATGTACACTTGATCCTAAATTCAATTCTTTACATGATGTATTTGTTCTTCCTTCGTATATTTCTCCTCATTTCAAAGTTTCCAGTAAATAGAGATCTCGAGATATGTAGATACATTTTCGAAAAGTTGATAGCAAAAGACTTATTTCCTTAAAGTCAGTTTTCATTAACTTGATAATTTTTTTAATGTAAGCATTCAATATCACTCTTAAGTTGATATGGATGAAAACATATTTCACTGAGACACCATCTTGAAAGACGTTAAAGCATGCAAAACTTATACAGTAAAACTTTGATTTTACGCAGTTGGAGGGACCGAAATATGGGCACTGTGTAAAATCAAAGTGTGTAAAATCAAGAGTTGGTGTTGAGGAGGAGTATAGTTTTCAGGATAACACTAGCTCATTATTGCTCGGAAAATGAAGCCTAATAATCTTATTTACTCGCAAGCAACACTACAGATGATGTGTTACCTTTAGAGAAACAACGTTGCATTCCTGAACAATTTTTCCCGTGGTTGAACAACATGGTTGAATTGCTAGCATTTCTGGTGCTAAGATTACTTCTTTTACCCAGGAGAAATTTCGGAATGGTGATACTAAATGGTCGCAGAGAAGCTAATTGTCGAAAATATTCTCATTAAAAGCAGTTTTCAGGATATCCGTTTAACCACCAGCAGACAGACAAAGATTGGAGATTGAAGAAATGAGATACCTGAGGATAGTCATCCAAATTAACCCCATTAACAGGGAGCAAAATTTTGCTAATATGTACATCACAAAGGCTTTACACCCTGTGGGCCTGGGTTCAAGTCCTGGCAGTAGCAGAGACTTATCAGAGATGGCCCTATCCCTATTTGAGGGTAATGTGGAGGGCACTTCCAGTGCACCACTCTGTCCATCAGATGGGAAGTTAAGTCCTGGTCCCTTTTGAGCTTATCATTACAACCTGGCTAATGCCAACATAGGGTTCCTATCCCCCCAGCCCTTACTTCATGGCGCTAATGACCCCAGTTGTTGGTTACCTCCAAATAGCATACCATAGATAATACGGAGCACACAGGACCCGGGATATTCGGAAATTCAGATTTTTCCGGTGCTTAGATCACTTTTTTTAAGTGAGCTATTTAAATGACCGCGCAACTGCCGTCATGCCGCCCGTGATGAATAAAAAATGACTAATAGTCCTGAAAAATTTTCCTTCTTTGTAATTTATACGCATTAAAAAAGCATTTCCCCATGAAATTTTAGCATTAGTAGATTGACTCTTCCGCGAATAGCTTCTCTGTCGGCATTCTTCCGCGAATTAAGCGCCGGGACCTTCGACTCACAAGCCGTGTGACTCAGCTTCACGTAATATTTCTGCTTTCCCATATCTGATAACAACACCGGACACTTTTTTTATTTCGATTTAATGGTACTAAGCCATTCCTGAGTTTAAAGGGACTGCCTTATCACTCACGTCTTGAATTTGACTTCAATGATTACATGACGATTGACGACGCGAGTTATTCTCCGAGGGCATTAACTCCCGTTCCGTTAAAACGCTTGCCACCTAGCGGAGTTGAGCTAATAGCTATTCAAGTTCCAACCATGTTTAACTTAAACCGTCTGACAATGAGGTACAAGTTGAGTCGGTTCTGATAAGCGCGCAGCGCAAGCAATTTTTCCTCGCCTCCATTTGTCCCGCAGATGTGGGGTTAGCCTGGGAATGAGACAATGCATGCTGCTTTTACCATCGTGTTGAATCACCATCGACTTACGTCCATACTAGAAGTACGACTATCTTTTTTGGATCACCTTGGAAGCCAAAATTTTGACACGGGAGTATTTTTAACGACTCATTTCGCCGCTATATTTCGCTGGGGCGACGGAAAACAGAGCGTTGGCAAAATTATAGAAAGCCGTGCGTTGGGGATAGATATTCCGTAGCTCATAATTCTGGATATAAACAGCATCGATCAATAAGTCGAATAATAAACGAAAGGTGATAATGTTAATATCTCCAGTGATCATGTCTTAATCAAAAGTAGTTACGCATACACGGCGATTGCCGTGTGTTTTAGGTTTCGATATCCTTCTACGGCGAATTTGAACTAAGAGCGACATTCGCGTTCATAATGGAGCCTGAAATATTACTGAGAGGGCTCACGGGGAAGCAATGATTAGATTCGCGATGTATTTAGTTTCACGCTCAACAGCGCGATGTCATTTCAACCGTTCCTGTATTCATTTTTGCAACTCATTGAGACGAAATAATAACCTAACTGCATATTGCTCTAGTCGGATTTTCAAAACAAGCCGAAAGACAACTGCGTAAAATCAAGATTAGCGACCTCTTAGGGGCTGGGGTTATGCTGCGCAAAATCGAATAACTGCGCAAAATCAAGAAAAGATGTAAAATCGAAGTTTCGCCATTGCAATTCCCTATGCTTTCCGGCCGGACTTGAGTGCCGCTGCGTAAAAACGAGACTTGATGTAAAATCGAAGTGCGTAAAATCGAAGTTTTACTGTAGTTCTGTCTTATAAAGACATTGTTTGGCCTACAGTTTCTGTAACAAATACATGGTGTCAAATGAGTATTGATCCCAAATGCTATAATACATCGGGGATTTTGTCAAATAAATATGGTTTTTCGAATTCATGAAATGTTTTGTGGGGCACTATGGATTAGCAAATGCTATCAGAAGAACATTCTCTCCCTGAATTCAAACAACAGGATGTGTAAAGACCACTTTAATGCAGTAGAAATAATTGTTTGATGTGCATAACTAGAGTTTACTTTGGCTATTCCCTTGTATCGTCGAACTCCAATAACTTGTATTGACATTATTTAGGTGATAGCAGTCCACATATTTTTAAAATATAATTTTTGGATATCTATAATCATACGACAGTTTCTGGAAGTCATTGATAAATTTTTCGAGGTGGAAATTATTTTGGTTTTTCCAAACTATCAAGTTTTATTTTATTTTCTTTAGTTATGATTGGAAATCACACCTTTTTATGTGATATCATTTTTCCACGGAGTCAATGCAAAGCAACATTATTATTTTACTATGTACTTAAAAATCACTTGCTTTGATAGCATAGCCAGTGTTTGGAACGCAATGCTCACGGGACACACGAGTTTGATCAACACCCAGGCCTCAGTTAGGTTTGTCTTGCATGTATGTAATAGAGCCATCACATTCTTCTCACCCAACCCTAAAATATTAAGCAAGCACCCTAGCACAGAGTTCATACAAAAGGTCCTCTTAAAATGCAGAGATTTAAATCCTAGCCATCTTCACCCACTACTTTTAGCTTGCATATGGTGGCTGCTTATATAGTAGGGTATTACTGTTCTTTTAAACTTTGGTATATTCCTAGAGTCTGCTTTTACTTATTCCAAATCCTTCTTTCTTGTAAGTAATGTGAACACAAGAGGTCTTTACTCAGCTCCATTAGATAATTTTGTTCCTACCACAAAGAGCCTTCGATGTTCATAAAGTAGTCACTCAAGTGTAGATTTAACTCGCGAATGTGATACGTTTAATCTGCGTGATAATATGTTTATGAGTGAGGTGGCTGGATTTTTCATATTTTCTTATAATTTTGCAATATATACTTGAACATCATCATATTCTCAATCCCTTTGCTATTATAGGGACATTACCAATTATTTTCATATAATTTTGGTTTAATTCAAAAATATGTCCAGAGGTTTATTTGATGTGTAAAAGTAATGTTGGTGTGCTTCCTCAATGCCCTTTTGCTCTTAAAATTTACACTGCTGTGAACATCCAACTACTGCATGAAAATATGTATGTGGTAATTGTATATTTTTGTCAAGTTTTTGTGCTGGCTAACCTTTTGCTGGATGAGGAGAGAACAATTATTTGAAACAACTAAAGATACTTTTAAAATCACATGCAGGAACTTCTGCTAGCCTACAATCTACAAACAAATGCAATCGTAAATTAATATACTGCCAAACCTGCCCATACTGGCACCTCTGAGTAATTGTTGTCGGCAGAAAAAACATGCATCTGATTTCCCCCTATTGCTTTCATTGACTGGCGCTTACTTTGAGCTATCCAGAAAAAATATTGCCTTCTAAGAAAAATTTTGGTCATAAACATGGTGGTAAAAATATCATATCTTTGTTTCATCTCATACTGATTGATTGCTGAAGTTAATTTTTTATGCCTAACATTGTCTTTTTTGAACTTGGAGTCATTCTCTCAGTTCCAAAATGCAATAATAAAAAAGAATTTGGTCAATGAAAGGGTAAGATAAGTTCCTGCAAAATAAGTCGTCCTTAATCAGCCATTCTCTTATAAGCTGGCCATAAAAATGCTGGCATTACTGCCTAATTTTCTTGGAGTTTAGGATGTCATTAAAGTTTTTTTCCATTAAATCATTTTGGGAAAACCACTCATTGAGGGAAAATAATGGCTCACGTGAATGAACCATGTGATGAAGTCGAGGAGTTGTGCATAAGTGGTAACCCACTCATTAGGAATTTGTGATGTCATCAACTTATCTGTGAAAGGGATAAGGCTTTCAAAGTTTTGCCATGATTAGCTTTAGAAGTAATCTTATGATCAGTAAAACGTAAAATATAGGTCTCATTTTTTTAAACAGTGTAAAAGATGTCCTAGTTGTATTAAAAAAGAAAAACTATTCAGTAGAGAAATCTCTTCCACTCTTCGCATTTACTTTTTGGTGTCTCCATTAAGGTTCTGTGGGGCTGTTTTTTCTTGGATAATGGGATCTTGTTGTTAGCCTTTGAATTGGAACTGGATAGAGATTAAATTTTTTCTTTAGTAATAGGGTGCATTGGCATTATTTCAAAGATAATTCATGAGAAGCTAATGGACTCTGAAAGCATCTGTAATTGACTGCTTTTCTTGTGATATTTCTGTGATGATGAGTAGTAAGGGAGCAACTGTTCAGTTATGTTCCATTTAAAATTAATCCAGAAATAATAATAAGGAAAACACTGCTTCTCTAATCAAGAGAGGTTAGTCCTTCCTATACACTTTGGAATATAAATAAAAAATTATGTGGGTAAAGTTTTTGATAGCTGTGGAATCATAGGTGAGTGTTGAAGTACTGAAGTCAAATGGATTGACTTGCGTATATTGGGCATAAAATTGAAATCTCAGTAAGCAAACATTGAAAATTATATGAAATGAGATTATATGTGGTTTGCAGGAATTCCAGGTTAAAACTCTGGCTGTAAAAGAAAATTTGAGGAGTATTAAAATAACTTAAATGAGAAGGAATCCCTAAGCAATATATAAACTCCTCGCTATCGTGGATCTTTCGGGGCTGAGTATAGAGCTCATACTACAAAAAAGTCATGTTTTAAGCATTGCAGGAAAAATTCTCCTATTTTTTCACGTTACACTGGCATCTCTTTGATTTTTTTTATGACAACAATCACATTGTATTTACCACTTGGCTGGCAAAAATATTGTTCTGATGCATTAGATCTTGTAACCCTTTTGTACATGTGCTAGGAATATGTTTTTATTTTATGGTCATGAATGTAAGGCATGTGTGAGGAAAACTTTTAGTTGTTTGAAGAAAGATTTAGTGCTTTCCCTGCGAATAGACAGTGTGAAGAGTTGTCAAGATCGCCACTGGGTCAGGAACTGCATAACTGCCGACGTTTCCATGTTCCTTTTGCCCATCTTCCTCAGGGATATGAGTGTCTCTTATATTGTGTACTGAATATAGAGATGAGCTCCTAAAAAGAAAAAATTGCTTTAAATATTGTTTTTGCCTACAGTCAAGTAAAGGTTAAGAGACATGGCTCGTTTCCGAACCATTCTGCAAATAATTTTGATATATTTCTCAAGTACTCTAAATGGTGAGTTCCTTAGCAAAGATCTTCCATTGAACTAGAGTTAAGGCAAAAAGAATGCAATCTTATAGATGTTTGACTTTAGAAAAATAAATAATTTGCTTGCAGTTCTGGAATAAAAAAATCTTTCATAGTGGACTTCAAAAGCAATGAGCCTTGGCTTAGAAGAGTCTGTTGCGTCTTCCTACATTTCGCTCTAAGTGAAACATGAAGGCTTATTCTTTCATCTCTTAACACGTTGTGTACCAGGGTATTCAAATTCCTAGGAATGCTGATTCTGGGTGGAGGTGTTGAGATTGGAAATATGTGCCTATTAGGGCGTAATGCCTTTGGTTTAAGCATGGTTAAAAAGCGAATGTTTAGAATATAACTTTACCCAATCAAACGTTATGATGCATCAATTCATAATGAATAACGGACAACAACTGAAAATGTACTAACGATAACTGAAAATGTATTGTACGCTTTGAAATTGTTTAGGTTGTCGCGCCTAAATGACGAGAATCTTCGTCATCTGTCCGGAACGTTAGGGAACAAAAGGGCGAGAATTCTCGCCATCCCTACGCAACGTGTTAAGAAAATTTTCATGGTTGTTGATGGGATGTTCAGTATCGGTGCACAGGCTTATCCACTATATTTTTCCTTGTATATTTTTCTAATATGTTTTATATTTTTATAAGTTGAAAAACTGATTTATATTATATCATTTTCAGGATATCAATACTAGGTAAAATTGATGCAAGGAAGGAAAAACAACACTGAACTGTTCAAATTGAAAATTGATGTACCCAAGATCAGTATTAAAGAAGATTTACGAGAGAGAGTTTTTAAAAAACACATAAACGAAGGGATAAGATTATTACTCTTTCATAGCTTTTACCCTTTTACTGGGATTTTTTTGCTTGTACGATGAACTCGATTTACCCTGGTTTTGAACGCTCCCAATGAAGTTATTCTCCCATTGAGGGGTGCTTCTGTGAATTCTGTTTTGCTCAGTTCAATGTATCCGTTTTACATGGCATTTAAAAGTATGGGATTAATTTGAAATGTTGTTTTTCCCTCCATGTATAACTTATATCTAGGGTGATGATCTTTGTTTCATACGGTCCACTAAGCAAAATTCTTCATGCTATGAATTTTCTGTGCATTAAAATACCTATATACTCTTTACCCCCTGTGCTGAAATGACAAGTCTAGAACGTCATACACTTCCGATGCCAAATCGCACAATGAAAAATGTAGCCTGTCATCAGATTTTCACAATTTTAGCACCAATTAAGAGAACAATATAAATATTTTGGAAGTTAATCAATTAAAAAAAAATCCATAATGTACATAAAGAACTCATATTTCATGAAATATGATACATTGGAAGGAATAAAACGATTTTATACGAGTAGCAATAGATGTGTTACCGATGTTTAATAATCACTTTTCAGAAAATAAATTGAAGTGGAAGGGGGTTAACTTGTATTTTCTCCTATATAAATTCATGCAAGTTGTATGTGAAACATGATGTGCTGACCCTGGAAATTGGGAGTGCAGCAATGGAAGCTGTCGTGACTCTTCTCTGAAGTGCCCATCATTAGATCCACGTCTTGCCAAAAGCGATACAATTCATTGATATGTCATTATTCAGCAATGAATTGAAATGATACTACAACTCCATCAAAGTGTAAATTTCGGTTGTTACATTTTTTATGGAGTAATCTAGTGAAAATTTTTGCTGAAGAGTATGGTGCTAATTAATGGGTGTTACATTCTAGCATTATCGGATCTAAGAGGTTGTGAAAGGTATTGGAAACATTTGCCTTTGCTGCTCAATGCTGGAGCACATTTAGAGCTTTGACGACTTATTCACAGTTGATTGAGTGAAGGAACTCCTTGCTTGTATATAAAGACGACTCTTGACTATTGATTTTGTTTATTTCTTCCTGAGGAAAAGTGTAAGCAGGGATCACTGTTAAGCTCCAAATAATTCCTAGAAGTTAAACCGGACGGAAAAGTTTATGTGCAAGGTTTATTAATTGATAAAAACAAACAAAATTAAAATATTTTAAGGTTTATTAAGTTGACATATTAAGTACGAGGATTAGGGCAGTGTGTTGGCTGTGATACAGTGGTGCTAGACATTGTTGAAAGTAATCCTAAACCCTTTTTGCTTTCTAAGGAGAGGGCATTTCAAGGCTAGCTCTCCATCTGTTTGATAGCATACTAAGCCATTGGCACCCCGGTGGCACTTTCATTAAAATAAGAATGAAGGCAATGTTGGGATTCTCTCCGCCTACCCTTCCCTGCTCTTCTCCAATGGCTTGATGTTGTCTGTGTAGCTGCTGTCACGCATGGTAATTGGTGTTGTGAGATGAAACTTGAAGGGTGTGTGAAATATGCTTCCACGTTGGGTCATAGAGATGACAGTGGCCTAATGAATGCAGCATCCAAGCCGAGTCTTGTCAAAGTTTCCCTGCTGGCATGGTCAGTGGTGCTCACCAGCTGCATTCATAGTGTCCCCCTCAACCAGTTTCTTATCTCAAGCCCTACTTTGTTGACTACTTCCAAGTTCTCAAAGGAAATGGTTATTACGGTCACTGCTCCACCTCCTCTCTGCCTTCATCCAAGTTTGTGTCTGAGGCACAAAAAAGCACAGATGATTGGGCGCAATCGGTGCTCTAATAATAATTCTTCAAAGTGACGTTGAAATTAACTTCAATGACGCTCCTCAGCTGCATTCAATGTATTGAGTCCACATTGGAGTCCATACTCAAAAGTTTGATGTTTTATTGAGCAGACCTCATATCTAGTCAAGAACCTTTATTCTGAAAGTAAGATAAGAAAGATAACCTAGTGTTAGCTAGCACAGTCAGTAGTTGTGCATCTGCATTAAGCTTTGCTAGTACTTTCCAAGACAAATGTGACTATGGGTTACTTTGGTGGAATTTGTTAGCTTTCAGTTTTTTCGTGATATGTAGCAAAAAAATATTCCATTGTGAGAAACAGCCAAGAGCAAGACAATTGGTAGATTAATTATACTCAAATTTTAAGGTATCTTAGATGTTCTGTTGATTAATTGCACTCTTGGAAATGGAACATTCAAATTATTTAACCTCATAAGTTTTCAATGATCAATTCTGACTGATGTATTATTTTTATTTAGGATGCAAGCTTTAATGGCGAAATTTGATGAGCTGAAGGAAAGCGGAGATTTGCTGGAATCTGCTACCACCGAGGCACATCTTACTGGTGAGTAACTGAAAACTTTTATCTTCTTATTGCAGCCTGCATAGCACATTTTCTTGTGATCAAGGACAGCTACTCAAAGGTGTAGATTTTTTTTAATTCTTTTTAAGTGGCAGAAATAATACTTTGGTTTTCATAGGTGACAATTCACCATTTATTGAAAAAGTTAGTGGTGATTTGGACCAAGGTGCTCCACCGTTAGCAGAAGGTCAACACCATGTTGATAGGCATGCTCTAAGATCGGTGTTTGAAAAAATAACTTTATTTTTGTAAGTTTTTGGGTCCTAGGCAATTACTGACTACACGTGGGAACTGGGCTCTCTGGATTAGTATGCTTCACTCATACTAGTGCATGCATGCAAGATAACTTTTTCTCAATATAACAGTTAAAAAACCTAAATTGATGTCTCTCCTCTCATGTTGGTGGTTGATTTAGTTTTAAGATTTTTTTCTTTATTTTTATTCATTCATCATGGTGAGAGAGGCCCTTTTTTGAGCTCTAGTGAATTTTGAAATTGCATCGTTAGTCCTTGATCTCAGTTATATTTTTCCTGGTGTTTTCTCATATATGTAGCCTACTTCACTGGGAGCGCTTATAAAATAACTATTTTCAATAGAGAATGGACTTCTAAATTGCACGTCCTCTTTGAGGCTCTGCATAAGTGAGTGAACTGGTTCGAGGCTTCAATTTTGTTTTGAAAAAATATATTGTAGGTTTCATTCAACTCCTTAGCTTTCACTTCATATTTATCTTGATGCATTAATTCTCTAGGGTTGTGTACCATTTTTGTATTTCAAATAGTATGAGTCAAAAAAAGTATTACAAGTGTTTTTGCCATCTCTGAAGATGTTTGTAAGAATAATGAATCCTCTGAGAGAGTTAATTCTTCAGAGCAAATAGGTTGGCGTCAAGCTGTGTGCAAAGCGCTCGGCAGAATTCCAGCGTTGCTTTTTTTCACTCTGCCAAATGAGCGCCAATCTCCACCAAATTATACCGCACATAATCGTTTTCATTGAGAGTCGATGGCAGTGTGTGGGCATTCCTTTCACTGCTCCTCGGTAAGACGTGTAATCATGTCCCTCCCATGGATCGCTTGCTTTTCTCCCGCTTAACTTAACTGCCCCGCCTTTTCACCGTCGGTTGATCTGAGCGCTTTAATAAAGCATTTCAACGCCGAATATCTCGCCTGAAGTCAGCCTTAAATCTAGGATGCATATGGAAACTAGAAGAGCATTTTAGTGTCGACATTCGGCGTCTCAGACGTTGCTTACTGGAAATCGTTCCTCCTCGTGTTTTGAAATACAACGTATCTCTGTACGACTCCGCGCGTAATTGCGATGTCTCCGAATTTTCCGTACCTCTCGCCAATATCAGGCCCTCATATCCTGGAAAATAGTACATACTGTCGAAACATGTGTCCCCGTTTTGCTGCGTTAATTTGTGCAATCATGTTGGTTTTATGGTTAAAATATAATCATTATGTTTGCAATGGATGAAATTTTCAGCGAAGAAACCGTCCTGATCCGGAAGTACGATTTTATCATTGCGAATAACATCCATATTTACACTTTCTGACCACTGAGTGGTAAATTTTATATTTAACTAGTGATAGCATTTCAGTTACTCTGGGAGTTCACCATGCATGCCAATTTTAAGCTCTTTCCTCATTTTATAATACAGTTGTGTTTTGTAGTTCCCGAGAAAAATTGACGGAAGAATTCACCCAGTCACCTGAATTTTTCGTATTGTCGCTTGTAATTGAGTTTTAAAAAATACCCGTATGTTTCCGTTTCTCGCTCTGGGGCGCCTACTTCTCGAGCTATTGGCGGCCAAAAATCGACGGCTTTAATCCATTAGACAACGACTCGTGAAAGGTGGACGGTGACTTTCTCGGTTCTCACTTATTTTGTGCTTTTAAGAGAACGGCCGAATAAGGAAGATGTTTATGCTCGTATATTATCCCTCCATACCATCTATCGAATAATTTAATTGATAGGGATTTGGGGTTGTAGATAACTTTATCACCAGATGTCACATTGAGGGGGGGAGGCGAAATGCATTCTTCCCCCCTCTGACAGCCGCCCCCGTTGCCCTCCACCAGAGAGCGTAGTTCCTCCTCGCCACCTTTCGCAAGTCTTCGCTCGGCGGCCTTTTTAACCGGGGGCTCTCGAAATGGGGGCCCCCGCGTGCCGCAAACCGTAAAATATGCTAATTGGTGCGTTTTGCCGCTTCAGAAAACCTCTCCCCCCACCCCTCGCTCGCTCAAGTCTCCGGGGCATTCTGCTGATTGAATTTCAGGAAAGAGAGATTCAAACTGATGTGTGTGAGGGGTCGGCGATCCACAAGAGGGGGTGTTTTCACTAGAATCCTCTCCATATATCGGCACATATACCCTGGAGCTATTTAGGGACGCTGGTGTTACCATGGTGGGTCGGTGATTTACGAGCCTCGTTTGTTCGTTGCTTTTAAACAAGTGCGATGATCCGAGCGTGATTTAAAAAGAAAATCAAGCGTTCCCGAAATGGAGTAGTGTCATTATCATTTTTTTAAATTATAATGTGACAAATAGTAGCATGTATAGGTTATACTTTTGGAAGGGTCAAGATCAGTGTAAGGTTAGGTTAAATAATTTGATAGAAGAACACCCCATGGTATTTTATGTTTAAAATAAAAGTGCAATTGAAAAAAATTAATGAATAGGATAATACTGTATAGTATATGGAAATGAAGGTTCACAATATCGCTAGAAGGAGGGATCTTAAACGCTAAACATTTTCGTATTTTCGAGGAATCCCACCCTTATTTGTGTACGCCCCTAGTTTCAACCCAGGTCTGCAACATCCACATGTATATCCATGCATTCGATTTTATTGCATCGTTCTAAAATTGGGTTTATTGTGACTCTATTTTTCCAGGAATATTTTATCACTTAAAGTTCTGTAATGAATCTGTGTTTCGTTCTGCCTCTTATAGATATCTGCTCGGGTTTATGTGTAATGAGGCGTTTTCAATGATACCCAGTGACGGGGGGTTTATCTGGGATCCAATGCAGCACTTGTTGCTTCGTGATCATTTCATTGGGTAGAGTGCCGTGGTTCGTTCCATTTCCGAGAATATTTGAGTGTGGTTTGTGGCTCCGTTGCGAGCGTGCCCTCGACGTGCCAACCTCCCTCCCTTCCCTCCGTCCGTTGCCTGCGTCATCCCACAACTCTCTCGCCCATGCTCACGCTTCCACTCCCGCTCGTCCGCATCCTCCTCCTCCCCACAGGCTACTCTACACTCCCATCCCACACCCTCACGGCCTGTCATCTCCGCAGGTGATGTGCTTTTTTTTCATCTATTCCGCGATCCTAAACCGCAACGACGCGCCTATCCGTGCCGCACCTATTGTGTTGTTTTTCCCCCGTTTTTTTTATTGCCTCCTCCTCCTCCTCTTCGAGTCGTATATTTCAACATTTAGCGTCCCAATGAGATGACTCACCACGCATCCAGCGTTGTGGGGGAGGGGGAGGAAGGTTTGTATATGTTTGTATCCGTCGGCTGGAGTTGTCGAGTTGTGGAGTGGGGCTGAGTGGTGTCCGTATTTGCGTTTCCCGCTAATTACGTCGCCCGTCCTCACTGCGGTCGGATCAGTAAATTATGCTCTTGTTAAAGGGTCTCTCTGCTCTCGCGAGTGGGAACGGCGGCTGAGAAATCCCACCTTTGAGTTTGCGGTGTTAAAAAAAACACGTCTTTCAGTGATGACAAGCCCCAGCTACTGGGAACGGAGAGTAAGGTTCTCTGCAGATGGATGTTGGTCAATGAATATCTACGTTTATGATTGTCGTGTTTCTTGATGAGGCTGCTACCGATTAGGAGACTCAGCAATTGTGTGGTGGGAGATGATTTTTAATTGGCTATCTTAGTCGCTCGGGAACGGAAGTGTGTCAAAATCTGTGGACTAAGTGTCCTTAATCATTTGTGCTTTACTTTTACTCCCTCCCAGCCCAGGAACTGAATGTCGAGCCATTTCTATTAAAAGATAGTTTTTGTTTCGTATTATTTTTCTGAGTAAAATGTGCGATAGTGATATTCGGCAGATGTCTACATCTAGATATCTGTAAGCATTCGCATTTGGCGTCGTTGATTTTTTGATCAAATACCCGTATACCGGGCTGTTCAATGTTATTTCGAATTGTTTACTCGAAAATAATGTTTAAAAAATTTCAACTCGAAATTATGGTGCAAGTCAAGCTGACATTGTTGAATTTATTAATTTCCCGTATTTTCTTGATAATGGTTTTCTGTTTTGCGAATTTAAGTATCAAATCTTAATTTTTACACTGCTCTTGGTCATCCATGGAAAATAACGTAGCGTTTTTATATTGAGTGCTTTAAATGTAGTCGACAATAATTCCGCTGAATTAATTCCATATGGTTTCCTTTTTAATCATTTCCTACCTTTTTTAGTAGCAAATAGTTTTTTATTAGGGAGATGGTAGTGCTTTTCTCCTGCTAGGTACTGGGAATGGGCAGTTGTGTGGGAAGGAGGGTTTAAGGATGTTTGAACCCCTGGGTGGGGCAGACTGGAGAACGTGATCTGGAAGGAGAGGAAATGAAACGTGGAAGTGCGCTAAATGGTGGGCGAAGAGAGGGGAAAATGCTAGGGAAGATGCGGAGGGGATAGAGGACCATGGTCTCACCGCTAAAAAGTCATCCAATCACTGAAGACCTTAGATGCCATTGTGATGAAGCGGAGGAAGGCACGGGGACACCTTAAAAAGTGGAGGGACACCTTAAAAAGAAATGTGTCGGCTTTTATCGTGTAATTGTGTCAACATTGTTTTCAAATTTTCAATGACTTTCAAGAATACGTGAAGACTTCCTAAATCTTTTAATGTTTCATTCATCAAATTGCAAAGGAAAGCAGCTTGGCGTACTTTCTCTCTCAGCCCTTCCCATAAGTCGTAAGTTTCCAGACGAAAAGAGGACTCAAAATAGGTATTTAAGCAGGGAAGAATAGATTAGAATGCTCCAGGGAAGGAATTTTAATTAAAGGGGGTGGTAAAAGTAATCATAGATAGAATTAAAAGGAAGATGCCTAGTTGTGGATCGTAGAGGATTCGGTGTGTGTCATGGCATTCTCAAAGTCCTCCATGTAAACTTAACCTTATTCCGTTCGTGTGAGACAAAGAAAGAAAGACCTCTCCAGTTCCTGTGCTTGCATACCGCGGAATTCTTCACTCCGGGCAACTCACGCGAGGGAGGGAATGAGGGTGGTCACTTCTCCCGCGTTCGTGTTACTTTTTTCCTCCACCTCGCTCCCTTTCTCTCGGGAAATTACACGTTTTTTAAGCAATTGGACCACCTCGGTAAGAGCGATCATTACAGGCCTTGTATTTTTCTCCCGAGGCATACCGGAACCATTTCGAGGTTCTTGGAGTGGAAGCAAGGAGGCCATGCGTCCCAGTGTGTGTGAGAGAGCGTTCTCTTATGTTAGTTTGAGAACTAGGAAGCTGCAATCCCCGCCACCCAGTTTGTATTATATGCATTATGCTCCTGAATTGTGTCGTCAGGAAGGCCGATGGAAGGTGGCAAATAAATCTGAAAAAAAGCTTCTTCCCTGTATAAGTGATATGGTAATTTTTTAAGTGCATTTTCCTCGTCCAATTATGTATATAAAGCTTAGGGATTTTTCCAATGTTATCCTATTGCTAACGAGCCATTAAGATTAGGTTTCATAGCTGTTAGAAATTATTTTACTCCCCAATTTCGCTTAACATATTTGCTAAATAGGAAACCAGGTAACTTTCCCTGCATTCGATGGTCTGGGAAACCTAAAATCCTTTTTATTTCGTCAAAGTACGTCTTATTAGGTACTGTCTAGTTGTCGGGCGAAACTGTGGAGTATAATAAACAGAGTGAAGTGAAATTAGCTACCATTATTGATTTTGATAATATTCATTTTTTATCCATCCTAGCTAGGTTTCAGCTTCTGAAGCCATT
Source organism: Ischnura elegans (assembly GCF_921293095.1). Lineage (NCBI taxonomy): Eukaryota > Metazoa > Arthropoda > Insecta > Odonata > Coenagrionidae > Ischnura > Ischnura elegans. The sequence continues at coordinate 109,683,507 of NC_060254.1, read as the reverse complement.
ATAAGGTGCCTACATGAGAGAACTTCTCTTAAGCTAGTACTAACTAATGATTACTTTTTAGCATGAATCAAATGAAAACTTTATTTGTCGAAACTTAAGTTGTTAAGTAAATGTTCGTGAAATTTCCATGTTTCAACTTTCATTTCACTATGTTAATCTCCGATATTTCCAGGGTTTTGTCCGTTATCCTCGGTGAGGGTGCTGCTAACCTCTTTATCATTAAGATACAATACAGGACCCTAGAAACGTCGCTGTTTCATAATCTTATAACCGTTATAAAAAGCCGAGAACCTTCATTACTGCGAAATAATGCCGTTGGAAATTGCCGTAATTGAGAGCGAAGAGCTGCAATCTCTTTCTTCAAATGAGATCTCTATTTCTTGTCTGGGTGAACCTTTGTTATTTCTCAGTGCCATATATTTATGGGAAGCCATTGAAGGCTCAAGAAAGGAACTGACTCCGTGGCTTGATATGAGAATTTCACACGTCGACGCGACCGCGTGGCCGTACCCACTAATGAGCACCAGTTTCTCTCATAATCCAGCTGTCGGTTTCAAGACGGTGGTCGAAACGGACGCACTGAATGTTTAGATATCACCCATCCACCTGACCCTGGATAATGGTATTCGTAATGCCGTGTGAAGAAAATGTGAGTTTGCTTGAGTACGACCCATTCATCCTCTTCGCGTTGCAGCGTATATTATTACCCATGCCATCCTTAGTTGGTCGCACGTAATATCATAATACGGCATTTTAATTAATTATTGCGTTAATTATTGTCCGTATTTGAGGGATTTTTTAGTCACCCTTTTTTCAGTAGGCATGAGAAAAACTGGGAAAGTTGTCATGAAAAAACATCGTCACTCGCCTCTTATAAAATGCGAAGATTCTTGGGAGATGAAGTGGAATTCGTCCGTTTGGAAGTTAAAATTGCGCGAAATTTTCCCCAAACAAAGATAAGTATACCTTGATTCGGGTTTCGATGTTTGTATCCGGCGACAGTCATTAAATTTCTAATCGAAGAAAATTTTATTTCGTGGAAAATTACGGCCAATTACTAGAAAATCTTGGTACATGAACTATTTCTACGTAGCACGATTTAACGATCAATATCTTTATAAATAATCATAGCGATATAGTAGTTAATTTACCTCCTCAGTTATGAAACTCGAAATCTGATTTTGGGTCAGTCGACGGGCCTTTCAGACGTCTTTAACGCCAGAAATATATTAATGCAGCATGGAAAGCCATGTCGTTGTCGTCAATCGCTTATACTTTTGCGGAATAAAACCCAGAATCTTAAGGAAATTCAAATTTCGATACAGTTATGGTTTGCTACGTTAATCCGGAACTAACATAAAAATTACCCTCGTATTATTTTTTTCCTCCTCACGTTCCCAACGTTGATTGTGATGTCCTTGAGTGTTGATCGATCGCCGCTACCCTTCCACGCGTGTTTCCGTCGTGCAATCAATTTTAACGCTTATTTTTGCCCGTATTCATTGTTATCCCGGTGGATATATGCGTGGGCCGTAAGGTCAATCCTCTATTTTAACCCCTTCCTCAGTGATGTCATCCGCGCCATGAATAATTAGGGAGTGTTTCGATGACTTAACATTAACTCACTTCTCCATCCGCCGCGGCTGCGTGATTTGTTCCCGATGAATTATGTATGCATTGTTTCCGATCATACATTCTCTAATCAGCCTTAAGGTATCATTAATTATCATGTTAGTCGCATACAGTATAACTCAAGTCTTTTTTATATTGATACTAGCTGACCCGGCGAACTTCGTACCGCCTAACAATCAATGAACTTACAGTTTACTTACACCATTTATAAATCAGGAGCGGCTGTATCGTTTTTAATCATGTTTAATTTATTATAATAAAATAAGGGTACAAATTCAATAAAACTACGTAAATGAGTACCAAAATTGCTTGTCAGAAAGACATTTTATTTATTGAATCTACACAGGGTGAATCGGAGCACGTTTACGCGGATTTTTTTCAACAAATTTTCTTACGTTTTAGCTTAAGAAATTTTGGGCATTGTGGTTTAATAAAGCAGTTCATGAAATAAAAATTATACGCATTCAGTTGTTGGCTATTTGCGTTATTAGCTGTAAAAAAATGTTTTTAGGTCCAAGTCTGTTGCATACACTTGGCCCATTCAGGGGGCAGGTTGACACGACCCCAGACCGACGCTTGACTGATGCTCAAAATCGTGCAAGAAAAGCCCCTATGAAGCAGCATTCGCACTAAATGACTCAAGGCGCGCCAGTTTTAGTATCTCTGTTTGGAAAAAATGCACTGCGTAAACGTACTGCATGCGTAAACGCACCACGGTGAGCCCTACACATTCGGGTTTAATGTCTTGCGTCAAGCACCTTCTGAGAAACAACAGTTTTTGTTTTGTTATCAGGCCCAAGATGAAGCGGATGAAGCTAAATAAATATAGCGAAGCAAAGCAGTGACGCAGCGATGGGAGGTTTTGGGGGATAACCCCCCCCCCCCAAGAGCTTAGAGAATTTTTTATGAAAGATTTTGTTATTAATATTAGGGGGACGGATGACTAACAAACAAAACATATTTAACTATTCACACAGCCGCAAAACCCACTATTTTGAACCATTTATCTCAAAAAATGTCTGAGGGAAGTGCCCCCACACTTACCGCTTACCTTAGCGAGTTTTCTATACCCTACAGACCCGTGGTATTAGCTGCGCCCAAAACCCCCTATCCTAGCTACGCACTTGAAGCGAAGGATGAAATACAGAGGATGGTTTATCGACTCGTGAACATAGCACGCTAAATTGACCATGAGAAAATCATGGGTTTTCATTAGCACATGAGCACAAACAACACAAAAACTGAAAGAATGACCATGCGATTTTTTAATCGTTATCACGAATGCAACACGAATTGTAAATTGAATACGTTTTAGCTCAAAAGGGCATATGAGTTGAGATCATGGAATCTACGGAATGAGGACTTCCTAACCTTTGAATTTTCCTTTGAGTAAAGTTGCGTGAATCACATTCATCACCAATTTTTTTAATGATCAAACACGTTCCGTTGGATAGTTATGGTTGGTTTAGGCTTCGAAAGATCATGAGCACAGAAACTACATTTTTCTGTAAATCGTGCCTTGGTAAGCCAGGTACGTCCAAGGACTTAAAATATTCAGATAGATAGTTGGTGATTTCGTCTTCGTTTGTTACACATTTAAAAGATTTGAATTCATGCAGAGTACGAACTATTTGAATTTACCTCGTTTTAGTCATCCACATCTTCGTTCTTGCTCGCTAAATCAACCATCTTTGATTCTTTTGGTGATCAATCATATTCTGGAACTCTTTGTTGATGAGCAAACTACTCGATTCCTCGTCAGGAACACGGACATTACCGTTTGTCAACAATTGCTTGGAGATTTGTTTACAAACACGGTAGTGAAGTGTCAACTCGAGCTGGGCTGGGCCTCAGAGTAAGGGGCTGGGCTTACAATCAGCTCGAATTAAATTTAAAAAATGTAATTTCAATTTAATTAATATTTTGAATATATTTAGTAATTAAAATGTTATATTGTTACTAAATTCAGTTATTAAAGTGGTAAAAACAAAACAAATTATTTAATTTGTAGTTTTAACCGACTTATCAATTGTTGTGTTACTATAACGGCTACGGTACGGTTTTATCGATTCCGCATTTTTCCACCGATCTTCGCCAAATTTAGGATTTATTACTTATTTAACATTATAAACAATCTTAGGCATGGAAAAAAGCTGTAGCATAATTATTTAATTGTTATAAATATGGTACATATCTTGATTAGGAAGTGGTTACTTTTACGAGGAGGCAGCCATCTTGTTTGACAAAAGACGATCGGCGAGGCTGTTCAAACTTTGATTGAACTTAGAACGATGGAGTTCAGCAATATAAAATTACTTGTAAAATAGAAGAAAATCAAAGTAATGTAAACACTGAAAGGTAAGCACATTTTACCCACTTCTACCTCCCACCCTACCAACTGGACCAGCTCGAAGGATATTTTTTTCTAGTTGACCAACTCGTACATGTGCCCGGAAAGTGATTTACCCACTTTACCAACTGGACCAGCTCGAAGGATATTTTTTTCTAGTTGACCCACTCGTACATGTGCCCGGAAAGTGATTTACCCACTTCATCAACTGGACCAGCTCGAAGGATATTTTTTTCTAGTTGACCAGCCCGTACATGTGCCCAGAAAGTGATTTACCCACTTTACCAACTGGACCAGCTCGAAGGATATTTTTTTCTAGTTGACCAGCCCGTACATGTGCCCAGAAAGTGATTTATCAATCGTTTCATCAATGGTTTCCAGAATGACTTTTCGTAGGAGTGGCCTGCACCGGAAGATTTCCCCTCATGATTGTTCATCCCCGCCTGAGTTCCGTCCCACCCCAGCACCCCTGTTTCACTCCACAGGCCCGTTACCTTGTTTAACGCTGATTAAAATATCCAAATTTCCCTCTCATTCCCTGCCACTACCTACTACTATCATTTGTTTTCGATCGTCTTTCGTCAAACAAGATGGCTGCCTCCTCGTAAAAGTAACCACTTCCTAATCAAGATATGTACCATATTTATCACAATTAAATAATTATGCTACAGCTTTTTTCCATGCCTAAGATTGTTTATAATGTTAAATAAGTAATAAATCCTAAATTTGGCGAAGATCGGTGGAAAAATGCGGAATCGATAAAACCGTACCATCCCCACTATAACTCCTAAATGCATGTCCATAGGAAAGAGATGAATTTTTTTTGTGAAATTATCCTTTTTTTAATGGCCTATATGTTAACTCCGCCTGTGACGAATCCAAAGAACCAAATCTCATTGAAATCGGTGCAGCCGTTCTCGAGTTATAAGTGTTCTAACTAACACGATTTTCGACTTTCTTTTATATATATAGATTTTTATTAAGTTTTCATTTCTTCACGTCAGTGTGAAATATTATGTTATCCCTGATTCTTAACACTTATGGCCTTGGTTTTGTTAATATACCTGCTGAGTAGAGTTTTTAGAATCATTTATGTTTTTTATCGAGGAAAATTATTATAATTGGCCTTATCAAATGCCTATAAGCGAGTTTCATATTGGAATTAATGTAGCTCTTTCCTTAAAGAAGTGACTGCCATAAGTGAGCATAGAGAGACATCTAATTCATTCATGCATGTTTCCTGGTCGGGATAATATTCGGTCAGTATCATATACCATTCACTGCCTTGCGTGGAAGCGAAACTTTCGAAGAATTTATTTTATTTTGTTGTGATTTGGCAATTAAATATTAATGTAAAATGTAAATTGTCAAACTCCCTGAGTGTTTTTTTTACATTTTTTTGTTTGGCGTAAATTATTTAGGATCCGTAAAATTTAAGAATATATCTTTAACCAAGGGAAATTGTCACTTTTTACGGACGCCTTATGTTTTTTTCGCAGGTAATGGAGGAAGACGTATAGTGTAGCGGAATTTCTGTTGTATTTTTTAATTTTTTTCTTTCAGGCGTGTGCTCGTTGGATAATAGCAAATTAAAGGGGATCTCTCCCCTCCGAATGCCAATAGGCTTCATCCATAAACAGCATCCGTTACGTGCGTCAGTTTGGGTGGGGTACGTTAAATCCACCGTCGTCTTCGGTTTTATTCTCCTGTTGAGCTCTTTGACGCAAGCTATCATCATAATTGTGATTAAATATTGGCCATTTCCTCGAAATTAACCAGAGAAATCGAATGGCGTCATTCTTGGCCGTCCAATCTCCTTCGCTTTGAAAGAGCGATTTATGTTCGACGGGCTAATTTGAATAATTTCTAAGAAGCAGTTTTGTGTCCATTTGTCTCCCGCCTGCTCGTCCGCAAACTTCATAATCGAAGCAATTGAGGCGATATGTCAGATGAGAATTTCACTCGCGATTCCACCTCGGAGCGCTCGAATGCAGTCCTCGCTGCCTTTACTCAACTCCCTTTCATCCTCGTGGAAGATTATCTGATTGGCGTCGTTGAGGTGTGTAGTTGGTGCTGGGTAAAAGTAGTTTGTTATTCAAATCATCTCAGTCTCAGATGAAAGAGAATATGATCAATTGTATTAGCGTTTCTCGTACTTGTGGGAAGGTTGGTAATTGGCCCTGCGTGCAGTTAAAATGTTGGTAAACCTTTGGATCCCGACGCGAGGCTGAAATACCACTGACAACGGCTATAGGGTAGTTTCCTTAATCAAAGAAAACGGAAGGCATTGATTGCAATTCGTTACCCACCATTAGTGTATTCCTAATATACAAATTATTTGGTTTTAGAAATACCAGTTTAGGCGAATGGGAATGGTCAATTTTATCCTCATTTGAAAAAGGCCAGTTTGGCGCCCATGCGATGCCACTCCACGTGACGTCACATGGACCTAGTTTCTATACGAGTAGATAGGAGTTTTACATCATCTGAGATTACCAATGCATGCATGAGGCACAGAGCTCAGGGAAACATGTCTTAATAATCACCTATTAAAACTGGCTCGGAAAAAAAGGTTGGAAAGTTTTCTTCGTTTTATAAGGTATTAATAATCCTTATTTAAGCCAAACGCTACCAGCTAGCAGGGTACTCTGCTACCTGCTAGCATCCTGCGTCGTATCAGCACTCAAAGCCTCTCCCCAAGGTCACCTCACTTCGCGGCAGCGGGAACCAGAACGACGTCACACGGAGTTTTCCCAGCATTCATACTTGGCCGTCGCGTTTTCGCGCGTGTGAAAATTTTCACTTTTCATTTAATCGCGAAAAATAGATATCGTCATTTAAAAATCTAAAAGCGTGAAATATGTACTCAAGGAGTAATAATCTTTCGATTTAGGCAATAAAAAAATAATAGGAAACCACCCTATTATTCCTGTTGCTCTCCAAAACTTTTACCTCATCCTATATTTTCTTATTATATTCCTAGTTATGGAGAATAAAAAAAAGAAGGACGCCTGTGAATGAAAGAGCCTCTGCTTAATAGTGTATTTTCAAATATAAATTCCAAAAATGACAGCAAAGCAATCCTTTTTTTCTGGCCGTCAGTCGATGAAGTTCAGGTAATTGAGTACACTTTTAAACGTTCGTGAACATGACGAGTAGGTTATTAATTCTCGCATTAACCCCCTTATATTATGTTCTCCAAATACTGAAGCCTCCTCCATGGCTACATGCCGCCCCCTTACGACAGTGCGTTGATGTGGATGGATGAATGGCGATGTGAAGCATTCCCTCCGATCCGCGTATCACTCTTATGGTCGCCGCTGGCGTGGTATTGCTCCCGTCTCTTTACACACACCTTCTCGGAGTCCATGGTGCCTAGGAGTTGCCGGGAAACAAGTAATGTTACAGGAAAGGATTCTCCATCAATCACTGACTGTGCTATCTCCCATCGCGCATTTAAATATTTAAAAAAAAGTTGCTACTCGAGTCGCCGACGGTAAAGAGATTCGATGTTCATGGAGAAATAAAAAAATAGGGCTTTTAATGGAAATATATATTCGGTATGACATAATATATTGAAAATATGTATGTACAAGGTACAAACAACATTTTTGCCTTAAATATGATGTAGTGATATTGAAACAAAGGTCGTTATAAATTTAATAATCGCGGAAAATTGCATGTACTTATTTCAATACCGATTCAAAAGCCAGCGAAGCGCAAACGAAGCTTCTGCGGGACGGTCAGGGCCCTCGGTTGTCCCTCTGCCTCCCTCCCATTCGAGTGTCACTGTTTCTGTCGCTGATGGCGCAGTATTGCTCCCATCCCTTATCACCCACGTCCTCGTGGTTGGTGGCACGGAGGAGCCGGACGTGCCGTTGTGATCGCACCTCACCCTCTGTGGCGTAATCCGGATGATGTCAGCCCGGGCTTCTTCCCGCGGAATGTCCGATGGCCTCCGCGCCCACCGACCCCTTTCGCCTTCGTCCGCCCGCCACGGCCAATCGCGAATCCGCCTTACCTGTGCTCTCGTGTCCCATTCATGTTCCCACGTCGCGTCCGCCATCCCCATTGTCTTCGGGCGTGACTACTTATCCGTCTTGTTCCTCGCGGTGGGGTTTCCCAATCTCTTGTATCATCATCCATTTTCGTCCTCCTTGGAATGGCCGAGTATCCAGAAGCCTCGGCATTACTCTTCGGATGTACTTGTATCAGTGCAAAAATATAATTTATGCATTTAAGAAATTATAAAATTAGAGAGTATATTTTTAATTTGATAAGGCTGGATCATGATAGATTTTATAAGTAATTTCCAGTGTGGTTAAGTCTCTAAGTGGCAGCGAGCAAGCTGGAAGTCATATCATTGCAATCATGGAAAACTGTTCTATTGTAAATGCTTATATTATTGATTTAATGAGACATAGATTTTCGAACAGAACGGGTTAGGGGTTCATTCTTTTCGTCATAATTCGTAGTATTACGTGTTTGTTTGGAAAAAGTGGACGAGTATTTTTATTGCGATTCACATCAAGCACTTGCGCACGATCATCTTTGTAGGCCGGCATGAAATGAAGCAAAATAGGTATCTACTACATTTATTTCTGTGTAGTTACGGTAGTCTCCCGTCACAATTTTTTGACAGCGCTTGAACAATCATAGGTTTTTCTGTACTCAGTGTGGTTCAGTCGAGTCCATCCAAGATCTGCGCCTCATGCCTATCAGCAGTCGCCGTGTGCGACGGATACGTGAGCAGCGTCCGGTGACGATTGTGGGAGCGGGCTAGGATTCTAGGTGTGCCTCTTTTGAGTATTCATTCAAGTGCGTCCGCGAAGTGCCACTTCGCTATCGCTCATCTCAGTCGTCAATTGCCGATGGCCAAGGTGTTCGGAGTTATTCTTCCCACGGGCGGAATTCGCTGGTCGCTCGGTCGCGAGATTTTCGAGTCGCGATACGTCGAGCCCCTGTGGCGTCTAGTACCACTGCAGATGAAAGAAGTGACACCTCGTGACTCGAGAAGTGGCCGTCGGCTGAATCTCAAGCACATGCGTGGTAGCTTTGAGTCAGGCCGTAAGTGCGCGGTTATTGTCGTATGATATGCTATTTTTAATATCGCCGGGTCGTAATGGGTGTCGTGGGAGGAATTTCGGTGGCTTCTCCGTGATGGAATCCCGATGCACACGCGGAGCGTGTCGTCTGTAGTCGCCATCTATAGCGTTCTGCGTGTGAGCGGCCATCCTGCTTACACTATTGGCCGTGTAGAACTCAGTTTCCGCGTTTTATCAGTCGTTATCTAAAAATTTCCCTCGAATGCGGAGCATAAGAATTTCCTCATTCTTTTTTTCTTGCCTGAATTACTTCCTAGGGAATGAAATACTTGATTTTATTTTACCCCCAATTGGCACTATTTGGTGTTTCGGAGTAATCTACATCTTCCTCTGTGGTTGAAGCAAAGGAAGTTTTCCCCTTGTTTAGACATTCTTTCCTCATTCTAGTTCTGATTGTGCCCACACGCGATTATGACGTCTAGTCTATTTCATCATACTGTCAATTTTTAATAATTCAGTCGTTGCTTATTACTAGTGTCTCTAAAAAATATCATATCTTTGACCTTTTTCTTAATTTATATAACTTGCCATAGACTGGTTCTGTCTCTCGAAAAGATTTTTGTACCGTTGTACTATCCTATTTCAGCTGATTTTACTGTATCGGTTTGGCTTTTATTATTGTACACATTAGCCAATTTTGGATGTCATTTTCCCGTAAGAGAAGTCCGGCTGTAGACGTATCGTATTTCATCTTGTGGTTTTATTCAAATTTATTCTTGTATTGGTAAAACCAGTACCCAACCTAAATCTAAAATTAAAATGACTTATCTATACGAGTGTGTGGATTTTAAGTTTGGATCTCGGAAAATTGCATCGTGTTTGGTTTTCTCTCATTATTGATAATAATGATTAATTCGCCGGCCTCGGTGGCGGCGGGGTAACGTCCTCGCCTACCAAACAAGGGGTCGCGGGTTCGAGTCCCGCCTGGGTAGGTTCAGCCGATCCAGGGCATGGTTGTTCGTGTACGTTAACTTGTTAAATTTGTTGAATACCCCGGTATAAAATGGCCAATGAGAGCTGTATCCGGTGGTTTAAGAATAAAATAAAAATAAATAAAAATACTTTCAATTCAATCAGATTTTTTTCTGAATCGCGTATGTGTAGTTATGTGAAACGTGGGATTGATGCGAGACTAGGAATTGCCCTTTCTTTATCTTATTGCGTTTGATGTTTTCTCATTCACTAGCTTCGTATTTCTCGTTCGTGTCCTTGGACATCATTTCGATACCTAATGGTATGAGAAAGAGTAATAAACGGCTCCACGCGTGAGACCCGTATTGAAGTGTCTAAATCCGAGATCATCTTACTGAAATGATGGCTATGATTATTTAAGTCCGACGATTGTTTTTTTTTTAATTTCGTTTATTTCAATTCGAATTTTATTTGCGTTAAATTTAATTCTCGCGAAAGAGAATAATTATCAGGTTTTTAATGAAGTCAAGTCTTAAGGATTTTCTTTGCTTAATCTCTTCCATTTTCATAAATATTAGATACCGAGGGGATTTCGGTGTTTGCCTCGGATTTTTTACTGCACTGCCGCTGTGATATCTCTTGTTGTTACAGATTTTAAATTGGGTTGTTAACTATAGTGCTCTGCCGGCATTCCCCATGCCTTTGACTCAATTTTTTGAGGTAAGGAATTCGGCACTTTTGAGTTTCTAAGATAAGGTTTCGTTTGTGGCATTTTATGACGCCCATTTTTCAAATCTTTTTATCTCAGGTTATTGGCCGCTCGAGCACGCGAAGATACGTCTTACTTGAATACTGCCGGTAGCTCGGTGGATTTTCTGCGGATTTTCTTTATTGCGCCTGGCACAAAATGTTTACCATTCGATCGTATTTTGAGACGACTTGAAAGGTGAGAATGATGGCGAGCGAGTGCTCGCCTTGAGGCGGGAAAGAAATTCTGAAGACATTGCAGGCAGGCCGTCGTTCTGCGGCTTCGATAAAGAAAGCCTCTTCGCTCACTTTCTCGTAACCCTTATCTGGAGTGCGAGGAAGTGATTACGTGGTCAAGTGGATATGAATTTTTTTTCATTCGCTAAACTTTGATGTTCTTGCCGCAGATGCTTTCCTTCCATACTGCTTTTGGCAGAAGCTTGTTACTGTAATAAGGATGAAAGCATTTTTAACAGTTCCTCCGTATATGTTGTGATGGTAACTTTTATATTTTTTTGCTCGTAGTGTAAAACTATCCGTTTATATTACTTTTCCCTTGACCGAATATTTTCCAATACACGGTCGCCTTGAAATCTGTGTCGAAGTAATGCTCTAAATGTGCTCCAACTCCAAGAATTATGATTCTAAAGCATTGGAAATATTTGGAGGAATTTAAAGGTTTTCAACTATGTCAGGATTTCGGCTGTCTTTGGAGGTGGAAACACACTTTGAAAAGTTGGGAGCAGGCGATGCCCGTATGGAGTTCTTAATATGAAATAGCTTATTAAACATCAGGGCACCATAGAAAATTTTCGGTGGTGCTTTTGGAGGGGAAAATGTGTTTTGGGGAGGCTTGCTTGGAGGGGCATCGAACCCTTTATTTTCCCAAGAATTCGTGGGGGCGATTGACCCCTTGGCCTCCCCTCGCGCTACGGCCTTGCTCAACGTCGTTCCTCTAAACATACCACATCCCTTTTTATTTATATGGTGTCGTGGGGTGGTCATGGTTCTCTGATTTTGGGTGCGCTGCCTGCTCAGATAGTGGCTTGGCACCTTCGGTGATATGTTAGCTTGGTGACTTAGACGAGACCACTCTCCAAGTGTGTTCGAACCCGTGATCATGGCGCGGCCGGCACATTTTACGACACCACCGGCTACTGTGATCGCGTCGCTCCTCTCGAAAGAAGATCGTTAAGACGCACCTGCGCCTACCTTCACCTTTTAGGCTGATGAAATGGGAGAGTCAGCCAAGCTATTCGTTCTCCGTTGAATTATGGCCCGTGTATTTTTATTTCCAAATTAAGCTTTCCCTTTCTTTCGAACGTGTTTGTTTTCTTCCCGTAGCCTCTTCTCTTCCTCGGGAATTGCCCTTAGAAAGTTGATTAAGCTCATTCTTCGTGCTCAGCGAGGATGAGCTTTTCCAAATTGATGAGCACGGCTCTTACAGCGTTCGATGTTTCCACCATGAGCATAAAGATACGGCGATAACAGAGTCATTACACTGCGAGCCGATACTCTCCGCAGTTAGCCGTGAGAGCCAGCTACTCGCCTTCGGTCCTGTGCTTAGCAGAATAAATCGTAACGCATTCGGTAAATATCTCTTCAAATGTTATGAAGAGGACCACTTCAGAAGAAAGGAATGTTGGAGTCTGTTCCAATGGAGACAGAAGACCTTATTCGGTGTGGTGGCGATTTCGTTTTTTTTTTAATTTATGCTTAAGTGTTATTATATAATTGGAAATCGCTGTGCACGAGACGCCGCATGCATAAGCACGGGTAGGATTGTCCTAACCTAAGGAACAAATATAACGAGGAACGCTTTAGTGTTGAAATCGGATAGGAGGAAATGATTTGATGTACTGATCCTAAATGAATTTATGTTTTATCTAGCAATCACTTACCTCTTTGGCAGAAGCACAGGAATTTCGTATTTTGAAGAAGTGAAAACATGCCTCTTTGACCTTTTATGTCCACTTATATATATGAATAATGCACAAATGCATCACGTACGCATAAATCCTTCGAAGAAGTTACCTCAATCATTTGACCTATGTCCTTAGAATCTTCCTCTTTTGTGCATTTCCTTAATCAGATGTGTTTTTAAAGTATTTATAAATTTACGTTAATTGTTAACTTAATGATAAAAAGCGAGAAACGGGTGACATTGGCGTTGACAATTCGTGCTTCCAACGTTATCATCTAATTTTGATCTCGCTTGCTAGAAGCTTCGGCATTAATAAAATCGTCATGATGAGAACGCAGACGAAATTCGATTCCACGTGGGTGCCGTCGATATCCAAAACTAATCAACTCCGTGCTGCCGACGCCGAGTCTGCTGAAAATAATATCGTGACTCCCCTGAAAATATTCACAATCAGTACTTATGTGCCCTATATTTAGTCTTAGTTTTAACATCCTTTTTTCTCTAAATTCGATTTTTAATCGCGTGTGGCCGCCATGACCGTGGACGCCAGCTGGCGCCTCTCGCCGCATTAACTACGCCCCATCATCGAATTTTCACTATCGGCGCGCACTTCTAAATCCGAAAGCGTGATCCTAATGATCGACTGTTTTCATCTTTTCCACGTCTCGTAAACTCCAACAAGCATTCCCCGTTCGGAGGGTGGACGTAAATTCGCAGGTCTGTCGTGGTTGGGCCCGTGATGATAGTGCGTGCGATGTGTTGTTGGTCCTCTTCGCATTTGACCTCGTACCTTCCTCCTCTGCCAGCGCCCCCTCCCGTGCTGGCCCAAGGACTCGCCTCGCTCTCTTGTCACGCGTTTTAATTTTACGACGAGCCTCATCCCTCTTCCCCTGGTCCACCGAAACGGTGCACGTTCTGCGAATGATATGGTTTTGCCTAGAAGCGGTGGGGATTCTCATCGATTTCCAGTTTTATTATGCGAAGGCGGCAGCATTTTCATTACGATTTTATAAAATCGCTTTTTGTTTGTTTGTATGTATATTCGTTATAAATCTTGAAACAGATTTTAAGTAAACTTCCCGATGCAGAAGGGACTTGAGACCAAACATAGAGTAAAACTGTGTGTTGATGTTAAAATGTCCAAATTATAATTATTAAATGAGTGAGTAGATGAAAATGTTGCATCTGAAAATATTTTCCCCATGTATCAGTAGTGTGAAACCTTGCGGAGTTTCCTTCATCCACAAATGACCATTTCCTTCTCTACCCGTCTTTAAAGACACCGATTTCCTTGTTCGGTCTCCTCCGATTCCACGGGAGAACTATTGACCCGAACCGTTGGACAGAATCCGTTTTCATCTTATTATTTTATCGCCATTTCTTGGCGTGAAACTGTCAAGAGGTGAATTTTTGTGGTAACTTGAGCCTTGCGTGTAGCCTTCAAGTCGCCAAAGGTTCCCATCTCAGTTGTCCTAATAGTTAAGCCGCACTTTATGTCCGCTCGTGTCTGTTTTTAATGAACCGCCTTGTGTCCTTCTCAGGTTCTTTGTAAGTCATGCGCGTTCCGGCGATGCCGCTCACGTCGTTCCGTGGATGAAATTGCTTACGAGGGTCCCAGAGTTTCGAAGCACGATTTTTAAACTTCAGCGTTGAGGTTGCTCTATCGCCTTTCGTGCCGGATCTTCAACTCCGTCGTCCCATGCGAATTCCAAAGCTCGTTATTCAACCTCCGCGTCGCGAATTTATATCACGATGCGAATCACGCGTGATGCTTTTCGTCAATCAGCATCCTCCGCTGGGTTTAGTTGTTTAAAAGCGTGATCTAAACCAAAACTTTGATGGTCAACCGTTTTCTTTGCGATTTATGTGACGCTATGGAGGTCGCAGAAACGATGGCATTTCTGTTTTTTAAACTACTACCGACACTCGCAATTGAAACAGTTATCCCGGAATTATAATATAAGTTTCGTGTTATTTGATCAAGAATGTATTTTTGATGAGTGTATTTCACCTTGTAGTACATGCGTTATCAGTGTAGGGCTCTTATTCTGGGAATTTTTGAAGCGCAGGTTCGCCATTTTTCTAATCCAAAGTGATCGCTGGCAAGCGAGCCTCTGGGCACTTCTTATTTCATTCATTAAGGGTCGAAAGGTGAAAATGTTGCTGTTAAAAATTGGCATGTCTCCATACCAGCCCACTACCATAAATCGGATTTTCTGGCTTATTAACGCTTAATAGGCTTCACAGGCTTCGGCGGTACTTCTGAAATTTGGGGCGCAAATTTTCTTTTGCCGAGTCTCAGAGTAGTCAACGATTATGGATCATTAAAGAAACTCATTATAACTACTGATGATGGTTTGACTGCAGCCATAGCTTACGATTCATGAATTGTATTTTCTTGAACGGATTCATATGACTTCCCAGGTTTAAGAAGAAAAAAAACGCATATTTGTCTTGAATCACGTTGGTTGTTGAAGGCTTGAGCTTATCTGCATGACTGAACTCATGTGCTTCTGAATAATACCGGCGCTTCTATGTTTGAAAACAAAAAAGTGCCTAGTTTCCAAAGTAAATCATGTTTCTCGATAAAAGTTCCGTCCTCCTCCATGTTTTGCTTTGCCCAGCCTAATCAATAGATACACGCAGCTGCGAAGACCTGAAAATAAATGTTTAACATTTTGAGACCTGGGTTTGTATAGTTCTAATTATGTTGAAATTTAAGTTGAATTATTTTCGCATAACGCAGTGCCGCATCGTTGAAAGTACCACTAACCAGCCTTTAAAGCATTTCCTTAATTGGAATCTCATCATGGATATTTTTATTTAATTGCGAAAAAGCTTGGTTTTCCTTGTATGGAAAAGTTATCTTTCATAGATAAGCAATGGATGAGAAAAAATGAGGTTATTTGGCTTCAAAGCCCTGGGCGTGAAAATGAGATCTGATTTGACTGTAAATACTAGGTCGGGCCGAATGATCTTTTTGTTCCTTTTTTTGCAAGAACCCGCTTTCATACCTCGTGGAATCCCATTCTGGCCACCTCCTCCGTGATCCTCTTCAAGCGCTCTTAATAGTTAGTGCGTACACAGGGAAATGATGGATGTCGAGAATTCTGCGGTCACTCGCCAGGAGGCTAGAGCAATTTATGGTTTGTCTAAGCGTTTGATCTTAGACATGGGCCGGTCGTCGGTGAAAGAAAGTGGGAACTGTTTTCTCATGCTTTTAAAGCCGAAAGAACGGTCGCTGAATGTTTTTTTCCGACGTGGTCAGGGCGCGAAAAAGTGCTGCGACGGAAGTGTTTCCTTCGCAGTGACTATGGATGTATTACTTGTTTCTTTTTTGTGCCTTTATCTGAGTTCACGGGTGAGTGATTTATGCCGACGAAGCAAAGGTCCGAAGTTTGCGACGAACCTGTTATGGAAACATAAGTTTCCTGCCAAAATCTTATGGAGCGTTTCGAAGTAGAAGACCTACCACCTCAAGCATCGTCACACAATGGTGATATTCTTCCCTAAATAATCATGTTGTCTTAATTTTTAGTACGTATGATGCTGGAAGTCGTCGTAATTGATAATAATTTACACTTTCTTTTAAAACGTGCAGGCGACGTTACTACTGTTATTATTTCTCAACAGTGCTGCTCTTAATGGAATTCGCAGGATATTAAAGTGGATGTTACGACCGATAGTAATGGATTACCTTGGTCGCATATTCTGGATCATGCCTTCCTGCTTTCCGCGTAATTTTAAATCAGAATAACTAAATAACATATGGGAACAGAGTAAAAACTAATTGCATAAATGCTTTTCCTATTCAATTCCGCATTGTTTCTTATCTAATTTTTTACTTTATTTAAATAATATGTATCACGGTGGTAACAAATAAGTACCCATTTTTCAGGGTGTTCGAGCGAATCACGTGCTTTGGGAACCCATAATTCGGAAAAAAGTCATTTTATTGTAACCGAACAATAATTGCAGCTAAATGAGCATCTTTGGTATAAATGATTTAAGCTTCAATGACCTGTCTGATATAGCCAAGGAGCTATTCTAATTTTCGTAAAATGCGGTCAAAACAGAACTGAGGCAGCGCACAGTTGAGCTCTTGATATTTTTGTTATTTATATCTCCATAACGTTACTAATATATGATTGGTAATTATAGCTGCGAGTACTTTGTATCGATTGATATATATATACTGAGTCAAGTGTTTAAAGCAGGCAAATAGTGGAGGTGTGGTGGGACTTCAATGTGTTTAGCGGACCTCAAGTATTTTCCGTATTTTTCTGATGGAGTTCCCCTCTTATTAAACCTGGTATCATAAGTAGGCCTGCGCATTCTAATTGTAATTTTCAACTCATCGTCTGCTATGAGCTCATGACTTTGCTTTCGTTATGCGATGACTGGATGCGCGTGAGCTTAGGGAATAGTAATTGAGTGAAGCACCGTGGAGCAGAGGAAGGCGAGGTGGGATATGTTAGGAGCACAGATGGAGCGAAAGTAGTTTCGCGGTGAGCATCCAAAAAGCAAGCCCAAAATGGACGTATTTCACGTTAAGAGGAAAGGATTATAATCTTTCCATTGAAAGAGACTTAATTTTCATCAAATTCGTGTTAAAAGTTATTACTTTGAAGAGAGAAACGTTCCTAATTGTATTTTCTAAGTTCCTTTCCGTGTAAGAATACTCATTTTTGCTCGTTGTGCATGGTTCCTTATTTACTCGTCTGCCTTTCGGTCGCCTGGTGTTGGAAATAGTTGGTTGGGATGAGATTCTGAATTCTAAATTCTTTATTCTAAATGATTTATTGTCCATTCGTCTAGCTGTGGATTACCGGATTCGTCGCTAGGTTTCCCTCAGTCGCTTACCTGCCTTACATCTTCCTCTCGTTCACCTTTCGTACGTAAATGGGTTGCCAGGTATCCTTTATCCACTTTTTCCTTTCGTCTTCTGATTTTTGTCTTGCCAGAGGGAAACGGAGAAAGGATACCATCGTGTCAGGGAGAATGGAGATTTATGATGGGGGCAGGCATGCTTTCGCCATTCCTTTGCCTTCTAGCGGGGGAGCTCGCGGCTGAGAATTTGTCGTCGTGTTGAAAGGTTGGTGTGGAGTGCGTATCTAAATAAATCCTCGTCATTCGCGCGTAGGGTGGTATGCGGCGTGGAAGCCTTTTTTGATATGCAAAGGAAATAATGCTGTCATCTTTCGTTTATTCCTGTTAGTTCCCTGGAATTTACTTTTAATTGCTTCCTGTTCCAAATTGCTATTTTCACGTGACTTAAATATTGTTCGGCAGTTCAAATCATTGGTTTTAATTGAGTGTGCTGTCCATGAATTTGAATTGAATATGTTATACATATCAATTTAATTTTGATGCCACAAAACTGCAATGATTTAATCAATTTGATCGTGTTATAGTTGCGGAAGTGAGGCTCTCCGAGAGGGTTCATCATATTGCAATTTTCTTTTAAATGTGATAATTCTGTTGTATATTGTGCGTGTTATTGAGATCCTCAGCTCTCTTATCTATGTGCAACTTTATTCAAATGGGTGTGATGTATTTCTTCGAATTTAAATGTGGTTGACTTTTAAATTTGAAATACTTGAAGTTTGTTGCTCTCGTTGATTCCTGTTCCGAGATCTTTATGTGACTGGTAAAATATTTGAGGTTCAAATTTCGTTCTGTTATTCAACCTTAAGAAATGGAAAATGGCCTATTTGTCATTTATTGTGAATTCTGTTTTTTCCAGTTAGGCGATGGGCGCTAGTCTTTTTCGCTTTTTTAATTAAGGTCGTGAGCGCCTGTGAATCAGGTCCAGGGAGCATTTTACGGTTAACTCGTGAACTGTGAGTTCCCGTTTGTGAATTTTCTTGACATTTACATGTCAAAGTGTAGAAGATTCCGAGGCCGAGTGAGCAATTACTGCAGAAGCAGTAAAAATTAAAGAAATAGCCGCGTTCTCACGCCGATTCCCTTTGTGTTGTTCCCCAGTGGCGACCCCGTCTCGTGAGCAGTGCATAAGCTGCTTTCTCCCCGTGCCGACGCTTGAATTGGTCTTCATTCTGCACAAAGAGAAACCGACGAAATTCTCGAAGCTTTTTTGGACTGAAATTCGCTCCTCATCCGCTACTTCATGCGGAAGAAAGCGTGGCATTAGAAAGCAATTATATTGCCTCGGCGTTCATCTCTATGGTTTCGGCATTTCCATCGTCTATTGTTTGCATACAGCCGTCTTGATTTCCTTCCCTCGTGAAGGTGCCGAGGAGGGCTTGCTTCGCGCGGTTTTACAAAAGGTATTCATCTTCGTTGTAATGGTGTGCATAATTGACCTTCCATTAAGGATAAAATGGTCGTTTAGTTTAATTATTTTAGCATCGTAAGCATATTCTTAATTTCGTTCACATCAGGCAGCGCTCGCTATCTAATATAATATATTTAACTTATCTGTTCTAATAGTATCCGCTATGGTTAAGTAAATGGAGATAACTTTGAAAATCCCCTGTTAAGCTCTCTCCGATAAGAAATTATTAGTCTGTGTGGATCATATTCTGTCTGACGCTTGTGGAAATGAATTCCTGACAGTTAAATTTAAAATTTTTGGGACTTTCAAGCGAATTGTTTAATTTTCAATATGTTAAATTTCCTATTTATTACGATATTTTGCGTAATAGTGACATATATAGTTTTAATAATTAAATCATAATATCTCATTGTAATCCGTTTTAATTATACCCAAAAACATTAAGAATATGTTGAAATTCATGTTTGACCCTTATCCACGGCGAATACGTATAGGTGTGGGGTTGTGTTCATTTATATAGTGGAATATACTTTGATAGAGACGTAATCTGTCGATCCTATTTACGAGTTCGTTAAATTGAGGAGGAAATGCTTCTATCATTAAGGCCGCCGCCGGTAACTTACACAAAGGGAACAACGCAATACCTAAGATATTCGTGTGAATTTTATTTGCATCTTTGATTCGTTTTTAGTTAAGCTGACGTTTTCAGCTTATAAGAAATAGCTATGTACATCTAAGAATTTATCTGTTTTCATCGTAGACTCAGATTTAATGTACCATACACTTATGTGTGAATAAAATCTTTTCCTTTAATCATAACTTAAGTGTAGTTTTTTGCCGGCCACTCGTTAAGACCAATTAAAACGATAGCTGCATGGATGAAATTTTGTTACTTAAACGTATGTTCATGTATCATGTGAAGTGTTCATGGTGTGTTCATGTATCGAGTGAAGAATACCGCGAGAGAGATGCCAGCTATCGCTTCTATTCCCGACTTATATAAATTAGAGAGGAAACGTTTCCATCATCCCGGCCATCGGTAACTCGAGGAGGGAAGGAAACCTTAAGACATGCGTGTTTTAAAGAGCGGCTGATCAATTGAGAAGCGTGGGGTTGTAAAGACGTTTACCGCGCCGGCCGTGGCAGGTCGTCCTTTCTCTCTCGAGCGTACATCTTTTCTTGATCTCCAGACTCGAACTCCTCGTCCCGTTCCTCCCATTCAAATGGGCTGCCATTGTCTTGGCAAATTCGCATTCGTGAAAGTCGCCCCAATGAAGAGCCTCCACCTCCGAAAGATTCCAATGCGTTCTCATGTCTGGCCGCATGACTTAATGCATGCGGTTGCCCGTTCTTTAGCCACAAAGAACAGGAATTTCGAAGCGGGCATGGGAAACTGAATTATGAGGTCAATATCACGGATCTCGTGGATATCTAAACCTTCAACGAAGAAAAGACTTTGAAGTATTGGCCACAGATTGAAAACAAGCGCTTATTAGAGCTCAAAGAAAGGGATCAGAATTAATCAGGAGATTCTGAAAAGAGTGATGGGCTTGGCACTTCATTGGTTACCTGTTACATTACTTGTCGGCTAAACCGACTTGAAATTCTTTTAATGGGTCAAAAATTATTCTCAAGTGATGTGATTACCAGTAATTTTGCTATGGTGTCGTGGTATGTAATTGTATTTAGGAACGGCTCTTATTCCTCTATTTAGTCTTTATGTTGAAGTTGAAGCCCTTAAGTTATTATATATTTTAATTGTGCTTTTATAGAACGGATTTTCAATTTTTATTTTATTGAATATTGTAACTCAAATCATGAGTTCCCCCACAATTTTTCTTAACCCGTTACTTTCGCTCCTCCAGTTACAAGCATTTCGCTTTTTTAGTTTTATCCGTTCTGAAATCATCGATTGTAATCTAATTTTGCTTTGGCGTTTAAATTGGCTCTTGAATGCTTCTTCAAATATTATATTTGTCATCATAAGTTTTGAGGATGTTTTGTGTTTCTTCAAATAATGGATATTTTGGCCAAACTTTTTGCCTTGTGGTTATCGAAGCATTCTCGATTTTCCTACAATAAGTAGTTAAACTGATCCGAGTCGAAATATTGTTTGCTTTATACTTTCAACAGTTTTTTTCTTACAACCGTTCAATCAATTTATTGCCTTTCTTCTGTTCATGGACCCATATACTGCGTTAATATAATTTAAGTGGATAATTATACCCGCAGTAATGCTAGTATGTTGTGAAAGACGTTTAATTATTGAGATTGTTTGCCTCCACATTCTGATTGCGTAATGGGATAGTAAATTGGGATTCTCCGCTAGGAAATACTGGATTAACCATTCATTTTGAGGCAGAAATCCTGTTTGCTGCTCATTGTTTGAGTATTCGCGATTGCCTTTTTTGAAATGCGGTGCTCAATTACGGTGTAAATATTCTTTCGCAAGATCATAAATGACCTCAAAAGCTGCAGCGAATTCTTCTTCCTTTGTTATTCTTCTCGTAATCCACATCAAATAATGTCTTCCTTCGTACAATGTGCTAATGCTTGCTTGCGCGTAATTATTCATCGCACGGAAAGCGGTTGGTGCATGTCGGTAATATGTGCAATTGAGCATACAAGATTAGAATTCGTCATAAGATGGTGTAGGTAGCAAATGTATTTTATCGGTCGCATTACTAGTCGAACAATCAAATTAAAAATTCGCAATTTACTAAATGTGACATTTCGATTTGATACAAGCTTATGCAGAATTTCGTTTGGATTATATCCGTTTTGTGGTTCCTATCCATTGTAATTCCGGTCTTATTGATCCTATATTTCATGTAAGACCTTATTAATGGCTTACCAAAACTCCCTCTCATGATAGAAATTGTGCTGGAAGCAGTGTACAATGGCTAGATGGTAATTATTTCTGGTTATATATTTATGTTTTGTATTTATGTAAATGTATATAGTTATATATTATTGTTATATATTTATGTAAATACGTTTTATGGCTCGTACTGAGAGGTTTGCTTCTCTGAATCCTCAAAAAGAATGGAAAAGTCTTGGGGGTCGCTGGAGGTCCGTCATGCGGCTCGAAAGAAATTAGCTAGTTTCGTAACAGATAAACAACCAGAGGGATGGTTCCTATTTAATTATGAAATGTATATATCTTATATATGATATGAGCACTTTGTGATTCACACCAGCCTATCCTCCTTCCCTGGTCTACGCACGTTGCGGACATTAATTGATTAATGCTGTTAAGCTACTTTTCAGCTTTGAGGTTTCCTTTTATGTCACCGATATCCCTCGCTTTAACCGATTCTCACTCTTTTTCGGGCATATTTCTTGATTTATCATCGGAGAGCTCGTTGAACCCGTTGAGGGCGTCGCTTGAAATTCAGACGCCAAAGCGGGACTTCCAGGCGCGCCGTCTCCGAATCACTGTGGCGGTCCGGCCTCTTTGTCAGCTGGGAAAAGAGAAGCAACCATTTTACTTGCATTGTATGTTGTCAATTGAACATCACGGAAGTGGCGGCGTCTCGCTCGACACGTCGTTTCGTTCCTTAAGCAGCGTTAAACGTGAGGTCTTTCCTTCACAACTACTTAAGTTTGCTTTAAGGGTGTGACGCCTCAAAACATTTTACGGCCTTATACTTGGTTTCGTGCCGCCTCCGTCCGTTTGTATATGGGAGTGAAAATTTGAATTGCATTATGTGATGGCAGATATTATTAGCTCATGCGTGGGAAGTTACTTTTACTTCAAGCCATCAGGAATTTCGAAATGAATTTTTATCTTTTATGGTAAGATGTTTCCTACCCAAGTTATATTCTCGTAATTATGACAGGCGCAGTTTCTAGAGCAAGTGTCTGTAATTAATTATACGTAGTGCATACCTTCAATTCCTGTTCCCTGATTATATGGCTTTTCTATGACCAAGTTTTTTTCTTAGCCTTTTGTTACCTAGGCCGTTATACTCATGATAAGGTGAAGCAAATATTGTTTTAGTAGTGTTCAGAAATCGGTTTTTTATTTCAGGATCGATGAGCGTTTTGTATGTACCCAAAGGTTTTACAATTGAATTTTTTATGCATGGATTTTTTTCAGTTGCATCTTTCGAGCTTTTTCTTGTCGTACCAGCTATGGTTTTAAATGTTTTCACGCGTACTGTAATTTTAGTGATTTAGTCAGGTAGCAATTCGTTGGGTATTTTGTCTGTGTTGCTAGTTTGTTTGGGTACCCACTATTTGCTCAACCCCACGCAATTGCGGAAAATTTATTATACGTGTTATCTTGCTTGGGAAAAAGATATTTATTTTATTTTATTTTTTTATTTTATTCTCAAACCGCCGGATACAGCACTTATTGGCCATTTTACACCGGGGTGATCAACAAATGTAACAAGTAAACGTACACAAACGACCATGCCCTGGATCGGGGAAACCTACCCAGGCGGGACTCGAACCCGCGACCTCTTGTTTGGCAGGCGAGAACGTTACCCCACCATTAGTTATTAAGTTAAACAAATTATTACGTTTTTAATGAACTGGGGTCGGGTCTTGAATCTTTGGGTCTTGAATTCTCCGGGTCTTCAGTCCTCTAATTCTTGAGTTCAGAACCTTAATCGGAACCGAAGCCAAAAAGAATAAGTACCGAAATAATGTGCAAAAAAGTCATTCTGAGAACTCGCTAAATTGAAGGCTTGGATTGAAGCCTCTTAAAATACGTTTTTTGCGAACTTTCAATGAAAGAATAAATGAGAGTCATATTTTTAAAAGTGCGGCTGACAGCATATTTATTTATCCCTATTATCTTTTCTTCATGAAAAAATACTTGGTTCAAATCCACGCTTTAATTTAATTAGAAACAGACCCGAGTTTCACCACAGTAATAGTGCCATCATCTGGGATTGGGATGATGCACTGGCACTGTGGTCTAGTAGGTGGCACTTGTTTAAGTAATTTTTCATGAGGAATTCAACAAGTTTAAACTGAAATTATTACTTCTTTCCATAATCTATGTTTTTGAGATCCATTGCAGGCGAAAAATATATCGTATTCAGTAATGTCCCAGATTCGGCCAATTTCTACGCTTGAACAGATATTGATCCTGAATTCTTTGAACCTGGGCCAAACGAAAAATTATTTCACATTCCGCTTTGACTCGTGTCTTCGATGAAGCGTATGATAATTAAACAGCAAGGCCATCGAGCAACGTACAAGTCAAGCGACTTTACCTGTGTATATTTTCATGTTTTTTTCCATTCGAATTAAATTAGAATCCTGAATTCTCATTTTGAAATACTATTGGCGTTATTTGTATAAGATAACTTTGCGAATGGAGTAATCCAATCATTTGAAAATTAACTCGATGTGTTATTTTAGGTAATTTCCATAGCGATATAACGAAAATAAGGACCCTGTAGCATTTGAAAATAGCGCAATGAAAAGGAAGCACATTATCTGGAAACGGGAGCCGATGACTGGGACCGAGGACCGATGCCAGGAATTGATCCGGAATCGGAACTGGTAAAAAAGTGGGGGCGAGCCATCGTGAGTGTAAACATCAGTCAGCATAGCCGGTACGCGTGTTGAGAATGAGAATGTTTGCGTCGAGGTTCTCTGGGATGATCGGCCGGGTCCTTGGCCGTCGGCTCGCCGCCGCCGTCCGAGGGATTTGCTGGGCGTGGGCGGTGGTGGGTGGATTATTCCCACGGAACGGGCGATCCTCGGAGCTGGGAGGGCGCGTCACGCGGGATTGGGGGAAAGGGGTCGGAGGATCGGGCCCGAATGGTGTTTGCGCGCAGGCACCCATGTATGTCCATCCTCACGGGTCTTGTGTTTCGCTCTCGCGATAAGCCAAGCGCGCCGATCCGCCGTTACCGGAGGCTCTGCAGTGGTGGGAACTGCTTGTGGGGTGGGGAGGGTGGGTAGGCTCCTCGGATTCTGTCTCCGGAGGGCGAGGACCGTATGGATGGGAAAGTGTTCGGCACCAAGACCATTGCATTCAGAAGTCGGTGCCTAGTCAGGGTGGCCACTCTGTTGGAAATCCTTGAAATTAATGGAATATCAGGGAATAGGGCAGAAAATTAAAAAAAAAATTAATGTTATTTAATGTCAAAATCGAATGATGAGTCTCCCCATCCTCTCAATAATATTTTTGCAGTAGGTGAGCATTTGATTTGCAGCATGTCATTTAGGTGGTGCGCTGTAGTAGTTAAAATTCATTCTTTGTCTTGTGATTTTTCTCAATTTAATCTAAGGTCGAATGACCTGAAAATCGAAAAAGGAAATCGAATGACCTGCAGTTAATTTATGTCCCTAACATTGATGACTATTTCTTAAAATACGCATTATCAAATAGTCTGTAAAAGTCAGAATTCCTGCCAAATATTTTAGTGGTAACCGTACAGCTTTTCGGGTCCTGTTTGGCTTATGGGGTAAAAAATATCGCTGACGAAGTTATAGTCTGGAGCTCATGTTCTTCTTAATCCGCCAAAGGTGTACCCTCTATTAAAACTGTTTTTAGGTGATACCATCGCTTGGAATACCTTTAGTTTGACTCCCAACTTTCGATAGCGACGTAGTATTAGCACAGCGTGAACCAACCTACTTCAGGCAACATTTACCGTAGTTGCAGCGTCAGTGAAACAGAATTGATTTCAGCAAATATTTTGAACGGTGACTTGCCGGAACATAGCTATACGAGGAGATGATGTGTTGTTATTGCTATTTTCTCGCATCCTTACCGTAAAATACCCTATAGTTCGATGGCTGTGATGGAAGCTTGTGGAAGGAAGGCGCTGTCGAATCAATTGCTCGAGGGCGATGGGCTTGGCTCTGTGGAGGTCTTGGGTGGAGGCTGGAGTGGCAGATAAACGTGGCGGCTGTGTGGATTCCGAGCGGTGGTGAATAGTAAGCTCACGCGGAAACAAGTGTGCCGGATCTCTATGGAGCCTCACAGTTGTGCCTAGGAATAGATCTCCCGGCTGATAAGGAGTTTTTTCCCTCCATTGTCCCTTCCCATTCTGCTCGGAGTAACGGTAGCGGAACGGCTGGTGCATCAGTCTCCCACGCAGGGACTTGCGGTGTTCCATTCCCCTCAGCAGAGCGAGTTTTCAGTCATCTGTCGTCTCACACCGTGACTTTGTGTCGCGGTGGAAACTTCATTTTTTTCGGGGGCCCTTGTGAAAGCGGGCATTTCGTGATCCTAGCGGTCTTCTTGAGCTTTGCGTGCATTTGCGTGGGAGTTGTCCGCTCTTCTAAACGCTTTTCCGCTTTAAAAATGCCTACGGTATCGAAGTATGGTCCACACTGACTACTATCGTATCGTGAATTTTTAACTACATACTTAAATCCATTGAGGACACTTCGTTACTCTATCAGACCTTTTTATTCTTTTATTGTACTTCTCAGCGGTTTTTGTCTTATGTCACCTCCTTCGCGGTAGGTGATTTCGGCGATGGGAAAAGCGAATAATTGCGGCTGTGGCACTAAAATATTTCCACAATAGGAAATGTTCACAAAAATATTTACGAAAGTGCGTTCGTAATGAACAGATTCTTTATTTTATGGCAGGATCGTATTTAATGAAGATGGCGAACAGGTGCCAAATGGCGGCTTGTTCTTTTCTGGGAGCATAAATATAGCAATTATATAAACTCTATGCCTGGAAGCCTACGGCAACCGAATTTAATGATACCAAAGCAATAACGAAAATATGAACGGAATATTTCGGTTGTGCATTTTGTTGGTAGTTGGTAGGTATTTAATTTAATAGCGGCTTCTCGTTGAACCATTAATCCTGCCTTAAAATTCATACCTGAAAAAGTACCGATATGTCAGGGAGTAAGGCTGTCCAGTAATCTCTAGAACCTGGAAAACTCGATTAAATTACAATTTTTTACTCAGGATTGTATGTAAATTTTATTGAGGTTTGTGTGTGTCTCCAGCCTCTAGATAAACCATTTTATCAGTAATAGTTGAAAATTAAACGAGAAAAAAATTCCAGATGTAAAAATTACCTGGAAAATATAAAAATAAATTGAAACTCGCTGGACTCACTACAATTTTCGTAATGGTGACATACAAGGAAATACTTCCTGATTGCGCCGAAAAATGAGTAAGTTTCTCACAGCGGGCAATCCATTCTATGTGGAGACCTAGTCGAACGTAGTGGGAACGCAGTTACGGCTCCCTCCATCCGTATTGTAGCATCTAACTTTAAAAATATACGTGATCGAGCCAAAATATGTTAATATTTTTGGCATTTGATCATAATTTAGAAGGAAAACTGCCCTTAAAGGCTCTAAAAAGATGAATTGTTTGCATGAAATACCAAGAAAACTCGAGTTAAGAAATTGAGATTTGCAGAATACCCTGTCTAATAACCTTCGTATTTGGTACATGCAAGGGATGTTGATATGTGATACATAATGTTTACAGTGAGTGGTATGTTTCTTATTCGAATGCCGCGAAAGTTAATTCGTAATGGGTAGGCGTTTGATTTCATGGCAATGTTGCCACACAGGTGCGTAATTGCGCCTTCCATTCGGGCTCTGCATCGCCGGTGGGTGGGCGTGGGTTTATTTGCCTCGCGTCGAGGGGGGCGTGTTCAGGAAGTTGCACCGTGGCGTAAACGAGCCGCTTCCACGCCCAATTTGAGCGGCGCTCGAGAGGACGATTGCAATCCCCAAGGATCATCTCTTGAGTAACCTCTCGCCTTGACGGAACCCTCGCCCTGTTCCAGGACCTGCCGCCATCACAGTCGGATCCGTCCGTTTTCATCCTCGATTGCCTTCCCGCATTTAATGATATCCGATTATTCGCCTGAGTTCTCCTGCTCGTCAATGGTATTTTTTCGCGGAACGCTTGTCGCTTTCGTGTGCTCAGCGTTATCTCAGCTCAAGGATTAATTCGTATGGATTGGTTTCTCGCAGTTCACGTTAGATTGTCCTTCTCTTCGCCTTCTTTCAATACTAGGATGTGATGTTTTGAGCAAGTGACGGAAAGCTTCCTTTATTTTTTCTCTTAATTTAAATACGTGTAATTGTTGCCCAACCCGTTTAGAGTTTACAAGTTTCCTGTTTGGTGAGCCATTGAAAATGCTATTCGCCATTTAATGTTACATTTTACATCTTTAAAGGCCAGTACATTAGACATAATATTTATATTAGTAATTCATCCCAACCTGCATCTCGTGCGGTGGTTTTTAGTTCTGTTTTTCTATTCTAGAAGGTTTTCCTCTTCTTCGCTACCATTTTGTAAGTCAATTAGATATTTTGTTAATAAAATTTTCGTTATCACCTTTTTACTATTGTTATGCGAATTATATTTTATGTAACCTTTGTAGCTTTGGTTTCAATTTAAAACAGTTCCTGTTATCCTTAAATCTCTCAATTTCCTCATTTTGCCTCACATTGCGGTTATTGTTTTGTAGCTTGTATCATAGGCAGTATAACATTTTTTGGCAAAAGATATCTTTGGTCGTTCCCTTAAGGTTTGTTAGTCGCGGCCTTTTGTTTTCCCATTAAAATTCTTGTTCGAATCTTAATATTTACTCGCAAATTCTTTCATTGTATGTACGGGTATGGTCCGTCGTATTCTTAGGTTGTCTTTCGAGTTAGTTAATAGCCCCATACCCCTTACTCTTCTCTAATGATGAATACCTTTTATCTTTTGATGTTTCTTTGAATGATTTTCGGACTGGTGCAGTCACCCAAGCTCAATAATCTGAGGTTAATATGCTTACATTTAACTGCTTTTCACCTGATAATTGCGTCCAAAATGTTCGGCGGATTTTGTTATCTGTTGCTTTCTCCTCAAAATGTTTTTTTTTTGTTCGGGTGATCCCAATAATCTGTCCCAGTTTCATTTTACCTCGACGTGAGGGTTGTGTGATAAGTTCTAATTGGGTCTTAAGATTTAATCCTTTAATACGGGTGCTATCATGTACGTCTAATGATTGTAATTACCTTGTCAAACGGATCCTCTTATCCTATGCATAATATTTGCGTTTTAAAAGCCATCAACTGATTTGCTTGACTTCTCTCGCAGGACATCTTGTCTTCCTCATTGCGTAACATTCGCTGGATTGCGTCTCAAGGATTAGTCCATGAATGCAGAGCTATCGGTGTCGCCTTATGGTATTAACTACACTTGCTACTACTAGTAGCAGGGCTTAGTAGGGCTCTGATAACCGCTATCGTGGTCGACGGCCTCTTCTTTACAGGGATAGTAGCCGGAAGTATTAGTTTTACAAAATTCTTTTTTCTTTGTCGTCCTCCACCTTGAGATGATATTTTATGAGATGTGATCCTAAAATTTACTTCTTTCTGTTGTGCCAGTATGATTCTTCTCCCTTCGTTTTGTGAAGTCTGAACTGTCTCAACCTTTGTGCTACGTTTATGCCAACCATTTTTACTCGCCTCCTCCATTGTTTAGTATTTCACGTTTTTTCCTTGTACGTCTATTACTTTCTAATCTCCGTTTTCATTGTTTTTTTCTTGGAAATTCTTCGCCGTTTTGTATCTCATCCCTTCGTCGCAAATGCTTTTTAGCGTCTTCCTATGTGGTTTTCACCTCCTCTTTCCTTTTAATTTTCTTCACTCCACTCGTTCAGAACAAGGGAGTAGTAAGAGTCTTCTTGTGAGACAGCCAGAAATGTTCCTGTGAAGCTTTCGTAGAATTAACATTTTTGTTGAATTTATTTAATTCGTGGAAAACATTGAGTTTGGCTAGATTTGGCTATTTCTATACTGCTCCCTCGTATTTATCTGGTTTGTGTCTTCTGAACGTTTCTCTTGCGTAAATTCGAATGGCTGTTTTTATATTCACGATTAGAATCACAGTCAGTTGCACCTATTGCTCTCCATCCGTCCTTCTCTCACTTCCTCCAATGAACCATCGACCACCGAACCAACCACCGGACGAGGTAGCCGAGGAAAATGATTCCGATCATTGGTTCAGACCTCTTACTAATGATCTCTGTTGACTTCATGAATAATTTTGTTTTCCCCTCAGAAGAACCAAGCTTAAAATGAGAGCATTTGAGTTTGAGTGCTTGGCTATTAGTTTTTCACAATGGATGATGCAGTGGTCCGATAGGATTGTTGCCTAATATAGTTGTTAATATCCCATTTAATTGTTAAAGCAAAAAATGAGTAAGTTATCGGCAAACCCCAAAAAAAACTATTGTAAGCAATGCGATTTGCAGTATTGGTTTACCTATCACTCCTACTGTTTGACTCATTGCGTTTAACTATTTTCGTGAAGTTCATAATAACTTGGTTGTACCAGGTTAAAGAAATCTCGAACACGAAACTTTTGCTGCCTTTCTCACACTCTCGCATGATAAGTCTTAATTAACTAAAACCGTGTCCTGGGACGTTTTGTTTATCTAAACGTTCACCCCGTTGTTTTTTTTTTTTGCTGAACTGGGTAATCTGGGTAATGAAAACGTTGCCGTCTCGTTCGTGGCATTGAACTGAAACCTGCGGTGTCGCTATGATGACACAGTGTCGCGTCATCGCGTACTAATAGGCGGCTAGGCGACCTTGTGCGCTGTGCCCGATGGCGATCGGAACGCCTAAGAGGCACGCTCCCAGCCGCACCTCGGAAAGGAGTTTGTCTCTCCCTCCACCCACCCGCTCTAATTACTATGCATTTATATCAAGGTTATACGTCGGTTTGAAAGCCTCAACTCATATTATGGGACGGTGGAGGCCTGCGGTGTCACTTTGTGGCAGGAAGAGTTCGATCCTGGGACTTGGTGTTGATGGGTGCGCCTCACATTACTCATCGATATCCTCTCATGTCTTCCGCCTACGTGCTCTCTGTAAGGCTTAATAGGACGAATTACTCCCGCTATCTTCCCCATTGTCGTATTTTGTCTTCTTTCTTGCTGTATTACGTTTAAAACAAAGAAGTCATCTGGAATTGTTCTGGTTACGCAGAGTAGACCCTTAACAACTTACATTAAATTTGATGGTTTTATATCTAAGAAATATTCTTTGGTAAAATTTTCGAAATTGAGATGCAGGAAATGATCTCAAGGATCTACTCTAAATGCTCTGAAAATTTCAAGGCGATAGCGAAACTCAAGTGACAAAAAATCTAGCCGACCGATTGGGAGTGATGCACTCTCTTTACGCAGCTTCCGTCGTCACTGAACTGCTCGAAACAAATGATATTATCGTATTTTGTGTAAAAATGTTTGCATTCGCAGATGCAATTCGCTGGTGTCATGAAGCAGTAGGAGAAGTATGTGGACAATTCAGAGCTCGTTATTTTGAAGTAGGTAACGCGTTTGGAATCATTATGTGCCAACCGTAGCAGGCATGTGTATTTTCACTTGTGTGATTTTACTTCGGTTGCTGCATTCATTAGCCATTAAATAAGTGGTAAGGCACGTCGAGTGATGCGTTATCGCACGATTACGTTGCATTTATGAGGGAAGTTGAGGAAACAAAGGTTTACCAAAATGGAAACTAATGCTATATTTGATTGTGTGTGGTAATGACGGATAAGCAACTACAGTAATGTTCTTCGTGGCGTCACTACCTTGCGAATTGTTCTTCATTACTTATTAAACGAAATTTGTAGGTGTTAGTGGAATGGTAGTGCTCGTTTTAGCCCGCGACGACTCCACGCCGTAAACAGCATTGATTAATGGAGCTGGAGAAGTGGCTAGTCCTCATATTGTTTTAACTCGAGGTCATTGCATGGATATTTCCTGTGGGAGGTGTGATTCGGTGGTATTTGTTTCGTATCAATATTCCAGACGCGATTTAAATTTCGGAAACAAAGTTTCGAGGACAAGCTCGACGGGAAATTAAATGGCGACAAATGATTTCTCTCTTGTGCGCCTCCCAAAAAATGGCTGTTTCTCATTTGATTTTAGGCTCCAAGTACAACTGCCAAACAAGTTAACGCCTACGCTATGGTCGGTTCATCCTTTCTCTCCGTCTTGCCTCAACTCCTCCTATGAACCCAGTTAGACCTTTGGCGGCGTTTCCATCTTTTGTCTGTGGATCGCCTAGTACTTTGACTTTTAAATTAATTCACGTTTTCCCAAAGGTTGAAGACCTCTGCACTAGAATTTTAAGCAGAGACGTGTCGCTTGCAGATAGAATTTTTAGACGCCCAATCTTGCCAGTGTGGTTGGGAATTTATTCAATCTATAACCTCTATAATTTCAGTTTTTTCGGCGTACTTAACTTTTGCATCTTAATGTATTAATATCTCGTTAAACATGATAATTAAGCTGTTCGACTAATTCAATGGTAAGAGTAAGAATGTCTCTACGCGATGTTGAACGTAACTGTATTACTGATATTTTTTCCGAGGTTTATGAGACAGTTGATTATACTTACTATAAATTTGAGTGAGCAACACAACACATATTTATATGTTAATTTATTTAAAGTTAAGGTCGTAATAATCTTCTATTTATAATAATATCCTACGTAATACATATTTAAGGAATGATTTTCAGGTTTTTATATGAAATACAGTGGAATTTGGACAAAGTCAAATTCAGGCACGAATTTCTCAAAGACCAACATCTTAGGATCCCGCGTTGATTGTCACACCATTGTCAGCTGGAACATTTCGTGACGACCATGCATCCGCATTGAAACCCTGGATAAAGATATTCAGGATGCCTGGAAATTTTTTCTTTCTCGTTTAAGTTAGAAATGAGTTTATGTTTTCTTAATCATGTGATGTCTCTAAAGCTAAACCTGCGTAAACTCATTGGAAAAATCATTTTGACACTTCCGGGATTTTAGAGAAATCTACTGCTGTTAATTGAAAACAGAATTAGTAAAACTGTGGGTTATTATAATCGTTCACGCAGTTTTGAAGGTGGAGATGCGTAGTATTTTAAAAATTGTGAGGAGTTGGAATTGAGCTAGAAACAATCAATTAGTTACGGGCAGTTCCTCTGGGGAAGAAGTATTTAGTTTTCGTGATCCTTGCGTATGGATTTTTAATACTTGCGTGATGACAGAGTTAAGTTATTGAAAAGTATTTGTTCGACATCTCTAAATCTTTAAGCGGTTGCGTTTTTTTACGAGTGACAGTAATTTTTTTCATTTTGTTTCCAGTTGATTGCGATGTGACAATGTTGGTCTGAATTGGTTTCAAGAGTTTCCAATTTTCTCGTCGAAGTCGTGCTTAATGGCCCGGAATATTTTTCATTTTTTTATTCATGCCATTATTGCACGAAGACCGAGCTGAAGCATAGCTCTCCTTTGCTCATTCGTCTGGCCAATGGCGTTTGCAGGTGAAGTGCAGCGGTCGCCGGCCGTCAATTGTCTCCCAACCGGTCGGTCTCTTTCCACCTGGTGCCGCCAGGGTAGTGCGTCACTCGCTCCGCCACGCGTGTCTTTCATTGCTCCTTTGATCTCACGCGTGTGTGTTTCAGCATGCGTTGCTCCCCTCGAAGGCCGTTTCGGTGGTGAGGTAAACACGACACGATCAGCAAAAAAAGTATTCGTCTCATTGTGAGATGGCGGCTGTTGAATCGAAAATGAGTGTTGTGTCAAACAGCTTCCGCATCGACGCAATCCCTCTCTTTCAGATGCCGGAAATGTTTATGGTTGCGAGGGAAATAAGTGTGTATTTAGGAGGGTAGTCGGAAACTCAAACTGTACTAACGTCATCTTAATGAAAATTACAAAAAAATCTCTTCTTGTTGGACTTTGACTGACAATAGGCTTTCTGTGCCATAATTTCTGGTAATTTCGTTTGAAAATCCGAATTTGTGTTGACATTCTTTGGCATTATTTGTCCAGGCACGAGAAAATGTCGAATAGCTCAAGAATATGCTTGTCGTGGATGATCAGAAAAGGTTGATGCGACGCAATTGCTGCTCCAAATCCATACCGTTAATGGAGAACTTAGTATTCTATTGACTCATATCTAATCAAACCGTAACCCCAAAATCTTATATTTACTGGCGGCACTGAGGCATTTGGCTTAAGTGCATATTTTATTACTATTAATTGAGGAGTATTTTTGTGATCCGTTCCGTAGTAACCCAGGCGAGATGTATTAAAACGATAATGGCATAAATGATCGTATTGATGCATGCTCATAATGTCTTCTTCGATCATTCTCCTTAAACAGCAGAGGTCAAAGAGAAACAGGATGGAATTATTTCTTGTTTCAGGCGATTGACTGAGGGAATCGTTTTAGGCGGGTCGAAGAAATTATTGGGGTGGAGTGGAGAGAATGAATACTTGAATGAAAACTCACTTCCGTGCATCTGCTTCTCCTACGGCCATAATAGTAGGGAATGGGTTTCCTTTAGGGCCCTCATTCCAGGTCATTTTTAATGGCCCCGGGAGGGACAAAGACAAAAGATGACGAAAATGAAGACTTTGTCTCCAAACAATAGGTCGCTCCGAGCAGACAGTGGAACAAAGGTAACCTCCTCCTCGTTCGATTTATCGGCAGGAAACGTAGGCTGCCTCCTTTTTTCTCGTTCTGTCACAGTGCAACTTGTGGACGTTAAATTGCGTCATCATGAATTGATGTCGTTCTTTCATTTTAATATTTCTTTGAGGGGCATGCTTACGAAGGGGGGGGTCCAACCCGGCTTCCCCCGAAGTGAGGAAAATGAAGGACAATTTAAGTACCGTAGATGGAATTATTTTAGTCAGTGTCTCGCGAGGGCATGGCAAAGGCGTTCATCGATATTCAGTCATTTACAAGTCGTATCTTGGGCTGTCTTTTTTAAATGAGTTTACCTAACCCTACATTGTTTTTGGACCCCATTAAGATCCGCAATATTAAGTTTTTTCCAAGAGCTTCTAGCCTGGGTACGCGTGAGAGGTCTACTCGAGGAGCCGAAATCACCTTCCTAAATGGACGATCATTCCTGCTACATGTAATCATTACAGATGAGATTGCACACTCGTCACTTGATGGATTAAAAGTTTGATTTCAATCGCTCATGAAAAACCTCAGTGGGATATAACGAAAAATAAATGTTTTAGAAATAGGAATCATGTATAGAATTGTTGACACATAACGTATCCTAACGTGCATCAGCCATTTTATTTCCAATATTTCTTCAGCCCAGTTTCACTAAATTCTACGCGTCCGACAATATTACCTAAAAGGGGAATAACGGATGAAAACATTATTATTGCTCGGTGTATATATGAGTATTGTTAAAAAGAAATCTCACTGCTGACATGAGTAGAAATGTAAAATTTCTTTTAAATATTGCTTAGACACAGGCTAGTCAGAGAAAAGCGTGTTCTTCAGCATAATGACTGCTGGTAATTCTAAGATTGCAGACTCATTAACAAAGTTATTGAACAATTTTAAGTATAAATGTATTGAAATAGTTCAATAATCTGGAAAGTGTTAAGGATGCCCTTGCAAATCCTCAGAAAATACTGTTAAAATCATATTTCTGCTTTTCCATAGATCGCCTGTTTCATTGTCAAACTTTATTATCTTTGTGTTTCGAGCCTTTCTAGTTTTGCCTTCGATGGTTTCATATTTATATTGCTTACGTTGTACGTTCCGGCTTTGCTATGCTTGTAGAAGTTTCAATGCTAAAGTAGCTAAATTCTTTCCCATTAGATTAATTCCTCGCGTTGGAAAATAGGAATGAGATCTCGTTGTTTTTATTATCAACTTATGCTTAATCATTGTGTTGCAGAAATTTAATGACTATCCGGAAGGTTTTACCGGAAATCCCTCCTCCACATTGCTCCTTGCGTTTAGCATCCATTGGGATGATTGAAAAGGAATAGGGAAGTGAACTGCCGACGTCTTTGTAGACAGTGCTCCATTGTAATAGGGCTTTGCGAGGCATTGCGTCTCCATTAATGGGCCGTTCGTATTAGGGATGGTAGAGACTTTAAAAAAAGGCAAGGAAATTGTGGAGGTGGGATCGCCTCGCGCTCAATGAGTCGAGGGATTCATTCTTATCCTTCTTCTTTTTATTTTTTATATCTTCGCGTGTAAAATTAGAGCGTGCTCCGTGGAAAATTCGTAATCGATGCTGAAGATCGTTACGGTGGGAGCCATATTACCTCAAATCGCCACCCAATATCAACTCACTCACACGCATCCTCGCCTTAAAGGCTGGGTTGCCACCCACCAAGGAAGCTTGGCGAAACCCAGATAAACTTGGGAATTAGAAATAGCCGGAAAATATCGGTAGACCTCGCGTGTTATCGGGGAAATGTAATTTAGTTATATTTTTATTAAGTTACACTATCAGATAACTGCTGAATATTCTGTTATCAAGCGTCCTGTCAATCCTGAAATTACACTGTTTACTATAAATGCCGTTGGAAATTTCTTATAATTATTTCAAAATACATAGTAGTTCTAGTATATATCGCATTTAACGTAATCATTTCAATCGAGTGCCATGCTTTGTGAGAAAAATGTATAATGAACTGTAATAAATGATTTTTAGAGAATTTCGTAGTTAAGCCACTCATTTCTTGTAGCAAAAAAAATTATATGTATTCGTGAAGTATCCGGGAAATAAATGCAAATGTATGTACTCAAGAAGACCGGGGAAAACTGGGAATTTTATTTTGATAACAGATTCGCTTTGTGTGCCGATTGACCTTTAGTCCTGGCGTATTATGTTGTCATCCTGATGTACTGAAGGTTTTTAGGGGAAACCCTTGTCCACATTGACGGTCCTTAAAGGGACTCCGTCTTTTCCTTCGGCTTAGATTCGGCGGGCTTTCCCCCTGCCTCCACTTGAGGGATCCTCTCATCGCGAGTTGGCCCGTAGCGTGGGAGGGCGTTTTTCCGGTCGCTGCGCCATCAATCGGTAATCTTTCCGCTGCCGAGCAAACGCCCTTCATTGGTAATTTCTCGCTCGGATGGTTCTCGACCCCATACCTACTCCCAAACCTACGTTTCTTTTTTTCTTATGTTTTATCCTGGTGATTGAGGCAGGCGAATACTTAGCGGGTGGGTATAACTGTCGTAGATTTCCGCCGGGTTTGCATCTAGGAACTTTTTCGGATTTCTATTAATTTTTCTAGACAGTATTGCGCCATGCTAACTTACCGGAAGAAGAGCGTGATAGCCTAGCGGTTAGAGGGTTCGGATGCTGATTGAAGGGTCTTGGATTCTGATGTCGGACGAAGCCGTCGGACGCCTTCAAACAAAAAAACCTCGATTTGCGAGTTGGCCTGCCAGGAAAGAAGCCACCATCCCCTTTCCCTGAATTTGTTCCATGCACATGCCTTTGGCTTATTTCAGGGTGAGCTTTACCATCTTGGATGCCAATCATCCTTCGGCTCGAGTGTTCCTTCTTGCGAAAATGTCGAGAATAAAAATAGAGCGAAGCGGCGGTAATCATCAAAAGCGGGAAATTAGTAATGTCCCGTGTAAAAGTAAAATCGTGGATACAGTGGGAGGAATCAATAATTTTTAGCATTCCCTCACTGCTTCGGTGTTTCTTCCTGTCCCTTTGTCGGGGGCAACAGGCCCTGCGAATATTTATGCTTTGTTTTGTTCAGAGTTAAAGAATATCATTTCGGATTTGCGGTAGGGACCGTTTCATCATTGGAAAAACGCTCCATTCTTACTGAGCCACTACACCCTCCCCCTTTAGAAATTGAAGAATATTTATCAATCAACATCCATATTCTCCTCTAGTCGATCCGTATACTCCTTCGCCGGCCTCGGTGGCGGCGGGGTAAAGTCCTCGCCTGCTAAACAGGGGGTCGCGGGATCGAGTCCCTACTGGCTAAGTTATCCCTATCCAAGGCATGGTAGGTACTATAAGACTATCACGTAGCCCCTGTGTCGCTAGCGGCATGGTTGTTTGTGTACGTTAAACTGTTAACATATTAATTGTTAAAAGGCCGTATAGATTTATTTTCGGTGGTATGGAAATAAATAACCTCAATAGGCCTTTGGCGGTAGGCGTTAAAAAAAAACCTCCAAAATATGTACCTGCATACGTAATAAGGAAATTAAGGTGTATGTTGGGAGGATGATTTTACTGCGGCCTAACAAGTACGTTGTTCATGTAAGTTGTTCTTTTAGGGAAACACGAATTCCTCCCGTACCTCCCTATTCGTTCGGTAAAATATCGCTCATAAATGTACCGTTTTTGCTGTTCATGGGAATATGCAATTCTAAGATGTTTTTCTCAGTGTCACTCTGAAAGAATTCTTAGTTGTACAAGTACTCTAAGACCATCACGTAGCCTGTGTATCGTTAGCGACTAACTGCCTAAATCCTTTGAAAGCATGTGTTACGCCCTCTGTTGGCTCGTAGTAATTTTCGACGATTCTCGCCGTTTTCATTTGTATGAATACAATTAATACTCTCGGGGTACTTTCTCTAAATTATTCTAAATATGTTTTAAAATTCCAAGTTTTCCATGCTCCCCGATCGATCAATTCGTCCAAGGTATTTTTTTGCAAATTTCAGTACATATCGTCGTCGGCAACCCCGGTCGCAAGAGACCCACTACGCAGCCTGCCAGATTTAATACAAAACGGCTGTGCATCAGTATTTGAAAACAGCCGAGCTCTGCTACATTGAATACATCAAGGTAGCCTGTTTGTCGATGATGCATCTTTTGCGGTGTCACGGTGATATCAGTGACCGCATACGCCTGTTACCTATTCCCTTCTCCTTATTTCATTCCGCCCGCGCTATTCCGTAGAACTCCCTCATCCTGAGTATATTTCCCTCTGCGTGAACTCACGCTTGAACCCCGTCCACCCATATTTCACGGCGGCGGCCCCATTGCGGGCGTGTCTCCTCTCTCTCTCTCTATTCGTCCCTCCTCTCCTTACGTGTGTTTCTTTCTTCAATGGGCTCGCCCTCTCGCTTCGCGCGGAATTTCCTTTGTCATTATAACGCTGGCCAACTTATCATCCTCGCTTCGTGTTCCTTACCATTTCTCATCGGAAAAAATATGCGCGTACCCGACTCCTCCGAAGAGGTGGTTCGAAGCATGCCTGACTCCCTGGCCGCATATCCGCATTTAGCCTTCCGGGTGGGAATTTCATCCGCCTATAGCCATATCCTCCTTTTCCTTCTGTTTTCGTCAGGATTTTGAGAAGGGTATGGTGTCGGTGTAATTATTTTTTCTCCTCCCCAAGCGTGTGCTATTCGTTACGAGTTGAGACGTTTTGTATCTCTCGAAAGCGTGCTATTCCTGAATTTTATCTTCATCAGTATAAAAGCAAGCCTCACATGATACCGGTTCTTTTCGTTGTCTATTTGCTCACATTTCGCCGCATGGCAGAGAAGCGGGGTGAGGTATTGCAAGGCTTTTTACTACAGAAATTTTCTGTGCCTAAGCATCTCGCTTATTTTTCCGTGTTTTGGGGTTATTTGGCTTAGTATGCAGTGTTGTGTGTTGAAATAAAGCGTGTTTGAGCTTAACGTTGACTTCCGAGGACATCGGATTTCAAAATTTTTCTTGCCCAATGAAATCTTCTTTTATCATTAAAAATTAAATCTATGGTAGAATTTCTGCATTGTCAGCTGTTCTGAGTCATTCAAGCATTAAATTCCGAGCGTATATAGTGTACACTAAGGCGTAACCGTTTGGTAATAGATTATCGTTATCCATTCTTTTTGTAATGACTTTTTATAGTTTTTTTTATCCTCGATTTTTAGTTCATGCGTATCCATCCCGCGAGGGTTCTGGTCGTCAATTGAGTATTTAGTAGGCCCTGTCTCGGGTAGTTAGTAGAAACGA
The DNA here is from genome assembly GCF_921293095.1 of Ischnura elegans. Classification (NCBI taxonomy): domain Eukaryota; kingdom Metazoa; phylum Arthropoda; class Insecta; order Odonata; family Coenagrionidae; genus Ischnura; species Ischnura elegans. The sequence goes on along the minus strand of NC_060254.1, from coordinate 109,643,823 downwards.
GTGGTGCCGTAAACGTTATTGTGTAGGAGAGTTCCACCGCGTTATGTCCGGTGCGGTACCCTTTATCCTCGGCCTATAAGTCAGCGTGATGCAATGTTTCGGTGGGATAAAGTCTTCGCAAATCGCCCATCGTTCCTTACACTTCGTGTGGCCACCATATGTTCATCTCTATTAATGCCGGTGAGGCTGTGAAGGATGAGGTTTGAATGAAGATGGTAAAGCTCACCGCAAGCAAAATACGAGAGATACGCCATGTTTTTTTTAATGTTTTATTGCTTCTGGAATATGCTTTAAATTTTTGGGACCTTCGACGGAAAGAATCAATGAAGGGAAAATACAAAATACTGCGGAAAGCTTCATATTAAGTTAGTAACTGTTACGGTGGAGTAGGTATTGTCCAATAATTTATGGAGGGATTACGTTAGGAGTCGTTTGGGATTCGCAGGCTATTTTTCGCCTTAAGTTGTATAAAGCAGTAAGATTTGGACATATTTTAGTGAAACCGTTAGTATGTAAATCATGACGACGCACACTATTTGTGACGCCGGCGGCGGTAAATAAATCGTAAAATAAGGGATATGCATGGTGAAACACATTGTTGTTGTTAATGAGTGACACTGAAATCTTCATCACTCGTGTTGTTCGTCTTCTTTTTTTTCGTCGTACGCTCCAGCCCTGAGTGATGGCATTTTGGTCGTGACCGGTGTTGTTTGTCGATTAGCATCTGGAACCGGTATTTCGATAAACCTTGGTATTTTGGGCCTCATATGCATAAGTTTTATTTGGTGCAATTAGTCGTTGGTTGGTTTGGCCTTCTCGTCTCGTGCGCAGTGTGAAAAATAATTTCGGGTGGCCATCAAGGGAAAACTTTGATTGCCCGGAACGAGACGAAGCCGTCCGTTTGGCCGTGTCATGGGAATCATTTTTGTGCACCTATTCCATTCAAATAGGAACTCGGAAACTTTACACCTTATATATTCACCAGGTATTACGCGGGAGAGTAATTATGCGAGGGTTTGGAGCTTGTCTGAACGCCTGTAAATCCTGAGGGCTCAAGAGTTTGCTCAACTACGTAATCGATTCACATTCTATGAATTTGTGTTTTTGTCCACATTATAATGGAGTATTGGGGGGATTGGTAGTCTGTAGGTATACCGTGCGAATGTATTCTATTCACTGTTAGTGGCGGATCCAGAAAGGGGCTTTCCTTCCTCCCCCCTCCCACTCCGCTGGGGTATCCTTTTTTACACTAGATAACATGGTAATTTTGTTCAGCTGTCGATTATACTGGAGAGAAGAGACACAAAAACCCAAAAGCCCCTCAACTAGCCCCCCCCCCCCCCCTTGGCTCTATCCTGCATCCTCCACTGTTAACTATTAATTAACAACATTGGCATCTTCATATATATACATCTATCCGTTCTACTGAGTGCTGCTCTTATTTCATAGTTTCTGTCGCACCTTGGATTTTAGTGCGGTACTTCCATGTATTTGGGGGATATTTCCTGCCAGTTTAAATCACTGTATGATAATGTCACTCCCAAAGGCATCTGTTCTTTAAAAACGGAAGTCGTTTCAAAGATCCAACATAATAAATCACAAATATTTCGACGTATCTTTGAAGGATGGTTTTGTTGCTAGTGAGAACTATTGTTAACGTCGAGGACTCGAAACTGAGTTGCTCCGGCTTGAATCTCCAGTGATAAATTAGCGAACAAGGTCATGTGTCTTCAAAAGTAGAATCGAATACCGTCGCCCTTCTGAAATAGGTACGGCATCTAACTGAATAAATATTTTCCAGTACGAGATTGAAGTTCTTCATTAACCCTATCGTTAACCTCCTCACCTAGCCAATGATGCCGAACTTACTCCGCGCGAACGGGGATTAGCGAGCCAGGTTCCCTTTGATGAATTTTGACGTTAATGGCTCGGTGCAGCGGGCGTTGCTTGGGTGCTCGCGTTGAGAGACCGCACCATGATCACGGAGTTCAGTCAATGTGGCGCCCCCTTGGCCTAATTGCCTTCACCAGCGCCTTCATTGTTTCCCTACAGCGTTCCCGTTTGGTTTTTGCGTACCCATTCAAGGGTCAGGCCATGTGCATGTCGCAAGATTTCCCGACGCGCTGGAAAATGTTCTGTGGTTTGTTCGCGTTTTGTTCGCCTCCCATCCCAATCGACATTAGGTCTTTCAAGGCTAGATGCGTTTCTAAGACTAAATATTGTAGCCGGCGTTCCACCGAAAATCATTGCCTTCTGAAAATCCTTGCACCGAAAATCATTGCATTTCTTGAAGATCTTCAAACGTCACACCTTCACTTCACCAGACATCCTATTCTAGGAGTTCCATGAGATTTTTCTTAGGAGCTCGTAAATACATACCTTCTCCAAGGATATCTTTTAAGTTTTTGAATAGTTGTTTTGAAATTGCTTAAATGGTATCGTGTGGTGTCGTGGTAGTCAGTTCATTTAGCTCCTGGTCTAAGGGTTTCGAGTTCAAATCCATATTGATTCCTTTGCACTATGCTTTCAAAAATTTGATTAGGAACGGAACTGTCTCTGTCATCGGCTATCCAAAATATCGGTTTATCTCTGAGTAAGAAAAAAATCAAATAGGATATTAGATGTAGAAAAAGAAGTGAAATTTGTGAATTATTTTCCGTATGAAAACAAGTTGTCATTTGAGAAGTAGTAAAAAGCCATAAATACGAAGCAACCGTGTGACGTCTAAGATTGATGCTAATATTTAGACTGAAAACCTCTAAGGTGAAATACAATTGTCTCCCCGAACGTAGGGATTGCGTTCGGAAAGGTAGGCGAATTTGCGTTCGAGTTTTACATACGATTAGTTTGCAGTACCTGACTTAATGACCCAATCACTATTACGCTTTTCCGGAAAAACGCATAAATGTGCAGCACCGTGTAGCATTCGCTGTCTCTGGAAATTCGAATCCGCGTTTGGGGAATTTTTCTTTGTACGCATTGACGTACATGTTTACATGCTTAATTGGAGCCTTGGGCGTTTTGCGGATTTTTATATGCTCATAGAGCCTAATCAAGAGCGGTTTGCGCTGAGGAAAATTGCATCCTTCCGATGTATGGAGGATCGTCGGGGTAGCGTTTCGCTGAATTCGCGTAGCGATCGTGCGAGTGTTCCTGGAGGAGGCAATCCTACAGGCGAACGGATGTCGGGGAAGAAAACTTGTAGTCACGGCCCCATCGTGAGTATGTTTTCAACTATAATCGATCTTGAAGAATAGCGAAGAGATATTTTCGTCGTTTCAAGGTTCGTCGGTGTCGACATCGAATGGACGCTTAAGTCATGAAGGAATTAAGGACATAATTGCTGTCCGCGTTACAGATCGATGCTTAACCATAACTCTTCCTTGGTTACGCTATTCTTACTTTTTTGGTTGCTACGGTCTTCTTTTGTTAATCATAATGGTATCCGTAGCGACACGATAACTCTCCCCCTCACGTCATACGAGGCCGCACCGTAAAAGCCATTGTGCGGTACTCAGGTCGTTAATTCTTTTGCGTTGGAGGTCGAAGATGTCAACGCTAATGCCTTTTCCTGACAGTTCATGTTTTTGCTTCATAATTGATGGACACTAAATTGAGAAATGCTTCAATGATGAGGGGAACGAGTTGAAAATCTAACCCAGTTACCTAATACCACTATTAAGGCCTAATTTTCACATTGTATTTACCCACAGGTGATGCCTTGTTTTACTCTCGAAAGCATATATCTATCCTGAGATCACGTTTACCCATTTGGTTTCGTACAAACATGTCGCGCTACATGACTTGCTCAATCTTTTGGACGGCATTGAAGTGGTGTCCTCCTTGGCTAGTTGTTGTCCATATTTTAGCAAGACTGGTTTTAAATTTGTCTCTACGAAGTATGGAAAATTTTAAAGATATACTTCTCTCAACCTATGTCCAATTTAAATACTAAATGGGCATCAATTTCTCAGCAAACTTAGTATAAATCGATAGGTTCATTTTTGGATTTTGCGGAACTCTTTATAATGTTCGTTAATCTCTGTACAATAATCGTTTAATGAGTAAATGTGTGGATTTATTGTTATGCGTTTAATTTTTTTGGTTGTCTTCGTTGAATGCAGTTATGATCGATCTTATCTTGTGCTTGTTTGGTTATTTTACTTAAAACATTGGTTACTGTAGTGACATGTTCGGGTGAAGTGTATGTAAAAAAGAGTTACTTTTGAATTTTCCCGCGTCAATATTTAAAATGGTCTACGTTTCTTCTGCTCTTCTGAAGTCCTCGTCAGGGCTAATAATCTCGCATATGTTTTGAACTTATGTATTAGCTCTCATATGTTCTAGATCTTAAGATATTGCTTTCAGCTGCCTACGTTTATTTAATCGAGGATGAAAAGAGTGCGCCCTACATGGACTAACTAAATTCAAAATGATAGAATTTGAGTTTTCACACAATGTGATACGCTGAAACGCGTCGTACGATAATAAATACTGTGCACATACACAAAGTTTTTCATTTATCATTGCAATATGTTCCACAACATCTCGCCGAACACCGTTGAATAGTTGTGTGGTGCTGAAATCTTAGTCCTTGCCCGCCGGAAACACAAAGGATTACATTCCGGAAAGTAAGTTCTTTAAGGGTTAATATATCGTAACTCGTCGTGATGCTGTTGCGGATTTTTTTTTTGCTATTTCAAAACTTCACAATGGCTCCGCCTCTGGCATTCATATCGAATGTGATGAAGGGTGAGGTGATAAGGCTTATCCTCCTTTCCGCGTCCCCAAACAAGAAGCTCAATTCATTTGATAATATTTGCTCGTTGGTGACGTATTATGCTGATATGTCGTGGAGGAAACTCGCGCCAATAACGCCACTCCAAGCCTTCACTTTCTAACTGATTGTCTGCTAAGTTGTTCGACTTCACCATCTCAGTGGGTAATGACTGTCTTCTTTTGTTAGCCGTTTGTCTATGTTGGCCGTAGAAATTAATTCTCACGACTGGTTGCTGAAGTTGATCGACGTAGTGTTAGGTTTGGGCAGCAATTGTAATTCCTCTCTCGTAAGCTTATGGAAATAGAAGGAGCAGAGTATATTTCTCTACTTTTTTGTATCTAAAATCGAAGGATTTCTTTACATGTCGTGAAGTTCACATTGTAAACATGTTTGACCCTTGTGAGTTCGCACTTCGGGAGTAACATTCGCGTTACTGATAAAGTAGTATTAATTTTCACTGTCACAAAATTTTTACCTAAAATCAATATATAGCCCGGAATATCCCTTTTGCCCTTATTAAGTTCTTTCATCATTGGGTATGTTTGATGTTGTATGTATGTATATTCCGACATTTTACAGGAAGACGATAATTTTTACTAATATTTTGCTAAATTTTCAATTTGCGTAGGTTAAGAGTGAAATTTGCGTTATGAAACTTAAACTGAAAGCTGTGAAAAAGGAAAGATACTCTCGAATCAAATACCAGCTCAATAAATTAACATTAAAGTACAACGATTGAATTATCCATATTCTTTGTGCCCTAATTTTTTATTTTTAACCTCCGTGGATGTCGTGTAATGTGGCAAAAAATTAATTATACTCGGTAATAGTATTTGTATTGAATCTCGTAGTTGCGAACCTTGACGCGTTAAAAAAAAGTTTCTGGAGGCCTTTCGTCTGAGCGTTGCGATTAGGTTTCATTCGTGACATGAATAATTCCGTTTTTTCCCGCTGTAAAGGGGAAATCCGGGCGCTCTGTGAAGATGCTCGTACCCGTGGCTTTGCCCTCCTTTGTTCCCTCCGAGTTCTAGATGCGCGAGTACATATTTCTTCCGCATGCGTTTTTCTCAGCCATTCCCCTCCTCTTCTTCCTCAGCAGTGCACAACTCGAGTTGGCGGACGCTATCGGAGCCTGTATGACCGAGGCGGCACAGATCAAGCCGATGTTCGGCGGCTAGTGGTTGGGATTCCATCCACCTGGCATTCCCTCTCCTCTGTGAGGCTCTCCTCTTGCCGCCGAGAATTCCTCTCGCCCAAGTATTTCGCGAGAATGCACAAGTTCAAAAGGGATATTCCGGGCGGCGGAATCTCATGCCTCCGACAGGGAGAGGTCACGGTTAGGGCTTACCGGTATTCGAAAGTCAGTGTCGTAGTTGGATAGAACTTTCCAATTTCAGGTAACGGTATTATGAGGCGGATTGTGTTGATGAGAAAAGTAGGAGTTTCATATAACAAAAGGAAATAGTTCTGACTTCGCTTTGTTGGAGGATTATACATTCGTGATGACGCAATCACTCTTACGTAATAGTCAATAGTCCTCATATACTTACTATACAATCCAATCTGGATATCGGCTACGTAATGCTATTTTTATCGACTAAAAACGGCGCGAATATGTCGAAACCTGGCTCGGTGTTTGTATTAAGTAATGGTGGTCTATAAACTACGTTTACATTGTAGAAAACCGCTGGATTTATCTGTTATTACTAGTTAATCATAATACGTCGCAGTTGCAACGTATCCAGATCAAAGGGATGGTATGAGCGAGAATATTGAGTATTAAATGACTAAGTATTAAATGAGGTATGGTAATACTTGGTTCTCTAGTTTAAATTCAATAGTGATTTTCCATTGTGTTTAATTAAAATTTCTTCACGCTTTACAAGGTACTTCTTAAGCTTCCGGTATCCTATCTGAATTCCTTCCTTATTCCTCCTCTCTGTAGCTACCTTCCCGACCCCTACTTCAACACGTTATCGTGCAGACTCAGTCTCGAGTGCGTAAATATGATTTATGCTTATCGCATTTCAAGACAGGTACGCGTAATCATTCATCGCATTATCGCATTCGAAAAAAATCTCAATTTGTTTTCCCTATTGCTCATTTTCTTCACCTGCTTGATTGATCACAAGTGCTGTGTCCGAAAGGCAATATTTTGAGTGATGCCTTAGGCGCCGGGTTTTTTGGTCGATTTACGAGTTTTCAGCATATTTTTTCTGTTAACCATTCACACGTATCATGTAGTTATGGATTCAGTTGAATAATATTTAAAGTCATCGTTATATTGCGAACAGATGAAGACGTTGGCTGCATTTTCCGGGTTTCACCGCGTCGTGGTTGCGTTGGTGACAACAGTTTCTTCTGCATTCCAGCAGGCGTCTTCAGGTCGAAGTGATTATGCCGTGTTTTGGCCGCCGTTATATAGGCAGCCCAGTGGTGTCAGGGCGAACCTACACCACTGGGCTGCCTATATAACGGCGGCCAAAACACGGCATAATCACTTCGACCTGAAGACGCCTGCTGGAATGCAGGAGAAACTGTTGTCACCAACGCAACCACGACGCGGTGAAACCCGCAAAATGCAGCCTACATTACCAGCGCACCGCGGAAGCCTTCGCACCAGATGAAGACGTTGTTGCCACAAACATTTCCATGGTTGGGAGATGTTCGCGGGAAACATTCAATAATACACGAAAAAATTTCCCGGTTGGCGGGAGTTACTTGTCGTCTTTAAAGCACAGGCGGCGGTAAATATTAGCCGATTTTTGGAAAAAGAAATAGTTTCCACGCCCTGATATCAGTGTAAACTTTTCTGATGGGGATGAATTTGATTTGGGAAATAGCCTTTGTTTGTCTCAGCCTATTTCCTAGCTATTATTTCTTGCGGACCACGCCTCTAGTCGATCCACTCTAGTTCTAGGGAATCGAGAGCGCCATGTTTCTCCGTTTCCTTTCCAACCGTATGGCCAATCCATCGTAGTGTGTGGGCGGTGTCCCTTTCTCTCGAGAATACGCGCGTACATCTTGCTTTCCGTTCGCTCTGTTGCTTTGGATTCCCGCGCCAATGATGCGTTCCTCCTCACTTGGAGGGCGCTCCAATTCTTTCTTCCCTTCCAAGTGGTCGCTGCGAGCTCTGCTCCCTCGTCCTACCGTCACTCTCATGTCTTTGCTCTACCCGCACCTTCCCCATTCATTGTCCTCCCCTAAGCCCCTTGTTCACCGTTCCGAGCGGACCCAATCCCATTGTGACCCATCCTATCCGAGTGCTGTCGTGTCTTTTCTTATCCTATTATCGGAGGAAGTCGGCGCCTCTTTCTTTCTGTGGAGTGTAAGGGGGTATCTTTGGGAGCAAATTTTCTTCCAGCTCTTCATTACGGGGTGGGGTCAAGTTTGCCCATTTGCCTGTGAGTGGAAGTTGACGAGGGAGTTCGCAGCCCGTTGCGTTAGGACAAACTAGTGCGGGTTCTTTCTTCGGGACAGAGATCGTTATCGCAACGCTTTTTTTATAAACGCGTTGGAACTATGAAAAGGGAAGTGAATACATTTTAGATATTATTTGTTGAAAATTTTCCGTGACATAGTGTTCAGGAAAAATCTTTCGTAATTTGCTTTTGTGCTTTATTGATTTGCTTTATTGATTATGAAACGATAACCTGTATAAAGTGGTGTCTATTTATTTGATACGTTGTTTCCCTGTCGCTTTGCATTAAATAAATATTTCATTGATAGCAGTGAAAGGAGGAGAATGAAGATCTTTCCTCCAGTGGAACCTTTCATTGTGGAACGTCTTGAACCCATTACCCTTTTTCTATCGTATGTAATTCCTGTCGTGCAATTTCACCAAACCAGTGAATTGAATGAATGAATTGTAATATAATATACAGTAAAAACAATGTGATTATCTTTTCCTTTTCCCCAGTGTTTACTTTAAGGAAGTCACTTTCTAGTCACATTATCCATTACTTTAAAATAAGAAAAACGTTTAAAAATGTATCGACCGTATGTAGAAAAGGGAAGGGTTCCTCATTGTTTTGAGTAAATACATTACTGTAACTCGGTATTTCTAGGACATGCAAATATTTGTTGAAACTCTGATGATGACTACGAAAATTCAATCCATGAAATTAGCATAATTTCCCTTTCCCAGAATCTGCGACCCTTATCCAACACTACATGTTTTCCAGCTTTGTCTTTCGTCATACATATACTCCCCTTTACTTCATTCACTTATTCAACCCGAAGTTTGATTTGGATAGGTGAGGGTAGAGGTCTTAACCACACGCGATAATATCATGGATATATATAAATATATATACATATGTATGGTATGAGGGTAGTAGTTCCTATCCTTGAGCCACGTCGGACTTCCAGGGCTTGATTTGGGGTTGTCATTTGGCTTCATCCAGGAATTGAATTCGGAACACTAGCAGCCAAGCGCTCTATCCTATCCACTGTCTACCGACTTACCCTTGAAGATGACAAAATTTGTTGAAACCCAGTTTTTGAATGCAAAAATTATTTAAAGCGAACTGTGCAATATTCCTCTTCCCTACAACTTCACGCCCTTATGGAACGATGCCAATTTCCTGCGTTGCTTTTCTCCTTTCTTTCCGTGGGCTGACTTTCCCTTAGTTCGTTCAGTTCCCCTGTCTGCCTTTTCTCGCTCCCCGAATCTTTCCACTACAGCTCTTTATCCAATTACCTCCTGCCTTCCCATCTTTTCCGTCGCTGTAGCCCCTTCCCTTTCCTTCCCGCTCCTTTCCCAAACTCATTCATTCCCTCCACTGCACACTCCACTTCGTCCTCTTCCTCACCATTCGCTACCGTCCCTCGTGCTGGCGGTGACCATCTACGCTCGCTCTTTTCTCCTGGACCGACCTCAAGAAACTTAGTTCATTCCTCGGTTGCATTTCGTCTATTGAAAGTGGATCGTTGCTTATATTACCTTCGACTTTGATCTTTGCTGATGTTACTCCTGAACTTGAGGTGTGATTGCTTAATTTCCGATTCTATTTTCCTTGTTGCGATAAGCAAAAGGCGGTCTTCTTTGTGTCCAATGTTATTATCCCTCCAAATTTAAAACGAAATTAGGTCGAATGGAACAGACCGCGGAAGGGATGCGATGTTTCAAAGCTATTTCCTCCCTCACCGGACGAATAACGACTGTGAGTGACCGCTTTGATCTGCTCACTTAATATCCTACCTTCACCGTTATGTTTTATGGAACCCATCTGTCCTCTCCCTGACCAGCGTAAATACTTCCTTGTACTGATGTTGGATTGCCGCATGGGGAAATAAAAAATCTGATATAATGTTGAAGGAAGATATCGCAGAGATAAAACACTTTGCACTCTGGAATGCTATTGACGTCGATTAGATAGGTTGCTTTTATTTTTAATTTGTTGCTTGGAATAAAATGTTTTAAATGACTTTTGAAGTAAATGCTTATTTTTGTCGGTCTTGTCTGCTTATAGTTATTCATAAAATATATTCAAGAAATTGATAAGTTGACAGCTCTAAGCATATGTTTTTACGTTGTAATAATATTCTGTTAATGTCAGATTTTTCATAGTGTATTTTTCTAAAGTTATTGTGTTATTGAAAAACTTTTTGTCACAATATTCATATTATGCTTTATAAAAGGCGGTCTTTTTTGTACTCAATGTTGTTATTCCTTCAAATTTTTAACTAATTCAGGTGTTGTCATTGAGCACATTTGGTATCTAAAAGTCGCTTCTACCTGACGAATCACGACTGGTTGCAGCTGGTCTCTCAGCATCGAAATTACCGTTGTATTTTAAGGAAACATTTTTGGCTTTCACGGAGATAAGGCTTTTCAACAGTCAGAGATACGAGGATATTTTCCATCGATAAAAATCCAATTTTTGTCAATGAGGTGGAAAGTATTGATCCACGGTTTGGCAAAGCTGGAAATAGCTTTCGCTCGTGGTCTTGGCGTTCTCTGATGCGATTGTGGAAGCCATTTTTATTTTTGTTGAGTTTTCACCCTGTAAGTTAAGTAAAGTCAATTAAATAAATCAAATAAATGGGTGGGTGGGCAAAGGAAAGAACGTTATGAAACGAAGGACCTTTAAGAATGTACCATTTTTCAATGAGGCGCAGGCGATATTTATGGGCGCCTGTGTGTCTTTTTGGGTGATATTATCTTGAGTGGTTCAATTCATGTGAGAATAATACAAAAAATCCCTGAAATTACCTATGTAGTGTAAATTCTATATCATGTCCACGTATTTCATTGTTTTTTGTGTTTTTTATGCGTTATCTGTGAGAGAACAAATAAGGGTGGCGAAACTTGGTGTTACAGACTTACCGCCGTAATCATATGGCTATGAATGTGTGTGGGAATATTTCACCAGTGGTTTCAGACACAAGTAGGACCGAAGAATCCTTGCTGAAGCCCTCGGCCACCCCTCCGAAAAAAACTTGTAGTTATTGTTGGACCTGGGAAAGGAACTGGTCTCCAGGTAGTGAATGCATTCAATTCACGTACCTGTGGCGTAGTCTGAGGTGAGCTCTACCCTCCCTCACCTATTCACTGAATCACTGAGTGAGAGCGAGTGATTTTTATATGTATTTGTTGAGGGGGAAGGTATGGGAAAATTCTTGTCAGCAAAAGATTGAAGGGGTTAAAAAATCACCGAAAACTTCACGTAGTTATTTCCATTCTTCTTGAAACTCCATGACGTGTCAACCACGCGCATTTTTTTCATCTTGCTCTTTGGGATGTCGCAGGTGGGTCGCCGCATCCCTTTTCCGCTCTCTTCCCTGCTCTCCATCTTCCGCACCCCTCACGGTCACATTCGGACGCGAGGAGTCCCCGAACCAGAAGGTTTTCGTTGAGGAGGGCTTGGGCTCTTGGTGTTCCTTATGGGTCCCGTGGGAAATCCATGTGGATATGGAAAAAATGAGGTTGTAGGGTCTCCCCCGTTGAGGGGCAACTTATTATTGCAGCATCTCACTCGTGTCTTATGTGAGAGGAAAATAAACTTGCCGAACCTTCTTTCCCCCTCACAACTCGAACGAACCTATGATTTGACTTAATTTTAGCGGGTGTTTTTGTTGCCGCATGCGTCCTCGCTCTGTCGTTTTTATAGCCATCTGGAAGTGGTGAGGATATACTGCAATATTTATTCACTTCTTTCCTATTGCATCAAATTGCTACTACCGAAATTTTCCTGTTCTGTAATTTGCTGTTGTATTTAAGTGCTAGGCGTTGTTAGTTTGAGATAAATTGGGCGTATGTGATGCTGCTTTAGTTGCTCCTTCTCTTACGATACAGATGCGTGAATTTCCTAAGCATCATCTTGGCTTTTCTGATGCTATTTGTATAAATTGGGCCAATAGCGTTTTTTGTCTAATATGCGTCATTATTTATTGATAATTGAACATTCATAATCATTTAAAAAAATTTTAATGTCTCATTAAATTACTTTTTCATTATACAATAATATTCAAATTGATGATAAATACTAATAATGTGTAACGATAAACAAGTTATGAACTAATGAGAATTTCTTTTCTTTTTAGGTAAGCTTTCTCCCCGTCTCGTGTGAATGAGAATGTATCTAGTGGTGAGTAAATAATAATAAAAATTGTTCCTAAAAACACAATGTCCACTTCCCGTGTGTGTAGTGTCCCCCATTTTTCGTGGCACGTCGTATATTTTTGTAGCCGTTTGAAGTACATTTAGGCATGGAAGGGTTTCAGAATGATAATTTCTGTGAATTGAACGTATGCAAATGCGCAAGGATTTGAAATCGTGACTAAGATTTTGAATTTACTTATGCTATCAAGATTCTGAGAGTAACTCAATAACTTTCTGGTTAAAGTGAGTTCATTCCCTCGGAAACGTATTTGCATGGATGCGTTGTGAAAGTAAGTAATTTCAAATTCGGCCGCAATTAGAGCAAAGCCCGTAAGTTTCGTCTCTTTTAGGTGAAATACGTTGGCTATCCCGGAAATAAATGTGTTTTTCGGGATATTGCTGGCGCTAGTGTGCCCATGAGAGGTCCCTTGGTGTCAAGCTAGTGATTGAGTACATAATAACTCATATTTCACCCCGACTGAGAAAGTGGGATAGGAGCTCGTGAAAAATGAAAGAATTTCTCTTTCGTAGTTTCACTGAGGACGTGCAACCGTTTCCTTGACAAGTGGCGCGTGTAAATGGAAACAAAGGCGCACGGTGGCGTGGAAGGAGGGCTCTTTTCTTGCGTGGTGGCCATTTTCTCCTCTTCCTCTCTGAGAGAGATTGTTTCTAATGGGCTTTGCCTGCGTTAAGAATTCCGAATCAAACCGTGTGTGTGTGTGGCTCTCGCGGATTCGCGCATTTTACGCGCGGCGCTTATTTTTCAGCTGGTATGCGATTTTTTGTTTTCCTCGAGAGGTACATGATTTTTTCCATTTACTCTCAATACCCAGGTTCGATTAAGAAAAATTATAGTTAGCACTTATGCTTTTAGATGTGTAAAGCTCCTAATAACTGCGGAATGATCTCAAACGGGGTTTCAGGATATTCTCTCGGAGCTTATCACTTTTCGAGAATATGTGATGAGAAATCACGTGTATTGTCACAATTTGCACTATCGTGTTTCACTTCATGAACTCTGCAATTTGTGCTATAGAAGTGTGATTATGGTTTGAGACGTAAATGTTAACGGTATCCATGTTTTAAGAGCAAAGAGCAGTTTTTATTCAATGCGTTGTTATCTACTGTACTCTTATAAATCGATTATTTACTAATGGCTAAAGACTAAGCCTCATCTCCAGGCTTGCATTTTTAATGCTCTTATGCAACTACGTGGAACGTTATAACGTATCTCACATGAATGTTAACGGCATAAATCGAAGACCCTGTGTGAATCGAACTATTTTCACGTCCTCTGCGAGTTTTATATTTGCTTATTGTCATCCTATCATAATGCGAAATTGTTTTGATTATATTTGGCTTACGCATTTTACCGTAGAGTTTGCTTAGCCAATGTATGTATGTTACATGCTGTTCCCTCTGCTCGTTTTGAAATAGCAAATACTTTCCATGGGGATATACCCTCGCAAGCATATTATCCAGGGTCTTCGTTTTTGGCGTGTGAGGGGTGCGACCCCCCGCAGGGTGATGGGGGCAGGCAACCGTGGCCGATTGTTGTCGATGAGGGTTTGGAGTGAGTCTGGCAGTGGCTTGCGTTTTCCTTTCCAGTTCAGTTTCAGCTTCTCCTTGGCGAGGGGATGTTGGTTCCCCGGGGCGATTGAGATAAGGAGCAAGGGTCTTAGCGTCCTGCCCTGTGTCTGCGCATAGGGATGGGAACTAATTCGGCAGTGGCAAGCGCAAGGCATGCGTATGTACTTCATGGCAAAATTTGTCCCTTCTAAACAACATTGAGGGGAGCGTGTTCGCCTTGTGGGTAGAGAGCATGCCTGCTGATCGGGGGGTCCCCGGTTCAATCCCCCGAAATCAAAGCCTTCGCCTACCGCCTTACAAAATATTCGAAGTATGGGAAATGAACTGCCCCGGAATGTATGAAATTTACACGCCTGTGGGTAAATAGCGGTTAACTCTAACCTAATCAATCCAGAGTCCACCTTTATGGTTGGATCGCTGAGTGATTGAAATGGTATCAATACGTGTACATGATACACTTTGAGTCCCCTCTTGCGTGTTTTGCTGAGGGCGAGTATTTCTCCTCAACTGGCCTTAACATAAACGTAGGTAATACCACTGGAAGGTATTAACATTTAAAGAATCGCGTCATCAACAAAAATATATTTTGTTTCTACATTGTTAGATTGCCTGTCGCTGTCTTATCAAAGACGAATCTAGGTGAAGTCTTCGGTTTATTTATTATTTTGTATTGAGTCACCGTGATCCCTTAGCCTTCCTGTGATTGGTTTGACAAAGCTCTCCATCCTATAACCTAATCACCGACATACTTCGAGTGCTGACTCTGCCTTCTTCAAGAGCCAATCTTCATCATCTCTCTCGCTGGTGTGGAACCCAATGAGACTCTAATAGTAGCGTCCTCCGAGAAAATGTTAAATCTTATGGATTATCCTGTATCTTTCACACTCATCTGTATCGTCACCGTCATTTCGACAGCTTTACCTGCTGCTGTTTACGTAACAATGTTTTAGTCGTTTACTCTTCTCTTCAGCGTACTTTTCTCTTGTATTTGCCTCATTTATTTTCATCGATTTGTTTCTCATTCTCCCTGTGGATGCGTGGTCCAATCCCGACAGGACGACGCTGGGCTGGGTGACAATATTAAGGGTACGATTACCGCTAGCTGCTCTCCCCCCACCCGCCTCTTTTATTGGCCTGCCAGGAGAGGTCTTGCACATGCCAGCTGAAATTCAAGCAATTATTTTGCTTCTTTCTCCATGGGTTTCATTGAGCCCCAATTTTAGTTTCTACAGCCTCTCTGTGCCGCCCTCTTTCATTTTGTGCATGTGGATTTATTTTTTCCGATTTCGTTCCCTCCCTTGCTCCTAATAGTGCCTACTCCCAGCAGGTGTGCCAATTTTTTTGGACGTGTCATAGAATGGTCCAGTGAAGAGCCGCCGTGCCGCATGGCTATGATCTGTCCTCCTCGTTAACCTATGCGAGTGCGACACCGGCAAGCCGCATCAAGGGAACTGTGGAGAGACTGGCCTGTAGGCAGGAAGGGGAATCATAGGGGCGGGAGGCACGCTCTCCCCCCCACTCCACTCTCCTCTCCTTCCCCCTCGTTTTTCGCCCTCCCTCTGCCTGCCATTGCCTTCTCGCTATCCGGCCGCCTGCTCCGTAACAGTCGAGCAGCCGGCTCTGCTGCGAGAGGTTATCAGACGCCGTCGGAATACGGCCATTCCCGATCTCAACTCGTGCTCCACGTGTGTTCACCATTTCGGACTCCCCTTTAGATCTTACTCCTTCGTAACGTGATATGTCTCATGTGATCCGAATCTGCTCCTCAAGGACCAAAGCAACTGCCCGCTGAAAAGGTATATAGTGGAGAAACCCGGCGTCTGTTCCGGGCAGAAGAGTTGAGACTTGACGGCTCGGCCGTCGGACCGTGCATTATTCTTGGTGATTTTCTTGTCTAGAAAAGGATTATCGGCGAATATTTTCTCCAAACGTAAGACTTCGAGCCAAGAAAGGTGCCTGGGAAGAAACCCGGCGCCGATCTCGGACTTCTATGAACGTAAGGCGTTGAAACCCCTAGGGCTTGAAAGCCTGCCCGTCGATTTACCTGTTTTAAATGGTGATTTTATTTGCTGGAGAAGAATTTTCGGTGAATAATTTCTCCTGATGTGGGCCCCGAGCTTGGGGCTCTCCGCTTCGGAACTGAGCCCGCATCAGTTACCTCTTCACCTAAGAAGAAAGGAAAACCTGGTTTAACGTTATATTCAGTGGATTCAGTATTATACTTCACGTGCTTTTCCATTGAGAACCTCAGTGAATTATCCTAAGCTTTCGTTCATACTACCAGTGATCCTTCTTCCGCAAGAAAACAAGTGTGCTTCGTTCCAAATTAACGTGCCAGTGTTGTCCTTGTGGATATTAATTGAACTCTGGGATTATCGGCGCACATTTGCGGCTGCGACAAGGAGTCAAACCGTGACCTTAACCGTGTGAAGTCAGCACCCAATCGAGCTGACAAATCCTAATATCTATCCTGAATTCGAAGTGCCCGAAGTCCTTCCTCTGTGGAGAACTCAAGTTGGAGGATTGAGCGCGGGAAAATCTATCATCCGGAGTAAAAGTTGTCCTTATATCTCTGATCTTATTTCGTCTCCTCTGCCTCCATCTACACGTATTCAAAATACGAAGGCGAATGAACCTGGGGAGCGTCATCAGTGAATGTTTGTTTTTATTTTGCCCAAAAACTCGACCGCGTGTACGTTTCATTTTTGCGTCGAGGTGACTCTTGGAGTTCTAAAACTGTTGTGCGTATTGAGTTTCACGGTGTCTTCTCAACCTTTCCCCCACCTCCCCCTCTATCCACGCTCTTCTTTGACTCTTTGGAATCCTAATTAACGGCCTCGTCTCGGAGTCGCCTCGGTCGTGATTTCGTCTTGCTGTGCTACCGTGTGGTCCGCTGCCTCGTCCCTCTCTTGACCAACGGAGCCACGTGATGATTAGCTCCCGAGGCCGAAGCGAAGGTTTTTATCGTTTATCTCGCTAGTCTCACCAGTTTTGGTGCCGCCTTGTAAGGATCACCGGCCTTTTTTTACTCAGCTATTTTTGTTGATGTTAACATCTAATTAGGTTTGATGGGGGGTCGAACGTTAATTTATTTTTTTAGCACCGCCAAAGACGCGCCTTTTTGTAGATAAAGCCAATTGTATACTTTTTTGCAAAGTGTAACTTTGTTCAGTTATTGCCAGTATGTTGTTTGTATATGTAAGCAATTCTGTCACGCAGCAAGACGTTTATTAATTTCGAAAATCCTTAAATGAACAAGATACGACTCATTACATTTAACTATAATTCATAGTTACAATACGGTGAATGTTAAAAGGTTCTTTGAATTGTTAATGTGCTCTTAAGGAAGCTGAATATCGTTCATTTTCAACTAAGTTTATTCAAGTCTCTAATCTGCTCTTATATAATATAAGTGTATATATTCATTCCCATTGAAAGTTAGTGAGCTACCTCATTTATTCGATTTCAGAATCTCGGTCGCACGGGTTGACTTGTTACCGAGAACACATTCGCAGTTGAGACCCGATCCTATTTGTCATTGAAATATCGCCACTTACTTGTTAATATCCCCACCCCTGTTTTAATATAATTTAATTTAATTGTGGAAGTGGAAGGTTCTCTGTTGCATCTTTCCCTCTCGGCCATCCCTCGGGAACCGCGGTCCAATTCTTTCCGCATCCGGCTCCGAGAAGGCCTCCGGGTCGTTGGGGAAGGGTTGAAGGAGGTTTTCCATCCCTTTCCAACCCCTTCGGTGGTTTGTGGTGTTGAGCGTCGACGGACTGGCAAACGAAGATCCCGGAATGTTTGTGTGGCGGAGGGTTTAGCGCCTGCGCGCGGAAAAGTTGTTGTGTGAGATCAGTTATCGTTGGGGGGTGCAAGTCCCTCGCCAGTCGGGCTAGTGCCAGTATACTCCCATTCCCTTCCTCCAATTTCGCTTCTTTTCCCCTCCCTATCACTTTACGGCTCAGGCGTCCTTTTCAATGAGTACGCTTTGTGTTTGAGCCGGAGGTAATCTTGCATCTTCATCGGAAAACCGCCGCTGACTTTTCGATGGCGATACAGTCCCGTCTCTTTCCTGGATGAAAGCACGTCAGTCACCGGAAATTTTTTATCCACCCAGATGCTTTCGCAGGAAATTGTTTGGGCGTTGTAGTAGGCCGTGTTAAGAGGATGTGTTTGGTTTTTTTCTTGCATTAACGGTTATTAAGTCGTGACTCAGTACTGGTATTGACCTAGAAGTTTACCAAGGCGGTTCGGAATGTGATTTTTCTTCATCGTGTGAGAATTACTGGCTGCTGTTTTGCCTCATTGAATGCCCGTGTGCAAAGCATTGGCTGTGTGAGTCGCCGAGACCCAAGTATTCAGTCTTGGTTGTTGTCCGAAGGTGATCAGTGACATTTTTCTTTTTTATTAAACAAGTGACCCGGCGTTTTCAAATTGGTCTAATTAATTTTGTTTGTTAATAGCCTCCCGTTTCTGAATGTAGTATCAACGATTTGAGAAGTCATCCGCATTAGTTTTATTTACTAGTCGAAATTTCCGTCCAGTGATTTACTTAACGCAAACAACTGGTTTTCGCTAGGGTACTGAATCTTCTCCTGGAGTGTTACTTTACATATTTGCTGCCCTTTAAAGACTAAACTGCGGAAAATATCTATCTACCTCTTGTTTCTGGAGGGAGCATTGGCAAGGTGCTTCTTTGTCGACCGTAACCTTGGCACAAGTGAGCTGCCTCCCAGCGGATTTCCAAATGTTGGATTGCCGCTCCATTCGTATGCCTTGAACAACTACATACTCCTCTTCTGGTGTGAATATTGTGAAATCAATCGCCGTTCTTTGTGGAAAATGAATCGTCGACTGTATTCCGCGTGTTGATACTTCTCGTGAGGCATGGAGGGCGAGGGCGCCATGGCGGAGCAGCCGCCCGCTGCCGCCGTCGAAGTCTCCGAGCAAAACGGCCACAAAGGCGACGTTGTCGTCAATGGACATCCGGAAACGCCCCGGGTGCGCTTCAGTTCGGAGCCCCCTGAGGAAGCGGAGGAGACTCCGCCGAGCTTCGACCTGCGCTCCCCGTCGTGGCACTACTTCACGCAGAAGAGCCCGGTGGCGGGAGGGGGGGCTTCGACGTCTCTCCTGACCCCCGCGACCCCCGTCACAGCGCAAGTGTCCTCGCCGTCGTCGTGGGATGGGAGCCAGGCGAGCCAAGAGAGCGGGCCCGCGTGGGGAGCGGACGCGCGCTGGATCCTCTTATACGACCAACTGCTCAAGCACCCCGGCGGGAGGGGGGCGCGCGGGTGCCGATGCGACGTCCACACCCCCGGACGCGATATCGTCGGCACGTGGAGGACTTACCGAAGGCGGAGCAGCACAGGTTCGTCTCTTTCTTTAGACGATGAACCATTATTATTATTATTATGCAGTTATTGTTTTGCAAGTGAACATTTCAAAATCCATCAAATTACACGTTCACAAGTCATCATCTACGTGGTGGAAGTGCTCTCTACTTACGTTAAAGATAACACCGTTTTAATAAGCGCTATTAAATTAACCCATCGGAAATTTTGGGGAAAAAATAATTGAAGACGGTCTCAGGCGTTACTTTGTGGAATTGCTTCATTATATAATAAAATAAAATGAGTTTGTTTTATTCCACACTTTATTTTAAATAGTACGACCCGGGTTTCAGCATCTAATGCTATCATCAGGTGATCGTGCTAAGATACTGTATCCCGGTTCATGCTATTTAAAATAAAGTGTGGAATAAAACAAAGTTATTTTATTCTATGAAAAATAATTATTACTATAAACCTATAATATGCGAGTGCAAAAATCGTGAATTATGTAGATATTGCAGTTATAATTTTTGTGTGTCGTAATTCGAAATGTAATCGTTTCGTGTGATTATTATTCGATTAAAATGAATGTGTGGACATCGCACCCTTTCTTGCACTCGTATTATGATGGCATATCCTCATATATCAAGAAATTTATCGCTTAACAATTTTTCAATCGGGACTTGGATAGGCGCCGGATTTAATGGAATTGGTTGCTGGAGTCACGTGGCTTTGAATCGTTTATTACAGTTGTATTATTATATTTCGTATCTATAATGTTATGATCATTATAGCAGATTTATACTTCATGAGGCAGAAACTCGAACAGTTAGAAGAGAGGAATACTCGTAGATTCGTTGGGTTGACTTCTTTCGGACTTAAATAGTGGATGTAATTCCGTTATTATCTTCAGTTACTAACAAAATAATGTACTAATTCGTTTGTCACAAATAAAGAAATTTCACAATTAAATTAGTTCTGGATTCGTTTCTAAACTTGTGATATAGTTCCGACGTTGCGTTGTTGTATAATTTATGATCATTGCTTACATGCAAATATAATGCGAAATTTCCTTTGACGTTTGTGAACATTTGCACCTTTCATGCTTATGTTGCTGAAGGACTACATCTCTTTGTGCGAAATTAGGAAATATCCAGTGAAAATTCGTCCTTGTCTTATTTCAACACTTTTCTTATACGAAGTGTCAGACACACCACAGTTATATTTCGTGACGTAATCGCTTAGAGACGTACCCCAATAAAGCAGAAAACAATGATATGTCTACTGTATGCATCTGCATAATACCCTGAGGGTCACTTACAATATGTTTAGCAAGGAGTGGGGAATCATTTCCATGCAGCATGCAATAGTAACGCCGCTTGCGCACTTAAGAGTTATAAACTAACATAATTGTAAAAGCAACGCGTGCACATTTGTGCAAGAGGAGTGAGTTCCCATCAAGCACGCATCACACAATTCACTTTCGTATCCTCATATTTTCCCTCCCTATGCTCTTGCTTTCCTGGCGTTCTCTCTTCCGTCAGACGTGGTCCAGGTAAATACCGGGGGATGACGTGGGATTGCTCTTTCGTCTGTCCATTACAATCGATTCTCTACGTTATGCATCATCCTTTTTGTCGCTCCTTCTTCGCGGGGTTCCTGGAGTGCTCTGCGCGTGACTTATCGTGTGGAGTGTCGGACTCTTTTCACTCTACCACCCTCCCCATTTATACGCCAATAATGAGCGCATTAAACATTTTTTTACCTCCCCATCCTAGTTCATCCGGCTCCTCATTTCAATCTGGCCCGCCTGATCTGAGGTTCCCTGTATTTTTTTCCTTCTGGTCGTCACCCATCTTCGTCTCTTACGTCCACCCGGATCATTGCTCACTCGGAGCTATGTTACCACTATGCTACACGGCTGATCGACAGGAGTATAACGGCACGAGATTTTTAAAAATTGTGCTCTCTTGTTATCCGAGCTGCCTTTCGAGTTTTTTTATCGAGACTTTACACGTGCTGTAATTTTTTACCCTTCCTTTTTAGTTCCGTTCTCATTAAGGCCTTTGTTGCGAAAATAGTCTCCATTCAGTCCCTTCGTTGGTGGCCTTTTTCCTCGAGATGTCAAGTCTATCGTGATGGCGATCTACTTCGGAGAGTTGAACGCTCCATCATCGTCGCTCCGCGGCTTTTCTTTTTATGTAGATATATTTTTTTAAGAAATGTCTACGGATGATCCATGTTAAGGGTTTTGGCGGCTGTCTTAGTCACCGCGTGTCTTCGTGACAGGAATTGGGCGTTCACAAATCGACATTCTGCTTCCCCGCCCAAATCTTTTGAGTTGTTCCCGTTCGGTGTATCTTGTGGAGTGGAGTAGTCAGCTCTACTTTCCGTTCAGACTCTCTCACTTTTCAGAGGTGGCACGCGGCTGGTTTCTTCTTAATGTATTCGTCGTGAGATTTGTGAATGCCTGCCTCGGGAACACGCTATCGCCCTTCACCTACAAATAGGAACCGCTTGTATTTACGGCAGCGCCTCATGCCCGCATGCTTTCTCTCGGTGTTAGAGACACATTTTTAGTAATTAACCGCTGTCTATCCATGGAATACCTAAGCAGAATTGTCCGCATTTGCGTACTCAGCAATTTTACCCCAAGTTTGGTATGGTTAAGCGAGATTAGGGCTCACCATGGACCAAGCCGCAGGCTTGTGAATTTCACACTGTCAGGTTAGTGCCTTTTCCCTCACTCGCCTCGGACTTCATGATTTGGTGGCGAGGATAGGTCTTATCTCGGACTAAGCCACAGATACATATGTGAAGTTCACACTCTTGAAACTTGTATTTTCCCCGGTCACTTTTGACCCTTAGGTCAGTCAGTGGCTCTGCTCGCTTGGTTATCACGCTCCCCCAGTGTACAAATAAGAGGCCAGAATTCCACATGGGAAAAATCATTTGCCTTGACCCCGGGATAAAAAAAACTGTTGAGAAAGAAAGTGCCTTGCTACTTCTCTCTGGTGGAGGACACATTATTAAGCGTTCCGAAAATTTAAGAAAATAGTCTGGAGTAATGGAAAAATCGTTTTGGGTAATTTTGATTGTTGAGTGGAAAACACCAGGCCCGAATGCGGGAGATCCAGGTTCTAATCTCGGTCAAGGGAAAATATCCCGTGATTTTTTCATGTTGGTCGCTCGTACGGGAAACCTGGAAAGTCATGGAATATCACGGTTAAGTAGAGCGGAAACTGGTATACTTATATTTGCTGTTATTGTCAAACGGTGATTTTTTCATTGTCTTCACACTGATAGATATCTTCAGTATTTCAGCATCCCACTCCCAACATTTCATTCAGTTGGTGCTCCATAACTGTTAGAATGCATTGCTATTACATGATTTTCTGATTTTGGTTTAAGGGTAGTATTTGCGTGCGCTTAAATATTTATCCCTTCAACCCCTGTGACGATGAGTTCAGTTTTCGTACTCATATGGTAGTCGCAGTCGGCATATTTAAGGAAATAATTAATTAATATGGTAGGGATAGAAGTGGATAATATGAATAGCGTACTGATTTTCAACCTTAAGTATCCCAGTGGTGGTCATTACGATTTTTTATGACTGCTCTGCAATTCTTGAATGGCGCGATTTATCTTTAATTTTGGAACATACCTATGGCGCGAATGAGTATATAATATTTTATGTTTAACTTAAAGCATTCTTGCGACGATGATTATGGTTTTTGATCATGGCTCTTTAATTATTGAAATCATGGGGCGCTTATGTGGAAACAATATTTTTCTAGCATTTTCATGAATTTGTAAACAAACTTTTCTTTATGATGATGTAAAAAGTGTTCCATTTATTACAGGAATGTCATCATCCATTATTTGGTTAAAACCATTTGTATTCATGGGGGTAGCATTATTTCGCTTTTTCTTAATGGTAATATTTTATTTCTGTTCGGTTCCTTTTAAATTTAATGCAACCAATTTGATGAATCACGTGTGGATTTGGAATACTTATAACAACCGTGCCTTTTCCTGCCTTTGCCTACTTATCAGTTTATTGTTTTAAGTATGCCTGAGAAAATTTATTATTGTTTTGGCTAATCATTACATGTCTAAAATTAAATGGGATTTAGTTTTTTATTTTAAAGGGCGATTTAGTCTTTGTTGTTGCTGCTTCATGCTTAATCGTTTTCTGTAGCCGGCAGATTCATTCGCCTAAGTTTTCACTACGATGGCCAAGGAGTTTTTAATAGGCAATGACCGTCACTCGCTATATCAAGTTTTGTACCTGCTCTTTGGTTGGTATTTTGCAATTTGTTAGTGGCACAAATTATACGTTTTGCGATGCATTGTGAAACATCCGTGTGAGCAATAGGGTGTTCGAGTTCGCTGGAGCTGGAGGCGGCGACGTACCCAATTGTCGCCGGCTGAGAAATCTCTTGGTAATGGCAGGTACGGATTGGTACCTTTTTTTGTGTGCATTAAAAAAATGAGCTCCGAGTATTCGCTCATTCAAAATTTTGTGAAGTACTCTTTCGTGAAAATTTCAATCATATTCCAATATCTGGATATTAAAAAAAATGTTATCGCGATTACACGATACAACTTAGTGGGAACAAAGCACCTTAATGCAAGAAGACTTCTTTCATACTTGACAATTTTTTGAATTCTTTGTAACTTTTCCATGATGGTATTCACCGAAAACCTTCTTCCTTCCATATTGTGGCCTGAATTTCACGGCCTCATCTGGAAGTGCTTCGAAGTACATTATTTTGATAGTGTGTATGTAGCTGTTATTTTGAAAATACTTGCTCGGTATGTCATCCTTCAGAAATACCCAGCGCGTTAATTCGGTTGCACAAAAACGACAGTGGTCGATGGTACGTGCAATCGCGTGATGCAATTGAATGACCGCATGAAATGTCTCATTGAAGGCTCTGTGTTGCCCTTGCACCGATTCTCAGAAGAGGTAAAAAAAAATTACACGCGGCGATTGTTGGAACGGAAGAGAAAATTGTAACGAAGGTCACGGTGAATGGTTGCTCAACTACCCAGACTGCTCGCATCCATCAATTAGTTGTAGCTTTACGCACGCTGTTTGTCAATTAAGTATGGCAAGGATGATTTGAAAAAAATTAAATTGATACACCTGCCGTAATGTTAAAATGACGTAAAACTCTCAAGAGTAGAACATTTTTTCTGCTATTGCCTGTTTGATTTGTTCCCGCATTCCTTTATTCAAAGAATAGGCTGTGAGCGTTCAACAGATGCCGCACTGCATGAAGCATGCGGAAGGCTCATGTCGAATAATAACTCATATTGCAATCACTCGTGACATATATCTCCACTGGAGGATTTTTCCGTCGTTTCCTTTTCAGATTCCCATAAATATAGGAAGCAGATCGATTCCTCATCATCCTTTCCTCGGTGTTGTTGATGCGGTCAGCAGCAGTCATCAATATCATCCTCTCATGAGGTTTCTCAAGCATTTGAAGCATATATGGATTCCGAGTTAAGCAGGCTATTCGAATTCTTCGTGTCATTTTCATTTCTGGTATTTTAGCACAACATCCTGACATACATTTTTCAGCTTCGAAAATTATTCTAGGTCTAGCCTGGCGATTACAGAAGTCATTTCGTTCACAAAGTTTTGGGACAATGATGAATTGGAAGCTACAGTCATCATGGCTAATTTTCTTGTGGTTTTTCGCCTGTAGTCTTAGCGTTCATTATAGTTTTCTTCATCTTAGAAGTTTCGGTCGTGTCGCATGGAATCCTGGGGAAATTCTCGGTTGAATTTGAGGGAAAAAAACGAAGAGGAAGCTCAAAATATATTCGTGAATCCTCTTTAGGATCTTGAATAAAATACCATAGCATCAAAATAATTCAGTACCCATTCCCTGAATATTAGTATCTTTGTTGAAAACTGTATTATCGATCAGAATAAGCGTTTAATGGTTGTAACCCACATTTCATTTCCAAAGTATATTCACCGGTTATTGTTTCTTATAACCGATATGTTGAGTTGGGTTAATGATATAATGGCTAACCTGGAACTAATTTGCTCTATGTAAGCGCTAGCATGTATCTTTGGGGTCGTAAATCTTAGTGGGTGCAACTTAAACAGGCACATTTCTGGTAATACTTCGTTGCGTTAATTTGAATTACCCCATCCCTCCCACTCGAGTCCCCGCCTTTGATTAGTGCGAGAGCACTTCTCCCTTAATTTGCCTTTGCAGTTTGCACACGACACCACACTCCCTATGGCAGTTTCTAGAATTCCCTGGCGGCTTTCACGTTCCGTTTTCCGTGATGAATGATGTTAATGCTGTTGGGTCGCTCTTACTTGGTGCCCCTCTTTACCTTCACGCAAGGAGAAGATGATAAGGATTCAAGATTGCTCGAAAATGAAAAATTTTTCTCCGTGAGTAAATACGAGGTTCCGTGAGGAATCTTGGAAGCAGTGGTGGTAATCGTGGCCAACTGCCTTGAACTGCGAAATTTATGGCGATGACGTAACGTCGAGGACGCGAATAGATGCCTCACACTCCACTAGGCATCACTTTCTCATAATTTTACCACCAATTTATTACCTTGCTATCGCAGTGGTTTTCATTTAATAAAATCCCCCTAAAATGAGGTGGTTGATTGCTGGAGGAATTCGAGAGGTTATTTGTGATGTTTTTCCTCAGCAAACGTCCTGGGAGGAGTCCCATCGTTATCATATTACTCTGCTGTTTCCTTATCGACTTCATGATTTTCATCCGGGAAGCGTGAGGAAAGCGTTCAATGAACTACAACTCTTTGAATTGAAGAAAAAAAGGGATTTTACATTTCATGCTCATCCTCTCTATACTTCCCCACTACCAGAACCCGGTTCCTACGTGACAGAGGTTACGTTAAGGTAGGTTTTGATGTTGTGTGCGTACAATAAATTCCGATTAACTAGGTCTTTCGCTCTGACCAGTTGTCGCAATTCGTTTAAAGAATTCGGTTGAAGGTTGGGAAATATGTGTCCATTACTTCTCCATGAGTTGATAAAATATATTATGTGGTCAATTTAATTTTGCATTATTCAGTGCCTGTGTAGCCCAATTAAATGAAATTCATTCATCATAATACACTCAATTCATCTGCCTGAAGATAAGGTTACCATAATGACGGCGACCGGATAAATCAGTTCTTATCTACGACGACTTATTTCATGAGAGCTGTATGTTTACTTACTTTTAGTAGTCACATTTTACACCATGGTTAAATCATCTGGGGACAGCTATTTCCACATTTCTTTCGATAAAATTGTGTGTATTTGTGTATAGAAATTACAATATCTTCGCGGGTGAAGTAATTTTTTGTAATTTTTGCCAGCACCAGTAATATGTAGTTTTATCTGTTCTTTTCTGACCAATAGCATTAGTTTGTGTGCCTGGGCGGTTGGTGAATACGCGAGGGTGAAAATAGCTTCATTTCTCTTTGTCTAGCTCTCGGTATATTTTACCGGTAGTAATGTTTTCCTTTCCGCTTCTTTGTGTACGTTTTCATTAAATGCTCCTTAGGTGCGTCTCCTAAGCACTTCGCGTGGGCGTGACAAATGCAGCTACTTTCGTGAAGTGATGGTTATAAAGATCTCTTCCGTAAAAGGCCGTAAGAGGTTAATTCCTTTTATCTAAAAGCATCTCTCTCACCGCAGAATCTTGATCTGAGGTCACGCAATGATTAGGCAGGCTTAATCTCTGCGGGAACTAGTCACTCGTGGCACTCCGAGGAACTGTTAATTGCGTTCAGAGGATGTTTCATTTCCAATGCGAATGTGCGTGCGAATGAGCTTTCTTCAGATGGGATCCTCTTAAGCGAACCGACGTTCTTTTCTTGAGAAATGAATCAGTATTATTCTTTGCATCAAAAGACTTCGTGCTTTGGTTAGAGATCAGGCGGGAAGATATTTTTCCGGCGGCGGCAGATGTCATCCGTCAGCTTATTGGGTGTGAAATTAAAAAGCTGTCTGGCCAGAAAGAGGAGGCGCGAGTAGGAATTTAGTTACAGTCTGGGTTTGATCTGACCAATTATCTTTGGAGTGAGGGCGGTATTCCACTGCTGTTGATTAATCTGTTAATTTATATATGTGGAGGTCTGATGACTTTTTTCTTTTAAAGTGTCGGAGGAGACTATGGCAACCAGAGATATGCAGGAAACAGGGTTGATTTTACTTCTTATTCCTTATTTATCCATTGAATGTTTTTTTAAGTTAAATTTGCCTTTTTGTTGTCGTGCCTGTTTTTTATGACTGAATTTATTATCTTTTATCCATGGCAGATACGATTTGTTATAAACCTCTTTCCAAGAGGTAATTGTACCAGGTACATACAATGTAGCATTTCTTTCCCTGCTTATCAATTGTAAAAACATAGAGCATGATAGTTTGGAATGAAGCATGATAGAGGTGTATGGGTTGCATCTTTTATGAAGTTTCCTTATTCGTGCGAAGGAATAACTTATAGGTATTATAAAACGAAACTAGATAGGTGTATCAACACGGTCAAAACCACCATTAACTTTTCCATTCCTTCATTTCTTTTATCCGTTAGTGTCGATATGCGCCGTGAATCAGCCAACAGTTTGTAACAACGAATTAAAATAAATATACACGAGTTAGGCATGTGTGACTCCCTCGAGGCTCGATGTCTTGTTGCTAGGTTTGGAATGGTGTGTAAATAAGATTAGATGAATAATAATTAAATATAAAAATAACGAATACTTTGAATTTCGCAGAAAACATCATCTTTGAGCCGCATTACATTTCCAAGGCCGACAAAAACGATGATATAAGAGTGAGATTTTGCCGAACGGATTGGTGTAGTTAATCCTTCTACCCTCTTAACTTCCCTCTTACCCTCTAACCAGGACTTCAGTAAATGGTAGGTGGAACTCAGGCTATCATGTCTCTCGCAAAGTGCACCTAATTATTTACTATTTCTTTACAAGTTAAGGGCTGTGGTCCCAACACTTTCCGCCACTTGTCGTTTTAGAGGACTTGGAGCGTGTCAATGTGGTTATAAGTAGTGAATAATGTTCGTATGAACTAACACCAGCCCTGTACGGTTCTATGAGGCTGCTTTTGGACTTATTTGTTGACTTTTGTTGCTGTAAGATCTTTCCCCACGTTTCAGGTTATCCTGTTTTGGTTTCATAGGAGAATGCCCGAGCTGAACCTACGAATTACTGCGAGACGATCTTATGCATCGTATAGTTACGCCCAGACCATTATTGAAAGTAATTCGTACGGCTGGTCGTTTATTGCACGCAATAAAATTGTGTT
The DNA here is from genome assembly GCF_921293095.1 of Ischnura elegans. NCBI lineage: Eukaryota > Metazoa > Arthropoda > Insecta > Odonata > Coenagrionidae > Ischnura > Ischnura elegans. The sequence continues at coordinate 109,615,195 of NC_060254.1, read as the reverse complement.
TTGTTTTAAGTATTAGTTGCTCTGAATTATGTCATTTCCTTTTTCGCGTACGTATTGCAGTTGAGCTTCAGTGATGAGTCGCTGTTTTCACCATTTCCTGCTTTCACATCTAATACTCTGCCCAATTTCCTAGAGCTGGCAATAAAATCTTTTTACTTTTTACAGCCCTCACGATTTCGTTCGTGCTTCCTGCCTCTGGAACCTTATGTTTACAGCTCCAATTTAGTCTCCCCAATCTGTAGCGTGTGAAAGATGATAAAAGTGAATTCAACTTAACGCTACTATTTTTTGTTCTTTTCGCTGCAATTTCAAGCATATTTGCAGATTTTGTGAGGGAAAATTTCATTTACGCTGCCGAATATGTTTATTGTATTTTCCGACTTCGGAAATAAATCTGATTCACTTGTCGGTATTTATTTTAATTTAAAATGGAAACACCGTTAATTTAAGTTGCCTCCATGTTTAAGAATGGAACTTAAGTATTTTATTTGTCCTTGTTAGTTATTAGAGAATATTAAATCAGCTCATTTTGCTATACCAATCTCTTTCAATGAGTGAATTATAATTATATAATTATTAATATCAAGAAGGCTCAAGTTGGCTGCGAGGTTACTCAAAGCCGAAGCCGTCATTTTATTTTTGGGTGTAGTTATATTGACTCCGGTTGAGTTATGGGTAAATTGTAAAAGCTAATTACATGCCATAGGGTGTATTTTATTAAATCCTAACACTTACTCTGCTTACTGAATATTAAATTTGATGAAAATAATTTTCCAATTGAAATTAACAACGTAAAAGCACCCGCTGTCGTCTGAATCAGCCAATCTGAACCGTCTCATGATCTCTGATTTTGCCGTTTAAATGTTGGTCGCATACGCAGGAGCTGCTCATCCCTCACGCTCACATTTACTCTGACATGTCACAATGGAAGCTCCTGACGCAGAACCTGCGAGCGAATCCCTCTGAGAATCCTTTCCGTCCCCTTGCAATCTTACATCCCCCTCTTCGACGACCACCCTTCTGGCTCTTGTTAGTCGTACTCGGTTGATTTCGGGGCACGTGCCCTGCGAGCCACCTTCCTCTCTCCTCCCCTTCATATTTGCCCTCCAGCGATCAGAGCTCCCTCCTGCCATCGAATTCCGAACCCTCCCCTCACTCTTTGTGGCCTTCCGTTTGGTACGTAGGTTCTCTCCCGCAGACCCTTCTTGCCTTTGCCCCACACTTCAATCATGCTTTCGTCTGCAGCTCTCCACCCACGCATTAGGGGAATATTTGACTAGAAATCTGAGGTATTTCGATATCTCGGCTTGGTGCTGCGTTTTAGCTTCCAGCAGTCCACAGAATCTTGCGTTATTGCGTGGATTATATCTCTAACATGTGTTTGATTAAGGTACGCTTATGTTTTCTAGATTACTAGCTGACCCGGCGAACTTCGTACCGCCTAACAATCAATGAACTTACAGTTTACTTACACCATTTATAAATCAAGAGCGGCTGTATCGTTTTTAATCATTTTTAATTTATTATAATAAAATAAGGATACAAATTCAATAAAACTACGTAAATGAGTACCAAAATCGCTTGTCAGAAAGACATTTTCTTTATTGAATCTACAGAGGGTGAATCGGAGCACGTTTACGCGGATTTTTTTCAACAAATTTTCTTACGTTTTAGCTTAAGAAATTTTGGGCATTGTGGTTTAATAAAGCAGTTCATGAAATAAAAATTATACGCATTCAGTTGTTGGCTACTTGCGTTATTAGCTGTAAAAAAATGTTTTTAGGTCCAAGTCTGTTGCATACACTTGGCCCATTCAGGGGGCAGGTTGACACGACCCCAGACCGACGCTTGACTGATGCTCAAAATCGTGCAAGAAAAGCCCCTATGAAGCAGCATTCGCATTAAATGACTTAAGGCGCGCCAGTTTTAGTATCTCTGTTTGGAAAAAATGCACTGCGTAAACGTACTGCATGCGTAAACGCACCACGGTGAGCCCTACACATTCGGGTTTAATGTCTTGCGTCAAGCACCTTCTGAGAAACAACAGTTTTTGTTTTGTTATCAGGCGCAAGATGAAGCGGATGAAGCTAAATAAATATAGCGAAGCAAAGCAGTGACGCAGCGAGGGGAGGTTTTGGGGGATAACCCCCCTTTTTTGTAACCCACATTTTTCTGTAAATCGTGCCTTGGTAAGCCAGGTACGTCCAAGGACTTAAAATATTCAGATAAATAGTTGGTGATTTCGTATTCGTTTGTTACACATTTAAAAGATTCGAATCCATGCAGAGTACGAACTATTTGAATTTACCTCGTTTTAGTCATCCACATCTTCGTTCTTGCTCGCTAAATCAACCATCTTTGATTCTTTTGGTGATCAATCATATTCTGGAACTCTTTGTTGATGAGCAAACTACTCGATTCCTCGACAGGAACACGGACATTACCGTTTGTCAACAATTGCTTGGAGATTTGTTTACAAACACGGTAGTGAAGTGTCAACTCGAGCTTGGCCACGGCTGGGCTTACAATCAGCTCGAATTAAATTTAAAAAATGTAATTTCAATTTAATTAATATTTTGAATATATTTAGTAATTAAAATGTTGTATTGTTACTAAATTCAGTTATTAAAGTGGTAAAAACAAAACTAATTATTTAATTTGTAGTTTTGACCGACTTATCAATTGTTGTGTTACTATAACTCCTAAATGCATGTCCATTGGAAAGAGATGAATTTTTTTGTGAAATTATCCTTTTTTTAATGGCCTATATGTTAACCCCGCCTGTGACGAATCCAAAGAACCAAATCTCATTGAAATCGGTGCAGCCGTTCTCGAGTTATGTGTTCTAACTAACACGATTTTCGACTTTCTTTTATATATATAGATTATTGATGGGGTCGTTCAGCCAGACCCGAAATCGCAGTGCATTTAAAGAATTGAGTATCCAGAAGGGAAAGGTTAGTCACGACAAAAATGATTCTTCATTCAGCCATCCTCTCATTAGTTAAATTAAAGTTACGCAAAATATTCACCCCCTCTTCGCGAGTTGGTGACGTCACTAGTTCCGGTTAATTACTTGTTGAAAATTGAATTGAGGGAAGCAATCGCGTATCGGAGTGGACCGAGAGGGCGCGGAGTGGACGACCCGCCGGGAAAGTCTTTAACTCTCACTGTTTCTGTATATTTGATCAAGAGTGTTTTCTTTCGACTCCCTCTCCGCAGTGATAATGTTGTATCAGTCGTGGGTGATATTTTCAGGTTTGGCCTTATACTATTTTACTTTTTTTATATTCTCGCGGTCGGCGATGCTAGGAGGCTTACTACGTATTGAGCATATGTTTAGAAAATTATCGTCCTCTTCATCTACATCTACATAATACCCCGCAAGCCGCCTGAATGGCGCGTGGCAGTGGGTGTTAGGACACCAGCCGTTTACGCATAAAAAGGAAGTGCTCTAATGGAATTATGAATTGCATTTATTAAAGTCCTTTATGGTCCGGGTGAAAAACTAATTCCCATATCTATCTGTTCGGCAAAATATCTCCCGATTTATCACGTCTGTCGGCCCTGGAAATATAGTTGGGCTCTTAGGTAATATTATCCGTGTCGCTCATAAAGATATCAATTCTCAATTGTTCAAGCAAGTCTTGCGGCTCCCAGCCTAATTCGCGTAACATCTGGGTAAAGCTGTCTGTACCCCCGCGCAGCTTTCCTTTGTATTTTATTCAGTTCACGGATTAAGTCTTTCTCCACCAGATCCCATGTGCTCGCTTCATATTCAGTGTGTGGTCGCGAAATGGCACCTTTCTTTTTCTTTCTCATCCGAAAATCTTACCACAATACGCTTGACGAATCCTAACTCCTTCAGGGCTGTGCCGCAAATATTACTTATATGTGTAACTCACGATAGGTTCGAAGTTAACTCTCCGGTACTTCACTTCGTCTGCTGCCTTTCTGTTAATGCCATCCACCTTGAAAATACTCTCTGTGAAAACAATAAAACGTGAAGTCATTAGCAATTTCAATTACTTTAAAAATATGAAAACACCGATTGAAGATTACCGTATCTTCTGATAACAGCAGCTAAGATAATCTTCATACCAATTTGCATCACTGATTAGAGGATATCCTCCGCGTTGGTAGGCCATTTATGGATGGATTCTTTAGCTATTCCGGCGAGGAATGCTGAGCGGGAGACGTAAGCAAAATGTTTGCAGGAACTGTCATCACCAGTGAACTCCACCTTGTGGTTGGAAGGGCCGGAAACCGTGATTCATATCGCATTCTTCTTTCATGCATGTGATACTACTCCATCAGTTTTCTCCTGACGTACGTTATTCGACTAAGAATTTGTTATTTATGTATCGTCCGACGAATGAGGTCATTCGCTTTCTTGATTAAATGAAAGTGCTGGTTGATTTTAACATTTCTCTCTTGTGGAGTCAATTCCTGATTCCACGCTAGCATGCTCTTTCGCTGGCAGATGAGGGGAAGTACGTTAATGTTACGTGTTCCATCCCTGGAGTCCTTCCCTTCTTATTTTTTTTCATCAACTTTCGCCTGAAGCCCGTCTTTTCCCTTGCATGTCAATCCTAATGCTCGCCTGTAGCTGTTTTCCCCTTACCGCCCAAGGGAATCGGTGCCTTGCATTGCGGCAATTGATGAAGTTTCCTCCGGAAATACCTGTATTTTTAAAGACTACGGTTATCTTTCCTGGTGAATCGTAGTTTTCTTTCAATTTTGGTCATTGCTGGACGATTTATACTCTTTGTGTGAACTGTGCTCGTTTCATTTAGTGCTCTCGGAACTTATGTTGGGTTTTAGATTTCATCGGCTCGCGGCGCTCCACGTGCGCTCGCCAGGGGTCTGCGCCCCTTAGAGCCCCGGATCCGCTTCGCCGTCTAATTTTGTGGGTGTTCATACAATGTTATACGAGTAATCTGACCCCGAAGTCATAGGGGCTGGCTTCGCTGGCCAAGGGGAAAGTGTAGCGCCCACCGCAGCTGGCTTCGCCGCCCAGCGGGGAGGAAAACTGACCCTCGGCTGCGCCACGACCGGTACACTCGTCGGAACGGCTTCGCCGTTACTTGATGCTCAGTTCACTAAAGTCCGCAGGGCCGGCTCCGCCGTCCAAGGGGTAAGGGTAGCGCCGACCGCAGACGGCTTCGCCGGCGCGCTCCTCGGGCTGGAAGGGCGACAAGTACCCAAGAGTGGGCTTTTTCGCCATTCTCTATTTTTGGAGGGTGGAGGTTATAGGATGATATTGGGGGCTTTGAGATTTTTCCTAATTCATTTATCCACTAAAGAAATAAATGGAATTGAATCGGCTACATTTCGAGGAAACGATGTCTTAATCTTACAAAAATCGTATTTTTCGGTGACTCAGAAATTCTCAATGTTTATCTCGGTAATGAAGGGCGACGAAAATAAAATGCTACCTACATGCAGTGGAGGGCCCTGTAGCCATGTATAATGATCATTTCTGTTGTCCATATTTCAAAGGTACTATCGTTTGCAATAATATGTAGACACACACGAGCCCCACTGAAATGATATGGTATGGTTAGGTAGTGAAAACTTAGAAGGTTGGCACATGAAGCATCCTTTGCCTTCACGGCACCAAGAGCCGACGCTGACGGACGCAGACGCGACCGACCTAACGAAGCTGGAGTCGAACTCCAGGGCAAAAGGCCCAGCGAATTTCAGAATTTTGGAATGCACTTAGGAAACTCACGTTCAGAACCGTTAGGAGTGCTTTCTTTCTGACTCTAAGGCGAGGTGTATCCTGTGTTTAAGTTCATGCGTAGACTCACCATTTATGTCCCACTAATAGATACCATGGCTCCGTAGACGATTAGGTCTATTCTGTGCGCGGTAGATGCGGTGAAGTTCTAGGGTTCGAATCCAACAGAATCATATGTATTAATTTTTAATGGAAAAACTTAATTTAAAATCAACGTACTCTATGCTGATTACTCAAGAAAAAGTTATGGTTGAATTTTTTATGACTATCTACTTTAACACATTCATTTCTAAAATGATTCATTCACGGAGTGGAAATAGGCAGAAATATACTGGTAAATGAACTTCTAACACTAATCAATCCGATGAATTGTAATAATTTTACATTGATGGCCGAATTAATGGTCACTCATGTCTTCAAACTTTTTATTCAGGCCAATCCGTGATTTTACTATTATGTATTTTTTTCGAGGTAGAATGGTAGAATTTCCACCTGGTCCTTATAGCCAATTGTGGTTCGCATACCCACTGTTAGGATAGCGTTTGTGCTTTTCATACATGTAACTTCCCACATTTTCGTAAGCAAGTACTAGAAATTTGAAAACTAGGGTTATCGATCGACTTCCAATTATTTTTTTACTTTAGGGTTATCAAAATGATTTTTAACTACGATTGTATCTGGTTATAAAGGGAGAATTATAGTTAAAATGAGTTGGAATTTTGATCAACTGAAATTGGACAGTAATAAGCCGAAAGGACATGAAGATACAACCTCTGCCTCTTTCTCTGCTTATGTCCTCTCAGTTAATGAATCTGCTTCCAATGAGAAATAAATGTGTTAACGTAGGTAGTCATTAATTTAATACATTTAGCCCTTTAAAATTATTCGATATTAATTATTTACTTAGTAAACTGTGTCTATTATGTGGATGTTAAGAATGATTCATGTACAAAAGAAAAAAAAATATTATTGCGTCGGATTCGAACGCTCCCAAAACTTTAGCGCAACAAATGCGCGTGAAAGAAACCTACTAAGCTACCTAGCCAAAACTATAAACCTTGAGTGCAAATATGAATCAAAAGAGGGGAAAAACCTCGGCAAGGAGCCCGAGAGAAAACACTCCCTCGGCTCAACCTGTGGGTGAACGTGAGTATCATCAGTGCATTCGATTCCGTAGAGCTTTTGCGTGGTCACATTCATTAAAAGTCATAATTAGGTAAAAACCCCCGTATGGCATCCATATTTTGGAAATATTAAATAGCAAACGTCGAACCCAAAAACATGGGAAGTTTCCGCCATTTTTATTTTTCTCGGGAATATCGATGAAAAACAGTGATTAAGAGTGCACTTTTTCTGAAATATAACACTGTAATTGCAACCTTCGAAAGAAATCGGCCAGCTGAAAGTAGACGAAATGCTTTGCGAACCTTTTGGAAATTGAAATATTCGGTGATTTTTGGAATTGTTTAATTTTTATATCGGTAACCAAGGGCGATGAAAACAATCTGTTACCCGCGTGTGATAGAAGACAGCGTGAGCTTATCTAATAATCATTTTATTTATCCAACTCACGAAACTATGTCGACGACAGTGGAAAGTATGAAATTTTTTCCTTAAAATCTATTTTCGGATGGGTTTTTCGTAAAGTTGCACGTAAAAATCCAATTAAAAAATGACAGAAATACTCGTAATATTCAATGGCTTAGCTAATAAGGAAGAGGAATGACCCTAATCGCATCCATATTTCAGGAGAAGTAAAGTAAATAGCAAAGGTCTGTCCGGAAAAAACTGGGAAGTGTCTGCCATTTTTATTTTTTCGAGGGAGAATATATGGCAACAGTTTCAAAAGTTTACTTTTTCTGAATTTTAATGCAGTTCTTCACGTTATTGCAAAGTTCAAAATACATCTGACCGGTAAAAGTCGACGAAATGTTGTGTTAATCTTTTGGAAATGGTATTAATAGCTGTGTTGGAAGTTGATTCGGAGTTCAATGTTCAGTCAACACTGTTGATTACACTCGGTCGGTTCGGTATGTTTTAATTAGATTCATGATTGTTATTCATAATTTGTGTTGTCTGTTTCGTCGTAAAAGCTGCATAACATTAATATCCCCAAGCTATGTGGGCTTCAGCCTTTCATTTGTTAAATGCTCGTTGCAAATTGGCTCTTTCGCTCTTGTTTATCAGCTGGAAACATAACATTGCGAACTATTTATCCTACTGTACTTCCCAGTTTAATGCCGATTATTTTTATTTAAATCTGTACATAGTATTTTTTAAAGACAATTCAAATCACAGGAACTAATGAACTTATTTCTTTCTTTGCAGGTGAGTTCTCCTGTCCTTTCGTTTTGTATACCAACTGTATTAGAGGTAAGTAGTTTTAATGTTGCTCGGTCTATTGCGAGGGACTACTCCTCGTGCATTTCCCGAGGTAATATTTTTCGTTATCGTATTAGGAATAAACTATGTTATTTCGGTGGCCAACAGCTGAATTTTCGGCTGGGTTTTCAGGTGTTATGTGTTTAAGATAAACGGAGTTCTACAAAATTGGTTTCCATATTCTGTGTCTGATATTTTTTTCTGTGATACTTCAAATGACGCGTTTACTCTTGGGGTACTACCGCTCTCTTTCACTCAATTTTATGCTAGCAGTGAACGATAAGCCCCCTGCTAGGATTGCTTTCTAAGTCTCTGTCTCTTTCCTCTCATCTTTGTACGGGTGGGGGCGTTAATAGCTAGTTTAAACTCTCTAACTTTGGCATTTTTGCGGCGATTTCTTTGTTTATCCATTCTTTAGTCTCCAGAAGTCGCTGCCTTGATGTGAGTCACTATATTTTACTTTGTAAATAACAGTTTCCAGCTTCATAAATACTTGGATCCTGATTTAAAATCGTTAAGTTCTCAATATGTATTCTTGAATTCGCTTGTCCACAGGCACGACCAATTCCTCAATCGCCTAGGCATTTGTATCCTAAGGATACCACAAGTATGCTCAACATTTTGCAATGAAACAATTTTTAATCAATCACTTCGTCTTCTGCTCATGACCCATCGGAGATCGAAAAAAAAGCGGTCCTCCTATATTGCCATGATGGAGCCCCGAATCCTGTCCCCAGAGGTGAGAGTCGACGACGCTAACCACTACACCAACAGCTATTTGAGGAAGGATGCACTATTTTGGAATTATAAATGGTTGTTAAAAATACCGCGTGAATATTAATTAATTATAGCCCAACTAAGGCCCACTAGCAGTTCCAAGATGTGTTCGCCATTCCGAATGTCATAAAACTATGGCTTTGAAAAAGGCGTATGTACGGCGGAGCAATGTACGTAGTCTCCCCTTGTTAGTGGGACTTGTGAACTATTTCCTCTCCATTGACAATGTTTTATTATGTCCTCTTGATACCCGAAGAATATTTTTCGTATCCGGGGAAGGCTCAGGAAAATGGCTACACAAAATAATTCATAATTTTAAAATCATTATACCCAGTCGAGCGGCACGTACTTCGTCGTATTCTAAGTAGGTACGTACTGCATAATTCGAAACTTCGGTTATTTTATAAAAATGTTCATTTCACCAAGTTCTTCTGTGATGTTTTCCCACGATATAGCACCGCGCAGCATTAAGTGTATTTTCGAAAAGTTGATCAGTTGGAAGACGCAAACAGTTATTCGATCCTCCCGTCCTCGTGTCTTCTTTTCTTTTGCCCTTCGTTGCCTATTTTGTCGTATCTTTCCCGTCGGTCTTGTGCCCTCTATTCCTGCTATGAAGGTTGCTGCTGGCCAAATTAAGACTTATTTGTAAAGTGTCTCAGCTGCGTAAATGGTGATTATACGACTTTCGAGGGATTACCTGTTCTACCTTTTTTATTTGGCATACGACCTTCCATAAGTTTTCTGTTCGAGGATGTCTCCACAGGCATATTATTTAATTTATTCTTTATCACTGTGTTCTGTATTGATGAAAAAATCTTATATACTTCTGCTGACACTGTATGCGTTAGAATTTGTGACTTAAGTCATGTATTACTGAATTCGTATAAATTACTACTATTTCGTGTTATGTCAGTAAGCGAGTGCCTTTTACATCAGATGACAGTATGGGGAATAAGGCGTGAATAACTCCAAATATTGACAAGAGTTGTTTAGAAGCTTGATTATGACGTGTTCATCAATCTATATATGGGTAACTCTTCATAAAATAACGTAGATTCAATTTTGCATACTATTATTATATTGGTTGGGAGTCCTCAGAGATCGGAATTGATTTTCCTCGAATTACGATGACATTAAATGTTTGTCTTCTGTAAACACTTCATCGGGTAATTGAGATGGGAAGCGTTTTCGGCGATACCAACTATGACGATATAAGAGATAAATATGGAATCCTTTTTTCCTTGCATAATTGATGATATAAGAGTTCTCCGATTGGGTTCATTACGCTGCCAGGGAGCGTATTCGTTTTTATTGTTTATTTCCGTCATCAACACATCACATGAGCAAAATATTGCCCTGGAATTTTTCCTCCATTTAATTCAACAATTTGATGATGATGAGCGACTTGAATTTTATTTTGTTTTAATGGTTAGAACAAGGCTTACCCTAATGCGCTTGAGCGTTTAAGAATCAATTTTATTCGGATTTAGAAGCATTTAAATGGAAACACTAAGTGAATTTCACAAACTTTCAAAATGACTCGATTGATGTCAACTCCTGTTGATATCGAGAAAAGGGTTAAATATAATAAATTGCTATTTGAAGTTGCGGACTAAGAATTTTAATTTTCAAGTGTCTAAATCATATAGTTTTCATGCAGTGCATGAATTTTATTTTAAGTAATCACTATCCAAGTTATAGGGAATTATAGTACTCATGAGTGTATAGTAGATATATTTTGGCCAATGGTTATGTTACGTTTATACGAAATATGAATTGATTTTCATCGCCAACTATTCCCGGAAGCTGGTCAAGTTGAGAATCTATTAGAATTTTCTTATGGAATCGCCAAGACATTCAGCCCGCAGTTCATTATGAATCAGCAAGACTTTTTTGGGCTGGTTAAAGGTTCTTCATCAAAATTCAGCAATCCGAAGGTTGGTTCGAAGCAGTTCTCCACTCAGTTCCCCTATCAGCTGATATTTTAACTCCTACATTCTACTTCTGTTTCACATCCTTCACCACTTTCTCCATGAATCTCACATGAGGCTTTCCGATGCCTATCTTCCCTTCCTTTTGCTTTTCAACGATTGTCCTAATCTCACCGTCGTTTCTCATAATGTGGCCGATTAACTTTTCCCGAGTTCTTTGCAAGGTACTCTAGGAACCCTCTTCTCCAGTACTCTTTTGAAGAATTTTTCCTCATTACTTGCCAGATTGATTCATTTGATCTTCGGTAGTGCTATATTTCGAAAGCTTCCAACTGCGACTTCTCTTCTGCTGTCATCTTCCATGCCTCGTAACCATTAGGAAGCATCCTCCAATGTAAGTTCTTGTGAATTACGTCCTTACTTCGTTGCTTATATGCCCAGATAAGAATAGAATCCCTTTTGAAGAAAGCTCTCTTCGGTTGGGTAATTGTGCTCTTTCTTTCTGGCTGTTCTGTCCATCTCTTGTCCGCTGAAGTGGCTGGACTGCTTCACCTTCTAAAGTTTGTGGTTATCTAGTCGGTTTTTTCCTCTTCCATTCTTTTGCAGGCTCGTATTTTAGTTTTCTTTGCATGTATTTTCAACCCATGTTTAGCCATCGCCCTATCCATTTGTATTTGAATTTCTTCAGATCCCGCTGTCTCTACTTCGACTCGGCATTTAATTGGCAAAGCGCATCCTGCTCAGCTTTCCGTCGTGGATATTCACTCCTTCCCTTAAAGAAGTATGCTTCCGATGTAACCCATTATGAACTGCTTCCTTGTTTTCCTCAGATGTGAGTGGATTCCTATTTCTGGAGAATACCCTCTTCTCTTGGGCTATTGTGCTGATGATTTCCTTTTTACTTCGTCCGTGCGCTGCTACCCATTCATCAATATTTCATATCGCACTCTTGGTTCGTGGCTCATATTCATGCGCCCCAGGTGTGTCTTCCGAGTGGAGGGCGAGCGTTATGTTCTGCTGCCATCAAGTAATACCTTCCTGTTGGCCGCGTGATGGCGACTTCCGACTCCCGAACACACTCTCTGAGCGGACGCTGCCTCCCGTCTTTTGTCTCGCGTCGTTTCGGAAACGCCTCCCATAACGTCGAAATGGTCTCTTTGCCCTCAGCCGCCACTTACGCCTGACGCATAAGCAATGCGGCTCTTTGGTATGGGCCCCGTCGTGGGCACAAGTATAGCAAGCGACGTCGATTGGCTATCGCAACGAAACTCAAGCCCCCATGCTATCCGATAAGCCGCTGTGCCATATCGTGCGACGTCAGGAAGTCATTATGAGATATTTTTGATTGGCGTCATTTATTGATAAAAAAAAGTATGCAACGTACGAATGATTATAGATTTTAAACTGTAAAAAAGGACAGAAACAGGCTGTTTTAACGTCCAGTGAAAAGGAAACGCAAAGCGATTTTGCATGCTTTAGTTTTACTATTGAATGTGCGAAAATTTCTCAGAGGAAAAATCGTTCCTGTATGCATTGCCAATCGTGATTTTTAAATGCTAACTCTTGGCTAATTACTTTTATATTGAAATCAAATGAAGGAATGAGCTAATTATGTGATCGTTTTATGCATTGGAATTCACGGTTGAATTATTAGCTAATTTCCCACACTTTGTTTAAGCAAAATTAATACCGGTTACTAAGTAAATACCGTCATTCTCAAGTTGCAATTTGGAATAAAATAAGCGTGGGCCCAGTTCATTGATTTTATTACGTCCCATCTAATTCATGCAAATATTTACTGACGCTAAAATATTTCTGAAACGATAATCCTTAGATGCAGTTACCCTACCTATCTATCGTTAAATGTGTTTGTGAAGATTCCTTTCTTCATGTTTAATCCCACCGCTCGAATCCTGCCGCAACTGATTTCCGATTGTTTTCACCCTATTCCGGGCTGGGCCTTTCGCCTTTCCCCTCCGAGTGGTCAACGTGCGTTTCTCAGGACGAAACCCATTAAAGGGTCGGGACCGGCCTTCTCCGGAGGCATTAGAATTCTGCGCACAGCTTAGAGGATTATGGTTGTGGGGCCCATGATCCTCTGGAGTTCATGTGTTTCCTTATGTATTATTCCATAAGTTACAATCGATCTAGGTTAAAAATTTACTTGGTCATGGGAGAAGGTTGTAGACAACCTTGACGTTCCATAGGAGAATGACAATTGTATATGAGTAGAGGTTTAGTTTTAGGCGTCGCATCGCCATTTTGGCGTCGCATTGTTTAGTGCTGTTCTCATCGGCAAAGGTATAATGTAACCTGTATTTGAGATCGTTGTCACCAAGGTAAGATTTAGTGATATATCAAAGCTATCCATCCCGATTGCATTTTTTTGAGTAACCGAAAATAATATTACATTTTCTGTAAACTTACACATTCAGTGATTGAGCTGATCTCAGTATTTAATTTTTATTTTAAATACGGTACCGGGAAGTATAAGGCTTTAGATTTAATAGCAAATGCCGTACTTATGGCATGTGTGTGGCCTTTAGGCGAACGAAAACTCATAATTAACATAAACGCTTCACGCTACAGTGGTATACGTTTTGTGCGATTATGTTGCTCGTTACTTTTTTTAAACCGTAGCGAGATAGAGCTTACCAATTCTTTCTGGACCTCCAGTAATTAGAGTGACTGCATTTCCTAGAAGATTTTATTTTTAAAGCTTTTTCTAATGTATAATTGACGTGTTTGTACAATGCCGAAATTTTTTTGCGAAATAGAGATTGGGGAAGCTGACGTTTATACCATCCATTAATATGTATTGGCTGACTTGTTAGCCAAAAAACCTAGGGCAATTTCTGCATTTAATTGTTTTACTTACTCGTCCGTTTGCGTATGGGGCAATTTCTGCATTTAATTGTTTTACTTACCCGTCCGTTTCTATTTAAACGGTATTGATGCCTAGTTAGATCCGGGCCCTAATATTACTTAGTCTGTAGAAATTCTTGTGGTAAGCGTATTTGAAAAAAGAAAAAAAAATTGAAAGTCATACGGTCAAAATATTTTGATCGAATAACGTGTTTGTAGTGCAGAAGTTTTGTAAAAAGTCATTCTTTGTGGGAACTAGCTGTCCAGTCAAGTTTTTGCGCCAAAATAATTCCTTTTTCTCAAGCTTCATATTGTCGTCAAACTTCTCCGAATGTGATGGACCTTAGATCACTGGTTGACATCTTCTCTCTGGAGGCTCGTAAAACCTCTCGCGCCCGCGCTGGTCGGCGAAGAGCGATCACTACTTTAACCTCGTAATGAATGAAATATGAAAACCGTTTAACTCGCGTAATTGATCTTGTGGAGATGGCAGCTCATTAGTCGCGCCGAGTTGATTGATTGGTCCTTTTTTTAATGTCGGTTGTGTGCCGCTTCCACGAGGCGTCTGTCCGATGGACTGCTCGCCTCCGCCGCTGCTGAGAGAGTGGGGAAGCATTGGAATGTTCATTTCTTGCCATTCACATGTGAATCGCTGGAAGCCCGCGTTGGATTGCGTTGTTGCCGTCTCACCCTCGGAATGTCATGCCGGAATCATTTGCATCCAGGAGCCGCACAAGGGCCCTGACCTTAGCAATGGGACTCTGAAACTCGTCATATCTTTCAAACGCTGCGTAGACCCCAAGAGGCTTAGTTCGTGTCTTAGCTGATTTTTAATTATTTAGTATTGTTTCTTTTTAAAAGTTGTGTATTATTTCGAGGGTTATTTTTTGCAGCTTTTCTTTAATTTATTAATGAAATTAAGCGATTCCTTCTTGTGGCCGTCGAGGAATTTTCCGTCAAGTTTAAATTGCTTCAGTGATTCAAACGAGTGCTTTAATTTCTGTTGGATTTATTTCAAAGTTTTGGTCTTCTTTTAGTCAAGTTGAATAAAATGCCGCTGATTAATTTTTTTTATATCACGACTGACTTTAGCTATCGGAACACGAAAATTGGAGTTGTCTCATCCCTCGCTGCATACGAATGCTTATTATATGGGGAAAGTAAAAACTACCTATGTTTCAGTAAAGGATAGTTTAGGTAAAAAAAACTTGTGGAAATTTAATAATATCGGTCCTATATTCTATTAATTGTCTTTTTTCTAAATTACTTCCTTAAGCCCACCTTTCCCACGGAACTTATACTAGGCATTATAATCATTATGTAAATGACTTAAATCGCCATTTATATTATCGTTTCAGTGGTCTAAATTGCTAAAGGGTAATAGAGGTTTGCATACTGTGCGATTACCGATTGCTCTCTTTGCGAAATTCCGCGGTGAAAAGATCCGTCTTGCCCTCACTTGGCATTGTGCTCTAAACTATTAGTTTACACGGGATTCATTGACTTCTGAATAACTGGGCGCAACTTATCTTAGGACGAGGCTTCTATTTAAAACTGATAAAAGGCAAATTGTCTCTACTTTTTCCTATTATCATCAAAATATCATTAGAAAGTCTTAAGTCCCAGAGTTTCTGTATCGTCCTAAGCGTTTGTTTGCTTAGCAGCCTCAACGATCATTACTTTTTCTCTGCTGGTAGAGACTTGAATTTAAGGTTTTCCCGAAGACTTATGCTCGCATTATTAAGTGGATGCCTATTCATTATTTGATACTTACGACTTTATGTGCATGAGGTTCTTTTGCACGGAATATGGAGACAATGTCGCCTGCTAATAATTTGAATTTACGGATTCGGATTATTCGGATTTCTAGATCAGTAACCAATCAAAATATCGATCAATCTCAATGTTTGTCATCTGTCTCCTTTTTGTACTCTTTCGCTGTGGCATGTCCATGGGATTGTTGTTTGCTGGAGCCCCTCTAGGGTAAAAGTGGTATGAAAACGGTGTTCATCATTAATAATTATTTTTTTGCCTGTCCGATTGTATGATGATTGTTTTCGCCTGCATAATCATCACAATTTTTCTGTGGCGTTGCGTTTTATATAGGTCTAGGGAGTGGAGAGTTAGGACAGGGAGTATTGATATGAGGCTTCGATTTGTAGTTGGTTTATTGCCTAGATTTTGTTTTTTGTCCTAAGTACTTCCAAATATTAGCATCAAGTCAAAACCTTAGAGTTTCAGTGATGCCCTAAGATTAGGGTTACCAAGTAGTCTAAACGAACACTCTCGTTGGAGCTCAGAGTGAAAATATACAAGCAGTCATGGTGTTTGCGCTGTCCCTTAAGCAAGCCCAGTATCGAAAGTTTTAATTGGAAACCTCAACTTCAGTATCATCACAAATTAGTAGGGGAAGGAGAAAGTTGAAAAATATACTACATACGAACAAAATTAATACAAATCCTGATGCATCTTCTTCATGTGATTTCGGATGTAGTCATTTGATTCTGGTCTCATGCACAGTAGCTGAAACTCTCACTGGTTTACGTTTACTCTGAGTGAGGGCTTATTTGTCGTGCGATGAAGCTCCGAAGGCTTTCTAGCCGGGGTTTGGTGGTAAGGGTATTCTCCTGTTTAATGACGGCCCAAAAACAGTTATTCATGGCAATGATTCGAGTTCGGTTGTGGTGGCAACGTCGCCGCTCCGTCCTCCTGCGAACGGATGCGTGATTGGTGTCTCCGCGAACGCGTTGACTCCCCCGCTCCCTTGTCAACTGCTATCACTCAATCTTTCGCGAGTTGTTCTCAAAGTGTCAACGCGAGGAGTGAGGGGGGGGGGGGGGAGCGGGGCCCTCCTCCGTTGCGGTCCATCCCTCCCTCCCTCCCTGTCTTTCTATCCCCACTCCATCGCCGTCACCTCCAGTCATGGGATGCCACGCTGATGTCAATGAATAGAACCACTCGATGTTTTGGTCGATGCATCGAGAACATCGATGAGATTGAGAATTATTACAGGTAGTCTAACGGCTAAGATATGTTTACATGGGGCACAACGCCCCTGTTTTACCCATTACTATCGTCTGTTTCCTCCATTGAATCTCTCTCTCTCTCCAGCTCGTCATCTAATCCTGTTATTTGTTGCTCTATCCGTAAATCCTATTCCGTGGTTGACAAAAAAACCACAAAATCCGTAGTTCGGTATGTGATTGCTATTAAAACATTTAAGTTACTAATCGAAGGTTTTCAAGCTTGCAAATTGTGACTTATATATGGCCTCTTTCTCGACTACGTATTTTAGCCTAACTATTAGTTGAAAACTTCATTTGAACGTGGACTCGTTCCTAACAGCAAAAGTCGCCTCGGCTGGGAATGGGAAAGAAAAAGCTTTGGAGAAAAGCCTTCTCTTTAAAGCAGCCACCTGTCAGGAATAGTTTTAAGTCGGACAGTATTAATATGAGCTCTTGCAAATTCTCTTAAATTGATTTCACGATTAATATCCTGCCTGAGTTATGATTAGTATAGTGCTGCTCGTGGAGGTCGTGGTGACATCAAGTCTCGTTAAATGGGACTTCACTTCCTACTCTTAGCGAATAAAACGCTTTTAGGCTAAGCTAAATACTGTGCAACGGAGCACACGTCTAGCTCTTCATTATTGGTATTGACTGGTTTAGTGGTTTTACATTTATCTTTTTCTCGTGATTAACCTATCAATGATTTTTCCGTCTTTCCAAAATAAACGCCACTTCCATATAATGTTTCCGTATCTCTTCGAGCCGTTTCTCTTTGTCGTTTGACGGCGTGGCCAATATTTCCCGTAATACCGTATCTAGCTTTAGGTGATCAGGGAATCTAGAAACATCGAGGTATCGATTAATCGAGGATTTACGATATCGATGTGGCATCCATTCGTGCCTCCTTCCATTTCTCTCCTGTCCGTCCACGCGTCCGTTTCCTTCGTCGCGGTCTGCCGACAGCGAATCCGGTCGGATCGGAAAGAAGGCTCTCTCGCACGCGCGTGCCTTGCGTGCGTGCGTTTGACGTGCACGCACGTGTCCATCAAGACGCGGTATTAGTAAGGTATGAAGGCCGAATCGGAAACCAATACCATTTCATTTAGCACTTGACCAGTGGCACCGCGCCTCGGATCGGTGTTTCCTCAACGGGTCCATGACCTCCGCGCGGCTCTAGTTCCTTAAGATTCCTCATTTTCCCCCTTTTTCTTCCCACGGGATATTATTTTTAACGTGTCCGAAGAATGGTGAGGCAGGTGGAAGGGCCTTCCTCCCGCCGGATGACTCGAGTGACGTGTGATTGGAAAAAAATAGAATAATCCGTGATTCATCGATTTGCGTGGAGAATTTTCTCCATCTCTTGGCTCAGTTCGATTTCTTTTCTGCTTTTTTTGCTCTTGTAGATCAATTTTAGAAATGTTTCTCTTCCTGGTTGGGTTCAATGAATGGAGGAACATCTCGTGAATGAAATGAAAGGCATAGTATATTCTGTCAGGTCAAAACTTTCGAAATGCTGAGATTTCGTAGCATTGCATAACTCATAACTAGCTAAGAAGTTTCGCGAACGTTTATAATGGTGAATTAAAAAGAGACGTTTGACTTCGTTGGGATTCGAGCCTTTATCTCCTGATTGCCTGCCGGTTTAGATACTATTTTAGTGTCTCCATCAAGTCATCCATGATCGATTTCATGGTTGCAGTAATTAGTGGCTGGGGAGATATAGGTTCGAATCCTTGTTAAGAAAATTATTTTTCAACCGACAGCCTCCTTTTTTATACTTTAATTTCTTTTCTACACGTAGCGATTGATTGTTCAAATTAATGATGCCGTTCATGGACGAGAGCAATGTGTGTGTTTACATTCATTCTTGTTCAATTTCCTAAGTTCTTATCCCATTCCTTTTGCTGGATATTATTAACCTATGGAGCATCCACAACATGTCTCAGCATTAATGTATCATCTTTCTACTTGATTAGAGCACTAAATAAATATCCTTAGGAAAAACATAAAAATAAAATTCCTTTAATTTCCACTTTATTTCATTATAATTGATGCAGTAGTTAGCGGATTGCAACACATCAAACTGGAGTATCTCGGCTTCATACGCTGGCAGTAACTAGCCGTCAATTGTATTTATTACTATTTTGACTACTTCCGTGAATATCTTCGTGATTTCCAGCTTAAGTATAACATCAAGTTGTTCAGTATATGAGCGTGACACGCCCTCAATGTTCACGTTGACTTTAATGATAGCTAATGGTAGACAGATTAATCGTTAATTAAGGTCGTTAATTATAACTAAGGAAGCATTGCTTTCGTCTTTATTTCATTTGTTTAAACTTGTAATATTTGCTTCCCTTCTCCGGCAATGCAGTCTGAAATGTTTCCGCGAGGCAGTTATGATTTCCTTTTGCTTGCGAATCTCCTTTTTACTGAGATGAGAAGTCCGTGGAGTTGAGAAGTTAATTTGCGCTTGCCGCTTCATGTTTGTATTCTCGACCTTTAGGTCGGCCTCAAAAGAACCCCGCTTTGCGTGTTGAAGTTCCTGCGAAGGTCATGAGCTCCCTGCCTTCAGGCGTAAATATTCAACTAAAACGCTACATCATCGTTCCCCATTGATTTCTAATCCCAGGATCGGGTCGGAAAAAAAATTCTATTCGCGTATCTTAAAATAATAACCCTCATTAGCGACAGTCATCCAGGTTAAAAAGCTACATTAGGATACGCAAAATGTCGATAATTCAATCCTTCTACTTAAGTTAGTACTATGCTAGGCTTTTTTAGCCGAATTTGGGACATTTTTATGTAACTTTCGAGATTGTAAGTCTATTACAGCTATTAACTCAAAAAAATTTCGGTAACAAGACCGAGTTTATATTTACACCGTGATTCCTATGTTGTAACGCAACCTCTACCATTTTTTTTGTAGGAACGACGCATGCGTTGTAGTATTGATCAACATAAGTTCGGAAATAGAGCCCGTATGAAAATGTGTATTTTTAATTGTATTTCCGTGAAGTATGGCGTGAAAACCCTATTTTTGTCTTTATTCCATAGAATATAAACGATTAAAATAGCATGGTTAATATATTGTTGAAGAAAATACTTTCCTGGCTTGATCGGCCGTTGTATTTGAATTCTCGGCTTCATGACTGGCCTCAAAAGTACTTTGCGTGTTGAAGCTGTTTCCAAGGTCACAGACTCGCTCCCTTCGGGCGAGCATATTCAATTAGAAACGATGTATCATCGTACTCCATTGATTCGTAATCCGGGGAAGCTTAGCAGCGCCTCTGGGAAATAGGCTGAACTCCCTCCTTCATTCCCTTTACCACGTATCGGAGGGCCCTTCCCTCCCCTTTCGACCCTCGGCGATTATGCTCCTGCAGCAGCAGCGTCTTCGCCCCTCCCCTTCGACGTTTGCACGGTCTCATGTCTTCTCCTTCGCGACCGGGAGCTAATTTCGTTTGCGTTGACGATGACGGAAGACGTTGCGAGGGGACCGCGGAGCACGCTCTCCCTTCCGTAAGCCGCTCCCCCACAAACGGGAAGAAACACATTTTCTTTCCTCCTCTACTTCAACGTTTAATGAGGTATCTCTGGATAGAATATATCAGCTGCTTAAGATAGTGTAACGTCCAGCCATGAAAAAATTTCTATTCCTCCTCAAATTTAATGTTTAATTAAAAAAAATGTAAGTATCTTTTATTTTTCCTTAAAAATGGTGTATTATTTTTTTCTTAGAAATTTTAAAATTATGAATGGTCTTGACATTCAAGCGGTTGTTGGTAGAAAAATTTCGGAGGATTATTAGAAAGTTTCAGTGAAGAGCAGGAAAGGAATTAATGTCAAATTAAACTGATCGTCTTATAACTTATAACTTAAAGATATACGTGACGACATCACAGTTATCAAATAGAGCGTTGTTCTCACACTTAGGTATTTAGCAGATGCCGAGTCAATGGTCGTTAATTTTCCCGTTAATGTTCGCTTTATTATTTTTTGTTCGTACAACTTGTTCCGTCGCAGTCGCGTCATCTTCTGCTGCTGCACGCAGAGGGGACTTCCGTCTAATATGGGCTCTGGAATATGGTTCGGGGAATAGTGGGGATGGATGGGGAGGTATGGCTTGTAAATTTGGAAGTAAGCTTCATTTTGGGAGAATGAACGAGGGAAGAATGTAAGACTCTGGCGATGCGCACGTGTGTTTTATTGTTTTAAGGAGGGTGGAATATACTCTCCGAATGCTGAAGAATTGGTTGGATAATGGGAATGTGTGTGATTTGAAGAAAATAAGTCGCGGAAGATGGGGAAAGTGGACCAGTTCTCTTCAGCATCCAATGGTGTGAGATATAATCGTTTTAGGGAATATTATAAAGGGATAAGTGCAAATTTTGCTCTGGATTGTGTTGATGTGGACAAAGGGAGATATGAGGCTCAAGTTTAATCCCAGAAAATGTGTTATTTAAGAGAAACGGGAGAAAGCTGAAAATGGAAATTGTAAGAGAGAAGAGGGAAACTTACAAGTGATTTGTGAACTGGTCCGTACTAACCCACATTAGCAGTTACAGTGAATTGAATTATAATGATGATATTAATAGACTACCGTATTTTATTTATCCCATTACCCTGTTTATAGATCTTTAAGATCAAAGTCAGAACAGAGCTTTCCTTCCGCTGATCACATTTGCGTGTTTTAGTGTACCTTCATTGCATTCGGGTGGTTGCGTGGAAACGGTGCTGCTCCACCTACCTACCCTTGTTGTTTCGCAAACGAACTCTATTTTGGCTTAGTCTCCCGGGGAAGTTTCTCCGTTTGCGGCCAGGTGGATGGGATACGTAGGTACGCGACATATTTTCTGTGGCTTCCGTGGCCGTCAATCCTCTGCAAGGCTTTCAGGCGGCCTCCTTAAAGACACCGGCAAGACTTCTGAAATCCCGGAACGCTCGCATTTCGCTGATTATTCCCCATCAGAAGAGGTGATGCCCTAACAGCACTCACCCCGTGAGGCAGGCCTCGTGCCAGCTCTTGTTTTTCAAGAAAATTCCTTCTCCCGCCATGCCCTAGCCGCCCGTATGTCTTATAAGCCTCGGAAAATGGAAAATATTGCTTGGAAAATGGCACGAATACGCATTCCCTCCTTGTTACACTGCATTAATACACGTGCTTGCAATTTAGTTACTTGAATGCTATCTCGTCGAAGATCATGTAAACCTGCGTCGAATCATGTAGGTACATACATCCTCTCAATAGCTCTCCAATTCCGTGGGTTCGTTCTACAATTCGTGACGGCATTACTTGCGCGTCTCATTCATTTTGCTGTTAATGAAATCTAGCAAATAATCGAAGATTTTTATGCTGTCGAAGTATTTATGAGTAGTTACGTTATTATCTTCCTGGTTGCTTTTGTTTTTGAACAACGCCTCTTCTCACCTTTGTAGTAATCTTTCTAGTACATTTAACTTGGCTAGCCAATGAGACAGTTTTGTGGGCGGTCGATAGCTTTTATTGTTGTAAACTCGCAATATTTCTTTTATTAGTGTGTTTCGCTGTTGCCTTTATGTTATGTTTTACTTTGGGCAGCATGAATTTATTCGTGTTTGATGTTTCCTGTGCCTTCCTTTTTGGTTACAGTCTCGTCTTCATACATTATCGGTTATTTACTTTATTTTTCGGAAATGGATCCCTTAAATAATCCCCGTTGTATTTCCTTGTTCTTAAGATACATTCCTTTTTTTTACTTATCCTGCGTGTTAGTTCTATAAAATATTGATTTGTTTGCCACAGTTTATTATATAAATGTCGAATATCGTTTAATATTTACAATCAAAGAAAGGGTAACTGCGGTTTGCATTCTAAAAAAATCAATCAATCGCTCTGGCGAATAGACGATCTGGCGCCGTGGACGGAAATGTGATGTCCTTGCAGCTTTCGTAGTATTCTCTTTGCTCGCCTTAATGTTTAGGTGATGATAAATGACGGGTCCTGAGGTTCGGGGACGTTGTATCCACATGTTGATGGATTCGCGCATCGTGCACATCCCTCCCGATTAAGTCGTGGCAAAATAGTGGTCCCTCGAGGAAAGTGGGATGACGTTCGACTGGAAATATTGATGTAGCCCATGAAATTTTCGCTTCGGTCCCAAGGTCGTTTTGGATTTGCTTGGTTTAGCGGCTCGTAAACGCTTTGACGGCTTTTCATTTTCCTTTCGTACCGAAGGAAGGAACGAGAAATTTTGAATGATATTCTAAGGTGCTTGGCGATTAGTCTCCTGCCTGCTCGCGTGTTGGTGAAGTAATTTCTTGGCAAGGACAAGAAATTCTTACATAAATGAGATTTTCCCTGTACCTCGCTGTGGTTACCTAATGCTATCGGTAAAAATGAGTCGCTTTATCTGGGAAGTTGTGGTACCATTTCTATAAAGAGGGTGTGAAGTCGATTTAAGGCGGTCGCTGGGTCTATTGTTATCATCATAGCTTTGAGTGCCTATTCATTATGCTCAATGAAGTGTCAAAGTTAGTATATGCTGATCTTTCATATTCTGTTATTTCAACAATTTTCTGTTGGGACCAAATTCACATACCGCTCTCAATTTCAATAAAGTACCTATGTATTGCGTTAAGAGCATATATTACGGCTTATGAAGCGGTTTTTTTCCGTTAAATTCCAAGCTATATTTGAAGTGATCAACGCATTTTAGATAGTATTTTGATATTCATTCGCAATCCCCCCGCGATGTTGTTAGAAGACTTTGAAATTCATGACGAATGCACTGGATCAGACTTGGAGGAAAATGCGTTCAACCACTAACCTTCATCCTGGTGCCCGAGTATCTGGTCAATTTTTTTTGTAGAAAACCATGAAATTTTATTTTCTAATTCTCCACTCTCGTTCAGGGATGGTTATATGTAGAGTTCGTGTGTATTGTATCAAAAATAGTGTCGAATTGAAATTCGAAAATTGCAAATTTGAAGACTTCGTAACCCCACTCAAAATTAATATATTTGAAATACACGAGTTTTGAAGTAAAACTTCATCTTCGGGTTGAAACTCAAACCCCAGGAGATGAATTTCTCTTCGATATGCGTGTGTTTTTAATGAGTTACTAATATAATATATTATAATTAATTGTAATATTTGATAAGTTACACAAAGTTAGATTTTCATCTACGTGGTGAATCGTTTCCGTTTAATCTGAAATCTTCGATAAACTGTGAATACGTTGCTAAGGCAAAATTTTGGTCCCATCATCCAATATTTTTTTCAAGATAGCTCATTGTGAGCTTGCCGTGATCCACTTGCTTCACACGCCTTAGCCGCGATGCGCATAAGCAACCGAAAACAGTGAGTTGAAAACCGTGACATGAGTGGGCTATTCCAGTGGCAATATGAAGAGTACGATGTCCGGGTTGATGTTAGGAATCCGCTGGCGCAATGGCGATGTTGATAAAAGAGCTCATCTGTTGACGCATGTGATCGGAGCTGGAAACTGTCTATCGTAGAAATGTTTCAAAACTCCCGATTCGAAATTTATCGGTCCATAATGATAAACGCGAGCTCCCTGTCGATGTCTTCCGCCCGCGAGATGTCAGTGTGCCGAAATGGTGCGATTCCACTTGTCGATTTGCAGCCTTTTTTTGCCGTTTTGGGCGATAGTTTTTTTTTATTTCCGTCTGCTTGAGATTGATGCTCACCTCAAGGAAGGGAAATTAATTGGGTCGCGCTGTTGCACGCGACGCTCTCTCGAGAGTGTGTTGGTTGCTCTATTGGTTTTAGTTTGTTTCATTATCGCGGCTGCGTGTGCTTTGCCTTGACCGAGAGCACTCTCGCTCATTAAGGATGTGCCTTGCGAGAGTGGACTCGGCGACCTGCTTTTGGGCGCCAGTCGAAGGTGCCACCGCCTGCATGCCCTCCGCCATCGCAGCCATGAGCTTGTTATGATTTAGGGTTGTCACGAGCCCCATTCAGATTGACTTCGATGTTTTGTTGAGATTAGAGACATCACTGGATTGCACCTAATGAGTAGATCACACCTGGTGAGTAGACTGTCGTTAGAGGCCGCATCACAACTGCTTCACCGATCTTTATGCCTGCGACTAGTTGCTTGTTTATAACTGAAATTATCGTCTTGAATTGTTTGCGAGAAGGCCTTGGAAACAGTTAACTGGTTCTCAATTTTGTTAGTTTTCATCTTTATTTTCTCGTGTATAAAAGTTTTACTTAATAGATATATAGGCAAGTGATGAAAAAGTTGTATTCTCTATTCCCTGAAATATTCAGCATAATAGTGCAAGTTTTAAAACAAGTATTTCTTCACGAAATAACACAGAATACGAAAGCGGGTGCGATGCTCCGTCGTTAGGGAGGAATACGGAAAGATAGAATTATAATTGTAGCGATTGGTGTTTTGTCTTCGTTTGAAAACAGTGAACAATACTTCATTGATACGAATATTTAGCTACAATGTTAAATAAATTACGAGCCATGAGCTTTTCTACACATGCCTTGAACACATTTATGAAGAAACAGGGCTCATTCGTAATTTCATTTCATTTATGATCGAAAATTCGGTGTTGAGTACCGATTTCATTGGGAAATAAAATTGAAGTGCGCCATAGTTACGCGGTACGTTTCCATTTGGGGTCATAAACTTCTTAACAGCATCTTTTAAAAGCGAGAAAAGAAGCGTTAAATGGAAGTATGTGCGGGATGCTCCGGAATGTGTAAGCTCTGAAGAGGTCTCCGGCAAATAAGAAGAAAAACTAACATAAATTCGTAAGTAACCCTGAAAACATTATTGAAATTAAATTTTCAGCTTGGAGAGTACATGTAGAACCTTGTTTGCAAATGTGAAGGCATTTATATCCCGAAATTATTATTTTCTCTATACCTATAGTTTTCCACATTGAAACTAATGCGACGCAAAATTGCATTTTGTTTGGATAGAGCCGTCCATTTCCTATACCTTACTCTCGCTACTGTTCACGATGTAATAGAATGAGTTACATTTCAAAGTGTATGCTTTTAGAGCAGTGAAATAGACGAATAAGTGTCACTCTGTGATTGTGTTTTTATTTTGTGTTGGTTTTTCTTTGGTAAATGTTTTATTATGAGCTGTAAAGAATAATTTAAGTAGGGCATATATCAGCGTCGCAAACGATATTAGTCTCACGTATTTGACTAATGGCCGTGAAAATAAAATAAAGAAAATAGATGAAAGTTCAATTTAAAGCTTGCGTACCCATAGTCACCATTATTGTCAAATAGGTCGCACTTTTTTCTATACCCTATGGTGATCCTTTACCGAAGGAAAACCTCGAGTTGTCAATTTCATCTGTGATTACCTGTTATCCTAGAAAAAAAATTTTTTTTCGATAAATAAGGTATAATAAACTTGTTATAAGCCTTTAATGGATTTTTATCTCTTAAAATTCTTTCGCCGTCTTTGTACCGGTGCTTATTTACAATTCCCCTCCTCAGTAGACATCGATTTGAAAGAATCAGATCAGGGTCAGTTGCTTAGTAAAATCTATCCGTGTGCGTCAGTCTGGTAAAAAAATAATTTTCCCACGTTTCTCATTCTCGTCACAGCACAGGGGTGTAGCCTTTTCACGAATCAGTATCGCTTTAATGCCGAAGTGTATGAGTAAGTACCCAGAATACTAATTGACTCCTTTCTTCTCGAAAGAAAAAGGATGTATGTGGTCGAATACCTCATCACTTGCTACTTAGAAAGGCAATCGTGACTTTAACGCTCGTAATTGTGCAGTTTTGTGGTTCGCATACAACTTTTATTGGCAGTTTTTCTGTTAATATGTCAGTTTTATACGGCCTAATGTTGTAAAACTTCGAATGGACTTCCATGCTTACGCTTAAGTGAGTAGATATGTTTTCTTGATACATTCAGTTGATATGTAATTTTAGTGAAACTCCTTAAGGAGAAGTATTCCTCCAGCTCGACCGGTCTTCTTTCGGAATTACTCGAGTCAAACTCAACCTCCCGTCTTGAAATTTTCATGAACTGAGAGTGGTCCCTTTTCTGCATTTGCATGCATCTCAAATTAGAAACTGTTACGATGTTATTTTTTCCATCTGAGATACAGTCAAATATTGCACTAGCAATAAGTAATATGTGAAAACTACAAGATAATAACACAAGTTTTGATCGAGAAATTCGTAGTGAAAAAGGACAAAATACTACAAGTTATGAGGGGTTGATGGGTTCTCTTAAAGGCTTATGTGAAACAAAGTTCTAGTGACTTTCGCAGTGCCTCGTCACCAATTCTCAATGGTTATCCTGGTCCGTAGTTGAAAACGTATTGTGAAAAACTTGTATCGATGTGATCTCTTGTTTTAATTACAGTGCTCCCTCACTCAGTAGCATCAAGTCTAACAAACGGGATATGTTTTCATGTGGCTCAACCAAAATTTATTAATATAAAAGTTGCTTATTGAATTTGCTTCTAGATCATATTATGATTGTTCTCTTAGGAAGGCGAAGCATCTCCATTGCCTGAGAATATATTTTCCCTTATAGCATCGTATGAATCCTCTTCACCCAAATCGCTCAAATCCTAAATATGTCATCATGTGGAAATCGCATTTATTAGTCACCTTGATATGTGCGTTACGTTCTTCTTTTATTTTTGCAATGGCGGCTCCCCATCCGAGTGGTGAAAAAGTTACGATCTCCGTGCGTCGAAAGCGGACTGGAATCCGCGGCGGGGAAGGTGTGAGGGGAGCGCCGCCGTCTCTCCGTGGCCTGCCATCCTCTCCCTGGAGCAGCCACTAACCGTTGATTTGTGCGGTCGAATTTATGGTGGTGGTTGGGATGGATATTTCGTCCCCCGCCGCAGGAGCCCCGCCACTACTCCGCAGACTTGCGAGCAGCCAGTCGCTCGAGGGAAAAAGGAAAGAACGCGAAGCGGGCTCCCACAGGGGTTAGGTTTGGCTCCACACTCTTTTTGTTTTGCGGAAAGCTCTGTGATTTTAGGAGGACATGCGTTCGGTTTACGCCAGCGTAGTGCTTGAAAATTCCTATGTATTTGTGAGGTCCTTTTACCTGTTTGGACGAAAATGGCTAGTTATGGAGGGCAATATGCTCAGAGGAGGCTAAGAGGGCATTATTAGAGTAATTTATATAGAATGTATGATAATAAAAATTAATTAGAAATCATTCGCGTGGGAATCGGCTCTCTACGGATCGGAAATATGGATCATTGGAAAATATGGCCAGAAAAGACTTCGATACCTGGTGCTGGCGGCAGGTGTTGATGTTCAAATGGGTCAGGAAAGAGAAGAAATGGAACTGGTGCACCATACGCCGGAGAAGGCCATCCTGGGGAGTATAATTGATGTAAAAAATTGAAGGAAAATTCCTTAAAACATCTTAAATACTAGTGATATTAAAGTCGACTTCAAAATGCAAAATTTTATAAAATCGGGTGGCGTTCGCCACGTATATACTTCAGGATGAACTGATGCCATGTCGACTATAGTTGCGAGAGGTATAGCTGGTTGTTACTTCTTGATGTTGTTAAGTAGCTCGGGCCATATGTTCTAAAAGTTATGATGTGAAAAATACAAATGTGAGCCTGTGATTTTGAAGCGCATCGTAAAGATTCTCAGTGACTGATTCTTCAAATCTTTGTCCAATCCTGGTTGTATGGTCCAAGGCGAAAATGATCGGGTAAATTATATATCGCTCTCCAGCGGCGTGAACGGCGGTTGAATTCAGGGCTTTGGCACCATTCAACTCAATTTAACATTTTGGTGGAATTGCCACGAAAAATGAGGAGCTTTGATGGCGTATTGGTCTGCGCTGTGACCCGGAGAGCCAGACGTGCGTGTTTGGATGCTCGGTCCAGGGGAATTTTTCCCACTGCATTCAATGTGGATGTTCGAGTATTCATCTCCAAATTGTGTGCGACTAATCACGGCCGAAAGTGTGACTAGGTAGCACTCCTCCGACTGAGCGTCCCAGATCTTCGGCGGCTCGCTCACCGAGAAGGCATCTGCGACCAGCACAGCGGCGCGGGCTCCGGTTGTAACCCTCTTTATCGTCCTCATTCACCTTTTTCCTTCTCCGTCAGATTGGATGATTAGTGGCGGTTCAGAAGGGCCACTCGATGCTTGGAGGATCGCCCTCCGAGGCAACCGCAATGCGACAGCGGGAGGGAGTTGCTTGTGGCGGCGGGAGGGTGGCAGGTGAGGGTTAAGGCGGCGGCTGGGTGTTGATCGTCTGTGTTTGTGCGGGGTGGGTGGTTTGGGGGGGGGGGGTCCTGGGTGGCGAATGGGATTGTGTATATCGGGGAAAGGGTCGTGATATGTGCGAGGGTCGCCGCGCGCACGGATTTGAGGGATTTTAATAGCAAGTTGTGGTGGATCGGAGAGGTTATGTGTTGGAGAAGGAAAGGGCCGAAATACGGCGGTGGTTATTGAGCTGATAAATTGAAGGGATTGGCGGAATAAGGAACCATCGCTCGGTTGGGATTTTCTATTATTATTTCAGCAGGACTTTTTTCTGTGAATTGCGTATTAGTTACCTCGCAGTTACATTTTGAATTCAGTTTTGTATATATTTATGCGGTTTTCGGCTTTCGTTTTATTAATACATTTGCAGTAAATTCGCTTTTATTTTTATCAGCATTCATCAATCGAAATGGAGCTGCTTCCTCTCCAATCTCGGTTTGTTTATTAATGATGATGATGAATATTTGCTTTTGGATCAGCTACATTAAATTAAATGAAAGATTCAATAATTCCAATCTCGGGAATAATCTTCATATAATTTCTGAATGCGGGATATCCCCTTATTCCATAAAATACTCTCTTCAACTTTAGGAAACCACCGCGCACTTGCCAGCTCTCCAGAATCACATGTATTGAAGCGCCAAAATTTCACCGTACTAAAGTTCATTCTAGAGTGTTCTTATTGTCCGTGAATCATCAAATTCGCTCTTAGTGCAACAGTCATTAAAGCTGCCGGTAGTTCTTTCCCCGTGTTTTGTTTTTTGAGGTGGTGTGCTGGGCGAAGTGGGGATGAAGCCTTATAGCACCTTAGAGGAACCAGGGTTCTTTGGGTACAAGGTGACATTCTTAACTGCCAACATAGAATAGGTGGGTTCGAGTTCCCCCTGGACCCAGGGAATGTCCATTTTTTGTCTACGTTTTTGTAATTTTATGGAAAGATAGGACAACTATATCCTGAGCACGAATAAAGCCGACATAATTTTAATTGGTCGTTCTATATAAATTAACACTTCTGTCTTATAGAGGTACGTAGTCATACTTAAAACACGTAAAAACGCTTTTCCCGTTATGATTTAAAATCAATATGGACCCTATCTTCACTCTTGTATTTCCTGTGAATTACTTGTTGATAATACGCCAAAATGTCATACTAGATATGAGTTTTACCTCAGTTTTAACGATTTTAAATAAAGGATTTAAGGTTTTATATGCCACCAGATGAAGGATTAACAACGCTGAATACCTCTGTACTATAGGACACCCCCTGGTCTGAAGCTCTTGATTCTTGTGGAAGAGAATTTTATTATATTTACGAGTTATGGGGCGGGATATTCAGTTGGGAGTGGGAGGGATTGAATTCAAGTGGGTTCGGAAGGTTTCGGGGTTTTTCGGGTGGCAGCAGCCGGGTCGGGTGGATTAGCTCGGGCGGTTATGGGCTTGGAGGGGAATCGCGGGAGCGGTTTCTGCAGTGGCGGGGTGCCCCAACCAGCCTGCGTTCCCACACCCGCGCCCAGGGCACGACAGGAGCGCGGCGAGGGAGGAGGTGCGGTAGTTAAGTGCTGAGAAATGCCCCTACTAGAGTCGACAGGAGCGTCTGTTTAGGTTGGGAGAGGGAAAATTTATTTGTCAAATTTGTGTCTACCAAATATGTTCATTGTTATTCGTATGCCTTTATGATTCCATGGGTACTCGGTTCTCGAATACACGAATGAATTCGTAATTACTCTGTTGAATACATTTGCAGCCCGACCTAGAGGGAGTCCCAGGCGAATACCATAGCAAAAATATAATTAACTCCGATATAGTCAGTTTAGGTACACGTAGATAT
This sequence comes from Ischnura elegans, assembly GCF_921293095.1. Lineage (NCBI taxonomy): Eukaryota > Metazoa > Arthropoda > Insecta > Odonata > Coenagrionidae > Ischnura > Ischnura elegans. Next base: position 109,584,411 of record NC_060254.1, on the reverse strand, counting down.
TCATTGCTATTCCCTTCGGTGTTCTCTTCAGAACCCGGGTGACTCATTCGGGTATTCATTTATTCAACCAAGTATTTATGTATTCATTCAAGTTCCGAGATATTTTCTCAGGGATTCTAGAGTGTGCTATTTGCGAACTCCTGAAATTTCGTGGATAGTTTTGTTTTTACGTCAACCGAAACAAGTTTACTCTGAAAAGTCGAGAGAGAAGGTGATTTACCGCTGAGTTAACGATTTTTACTGAAGCTCCACGCCGGATGGACACGAGCCTTCGGAGAATCAGAGGGGTAAAAGAGTAATCGCTAATGGACCACCTAGTTCGGCTCTCAATTTTTATATTTTCCGTTGGGGATTTGTCCCGCCTCAAAAGAATATCGATTGTCTTTGGATAAGGGATGGCTAAGCCTTAGAGGAACGTTTTAAGCCTCAGTATCGGAGTGGGTCCTGCTGGGATGAGATGAGATTGGCAATTCGGTTAACTACCGGATCTTGGTGGCCATTAGTCAGGTTGGAATGCGTGGGGGAGGAGGGTCGCCGGCGGAGGAGCATTAGTTCTGAAATTTTTTTGAATAGGACTGCGTTGGGATCGCTCGGCGAACCGGCTCGAGGGTGAAGGGGTAATGGTGGAGAAAAAGGAGAGATAAGTTGCCGACTCAGCCCCTCCTTGGCATTTTCATTTAGATCCCTTCGCTGAATGCGACCCTCCTCGTATCTTAAGAGAGTGCACTTGTCTGCATTGTCCCTCGGCTTACGTTTTTATCTCCTGGTTGAACGGGGATTTGTGACCCCCACTTAGCATGGTAAAAACCTCATTATTATTGATTTTCGTAATAATGGTTTCAATAGGATCGTTTTCGTGGGAGTAGTATAGGGTAGGTCGGAAGGGTCGCTGATTCAAATCTCTGGTGAAATCTTGAAACCAAAACCACAATCCACGCAGTGCGAGGTCGTCCATGGAAAGTCACTGCTAAACCTGGCCTGAATGTGAGAAATCCACTTGTGTGTGGCTCAGCCCGGGGTGATTTCTACTATGACTGGGATGTTGCACTAAATGCGGTAGGGTCTACCGCTAAGCAAAGTGAAGTAATTGTCTTCATACTTGAGCTAAGTTTAAAAAATGTGGACTCAATCTGGCCGTAAAAGAAATACCATGCTTTCCTGTACATATATTTTTCACGAGAGTCCGTGTGGAGATTTAATGATGACAAATGGGAAAATTAACAAATGGAAAAATAATGTATCTGCGGCGGATATTAATTCCGTAACCGTGCCAATATTAGTTAAAAGGTTCGTCCTTAAATTTATGGCATTTCATCCTTGGTTAACATAAGTTCTAATGAAAATAAGACTACTGGATAAAGGTCTACAGATTTATCTCGTTTCACTAAATGTTTTTTGCTTTTAGATCTTGAAAATGCCGGTTGTGAAATGTAATAATTGGTTTCACCTGGGGAGAATAGTTAATGAAACCCAATAGAGATACCATTGCGACGATACCTGTTTAATAGCAGCCCATAACCTCTGCCATTATGTTGGTGTTTACTTTGCTTCACGGATTTTATCGAGGAAGGCACGCTTGCGAAGGTTATGGCTAAAAATACCAGTGACTTAGCAAAAATGTTGGATGTCTCTGTTGGATGACGGTGTTAGAAAGAAAGTACCTTTTCGTCTTTCGGCTTGAAAGGTTTATGCTAATGCTTCCGTGCGCCTTTGTTAGACTCCTGGTTTTGCTTTAGGGACTCCCTCCCGGTTCTCATATCTTTGTATGAAAGTGGAAAGCGACTGCGGTAGACCTGGGGTCTGGAGGAAACCTTGGCATCAATTTTCACTTAATTTAATTGTATGCCTTAGAGGTGGTAGCTCTTCCTTTGTATTGCGTGCAGCATATTCTAGTGTTGAGATAGCAGGTTGTTTCCTTTTACATTGGCGGCCTTGTCATTGTCTTAAATAAAAATTTCAGTCCATCAATCGTTCTGATATAAATGCTCCTAGTTTTTGACGGATTTATGAAGTATTGTGAAGTTGGTCAGTTTTTTCGATGTCTCGCAAGAAGATGCAAACGCTGTGGCATTTATCAGTTGTGTTACCTATTTTATTGAATTCGATAATTCGTGACCTCAGTGTCCAATAAATTTCACCGGTAACAATTTAGCCAAGCTTTTTAAGCTTGATAAGCAGTTAAATAAAATTCATTGCCAATTTTTCCCATGATTACATTTATTTTGAAAATCTCAGTGTACAGATAAAATAAATGGATGATTGCTTACGTTAGTGATTTCATTCATCGAATAATTAATTTAACAGTAGATTTACATCCTTGAAATTTATAGGGTGGACCCACTGAGACGTTGCAACCTAAAGTACCTAAATACGGTAATTATGCCGGGTCTTACGTGGTCTATTTTTCGTCGACTCACCCTTAATATTGCATCACGTGTATTGGTTACCTCCGAAAATCATGTCGATAATTACTTTACCCTTTGGGTATTTACCTTTCCGCTTCATTATATATGCTATGAAGTCAAAATTTATGTTATTTGGATACATACGTAGACACTTTGGCTTGTATGATTTCGACTCAGGCTCCACATCGCTACACGTGATCAATGAATTCGTGTATTCCTTCCTACACAGTCTCCCACACATCCACAGAGCCACTCTTGCTCTTATCCTTTTCATATTCCCCTTTCGAGCCTTCTCCGCCGTGACTCGTCCCGGGACGCAGGAACGTGCCTCCTAGCTCCCTTCCCTCAGTTTTTCTTATTTTCCATTTTCCGCGAAACCTTTTGGGTCACGATGCTCTTGGGGGAAGAGTGGAAAATAAAGAGAGATGCCTCCGTGGCTTCAAAGGGGAGGAATAAAATAGCGGATGAAAAATGCGATCGGCAGCTCTCTAGGAAATTGAAAAATAAAGTAAAATGACTGAGTGCCCTGCGAGGGTCTCCGTTTGTCTGATAACCCCCGAGGGTCTGGTGAGATATCATGCTCCGTGGAAGGAAGTGTGGCACCGCTTCTGGGGTAGCCTCCTATTGATTAATTTCCAGTTTTTATGCTCTTCTATGCATTGTAATGATCCAAAGAGAAAGAGGAACACACTGTGCTTTCTCCTGCGCCTTTTCTCCCGTTTGCCAGTATCGAAAAATACAGTATGCAGGTAAACTTGCGTATGCCTTATGTAAAGACCACAGAGTGGTGCATTCTCTGAAGGCTGCAATTGAACTTTAAAAAGTGCACCACAATGACAATATCTGCGAAGAAAACTCCTATCCTTTTTGATTATGCAATTAACTCCTTGCCTCTTAATCGTGTGTCATCCATGAAAGATCTTGGAATTATTGTGGAACAAAAACTTCTTTTCTCTGAACACATTCATGCGATCAAATCTAAAGCCATGTCACTCTTAGGACTACTCTACCGGTTCACGGATATCTCCAGTACTAAGGCACTCCAATCCTACTTCTCAACCATAGTTCTTCCGGTGATCAAGTATTGCTCCCCAATTTGGTCAATGTCTGCCCCCACTAATCTTGCCACCCTTAACAGTGTTACAACTTTTTTTGCAAAAATTGTAAAATTTAGAAACCCAAATCTCCGCGAGTCACCTACTAGTGCAGTTTTATCCTCTTTATCCGTCCCTAGTATATCCCTTCTCCGACTTCAATCAGACATCAAATTCATTTATAATACCCTTAATTCCCACTTCGACAGTCCTGACATTGTTTCCTTCCTCAACATTAGAGTACCTTCCCGCCATACCCGATCTACTTCTTTACTCCACATTCCTACACCAAGGCTATCTGTAATTAAGCGCTCACTTTTCCATAGGCTTTCCCTTTTAATAAATACTCGACCCAGTGATATTGATCCGTTTGGTCTGACTCTTAAAAATTTTACTCATCGGGCATTAACATATTTATCGCATAAATGACTAGATAGCCGGATAAATGTTTGTTTTTCTTTTTTATTGTATTTAAATGTGTTACAAATAATTATTCTTTAATTATTTAATATTTGTTGTTATAAGTGCACTTTAAATTGGCAGTATTGCTGTATGTGTATCTCTTTATTAAAATAAAATAAAAATATTGGCTCTGAATTATTCCCTTTTTTTCATTTTGATTCTCTGTCTTCTAATTTAGCGTGAATGAAGTACATTGCTCTGGCTATTAGTTAATTTGGTACAAGCTTATTCATTATGGGTTGTTTTTTCTCAAGAGATTGGTTTGATGTTCAGCTCTTAATTCCTTTCTCCTTTCGTATTATATCCTTATTCACTCGTACGTCTTAGCTCGCCATTTTTTTGATGATCTACACGACGCGACGTCCAATGGAATTAAGTATGAAGATCCAATTATTTTGCTTTTGAACACTCAATACCTCTGTCATGCTCTGCCAACTCTAGATATTATTGCACCTTTGGTTCCTTTGTTATATCCGATTTGTCATTTTTTTCTTTTCTGTTGCTTTTCTAGGTAGATAATGAGGCTTTTTTTTTCTAGAATAAAACGCCAGTAATGTATTTTTAACCATTTATGTTAATATTTTATCGACAAAAGAGCACTTCCCATCCTCGTCTGGTTCGCTAACATAATATTGGCGAACATAATCTGCGAGCAGCCGTTCTACCTTGACGTGACGCTTCTCATTGGTGAAGTTGTACCAAATTCACCTCCGAAGGAAAGGAGTTGTGGAATGCTCTCTAAGGAGGCTGAATATACACCGAACATAAACAACGCCTGGAACTTGGAGCTGCCTGGATTGCTTTCTAGAATATTGAGAAATCAAATATATATCCCGAGTTGCAGCGCGCTTGGAGAGTTTTCTGAGATATTTTCCCGCTGCTGAATAAATGATAATACTCGGCTAGGTCGTATTGATGAATGCTACGATCCGTTACCTTTTTTCCCTTCGGGATTTGAGCCCGAATATTCGTGCTCGCGGAAGGGGATGGTCTAGTTTATGCGTCGCTTATAAACACGGCGGTCCTTCCCTGTGTCCGTAGCAAGCCAGACTCGCGGAGTCAAAGGTGAGTTGCGCTGCGGAAGGTAATTACCATACGAAGAGCTTCATTTTCCTTGATGCACCCCGCGGAACTTGGCGCTGAGCCATAAAAGTTGATGAGATGCACTGGTGCCTCATAGTCGCTCTTAAAGTAGGAGTGTCACGACCACCCGGCATTTTTTTTCCATAAGACCCTTTTTGAAATGGATCACTCGTGCAAAATGTAGGAAAGTGCCTTAAATTACGTTTTACTTGTGGTGGAAATGTCTTCCACCGTTTGCCGGAACTCGTGAATGTAGGCGTCGTAAGTACGGTAGTCTAGTTAAAGGGTACGCTATTGTCCTCGTGTATTCTCGTATGTGTATGACTGAGAATTTTCTTCAAGTAGGCCCATCGTATGCAGTTGAAACAAATCAGGTCAATAGCAAATTATTTGAGATGGAGAATTCCCTGAATTTAAAGTAACATCTCGTGAAAAAATTTTCATTATCCTTGGTAATGCGGACCGAGTTCATGGAAACAAAATAGCGAAGCTGCGTATTTTTATGCAATGAGAATTTTTATTGGCCTCTATTATTATTTGGGTGTATTTTTTTAGAAATTAATGTTCTTTGTATTTTAAATTTTGCCCCATTTACCAGTTATTGTGATGGATTCTTTTTTCATGTAACTTATGCTGACTTACGATGCATTTTACAATGATGCTCTAAAATTTTAAGGATACCGCGGTATTTATCTTTTCTCCTTTCAGATGATGTAATTTTAATTAAGGGTTCAATAGAAAAGAACGACGATATTGTGAAGCCTCATTTTACATGGCTTAGTGGCTGAGAAGTCGGCTTCTCTTGCCAGCTTTCGATGAATTGCGAGGAAAATTTTATGATGACATCGACAATTACCATTTGTAGTACCTGGTCGATTCTTTCCTCCCCATATTGGTGTATTAAAGAAAACTGGTGCCTCAATAGTTCCTTTCAAATGGCTTTGCGGAAGATAATTCTGTTATCCTCATTAGCTCTCTATGACTAATAGTACAGGAGGGGAAATTATGTCATTATAATATCAGTAACCATGTGTATTACTGATCCGATCCTATCAATTACCCCTCATTCGCGAAACTAAACGAGGGATGGTAATGTCGGCCGGATTCAATGCCGCGAAGTCATTTGAAATGCACTATGGCCGAGGACGACTGGAAGTGATTGAGCTGAAATAATCTCCAGTTTGTTATCTCACCCTGATGTCATTGTTTGAAGACCCATCTATATCTCTTTAAGCCCTATAAAAGATTGAAAACCCATCGGAATCACTTTTTCCTTCCCCTTTAGACGCGCATCGATAGAATACGGATCGGCGGGGACTATCAACTGATTGCCCCGCCTATCCTCATGCCTCGGAGGCCTGCGCCATGGTCCCTCTCGCGAGGTCCCTCGTATATCATGCCACGCGGGATTGGTCTTCATAACATTTTCCATGTAAGGTCATCGAGGGAGGCTATCCCATTATCTGTGTCCCGTCAAATTAGTAGTCGCTGTCTCTCGTCAAACAATGGTAATAAATAATTTTCGGAAACGCGTCGATTACTAGTTTGACCTTTAGCATATGGGCAGGTGTGTTTGAGAGGAAGGAAAGTGTCCAGTGCTTGCCAACATGAAGCGGCGTACCTGAAGTACGTTTTTTCCCGGTTCATCTTGGTATCTTAATTTTTTTGTTGAGCCTAAGGTGACGATGTTTGCAAAGCCAATTTTTGTTAACTCGTTATCGACTTCGGACCTTTTTTGCTTCGGCGATCGCGGAATGGAATGGGAGGAAATATGTGACGAGCCGCTTGCGAGAATGATGCGGCAGCGTGTTGAAGTTTTAGTGAGTTTTACTGGATGATGTCGGTTGGAAAAGTTATTTAATTTTGATAATCATAATTCTCAGAAAAATAATATTCTTCATGCGTAACATTCGAATATTCTTTTCATTTTCACGCTGAACCTCTTCGTTTCGTGTCTTTTTCAATAAGTTTCAACTCAAGGATTACTGGGACTTCATTAAAGGTTGGCGTATGGAAAAGCAGCCCGGGCAATAAGATTTATTTAACACCTTAAGTCATCAATAGCTTTTAAAATATTGAAAGCGAGGATATCTCAGATTGATCTCTGGATATGATGCTGGTGTTGCTGTGTTCGTCTTTTGATTTCTCCTCAACTTGCAACATCGTGTTTATGCGATGGAATGTCTGTTTATCTAGTTATTGGCTCTCATCTTCTGGAGTAGCTAACAAATATTTTGCGAAGTTAAATGATGATTTTATGTTTTTAGTTTCATTTGATTCATTATTATTATTCCTCCTCATGCCATCGTGAGGTTTATTTACTACAGGTGTCTACTTCACTCGCTTATTTTGTTTTCCTTCGCGACCCTGTTGCATCGCCCATTAATTTCGTTGATATTCCATCGTTTTTCCTTCGGTTGTTCTTGCATCTCCTTTTTACTCTCAGGAAAAGTTCTTTGCAGTGTATTTCTTCCAATATGTGTACAGTTTGCATTTTTATCTGAGCATCTTGTGTATATTTCACGTTATGTCTTTAAAACTTATTGCATGAGCTCCGTATTACATTAGATTAGCTCCCTTTATATCCTTAGTCAAATAGGACATATGCTTTTGATATATTTCGTCAAAAATAACTTCCCTCTATGCCAACTGTTCACTGTTTGCCGAGTGATGATACTTTTTTTCTTGATACTATTTTTCTTTGTAGTCAATTCCTCGGTACCACATTGAATGAAGTGTATTTTCTGTTGATAAGTAGGTATTGTAATCAGCCGATTATGAATTGCATCGTTGTTTCTGTGGCTAAAGGTCGCTTACAAGTAAAATTGTTTTTCGCCGCATAGAAAGTAGAGATCTATCTGTGTACCGCAATACTGTAAACGGTAACATATACTTTCTTTTGGCGATGACACAGATATTAAAGTTTTAATGGGTGCTACCCCAAAAAATCTGTTAAGCCCTCAGGATCTTTCGAGGTCTTCTTACATGGTATCCAATGGCTTAAATTATTATTTTTTTATCCTTAGGAAAGCAATAATTTTGGCGTAAAGGTAGGGTTGATGGGATAGTGACGTTGATACTCAAGGTAACATCCGTTCGTTCGTTTATGTGGGTTGAAGGGCGTATCATTGAGCCTTGTGTTTCTCTGCCTCTGTCCTGGTCAATCCATTGAAGTCGACGCCGCTGACGTCGAAGTTCAAGCCAGCCGTTAGTGTTGTACTCCCTCCCGCTTGGCAACGCCGTTTCGGTTCCCAGCGTGGAGGAGTGAGTGTCCCAATGGGTTGAGCGGAGGGTTTAGTGGCTGTGGGGGAGGAGAGAGAGGTGGGGGAGAGCGTGGTGAATGTGAGTTTGTTGTGTTGGGGGGAGGATGTTGGGCGAGGGAGGATGCGAACCAGGCCCCCTTCCTCAGCCTCCCTTACTCTGTGTAGCGATCTGCTCTCGCGTGTCGCCAAAGGCTCACTCCTGTCAGCTGGCTTGCGTCTCGCTTCTTGCAGGGCCTGTTTAGTTTCTGAATTGGTGGTGTTGTTGTCATGTATCGTACATACTGTTATTCGTTTGCGGCTTTGCTTTGTGCAACTGCTAATGTATAATTGAAAATTCACTTTTCATGTTTCACTGTGATATTTATTCCCGACCTTGGTTTCAGCTATAAAATATTTCATTATCATGCTGGGGGAGGGACGGTGAATTTCGCATTATTTGCCGTGGGGAAAAAACTACCCTCAACTTGGAATTGAACCAAGACTTCCCGGTTAACTGCGGAGATCCCTGCGCTGTCTATGTTCCCATTCTCGTATTGTCGATTAAAATTGGCAAAAATGGTTATTTAGGAACTTAGATAGCTCAGTTTTGTGGAAGATTTTGGGAGAAAATCCCTCTCCAAAACCAAAAATTATATAATATTACATTAATAATTTATGGAATTGTGGTACCATGTAGAGAATATTGCAAATTATTGCGACTTGTTTATGATACGCGGTGAAGCTTGTGGTCTGCTATTTAATCGTCAGTTCGTCGGTTCTAGGCTTAACAGTTTGCGTGCCATGGACGTAATATTACGTCCTGTTAATCTTTCTGAAGATTGCCATGGACGTAATATTACATCTTTCTATTAAATTGGCTTCGTATGCGTGAAGCCGTAATATTTCGCCCGTGGTACTTTTCCAGTTTACTGCTTCTACTACAGGTTCTATTTTTTCAAAAATCAACTGCTCGATGGAAAAAGAGTTCACTTTATGTCTTGAGGACGAAAAGTCCTCTGTAGCTACCGGCATCCTTATCTTAGGCCACTTTATGTGAAAATTCTTTAGCGGAAAGAACCGTTCGTTGAGAGCACAGTGACCCTTTTTGTCACCCAGGATTTATAATGCTTTGCTTGGAACAATGCTTTTTTTAATTTCCATGCTTTAAATAGTTCAAATTGAGCGTAATAAAAAAATTATTAAGCATGTTATGGCGGTACCACATGTGTTGCAACTTTTTTATTTTTCAAAAACAGTAGGTTTTCATTGTTAAATGATATATTTAAAAATTAGCTACAGATGTTATTCAACACATTCATAAAGAAGAGAAAAGTCCATTTTTACTGAAATACACATCGATATAAATATATTTTTGATGCTAATGTTTTAAAAAATGTATGACTTTAGTAAAAATGGCTGGATTTTTCAGTAAGGCTTTAAAATAGCAGCCGGCACTCAAAGTGTTAAAATAGGTGTCGAGTTTTCCGAAAGGTGAAAAAATTATTCCGCTTATACTTGAATCCGTGAACTCATTAACCAAATAATTCAAAGCGTTTATTTTTATTTCATGCCTCGCACTCACAAGGACAAATCACCTTTTAATGGAATTATTTCGAGGTTATGACGAATCTTCCATTAAGACGAATATTTTTTAAAGATATTTTGCTTTTTAAAGCTCAACTACCCTATTTATAGGAGTCTAGGTTGAATATTTATGTTCATATTCCTCTGCTCTCCATCCGCTTTGTGCAGTGATTATTAAAATGTACGAAGTATAATTGTTGTTTTAAGTTCGATGTCATTGAGTGATAATGTTCGTTCTCTTTTCAGGTAAGTGTGACCAAGGAGCCTTCACTGGTGTTCGAGAACTTGTGTTCCTATGCGTAAGAGTTGCCAAAATCTGTGAGTAGAATCAGGCATTTGCCAATGAATAGCAGGAGGCATTCTCATTTAAGTATAAATAGCATTAATATTTCCATAGTTAGAAAAGTGATAAATAATATGAATTCCGCTGAAATTTAACTCGCACCAAAAAAAGAGTTATTTGCTTTATTTTTTCCTCGGTATTGCGTTGCATAACCCAGGAAAGTGGGTGACAGCGACAGGTCATGTAATTCCATTTTCCGCGGGCTACTTACGGCCGTTACTGAGTAAAATTATTGCTTTTGCTAGTTTTCAATGTAATTCCATTTTTCACGGGATACTTAAAGCCGTCGCTTTAAAAGATATTGCTTTTAAATATGCAGTTTTGCAATTCATATGATCCAGATTAAGGGAAAAAAATTGTGGAAACATTTTTATGCCCACCTGAAACCTTTTTAAAATGTTTTATGTAATTTTTCTCCTATGATTTTAATTAATTGATCGACCATTTCATTAGAGACAGCATATTCCTGTGCTAATAACTGTAGTGGACAGTCTTCTAAAAAATCATTAGCTATCACAGGTTTTTCATAGTTGATATATTCATATTGGTGATTGCATTTATCTTTTTATTATCTTTTAGTTTAAATCTCTTAGTGATGTGTATGAAAACGCACCGTGATGTTGAGGGACTCCATTGATATAATTTTCATTTGCTTCCATCTTTTAAACCACGTATTCGCGATCTTAAGGGCATTGAGCCACGTAAACGCTTGCTCCTGTTATGATGTTTCACTTCTGGTTGGCGGCATTTGAAGAGCGTGATTATGTCCCGCTTCCCGCCAGCAGAGCACTTCCTTTCAGCCTATCCTTTCAAAGCTCTTCGTGTCTCAGCATCTTTGCTCTTTCATTGGTTGGTCTTCCTGGTCTCGCTTCTGCCTTCGTTTTCCTTTCACCAATTCATTCCACCACCGCCCATCTCCAGCTCTAGTGGCTCTTTATCCTTTGCCTACAAATGTTTCTGTTCGAGTGTGTATGCCAGCCGCTCAAACATTTCACGTGTTGTATCCTTTCGCCCTTAGCATTTTCCCCCTTCTTCCTGTGTCTAGTTTTTTGTGTACATATGATTTAGGTTCATCAGTTTGGATGTTTATGGGCTATATCGGCGCTGGGCTCCCCTCATGGAGTGTAAGATGGGGTTCTGTGTGAATACCCATTCGTATGTTGACGGTGTTACTGTCTGTGATAATTTCGTGCTGTGGGGGTCGAAATAAATATTTCTGTTGTCTGACTGGAGCTCTATTCCTGTTGGCTTGCCCTGAGTCTCTTAAACGCATAATCAAGATACCCTTTCGGAAATGGTATGCAGACTTTAAATCTGTGGTTAGAATTGAATCCGTGGCTCCTCGAATTTAACTTCCTGGGATTTATGTTGTGGATTTCATGTCACGATCCCTTCCACTGGACCAATGTCTTATACTTTACGAATTCACCTGTTTCCCTATTTCTGGTTTACCAATTCGTATCGTCTCAGGTTATACGTATAATAATTCGTAGTTACAGTATGCTAAAGCCAACGCCTTTGTCTTCATTCTTTCCTGCAAAATAATTAATTTGTATCTAGTCTAATCGTTAAAAGTGCGCAATAATTTATTTCGTTTGGTTATGGTAAAGAAAGTCCAAGTCGACTGTTTTTGGTAGGAAGTAGCAAATTTTTACCAACTAAGAAATCATTGTAATGACGTATGGAGGTATCCCGTGCCCTCTTTTTAATTGGATTGTGACTGAAAGCTTCTCACCTCTGCACGAAAGTGTTTCAGTCGGAACCCACATTACCCTGTCCATAACATTTTATACTATTATTTTGCCGGTCTTTAGCAAGCGACTGTGTTGTCCCTCGTTTACTAGCAAGCGAACCGACTCTATGTGGAGCATCACTCCTCGTTGGATCCCTTGCGGTGAGCCCAGAAATGCCGGGAAACTCTTCTCTGTCTCAATACCCGATGCAATGCATTCCGCTCAAGTTATTTTCCGGGCGACATCTGCACCACAGCTGGAGGCACTTGGGGAACCTTTATGAATCCACTAGTTTGTATCGCCGCGATTGTGAAAGGTTTCGTGCGCTGCCGGGATCTGCTCTCCCCTCAAACGCAGCTTCCAACACTTCTCCATCCCTCCTGATAGGCTCCCTCCTTCCGCCCAGTGGGCCAGGGCGTTCAGTTGGAGAAAAAAAGGACTCCCAAACCATTTTGTTTAAATTGTCAATTTTGACTGAGTTTAAAAAACGAAGATACCCCTTTTTTCCGTTTTTCGAACCTATCCCTTTGGCATCACGCGCCTCTGCTGGGCGGGTCACCGCTTTTCCTCCTCTCTTCTCTTCCTCGCTTGCGTCTAACTTCGTTGCTCACACACACACCCATTCTTTTCAGTCAATGGGTCTGTCTCCGTAATGACGTCACCAACTCATGAAATGAGGGCGACAGCTTCGCGTTTTTTCTTCAAAAATTATGAGGTGGCTGATTGAGGAAGATTATTTTTCGTAGCAACTTATCTTTGCGTTCTATCTGCCGAATTCCATTTATGAATTGAGATTTCGGTTCCGAGTGAACGGCCCCACCGTGAAAGATTCCGTGCGATGCCGGGATCTCTCCGCCCCACTTCACCTTTCCCCCTCCGCCCTCCCTCCCGCATGGTTGCCTGTATCCCGTGGGGCAGGGCGTGGGTCCGTTGGAAAAAAAATCGGCGAGGAGGTGGGAAAGAAGGCGAAGGGAGCGAGGAAAGCAGCCTCGCCGACTCTCTCTCTCTCCCTCTCTCTTCTCTCCTCTTGCTTTCGCCCGTGCACCTCGGAAGCTTTCATATTTGCTTAATCGAGTATCACCTCGTGGACCTGCCTGCCGACTACAACGTTCGTGATCTCCCTCCCTCACCGAATCTCGGAGGGAACGGCGTGTGAGTAGACTTCTCATGCGGGCGATGCACGCTGTTGAGAAGTGATCGGAGTATGTGCCGTATGATGCCAAATTATTTTGTGCGGTATTGCATTTGTTGCTTTCTCTCCGAGTGGAATGGATGAATGGGGTCGTGTGTAATACACGGAATAAACAAAGGCAATTGGTTAATATATCCTAACTTTAAATTACTTTTGTTGTATACATGTTAAAAGAATCGAGGAAATTGGCAAACGTTCTGCTAGAACCCTCGAAGTTTATTTATGGTCGGTGCAGGTTTTTGGTGGACCACCTATGGCTTCCAAATCGGGAAGTGGATTCGCAGTGGATGAATTGGTTCGGAGAGATCTAGAAGAAGGTTGAGGGAAAGGCGTGTTTGACTCTCGTCATTAAATTATGCATGTTTTTCATGATCGCGAATTTATTGCCTCCAAAAATGTTGATAAATATTTGTGGATCTGAATCAAGTTGTATTTTCGTTATGGGTGTAAAAACTACCTGTCATGCATGATACGGTTTCGCCTTCTTAGCTTCCATCTAGTTCGGATCTCTTTTGGCCGCGATTATTGTGTATAAGGCTCAATAGGCGGCATGCAGTAAGAAGTAAACGTATACTTTTGGTAATGTGTAAAAGATGTATGAAAAAATAACTGGTTGTTTATGCATTCCCCAATGTTAAACCATTGATCCTTCATGTAAAAAACTTGACAAATGCAAAATATGTTTTATTCTCATTTTGGATGGAGTTCTAAAAAGAATTGGCTCTATATATCACAATATCTGTATCGTCCTGTTTCTAGATTGCCACCTTTGTCAATTTTGCACGTTTTCCTTTTGAGTTCATCCCCCTGCTCCGTGGAAGTAACTGCCATTACTTACTCTCATGATAGGCCTCTGTTTATTTATCTACAAACTTCGGGTCGAATTGGCGATACCAAACAGGAAGTTATGAGGACCATCAGAGATAAATAATTCACCCATTCCGGCTGAAGTTACGCGTATGCGGTTTTATTTAGCGCATTGATGCACTTGACTGCCAAAGATAGCGCTTATCAGGAGAGACAGCCTTGAAGTTATATACGCGTGTTTTCTTCCGTCGTTGTTGGGTGGGAGGTTCGATGATCCCGCTTTATTTTTTTGGAAGTTTGAGTAAAGTGTACCTTTTCTATGGTAATTATTCTTTTTGTCAAGCCCATTTAGTTAATAGGAGAATGGAGTGTCCTTCAAAGTTATTACAGAGTTTCAAGCTCTTATTCCTTTTTAACATTTCCTTGAGGACATTTGTTTTCTTGATTTTCATTATTCAAGTTTTTATGCCCTCACGTATTGTAGTGAAATATTCATGGAACCCCCATTAATACGTATTCCATTATTTTTTGTAAATTAATTTGAATCATCCCCTGTCAGTTTACCCCAAGAAGCTATAGAATTTTGAAAGTTGCCATTTATAATTCTGTCTTTCGGGATTTTGTATGCAATCCATTTACAATGGAAAGAATGTTTAAAACTCAATGTATCTTTATATAATTCGTAGTCTCGGGCTTCACTTCATGGAATCAACGTGATGATGACGTGTCACTTTGAAACCTAGGTCGTACTTTAATAAATGTATGAGTAATTACAAAGTTGTTTACTTTTCTTCATGTCGTTTTATATTGTTGGGAAACATCGACTGTTAATGTAATGTAAATGATAGCTACGAAATTAATCCATGAGAAAAAATATAACGTCGGAACGGAAAATTTGTATCAGTGGTTTGCGTCACTGGCGGCATAAATTCTCATGAACGGACTCCAGACATGTGGATATTTCTTCAGCTTCGTTGCAATTTTCCCGCTGTGTCACTGACGCCTGGTCGCTGAAATTTCCCATTTTAGCATGAATTCTTTTCAGTGGCTGTTCATTGAGACGATCTTTCCCGATTGGAACTGGAAGTGAGCTCGCTAAATTATTACGGAGCGTCGCGTGTGTCGACCCCGGGTCCATCGACTGCGCTTGTGGCACCTTCTCTTGTTCTCTTTTTCGATCTCGTCCCGCCTGGGCGCGAAGTGTTGATCGCCGAATGGGCGCGGAAGTCCTGTATGCCCTTAGTCCGAGCAAAAAGTAGGAAGCGTGTTCTAAATGGTGGGTCGTGGAAGTAGGGAAATGAAATTCAAATGTGAATAAGGATGTCAAATTTAGTGTTTTCTTTTATTTTTCATTGCACAAATTTATATGTCCCAACAGCGAGATCATCCCAAAGCTCATGCATTGTCAATCAAGTTTTGCAATACAAATTATCTTGTGTAATAATTCAGGCCTGTTGTAACAATTCGTCGTACAACTATTTGCAATTAATGGTCTTAATTATTTATATTGATTTTAGCATAGGACTACTACTAGATTTCCTGTGCAATTTATGTGGAACAATGAAACCGAAGTTTCGAAAAAGGATTCTTTCATCTTAATATCAGTATTGTAACTGACCCTCATTCTTTACAGATTTTCTGGGTAATAGTGTCAATGAGGCGAAATATATATTAACGGCCGGATATGTAATTTTCTACCCTAACCATATATGTAATTAAAGCATTTTTTCAATTTTAAATAAGTACGAAATTTACAATTTTTTTGGAAATTCACCCCGGACGTGAGGCCGGATATGCAATTTTACGGCATCACTATGATTTTTCTGGCTGTGTCTCTTTAAACCCATATAGCATGCCCTTCCTCCTCTCTTCTCTCCTATTCTGATCCGTATTTCCTGGTTGGCGGCAGTTGAGTGTCTGCGCCTGTGTCTTCCGGTCTTTTGGGATTCTACCGGCAGTCTGGCTACATTCAACGCCAAGTGTGGCGTGGAAATTTCGGTAGAATTTCGTTTTTACTGTTTCTCGGAGACATAAAATACGATATTATGGTAATGAACATATTCATTGTTTTACTAAAATTGTTTAGGGTATTCAGAGTGTCTCAGATTACCCTGTTTCGTCCCAGGGCCCCTTTCCCCGAGTCGGTATTGCACGCGCCCTTCTCCGCTGCCCTTTCTCCCCTCCAGCTCCGTGTCTCGCCGGCGCATTCCCCTCGCCTTCTCTCCTCTCTCTCTCTCTCTCTCTCCTCCGTCTCCTTTAATGCGTGTTTCGGAAGGGGTTCCCGACCCCTGTGAAGAAAACCACGCGAATTTACCGGTTCGGCGGCGGTTGTCATGGCAACGGAGCATCTCGAAAACATCAGACTCCCTTTCTCCGTGGGCTTAACCTTGCTTTGCTCCCCCGAGGCCGCATTCCGTTCGCGTCCCCTGAGTTAATTTTTTATTCCCTTTCCACTCTCAGGGCTCGCTCTACTAGTTCCGAATGAACGAGGTTTTTTGTTACGTGTGTGTATGCTATTCGAGTGCTACTGCGAGCGTATTGAGCTAGCTCCTTTAGGTCGGCGGAAGTTTACGTTCCCCGATAGCCCTGTACATACGTTCGTTAAGATATAGGTCTATGGGCGAGTTTTTATGAGGTCTAATCAGGGATTCATTATCTGAGAATGGAATTTCGTTAATCTCCCACAAGTGAAGGTTGTTGCAAACCTATGCCTCCTAGGATTAGTTGAATTAGCTTCTTGGGTAAATGAATTTCAAGTGTAGTTTTCCGTTCTCTGTTGTAAATTCTTTGCGGGCGAGGCCGTATTTAAATCTTAAGATTGAGTTAATGTGAGGTAAAAAATACTCGAAAGTGAGGCAAGGAGACAAAGGCAAAGAATCGCCGATATTAATTTTCTGTGCATTGATTACTTGGCTTGCCAATCACATCTTCTGGTCGCCGGGAAATTGTTGTTCTCAATATTTTCCATTCGTTCATGCTCTCGGAGAAAGTAATTAAACTGGAACTGGTTCAGTTGCGGCCCATGGAAAACTTTGGTCGGTCTTAATTATCAGTATAATGTGGATTTAAAAAAATATTTATAATTACCATGAATATTGTTGCTTGCTGCGAGTTATTTTGGAGACGATTGGTTGTGCGTCATACGTTATTTTTCGTTGAGTAGTTCGCCATCGTGCGGATGCGAGGATTCCACGCTTTGTGCCGCTTCGTCCGGATCGACTCGCAGCCCTCTGCACCACCAATCGTCCCAATCGTCGTCCCACGCCTTTCTCCCTTCATCCCTGCCTCCCTCCCGTGTTATCGCCGCTCATCTACACCACCACCACTCTCTCTATCTCTCTCTCTCTTCGTCGCCGCGGGCCGTTCATCCCCGGCCCGATCCGCTGCGCACTAATTTCGCCTAACAATCGCGAGGGGGCGGGAGAGACTCGAAGGCGAATAAAAAGAATCCAAGCCTCCGGACGTCGGAACAACAGCCCTGCGCAATAATCAATTAGCCCTCTGCTCTCTCCTCCAAAGCCTCCTTTTTTCCCCTTCTCCTCTGCTATTATCCTCTTTCCTATCCTTGCACTACTCGCGTAGAAATCTCTACGTCAAGTATCGTTTTACTTTTGTTTAGACTTTTTCAAGGCGTTTTATCATAAGGGGGAAATATTACCTAGATTAATAAATGTAAAAATGAAATATAAAACAATTTATAAAAACACGTTTTTTTCTCACTCAGAGAATAAAACGTGGGTGCTTATTAGTTATTAGGTAATATTGCGTGCTTATCCTCGATAATCCTATCAGTCTCTCCTACACTCATTTATAATAAACATAATCAACACTCACGATTTAGTATCCGACTGATTAAAAGCTTTTTTTTAATCCGTTTTATTTGTATTTTCTACTCTTAGTGATGAATCTTTCAATTGATTAAACCAGATACGTAAAAGAAATGTGTGCATAAAAATTAACTAGTGCCATGTATTGGGAAAATATAAAACTAGTTTTCCCTGTGGAAATTTAGTTTATTAATTGAAGTAGGTACTATAGAAAAGCATCACATCTCAAAGAATCAAATGCCTGTGTGGGCTTCATCTTCCACTGCTCCCGCTAGTTCGCAATCCGCGTCCCCTAATGCCGCCTAATTCACCTCTTTCCTCCGTGATTCATTTATGGCCGGCGTTAATCGCATAGGAATATATCGATCTTGTTTTTCTGCTCTTTTACAGTTTGATTTTTCTCATTCTATTTGTGGAGAATTCAATTTAATGCTACCAATGGTTAATTTTTGGGAAAAATTAAAATGGAAATTGAAAAAAGAAAAACATATCCTTCGTGGAATGATTCACAATTCCAAAGTGCTTATGATACGTCTCTCTCCATGTATGATTTCCGATAGATTTAGACACATCTCAGTCACTGAATGTTTTATTCTAATGTTTAACAATTTTGAACTCCTTCTGTTGAAATTTATTTCTTCACCCTGAAGAGCTCCTTCAGGCTGTCTTTTGTCGATCCATCCTATATTTTGTATGATCTTAGGTTTTCCCGGAGTATCAGGTGCAGAAAAGTTTCTCAGGTTCTCCACCGGTATTAACGTACTCAGGGCAGGAGAGAGCATTCAGAAGATCCCCTTTGGATGAACAGCAAGTCGCTGCTCGAAACGTCGGGAGACATGGAGAACATTTACCAGTGGAAAAGCCGATAAACTTTTCCGCATCATATATTTTTTTAGATATCAGTGCCAAGCTCGAAAAAAATGGGATTTTGTAGTTCGCTAGGTACTGTAGCTATCGTTTCGTTGATAAATATTTTTCATTAATTAATAATTGAAAACATGCTGTCTTTTTTCAGTTACGTGTCCTCGTGATTAAGTTATGCCTTTAGTTTGATTAAAGTTCTCTTCTTAGTACCCCGTAGAGTTCTGATTTCACATTTATGCTTGGATTTTTGGGTGGTAGGCTGGTTGTGTTCGACGCTCGCGGGGGCCTGGCTCGTGAAGAAAGAGGGACCTTTCCCTAACCAGTGATTTACCGGCTTACTCCTCCTCTCTCTCTCTCTCTCTCTCTCCCCTCCCTCTTTGCGAGTGACATCGCTTGCGTTCTGTCGCATCGCCTTTAAAGTGTTGCCGATGACGAAGTCTCGGGCCTCTTTTTTCCCTCAATGCGTTTAATTGGGTGCAGACGGTGTGGAGCACTTTAAGGGGCGTTGACACTGTGGGAGATTTTCTCTCTTGACGAATGGAAAAAAAAATTCCGCCGCGAGGAGTCGATTGCTGTGTTCGTCCCTCTTTCGTTCGTTCGAAGTGGAATGAGGGGCGTGCTCTTGTTTTCTCGCGATGCCATCCATGCCTGTTTGGCCCTTTGACATCTGATCCGCGCTCTTCCTCGCTCGTGCCTCATGTGGTCCGTCTGGCCCTCGTCTCGACGAGTGGATCTCCCGAAATGACTTAAGTACTCTTTTGTTTTCCTTTCCTCTCTATATCAGGAGGAAAAAAACTAATGAGAGGAAATTATTTAGTGACCATTTTTGGATACACTTTATTAATAAATGAAGTAAATGTAAGAGGGATTCATTTGGGGTTCCATTAATACTCAAAAGACTAGGCCTTTCGTTGCTTTCGTGATGAGCTAGTTTTATTAAGTTTGATATTGACGTTCCTTATGAAATAAAGCGATGGATCCATATGAACAAATCCCTTCTTCATACGCTTTTAAATAATAGGTAATTACTCTCTGTGCGCCTATTCCTGTTACTTATTTGTATTATTTCCAGCATTTCTTTATTGTGAGTTTCGCCTTAAATCCATTTGTTGCTTTTTGTACTCATACAATCTTGCTTATTGGTTTGAAATGTTATCATACATTAACATATTTTTATATTTTAATAATTATCTTGTATTAATGATTCCCTTTTTAATAAATCCCCTTTTCGATGCAAAGCCGTAAATGTTCGATATAAGAGTGCCTCCCAGTTTGTGTATGTAAATGCAGCATGTAAGCAGATAAATGCGTGGTAAACCTTATTTGGCCTCACATTTGTCACCCCGAAGATAACGAGGTTGGATTTCTTGCTGAAAATCGGTTGGGAGCACTCATACTTATCGCGCTCTTAAATTGCCGCCATTATTGACTTCGATAAGGCATATTGCGTCGATGGATGATTTTTACATTTGCCTTGTAGTTTGGTTAATGTGAGCCTACATCTGACCATGGTAGGCAGTTCGTATTTTTTGTTTCCTTTTACATCAAGTGGTTAGATTCTATATTTTAATCTTCTGTTACTAAGTTTTTCCCCTTTAACAATACCAAAATCCTATTTTTTCCGCATTTTCTTGCCACTCGATGTAGAGGTGTGTTCAAGTAGAGATCTTGTCGTACATCGGTGTTTTTTTATGCTTCTTATTTACCTTACGTCTCTTATTCTTCATGTTCCCTTCCTCTGTATGATGAATGGAAGTTAATGGCTGCCTGGGATTATTTCTTTTCGCATCCGAGCGGCTCGTTTCCGATTTCTTTGCTCGTCTTTAGGTCATACATCATAGAAGTAATTCCCGAAAAACAAGTATCCGTCTTTTCCACATTAATTTGTGTAGTAGAAATGAATTGAATGGAAGGTGATAAGCTTGTAATATGTTAACTTTTGCATTTTAGCTCTCAATATTTTTTGCGTGACGTGAGAATCCTGGAAGTATTGCATGACGTTTTGAATTCCCCGATTTTTCGGACGTGAAATTCATCGGGGTGTGAATTGTTCCGCGCGAAAAATGTATGGAATTATTCATTTCAGTGAGCAACGACTGAATAAGACTCCAGTTATTGCAACTGGGTCCTCTGTTACAGAAATGTTCCCATCGGCTCAAAATTATCGTGTTGACAGCCATGGATTTTACCTACCACTCCTCATTTATTACCTCATCATCTACTTCGGGGTGTCGCGTATGAAGAGAGTTGGCTAACCCAGTTAAAACGTCTAGGCATCGTTAGCATGCTTGGGAAGAAATGCGAGCCGTTGGTGGTGTGATTTTTCTGTCGCATTGGATCTCTGGCGCGCGCACGACCTCTCGTGTTGTTGTCTATCTGGGGTTCCCATCGCCGCCGAGTCGTGGGTCTTATTGTTCCGCTTGCCTCGCACGCGAGCCCCTGCGGAGATAGTCACCCTTCGGGGCGGGTAAGGCCGAGCAGGCTGAACCCAACCAGATTGCTGCCTCTGTGAAAGGGAAGGCAGTGTGCAAGTAATGAGGGAGCTTCGAGTGCGAATCTTAGAGCCTGTGTCTGAAAATGTATCGAATACGTTTACGTAAATTTTGTCAAAGCCTTTTCATCAAAAAGTGATTTGGTTTGTAGTAACAAGCGCGGGTGCGAAGCAATAGGTGCTCTCCACCTATAGATGAAATTTGTTGTGAACAGAATTACATACCTGACCGCGATTGGATCCCCGACCTCTCATAAGCCGGCCAGGCATGCTAACTGTTTCTCCACTGCCCAGTCAAGTTAAAGTAGGTTTTTTAATTTGTGAGGGAAGAGCTTACCCCGAATTAAGCCCGAGTTGCTTGAATTTCACTTATGTAAGGAAGGGATCATCCGACAACCACCTCGCGCTTCGATGATTAATGTTCGGGGTCTCCAAAGGCTTCACTTGGGATTGAACCCGTGACCCTTCTATCAGTGGCCAAGCGCTTTACTTACTTATAGGTCGTCCCCCCATAGGTCGTCCGATTATCACTCAAAGAGTAAATATAAACAGGAGAGAATGTCGACTTCTGCGCTTGCGACCAAGATGTCATGTTTAGTTACAATTTCAAGTTTAATAATTTCAGATATGTGTCAACATTTTAAAAATATCTCAAACCTTGAAAATGAGCGAATAGATGTTGCAAAACGTCGGCAAGATTATTGGTTTATTTTACTCGTGTCATACCTCTAACAAACGACAAATATATATTATCATTAAAAATGTCTAGATATCGTCATCATTAAATTGCCGCCGTAAGAGCTTTTCTTCCAGATTATTTTGAGGAATGAACCCCGTCACTTGCCACTGGCGTCTCCGCGGTGCTTTAAGCCAAGACTGATGGAGTCAGGTATTCGAGGGCCAGCGTTCTCATGGATTGAGTTTCATTTCACACTCCCGTGGTCAAATGTGATGTGGCGCCTTTCTATCGATGTGAGTTTAGGTTTCGGAGATGGCTTTTCCAGATACGGCCCCCTTGCTGTGCCACTCGGGAAGTGGACGCCCGCCGCCTGACAGTCACTCCAAATTAATCCAAAGCGGCGAAGTTAGTTGATGTACCGCTCTCTTCCGTGTTCTGTGGGGATTAATGCCGTGGCAGGGAAACAGTATGAGCGGAAGAAACAGCATAGTTGGCTCGCCGAATGATTTGTCTCGATGATATCTTAAAATTAATTCTCCGTCATGCCCACATCATCCAACACATGTGAATAGCGAATTCGCATCGAATCCAATTCGTTTTTTGTTGCAATCGTGATCTCCGAGTATTTCCTTGCTGATATTTGGTATCCTCGGAACTGCGAGGTGGCTCATGGAATGGAACTCGATGAGAAAGAAAGAAACTGGACTACTCTGAATGTAAGGTATACACTCGCATGTGGCTAAGGCTGTAGCTAAGCTCTACCCTCACCTATTCAAAATTAGCCTACGTGTTGAATCACAAAGTTGTGGTTATACCTTCTCCAAGACGCTGTAGCAATTGTGCACCAGTTGTTCCTTGTACTTCATTCTTCGTCTAATGTGTTTCTGAATATCATTCAACCGTGTTGGTTGACCAAACGTTCTTAAATTTTTTTAGTTTCTTAGTTTTTTTTCCTAATTAGGAGAGGCTAGATCATTTAACGTAATTTGAACTATTTGCAGAGAAAATTGATGCTTGCCTTTAACGGAGGGCGACTATGGGACAACAGTTTAACGTCCAATGCCGCATACGGAATACTGTACTCGAGTTACTCTCCTCATATAATCATGTACGAAATATTCTGTGAATGTCTTGCAGCCTTTTAGTTTTGGGCCCAGGCGCTCTAACCTCCACACAAATTCCTATCCCATGTGCATCAGAGCGAGAGTTAATGTACTTTCGGGCGTTGTAGTTTTAAATATCTCTGAAGTGTGCACACTTAAGTTGCCGGGTTCCAATGCGGTGCAATATGCCCTAGAATTCCAAACATCTGACTTGACTAGTATAAATAACTCCACAGTTCATTGTCCAAGTCGCGCATACAAATTTCTGGGAATATTGGTACCAAAGAAAGGCAATTTTAGAGTTAAGAATGTAGTACCATTCGCAGTACCTAGTGCCAAGAAAAACTAATTGATTGAATTCGTCGCATCATAACATTGTGACTACATTTTCAAAAACATAATGATGTGAAGTTAACGTATTTTAACCTAAAATACTCATTATATTGATATAATTGTTAATAATAGTAATAGATAACTCTTATTCAGTGACATTTTGTAAATTTCTTCCAGCTCGCTTATCTCAGTTATTATTTTTACCGAATGAAAGATCCGATGCACTTATCGCTGCACCTTCTGCGCAGGGCCGTTGAAATTGTAATGGAAAAAATGTTCAAAATACTCAATTGGATACAAGCTCCCTTCGAGGAATCCGATGACGTGTTGTCGTAAACTAATGCTCGAAAAAGCTCGGAGGAGTTTCTGTAAATCGCATTCGAGATGGATTTAAAGCGGTTTCAGATGATGAATTGATTTCGCCCGATGGTTTTGACCGATGTATGGGAGGGCAGGTGGGGAGGGGGGGAGTGTAATCGGAGGAGCCATTTCCCTGTGACGGATGTGCACGACTACGGCTGTGATCAGTCGCCATCAATTGGGCGAGTTAATCCGCCTAAATCGCTATCACTCTGATTCTATCGAAAAAAAACAGCCTGGAAAACTCGGGATTTAGTTGCTGATTAAATTGCTCTGCAAAAAAATTCCCTGGGGCTCCATTCAGAATGGTGCAGGGTCCAGCATCCTAAGACCGTAAAACCCGTAGGGGCACGTGTCACTTCCGCTTAACGAGTCTTCTTTCGTTACTTGTTCAAAATGAAATCATCTTGCAAATTTTCCGCGTCATTTATGTCGATAGCGTTGTTTTTTGTTTTAATTTTATTTTCATTTTAAGGATGGCGCGATGACTATGCGTGGAGGATGTTAAAACACATGTTAGGTGTGATTGGTGGCCGAGAGAGGAAGAAAATACGATTTATGATAAACGGAACGTAATATGCCTTAATAATGCTCCGTGTTATCCGACTCGGTAGAAAACCTTTGATAAAGACCTAAGAAGACAGGAAGAAGAAAAGGTGGCAGGTTTTGAATTTAAATTGTGTTTTCGCCGTCACTGTGCATTCTCACCTCTCCGTTTTCCTTAACTGTATCGGCTCCACCATAGTTTCGTAGTTTCAATGCTGGTATCGACTCTCGGTTGCGGCTGGATCTTCTACTCGGATCGGACCCCCACCCCCTCTCTGAGGTTAAGCACATTAGGAAAAGCGCTCAAGATGGCTGTTGCAACCACCTATAGCTGAGCACTGCATCGAAACTCCCCATTTCATCATTATCATGGGAAACGGAAAAAATGAGCAAATGAACTACTTCAAGATGGATTTTATTAATATCAATTATTTATGTCCTATCTTAATAAATAACAATACTATTGCCGGAATTAGTCAATCAGAACCATCCCGCATTTTGCTTTTTCAGTCTTGGTCGCATTCCCTGAAGGCTATTAGTACTATTGTTAATATTTACTCTGATATGGAGAAACAAAGCAGAGGCAATTGACGCAATATAGCTCGTCTCTCTCGATGCCGGCGCGGGCGTTCGATTCGGTCCGCGTGAGAGCGGGCCCGATTGCGGGCCTCCCTCGGGCGGGATCGATATGGGCACGCCATTGGCTGGCCTCCACCACCCCCTCACTCAGTGTGGTTTTCATGCGGGGCGGCCCCCATACCATCCCCCGCCAACCATCTTACCCCCCCTTCCCTCCCACCATGCACGCGACCACTTAACCTAACCCCCCGTCACTGCACCATTTCAATCTTTACACGCACCTATCCACACACCCTTGTCAAGTAACGATTCAAAGTATGCAAGTCCCCCCCCCTTCTCAAGTTCTCGCCTTCCTTGGGCTCGATTTCTGTTCCTCTTGGGTCATGTATTGTAATCCAAAGAAGGGAATTAACCATGAAAAATATTTTGGCTAAGCCGGTATTCGCCTGCGGTGGACGGTCTATGTCCATAGGTTAAGCAAACCTCCCGTGTTTTCTGGGTGCTCCTTTATTAGTATTAATATTATTTCCATAGTTTACTAATGACATGATTTATGATAGTCATATTTTAGTCGAAAAGTATCGTTTTTATTTATGAGGTAATACGTGTATCCTGCGAGATATATTGGAAGTTTTCCTTTGTGGAATCAAATTTGTCCATAATACTTCGATAACTGTAGTACGAATGGCGCTTCTTTTGGAAATTCTTTCATTCCAGCCGAGAATTTATTATGGAATTGGAAAATTGATAGTTTGAGGCGTGACTGGGTGAAATTGCTTCATGTTGCATCAAAAACTTAGTAAATTTCACGTATGATTTCAATAACAACCAGTTTTATCGCTGTGTGACATCGTCAGACTTGAATCGTATGTTAAATTTTCTAAGTTTTTTCTTTAACGTGGGATGAGAAATTGTTGAAATTGTTCTGGTATTAATTATCGTTGAAGTTCCATTGAGGTTCACTTCCTTCGGACGAATGTTCTACCGCGTCCGAGTCAAAGGAAAATCAAGCAATGTAGATATTTGGATTGCTTTTCTTGGTTTCATTCAACTAGTCGTGGATGACGTAATATCTAGTAAACAGAAGAAAATCAGTGAGGAACATAGGTGGTATAATGATGATCTCCGTAAATGTCTGAAGCGACAAACATTCATGTATTAAAAAAGCGAGCTACGCCAGTTGGTTAATCTCTTTAGGAAAACGTAAGAAATTATCTGATAAATATAGGAGAGCGAGAAAAGCGGGAATGGATCCCCCTATGGTATGAACGAAGTTCTGAAATCACGTGCCTAATTTTAGAATTGTTCTTGTTAGTATGAATGGGCTTCGTGCGTAAATTTTCTTGCTAAGAAGAGTGAAGTGCGTTGCTACTGTGCATAAGATCGTTATTTTTTTCTATTATATAGTTATTTCAATGTCCTTACGGCCACATTTTTTAATTTGGAATTAATGTTTTTCGTGCGGAAGTCCTGAGCTCCATATTAGATTTAGTCTTGATTTTTTTTGTTGCATTCCTTGGGTGGAAAATCAGAATTATTAACCCTTTCGATTGCGCGCATGTAGGTTTTGATTTTAAAAAACTTTTCCTGTGCATTAAAGGGAAAAAATTTGATTTGGTCCCCTTTAAATGCCTTTAATCCACTAAAATGTAGATGTTCCCTCATCGGGCATTCGAGGTTGTGCTAGGTGCTTAATTTAGCGTTTACCTATTTCAATGGGAGGTCTTCCCGCGCCCTCGTTTCTCTGAGCAAAGATCATTAATGTTGGAAATAATTAATTTAGCCGGCAGGGAGCTTCGCTGGCCAGCGTGTTAGACCCTGTTGGCATCGCCTCAGCATCCGCTGAGTCCGAGAGTGCGATATCCGACACGGGTGTAGTTGGTGTGTCAATAGCAGTTGATAAAATCTTTTAAGCCAGCCATATTCTAGAAGTTAACGTTGAATGTTTAATCCAAGACATTATGCTGGCCATCAGAATCGTACTTGAATAAATCAAAATTATCTTTTTAACTGTAATTTCTCTTCTTCCGAGATGGTGTTTATTATTGTCATTCCGTCTTCGGAAATCTCGCTTAGACCTTGAATTCGTGGTAGAGAGAAACCATGTCTTGAAAATTGTCTGTTTGTTTCGAAAATACAGTTTCTCAGGTATGAGCCTAATCCTTCGGGCATATTGTTGGCTTGTAGTGGAAGAGTAATAATGCATCTTGCCGGTCTCTCTCACATCAGCGAGCATAATGGTGGGTAACGTATGCTTTCTGTAATTTTGAGTCTATACTAAATAAAGAATTTAGACTGTGTCTTTCATAGATGGTAACCACTTGACAAACTACTTCATGAACGTCAATATTATTGTTCTGCATAAATGTGCTCATACTTTTTCCATAATTCAGTGCAAAGCCTAATATCAGGCACTGTGTACGCTGGCATATTTTCCGGGAGTGGTCCTTTGTTGATGTAGCCTATTCTTGCCTTAGCCGTCACTTTCTTTTTCTCTGAATTCTCTTTCTTTCGAGTGGTTTTCCGCATCGATCTTTTCCCGCCACTCATAGGCGAAGCCGGAAGTCTTGACGGGGGTCTCTGTCGGTCGGGCGTGACCGAGGCTCGGCTCGGAGGAGGCAATTTGCCTATAGCGGACGGCCATCCGCGTCTCGGGTTAATAATCGCTAAACCCGATCCGTCAGGTCTTTTTCGATTGTCTCGCCTGACAGTGCCACTATTGCCATTGGCTTGGTTATTTCCCACGTGAACCTTCGTGCCGATAGGATTATGGTTTTTCTTCACATTTAATTTAACTGTCATGCTATGGAACTCCTTTCATTGGAATCGGATCTTCATGTAGAAAGAATTAGGAACTAGAAATGAGACTGAATTGTGTTGTGATAGCGAGGTGCTCACCGTGCTCTTTTTTGCGGAGAAATATGGGTAAAGAGGGTCTGTAACTTTGCTGTACCACAAGCACTCGCATTAGATCTGTTTTTCTACAATTCTGCTTAATAGTATCGTAATAAAAAGCTAGAAAATTCACTTTCCTGGACTACTTTGCTTCGTTCGCGAGTCCTAATCGTATTATTTTCTCATCTCTTCTGTCACACTCTCTCTAGTCTGAGTATGAACTCATAGCACAAAATAGACCTAGGCAATGGTGAAGTGAATGATGGTAGAACTTATTGATCAGAGGCTGAGAGAGTGCGTCGAATGGTACTCGAACGCAGGACCTTTCGATTACTCGTTTGACTATACAATTTTGTGCAAATTACTATAAAAGGCCGAATTATTTTCCCGACACCACGAATCAGATCCATCATTTTTACTAGTCATCACGCTAATGTGTGGAATATCTCTGACTCCCTGACCACCACTGCACCATATATGCACCACTTCACTCGAAGATTGGTTTTCGATATCTTTTCGCTTGCCTCAACCCGATGTCTCCTGTTTCTTCTCGCTGTCCAAGTTGCATCGATCTCCTCCTCTTTCGGATTGATGGTACGTTTCATTTCGTGGGAGTTGCTTCGGTTTCCATCGGAAGGGCAGTCAGGTGGGTGCTCTCGTGAAATATTGATGGCCGTTCAGGCGTGTCCTACCTCCTTCCCCCTCAGCCAACGACGCCTCGGCTCTTTCCTACCAGCGCTGCGCCTCCGTCGACCTCATAACGGAATCGACCCGTCCGTTTTTTATGTGCAATTTTACAAATTTTTATATCGGAAGAGCATGCGACCTGAATATCACGTAATTGGCACGGGTGTCCGCTATCTCCTCTCCGCATCTCAAGGCTCTCCCGAACAACTGTCCTTATGGTTTCGAGACTTTATGGCTCCCTCTCAAGCCGGTGGTCGTGTGATATTCCTGTGGACGGACATTCTTTTATTTTCTGTCGTAAATGTTTGTCCGGTACTCGCGTGATCCCGTTTGAATGCGAGACTCTCTCCCCTAAATTTTTGCTCTATCAGTCTCCTCTCCTCTGCGGGTAAATTATTTTGACGATCTCTTTAAATTTTTTGTGGACTCAAAGGCGCTCTCATTTGGTTTGGTCTTTGGGCATGTGCTTTCTTAAAACAGTAATCAGATGTTTCGAACCCCGTCGTAAATGTATTAGTCCGCGAATATTAACTTACTCTTTTTTAGTGAGTTATTCGTGGGTTATTCGCCTCACGTTGCGGCAAAATTTATGCGATTCCTCTTATTTTGTGATCGCGTGTGTCAATGCTGTTTGACCCTGTGAAAATGAGGTAGCCCCCTTGCGGCTGTCTGAATAAGAGCCGAGTTCCTATCTTAAATCATTATACTGGGTGAAGTAAGGATACCAGTCTCACAAATGAACGTGTATATACCGTATCACTTCTGTTGGCACGAATTTATATACTTCGTATGATTCCATTGTAGAAGGGATCTGCATTTCATTGGACTTATTTGTTTCACCTTAACGAATAGATTTTGAGCTTTATTTCTACAACGTTGGCGATGTATTGTGTGCAATCCTGCGCACAGCGCTGTAAGGAACTTTGGTTTCATTCTTTGCGTGTAGTGTTTACATACGCCAGTTATGAATACCTTGAATAAAAGCGTCAACTCTAATTAAATGCCGCTTAAGAACTAGGTAGCTAAAATATTTTATTGTGGGTTTTTCGAAAACTTATATCATAGAGAGCATGGGTTTCGTGTAAGGCAAAAAGACTCATTTGTTAAGTAGCAAGGTAAATTTACGATTAAACTTCTTGTCCTTTAAGGCAATGCGACTTTTATCATTAGAAAACATCTTGGAACCTAACCTTCCTGATGCTAATGTGCTTAAGTGCGCATAAATTACCTTTGAGGTGGAAGTTTGTTTCATGATATCCTTCAGTGTATCATTTATCGGCTATTTTCGTCCTAACTGATAGCCTTCGTACGAGCTGTTATTACTCCATGTGACTGAATTCTATCTTGTGATCTTTATGAGTACCACTCGTGACTTGATCCATCCCTTGATAACGCTTGCGTATCGATAGACATGTAGTGAAGTCGAATATTAAAGGATTAGTCTCAGGGCCTCGAGTTCCAACAATGGTTGAAGGGGTTGGAAGGGAAATTTTGTGTTAATGAGCCTGAATTTGTGGAATAAATTGACTCATGTGATTGCTGAGTATCCGTTGAGAAATTTTACTCCTCCATATCCGAGTATCGGATCTGCATCCCGCACTTCTATATCGACAAATCACGTTTGTCTTTGAACGTGAGGGTATCTCGACCAATCCTTTCATATTTTAGGAATATGATCACCTTCAACGTTGGTAGATTTTTTCTGGTACGATCTTGTTAATTTAATGATACCATTTGGATTCATAGAGTTTTGATACATATTTGTAGTGATAATGTTTTGGTTTGTGGGAACAGGTGAGCTTATGGTGATGAATCTCAACCTCAATGTCAAATATTTTCCTTGAACACCTCATTGTAAGATCTTCGAGATTCTGTTCGAAAATAGAGTTTATCCTCGTACCCTGGATGTGATGATTTTACTTGCCGACAACTTCGCGAGGGATGAGTGCATTCTTTTATTTCCTCTTAGTATGCTGCAGTTTATATTTTGGCTGCCTTGAATGTCGAGTGCTTGGTATTTATAGTTCTAGATTTTCCGTGGCAGTATTACTGAATAGCTAAAATCGGTGCCGTCGATCAAGCCATGTTCATGTTTTGAAAGAGCTCCAATTGTTCGAAAGGTTTTGTTTCACATTGGAGTTTGAATGTTTGTCGAGTGTGATGCGTTGCTTGTATTAGGGAGAACTCACCCTTGAGGTAGCTTGTAAGTTAATCTGTGGGTATAAGCTAGTTAGGGATAATATATCCGGCGAAAGGGAACTCGGTCGTGGAAAAGGAGCATCTGCTCGGGGTGACAGTTATTTTTCTTATCTATGTGGGTGATTATACGGAGTTACATCTGCGGGTTAACTTCTATACATCCCCCGTGGGTCAATAATGAAAATTTCATGAAGTGTCAGTCGTCAGGAAGGTGGGGTGGGGGTTATCATTACTTGCTACATTTTTTCAACGTCTTAATACAGCTTTGTCCTAATAAATTTGGAACAAAAATGATATGAACTTCGCTTACTTTTTTATTATAATTTTTTATGTGGAGCTGGAATCAGCAGAGAAGATAATGTGTGCAGGTTAAATTAAATTCTTAAAGTAATAATATTTAGTATAATCTCGGATAGTATTTATTCAAATGTTTTTCTTCCATTTTTACGTAGGTATTTAATTTTTGGAAAAAGTAAAAAACTGTCATTAATAATTGAAATAAATTCGGATGGGAAAAGGAGGTAAAGTCTCGATGGATATTCTGTTGGCGCTAGCTTCTCCATCAGGTGTGCGGTCCCATGTTTGTCGCGGAGACGGAGCGCTTTACTGATCCCGCGAGTCTTCATTCTCCGCTCGTTTTCTGTGGTCTGAATGCCGTCTCCCATTGCCGAGCGCACATTTCCATACCGTGGTATGGGGGACGGCGGCGCAGCGCACGTATAATTTCCTCCTCCTCGGCATCCTCCAATCTGCGACTGTGGAGTTGGCGCATGGCTCGGGGGCATCTTCGTGCTATCCGGTTGCGTCAGCAATCCGCCCTTATGCACATACCTCCCCCTTTCTTTCCCTCGTTAAGTTCTTCCGGGGACACAAGTATCGGTTTGCCTCGTGGCGACATTCTCCTCCTGAATGCATTTGGGCTCTTTGCATTCAAAAGACGGGTTTTTATGTCTTCGCATTAGTGGAGGTTAGTAGTGATTTAAGTTTCCGTGGGTGAAGTCGTACCGTTTTCCTCACCTTGTCAGTTTATTTCAAAGTCATAAACACTGCTAACTTTTCCGCGCAAAACGTTTCTAAATATTATCATCCAATCATCAATTTTGGATTGGCGAGGGAAGAACTCACCCCAAATTAATACACGGCCTTGTGAATTTCACTCGTTTAGGTTTGCGGGGCCAGTTCCTTTCGCTGGGGCATCTGTGACTCCTTAGCGTGGCTTGGGGGTGACCAAAGGCTTCACCCAGAATAGAACTCGGGATCTTACAACCGACAGACTAACTCTCAGTACACATGACCACCACCCTCCCATACTATTGCGTATTACATTTATGAAATTGGAGTTCTAGTGTAGAGGTCGAGGATGAAAAAGCAATAAATCGGATTTTCTTGATTCTTTGTTCCCTGTTGTTGCTTACTAATATCATTGGCTCTAACATTCTTTAAACCAGATTTTCTTTGCCGTGATGCGAAAATTATTTGCGGATTTTGGAGTCGCAATCCGCGGCTTTAGCGTTGTCGCGAACTCTTCGTCTGCGACTCCGATGGAGCCTTCTTAATCCCCGGCTCTTTTAAGTTTCGTGGGTCCGCTTTCTCTCTCTCTCACCCAATCGTCCCCTCGGGATCGGCGACTTTTTAGCATTCCGCCCCGCAATCCCCCCGGCTCACGCGGAGGTCGTGTTTTTTTCCCGGCGCACCACTTGTCGACCCGAAATCGATCATTTCCTCGTTTTCCTTGTATGGACTAAGTGGAAGTCGTAAAAAAATGTTTTGATGGCTTGAAGCCGCATGCCGAGCCGAGGGAAAGATTTAGGCTTTTTAACTGTCTCGCCGTCAATTATTTTTTGCTTAGGGTTTGAAGTGTGAAGATACTGGCCTTCCTACAATTTGACTCTTTAACGATTATCGTCCGCCGACCATATCGGTGTATTGCACTTTCGACCGTATACCGGCGCGAAGCGGTAATTGATAATGGGCACTTGTCGCAATTCTGTTCGTACGCGTATGAGCTGTTTTATGGGTGAAGCTAGAAATTCCTTTGCCTTATTTCATCCCTAATTTTTCTGTAAGCAAAAAAAAGATTAAAATTAAGATTTTTTTTTAAAAGGATTATTGTTTGTGTGGGAAATCGCGCGGTGGCATAGGAAGAAGAGCTTTTGGCTACTTCTTGAAAGGTCGCGGGTTCAATCCCGGATCGTTTGTGAGAGGCCAAGCCTAAAAAATGATCGAATTCAGTTTAATTATTTAAAAATTGGTGTTATGATGCTCAGTTGGTGGAGCGTTGGTGGGAGTTCAAATCACGCACGAATCCGTCGGATGGAAACCCCCAAACCAAACCACTCGATGAAGGTTTCTCTTGCCCCGAGTGTGTGATTTTCATTCAGCCGTTTCTTAGCTCGGGGTGAGCTCAACCCTCGTCTGTGCAAATCGGACCACAACCTCTGTGAGTGAGTTAGAGGGTTTGCGTTTATTAATCAGAATGGCCATCGACATAATCGTAGGATCGTAGGAGGGCAATCATTTGGTCTGAATTGCCAATTTTCTATATGAAAAATTGGGCAGTATCAGGTCATCTCCCATCATCATTCAAGTTCTATTTTTTGACGTTTTGTGTGTAAAATTGTGTGTAGTTTAAAGAAATAACCAAGAGTTCTTTATTGGATGTTACCTTTTTGCGAGGAATTCTTCTTGTGCGAGTACTTCTTTCTTGTAAAAGGACGAAATATCCGAGAATGCTTGCGATTTCTATTTTAGAGCAGGATACCTGTGCCTCGAAAGTCTGAACTCCCCTTTCCTCCAGTCCAGCGTATAGACCCCTCCCAATGGTCTGACTCACCTACTCTTGCGGGACTGACTTGAATTTCATTTGAATTCGCGATTTGTTGCCTCTGCGAATGTTTCGCTTATCGAGCCCTAATCTGTCTAATCTGGTAACGGAATCGCCTCCTCGTAGTCGTTCCCTTCAAAATCGGTCGGAAGTTATTTCAGCCCTTTTGCTTGCATAATTCATAAATTAGATTCATGAAGATGGGGATATTCGTCTATGTGCGGTGATCTTCTTCCAGCGGAAGCATTACCCCAATGAATTACGCATTCGACCCACCTATCCTAGCTGCGAATCAGTGTTCTGCTATAAACACTGCTGAAGAGACAAGGTAATTGGGTTTGACACGGTGAAAGTTTCTTATTTTGTGTCTTCCAGCTCCAAGGTTGGACTGATAGATAATATCTATACTTCCTCTAGTTTGTGTATCCTGAAATCATGCAACTATATCTCCGCTCTCATCAATTGACGCAGTTAGTCTTCCAATGACTATGCAAATTTAATTTGGCCTTTTCTGCGGATACTTTTGGTTATGGTATCCGATTGAACATCTTGCGTGTGGAGTAGAATGACAGAAGTGAAGTGGACGGAGAGGAAAGCGGCGACGATGTGCTACAGAAGGCAGGCGATGAGAAGGACCTTCTAGATGAGATACAAGCGTTGCGATGAGTTGGGATGAGGTTGTTAAAAGCCATGTTAGAGGAAAGAATTTTAAGTTAGCGGGTAGGGAGGAGGTGGAGTATTTTGCCGTTCTCTCTCCATTGTCATTTTTATTGTATGTCCATATGATTACAGTTTGCTCATCTCACAAAATATTTTTACTGATCAACGTAATGATAGTAAGTTACAGTAAGCCATACAATTACCTCAACTAGTGAAACGCAACCAAATTTATTTTGCAGAATTGCTAAGTGGATTCATTCTGTTTGATACTTTCCACCGCTTTAAGGTGTTGCACATGAGTTTTCTTTTCCGCCCGAGAATTGGTCCGGCAGTTTTTCCAGTGGAAGAAAATTTGTTAAAAAAAGAAAAACTCTTGAATCTGAACAACTGTGGCGGCGTAGATTTTGGAAGAAAATCCCTTTGTATTTTATCCACTCGCTTCCATGGCCGCTCGCGTCATCTCTCCGTGACCACCGGCCGTCCGCTTCATCCTCCCCTCCCCGGTGGTGCCTCCCCGCCGCGCCAACCTTATACGCGCTTTTCATTCAACCCCTTCGGCTTCCATGCCCCTCTCTCCATCATTTGCGCCACTTTCCCACCTCTGCTGCTTTCAATGGGCGGAGAGGGAAGGTTTATTCATGCTCGCGAGGTTAGTTTTGCCGCGTTTATTTATTTTTCCCGTTTATTTTTTGTCAAGTCCCACCTCATCGCTGCCTTCAGCTCACACTTCACGCCTAATTTGTGGAAAGCCGTCTTTTCTAGGAGGCTAGAACTAGGCACTCGTCAGTCTTCGCGGAAAAGTTATCGTTTTGTAAGTTTGTGTGATGTGAGCGTATTTGTCTAATGCTCAATTGTTTATATGTACTGCTGCTTGTATATTCTTTTTAAATGGATTTTTATCTTTTGATCGGTCCCTGAATTTTTTACATTTCATCTTCGAGGAATGTTATTTCTTCTTAATGCCTTGATAGCAGTTTTATCTGTGCGTGAAACTTACCAAAGATTAAAAAGCGTGTTTCTCCAAATTATTGTAATTAAATTTTTGAGTGAAAGGTTGGTTGCTGAGTTTCTAAGGTCGATGAAAACCGTTATTAATCATGCTGGGTTTCTCCTTTAATATTATCCCGATGAGACCTCAGACGAAAATTTCCCGAATTATTATCTCTAAGGCGGAAGAATACTTTTTTGAGAAAGTTGAATAAGCCCTAAACGATTGGCACTGACCCAAAACATACCTGAGAACGCTTTATTTTCTTTAATGTGTGGTGTTGGATGGTATGATAATCGGGTAATATTCTAAGGTGTGTCGGTACTCGGCTTTCTGCGGGTGGGAATGATGGCTTTTGAACCCTCCTGGCTAATGAGCAGATCAAAAACACTATTCGTGAATATTGGGATAACCGCATTATAAGAAACACCTGATTAATGCATATAGGCGTGAGGAAGAGTTGTATGTTGCTGCAGTAATTCCCCTTTTGTAGATATTTCAAAATCGATGAGGAATATCTCAGGTATTAATTTATCTTCCAAGTCGCCGGTGTATACCTTATGTCTTTCATAAACTTAATATTTTCTATTCTTAAACTCGCTCATAGTCATAAAATATGTAAATATTTATGCTTTGATTTTATTTGTGTTCTCCTCATTACCCGTTATTTTCTTTTCTACTCAGCTAGAATTTCTTCGCCTCCAATTTGTTTAAGGAATGTGTTGAGTACATTTCTTTTCTCCATCGTGGATCACCAAACTTCAGATTTCCCTCGTCTTGTGTTTTCTCATTCTAAAGGAAAAAAAATTCACAAACAATGACTTACCTGTTTGGGATTTGGTATGAACTTTTCTTTTTATGTCTTTGAGGCTACCTGATCTCTATCTTCGATATTTTAATATGAATGCGTATTATACATAGTAATATGCATATTCTTAGGATAATTGAAAGTGATTTTCCCATTACTGAATGAGCCTATTCTCGAATTCATGGTATCAAGTAAAGGTCCAAAATATAATATAGTAGCCAATGGGGGAGTAATATTTCTGATCTTTTCCATCCCGTATTTCGACATGGTAGTATGACTTGGGTGAAGCTCATGGCATATGGCGTATTCGAGGGCTACATCTCCGAAGATGACCTCGTGGTAAAAATGTGGGTATCTTAGTGGAGGATGATTTGGGCAATTTGGCACGGGAAAGCCCGAATTGATCCTTGGCCCGCGGGTGAGAAGTTCTTTTTTTCCCGCACGAATGGTGATGGTGAATTTTGCCCGCGGAGGATATTAATTTTGTATTCCCCGGACATGTGTTCATACTTGAGGCTGGCGTTATCGGCTGTATCGATTGGTGTCCCCGTGGCGTGTGATGGCGGGAAACGAATGAAAGCCATATCCAGTCGGTAACAACACAGTCGCTTTCCGTGGGGTAACATTGTGTCGCCTTCCCACCCATCATACTTTGGCATTTTGAAATTATCTTCCGGAATCCCATCGTTCCCCAGCGTTCGCCCCGAGCCCAGGCTGCTCGTATACAGCTCTACTTAACCGTCGAATCATTGGCCGAAAAGTGCCCGCCGTGTGAACCTTACTGGCGTAAAACGCCACGTTTTTAAGGCGGGTTTTGTTTAATACCCGCTGAACCTATTGTCTGTAAACTGACGTAGTGAGTTCGCCAAGTATCTTGTTCCCTCTCTCACGCCGTACTTTACCCTACCATGATGGGAGAGAATGGAGCTCACCCCGAAGTAATCCAATATTCGGGAGGGCAGTTTTTTTCCTTGGACCGCCTTTCTATTTTAGAGGGGTTTTCTCGAGATGGGTTTGAATCCAGTACCATACTTTCAACAGCCAACCGCTCGCAACGCGTTAGTTGCTTTAAATTACGATCACAAAATTCATGATTACTAATGGATTATCTTACGAGAATTTCATAGAACGGTGTTCTTCAAATTACATACTTTCCGATACTCTGTTTCTGCTGCAGAGAATTGCTATTTTTCCTTTCATATTCATGGAATCATAAAAATAGGAGCACGTTTTATGTACGAGTATGTCAGCCGTGTATAATTTACATTTAACTCAAATCAGCCTTGTGGGTGGTGAATGTTCAACTTATTTCTATTTTGCCTTTCTTAGCCGTTGCGTTTGAAACTCCCCCTTGACCCTCTTTCCATTGCACAGGTGTCCTATAAACTCTGTGGGCAAGGTTCCGAAATATTTCAGGAGTTGTGTGGACGTCGCCTTAACGAGAAGCGTGCACCGGATTTGAGCCAAGGAGTTGTCGCAAGACGCTGGCGTTTTCTTAGACTCAGTTGGAATTCGTCGGCAAAACTCTTGAGGTGCCAAATGTTATTTGGCCACGGGTTAGCGGGGTGGTTGTCTGGTGAAATAGCGTTTGAAGTTTTCGTCCTTGCTGCTAGGAAATTGGATAAATCAGTGTGGATGAGAGATCTAACCCCATCCTTAAGTGTCTTCGTTGAACGATACATATGCTGAATATTTTGTAGCCGATTCTTTATGACTACCTATGGTAGCGTGTAAAAATATCAAGTAGATACCATCATTTGTCATCGATGTAACTTTTGTCCTAAATTCGATACTCATATCTTGGGAACTTAAAGATTCTCTCGTTAGTTCCCAGTTACCACCCTGTAATTCAAATACTATCCTAATGAGAAATTTTCGAAATTAAATTTTCCATTGCCCTCACCACACTTCTTTTTAATACGAGTGTTGTTTCGGATTTTTAAGCGTTCTTTATTGATGATTACAAAACTTTTTTACCCTCTCCATAGATGTAGATCTGTTATTTCAATATTTTAAGTTGTTTTGTTTTCTTAAAATATTTTATGAATGAATGTGTTACGAATTCTATATATCCTATGTGTACAGCAATTATTGTTTGTATTAAATCTATTTTTGTCAATTGCGATGTCAATTAGTTAATTTTTTTCTTTCTATTTTCAGGTAAGTGTTGTCCTTCCGCGTTCACTGTTGGGTGAAAAATTCCTCTAATGGGGAATCAGTAAAAGCTGTGAGTAAAAAGGGCATCAGCCTGTGAGCTAATAAATCACAATGATCCGTATTTTATTTTAATGCTGGAATGAAGATATTTCCTTGACTTTTAATTTAATTCTAAAATATGAGGAATAACGTCAGTCTTAACTGTGTGGATCCTCTTCTTAAATAAAAATACCTTTGCATCGCAATGGTACATTAGTGTGTGTCGTCCTCTTTCTTGAGAGGGGAAGCTAATGCTCCAGGTTAAATCGAGATGTATTGTTTGAGTGGCAATATTGCCATTGTCGACAGCGGAATACTGTTGATTAGCACCCTAATTTTTTTATTTCTCTACTGGGGAATTTTGTTAATCTTCTACTTGTTGCGTATATAGTTTTCAGCGTTGAATTTTTTGATCTACTATGTATGACAAAAGTAGTTCTATATCAGTTATTAAATACGCTGGCAAATTTACTCAAACATATTAAATAATTAAAAACACCATGGTTTCCGCACCTACTGCTTTATCAGTTTAAGCCTTGGTAAATATTTATAGCTTGGATGCATACGAGGAAGTATATATATTATATCTTGGCAATGGTTTGGATACATAAGGCATGTTTTGATAATACCACTAGGTGCTGGTCGGCTGAGTTGTAAATATTGGGTATTTAAATTCGCTTGTTTTTTTTTGACTCGGATAAAGCAAATTTCCACCAAGCTGAGCGAGGCACGTTCATATATCTAATGTACTCGTTTCGGATCGTACAGATGCGGTGGATCTCTTGAAGAGAAGGAATCCTTCTCGTTTGAGTGGTCGTCCTTGGCCTTTTTCGCGTCGTATTGATAGTCTAAAACATACAGTATGACGTTTGAAATTTATAGAGTTAACTCGTGTTAGCAATTGTCTGTTCCTTAAATATTAAAAAAAAAATTAATGCTAATTTAAAATTGTCAAATTTTAATACAGGCATGTTTAATATCGTATAAAATATACTGTACAAGTATGTAGATGAGAGAAAATTAATATTAATTAAAATTGGAAGTAATAATAATAGAAGTATGAATGTGAAGTCTTAGATTAAAGATCGCTCGAGTGGGAGTGATGCTTCTCCTTATATATTGTGGAAATGACGATAGGCTCCTTCACGTAGTTTTTTTTACATTGCTGTTTGTGATAGAGGTTGAAAAATAATTTTTTCCGTTTTCTTCTAGATCTATTTTCGGCTATAAATAGTCGGCCATACCCCTTTCGTGTTTAAGTTGTTGACGCCACGAATTCCAACTGGGGCTGTTAATCGCTGCTCTGATATTCCTCCGCCCCGCACGTCTACCTCTCATGGTGCATTGTTTCTTACATGCATGTAAGATACATCCGACGCTCAGTGAGGGTTTTCAATTTTGAATGGTGGGACAATGGCTAAGTCGGGATTTTTTTTCGTCCCAACCTACGTTCCCTCCAATTTCTCCGGAATCTTTTAATAGATTTTTCTTTCGGGTCTGAGTGGACGAACATTGTTGTCATGGAATTGTAGGGAGTTCATTCTCATCATTCTTGTGACAGCAGTAACAGGGCATCTACTTTTGATCCGTGTTACACCGCCAAAGAACACTCACCCCGTGGCATTGGTCTCCCCTCCTCGGGATGCACTTGCGTCTACTCGGGTGAGGTTTGACTTTCCGCCCTTAGGGACGACCCCTTGCTCCTCCCCTCATCTTTCACCCCCTTTTCTCCGACCACTCGGAGTCGTTTGTTGACGTGACCCGCCCTGCGCATCCGCGTCCATGCGTGATGCGTCCTTCTTTCACCCCGCGACATCCGCCCCTTCCTTTTGGACAGAGCCAACAATGCGAGAGGGTTCCATTGAGCACCGTCGCGTCGTGGCGGGCCATGCCGTATTGCCGATTAAAAATGACCACACTTACTAGGAGAGCTGTTGGAACTTCATATGAATCGCTATACGAGTCCCATTGTGGGAGGCAACGACTGTGATCACGATCTCCGAAGACATGTCCTCCATGTCTCGCAATGGTCGAGCTATGGCACGATGTAAAAGAACCGTTCTCGTGGAATTGAGCCGTACTCAAGCGCCGTTGACGATCACTTATTGAACCTCCAGACAATGCCCGTATTTGGCTGAATCCTTGACGCCGTCCGAATTTGATCTCCCTCCTCAGCTGGACTGGGCCAACGATTCGAGAATTCCATTGAGCAGCCGTTCCCAACTATTGGGTCGTTCATTGAGACCAGAAGTCGCAATGCATCGAAAGTTTGGGGTAGGTAGTGTTCTGCTTCATTCACTCGTTCAGGAAGAACCGCTCAATGAGGGAAAGGATCACTGGCAAAATAGTGGACAGTAAAGAACCACGCGAGGGCGACTTGCGAGGCGCAGGAGTAGCGGAGAAACTGGGAAAATAAGTTTTTGAAGTCATCAAATTATCCGCGAAAGGTTTAAGGCCATCGA
Organism: Ischnura elegans; assembly: GCF_921293095.1. Taxonomy (NCBI): domain Eukaryota; kingdom Metazoa; phylum Arthropoda; class Insecta; order Odonata; family Coenagrionidae; genus Ischnura; species Ischnura elegans. Next base: position 109,543,965 of record NC_060254.1, on the reverse strand, counting down.
TGTTCCGCCACAAATAGCTCGAAAGAAGTAGGCGACAGACGGAGAAACGGAAAGAATAGGCGTCTCTGCATGTATTTTCACTCGATCATGATCGCCTATAGGTAGAAATTTGTGAGCGACCCCGTTCTGGACTGGAGTGTATTTGACTTGAGTACCCAAGCCATCTTTGCGATGGAATCGTTCGAGACAGATTCCGGCTCTGAATAATGACTATCTTCACGCCACGCGCCTTCTGACTTCTGCCACGTACTTCATTAGTGGAGGGGTTCATGGTTACTTGCAGGAATCATTTTTGAGCGATCTGTGATAACATACCTCCCCTTAGGATGGTTTCCTCAGTGGTCCATTCATAACCGTAGAAAGAGAGATAGAGAATCTTGGGTTCTTTTTATAATTTTTATTTGATCAAATACTGACATTGTCACCTTAAAGGTATTAGTAAGATTGGCTTGACTCTGGTCTCCACTCACACCTGCTTTCAGGTGATCATTTCATACTGTACCACATTTCAAACTGCCATTTTGGAAGAAATCACACATTATCCGCCACAAAAATACAGCCTTGCATTCACTTGAGGGTGAGCATGGAAGACTAGTGGGTTTAGCGCTGGTGTGAACGCCCTAGGTTCAAATCCTGGGTGAAGCCTTCTGACGTCACCGACTAATAAAACCTTCGAAATGCGAAGTGGCACAGGGATAGCGGCTGGCCACCCTTACCTGAAAATGCACACCTCTGGTTTATTCTGCGGAGGACTCCATCCTCGCCTAACCGAACAAAATCCGGGTTGAATCACGGAATGAGGGGTTTTCACATTTTGGGTGTGTTGACATTAATACCGGTCAAATATTCTCCAGTTGGTTCGTCGCTGTGAAAGCTGAGCTATTTGAAATGCTGCCCCCCGAAGGGCTTTATTACGGGTACTCGGGCAAAAAGTTAGTGTTGGAGACACAGCTGAATGTTGTGAAGGGTATATCCTAAACGTATGCCGCTTCAATTTCCAAATGATTGTTGTGAACGACAGCGAATGAAGGCAAAAGACGACCGATTGAGCGGGAGTGATGCGTCCTCTTAATTTCTCACGTACGAGTGTGGACTGCCTCGTCTGCAAAAGCAAGTGGCGACATGGGGAGGTTGAGGTTGGATGAGAGGGGCTTGAAGTGTGCGTATGATGGGTGGAAGGCGGGGCGGGAAAGGAAGTGGCAGTTGAGAGTGAGAGAGCGAATTAAATAAGGACTCTTCCTCCATTCTATCCATCTCCATTACGTGGAGAGCGTTCGTTCTGCGAGAGCTCGGGGTTGAGTCGACTTGTCGGCTGCACCGGAGGTTAGCCGAAGCCCTGGTCTAGCGCGTGCCGGGATGCAGTTTTTCCACGAATAACCTCCCTATATTCTCTCCAGCGATACACATTGCTTAATAATGACTGCTTCATGGTACATGACTACTAAGTGTGCGCGGTCGTAGTGAAGGACTTGGCTTAAGTCATCCCGTTATCTTTATTTTGAGAAACAATTCTACTGGAAATCATTACGCCAAAATGCATACATCGTAACATGTTCTACTAAAGCACTAGGCTCACTTAAAATCTAGGCTTGGGCGACGCTGATGTGTGGGATTTGTGGTTAACGTTGACCAGTCAGTACAAATCCGATTCCTAAAAATCCTTATACGAAACTTGATTCATGCTATAGTAACGTTTTTATTCATTGACTCGACGGTTTATTTCTCACGGGTAGCCACGAGCCAACATGTTATTGGTTCAATCACAAATAAAAAACTTTGGAATTTTGATTGAGGTTCACGCAGTGAAATATCATTTCTATTCTCATGTAAACTGCTCTTTGTCGTTAGTTCTCCTGGTCATTGATGACTAATGGGATGCATCTGAGTTGTCAGGAGTGTTGTGCTTAAGTAGGCGACGTACATCGTGTATATCAATGCTGCTGTGAGAATATATGATTCTTATATTGCTCTCCTCAGTGAGCCTATACATCTGGTCTCCATGCTTAATTGTGATGGCGCAGTTCTCAAGTTATCGACCAACCTACCAGAGTGACTCGTTGTGTATTTGTATGCCTCTCCTCGTTTCTCTCCTGTTTCGGAGCTCCCGTGCAATGAGTATTCCTCGGTGGAAAGTACCTTCCAAAAATAAAACTTCCCAGAATGTTTGAGGAGCGGGGCACTTGTTTAAATTCGGTTGGAGGCTTACGTCGTGCGTATCGTGCACCAAAATGGAGGGGCTCTCCTGTCACGGGCGGACTTGATTTCTTATCTCCCATTCCCAACACTCATCTCCTCCACCCTTTTTCGGTCAACCCCCTCACCCAGCGTGAGCATAATAATAAGCGACACATCTTATTTTTCCACGTCGCCTGTCACCGTGTGGATCTTACAGCCACGGGTGATTTATCGGGACTAAACTTCAAGTTTTATTACTTAGAGTGAAAGAGAAATTAGGGTAGATCATTAGAGAAATGAGGGTTAAGTACATGCATACATCGTTGGAATTCGGCGAGATGTAGTGTACTGGAGTTTAAACGTTGGTTGTTTTATTTTAAGGATATTCTATCCATTAATGTAGGTGTACTCGGAGCATTTTGCAAATCACCCATAACCAGACGGAACTCTCCTCTTTAATTCCTAGAAAACCCTGTTCTCTTACATTCTAAATCTCATTCCTAAATATTTTTCTCATTCTTCTCCGCTTACCTAAAATTCTTCCCTCTCTCATGGCTTTAACGTCATCTTCCATCTCAGTACTCGCTGCAACCAAGCCTTTTATCTCCTCCGTATCTCACCTAGAAGCTTTCTTTCCACACCCACCATATCGTTGCTCTTCTTCCCCTCCGTCCACTTCACCTTTTGGGGTGAATATTGTTAAATGGTGCTGCCGTTTACTTAAATAGCTAGACTAAGTGTTAACGGATTGAATTAGCTACGTTCTGTGTACCCGTACTTTGATTTTTAACCTTAATGGATGTCATTTTTGGTAGTGCATTTTTTTCAGGAGAACCGAAAAATCTTTTGCATTGAATCACTCGTTCGCGCACCTCCCACCCCCCTTCGAGGTAAGATTGTTTGGCAAGTGAGTTTTCAAGAGCCTTTCCGGGTGACTACACGTTCCCTTGCTTGCCGCTCTCTTCTCCATTATGTCCCCCCGTTCCGTTCCTTACTCTCCTTGCCTTGCCAAAATAAACTCTGCTGAGGTCTCTCGCATGTGCTCCCCCTCCGCCCTCTTTTCATCGTCCCTTCGGTCATGAAACTTGCAGATCCGTCGTCGCCCTCTCGCGCGTCTGCTGCTCCCTCTCTCTGCATCGCCAGCCTTCTCTCCCTCCTCTTCTTTCCCGTGCTTTCCCATCCACCCGTGCGTGCACTCTCGCCGTGACCTCGCGGTTAGGCGAGTGCAGACCTGCCTTTAAGTCGACCCGTCAAAAAAATTAAGGTTTTAATGACGAGTGCATCTGTTAACGTTGGCTCTTAGTTTTTTGTTTGTTTTTTTCCTCCTTAGGACACGGTTGAAAAAAATTTTTACTGCGGTTTTATTTTATCTTTTAACCTTTGAACTTGAATGTTTTATATCCGAGGCCATGACTTCCAGCCGTGACTTTTTTGGTGCATTTGTTTTTGGTTAATGCCCGTAGCTAGTCCATGATGATAGAAAACTCGGATTTTTGTACCGTTTGATGCTATGTTAGGACCCCTCTTTTTATGAATGATTTGGCGTTGTTAATTCTGCGTGATTTTCGTTATTTGGTCTTCTATTGTGTTATGACTATTCAGGGAGGACAGTGTGAAAATGTTGTGATCCAGGTTTTGATTTTTGTAGTATTTTTATTTCGATACTTCCACTGCACAAACGCTTTTGCAGGGGAGGCATCGATTCGTGTACTCTCTGTTTAGTCCTGTTTTAATTGTTATATGCATCGCATATTCGCGTGGTTTGTTACCTTCTTAGGTTTTATTTTCTTGCGTCCTCTTCTAAAACTTTTTTCTGGTCGCAGTTGTTGGATATCATTTAATTTCTTATTTTCAACTTCAATAAAATCAAGCCTATGATTATTTTAGTGGTTTGGTCTGCGGAAGAAATCGGCGACAAGGAAAAATATTATCAGGATATTGGAATATAACGATGGGGTATTTTGTTTGGCTAACATTTACTTTCAACGTGTTGATAACCATAGCTTATTCTTAAGTGTATATTAATGAATTTTATGATTGTTACTTAAAGCTGATTCTTAATTTATCATGAGCTTTTCTCGTTTGGTAGCTCCTCCTGCGTTAAACATTTAAAAAAAAAGTAGATTAGGATATGTATAAGTGCTTGTTTGATATTCTAGCAGTTAACGATTTTTCCTTTTTGCTGTGATAAGTATACCCTATATTCTTAAGTTTACATGCGTTTGAATTCGAGTCAAAACTTTATTTTTTATTTCTTGTTTGTGTTGTTGCAATCAATCTCTTCTAAATTTAAGATATTTGGAATCTTGGTAGGTATTTTTATTTTATTTACTGCTGAATTTGTACTTCAAAGTTCCCATATTATTTTACTTTGAAGTATTTAAATTATGTGAATTTTATTGCAGAGGCTTATTTGCTTCGAAGGGCGGGTTTAGTGTGATTGGCTTGGCTCTTCGTTAGGTGTTGGGAGTAGCGTATGTTGGCGGGCGAGGAATGCAGCGTTTTGGCAAAGGCAGTTCGCCAAGGCGTATTTCTGGGAGCGTTTGAAATGTCGTAACTCGAGTAAGTCGCATTTTGACGTCGTCCGCGTGTGTAAACCGTCTTCCATTCTACTTCAACGTGACTCATCACACCTGGCGAATGCGGCTCCGATTTCTTTCTATCAAATGAAAGTATTAATAGCTGCGGAAAAAATCCTTGCATGTTGACTGATTGACTGTTTTTCGCGGTCGTGAAAGTTTTGACACGACTATAGTGGATTTCTTTTGATGGGAGCGTAATCGATGAAAATCGCGGTTCTCTCAAGTCCCAAGTGTTTCGCTTGAACAGGAGTGTATGTTGCCGAACTTTTTCATTTCATTTGGTTCTTGCATAGTGTCTGGTTCATTCGCATGTATTCATTATTTCCTATCTTTCTCACTGTTTTCAAATCAAATCTCCCATTTTTTAAAGTTTATGGAGAACATTAGCGAAAAAGGATATTTAATGCTTAACGAAGAATTAACTTTAGTGTTTCTAAAAATTTCGTACTCTATCTCTCTTAAGGTAATTTAAAGCAAACTGCTACACTCCCTGTATTCAAGTGGAGTTGATTTGTTCCTTAGCTCTCTTGTTGCACTTGTCTCCCTACCATTATGCATATCCATCTAATTTTTTTATACAGGATATCGTCTTCCATGTTTCGCGGTTTGAGTTTGCAAAACGCAACGAGAAGCCCACGAAAAAACGACTGAAACTCCGCGCCCAAATCATTTCGCGCTCTTTCAAAGTCAACCAAACCCCACGGTAATATTCCCATTTATTTGGCTAGTTGTCACGCTGACATAAGTTTTTCTTTGAAGGGTACCGTTGACCTGAATCTCACGCTAACTGCTTCTTACGGTTGGTATTCCCCTATTGTTTCTGTGGTGTCTTTTTTATGCGCCATCCTTTCGCCCTATTGCGATTATCCTTGTAGACGCTCCTATGTGGATTACATTATAGCTCTTTCATGAATTTTTCAAATATTAGATTGTGAAAGTATTAATGGGAATAAATATAGAAATATATATATAATAAAATATATAAATATAGAATATGGAAATATATAGAATATATATAGATTTATATATATACAATGTTTTGGAAAATATGATATGCACGTGGCACGTAATATAAATAGTTCAAGTTAATAACGATAAACACAGAGACACAAAAAAGAAACACTCACATTGAAAAAATAAACTCGTCGAAGCTATCGAAGCACTTCAGGCTTCTTCGTCAGCTGAAGAATGAATGGTGAGGAAAGGAGAGGGTTGGAAAAGGGAAAAGAGGGGTAAGGGGAGAGGTGTATGGGGAGGAGGAGTTAGGAATAGGGGTTAGGATGCAACGTTCAGACCCGGAGAGCTATTGGCTTGAAAGTGCCAAATGCACGCCAATTCGAGGGTGTGGAGGTTGAGGGCGGAGTCGGTGGGAGGGAGGGAGGCAATAATGGATACTTTGTAGCAATGATTGAAAATGGAATCATGTGAAAGACAATGTGTAGGAACTGGTAGAGAGGAGTGGGGGGAAGATGGACAACAGGAGGCGCGATGATTATTAATTCTGAGATTGAGAGGGGTAGTGCATAGGCCAATATAGAAAGCAGGGCAGAAATTACAATGAAGAAGGTAGATGATGTTGGTGGAAGTACAAGTAGTGGAGGGGAAAATCGGTAGGCATTTAAGCTTGGGGAGAAAAGAGGCAGGGGGTGGAGAGAATATCTTGCAGGTTTTACACCTGGGACGATTGCAAGGTGAGGGTGTGGAGATAGTGACTGACTGTGACTTTTGGAGAGGGCGGGTGGCTTTAAATATGGTGTTTAAATTCGGTGGTCTCTTAAATGTTATCCGAGGAGTGGACGGGAAAATTGAAGGACCTGTACCCCATCCTTTCCAAACACAAGTCCACCTCTCAGAGTTTCCCGTCCACTCCTCGGATAACATTTAAGAGACCACCGAATTTAAACACCATATTTAAAGCCACCCGCCCTCTCCAAAAGTCACAGTCAGTCACTATCTCCACACCCTCACCTTGCAATCGTCCCAGGTGTAAAACCTGCAAGATATTCTCTCCACCCCCTGCCTCTTTTCTCCCCAAGCTTAAATGCCTACCGATTTTCCCCTCCACTACTTGTACTTCCACCAACATCATCTACCTTCTTCATTGTAATTTCTGCCCTGCTTTCTATATTGGCCTATGCACTACCCCTCTCAATCTCAGAATTAATAATCATCGCGCCTCCTGTTGTCCATCTTCCCCCCACTCCTCTCTACCAGTTCCTACACATTGTCTTTCACATGATTCCATTTTCAATCATTGCTACAAAGTATCCATTATTGCCTCCCTCCCTCCCACCGACTCCGCCCTCAACCTCCACACCCTCGAATTGGCGTGCATTTGGCACTTTCAAGCCAATAGCTCTCCGGGTCTGAACGTTGCATCCTAACCCCTATTCCTAACTCCTCCTCCCCATACACCTCTCCCCTTACCCCTCTTTTCCCTTTTCCAACCCTCTCCTTTCCTCACCATTCATTCTTCAGCTGACGAAGAAGCCTGAAGTGCTTCGATAGCTTCGACGAGTTTATTTTTTCAATGTGAGTGTTTCTTTTTTGTGTCTCTGTGTTTATCGTTATTAACTTGAACGATTTATATATATAAATATATAAATTTATATGATTAATAAGGCTGATATATTTGGACAAATATGTATAAAATAAATGGAGTGTTTACGTTTCTCTTAACTTTTCCATCAAAATTTATGGAAATGGTCCTTCGAAAATCCCACCGCTCCACCCAATGTCACATTGTCGAAGTATGAATCGCACAAGTTAAGAAATTTCAGTGGCTTGGGTTCATTCTTCCCTTCTAGAATTGGGATGCCCAGCACGCTGGTGTCACGTCACGATTCGCCGAGAATTACTCTCCATTGTATCGGAGGACTGAGGTGATCTATGACTGCGCACATTTATTACCCTGTAATTTTGATTTATAGCTATCATTATTGCGAAGGCGCTTGAGAAAATTACCTCGCGGTTGCAATCCAAGAGCGTTATGTTATCATTCTTGGGTTACTTCTCTTCATCTGCATCTAAATTCTTCGTATACTGGTTTCAAGGGCTTCTTAATTTCAAACTGGGTAACCACATACTTAGAGCCTGGGCATAAGTTGTAGTGTGTTTGCCTTAAGGAATTAGTCTTCATACGCCCGTGTTGATAACTTTGTAGCCGCTCGATGTCAGATTTAGCTTCGAATTTTGTTTAGTTTTAACTTCCTTGTAACGGCGGTGTGTCATATGGTTGCGGTAAATTGCTATGAGAATTTATTTTCTTGCACATATACATCTACTTACTTACTACCTGAATGCAAGCCGCCTTAATAGGCATGTGGCGGGGGTTGTTGGGACATCAATCGCGTGCAAATGTAAAGGAAATGTTCTAACGAAGTTTCGCCTAGCATTTGTTTATTTCCTTTATTTTCCGGGGTATTGAATCCCTATACCGATCCGTTCAGCCCTTTATCTCTCTTAATTATCGTTTCTCTCGGACTTAGAAATATAGTGAGGCTCTAACATAATGTTCTCCGTGTCGCCCTGAAAGATATCTAGTCTTAGTTGCTCAAGCAATCTAAGCCTAGCCCGCAGCCTCCGACTCAAGCGGCTACCAGCCTAATTCGTTTAACATCTGTGGAACGATTTCTGGACGCCTGATGCAGTTTTTGACGAATCGCGCTGCTTTCCTCTGTGTTATATTAAGTTCACGGATAAGTCTTTCTGTACCTGATCCCATGTGCTACTCTTTTACTTCTTCGTCCGAAAATCAGCCTTAAAAAATGAGCCGTCGCAAAAAAACGTTTAACTGTGCTGATTGATGTGGTGCAGTATCCGAAAGTGACACTCTTTTCTTTGCTGGTGAATTATATTCCTCGATGTTTCCAGCCGTTCGGAATTTAGAAATCAGTCAGTCCAAACGCTCATGTTTTCAATCCATTCAAAGCAACGCCAGTTCGTTTAGTAGTGAGGAATGAGATGAGAAATTTTCTATGAATCCATCCAAACAATATTATGTGACCATCTATGCTTACTCTTGAATTCCTGACGTTGTGTTGACCATATTTTAGCCTGCAGAATCATTCACCTCTAGTGGGGACTGTTTTTGGACCCATTCTTCCCTTGACGTCCTCCCGTCTTCCGTCCATTTCGTTCCCCTAAATATATCGTTTCATAACTTCTACCACCAGCTTCCGCATTGACTTTTCTGTTACTTTAAGTTCCAAGCGATTCATCGCGATGGGGAATGTGTTTGGAAATGACTCCTAGAAATCAGCTCCCAATAAATAAGTCGTATGCCACAATCCGTATACATCCTCTATGGTTATTCAAACCTCTTTGATCAGGCTAATCTTGTTACTTACTAACGTATTTTCATTGACGTACAGCTTGATCGACAATCTCAGGCGGAAATTTCGCTCAGTAGTAAAATTTATTGCTGCATTCAGAGATTCCTTCCTATCTTCTTCAAGATAACGCTTACTTCCATTGTGTACGCTGAAAAGTGTTGAATGGAGTCTACATAAGCCTGGCTCTTTCTTGTCACGAGTATAGTGCTCCTTTGTTTCGCTTTACGAATCTTTTTTGTAGGGTGTCGAATATGCCATGTGGTGACTCAAGTGGGTGCGATAAATTCGTAATTAATTTTTGTTGCCATCAGGACCTTCTTCCCCTAATCTCTGGTCTTCTTTACATTTCACCTTTTTGGAAGGAAGCTCTCGTGGAGTGGTGTGAATGACTGAAGTCTTCCAGTTCATGTACCACGTTGGTGCATAGTTTGTGACAAAAGTATGTTGAATTGAATGATCCGACTAACGTGGTTGAGATTTGAATTCTTCTATAATTTTTTACTTTCAATCTTGTGCTCGAATAGGATCTAATGGATGTAAATTTGACATATGCACTTACCGCGCTAAGAACAAACACTTCGTTCACTTTTATTTTTAGTTTAGTTCGTGTGTTTTATATCTATTCTCTCTGGAAGAGAGTGTATACAGCCTTCTTTACGAAGTAATTTAATTTCTCGAAGCGGCGGTTCTCAGTTCCGCCGGCTCACGTTCTCAAACCGTAGCCGAAAGGTGTAGGTTCCGAAATAATTCGCTCAGAATTCACATTGAAAACTTTCCTTGGGCATTATTTGTATGAAATACTTTGAAGGATAATGTTACGTATCCATTACTTGACGTGTTATTTTTGTAGTTTTCGCGGAACACCAATATTATTAATATCTTTAGAAAATATCCGGAAATATTTATCCGGAATAACAACAGGGAAAAAGCAGGAAATGTTCTCCTATCTACTTCACATATTGCCCAAAAATTTGTAAATCCTTTTTCTCAATTTTAGAAACCATAAGGCACAATTTTTCAGCGTCGCATATTTCTTGTTGAGGGAGTGACTTCGCCCCCGCGTCGTTTTTGTGGCCGAAACCTTCCGGGTCGGAAGTTAGAGTGGAATTAACGTAAGCGCGTCCAAAAATGCGAAATATCCTTCTCATTTCCGCCCCTAGGAATTCTGTTTTTATATGAAGCTTCATTTTCATGTTTAGCTGGAATCATAAAAACGTATGAAAGCGCCCAAGGCCTGTGTGTGTTGAGAATAATTCTTTTATCGGCTCGCATCGAATAACTCGGGATTTCTTAGCGTGCATGAGGTTACGAGGCCACTGCTAGTAACCTAAATTTTTATGAGTGAATGACACGCAATCAACTCGTGTTCGATCATTTGAAGCACAAAGGAAACATTGGGAAAAAGAAAGCAGTGCAAATAATACTAGGATTATAGGAATGACCTCCTGTGAATTCGAACGTAGACTTCTTGAAACAAAACTTTATTTTATTTTATTAGTATTGAACATTATTTTGATTTTGTTTCGTGGGAGATAGGAGACGTGGATAAAAGTTATTTTTTCCTTAAAGGATAGGTAATAGTTGGCCAAAAATTCGGTTTTTACGCCACTTGCATTTTATCAGTTTTGAGATCAAATCAGTTGTATGTTGTACAAGTGATTATTCGTGTTCAGAATTAAGTCTTTCTTCGATCGGTGTTTGCAATCAGCGTCTTCCAGTGGAATGAGACTTAATATTCCAAGAATTTGCTGAGAAACTCGGGTAGTTGCGCATATTGATATACGCGGAGATCCTGCACATCGACTTCGACATAATCGATTGGTCTCCAGGTATTAATCTAAATCTGGGTCTATACGTCGAAGTTGAATGATAATAGCAGACGGCTATTTGCAGCCATTGTGCTCGTCTCGAACGTGGGGATAGTGACTGCGAAGAGAGAAAGGATGGATTGAAGGCGTGGTCGATCAGTTTTCAATCACAATGACATGAGTAGATGAAAACATATCTCTTTCGCCACTTTCGTCATTTCTTTTATCTTTTCTCTTACGCTATCCCGAAATGTTGACCCTTGGGAACTGATGGACTACCGTGGTCCGCCCTTATAAAAAAATGTACTTACGCTTCCAATGCTCGCGCTTTTTTATCGGTTATCCAAAATGCCCGCAGCACTGCGATAAGCAGTGGGTGATCCATTTATTATCAATGTTTACAGTTAAGTATTTCCTTTCGCAAGGAATAGAATTGAAAAGTTAGAAATTCTCAGATTTTATCTTCACTAATGTAAAATTTTGCCAACGTCCTAATTATAGCTTATTTCTCCCTGCACTTCGGATCGCTCTTCCATTTGCGGTACGGGTAGCGACTTCGGTGAACGCACGTAAATGTACTGTGGGTTGCAGTACATCGAGTGGCCGACTGGAGAATGCTCCCTATTATCGGCAATATTCGTGCGCGGGACACTTCTGTGATATCGTTTTTATATGAGCTGCTTTCGTGATCAACTTCGACACTTAAATCAAGCTTTTGTGTAATGCAGCGTCCATTCTCCGGTGGCTCCGTTTGAAGTACCTTCGGCGTCTCGCGTGATGGTTGGACGTTTGTCCCGAAATGCATGTTCTCTTGAACGCCTCAAATGCGCCACTTATAGTGGCGAACCGTTCCGCCCGCCTTTAATTAAGTTTTCACGTGTGGCGTGGGCGGTTCCTTCAAATACGTGCACCGCGTTTCCCCCCCCCCCCCCCTCGGCATCACTCGCACCCCCTCTGCCAGCCTCACCTCCAGATACATACTCCCTTACCCTACCCGTCCGTTTCTAATTCGACTTTCTAGAGGCGTGGTTGAACCGTTTTCACAGCTGACTCTGCAAACCGTAAGGCGGGGTTTAATGCTAATTCAACCGCTTTAGTCGATACGCGATGAAATGGCGCGATTGATTCGTGAACGTTTTAATTTTTATGTTAGGCGTTCCGAAGCCATTAGCGTTTCTTTGAGAGAAGTCGGCGTTTCTATTTTGAGGATTAAATCATCACACACACTTCGATGGAGTGAAAGTGGCGAACACAATTATTTTTGAATTTATAAGGATGGATTAGCTAATTATAACTTACCCATAGTATCATCTACCGATCCATTCCATTTTGTAGACTTCTGGTAAATCACCTTGGCATATCGAATAGATTTAAGATTAATTTTATTTTCGCCAATGAAGATATTTTACTTAATTTTCAAATCACTTAGTTGCCTATCCATGTACGTTAATCTTTTACTGGATAATTGAATGGAAGCAGTTTATAATTTCGCAGGAGGACGCCGCAGTTTTAATGTTTCTTAATATTTTACAATCAACCTTTGCAATTGACTTAATTCTATGATCATTGACGTCTTTTAGTGAAGTGACGCATCACAAATCGATTGGGGATATCCGAATAAGTTCGTGTACAATGCACGCTGCGTTTCTGTTTTTAAAACACGATGTGTAGCATAAATAACGAGAATTGGCTACATTATTTTTACATCGATTCGTAATGAGAACCTCCATGTTTTGCGTCATCGAACCCCAAATTTTGAGTGACTACTACTTCAATGCAGAAAACCACTTTACTCTGGAAGGGGTTTTATGATCCAAAATTCCCTGTCGCCGCGCAAATTTCTTTAAGTGCTGTACTCGCATTTTTGAGCAAGAATTCATTATTTTAAGGATTGGAAATAATTTTTGTACCAAGTTTAGTTCTAATTAGTGTTTTACTCCACAAGTTGCTAGAATACCCCTTCATATCCGTGAATTTATGGTTTTTTATTTGTATTATAACCGTTGTACCTTTGGAGAGTTTTAAATTATTTCCTAAGGAATTGCTATTATTCATGATCCTCCTCTGTTTATCATGAGACAGTGTTCGCGGGTTAAGTGATAGGGAAGCGCTCTGATTCATCGCCTCAGTCGCTTTTCAAGCATGTACCGCATTGTTTATTTTTTCTGCATTTCGAGCAATGATTTAAAGCATGAAAGGTGATATTGAGGCTGTAGCGTTTGCGGGGACGAAATGGCTCTCTGCTTGGGTGCCTCGTTATTTTGCAATTCAGCGTCCCGTCTCTCACAATTAGAATACCTCGCAGCGATCGTTGAAGGGGCAATTTACGGCGGTAACAGCGCCATAATGATAGTGATCTTCCTCCTTCTCTCTCAGCTATGGGAAACTTGCTCCTCTCTACGATTGATGTTCGGGTTTATATCGTTGCACGCACGGAGACGAATGCTCGGCTATCGCGCCGCCTCTTTCCTTTCGCTTTATGCCGGCGAGGCCTGCCGGGTTCATTCACGACGTCTCCCGTCCCATCTCACTTGTACGCTCTTCTCGTGTCGACTGAAACAAAAGGGGGTGGTACTGACTCATAGTCGTCATCCTTTTCCAGTGCGGAAGACAAGCAATAGCCTTTACCTTCTCCCATGTGTTCCGCAGCGACCTCACTCATTTAATCCCCGCTCGAGAACAACCCCCAACTCGTTTTTGGTCATTCATTTCCTCTCCCACCTTATCACAACTATGGGGAACGTGCAGATTTTTCCTGAACAGTGGATGTAAGGACGACAAATTTCCCAGGTAAAAAAATAACCTTATGGACTGACAATGAGTAATGCTTGGTTCTCGAGAAAAAAAATTGTCATGATTGTCGAAATTGACCGCTTAATTGGTGTATCGAATCATTGGAGGAGGCTCTGGATGACCATCAATGTGTGTTCCCGTTTTCAAACCGCCCCAATTTACGATGAACTTAACTCCGCGTTATATTCATTATGTGTATTAGCTATATGTAAGTGCTGAGTGTTATTGTGCATGAAAATCACGCCGAACGTTTTGGAAACCATGGCCTCAATTGCCTCTCCGTTCTGTCATAGTAACCCACGTTGACATCGCTCTTTTTATCCTATCCATTGAGCACTCATCTTCAATCATTCATTTCGTCTCCCATCTCAAGGCAACAATCGATGTCTATATAAACTTTCATTAAAATTATTCTCGTAAGTGGGTGTTAGGAATTATTTTCCTCAACTTACAGCCGACGATGTTTGCTTAACTCTTGAGACCATCGATCAGCCAAAATATTTTCTTCGGGTGTTCACTTGATGCTTCGAAGGGTCGCTGATGGCGGTGTTGCTTTAGCCGTGATCTTGGGTATTTCCTCGTGTGCATGCCGAAAAATTATCTTCGCATTTTTAAAGAAGGTGAATATAACCCTCGACTTATTTCCGAGCCCTTAACCATATTTGTGGACGAAGTTACGATCTTGATCTAAATCATATCCCCTAGAAATGTTCGAATGATTAATCGTTTACTGTTTTCCAGCGAAAAACTGTATTTCAAAGAAAGTAATGCGTACATTTTATTAAAGATCTTGTTTCAAAAAAGGTGATAAATATAAAATATATACCAACTAATGACAATGGTTTAGTAAAAATGTCTGCAACATTGTCATCAGTTGGTATATATTTTATATTTATCACCTTTTTTGAAACAAGATCTTTAATAAAATGTGCTTTAATGTCTATATGTTTAGAACGTTTGCTGTTCTCGTAACTTTCAATTAATGAAATAGCACTCTGATTGTCTACAAGCGAGTGGGCTGGTACTTCCCTTCCTCGACTGAGATCTGAAGCTACTCCTCGTACATATATCATCTCCGAGGCTGTGCTGGCTGCTGCGATGTACTCTGCCTCAGCTGTAGAGAGGGCGACTGTCTGCTGCTTTTTGGATGTCCACTGGATCAGTTTACCACCGTAGAATATAGCTGATCCACTGACACTTTTGCGATCACTCTTATCAGCTGCCCAATCTGCATCTGCGTAGGCATTTATCTCTTCCAAAGCACTGTTTCTTGTATATGTTAAAGCTAGCTCCTTAGTCATCTTGAGATAGCGTAAAACTCTCTTGCCTGCTTTCCACAGTTGGTTAGTAGGTCTATCTAGAAATCTGCTCAAGTATGAAGTTGCATATGTTATATCTGGTCTACTAATCATAGAAATATACATAAGACTACCTATGAGCTCTCTATAGGGAACATCTACAATTTCTTCTGATGAATCTATTTGGAAATGAGGTTCCATTGGAGTATTGGCCCCTTTGCAATCCTCCATCCTAAATCTTCCCAGTATCTTTTCTATAAAGCTCTCCTGAGAAATGGAAATAGTGTCACCTTCACATACTAGCACGGTCCCCAAAAAATGTCTGGGCACCCCTAAGTCTTTTGCATTAAACTCTTTCTTCAGTCTCTCAACAACTTTCTCATATTTTCCTGCTACTAAAATATCATATACAAATATTAAAAGCCAAATGTCTTTTCCTGTGTACAGACAGAAATCATTCCTGGAACGATCTAAACCATTAGACACAGCAAAGTCATCAAAACGTTGGTTCCAACACTTAGGAGCTTCACGAAGACCATACAAAGCTTTGTTTAATTTGAAAACCTCTACATTTGTTGACACACCCTGTGGAGGTTTTATGTAAACTTCTACATTTAGTTCCCCATTCAAAAATGCTGTGGGTACATCAAGCTGTTTGATGCTCCACTTCTCTTGAACAGCTTTTGCTAACATCATTCTAATGGTGGGCATCCTAGCAACTGGT
Source organism: Ischnura elegans (assembly GCF_921293095.1). Classification (NCBI taxonomy): domain Eukaryota; kingdom Metazoa; phylum Arthropoda; class Insecta; order Odonata; family Coenagrionidae; genus Ischnura; species Ischnura elegans. The sequence continues at coordinate 109,528,251 of NC_060254.1, read as the reverse complement.
GAATACACATTATATGACTCTTCCTCCTGAAAACCTCTGGCTACTAGTCTGGCTTTCTTTACTCCATCAGCTTTAGTTTTAAATACCCATCTGGTATCTATTATTGTCTTCCCTTTTGGTAATACAGCTGGTGTCCAAGTGTTGTATTTCTCATGTGCGTCCAACTCGTTGTGAATGGCATCTCGCCATTCTTGTGCCATTTCAACTGCTTCGTCATAAGTCTTGGGATCATGTGCACAAAGGCAGTAAGTAGTATAAAGTTCATAATCTTCAAATCTCTTGGGTTTACGAATTTGTCTTCTTTCCTTTTCTCGATACAAATTTTCCTCTTCCTTATCTTCAATTTCAGATTCCACAGATTGCTCCTTTTCATGACTTTTGTCTTCACATATTGTGCTCTCATTTTCCTTTTCTTGACCTTTGAAAAATATATTGCTTTCATTAAAGCGCACATCCCTAGAAACGACTATTTCATTTGTCACAGGATACCACAATCTATAGCCACATGGATGATACCCAACCATTCTGACTTCTCTTGCTCGAGTTTCTAATTTGTCACATTTGGGTAGCTTGTATGCCCATGCCTTGGACCCAAATATTCTCAATTTTTCAATATCTAGTCTGCCAAGATATATTTTAGCTGGAATTTGTCCATTAAGTGCATTAGTTGGTGATCGGTTAAGTTGATATGCAGCACACCTAATTGCTTCTCCCCATAATGTTTTCGGAAGGTTTGTTTCTGCTAGAAAGGTACTTACTTTGTCTTGGAGGGTACGGTTCAACCTTTCAGCTTTGCCATTCATTTGAGGAGAGTAATGTAGAGTGTACTCTAACCTGATTCCTTTTTTCGTGCAAAAATCTTTCAGTTCATTTGAAGTATACTCGCCTCCATTATCACATCTTATTTTGTTCACGTATTTACCTCGTACAGTCTCCAGCTGCCGTATAAAGTTCATTAAATTTTGAGAAGCTTCTGACTTGGATTTTAGTAGAAACACTACACAAAAATGAGAAAAGTCATCCATAACTGTCTGGTAGAATCTCTCACCATTGGCTGTTGGTGGATTCACAGGTCCTCCTACATCGCTGTGAAGCAGTTCACCAATTCTGCTAGATCTTGGATGCTGTACTGGCTTAAATGGTAGTCTAGTTGCTTTTCCTCTCATACACGGACTGCATACTTCCTCACTGTATGGTAGATTCATCATTTTAAGGCCTCTTCAATTAATATGGCCTAGTCTTTTGTGCCATAAGTCTTTCACTTTAATTGACATTTCACAGTTTTCCTCTTTGCACTGGAAGAAATTGGCCAGATACAAATTTTCTATTAGATTACATTCCATATTGAACCCTGTTTTATCATGTATCACTGCTCTGTCCTTTTTAAAAAACAACATCCTTTCCTGTGTTACTGATTTTTCTCACTGATAGAATATTTAGAGAGAGGTTTTTAACTATTAAGGCTGTTAAATTTACTGTAAAACCCTCACTGGTCCTTAAACGTAGTTTACCTCGCTTTTCTGCTGTAAGTTTGTCACCGTTTGCAATTTGAATTCGCACGGGACGTGATAAATTTTCAATATTTGCCATAAGTGGGAGCAATGTCTCTCGTACAAGGTGCTCTGTCGCTCCTGAATCCAAAACAAACTTAAGATCATTGTCATGTTCACCAGCTAACAGACCCACAGTATGGGCGACGAATGTTGTTTCGTCATCTTGTGTGGTCACATTAGCACTCGCAGGATGATTATAACCATGAGCTCCGCGGTAGTAGCCTCCTGAGTTTCTGCCGACGTACCGCCTACCTCCGCGTCTTCTTCTTCGGAAGTTGGATTGTTGGCTTCTCAAATTGGGACACCGGGATTTGTGATGATTCGGATCTCCACACTCGAAACATCCTCTGTTTTGATACGAGAATGCACCAAAAGAGCAGTCACTTTTGTTTTCCGGTTCCAACTGACAGTTTTTAAATTTTAATTCTGCGTCCAATAGTCTTCCTTTGACGAACTCAAGTGAAATTGACGATGAAATTGTCTCTAATGCTGTTATAACAGCCTCATATTTCCCTGGCATTGTAAGTAACAAATGACACACTTTGTCGCTGTCTTCCATGATAGTTCCTGTTGACTCTAGTTCACGTATCAAACTATCAAACTTCATAAAATGTTCTTGCAAGTTTTCACTGCCGCACTTTAACGATAACAATTTCCTTCTAACATATAGTCTAGAAAATATACTTTTCCTCTCAAAGATACCTTTTAAAGACGTCATCATTTCTCTGGCCGACTTCGAATCTTTCACGTATTCTAGATGACGATCTGTCAAGCACTGAATTATTGTCGACCTAGCCTTCGCGTCTTTAGTCTGAAAACTTTTCTTCTCTGTCTCCGATAGGTCTTCATAGCTTTTACCACTGTCAATTAATACGTCCTGGACCCCTTTTTCTTCGAGCAGCACTTCCACTCTAAATTTCCAATTGGAAAAATTGTCGTCTGACAATTGCGGAAACTGCAAAATTCCTGATGTCGCCATATTTAAAAACACAATTTTAGCGTTATCTTGAATAGACTGGGCCCATAACCTGTTAAATAATGGGCAGCAGAGAAAACTTTTCTTGTTCCATGATGGGTTTTATTCAAGATCACGAGACAGACTGAAAGCACATGTTTGGCGGTAACACGCCCACACCACTATACAAAAGAATAACGAAAGTACGTGAAGTTCATAATACATTCACAACAGGATTATCATACTCATGAGATTAATGAGTCATTTTACTGTTTTACTCGCGTGAGCTTTATAGTTTTTGTATGCAACTGTCTAGGATTTTGATCACTTAGGTCTTATCTGGAAAAATTCGTAACACCGCGATTCGTGCGTTAATTAATTACAAATTTGAAAGTTAATTTTAGTGTGCTGCCGTATAGAACTATCATTAAACGTATTTTCTCTGTTCCAATATCTTAAAAATAGTCTTATACCTTTCCAGGTCGTTGTGATGATAGCTCTGAAGAGAAAATCATAGCCCTCTGAACCGGTCAAACAACTCTTCGGATTCTATACACTTGAATAGGAATCCGGTGGTCATGGCCTTAAGCGATGAGTTATTTATTCTTCTCGATTAAAGCTGCTAATTCAAAATTACAATTTTTTGCAAATTTCCCTCGCTTAAAAAATAAATTATAATTTTTTTTAATAAACCCAAATGGTTGTAAGGCGCTCGCTGTAATAATATTTAGGATTTACGGCTTCATTTAGGATTCAATATAAATACTTGATGTAGGATGTTTGAATTTATCGTGAAATAGTTTATATTTCGTCAAGAAGAATAGTTTCCTCCAGTAGTGAATTAAATGGCTGATAAATTAAAATGAAAAACTTTGTGTATGTCCTCAGTATTTATTTGTAGGCTGCATTACCAGCGCACCGCGGAAGCCTTCGCACCACAGTATTTATTATCGTACGATGCGAACTTCCAATGATGATGTCGAAGGGGATTCGCTGAAACGCGTCGTGCGATAATAAATACTGTGGTCATTCAAAAAGGTTTTTCATTTATCATTGCTATATGCTCCTCAACATCTCGCCGAACAACGTTGAATACAATCAAATGGCTGTTTTAACCCGGTCCATGCAATCCTCCTGAATTTCCTCCTATATACTCATGTTGAAATGTGGCATCTCTCCGGATTCCTTTCTTAGGAAAACAATTCTAGACCTATAGTGCAAAGCATGAGGAAGTGGATGATTAATTATTGGATTACTGAAATTATTTTATTTAATTAATGGGCCGTACCTCCTGGTATCCTTATACGTTTGAAGAGAGGGCAAGAAGACAACAAACTGTATTGAAGTAATTGCTTAAATACCTGAGTTGTGGAATTCAATTTCTTCCCAATCGTAGATATGTTTTGCTAAAGTTTCAATGCTTGTGCTGGTTGTTATTTCATCATCTTGTTACTAAAGACGTTACGTTTTGTAGAAAACTTCCGAGTTTTCTACGTGGTTGTTATAGACAATCGTATCACGGAAGCAGATCGCCGCGACAAACGGACGTTTTGTGCAAGGATCTGCTGAGGACTGCAACCCGTCGCATTTATGTGTAAGGCAAGGACATATAATTCTTTCCATCGCAATTCATCGTCAAATTTTGCTACTTATAGCTTACATCAAGCAACTATAACAATAACAGCAGTTTCTGGCATTACGTTGTGGTAATTCTCACAATATTGAAAGTAAACTATTGCCAAATACTTTTCCTCAGCTGCTATTCTTCTTATTACTTTTATGCATGTTTTAAAGTCCTTCATTTGCATTAAATTAAACAATTAATTGCATTAACTAAGAAACACCAAATCCATTGCCACATTGTCTTTCTTGTTTATCAATTATTTCTGATTGCTGTAAAATACTGTCTGTTTCTTTTTCTGTAGCTATTCCCGATAGAGGTCACAATTCCTTACTAGTCGCCTCCAAATCACTCGATACTGGGCCTTTCGGTCAAGCCCTTCTACCTCAAATCCTTCTCGACACACTTCCTCCATCTTCTCTTTGGTCCTTCCCCGTTCTCTTCATTGCAAATTTCGAATTCTGTTCCCTACAAACTCCTCATCCCTTCTTAAAATATGACTGAACCATTGCATCTCTCCCATTATTGAAAATTTCTGTGATTGGTCGTTATAAACTCATTGTATGTTTAGGGAAAGAAATTTCACGTGTGTGTATATACCAACTCATTTATCAAGCGTATGTGTACCGAAAATTTTATCGTGTGTAACCATAATTAAATCACATATGAACTCTTGTTAGAGTTCCTTCAGCAAGAGAGCATATATGAGATAACAGAAGTTTCTCTAACTAAAGTTCATGTGCGATAGAGTAGTGAGTAACTAGTTGTTAGTAAACGGCAAATTATCTGATTCCATCCAGATTTGCACTTCATTTAGGTTCTCTTGTTTTTTTAACAAAAACTTGTGCCGTAAAAAGAGCCTTTAATACTTGTACTATACGCTGGTATTTTAGTCCCAAGTACCACGGAGAAGCGTTTTGAATTGCAGTTAGTTCGTTTGCACAAAATTTTTCACCGCATGTAATTTTCGTTATGTACGTATAATAATTGTGTCACTATCGTGACACCAAGTGCCTCGAGGAAATTTTGAGCGAAGCGCATGGTACGTTGAAAGTACTATTTATTCCTTTACATTTCATATCTCCTCCCGGTAATCGGGGAAAATGAAGTAAATGTCCTTCTTATCATTTGCATTTCCTAGATGCCGGGATTAAACATGACGCGTTGCCGCCGAACAGCATCCGAGGAAGTTTTTTTTTCCTTAATTAAAAGACCCGGGAAGTAATTTGGCGCAGTTGATGCCCGGTGGTGGTCCTGTCACTTCTCTCCCTCTTAAGAGGACTCCGAACACAATGGCTGATTGAAATCGGCCCCGCGCATCGCCGGTGGTCGTAATGAAGATGGGAGATTCAAGTTTGTTCTTTCTTCGCCCTGGCGTATTGCCAACTGGTCCTCCCGAGGCGCCAGGCCTTTTCAAACATATATCTTATATACGCTCCGGAAGGAGATGACCCTCCATTACCAGAAGTATTCGATTCGTATTGCTGAAAGTATTCAGTATTTATTATTGGTAATTCGAATAATTTGATATTCTACATGAGTTCGCGGTGAAAGCAAGTTTCGGGAGGAATGCAGTGCATATTACGATATGTGTGAGTGAATATGAGAGGGGTCTTCTGGGGCTGCGCGAACACCAAGAACTTAAAGCCAACAACAAACTCCAACGTCAGTATTATTATGAAAAATTAATGTTAGAAAAATGTATGAAAATGTTAGAAAATTACATGCTTGAAATCAGATTATGTATATTAAAAACTTACTATTTCCTCTTCTTCGGTAGTGTTTGACTTAATAGAAGAAAAAAATCCATTTAAGTCTTGGTCCGATTCCCAGAAATCGAATTGTTTCATTTACTCCAATCCATCTCCAAGTTTATCTGAGAATAGATTCAATGTGTGTGTACAAAGGGAACGATTCTTGAAACTACCGAGAATCCTTAAAAAAAAGTCATGATACGGCTAACAGAACCCAAATATTAATTCTTCCACAGATGACATGTCAAAAAATGGTTTCCTTTTGGCTGGAAATTAGACTATGAAGCATACGTCTTAACTAAGGGGACCTATCCCTTTTAACTTTTGGTTAATATTTATTTATTCCCATTCACATCATCTTATCTGGGGCAATTCATGCAAACAGTCTCTTACCATGTTTCCGCCCTCGAGTATATCGTATCCACGCGTATACATTTAGGTTGCACCCACTTCAAAGTATTAAGTAAGTATTTTCTACCCATTCGGCAGAATTACAGGAATTCATGTATATATTCTAGCAGATATATTGAACTCCCAACCGGTACATTCTTCATCGCCATTTGGAGATGAATACAGCCTCTGATTCGTTTTAGATACGCGTTGAGTTCTTCTTTCGCCGTGAGGGAACGGCCTCAATCCAAGGTCGTCGGAGCGGTTACGGGAGAATGGCACCGTTGAGATGCTGGGTGCCCGGGGCTATTGGCGGAAAACCCGGAAGGGACGGAGGCTACCTCTCGAGGGCCGTGCGATATCGAACTATCCGGATTGTAGCGTGCGATATTCGCGAGATTGATCATCGCAGTTGGTGCTGTGGGTGATGCTTAGGCTTGGCGTCCTGATGGCTCGAGTTCGGATCCCGGAAGTGTCGAAGAGATTACCGGAGCGCAAATGTTTACTTGGAATCCGAGGATGCTCTAATTGGTTCCGCCGCGAAACGAACGAAACTTCAATGCCCTCCATTTGTCGCATTCGTAACCGATAATTTCCTCTTTACATTTCTTTAAGTTTCATCGATCACATTAGAAAATGCACGCGTAAAAATGCCTATTGTATAGGTACTTCTATGCAATGTGTTACGATGCATTGAATGTAGAGAATGATTCTGTGAATCAACTTGAGCAGTGGTTGCAAGGTCGCAATTACTGTTGTAATTTTGCAAGGTCGTAGCAAGCCGGGGGTTCAACCTTCCCACCCGAAGTTTGGGAAGATACAGTCTTAGGTGTACCCTAGTCAAGTGAACTCCCGCCCCCTTAACATTTTCTGGTTATGGCCTTGCAATATCGAGGCATTTACTTTTTCATTTCCATGGAGTTGCCAATATATCATGATCATTCATTAATATTAAGTTTAATTGTTCAAAAATCGTGAAGCACATTCAATACAATTTTATTTTGATTTTTAAAATTATTTTTCAGCCTTGTGGTTTATCATTGTAATATTCGTATGGTTATTTGCAAGGGCTCAAAAATAAGGGGGGGGGCAAAAGTAGGGGGCAAACCATGGTTGTTCAAGTTGTAGGTAAGATTTAGGGATGGAAAAGTTAAATGAAATCAACATTAAGCCCCTTGCTGGGTACGCCCATGATTATTTGTAGAGGTATTGTTCTTTGACCGAGGAAACTTTTTTTAACTGTTTCTTAGACTGGTGATGGTTTTCCGGGTTTACACCGCGTTGATTCATGTTTTTGTGGATGACAGTTTCGGGCGCGTTGCAGCTCCCGTCTTCGGGTCCAAAAGACGGGACGGGAAGACGGGAGCTGGAACGCGCCCGAAACTGTCGTCCGCAAAAACATGAATCAACGCGGTGTAAACCCGGAAAACCATCACCAATCAACTCACCGCGGAAGCCTCCGTAATAATGTTTCTTAGACTGCTCAAGATAGATTGTTTCCCTCCTTCAAATCTGTAGCTGTTTTTTTTTCATAATACTTGCTGTCACTTAGCAAGGTTCAAAGGTGTTCAAAATGTAAATGTATGGAATACAGCTTATATGTCTAGCAAACAACTGTGGATAATTATCAGGGACCCATAGCCGGTTGCTGCCTCCATCTGCTCTTAAGTTTAATCGAACCATTTGAGCGAAAAATTCACAGAGAAAAAATCATTCGCCTTGACCGGGATTCGAACCCGGATCCCTCGATTTCCGGCCGAGTGCTTTAGCCAGTTAAGCTACCGAGGCGTCATTCTTCCCTGTGGAAATTTGTGGACTATACCGGACAAGGTGGTATGGACTGCTGAGCATATTATGCGACGAGCAGTCCAAATCGTGCGCACGGCGCCACAGCCGGAGAGTAAAGTCCGAACTTTGAACACATATAGGTGTTCTCTCTTTGACGAATTTACTCTCCGGCTGTGGCGCCGTGCGCACGATTTGGACTGCTCGTCGCATAATATGCTCAGCAGTCCATACCACCTTGTCCGGTATAGTCCACAAATTTCCACAGGGAAGAATGACGCCTCGGTAGCTTAACTGGCTAAAGCACTCGGCCGGAAATCGAGGGATCCGGGTTCGAATCCCGGTCAAGGCGAATGATTTTTTCTCTGTGAATTTTTCGCACAATTGTGCATTGCGGGTGACTCCCGTAAAAGTTATCACCGTGGCTAGTCCCGGTATACTTAAATTCGAACCATTTGACTCGTATTCTGCCCTTCGCATGGATGAGAAAAAGTCATCCTTTCAGCAACCATCTGACCATTAGTTACATTTGGCAGTTACGAAATCGAATGCGTGATACAATGGATTCGTTCAACGTTCTTTATTTTTGTTGGTTTTGATGGAGTTTGGAAAATAAAGAGACTCATATTTTTCCATTTTTCAATCTTAAAGTCACTTTCAAGAGTTTTAGGACAAAGTTTGTGGCGCCACTTCTGCTTCTTGAGGAATTTTAGTTTCCCTTACTCTTTTTGTTCTCCTTGGTTGCCCACTGAAAATATTTTGTTTGCGCATGAAGATATATTGACTAAAAGGGAGATGATACTTGTATATTGATCATTCTGTTTCAATTTATGTCGGATTTAATTATTATTTCGTGTGCATTTACTTGCCCCATTTTTGGCTGCTGTTTTCTATTGTATGTATTATGAAACCTCCAATGCAAGCAGTTGCGATGGCCTAGGTGAGTTAACGTGCAATTTTGATGATGGTTGTTATTAGTTTGAGTCCTCAACGCCGAAACTTTGCTCACATGTTTTTATTTCCTTGTTCACTTGTTTTATATCACTTAATAAATTTAAAATCATTTTAAATTCACTGTAACAGCATCATATAATTTTTCGACTGTATTGAGCCACATAAAAGTTAAGAATAAGTCAAGTGTGGTCTTATCCTTTTAAAGAATGGCTGTATTTAAAAGGCAAAGGATTCAGAAAAGATGGTCAGCTGGTGATATTGGGCGGATAAAAACCTGGCATTAGCGTTAGGGAACAGCTCAAAGTCTGGTGCAAGGAGTCACACACTTTGTGTTGTTACTAGAATCTTACTCCTCTTTTTCGATTAATGTTGATATTAATTATTTGCTAGAATTCATTGACTTTGCACTCTCCTCGGTTTTCTCAGTTGTGCTGATATTTTGAAAACTTATTTACACCCTTATGAAATATTCGCACATTACTCTTTATTACTGGTTAAGGCATTTCAAGGAAGGCGACTGATGGAGAGGCGAAGGAGCAGCAGACCCTCAATTTCGAGGACATCACGATTTGCCAATTTATTGAGGATAATCATTTGTGTCGATGGAGTAGTTGCCTTATACAGGGAGGTGCAATTTGGATGCAGCTACAAAACAGGTAGAAGGTGGATGAGCTTAGTATTCAACTCCACGGACCTGCCCTCAAGCCATCCCTAACAGACCAACAAAAAAGTTTGATGCTGTTATTCAGCGGGAACAATTTAGTAAGCGAATAGGCTTTTTTAAGACCTCACCAATTTTGCTGGCGAGAAAAAGTGTCTCAGCTTATAATAAGAAAGCATAGAATTGTGGAGGATGAGGTATGCATACACGGTATGAAACATTCTTATAAGCATTGAATATATCTTCTGTTAATTACAGTCGGTGAACGAATGCGTAGGGAAATTGAATAATGTTTTATATTTTACGTTGTTGAAGTAGAATATCATATTTTCTGTTAAATTATTGCTCATTGAACTTCATTTACATGACACAGCTACATAAAAAAATATTGTAAGCTTTATTTTTATTTTTAACATAGAGCATAGTTTGGTAAATAATAAATAGAAAAGAGTGACTCTTTCCTGCTGGTCTTTCATGAGTACATTAACGCTGAGGCCAAGTTATTATCCAATCTTTAAGACCAGCTGTGCTCTAAACTGTGCTCCGACACCCACCTCTCACCGGCGACTGTCACCTCTCATCCTAATGACAAATGAAAGTGGTAACATAGTTCTGGTGCAAGTGAAGTGATGTGACTACAATACATTAATTTTTATGCAAAATTTTAATGAATATTTTCTTTTTTTTCAGGAGACAGCCAGGGTAATGAGGATGAGGTGGACAGGATAGTAGTAAGTACCTACCTTTGAATATTTTCATTTCTTCCAGTTTATTTTGTGTTATTGGCATGCATTTGTTACTATAGAAATGAACTTTTGCTCTTGTCTGACTGAGTGGTTTTAGACTGACTCAGATATTCTCATTGAAACTAATGCTAAAAGCAAAGGATATAATGCGTGAAATATGCCCTATTATTGTCATCATACAAGGTGTGTTAGAAAAGTAATGACACTGATTTTATACTAACCAAAGTGTTTGTTTTTTTCAAACAAAAATGTTATCCCCTTCAAACTATTTCCCTTAGGCAGCTATATACCGGTGGAGTCGTTGTTCACAATCTTGGTAGTAGCACTGGAAGTCTTGAATTGGCATGGCTTTTAACCATTCGGTCACAGTCTTTTGAATGTTCTCCAGAGTTCCAAAGTGATGTCCTTTGAGGATATGGTTCAATTTCGGGAAAAGGACAAAGTCACAAGGACTCAAATCAGGTGAATTGTGGGGTTGAGGAATGATAGCAATGCATTTTGAGGTCAAAAATTCACTAAAGGATATTGCCTTGTGACACAGAGCATTGTCATGATGAAGCATTCACTTGTCTGCAATTTCTGATCTAACATGATTCACTCTTGGCATTTAACTTTCGCATGTTCAAATCGTCCGTCAAAATTTGATGCATGGTGCAAGTGTTTAAGTTTAACTGTTTACCCATCATTCTTAATTTTAAACAATGGTCTGAGCTCACAATAGGCCCCACACTTTCAAAGTTTACGTTAGTATTTGAAGTTGTAGTTCTTCATGAGCGAGGTTCAAATTCTACATGTTTTCCGCGGTCAAAAAATTATTTATATCAGCAAAAAACTTGTGCTCTTCATGAGTTATGTTCCCCATAGGCCAGTTTCAACTTTTCAAAAGTCACACTTGCAGATTCACTAAGTTTAACCCAAAATTTATCGCACAACGTGGCTCTAAATTCCCATGCTCCATTATTGTAACACACAACAAAAACACAACTTCACTGATGGCGCTGCAAAAATTTTGTGTTGGCTGTATGGAGTTTAAACGTGCACTGAGGAAGAGGAAGAGGTAAACAAATCAGTCTATCCCAGGCAGTAGACATAGCCGTTGCCAGTTTGCCCGCAGTATTTCCAGTCTCATTACTTTTCTCACACAACTCGTATATTATTAAATATAATCACCAGTTGGGAATGTAATTATTTGATGATCTAGAGTGGTGTGCTTGTCACACATACCAAGTTCCCAAGAGTAATTTAATCTAACATATATATCTATATATATATCCCTTTCTTTCCTTACCTCTGAATTTATATGTATGTTTGCGCTTAAGGCGCCGTGTGAATGAATGAAGTAGTAGTATATATGTATATATCATCAAAAAAATTAGTTAAATGATTTAATGAAGGCTTATTTAAGGATTTATTTCTGAGTTGTGCATTTACAATTGTGTAACTAAATTTTATAATCTTTTTTTCATTTTTTGGTGGTATGTTGTTTTATGTATTTGTCGCTGTAGCTCTGATGTAAGCATTCATTTTTTGTTGTGGTAACTCAAATTTGGCCATTCATCTTCTTCCTATCCCAGCCAAAGAAAGCCTCGAGTGTGACAGCCCCTAAAAGGGGCCGTGCCACTGCCGTGGGTGCCTCTCGTTCCGGAACGTCAACTCCTGTGCTGCCTGGTAAGATGTTTTCCCATGCATTAATGGTGTACAACAGTAGCAGTAAGTCTTTGCCGAGTTCTCTTCCATTAATCATTAAAATCAAAATAATAATAATAATAATAGTTTACTGAAATTAATCAAATAAAATCAATCTTGAAAAACAAAAATAATAAGTCTCCTGCTTTAGTTGATGATTGGCTTGGCTAAAATGAATACTAATAGCATTCATGACTTACTAATTCAGTTGAAAACTTAATACTGACATTTCATTGAATAGCTTTTTCCACGAAGGATCAAGTGACAATTCCCTCTCCAGTAAATGAGCATGTTGTGCTTGCTGTTTACATGTGGTGAATGCTGTTGCCTTTGTCTAAGTAATAGCTCATTACTCAAAGAATATCCATTCCAGTGTTTGGGAGGATTGGTTGCTGGGGTAGTGTCATCAACTGTACATTTAGACTTGGCTTTCTGTAATCATTAAGGTTCTATGTATATCTTCACTTGCTGTCCACAATGCTCATCCATTCGTAATCCGGTTTTTGGATTAGCCTTGTTGTTTTATTAGTTGCTGCTACTATCCATTTGTTATGTGGCAAAGAAATGTCTTGTCATCATTTATTACTTCATTTTCAAGTTGCAGAAATTCTCTTCAACAATGATTAATTCATTTGAAGAGTTTATTACCGCGGAAATTGTTCTATTTGTTTGAATGTTTAAAAAATTTTACTCTAATAATCTGGTATGAATTAGTTTGTATTACTTCATCCTAAAGTTAATCCCCTTTTCTATTACATTTGATAAAATTACTCTTTTTTATTAAATTTCAGCCATTGTCTGAATTTGAATGACGTGTTGACTAAGTTCTAACTTCCATCTGTATTCATTTAACTTTTTTATTTGAATCTGATTAGGACTGTAGAGAAAGAGATTGAAATAATTGCAATAATGTGGATGAGTGGTGGCCAATGAATGGTCCATGAGACAGATCAGGTCCACCTTGCCATTTTGAATGGTCCCAAAAATTTTGAGAACTAATGTGCATGAAAATGAAGTGTATTGTTGTAATGTGCATTGCCTGTAAGCTCAGTATGTATGGATCTTTTACTCCATCTTTGTATCTGTTTTGCACTAATTGGTAAGTTATGCTTTGGGCTGGCTTACATGATTTCTTCAATAATGTGGCCCTCTGTGACTCTCCTTATGGATAAGTATTTGCATTAGAAAATTGTTATCATATACAGTTTATAGAGCTGATTCAGTTCCAATTTCAAAGTAATCATATCTGATGCCACTTAACAAATGGAATGTTTCCATGTGTATTAGTCTTTGTACATGTCTTGCTATCCCTTTTGGGTATAACCCTTCCTTTCTCTTGCTGCCTTGGATTTTCCTGCATGTTGTAACTCTTCCATCAACTGACAAATGTCATTGTGTGAGCAGCTTCCGGCTCTGAGTCTATCCCTCCGAACGTATCAGGAGGTGCTCCTGGAAGCAGGTTACGGCGGTCAGCCTCAGTTAGGAGGCCCCCTTCTGCATCGTCAGGTATGACCAAACTCCTCTACTCCCTTAATGATATCATTCAACACGTTGAAGCCTATGGTGGCACAGAAGTAATTCAGTGGTGGAAACCCACAGATTTCCTGGCTGTTATAAAATGCTGCTTATCAAAGCATTTGGCTGGAGGTGCCTCCTCCATTCTCAGCATGAAAGTCCTACTTAGATAAAGGTCATTGGTTACAAGTCTTGGAAATTATAAGCAGGATAAAATATTCTCATGTCTAATAAAAGGTAGAAGTATTTGAGTCTTTGTTGGATTCCAGTGTGGAATTCCTCTATTCTGAGACATCTTTGGTTATGGGCTTCTTGGTGTTGAGAGGAATCATTAAGGTTTTGGGTTGGAAAAGATTTTTAAAGAGTTACATGAGAAACACCCCTTCATCTTCCCATATAATTTTAATGTACTCTTTTAACCATTTTCCTATCTACCGTAGCATTAGAATTTCATATCTAACAATGCAAATGTTTCATGGGTCAAAATAATAAACTTTAATTTTCACTCAATTTGATACAGCAATACAAAATAATTTAAATATTCTATTTGGGTATTGCTGTTGATTAAAATGGAGTTATAGCATGCTAGTACCCTGCTGCATCTACTTAGGTTTCTAAGGTAGAATGTGATGGCATGATGGCTATAGAATCCTTGTTTACATGTCATTCCTTGAATTTTCCATGCAGTTCAACATTTATGCCACAGTATGTGCAGCAGTAACATACTCTAGTTAAGGTGCATGGTGTTTGCTTCTTTCAAAGTTTTAGCTAGCTGACGATTGATTAATGATCTGTATTTTGTGAGATTTATTATGGGCATTCTTCAGGTAAGTTCATTCCTTAGTCCATTGTGAACCTTTTCTACCCATAATCCATTAAAATTGGTTTGTTAATGGCAATATTGTGAAGGTTTTATTTTATTTGGACTGAAAAAATTATGGTGTTTGTAAAATTAAGAGCTTTTGATATTTTTATCTGCTGACAAGTCTCTGTTTTATCTTATTTATAATTCAATGAAAAGTGCTGAAAAATGCTGCATTGCTTTCCAATTTTTGCTAGATGAAACATTTCATCCATATAATTATACATGAGTGTCTAGGCCAAAATCTTACGCATTTGTTGTAGTTAAGGCCACATTTTCACCATCATTGATGCTATACATATTCAAGTGTTTCTCAATTTGTGTGGTTTGCATCTATGCCTGTTTCTGTGTTGCACTCTTCACTTTTGTTTTCTCTAAAAGTCCTTTTCAAAACATTTTGAGATTGCGTGTAGAGGACATGGTACAGATCAGTTGTTTACTGGGTAAAATGAAGTTTTCTCAAGGTAGCCATGTGCTGAATGGCTACAACAATTGTTGGCATTATTTACATATTGACTAGCATGGTATTTTGGGGACAGAAGTAGTTAGAACAGTAGATTTGCTCCATTGAGGACAGGGAAGAGATGGGATGTTGGAGGATTGTGGCATATGCATTATTCTACCCTTAGTATGGACACCAAGCTTTACTTTCCGGGTCATTGATGAATTGTTGTTTTTCATGCACCTTCTGTACAGCACCCATATAAGGGTTAAGAATAGGGAACTTGCATATATTTCAGATATAATCAATAGCCCCAAAATTATATAAAAATATATGTTTGCGTACCTCGGTGAAAGTTTTTTTTATTATTTTATGACGTGGTTTGCGATATTTAATGCATCAAAGTTCACGAGAATTTTCAAATGCAAGTGAGAAGCGAAAACGCCCGATGATTGGCTGGTAGAAAAGTGACGTCATAGTTCAGTACGAGGCACGGCGCGGCACGGCCATAGTATAGGTTGCATGCTTGAATACATGCGACGGCGTGGTTATGATTCATTTATTGAAGTGCAGACTTATCGGAGTTGTTCATTGTGACTTCAGGGCTATTATTTGATCTATTTCTCCTCCATTGAAAGCGATAGATTGCGTAAAGATGAAGGCATATGGTTATTCTTAGGCTGATCCTAGCAAGCTTCCTGTTACTGATTCCATCATGATAACAGGGTATTTTAGTGAAACTGTAGACTTCGTCGGCTCGGAAAGTCGATGCCGAGAAATGGAAAGGTAGCTGATGTGCATCTGTAATGTTTTATAGTTCATAACAAAGTGAGACTTGCGTATAATATTGGCGAAAGCGTATACTCATGAGAAATGTGTATTCTTTTGGCAGTCCGGTAGAGTCTTACGGTGAACTTATTTCCACCTCGAAGCTGTCGATGATACTTTCAACTTAAAAATACCTTGCCTGGAGGGCGACAGGAAGCTCTGAGGAAGCCAGACTATTAATGTTTCAATTTAGTAGCGATAATATAGACGAACTTCCAACACAATCTACCGTCTTGTGACTAAAAACCCCGAAGCCACTTCCTATTCTGCAGAAAGAATCGGTCAATCGCACTTCGATCAATATAATAAACACAACGTCTTCAGGTGTTAATAAGTTACTTTTGAAATGAAATACTTCCTAAATTAGCATTAAAATGTGCATGTTTTCCAAACAGAGTCTTTAATACATTTTGGGAGCTTTTCTCACGATATATCTGAAGCCTACTCTAAAGGCGAGCTCATCGTCATTGCGATCGGTTGTCACTAAAAAAATCCGTATCGGAAATCCTAGAGGGATGACCTTCGACGATGACCATGATCACCTGCACTCTCACTATCACTGGAACCCGTGGTGAAAATAACATCCCAATTCAATTTCTATTTGGTTTTAAGTGGGGAAAGAGCAACATATAGAACTGCACATTCTTTGGGCAACTTTGGGTTTGACTTTCCCTCAAACACCCCATTTCCCCTGTGGTGCACATCAGTGCTATCTTTATACGATGGCCTGACAACCTTTAAATGGATCCTTGGTTTATCCTGACAACCAACTAAATGGAAATTGCTGATCCACACATGTCCATTCTTATCTCCATAATTTCCAAATCAAAGGCCGCGGAACATTCCTCTCGTGACTCAACTTTTTTTGAAAAGCAAGCAACGGCGCAGAATAAAATCAAAGAATGCTGCAATTCATTTTTTGTGACCACCTCTGGATTCCATTCTTTTTCCATCTACAACTTCCTTTATCTTTCGGGGTAAACTATGGGACAAGATAATGTTTAAATATTTTCATTAATTTATAACAAAATATAAGTTCTAAAAATACCCAAAAGCCATTTTATTGATCCGCACTGATGAGTGTAAATTAATGTGGAAGATGAATGCTGTAGACGTAGTAGTTTTCCTTAGGTTGAGTTGCAAAGTTCATGAAGTTGACGAAACGGCTAATTTTTCGGTGCGCGGAGTCATTTATTGCACTGGCCGTGTCTACATTTTTGAATTTTTTTGTAATAAAATAAATCAGAATTTAGGATAAAATTTCCTTTAAAATGACGTATAGTTCATTATTATAGCATGCAGTGAATCCAGGATATAAATTTGCAAAGTACAGCGGCACATCATTTTGACGCCGACAGTAGAAGAAAACGCTGTCTTCTTGGCTGGCACTCGAATACATGAGGATCAACGTTGCTCTATATTTTCATATTTCCTCCCTTGATTTTAAACATCATGGAATTTTCTGTCCTTCCGTAACTGAAATTGAACAAGTGCCATAAATAATTTGAGTCCATCGTAACCATCGAGAAACACCTATCTCGATTTTTGCTGTGAAGTTGAGTTTTTATTCTACGGCGGCCGAATTATCGAAAAATCTCAGTTTCAAGTTATTCAGTCAATGAAATATGGAAATATTATTTATATTAAAGTTATCTTCGCTCACATAGCACACGGGTTTATCATTCCGTTTATTATACTCTTATTTTTCCGTAACGCTCATCCCGACATACAGCTTGCATCGAGGCTTTTCTTCTAATTTCCTCCGTGGGAATGCAGGCGAAAATTTTTTCTGGGATGTTATTGCACAGAGGAACAATGCACCACTTGTAATTTTTCCTTATTTCACCCACGTTCTCCTTTAAACGCAACGTGGCTCTTCCAAACCTGCAGTTACTGGGCTTGGATCTTGGACTCGTACTGAACTATGACGTCACAGCCAAAGATTAGTGGGGGCGGTATTTTTTAGCCCGCGAAACTCGGGCGACTTTTGGGAGTCATTTTCTAGGGTATAAACTGAATTTTAAGCGGAAAAAAGTATATTGCGGTACTAAGTGTTTACTGTAGTATATCAGCATACTGTTTATAAAAAGTATGCAATTTCCCTATTATCTGAAAAATCTCCTCTACCACGGGATTGAAACCTGAGCCCTCTGGATGGGAAGCAATCTACCCACGTAATCCCCTCTCAGAACCAAGCCAAGGGTTAGATGATATTACTAGAAGTAACTGAGGTGGCGTAAGGGATAAAGCTCAAGGAACTTTGAGAGAGAAAACACTGAAAATTGAGTGTGTTGTAATGAAACCCTGCAGTTTCACTTCCATTTCTTATGACCAATTATATTTAATTTCATGCATTTTTATTCTGTTTGTGAAGCATATTTTAAGAATAATCTCCTTTGGAAGTGCATCTATCATGTTGGAATCAATAATTCATTTAGTCTCATCGATCTTCTCCCAAAATCCATGGTGCTTATTCGTCATTTTTTTTTATTCTCCACTGCATATTCAGTGATATTTGAAAAGGGCTCAACTTGTTATGGCTTTTCTGTTATATGTGATTGATTGTTGCCTGTATGTGTGGTTGCACAATGAAAGTCTCTCTTGTTTCATTTCCTTGATGAGATTCCTCTTTGTCTCACGGATGGATTTTTAAACGGTTTATCTCTCTCACTCTTCATCCAGCAAGTGGAGGAGCCGGTGCTGGATCCGTTGATGAGGAAATGTTCATCAGGGCTTTTGAAGATGTTCCTACGGTGAGGTTGTTCTCAGCCCGAGAACTTGAAGAGCAGATGAATGCCATTAAAAGTACTGTTTCTGATGCATCCAAGGATTGGGACAAAAGGGTGGATGCTGTAAGTGTCTGTTTTAGAAGCTAATTAATATATTATGTAGCATTGCATATACATATTGTTCACATAAGGTCCTGGCATGGGGCTGACCAAGGGATCAGCTTTGAGGATGCCTTTAATTTATATTTTGTTTTCTCATGTTTCTGGTGCAGTGTATTGATTTTGGTTTTATTTTCTAAGGACTACAATTGCTGATGCAGAGGTTTGGTTTTTTACCCATTTTGTGTCAGTTAATTTTCATTGTCTTAAGTTTGCTGTATTCATATAAATTCTTTCGTGTTCACTTCCCAAGCAACATATTTTATTCAAGCTTAAGCAAGTTCACCTTACTAGAATAGCATTATGTTTTTAATATTTAAACATTGCTTGAAAATGGCCTTATTCAGCTCTTTCTTTGGTGTTTAATTGCAGTGTGTGTAATTACTAGCTATGCTATGGTTCATTACTTTTTCTAATTTTTAATCTCCTTCATTTGCTTACTGTAATTCAGAAATCAGTATTTTAACTCGTTTAATCCAGTTTCTTTTACATGCATGTTACTTGTGATGTTTTTTATCAATGCTTTCCTATGTCAGTTTGTTAAAATATATTGGGTAATTACTCTATTTTTTACACTGTGTACACCATTTCAAACCTGGGGCAGAATTCTATCAAACAATTGCTCTATCTTCAGTGTATATCGTCGGATTTCACTCTATGCCAAATGCATGTTGTTATGTATTCTTTTCTTACTTCAAGGAACAAAGGCTGCTTTTCAATGCTCAAGCTATGATTAAGTAATACATAATAATATGGGTTTTCTGTTTCCATTTTTAATACTTGTAATAATGATTTGCAAAGAACATTTCTCTTTTTTTAATTGCTGTTGTTCTCTTTAGCTTAAAAAGGTGCGTTCCGTTGTGATTGCTGGTGGGTCAAATTTCGATGAATTCCATAACCACTTAAGGCAGCTAGAACCAGCATTTCAATTATCTGTTAAAGATCTAAGGTAATTCGATTAATAAATTATTAATAGGAATATCTAACTCAATATATTAAAGTGGAAATTATACTTGTAGAGCTCCTGGATAATGATTAAATCACTTTCCTGTTATATATAATGGATTTAGTAATTGCTCATATTACTTGATGTGTTACTATATTTTTTTTACATATTATCTGTGAAATTTATGCACAACTTGTATTGTTTTTCAGGTCGCAAGTTGTGAGGGAAGCTTGTATCTCAATTGCATATCTATCTCAGCAACTTGGGCAGAAGTTTGACCACTTCGCAGAAGCCCTCTTGCCATGTCTAATCAACTTAATAATGAACTGTGCCAAAGTAAGTGTAATTATTGCAAGTTACATAACTGTTACATTACAAGCGTTCAAGATTTACTTCTCTGTTTAAACTATTTTTCTTAATTGAATATTTTTTTTTTTTTTTCAGATTGTGGCATCCTCTGGTATTGTGACCATTCGCTTTGTGATACGATCCACACACTCCCCTCGTCTTGTTCCCATTGTTGCATCAGGTCTTTCATCCAAATCAAAAGATATCCGTCGGGCCACATGTGATTTTCTCCACCAATTACTCCACACTTGGTCTACTCATGTTTTGGAGAGGCATTTAGCTCTTCTCCAAGATGCAATTAGGAAAGGTATTGCTGATGCAGATCCTGAGGCTAGAGCCTCTGCAAGGAAGTGAGTATTGTTTGAATTCTCTTGGATTAACTTTATTGAAGTCTTTTTCATTAGAATTTTAAAATGGTGGTGGGTATGTATGGGTAAAATATAAGCCACGACAAAGAAATCAGCCTCCCCATTTCTGCTGCTCCATCTTTTATTGCCTGTTTCCATGATGTGACTTTATCTTGGCAGCAAGGTAGCGACACAACATGTTATTTATTGCTCTAACTTCGATTCTTTTAGTAGAGATCTTTGTTGTATATTATAATCCTAGTAATTTTTCACGAGGCATGTCCAGAAAAGAGAGTACTGAATTTTTCTATTCTATAAAAATAATTTATTTTAAAGTAATAGCATGATATTGAAGGTGTATACGTTTGTGTAGTTGCTTTCCCATTCTATGCAGGTTTTAAGCTGTAGCTCAGAGATTTCGATTCCCTCTTCGTAGAACAACCCCACCATCTCTTTCGACAACTTGTTTTACCTCGCCATCAGTTGAAAATTTTTTTCCACCTGTGTGAGTCTTCAGGAAGGTGAAAAGATAAAAATCTGAAGGTGCCAAGTCAGGGGAGTATGCATGGTGGTTTAAAATGTCCCAATCAAACGAATTCGAAAGCATCTTAGTGGAGTTAGCCACGTGTTGGCTGGCGTTGTCGTGCAGCAAACACTCCCTTAGTGAACATTCCCCTCTATGTGTTCTCTCCCCAGGTATTTTAGAGTGTCACAACAACACCCTGCTGCATTAATCATCTCCCTTTTTCATCTTAAAACACACATGCCTTCATTCTTTTGTCCAAAATGGAGTTACTTAATTTTTTGGCAGATGGAGAACCAGAGTGCCGCCACTCTGATGACTCTATTTTTTTGTTTTTTCTTCATTATATTCACAGCACCACTTGAAAGGGTTCATTCAGTTCATAACATCTTCGCCATAAACAGTTTTGTTCCATGTAAAAATTTCAGTCAGCGTTTTTCCTTTTGCAACAAGGAGCCTTATGACAGTGCGCACCTTGCACTAGGTGGGATTTCTGTTCACTGAAAATGCCGCTACGAGGTGAGTTTTGGTACTAATAAAGGTTTCTCTTGTGTGGAGAGACTACTCCAGTTTTGGCAACTGTTGAAAAAATATTCCACGGAGCGAGAGCTCAACAGTACTCCTACTTTCTGGACATGCCTCTTATAGTAAGAAATAAAGAGAACACATTTAAGAAGTCGTCTGATATTCATGTCAGTCTACATTCCGTCTGCTTAGAGGTAGTGCCGTGTATGACCTAGTAAAGTCGTGTCTGCATCATCTGCAGCAGTTTCCAGCTTTGCAATAAAGTAATTTTATTGTTATCCTTGTTCCAGCAATATCAACATTCACCCACTGAGGAACCCAAGTAGCATTCCAAGATATTTTAAATGCGTGTGCCACTTGCCATTAGAAATAAGTAAAGCACTATGTAGAATCATTTAAGGTTACAAAGTTTGCCTTCACTATTGTCATGTAGCCATTCCACTATGCAACAGTTTTTAGTTTCACTTGAAAGAATGCGTAAATGTTGTTTGTATTAAAATTGCTGTTTTTTTCAGTTCTGCTTGGTGAATACTTATGTCTAATTTTTTCCACCACTCTCTCAATTCCCAGGGCTTTTTGGGCGTTTGCCGATCACTTCCGGGACCAGGCTGATTCTCTCCTCAATTCTTTGGATGGGTCCTACAAACGTCTTTTGTACGGAGAGCTGTCGGCCACTGTCTCAAACTCCAGCTCTTCAAATTCCCTCGTGACAATGGCAGCTCCCGCCCGCATATCCAAGTCCCCGATGCCGCCTTCGTCGGCCGCAGCCCGGGCACCTTCTACAGGTAGTGCAGAGAGCCTTCCCATGCTCCTCCACTCACAACAACGCCATGCCCATCAAGCACGACAGTATCGCCCCCACCCTCACTCTCCCCCGTCCCACCTCCCCCCGCCATCGGCCCGCCCCCACGGCGTGCGCACGATCGGCAGTGTCGAAAGTCTCCCCGTCCTCCTCCACCAACAACAAAGAGATCAGTTTCATCATCATAACATGCCACACTATCAGTCCCCCTCACAGTACCACCCATTACAACACTCTTCTTCTCCTCCCTCTTCCGCTGGAGTTGCAGCAAGGCGAGGATCGTCTGGGATACCCGTCCTCGTCACTGCGTCTCGTGGCTTCTCGGGGGAAGCAGGTGAACCGACATTTCCATATCATGGCCCTATATGAGAATTCCATCCACTCCTCATAGTTCTCAAACTTCTTCTTATTTTTATTCTTATTAACTGTAGGTCATTGTAATTCTTGGTTGCTTGATGCATATCTGTGACTATATGATTCCAATTACTATTATCTATAAGCTATTTAGAAAAACTAACAAAATGCTTGCAGAGGGTCATCTGCATTAGTCTTCAGGATTATCATTCCTTATACCTAAATCCTGAACCTTTGCTGAAAATGAATATGTTAATATTTTGTGGAGGTCAGTCTGAATGTTCTTAGTTTCTCGACCAAGAGCCTCACATTTTATGGCTGTGTAAGGAAGGTTTGTACTGAGTCCACAGAATTCTGGCAGTGATTTATTAGTTCTGTGCTGGTCTGCAAATTTAGAGCAACCGAAATATTGTCTTGCTTGAAAATAGATAGACCTGAAATTTACATCGAATATTTTTTTAAGAATGCTCTTTTAAAAAAAATATTTTGATGGAAGCAATGATTGTATGTAATAGTTTGAAAACTATTTTAAGAGGTGGAATTCTCAGCATGCCTGATATTTCTCTAGCTGTCGGTGTTCTAAGCTTTGGTCCGTGTCATGCCAATTCTCTTGCACTTGCTTTATATACTTCTGTTACTCGGCTTTGTATTTTGAATATTCCTTCTAAATGGTTTGTTCTCTATTTTATTGTTTGTTAAGGTTTTTACACCCCAGATTGGTCTTAAGATGCCTCATTTTGCTAATGTATGATGTGAATTAAGTGTAATGTAAAGCTTTCTCTCTCTCAAAATGACCCAAATTGTGTTTTTGCATTTGACAGCATACCTGTGAGTTAATAACTTGTTTTTAATGGATTGTGATACTTTGCAAGTTCCATTTTCAAGTGATAGCGTGTGGCAGCTGGATATTTTTTTATAAACTGATGTTGAGATTGTGGGATTTGAGTACTGTGGGGACCGTTTAGATGTGTCTGTGAGAAGGAAGTGTCATAGTGTCGTAGACTGTGTTGTGGCATGGTCCATTTCAATTTTCTAATTCACAGTTGTCTATGCAAAGTAACATATTAGGGACACAAAACACCATTCGTCTTTGTTCGTATTCCCATTGATGTGGAGAAGTGCTCAATATCTAGTCTAAGTATGTCTTTCCATATCAACTTGGACCATGCTGCTTTTCAGAGTTGAAATTTGGTGTTACCCTATGGTTATTTCTATCAAGAATCTATTTTTAATTGCTTGATAAGGCATTATGAGAGTAGGCATGTGGAAGTTGCTAATTCTTACTTCTGAAAAGTTGAAATTTTTCTTCTAGGCTTAGGCTGAAGCATTTTGTAGTTTTTCAATCTTTGAAAGTGCTAGCCATCACCTTTGATTTTGCCAATTGTCATCCCCTTGCTTTTTCCCTATGCATAATTTGGGTGGAAACGGTATCAGATTGTGAAGATAATCAAAAAGTAATCATTTGAAGTGATTGTAAGAATTTATGATACCTTGGTGCTAAAGGTTGGGTGTTAGATTAGATGTCATTGGTGAATCACTCATTTCTTATAGAATGTACGTTTTTTGCTTTTTTGTGTGTAAATGAAATTTAAATGAATAGCACCTAGGGAAACCTAAGGAAAAATATAGGTTTTAACGTAGATAGGAAATGGTAGTTGAGAAATGCGATAATTTAGGCATAATTTCTATTTTTCGGAAATACTATGTATCAAACCAATACTCACTCATTATTAAATGTATGTTTGTTCACCTCAAGATGTGTCTTGTTGTCCTGTAATTAAATGTCAATTGAAAGCTGAGCTGGAATGGAATTTTGTGCTTGCTTTGGTAATGTACTTGAGCTTTAAGATTGCTATCAGGATCTGATAGCAGAATTTATAGTATTGGAAAGAATTTGACAAAATGCCTATCGCCGTATAAAATGAAAAAAGCAATCTGAATAATTCAGTGTGCTTTATTTGTCGGTTGAGGAGATTAGACTACTCCATCAAGCTACCCATGAACAAAATTCAGAAAAAATTACCGCATTCATAGGTTTTTGAAGTAGACTCTCTGCTCAGTTAACCAAGTAGTGATGGTTAGAAAATATAAAATGCAAAAATTAGTCTTAAAAATGAGTTAAATACCATAGGCACGTCTATGTAACATTTGGCATCCATTCTTTCAAAAACTATACAATGCATAAATCAATGGGTTTTTTAAATGTCATGTTGTATCGTAAGTTTGACTGATACCTATCATACTTGTTGAGGTTTAAATGTGGCACCTAAAGACCTCTCTGATATCATTAGGTGCTAAAAGTAAAAGAAATAGTCTGAGCGACCAATGTAGTGTATGCACTATGTTATGTAAGTCAGTTATCTATTTCACTCCATGTACAGTTGCTTTCCCTTATATTTGTTTCCAATGTGGTTGTATTAAAAATGTATGCAGTTTCAACCCATGTTTTTTTCTTATTTCCGTATCCAATGCGTCTTAAACATATTTTATCAATAGAAAGACTTTAGGCTTATGTTATCTGTTGTAGACCTAAGAGCTGTGACAGTTTTGTCATTTCGTAAAAATTAACCCAATGGTTGTAAGTGTCATAGTTAATTGTTTGCTAATCATTTTGTCTTGTCTGTAGTCACCAAGTTACATAATATCTTTAATAGTGTAATGATTAGCTGTTGCACAATGTTGTTTTTAGATTGTCTGTCTTTTTTAAGATAACTAAGTTGGTATTCCTCCATTGAAAACACTTAATGAGTACATGTTGGAGATGAGAACTTTTAGGAAGTGTATATTTATTTAGTCTGGAGAACTATATTTGTAGATAATTTGAGATTAGTAGTAGTCACCTCAACTTATATTGAATTTTTAGCTTTTATTTGCTTTTTTGTTTTAAGTTCACAATGGCTATTCTAGCAATGCCTGCATCGATTATTATTTCCCTTTTTGTTTTTTTTTTCTTTTTCTCTTCCATTTTTCTCTTTATAAACAATTTCTTCGACCTGCTCTATCTCTCTTCATCCTGACCACTCGGGACCGCGTTGCTTGGTGTTGCCACCAGATGGTTCTCCCCGTCGCCACTTCTATGGAATGGGGGGCGTGGGAGGGGGTGGTGGTGTTGGGTCAGCTCTGCGCTCCAACAGCGCAATTGACCTGCAAGCAGCCCAGAGAGCAAAGGCACGCGCTCAGTATGCAGCTGCGGCTCGCCTCAAAGTGGGCTCTGGTGCCTCACTTCGTAAGTTGCTGAGCTGGAAAGGGAGAGAACGAATGATTGGAGATGTTTTGTTGAAGTTGTGTTTGAAGTTTTGCGAGAAGGAGTGTTTTGTGCTGTTATTTCATATGGATGACCCAGGGTGCCACCTTTTCCTTTGACATCACGAAAGGCAATCTTGAAATATCAAGCCTTCTTGAAAATTCTGTCTATCATAATATTGAGAAATTGGACGGAATTATTCCTTGTTTTTTTGTGCACATCATGAATTTTTCTAAAGAGTCAAGGTCATGTTTCAGTATGATGAGTAAGGCTCCTTGATTTTTGGGAATATGAATTTGGCTATTATAGGCATAATTTCAGTTTTGAACACATTTTTAGGGTTTTTGGCTTTTTTATGGCTTTTTCCACAATTTAGTCAGGTTTTTTTATCATTGTGCTACTCTTTCGGGACATTAGCTCAAACCACAGATTGAAACTCTTGATGCTGCTGTCTTACATCATCCTTTAATACCCATCAAATGAGGTGGCAATTGCTACTGGTAAGCCATCAATAATTGGTTCTGTTTTCAGATTTTTACAAAAAGCCGAAAATAAAGAATGGGGAGACTAAAGAATACTCCAATGAATGCCTCAATGCTCACTGTGATGACTTAGGACCATACGCATTATTCAGGGTATAATTCTGCAGCTTCTGCAGAAGCACTCCAAGAGGACACTCCCTGCGTCCACTTGCATACAAGGAAGATGGCATAAATTGAATGAAATGTTTACATTTTGCATCTGCTTTCAGCAGTTGTTCAGTTTTTATATTAGCTGTTCTGGAAAACTTGTCTTACCCTGCCGTTATTCAAACTCCATTTTTCTAGATGGCCACCTTACGCTACTTTTTACGCAGCTTCTATTCCAGTAATCTGCCATTGCACTAGCAGTATGCTTTAGGCCTAGTTCTTGTTGTTTTTGGTGATCTAAAGATTAGGATGGGGGTTTCAAGCAAAGATCATGTTGCTATGCATGCGTTTTTGCCGACTGTAATGCTGAAAATTGTTAACATATGTACTTGTGTTCATGAGTATTCTAGGGATGGGTTTTATATTTTTGTGGAAAGTGAATTTTCCTGTGCCAGGATGGGCTGGATTCATGATTGTTGTTTTTAGCCAGAAGCACCTGGCCAAAGCTTTGAACTCAAGTAAGAAAGATCCCCAGAGAGGTGCACCATCCACGCAACAGATTTTGCTGCACTCTTTGCAAAAATCAAGCTGTATAGAGAGAAGTTGAACTATGACATAAAAGGAGGTATTTTTAAAGCCAATATGCTGCTGGAAAAAATAGAAAAGCATGCATTCAGAGGCGTCATGAAATATTTGTGATCAGTACGAGGATGGCCATTATTGTTCGAATTTAACAGAAAGAGGGGTATGGTAGCCAATTGGGTTGAGCGCTTGTTTGCTGATTGAGGGGTGCCAGTTTCAAATTCCAGATGAACCCTTTGAGTACTCCAAATCAAAAATCCCAAAGGGTTTCCCCCAGTAAAGGAGCTGACACCCATAACCTTGTGTAACATTCACTCTCATGTGGCTCAGTCTAAGAGAGCTGGAACCTTTACAGTCAACACCATCCTTCAGCTTAAATCAATGAGTGAGAGAAGTTTTCTTAATCTCCACGTTATCACAGCAAAGTTTATCTTCATAGGCTAAAATTTGGCATGGGGATCTGATGGCCCCAATTATCAAAGGTCCAGAATTGAGTTTTTTGGGACTGAAAAATAACCATGTCAATGAAAAACATTAAATAAATATCCTAGATGTCCGCTTTTTTTATTATTTTGACCTATGCCTTCAGGCTTGTGAAATATCGTCCACCACAGTCTGATCTACCCATCTTGAGTACAATCTCACACCACCTAGATAATGCCCCTAACATCTTACTTCTGCCTTCATCAAGACTCTCCTATTGGACGTGCATTTGGATCATTCAAATTTTCCTAGTGCTCAATGAAAAGGTTTTATTTTATGATTATATTTATTACCTTTATCGGAAACTAGAACTTCATCAAGATTATTTATACTGATTTTTGGCTTATTTTTTCCACTTTGTAAAGACTTTTTTCACCACGGTATAGGAACCATGACAATGAGTCTAGGTCTGTTTTGAAGGACAAAAAGTACTCTTGACATAATGCTGATATAGAATGAATCATCTCTACTGGGTTCCTGAATCCTCCCTAGGGTTCCCTGTATTAGCGGACTAGTATTTCTCAAAATCACTTTGACCTGAACATAGCTGCTGGAGTGGATACTCAATAATTTGTCTACCACAAAGGGTAGTTTCCTTCGCCAAAGAAAATGAAAGTTATTGACTGCAATTCATTACCCACCATTAGTGTATTCATAATATAGAAATTATTTGGTTTTAGAAATCCCATTTTAGATGAATGTTAGTGGTCAATTTTAACCTCATTTGAAAAAGGCCAGATTGGTGCCCATGCGACGTCACTCCATGTGACATCACAGGGACCTAGTTTCTATACGAATAGATAGGAGTTTTACATCATCTGAAATTACCAATACCAGGATGAGGCACAGAGCTCAAGGAAACATCTCTTAATAATACCTATTAAAATTACGTATGGTCAGAAAGTTTCCTTTGTTTGATAAGGTATTAATAATCCTTATTTAAGCCAAGTGCTACCTGCTAGCAGCCTGCATAGTAGCGGTGCTCATAGCCTCGCACCAAGGTGGCCTCACACGGTGGCCGACGGAACCAGAATGACGTCACACGGGCTTTACCCAGCATTCATACTTAGCCATCGCCTTTTCATGTGCTTGAAAATTTCCACTTGCCATTTTATCGCGAAAAATAGAGATAGTCATTTAAAAATCTATAAGTGTGAAATATGTACTACAGGAGTAATAATCTTTCGATTTAGGCAATAAAAACTAATAGGAAACCATCCAGTTGTTACTTCACAGTTATAAGAGCACTGGGTGATGATTTGTAATAGCATTGACATTTAAAAAACAACTAGTTTTTCATTAATTGCATTCTCACTGCTGAGCCATGATTCACTGTCAGAATATGAATGAATTTTAGCAGGTAGGGCATGTCCTAATGATGGAAAAAAAATCGTAATTGAAATACCGGCACTATTAAAAATTATGCTGAGGTATGAGGCTCAGGAAACATTTTTGCATTCAGTTTACCAGGAAAGTCTTAAATTATTTATCTGCTGTGTATTTGTTATTAACTCTTTAATTTTTATTCGGCATCGAATATTTTAAATGATGATGGAGTATAAATGAGAAAATGTGCCCTGGATTTTTTATGGAGTCATTTTTAAAATAAAGTTTATGAGTAAATATGCTGTAAGTTTGTTAATTATGTCAACCGCTATAAGAACACTATTAGGACGTCAATATGGGAATCAGGTGGCTACCCTGGGAAAAAGTACACTCCTTGGAATAACTTTGGTTTATATATTCAAAAGCAGAGAAGGTTTTGCCGCTCAAACGTTGTGACTGTGATGACAGCATGATATTTTGCCTCTCTTTCCTAAACAAGTCTAAGGCTTGTCATTTGAATTTATCATTGCTTTGCATCATAGTAATTGAATTTTTAAGTTTGAATGTTTAAGATTCAGGGGTGAAAAGATTTGAGGTATTTGAAATTTCATTGCACTGAGTTGCTCTCTATTTTCAACATGTGGAATGCGCAGGAGGAACTTAAATGGAGAGTGAAGGAAGTAGCTAATTTATTATTCATTTGGCCTTTTAAATGTTCATTCAGCTAATAATTGTATGTTTTGTTTGCTATTTTGTCCATAATTATATTTTTAGCATCTCTTCCTAATATTCATCTGTTAAATTGCTTGAAGTGGGACTTTGGTTGGCATTACTATTATTATTGTGCAGTGGAATGATTGTATTTCTTTTACTAACATTCAGGAAACCTTTTTCTGCAGTTGATTTTAAATGCTTATGTAGTGAGAGGCTTTTGTGTATGTAGTTTGGTAATTATAATTATGTTGCCGTACTGGTGTGTTGAATTGGGAATGCTTGTTAATACTTAAATATAAATTGAAATGGTGTGAGGAAATTTTACTAACAGTTTTTACCCTAAATTGTGAAAGGAAGCAACTCATTTCTAGAGTTCAGATGAAAATAAAACCTTTGGTCAATGCAGTAGCATGGGTTTTTAAATTTAAGAGAACTATCATAATAATGATAACATTTGGATTTCATGTCTTTGCTTAAAAAAATTTCTTACTTTTTTCCTCCAATTACCGTTGATGTCTCAGGAGATGAGAGTAGTCCAGGTGAGTTAGCGATTATTTAATCGCCCTCTGCTCATTTTACTTCATCTAATTGAATAGAAACTCGCTCCAAGATAACAGTTTCTGAATACATGTAAATATACACACAGTAAAACCTCAAATTTGTGCATTTGGATTGCCTATAGTGAGAAAAGTAGGAAAATGTAAAATGTGGGCAAAGTGAAAAAGTTTCAGAATCCATAAGGGTGCTTGCTCTGTGTGGATAACATAAAGTCTGAGAATGCAAAAATATTTGATGCACTACTTGATGCAACTCCAGTTGATGGATATATGTTGCCATTTCAGATAACATGTCGAAGGTACATATTATCATTTTTAAGCTATGTGATATTTCGGATTAAATTCATTTTCTCTTGCCCTTAAATATTTTACTAGGTCTGGCATTTCCAAAAATTATTTTAAATCTGTTGCTGAGGATTTACCTTATCTTGTTAGTGTTTATAGATAAAGTTACTCATTAATAACCCTGGAAAGATTCATGAACTATTTAATGATTTCTCATTTTATTAATCATTGGAGAAATTCTGATGTCATCTCATTTATGTTTCATTGGATTAGTGTTCCTTGAGAGAACTTTTTTGCCTTGCTGGTTTCATTTCAGGAATACTAAAAGTATCGAGGAGTATTTTTGCAAGTTTTCATATCATACTTTTACTGTGTGACTATGAAGTAAATGCATCTTGTTCATTTATGATGAAGTAATTTTGTTTATGTTTACCTTCAAAGTTTAAGTGTTAGGCTGCATGTCATGTTTTTGCTCCTTAGAATTTCTGTGCTTAGCCTGAAAAATTCAAGGTAGTCCTTTAAAAAAAAAATGCATGAATCATTTACCATTATTTTATGCAAAATATTTTAAGATGGAACATTTACTTCCAGTTATAAATTAACTGTTGCCAGTCAAGCTTTCCCCCTTTAGTAAATTATTATCTCTTGACTTTCTTTTAATTTAATAGCTGTGATTGGTAAGTGTAATTTTGGTAGATATGAAATCCTCCCACAGTGGATATTATGTTTTTCCTGTCATTAGGACTTGATAACTCGTCTCAAGTAAAATTTTTACTTTTTGGCTACAGTTCATGATACAAAGAATATCTGTTTTCAGATTACACATATTAGATAATTAATTTTTTGTGCTGGATAACAAACTTTTTACGATCAGCAACTGTTTGTTAGCTTTTGTTACATTGGCAATGGTTGGCTATTTTGTATGGGTAAATTTAAAAGTACTCTTCCTTGTTGAAAACCTATTATACTTCTTCTTAATGTTTCCCATCAGTCAGTTTGTTATTAGGGGGACATAAGAAGTCAAGGAATTGTCAGGTTATTTAAAACCAATCAGGAAAAACATTTTTAAGTCAGGGAAAATCGTCAAGCTATCGTGGAAAAATTGGTCAAGAGCAAAGACAAAGGGGTTGAGATTTTTTCACTCTGTTTTCGTAGTTGTTTTTCCTATAATAGGTACATTTTGTCGTTGTTGCATAAATGTTTCATTGAATTTTATGAGAAGAAGTAACATTATTTTCAATTTTTGAAACTTCATTAAAACTTTTCTCTGCTCATTGAAAGTCATACTGCTAAAGAAAATGAAAGGGATTTTTTGATAAGGAATGTGTGTGGAGTTTCATTTGCAAAATATTTTGGCAATAACATGTTATCGCTTAATGATCTTGAAGTTCGAAGCTATATCATTGAAATCCTTTTTTTAAGGTACATATACACTCATATATAATTAGCATTTACCTAGAAGTTACCAGTTTTGGTCAGTGGGAAGAGACTTTTTTTCACAATATATTGTGGTATGGAATGTGGTACAACTCGTAGAGCTAAACAGTTCATAAAATGGGAATTAAAATTAACCCTGGGTTTTAAAAATATGGGAAAATGCTGGCAACTTGCATTTTTACGCAAAATTTATTTTTCTACTGTGTACATTGTATTGTGTGCTTTACTTATCATTATGCTGATGCCCTGAGCCAGTATTGAAGCATGCCTTCCTTAGCATTTTAATGGCATGTAGAATGTTGGCATTTATCACTGGTTTCCCTCTGGTTCATGTTGCACTTTCAGTATTGCCTTATGTTCACAATCTCATGAGTAATTATTGTCATTAACCCTCATTGTATATGTGTATATTTTAATGGTACATTATACACAAAAACTCCTCTTGTGATAATTATCAGAATAAACTATTTAATTTCCAGTTAAAGTAACTTTTCATTTGGAGTAAGTAATTGCAATTTGTTTAGGTTTTATTTGTAGAGAATGCATTAAATTGAAGGGCTTTGTGTGATGGGGGAGTGTCACCCGTTTGAGATGTGTATAATTCTTCAGGATCTTTACAGAGAATTGCTGTTTATTCATTATAGTTAATATTTTACTGATTCTTCAGTAAAACCTGCAATATCCATGGTGTATCAAAATTGCTGAGGTCGTAACTCTTATTTTAAGATACTCCTTTATTCCAATATGCCCTTTAATGTAAGTATTGCTATTATGAGGAAGCTGTAGCTTTAAGTGAATCTAGTGCCTTGCATCGTATATTCACGGCTTGTTTTTTATCCGATTTTTAAATGAATGAATGAAGCATGCCAGCATGTTTTCTTGTAAATTAATTGTAAGTGTGAGTCTTGTGAGTGGGTCAGTGCCAATTGGGGTTATAAAGAAATTGAAATAAAATTGATAAGTGCTTAATCTATTTTATATGAAAGCAAATTAATTTAAATGGTGGTTGACAGAACATAATTAATTAATGACAGCATGCTGCTTTTAAAGGTATGCTAAGTGCACTGTTAACCTTGTATTTCCTGCCTCATTATATTTGTGTAATAATCATAATCCCTGTTTTGGATAATAGCTCGGCCACGGAAAAATATGGACGGCGCAGGAAATGCAATGTCTGTGAGTGCTATAACCTCTCCAGAACGAGTCGGACGGACCAGAACACGTGTTGCGGGAGTATCCCAATCTCAACGTAAGTAACTCATTGTATTGTATATTTTTTATAATTCATGTTTTTTGAGAAATCAACTTGCAATAAAGGTAATTTAAAGTCTTAAATTGGTATTTAAGGGATGTAATTGTTGGGAAATGTAGCATGGGTGGTGACAATCCTGAAATTGAGATCATCCTAATTTTAAGTCGAGAAGATTTTTGTTGTTTGTGTGTAGGGCTGCACGCATTGGAACACTGGCAGCTCCAATAACCAGGTATGTATCTTACCAAGTTGTTGCCATCAAAATATTGTAATGCTTTTTGTTTTATATCACATTTAACCTTGAAATTGTCTGCAGTAAAAGGAATATTTGTTTAACAAGCAGAAAGTTAATGAATTAATGGTAACCAAATTGGCTAAAATTGCATGAGTTCTAATTTGTATTCCTTGCGTACCCATGGCTTTAGTTTTTCAGCTATATATTTTGTGTGTGCTATCAATTTTTGTTAATAAAAGTAAATGTTGGTTTGGCTGTTAGCATAATACTTGAGGTCAAGGTTGATAAGAAATTGCTACAAAAAATTTCTGCCACTTTTAACTGTATTTATTACTTGGTAAAGAGTTCTCGGGATCGCCACCGGGTCAGGAACTCCATATCTGCCGACGTTTCGATGTCCGACTCGGTCATCGTCCTCAGGGCTGTGAATGTCGAGTGAGAATTTGACTTGCTTATATACAGTCACTCTGGTGGTCAGGTGACTGCTGATTGGCTGTCGTCAGTGGCATGCTCTGATTGGTGGTTTTGCCTAGCCTTTTGTATAGTCTTGAGCACAGGTTTCCAGGTGCTGCTCAGAGCATATCCGGAGTCTCTATTGGCGTTTACCGAAAACCCACCCACACGGACCTTTACTTACATGGACGTAGTCACCACCATCCTTCGCAGAGAATGGCAGTAATGAAAAGCCTGATTCATCGAGCCGTATCTATCTCGGACAAAGATAGCCTAGCACCTGAACTAAAGCGCCTTCGGAAAACCTTCCAGCAGAATGGATATGATGAGAGACAAATTTCCAAGGCCCTAAAAAGGTCCATATCCATGACCAACTCAAGGAGAGAAGATCGAGAAAGAGACGATCGAACTGCGAAGGCGTGTTTACCATACATCTCTTCAGTGTCGGGGAAAGTAGCGAGAATTCTGAAGAGATTCAACATCCAGGCCATCCACAAACCACCAAAAAAGATCCGGGACATGCTCGTCAAAGCAAAAGATCCGGTAGGATTGAAGACACCTGGCGTTTACCAAGTGCCATGTGGGTGCGGGAAAATATACATCGGTGAGACGGGCCGCACTATAGACACGCGGCTCAAAGAACATAAGCGCCACCTCCGCCTAGGACAGCCCGAAAAGTCAGCCATCGCAGAGCATTGGATGGAATGCAAAAATACTGTTAAGTTTGACGACACCAAGATGCTCTGCCAATCCAATGGCTTTTGGGATCGACTCATTAAAGAGTCTATTGAAATTAGACTGACTAAGAATACCATCAATAGAGACTCCGGATATGCTCTGAGCAGCACCTGGAAACCTGTGCTCAAGACTATACAAAAGGCTAGGCAAAACCACCAATCAGAGCATGCCGCTGACGACAGCCAAT
Source organism: Ischnura elegans (assembly GCF_921293095.1). Taxonomy (NCBI): domain Eukaryota; kingdom Metazoa; phylum Arthropoda; class Insecta; order Odonata; family Coenagrionidae; genus Ischnura; species Ischnura elegans. The sequence goes on along the minus strand of NC_060254.1, from coordinate 109,493,644 downwards.
CAGCAGTCACCTGACCACCAGAGTGACTGTATATAAGCAAGTCAAATTCTCACTCGACATTCACAGCCCTGAGGACGATGACCGAGTCGGACATCGAAACGTCGGCAGATATGGAGTTCCTGACCCGGTGGCGATCCCGAGAACTCTTTACCAAGTCCATTCGCCGGGAAAGCACGAAATCTTTCTTGTATTTATTACTGTAGCGTGGGGCAAGTTTGAACACATTTTGATGTATAATCACCGATTATTAATTATTTATTTGTTAAATATGCGCAATTACCTACTTCTAAAATCTGAAACTTGTTTATAACATTTTCACTAGAAAGAAAACCTTCCAGCATTAATTGTTTACAAGAAAATCACTAATTAACAATGGTCAAACATGCATTCTTTTTTTATAATGAACAGGTGAAATCAGAAATGGCCAAGGCCATCCCTATGTCAAGAATTTTCTCATGCCACAAAAATGTCAAATTTATTGACTAATGAATTATTCATTCCACGAGGAATCACTTTCTTCTGTGACTCAAAATTCATATTTTTCCCTGAGACTTTTTCCCTGATGGTGCATCAATGTGAGATGTCTATTCATGCTTGAATGTTGATTATGCTTAGATTTCAGACTTGCATGTCTGAAATAAATCAGTGGGAATTCCAAAGTTGACTTATTCACAACATGATTGTCCAATATTTCCACCAAGTTGCACCTGAAGCAATCAATTTTATTCCCTGTAGAAATTTCAGGAATGCCTCTGAAAATATGTCATTATTTCAGGCTGTATCAGCTAAGCATAGGCATTTTCCCTTGTAATCACCTTTCTATCCTTAATTCTGTCAACAGCTCACCATAGCTGCTCTGCATCGTACTTGTACATGCCAGCCTCAGGTCACCCTTGCATAGTTGCCCACCATGTGTCCCAGAGGAACTACGCAAAGTTATGCCATGTGTTGTGCTGCTTTACGTAATTGCCGAACTTGTATGATATTTTCAAAAATAATGCCTATAAATGTATCTGTTGATGGAATGTTATCGTAATCTATTCACATACACAAAATTTCTCAGTAGTTTCTTTTTTGGCTCTTAAATTCATGATGTGCCTACTGTACCTTATATGCATCACCAAAACTCCAGTGAAAAGTCATGAGCACATCTTATTTATAGGATGTAAAATGCATTGTATAATTTTTAGGGCCGGACCTCAAATAATGTTGTAGCAATGCATAGAATTTATAAGTTAATACAATGCATACCCTGGCAGTTGTATTGTTTGATATCGCCCCACGTGATCTCACTCACCCCACTCTTTGTATTTCCATTCTAAAATAATCATCTTCAGGTAATCAGTGAACTTATTTTACACAAGTGTATACTTCTATTCACAAATGTTTTCTGAAGGGGAGGACGAGGATAGCAAAAGATGGTGAGGTTAAATCTATCTATCATTATCCCCTTCACCAAGACTTTTTATGCAAGCATTCCTTCATGTCACTTTGCTCATTGTTTACCCATTGGTGATTTATTTTATCTCAAAACCTGGTCAGTTTTAAGAACTGTTAAAAATTTAGATACCTACAATATTGTCTACCTCATCGTGTTTAGATTACACACCATCAAGTGTGAGTCTTTGGAAGTTTTGCTCATTGAATGCTTCGATTTTTTTAGGCGTTCATGACTGTATGAATGGACTTGATAGTCCTAAATATGTTTGCTGTGTGATTAAATAGTACATATTTTAAATTTCATTTGTGAATGCAGCAAGCAGTAGGTCAGGATCCCCATCGTCTCGCCTGAGCTACGCCACCTATTCAGGTCAGCTGGGAGGAGGTGGCTCTATTATGGAAGGCTCACCCACAGGTCCACATCACAGGCCACGCCACCTGTCGGGAATCCCCAGGAGTACAGGAACAAGTCGGGAAGCAAGTCGAGAAACTAGTCCAAATGGGAGACATTATGCGCCTCAAACGTCACTGTCATCTTCTGTGTCTCCTTCATCCCACATGTACCATCACGGGCGCCATCTGTCTTCAATTGGAAAAACAAGGTACTGTTTCTATTTTTGCACTGAACGTTCTATCAATCGAAATGCTTTGAGTTTATGGTATGTCCACGCCTGTATTCCCTTGTTATAAAAATTTGAGATAATGCGCAATTTCTTTGACATTTCTGGAAAGTTTGGTGTTTAAACAACTCAGGGCATTTCATGTTCTAAAAACTTTCTTTCTAGTTACTTTATAATCTAATTTGAAATAATGATGATGTTGTTACTAATGGAGTATCTGTTACAACTGAAAGAGGACAACATTTTTGTCAAGTTGCAGCAGAGAATGTATACTTAACTGATTCTCCTTTAGCACTCACCCAAAGCCATTAGCATTGAGAATTCGGGTGCTCTTAAATTAGGTTTTAGTGCGTAAAAAATACTCCAGAGCAGTAAGAGTGAATGTTGAAAGAAAAAATAATTGCTGTGAAAATACTTCTCCAAATTTACCAAATGACAGTGGATTGGTATGCCAAAATTTTGTGTTGTGGCTAGCTGTCAGGAGATGTATGGTTTGATTCCATTATGCTGAAAATGTTTTTATTTTACTGCACCAGCTAGAATTTATTTTATTTTGATGTGGAAGATTAGGATTTGCTTCTCTGAACATTTCTATGCCCCCCTCATAAAATTTCACACTAATGCACACTTTCACTGTGTTATACAGATACAGTGTTTCCATTTTGTCTCCCTACTTCCATTTTGCCATCAGCCTAGTTAATAATTTAAATACTTTGATATCCAGGGTGCTACCAACTTCATAAACTAAGTCCAAAAGTAGGAAATATTGCTCATTGTCACACTCACAAAAATTGTCTTGCCGCACCACCTTAAATTCATCTTGGTTCATGACTTTAATTTGATAACTTGTATGAGCTAGAGTTTGCAGAATTGTTTTCTCTTAATAAATGAGATATTCTTTTATTATGTAGAAACTAGTGATGGGTCGGTTCGATTCTTCGATTCCTCGATTCACGGCCAAGAACCGGAATCGAAAATGAGTACTTGCCAAGGTGAAAAATCGATTCTGATTCCAGTAGTACATACTTCAAACCACAAATTTATATACGACCGCGTTTCAAACAGTCATTTGAATGTTCGCGCCACGTAATCGTAATAACAAAACACGTTATCTTCTAGGAATGTGCGAGTACTCGAAAGTTCGAGTCGAGTCAAGTAGTTGGTACTCGATTCGAGCGTTTCTAGAAGCAATACTAATGTCGAGTCGAGTAGTTAAGGTTACAGAGCTTTCGAGGCTAGCAGGTCCAGCAATCTGCTGACAGGAAGCGCTATCATGAAACTCATGTAATAATACAATTTTTAAAGCCGATAAGTCATTCTAATGCCTTGGCCTGGTAGTTTCAGCTTGCTGAATACACTATAGTTGTCGACGTGGGCGCCGAATACCTTTACGCCAGCCCCGGCAGCCGATCGTCTTCCGACCCGGCGCACACTGGTCCGAAATCGGAAAAAGCTGGAATGAAGTCCTAAATGACCTTTTTGGCGATAGACTTGAAACTTAGCGTAAATACTCATAAAATATACCAGATATAAGTGTATATGCCATTTTACATAAATAAGGCCCTTAGTGATGATACAGTGGCCCAAATATGACCAACTTTTCAAAACCACGCGCGATCTCATTTTTCCTCGAAAATCTTTGAATTTATCGAGGTGGTGTTGCGTTGGTATGATTTTTATGGAATAAAAAACGCAATATTCCTTTGACCTGGGGCTTTGCCTATACTTTCAATGACTTTTGAAGATTGTGGCTCTCATCTGTCTGGTTTTACATTGAAAAATGGCCGACCCGTTTTTCACATGAAATTTGACAAAAAGTAGACTCGTTTACGAAAAATATAACTCATAAAATTTGAACCACAATATAAAGTAGAGATTTTTAAAGAGTTTTTAGTACAAATCTTGGAAAAAAAACGTTTGCGACGAGAGAAATAAGAGCGATTTTTCAATCGCACGTTAAAGCTGAGCTACATGCCGCGGAACTCTTGAGACCGATTTTTCAATTTTTTTAAAACTTTAGTCTTGAAAATCGTCATTTAAAGCACAGATAATCGTCTTCATTGACCTAACACACTAAATGGAGAATGTTAGAAAGGATTATGTATGGATCGACTTGATCATTTAGCCCATTACTCGAGTGAAATTACTAAGGATTGGATATTTTTCAGAACCATCCTATACATAAGAAATATGGCTCGGATATTGAAGAAAAGTGAAGAGATTAAGTTGGCTTGCTTAAGAGAGAGAAAAATTAATGGAATTCTTGAAGAACTTGAATTCCATGAAGATTCAAGATCCATTAAAACGTTGATATAATTTTTAATAGAAATTCCAAAGTTTCCGAAATCTTGCAATTTTGGTTGGAAAGTACTTACCACGTCACACAAGTGTTTAGCAAAAGGCAATTTTCTGCAGGCAGTAATACTGTAACATGGAGACGTCAAAACCTGAATAGTTGGAACCCGTAGAATACAGTCGGATCCAGATTTAAGGTCTTCGCATTTAACGTTTTTCCGCATTTAGCGTTCATTTTTTTGGGTCCCGATTCATTCCCTATTAGGACAATGTAAAAATTATCCGTATTTAGTGTTTCCGCATTTTGCATTTTTCCGCATTTATGGTCGTAAAAATTTGTCCCGCTCAAGATTTTTTTGCCCGATTTAACGTTTTTTCTTGACGGTTCATCCAAATCTTCAAATTTATGCTCATCAACAAGAACAGTCTCATGAAAGTTTACCAAGAGTCGATAGAATCTACCGGGGAACGCTTCTTCAACTGCTTTCTTCCGCGAACGCAGCACTGCGACCTTCAACTCACAAGTTGGGTGATTTGTCTTCTCGTAACGTTTCGCTCCCCTTCTGATCCAAACACCAGGCACTTTTTGTATCAGATCCGATCTAATGGAGCAAAGTCATCCCTTAATAACCTCCTTAACTAACTACCTTATCCTTCACGTCAAGTTCAAGAAGTGAAGGATAACTACCTTATCCTTCACTTCTTGAACTTGACTTCGATGATACGTGACGACTGATGACACGAGTTATCCTCCGAGGGCCGCTACAATAATGGATTTCTCGTTATGTTTTCAATTGATGGCTTATGCCCCTTTGAACTCTACTCCCTACGGGCAGTCGATTATTAGCCCAATATTTTTTCAGTCGGCTACTTTCTCTTTTCAAAAGAGGAGGCCCAATATCAATTGCGCACATAACTAGAAGATTCTTTCTATAATCCATTCCAAGGTCAGTTTCCACGGAGGAACAGCGAAAGAACAGAGGAAGTGTTTCCCCTGTCATGACCATGAGTGAGAGCATTCTTTCCCTACGGAGCAACATTATTTTACATCGTAATTTAGATATCCCGGAGCCAATTTATCGACATGCGGCTGGTTAATATCGCTGTCGATTCAAAAATATTTATCTGGTGCTAATTAATGTTAAAAGAGAATGACAATCAGAGTTTTGATGAACTATCACGGTCCATGACTCCAAATAAATCGTTCATGCTGGAAAAAAAATCACTGCATACTCACGGTAGAATAGATGAGCGCAGATAAATACGAAAATCCGGCAGTTATCCCTTGGTGGTTGACTTCAACATCATAACCCTGACGAAATTGCCAAACTCCAGAGGCACTGACAATTTTTCGGATGAAATCCAGTTCTGTTGAAGATTAAACCTTTTCACTTAACAGAGTTTAGCAAATCGTAATTCAAGGTCCAACCAAATTTTATTAAAAGCTGCCGAGAAACAAGGTGAGTCGGAGTCAATGTGTTCAGCACGCCGCGTAAGCAACTCTCCCATCTCCATTCACTTTTACAGAAAAAATTCTAAATTTCATCGAGACCACTGAAATATGCATAAAAATGGAATCACTAATGTCCATAATAATAATCTGTGTGGGGATGCTTTTAAGTTGATATTTATTAGAATTTTCTTAAAATATTTCATTAAAACAATTGTCATCCTCTCATTACTTATTTTTACTACCCATTTTTTTAGCTGATTCCTGAAAAGTATTATCCAACCTTCATAGGGCAGAGAACATTTCATTAAAGAATTTTTTGCTGCATTCAGCACCTTTTAGCTACTTAAAATAATATTTTTTATTCATAAAAAGCCATTCCAATCATTACAGACCCTAAAACCTGAAAAAAATGGCAGGTCCTCATTTAGTGTTTTTCCGCATTTAGTGTTTTAAATTTTGTCCCCCCTGAAAAACCTTAAATCAGGATTCTACTGTAATTGGTTTTTCTGCTTGATAATTTGAAAGGACCAAATATTACATGACTCACATACGTTGTATGTAATCTTTATTATAGCTGTGAAAATTACTATAGTCAGAGCTCTCCCTTGTAATTTGGATATATGTATATATGACTTAAATGATCAACATATTACTTGGGGTTAATTAATTTCAACTGTGCCTGGGGAACTATTGAAGACAAATTAATTTTCATTCATCTCCTACTTCTGACAATAACCATCAACGATCCTCATTATATTTTCCTTCTTACATTAGGCTAGACATTCATCATAGAAAATTGGAGTAGAATATATTGTAGTATGCATTGCTGTATTGCCTGGTTCAGAAATTATCATACTCGACTCGTCACTCGCAAGTAATTTTTAACTCGACTCAAGATCAAAAAGTGCTACTCAGACTTCCCTATTATCTTCCGAAGAAGAAAATTCAGACTAGGGAGCCTGTGACAGGTCAAGATAGAGTGATGCATTTGGAAAAGTACCCTAAGTTACCATAGCAAACACTGTTGAAGCTGAAGTGGAAGCTGATTTATCAGAGATGAATGTAACACCAAATTCCTTCCCTGGGAAATACTGGAAGACTTGTATATATGTACGATATATCGTACCCAAGGCAGAAAGCATTAGCAAAAATGTTTCTTGCCATACCGCCATCCACTGTGTTCAGTGAAAGACTTTTTAGTTCGGCAGGAAAAATATGTGATGTAAAACGCAACAGGCTTTGTCCTGACAGAGTGAAGATGCTTTGCTTTCTGAGCAAAAATTTAAAGTCTGTAAAGGAGACTAAATTTGTGAGACGAAATTGATAATGATAAGATATTTTCAATAAAAAAATAGATATTAAAGAAGATACTTTTATTTTAAATTAAAACATGAGAGCCAATATTCTAAAGTAATACCTATGAGGTAACACCACTTTTCAGGTATGTTCTGTTTTGAAATTTAGGTATTATATTTTAATTACATAGTGATGATATGAAAGATGCTTTTGTCAACTGATTCTTTCACAGAGTAATACCTAATTTTTTAAGTGGTTATCTTGTTGCCTGGAATTAAGTGATATTTTTCATGGAGCCCTTGGCATCAGAATCGATGGAATCGGTATCGGTAGAATCGGAATCGAAATGTCAGAATCGGGATCGGAATCGTTAAAATTTTGGAATCGACCCATCACTAGTTGAAACCTTACCCCATAACTTAATAGTATTTTAATCTTCTGTCTAAGCATTAGCTTACAAGCTTGTTATGCGGGTTTAAGTATCAAAATAAAACTTGGGAATTTCAGAAGGAGGCCTAATTTTTGGTTAATGTAGAGCATGAATTAAAATATTAAATACAGAGAGAGTTAAGAATTAAAGCAAACTGTAATAATTGTCTTAACTACATATACATATATTGACTGGTAAGATGATATTTGGCATAACTTAGTGGAATCTATAATTCATGCCCAACCGATTAGGAAAACTTTGGATACTTCCTCAGGATGAACATATTCCACGGCCATGGCTTCATCGTACAGTTGACTTTGGCAGGTAATGATGACAACTATTTCACAAAACCATGGTTATGAAAAAAATTCATCCTCAGGATGGGTGCGAAATTTTTCTTGCTGGTTTAAATTGAAATGTAGATGAGAAATATGGCATGGTCCTGTACCTCAGCTGTATGCAGCAAAAATTAAGGCTATTTCTGTTGCTCAGGCCTAAGTTGTGGGCAATAAGCAGTGGGGGAAAATATAGCTCATAATTTTCTCCATTCTATTTTAGCAAATTTTTTGGTGCTTTTTAAATTGCAGTCATTTGTATTGTCAGATCATCAAGATTCTCTCATTGCTCCTAGCATGGAGACAAAGACAGTAATGATGAAAAAACCGTCTTCTTTTGTCACTCCTTAATTAATATGGCAGTTGGCTGTTTCGGTGTTTATTTATTTTTAATTATTATTTATTTTTTTAATTTATGTGTCTTAAAATTGCAGAAAAGAAAATTGAAACAACTATAATTTATCTTTTAGCTTTAACTTTCGAATACATAAAAAGAAAAATTTGGTGGACAACCTTATTTGTCATTATATTTACACCCATGTCTCGTATAGCGCAATTTCGATTAGCGCAATTTCGATATAGCGCAAATACGTTCCTCGGGGAAACATTGCAATGCAGTGTAGCCTAATCAAAACTCTTAAACGCTCTCGTGATAAAACGTGAACTTGCGCGAAGTACAAACGAAATTTCTATCATTTTACGCATATTAATGTTATTGCTTGCCTCAAAGCTTCTTTTTTTGTTTATATATTAATCGAAATTGATTGCTGTGCAATGGCCAAAAGTATTACTCGTCATTGGGTCCAGATAGCCGGCTTACCGAAGTAATTTATCTCGTCTCCTTAACAGAATGATAATAAATAATTTAGATCGTTAATTAAGCGTGGGGCTAGTGGAAATGATTTTTTTTTTCAGCAATACGGTTTGAGACGTATTTTTACCGTCATAGGTTATCGGGCGATTGACTTCCAGGTAGAGCGTCTACGCTAAAGCCTTCAAGGTCATCGGTATTCACGGGGGAGAAATGGAGCGGTGGCCGAGTTGCGCATGAATAGCATCAACACATAAAAGGGTCCGCTATAGAGTCTCAAACACAATGGCTTCGTTCCCTCCCCGCAGTCTTAGGCCTTCTGCGTCTCAGGAATACAGTTCAGCAGTGGAAGGTGATTTAGATAGAGCCATACAGAGTAAAAACCAAGAGAATATGGCAAAAAATAGGAATGCGTGTAGAAAAATCAAGAATTTATCAATTAAAACTATAAACCTAGAAGAGGAATTGAAAGAGGTCAATTGATTTGAAAATGGAGAGCGTCAAAGCGATATTGCGCGGAAGTTTAAACGTACGATGCCTTATTCTGAATAAAGACGAAGTTAAAACATCAGTGACCTCAGCCGCACCAACTTCAACCAAGCGGTCTACACATACGGAAAGTTCATAAAGAATCAGTACAAAAAGACGAGAGTGGTAATCGCTCCGAGACATTTAGTGAAAGCTCCGGTTGGTTCCAGCATTTAAATGGCAAGCAGGTATTTTCAGTGCGGCGATATCAGGTGAATATGCAAGTGTTGATAGCGCAGTCACCGCAACATTTTCTGATGAACTCCAAGCTGTGATTGAAAGTGGCTCCTTTCCCCCTCAACCAGTTTTTAGTGTTGACGAGACGATATTGTTTTGGAAAAGAATGCAATCTCGTTCATTCATTTTCAGGGAAGGAAAACCTGGGTCATGTTTCAAAGCATTTTAAGACTGTTTCACGTAGCTGCTAATGACTCGGAGGACTTCAAATTAAAATGATTTATCATTCATAAACTCCGCTAGCTATGAAATGGCATTTAAAGTAGTATTTTCCTGTCATTTCGATGAGCGACAAAAGGGCCTGGGTGACACAATAGTTGTTTTTAGACTAGTTTGAAAAATCGTCAACTGCCGGCAACGCATTACGATCCCCTGAGATAGCAGATGTTAGCCCACCCGCATGACAGGAGGGAATTTCAAAAGCACGTAACAATTTTTTTTAACGTGAATAAAAGTCTTTGAATGCGTGAATACTATCTTTAAAGATGTTTTAAACTATAAAAATTTATATAAATAATGTTTTCTAAGGCTTTTTATGGGAATATAGATGTTTTAGAGGAAATTCAATACCCAAGACCTATCCTACCAGGAACGCATCCCTATCTTCCCAATGATAAAACGCTCTCGTATAACGCAAATTCGTATAGCGCAAAGACCCCGAGGAACGCATCCCTTGCGCTATACGAGACATGGGTGTAGTTGATTCTTCCCTCAAAGGAAGATAATAGCAGGTTTAAACACTAATGTTGCTTAGTAAATTATTAAGCTTTTTAGCTGTAAGAAAAATCTACAGATGCGTTAATATGATGGTGGCCTAGCTTGGAGAATAATATTTTTATTACTTTCCTTCCATTTGCTGCTTGTAGCCTCTAAGATTCTTCTTTTCTTGTTGCTGCTCTTATCTTGTTGAATGGATTATGTCGTATTTTTGAATTATGAATTATTTTTATTGGAAAAAATTAGTTATTTCTCATGTAGCATGTTGTTATTTCATTCTTTCCAGAGGTTCCATGCTAGGGAGAGATCGACCTCCAGTTTCAACAGCTCGGCCTGTAATGGCCCAGAAAATGTTACAGCAGAGTAGAGAGGCTGAAAGGGAGCTAGCCGATGCTTTGGTAGGTTTCACTTGATACTGAAGGAATGGATGTGAATAAAATGCTCTGAAAAGTATGTTCAATTTGAAGCATGAAGATGGAAAAAAACATACCCTCTGAAACATTAATGTTTAGAAGAGGTTTTTTTACTCCAGAACTTCGTTATTACGAACCTCCGATTTTTCGGTCCCGTGAACTTCGTAATAGCAAGAGTCTACTGTAGTTACTTCAAATATAGTCTACTTCTGATGCCGTCAAACTTTTTACCTTGTTTTAATGTCTCCTGTTCTTTCTTCATTAGAATTTTGATGGGTTGAGCATCTCCGATGATCCACACCCACTTCATCGAAGAAAATCCTCATCTACGTCTGGGGGTTCTGGTGGAGTGTTTCGTCCATTTGATGATCACTCTGATGACAGCGAAACGTCATCAGTATGCTCTGAACGTTCCTATGACTCATTCAGGAGACCATCGGATGTAAGTAGCATTTGGCATGACACTGCATCAGTAACCAGAGTGAAGTTTTTCGTAGCATTGTTTGTTTTGCTGATTGTATTTTTTTAATTTCACTATCATTTTACTTTTGGGTCATAATGATATCCAGGGAATTACGATTCCAGTGTGGAATATTTAATGAAATTTTATTTTTTGTAGGCATTACATTTATTCTGTTTGGCTGTGAGAATAATATAGTTCTTTTTACCTACTCTCATTAATGATTTCATTTTGGATATTAGTGTTTATTCATTATTCCTGGCTTAAAATGGATAAGTATGTTATTTATTACCAATTTAAATGTGTTTATTGGTATATATTCATTTGGGATCTTTTAGTTTACCTCTTATTCATATTAGGGATGATGTAGCAGTGGTTTCCAAAATTCAAGAACTAAATTTCTGTTAAGCTTTATTATTTTAATGAGACATTTTGTATTATTTCGTTTTAATGTGTTATTTTGACGCAAATTACTGCAATATGTTTGACTTTGACCTATGGTCTTATACTGTTGTCTTATACTGAAGAAAGATTTCTCACTAATTTTTACACAACTATTGTGAGCAAGCATAGACATTCCTGTATTGCAAGTCCTTCCCCTTGAATTTATGCTGACCTGGTATTCCACAAATGATTGCTAACATAATTGTTTTGATTTTGGGTTTTGAGGAATCGGTTCTCTTTTGCAGTGTTTTTATTGATGATCTAAATACATATGCTGTATGTGGAATCTTAGTGCTCAAGAAAATATTTGAGGTAATTTGCTATGTAAAGATTGGTATCGCTCTTATTAGTTGAATCTCCAACATTATAATTTATTTTTTCATGGAAATTTTTAGTGAGAGTAAATTTTGGAAACCACTGTTTTAAGACTCACACAAATTTATATTAAAAGATCCCAGAAATAAAGCAGTGTTGTTGAAATGCGGCTGAACTACTTGATGTTACTGTTGAGTGGATTGAATGCTGCTATTCAAAATTTATTTTGTTATTTTGCGCTTTACTATAACAGCTGCTTTAACATTTTTATGCCTTTCATTATGGCAGTGTGGAAAAATTGATTGCTACAGAATGCCCACATATTTGACCATTTTGACTTGTTTTAAACTAGAAGTGGTCACATATTTTATTTTGAGCTGACTTGTCAGCTTTGCTAGCAATTTATTTTATTATAGGTAATTGGTTTTTGCTGTCACCTTGTCTCTTAAGGGTCAACTTCCTGTACTCATCAGCAATTCTAGTTATTTTTGGAGCAATTGTGTTTACTTTCAGTGTAGCTCACTCAGTAGGTTTGGAAGAAATCATGCGAATCTTAGTCATGTTTTCATCAGCCAGAAATATGGCATCAGAGGTATTACTATAATTAGGGAGAGTCATTGTTATTATTTCGTTTTGGAATTTTTAGACGTTAATCCTTAATTGTTATTATAAAGCTAAAATCCGTATTATTTATGAGGTTTCTAGTGTAAGCTAAATTTATGTGATCAGTATTATGGCCATTTCTACTTTTGACTATAGGAAAAAATTTGAGATTTGTATTCCAGTAATTGGTAGTTATAATTATAGTGAAATGATGTGTAGAAAATTTGTGAGTGAATCTTAGATTCTTTCTTAACTTCTGACTTTCTATCTGTCTTACTGTAGTGTATACTCATGGACACGTTCTCCATCTTAAATCAATTTTCATTGCTCGCTAAAGCTCTTTATGTCCAATCAACCTCAGTAGGGATGGGATTAAGAAAAAATATAATTTGTTCTTAAATTCTTGGTATCGAAAACTTTTTCTCTCTTGTCCATTTTACAATTCATTGTAGCTTTAAGCACCGTGAAGTTAGCTGCCAGACCCTGAATAACCAAATCATTTCCTTCCAATATTTGAGTGATGTTGCTTATTTCCCTCCAAAAAGAACCCATTTCACAAGTCTTGAGTTGTCTGAGCTTTGTGGAAGCTTATCTTAGAATGAGTGACTAATTATAATCAAATTTTTTGCTAGTAAGTTCATAGATAGTTTTGTTTTTCCATTGGAAGCTATCTTTTTTTCCATTTTGTAATCTTCATATGTTTTTAGTTGTTGTTGAGCTTAACTGCACAAAATGTTGTGTCTTGTCTTTTGTTCCGACTGACTAACCATGTAGCAGTATTCATGGAGTGGTTCCCAGCAGCGGCTCTACCGAGACGTGTGGGAGCCTTCTTGCAAGGTGGGTTTACACCCCCTGCCTCTCTCTTCATTTTTCCTTTCTCTTTAAGAAAACTCATCCTTCTCTATAGTTTATTAACCAATTTCATTATATTTCATTGATTCACTCATCTTAACTTGCACTCATCTTAGAATTGTGCTACCGTACTCTGTAGGAAGGTTTAATCAGTTGGGAAAATTAGTTGTCTGTTAGAATTAACCGTAGGAGAAAAAATATTTGCTAAAGGCTGATGGAAATTAATCATAGTGAAATAGGAAGTTGGAATATCCCTCTATCCCTCCCATTCCTGGATTAGGTAGACATTTTTGTAAAACTTTCTGAACTAACTTTACTAGAATGAAATATGTTGGTATCATTAGCATTAATGAAACCATATTTTTGTCATAGTATATTCTCATTTAGCTTTAGTCAGTGAAATGGTGGAAAAAGTGTCTATGTATTGATCTTGAATATGGTAATCACAGTTCGAATGCTTGGAGTTTGCTTTGGCTTCTTCTGTAATTGGCTTATTTTCACCCTTTTTTGTAGTGCCTATCATAATCACTTAGCTCCAAACAATTTTATAAAAAACTGTAGAAAAGAAGTATGTTTTTGAAAATTTATTTCTTGTTCCTTCATTATTCTGCAATTTTATTGTGGATACGTTTATTGTAGATTATTCCTAGCATGGCATTTCCTTGGTTCCTAAGTACATTGCTCACCAAAGTGTAGTTGCAATTATCATGATGGGAAAATACCATGTGCTTAATTTATTCTTGTCATGATTTTTAGGGAATTCTCACTTCATCATCATCTTCTCAATTTTCAGTCATAATAATTTTTGTTATTCAACTGTTTTGTTTCCTATTCAGTAGGATTGAATCATGCTCTGTAAACATTTTTAACAATAACTTTTAATATTAAGTGTGTTTTAGTTCATATGCGAGTATAATTATTGTTCTTGGATGATGAATGTTAGTCAGTAAAATTACATGAAGTAGTGATCATACTTTTCAAATACGAACACTATGTTATTACCTCAACTTCCTGGCAGTATATTACAATTATTACTTTTCAATTTTGGCATGTATGAGCTATAATTTTGTGTGAGCTGAAACTCATCATTCATAGCAGTATGTCAAGTTGTTTAACCAAGTGTTGGCTGTTCATATTCTGTGTATGGAAAATGTTAATTGAATTTAATTAAAGATGGATCATATTATCAAGCAGCCTAATCTTCAGTCTCTATTTGTTTTCAAAATAGAAATTTCAAATTACTTATGAGAGTCAGCATTAGTTTCATAAAAATATTTATTTTAAAAGTGCTGTAATTGAAATAATGCTTAAAATTTTCTTCATTTGTGGTTGAAAATGTGTTAAGATGAACAGGAACTTAATTTTGGAGTCATGAAAAGCAGAGTTGATAGTATCCAAATCCCTTAGCCATGAAACTTAATTCTTTATTCAGAAAAAAATTAATACCGTGCAAACACATGTAAGAGACGCACCTCTATTTTGAACATCGGAGCTAAAGAAAATAAATTTTTGTGGCATTTTTTTATCCTATCGCATGGTATTGGAGAGGTATGCCTGGACTTTCGACAGTCATCAAAATTCCCACTTTCAATTCTAAAAATTTACGTGGCATTTTCAGCCTAATTTACACTATATGTATCGATACTGCAGAAACACTCGACTATCTCACACCGAATTAAATCCGCTCATGTAGTAGCCCTACAAAAGGAATGCGCTCGGGTGGTAGTAACCAGAGCATATACGCTTACCTCCAAATCTCCAAGCTTCGGAGATGAGCGTTTTTGCTTCAGCTGCTGCTAGCTGAACGCATTTGTGTGGTTGGGCTCCTAGGGGAGCGGATTTGATTCGGTGAACGATCGTTGAGCATTTGTGCATTAGAGGTATCGGTATGGTGCTCGGAGATAAGTAGGTACGTATGCATTCACTTGCAGTCTCAACCGTATGATGCTTACTAGGGATGGTCGGATCGGATACTTTGGATACAAATGTCCACTGATAGTGCCCTTCACCTACTTCAAATCCAAATTCATTGAAGAAATTGAATCTGAATCCAAAATTTTAAATCAATGCTTTCGTGAATGTAACATCCCATTAGAGGGAGTAGAAAGAGTTCCGATCATCTCCTCGAATATCCCGTTGCACTGTGATGCTTGTCCTACTTATGAACAATTTTGTTTAAAAGCTCTCGTTGGAGTATTGCAATAGAATTTCAGCTGTGGAAAATTTTAAGGCAGCACACGACAGGCACATAGCATGAACCTTCCCAAGAGATTGAACAACAATCGGAGGAATCTCAGCACTGTAAGATAATAACCACAGCATAGATTTCACAAAACTACCCTCGGCCCTCCATCAGCCCATGCCTCTAAGGTTTTTTTTCCTTTCCGAGAGCACACAGACCATAAACCATTATCTTCGAAGGAGAATATCAAGTTACATGGGAACAATGGAAACGTGTTTTGTTCTTACTCTGCCTCACCAACTGACCTTTTTCGGTCTACCAGCTTCAATTCCCCCAGTTTCTGGAGGCCAAATGCTAGATGAGTCACCTACTGAGCCCCAAGATAATAGCTTTCAGCAATTGTATGATGTGCATGAGGTTCAAAAAAGAATGAGACCTAATGCGATGCATATCTGACAGCATTTAAGTTTTTTAAGTCCTAATTGGTTGACACAAAGCCTTATAGCTACAACAAGGTTACTATTACTCAACATAGTCCAAACAGCACAATTTCGGAAGAAATAAGCATAGTATGAGCGCATTCAAACAAGACAAGGCGGGCTGGAAACTTCAGGCAATGTAAACTGCATGCATCACATTGCTGTCCCTTTGCTTTGAAGGCAACAATGTCTCATGCAAGATCAGACGTGTTCGCCCCTTGCTCCATCACTTGTAGCCTCATTGCTTAAAAGACAGAGGGAGTGTGCTCCTTCTCCTCTACCTCTCTTCACCGCTCTTCACTAACAAGCATTTCCAATTGCTTCTATCTGCCATTTAGTCCAACAATGAACACACTCATTTGAACTTTTTAAACCACAGGTTTTAGCACCGTTATATTTATCCTTTCCAAAATTCCTCATAATAGCGTCTGAAGATGATTATTGAAAAATCAGGCCCTTGGAATAATGGAAATTACTCATCACAACAGATGTTGACTATTAACCAGATATTGTCCTTAAAAACTACTTGTTTCTCTAAGTTTGTTATGCGATTACTTCATGCAGTATAAATTCCGCAGGATGCCCGCTAGTAGCAGTAAATTTAGCGTGCCCTCCGGAGTGAAAAACCCTCTATGATCTCTTCCATGTTCACCACTGAGGTATCGACACAATGGTGCAATGCTTACTAGTAAGAAATGCAAATAGGAGCATTGTACAAATACGTCACTTAAGGAGAAACTCCCCTGCCTGCCGCTTGTTTTTGACCTAGGATTTCAGATGACTAATTCACGCTGACAACCAAGGCCACTCACAATCAGTTCCCCTTACAATTAGACTTGCTACAGGGTAGGGAAGGAGGAAGATAAGAAATTCATGTAAGAAATGCAGCCCCATTTTCAGCTGCAATTTCTGGGAAAAGAAGTGTTTCTCTTTACACGCGTTTATGCGGTGCCTTTAATCACTTTGTAATCAAGATTTTTCAAGGTTCTGATTGGATTTATCAACTTAGTAATCTAATTTGAAGAAAAAGTTTTTCATCTTTTGTCTAGTTCAGTCTCACTTTTTTAATATTTTGAATTTTTTTTAATGCTCATATTCACTTCATAGGTACTTTACCCTCAAAATTGTTAATGTCTTAGAATGTGAGGAAATTTTTCTGTATAATTATTTTGCTTAGTACTTCCTGAGGGATAGGAAGAGCATTGTTTTGAATTTATATTTGGTGTTGGTTAATGCCTATGTATATCTAAGCTTTAGAGATTAAAAAAGTAAAACTCGTGAGGTACTAAAATGGAAATATTTTTGCGATTAACTTTTAGCTTAAGAGGATGCAATCACTCCAATGAGACCATTGTGATTTCCCTATGTATGTATTACTTGTTGAACACTAATGTCTTTAAATTTCAACAAGTAAGTGCAAACTATCCTTTCTAACGCTATCATCTTAAAATTTTTATGCTGTTTGGAGTTCACCTTTGTCAGTAATTAACCATATCTCAAGTATTAAAATTTATCTCAGTATTTTCTCTAAGGTTAAATATTCATTCTTGAGATACTGGTATAACTTAGCCATACACCCTCTAAATTTCAAGTTGATGACATGAGTTTCAACCAAGTAATCATGGAAAAATGCCAATGGTGACCTCATGGAGTGGGAGTGGTGCATCCTCTTAAGAATTGTAGTTAACACCCGATGTTTAAAAATATATGTATGCTTAAGCTGTGGTATTGTTCATAATATTGGTATTTCCCATTCCCATTCATCTACTGGTTGTTGTACCTAAATTAACTGTTGATTATTGATAATAAATTTAGTGATTTTTGAAGATTTTAGCTGTTCTACGTCTGTATGTTGCTTTTTAAGTACAGATATTTATGCATTTGAATGGTTTTGGAAGCTTGAAAAAATGCTTTCAGTAAATTATTGCTGTAATAACACATAATGATATTTAGATGTCCTAATCTCTGACTATGCATCGTAAATGGCATGGCTGTATTTGGTGATGCTAATACATAAAATGTTACATTATTTGTATGCATTAATTTTGCTTTCCTTACGTGTGAATATTTATTATCTTCCAGTTGTTTTCTGTTACTGTAGTAGTTTCAATGGAAGAGTTGAAATGAATTTCATTTAATCTTTGTCATTTTGTATTCATATAAATGTTAGAGTGAAATTTAATTATTCAGAAAATTTTGCTCTTTTAAATTTTCATTTGAGTATGACGTTACTTTTAACATTTTCCATTTCTCTCCATGAGGATGGCTTCAATTTGGTGATGCTGCTAGAAAAATTTTAATGATGCTATTAAAAAAAACTCATATTTGATTCTACCTCACAATTCACATCTTTTGTATTTATTTTTTGTTTTGTTTTATGCAACAGTTCTTGTTAAATATACTGTAAAATTTATTTCTTAGGACATAACTGAAATAATAGGGAATTGTGCCAGCACCCATTGGGGAGATCGCAAGGAGGGCCTTGTTGGGCTTCAGTTATACTTTCAGAATGGAAATCTCCTCTCTGGTTCTGAGTTGAAGAAAATCATAGAAATATTCACCAAAATGTTCATGGACACACACACAAAGGTTAGTGATTGTTTTGTAAGAATTAGCACGTAGTTAGGGAATGATTTTGGTGGAGGCCACTCGGGAGCTCACTGGCCTTAAGAGGATGCTCTTGCTCAACTGGTCAATGTTTGCCTTTTCTTAATGTATTACTTTTCCAAAAATTAAGTGATTGATTTGAAATTATCAGGGTTTGTGAAGTATAACGGGTATATTTGAAGGGTATTCATTTTCTCAGAGTTCAGAAAGTTACCAAAATAAATTAACTGATTAAAGTTAATCTCAGTGAAAAGTAGCTATTTAAAGGTTAATCAGTTTATTTTCTATAATGTCAGTTTAGTATATAAATATCTAATTAAAAATAAAGTTAGAGAAGTAACTTTTACATCGTAAGTTATTTTTTCAGTTACATTGACGAATTATCATAAAATAACCTTAAAAATCTACATATTTGCAATTACTATAAAATGAATGCACATTTAAAATTCAAGAATAATTTATCTAACTTGAATTAGAAAAAGCCATGTGATTCAAATAACATTATCATTTCAAAATTTGTATCAGGCATCATCTCTCTTTTGTATGAAAAAAGTCTGCGTGGGTTGCTCTGTGCCACATAGTGTCATGTTTCTATTTCTGGGTGGGTATTCTCAAATATTTATCTCTCTTTTACCTAAATTTGTCTCTTTTCTCAACGAAGCTAGCATCAAGATGTCTCAGAGTGCATTAAATGGTGCAATTTACAGATATGTTACTTAGAATGAGTCCCTTCACCTCAATATCAGCCATAGGATTTTGGTGGACCCCCATTCTCGTGTTAAACATTCTGATGTAAATAGGACAATATTGCCGAGGAGACATTTATGCCATTGTGGACATTGCCTTTGAGTTGTTTTGTATACTCTTGACTGAGGGTGCTTTCTGAAACTTGGGAAACTTTCTGAAAAGCCAATCCATTCAACCCTGCTTTTTTAAATGTCAAAAATTCCTCTGGGCCTATTCACTGCTCTCTTGCACCACTGTCCTACTATGCTGCATTCTTCGATCCCTTTTTATTTTCTACTTTGTCTGTTGGACAAGCTTCTAGCTCAAATGAGAACTAATCAACATTCTCCAAAATTTAATGAAGAACATTTGCTGAAGTTAGTTTTGAATCAATTAATGCAAGATTTTAATGAATATAACTTGAAAGTTTACTCGTATAAAAAGCAATTATGCTGTTTTATAGATATATATAACTACATTTTTTATGATTAATTTAAACTTCAATTTTTGTTAATCGTTAATCCCAACTATGATCTCCTCCCATGCTTGAATTTATTTATTTATTTATTTAGTCCAAAAACAGCACGAGGCCAATTACAGAGGACTACAATAACAGGAGAAATAATTACATAACATTAAGCAACGTAAACAACAAAAACAAAAATATTCAACAGTATTTACAAATAATAACAAAGAATTGTCATCAGGTGGTGCGAGGAATAGGGGGAAAATTACGATAGTGATGGTGCAAGTTGGGTGAGGGATGAAAAAAAGGATCAAAATTTGGAACACATTTGGCATATGAGTTAATGGAAGAAGGAAGTCTGAATAGAAAAGAAAGTTTAGAAACAGAAAGGCGGGGGGTGAAACAATGAAATAGGTCACTCGACCTCGTCGTGCGCGAAGGAACACGAAGCGGAAAAAAAGAAAGAAGGTCTGATGATCTGTATTTGCCATTAATGATATTTAAAAAGAGTCTCCGGTCATTGAGGATACAGCGATCAGCTAAAGTAGAAATGCCAAGAGAGGATCTAATCTTATTGAGGGAGAAGTTACGAAAAGGCAAGTGGCGGTAGCGGACAACAGAAAGGAAAAAATTCAATGGACGTTCCAGGAACTTTAATGAAGAAGGTGGGGCCGAAGACCAGATTTGGCTGCAGTATTCTAGGACCGGAGAGACACAGGAAAGGAAGAAGGTGCGTAGAGCAATTAAATCCAACACCTCACTATGGCGATACATCATACCCACCAAAGGCATAGCGCGGGTGGAAATGGATTTAATGTGCTCACGAAAGAGCAGCTTAGAGTCAAAAATAACCCCTAAATCCTTCTGAGAGGTGACCGAAGGGATATGATGTCCAGATAATCGGTAATTTCTACTCAGGATAGACTTGCGTAGGGTGAATGGTAGAATGGTAGACTTGGCTGGATTAATTTTCAGACTCCAAATCTCAGACCATTGGTCTATGGCATCAAGAGCCTTCTGCAGAGCAAGGCAGTCATTCGGGGAATCAATCTGTTTAAAAATTTTGCAGTCATCTGCGTATAATAATATTTTGCAATTGGTGGAGGAGATAATGTCAACTAGATCATCTATGTATAATGCAAAAAGTAAAGGCCCGAGGACACTCCCTTGTGGAACTCCAGATGTAACCGGTGCCATCAAAGAATGCGACCCATTTACTATTGTGTGTTGTTGCCGGTTCTGAAGGAAAGATGATAAGATAGAAAGAAAATTACCATGGACATTATACCGATTCTCTAATTTGAAGAGCAGTAATTGATGGTTAATTTTGTCAAAAGCTTTGGCAAAATCAATGTAGCATACATCCAGCTGTGATGAAGCCTCGAAAGCGTCAATGCAATATTTGTGCAAAATGGACAGATTTGTTACTGTAGATGATCCGGGAAGGAAACCATGCTGTTCGTCAGATATTAAGGGAAGAGAGAAAGACAACAGACGTTGATGAATGATGCGCTCAAAAATAGTCGATATAATTGGCAAAATTGAGATAGGACGGTATGATTCTACAGAAGATTTCTTTCCGGATTTGAAGAGTGGGAAAATGCTGCCAATTTTCCACACTGACGGAAAATATGCCGTTGAAAAACATCTATTAAAAATGATGGATAGGGGTAAAGCCAAGGAAGGGGCTGCATTTTTTAGGAACATCGCGGCCAGCTGATCTGAACCAGTTGCACGGTTAGTTTTAAGGGATGACAACAATTTCAGACATTCATCGGGAGAAGTGGAAAGTGAGGAGAGAGAGTGGGAACTAACACATTTAATATCAAGAACAGAGGTATCCAAAAGTTGATTAGAGGTGAAGGTGGATGAAAAGAACTTGGAAAAAAGGTCAGCACGCCCAGGACCAACAGCAGTTACATCACCAAAAGACATTTCCATAGGCGTGGAAGCAGAGTTACGCCTGGAGTTGATCATAGACCAGAACCGTTTTGGGTTGGAAACACATTCGGAGGAAATTGAGGCTATATAGTTGGTAAAGTCTAACTTAGTCAGATAATTGGCATGACGCCGAAGGTTCTTGAAAGTTTTTAATGTGTAGGGGTTAGGAAAAAGTTTGCATTTTAACTCTCAACTTAATAACCGATATGATGTGTGTGAGTGAAATGCCCTCACGATTGGTATCCTTGGGAGTTAGCTGCGTGAAGACCTCTTTAAGGGCTCGTACCACCAGAGAGCAAAGCAAGAGAAGAGGCTTGCGTGGTAGTCATTGATCGTGGCTCTAAACATGCACTTTTGAACCTTACGAATTTGTGTGGAGATGGGCATCCTCAGCATTAACAGTTTTCTACGGTTCTAACGGAAAGTGCTTGCAAAAGTATAGGAAAGATTCGTTATAATGAAATTTTGCAATTATGAGTGATTTCAAACCTATGTCCATTTTTATGCCATTCGTAGAATTTTGCAGAGAATAGTGACAGGTGGAGGGGAGAGAGTGCTAAAGGGATTTGGAGGGAAACGTAACTGTAGACCTGTGCTTTGCCGTTACGGGCAACCGGTCCAAGCTGAGTTCTGCAATGTGGTCCCAGTAGAAAGTGGCATAATGTGGCATCCTTGTGATCTAGCTTTGGGATTAGCTACTCGACCTAGGGTGGATCATAAAAGTGGAAAGGGAGGACCAGCCATTGTATGTCTGCCTCATTCACTTAAATCAGTTCAGTTGGCTGCAAGTAAAGGGAAATCTTGCTGGAGAGGGCATGTATATTTGGTTAAAAAATTGGACCTGATGTTAGTGTAATTTTATAACTCTTGCTCCATTGAATGTGATAATTATTTGTGTGTAGAAGAATACAAAGTGGGAGGTAGGGAATTAAATGCTTGTATCTATTCCAACATTTATCATTGAATGACAACCTATAAATTCTTCATTTAACGTACAATATATTTAGGTGGCCTAGTGAATAGCTTGCAAAATGCATTAGTTTATGGCTTTTTAAAGTTTTGGAATATTCTTATGTTTTGTAACTGTCATGATCATTTTCAGTGCAAAGAAATCCTTTTCCATGTATTTATGAATACCTAAAACTTTATTTTTTTACTCTAACAGGTTTTTAGCTTGTTCTTGGATACCTTAAATGAGTTGGTTGCTAGCCATAATAGTGATCTCCATGATTGGTTGTACATACTACTTACTCGGTTATTAAATAAACTTGGAACAGACCTCCTCAGCTCCACCCAAAATAAAATTCATAAGTCTTTGGAGATAGTTCGGTAAGTAATAAAGCTCCCTATATTTTAAAATGTGTGTGTGTCATGAATTCTGCACGTATATATGTATTGCCTTTTTGTTGTGAATATCATTGGATTATAAGATTTTTTTTGTTTTAGGGATTCTTTTCCTTATGACCTCCAAATGAATGTTATCCTGCGATTCCTTGTGGACCAAACACAAACACCTAATGCCAAAGTCAAAGTTGCCATGTTAACTTACCTTGCACGTTTAGCAGCTTGTATGG
This sequence comes from Ischnura elegans, assembly GCF_921293095.1. Taxonomy (NCBI): domain Eukaryota; kingdom Metazoa; phylum Arthropoda; class Insecta; order Odonata; family Coenagrionidae; genus Ischnura; species Ischnura elegans. The sequence continues at coordinate 109,470,420 of NC_060254.1, read as the reverse complement.
AGCCCACGGATTATAGTTTTATTAGTGGAGGATGTATATCAAGTGGAGGTAAGCCATTCTCCCCATCAACCTTGACCTCTTTCCATTTCTTGGATTAGTTAAAGGTAGTGTAATTCTTATTTGTCATTGCCCGTTTCTCAAAAAAGTCGTTCGAAGCGATGAGTGAATATTAAAGAAAATATTTTATTTTCTAGTTTATTTTAACCCTTTTTTTGTAACCAGTGAATTTGGAAGACTGCAAATGATGTTTGTAAAATGGATCATTTGTTTAACTTCAGTGTGCTTTGTCATTTTTTTAATGGATTGTTTTGTAAAATATAAAATTTTTGACATAAAAGTACGCATTTCCATTACTAAATGTTTCAGATTTTAATTGGAAATATGTGGAGAATAATCAATCTTCTTGGAGTATAAATTGATGCTGATAAAAGATAATTGCTTAAAATTGATAACTAGATGGATGCCAATTGAAGACTGACTTCATTATTGAAATGTTCAGAGGTTGTGTGTGGGTGTGTTGTGACTACATATATTTAGCTATTGCATTATTTATAATTTGAATAGCTCAAGATGTTGATCCTTGGAATACTTTTACATGTCATCTAATATTTTCCAATGGAAATTTGGCTGTAAGCTTAAACATTTCATTTAAAATATTAGAGAGAGAGAGTTGACCAGAGCCTTAATTGAGTCCATTTATTTTGTAACTCAAAAAGCAGGACAGACAAAAGATACAAGCACAATGACGCGGCTGGCATTAGTGAAAATGATAGGGTGGACGTCAGAGTCAAAGTCATCTCCACATGAGGTTAGGAAGGCAGCTCAGGCAGCTGTGGTAGCCCTCTTTGATTTGAATGCCCCAGAAGTGACCATGGTTCTATCGCAGTTACCAAAGGAGTTCCAGGTAAGTTATCAATGCATCGATACTTATTTTGTACTGTTTATCAGCAATTCATACTATCCTTCAATCTGAATACTTTCACTATCCCTATTAAATCAAACTCTCTTATCAATTCCACAGTTTAGTGGAACTGGCTTTAGTTTTTGATTAATTAGTGATAGTTATGTGACATTTCCACACAATTATACCTTATTATTCAGATTTTGTTCTAAATACTTTGTTTGATATGACAAAAAACCACTTACTTTAGCTTCAATTAATGAAAAATCAATTGAATTCATTTGAACATTAAATTCAATGTTTGTCCTCTACAAACATAAAGTCAAGATCAAATCCAACTGAAATTTTTCATAGAAATGCATATTTCATGACTTGAGGAAAATTAATGCTAACATTTTTTTCCATAAAATAAAGTTTGGTTTTAGGTTTGGACTTTCCCTTCCATTAATAATCGGAACAAATGTATCATGAAATCGTACAAAAGGTTATTCGGTATGTCCACTTTATTTAACTGTACAACCATGTAGTTTCAATCGCATCATCTTCATGTTTTGGTGTAAGTATGGCTATTGGTTCCAGGTGATGGTGGAGTACAGTGGAAGCTCGATTTAGCAACAGCTCTTGAAAACCAAGGAGTCACAAAGTAGTTAAATAATCAACAAAAATCATTCCAAAGACATTACTAATGCTGTATTTGGTGAAAGGAAAAAATGTCATTGTGATAGCAATTAAAAATCAATTGCTCAATGGCACATGCTCATAAACACTGAGTGAATATTTATAGTGGATTTCCACACTATGAATAGTTTTTATTTAAGCATCCATATTTGCTCATAAAATAACTGTCAAACAGTCTTAGCTTTTTTTCCCAATTTAATTTACATATCTCTCACTAATTCGAGCTTGTTGCTTGTCGCATACTCATTACTCATGGCTTCCACTGTGTCTAAATTACGGTCTGCAAAGTTTAAAATATCTATTTGAGATCATTTCATTGAAACCATATCTGGATTCCGATCATTATCTTCTCTGTCCAGGAAACCGCATCGCAGGTTGTCCAAAATCACCTCAGGAGGAGCAGCACGAGTGGTGGTAGCAGCGTGGCCGAAGGCTCTGCATCTCCGCCTGTTGCGACATCCCCTCGTATGCCTGGGTCGCCTCTTCATGCCCACAATGCTCAGCATCTGCACCACCACAATGCTACTCATCACCCCTCATCCCCACACACTCCAAGAACGAAAAGAGATCTTGGGGGTATCCACGATGATGAGAACTTAAATCCAGACGAAGTCTACAGGTATGTCTAGCGTTTAGCAACTACATTAGGCATTAGTCCTCCTAAACCCTCTCAAATTCAGGGTGTTCAACTGTCTGGTTGACCATAAACATCATAATTTTTTGTTTACTCTTTTGTAGCTGTTAATAATTGATTATAATTAACTTTTTTTGGGTCTTAGAATGTGATCAGGTTGTTGTGACACTGCTGGTTGCTTCTTGGAGGGAATGGTACTGCATAGTGGTATGGCTTGTTAGGTATAATTCAAGTTGGTGGGTTGGGTGTGTGGTGAGGGGGAACAAGGAAGGTGGGAGAGGTCAAGGAAGAATGATAATTTAACACAGGAATGCCCATTTTGTTAATTCGGAGGGTCTAACCTCCATTGAAGATTTGATGAAGGAAGTGACCAGCAAGGGTCGCTACAAATGGACTACCGTAACACCCAGAAAATCCTGGATTGAACTTTTCTTAGGTCCTGATCTAAGTCAGAGCGTCCATTTCTGCAAACATTTTGTATATCTCTTGGAAACCCAAGAGAAGTGTTCATTCAGCCTGAATAATGTTGCTAGGATTATTTCTGCTCCCCTGTCCGACATTTTTAATTTGTCTATCTGCAATGGTCATTTTCCTACCTACCTGAAAACTGCTGTCATCATTCCAATCCATAAAAAGGGATCCACCACTGAAGCCAATAACTATCGACCTATTGCACTACTCTCAGCTTTCTCAAAAATTTTTGAGAAACTCTTCTACAATCGCATAATGAATTATTTATCCCATTTTAACTTGCTGAATTCTTCCCAACATGGCTTCATCAAGGGAAGATCTACAATATCTGCAGCTTTCCAACTCATTAATGATATCACTTGGGGTCTTTCCAATCAGAAAGAAATACTTGGGATCTTCTTCGACCTATCGAAAGCTTTTGATACCCTAAATCATAATATCCTGTTCTCTAAACTCAACCACATTGGAATAAATGGCAATGCTCTAGCCTGGATACAATCTTACTTATCCAATAGAATGCAAATGGTTCAATTAAATACAACTTTTGCTGCTGGTGCTAACACACTTCGATCCAACCCTCTCAAATCGAACTGTGGGGTCCCTCAAGGATCAATCCTGGGCCCTCTTTTATTTGTCATCTTCATCAATGATCTCAAATATCACCTACCTATGTGTAAGGTGACCCTATATGCTGATGACACTTCTACACTGAACCTTAGCGATACGCTGTTAGGAGTAACGAATGCTGCTCAAATTACTGTTTCAACTATAGGTCAATGGTGCCATAATAACAGCTTACAATTAAATGACCTCAAAACATCTTTTCTCCACTTCCATAACAAAATTTCTCCCCCGACTTCAAGCCCTTTACTCCGAACTATCAGTAATAATTCAATCAAGCAATCTAACTGTACTAAATTCTTGGGTTTAACTCTAAATGAAAATCTTGACTGGCAATTCCACGTTGATAATCTGAACAAAAAAATTTCATCTGGTATCTTCATGATTCGTAAACTTGCCCCCACCACCTCTGTGGAGATCTTAAAGCTAGTTTACTTTGCTAAAATCCACTCCTACCTGTCTTATGGTGTGATATTTTGGGGCAACACCAGTGCTGCCACAAGGGCCTTCTCCATGCAAAAGAGATCTTTGAAGGCAATTGCTGCTGTTTCCATCAGATCTCCAGGAAAGCCACTGTTTCTTAAATTCAAGATAATGACACTACCATGTCTGTTTATTTTTTATTGTGCACTATTTGTCAAAATGTATCCTGATTTGTTCTGTCCGAGCTCTACCATTCATGATTATTTCACTCGGCGCAGAAATGATGTTCACCTGAGAAGGCAACCCTGTGCCTTATCTAGAAAGGGAACTCATCACTCAGCTTCCCTTATTTTTAATAAATTACCACCGCATGTAAAAACTCAGTCCAACATTGCAACCTTCAAGCGCGAATTGAGAAGGCTGCTTTTATCCAAAGCCTATTACAATCTAGACGAATATATGTGTGATAATGTATAATTGATCTGTGTCGTTTTTTTGTGTGTTTGGTATCTCCTTTTATCTGTAATATTCTCTTGACCATGTTCTATGTTCTATTCCTTGGACCAACAGAACAATAAAAATTATTATTATTATTATTATTATTATAATGCCATGTTTTAATACAGATAACTTAATTTTTACTTTGAGTACAATTAGTCGGAAAAATAGTGAGCTATTTTAAAAAGAATGTTCAAAACAAGTGTCAAGCTTCACTTTTATTTGGATAGTTGACTTTACTGTAATCGAAGTGCTGAGTATACAGTGTTTTTTGTTTGGCTATAATAAATTCATTCTTCTCATATTTATTATTCTTCAATCAGAATATTGAAGTGACTGGTTTCTCTTTCTAACAGTATGCTGATTTCAAACTAGAATTTTGAGTTCAATAATTTTTTTTTGAGGGAAACTGATTTTGCTGTGATTAGTACCCATCATGAGTTATTATGAGTTTTGTTGGTGTATAACCAATAAAGGCCATAATAAAAAGGCTGGATGTAGCCAGAGGTCATTTACAAGGTTAGAATCATGACTTGAAAAAAGATGTGAAAAAAATCCTGACCCCCTGGAATGAGATTTTAATTTTCTGTTTGCATATTGATCTATAGGTGTGCTTTATAAATCTCTGAAAAACTGCTTGTGTCTCCTTGTTATGCATTACCATCATCATAATTCAACAATCCTAAGATTGGTTTGACACAGCTATCAATTCTGCTCTCCTGTCCTCCAGCCTTGACCCTTTTAGTGCCAGGGGGCCGGGTTGTATATGCAAAGAGTGCCAAGGGCCGATCCATCGGCCGGGCTTATTTTGCACTGATGCCTCTTATTTTTTTAGCTTTGTGTAGATTTTGTCTCTATTTTTTAGTATCTGTCATACTTTAACATACCTGTAAGTATTGAGAATCAATGAAAAAAAAATTAGTTTCAGAAAATGCACATTAGGCTTTATATATTTTTTTTAGTGCAAACTTACAAATTCAGCCACAAAAGGCCTGGCATTCTTCAGCAAACCAGGAAAGATGGGCTGGCACTAAAAGGGTTAATATAGTGATGTGTTTCTTCTCCATTGCATTTGTTAAACCTGTCCCATGTAATTCATTTGGGACCATCACTTACCCTTCTTCTACCCTTTGCAACCCCCTGGATGCAGGCAGTGGCTGGAAGCTCAGTCGCTAGCATTAATGTGTGAGAAACATTATTGCCAAGACGCATCAAATTGTTGTAATTACAGCTTAGATACTAAATTGCTACTGAGACTGGTAAAAGTCTCAATTTTTAGCCGTATAATTTCAAACATCGTGAAAATAGATTGAGTTGGTTATATTGAACACCTTAGTTTAATGTTTTTATTGGGTAATTTTGGCATTAATAAAGTTTCATGTAATGAACAACGTGAAGATCTTCTTGTAATATTCCATGAACTTTTAAAATTAATTATTCTATCAATATTTAATGAGACATTTTGCCTAACAAACTGCTGCATCTTGGAATTGTATTTGTCAGAACAAAATGCTAGCCTGTATTTTAATATCTGAATACCTAAGTATTAATTTCCTTTTCAAAATGAAGTGCTTTCTCAATTTAAAAAAAATATATTATAAGAAATAATTTTTTTTAAATACTCCGTGTATGGCTTAAATTTAGCTACAACATTTAATTATTTAATGTTGGCGCAAATTACGCTTTCAGGTATGCTGTTGTTATCCCTCGAACATCTAAATGCACACCACCACGGAGTCTAGAATATCCGTGCCCAAATTCATGTGTTTATACCCCTGCTCTCAGGCATCGGCAAGTTTTCTTTGTCATGTCATGCTTTTTCCTGGTTGACTATTTTGTTTATTGATATGTCTATGGACTCCTGTTAAATTAGATAAACTCCTATCCTATCACCTTTGAACTCAAGTAGCTAAATATGTCTTCTGTGTTTTCCAGTCAATGCCTTGATACTAGGGATGGTTGGATCGGATACTTCGAATCCAAATATCCGTATATAATGAAAGCGGTACCAAATTTGCGGAAGAAATCAAATCTGGATCTGAAATTTTAAGTTAATGCATCAGTAAATGCAGCATTCTATCTCTAACAGGTGTTATGCAACAAAATTTTAGGGCAAAATATAACAGGCACGCAATGTTAATCTTCCCCAGAGATTGAAAAACCCCCAGGGGAAGTCCAGTGCTGTAGCGTAGTAACTACGTCACAGACTTCACTCCCTCGGCCTTGAATCAACCCTGAGCCCATGCCTCGGACATTTTTTTCCCTCTCTTAAACCACACGAACAATAACTCATTACCTTCGAAGGAAAGTATCAAGTTATCCTAGAACATCGGAAGCGTGTTTCATCCCACCCCCATGTCACCAACTGACTTTTTTGCCCTACTGGCTTCTATGTTCTGTGTCATCCTCAATAGTTAAATGCAGCATAAAAAGTTTTATTTATTAAATAGTCCATAGAAATGCATCACTAAGCTGATTACTGAAATGATATGTATTGACAGTCTGCCATACTCTACTGTGGAGAATTATGGGTTTAGAAATCTAATAGTACATATGGAGCCAAATTACACTGTATCTGGACATAAAGTACTTTCAAATAATTTAATTCCTGATATTTACGTGAAAGTGCCCGAATATTTTATAGAAGAAAATGAAAAATGCAGTTGGATCTGAAAATATCCATAAATCTGACACCTAAAATCAAGTATCCTATACGGATCTGGATCCGAAAAAAAAATCCTGGATCCATCCATCCCTACTTAATACTTAAATGAAATGTAAGAACTGTCAGTAAAAACGTACTGTCACAGCTTATAATAGAGGGGATGTTAATCCTATATTTGAAGCAATCTGTTCATTAAAATTGTGTCATGCTCGTGACTGTAGCAATTAGAGGAATAAAAAGACTAGTACTTGTGGTTTGGTCAATCTGCGTCATAAGTCATCAGCAGTGGAGTATTAACAGAAAGGGGTGTGGATCATTGAAATCACTGACTGCTGCTATCCAGTCACTATGTTTGCACTCTCTCACTTCTTTGATTGAGGGGTCAGCTGCTTTGATGATTTTTTTGTTTATAAATGAGATATCAATTCTAAAAGAATATTTTTGTTATTACTTTTCTCTTCCATGAAATTTATGAATTATGATTGAATTTGATTTGAAGTGAAGGGTTGGGAATTTGACAGTCAACAATCTCTAGGCTGTCCAAAATAAAGATACATATGTACTAAGTTTTCTTGTATTGGAAGTGCCGAGGATTTGTGTAGCTCACTACTCAGAGGGGAACCGATGCGAAGGGGAATGCGTTCCTTAGGGTTTAACTTACAGTGTTAAAAAATTTTGTGTGTGGCAGCCCATAATTTTTTTCCTGAAATGATTAATCTTTCAATCTTCTGAGGCAGGTATTTATTTGCAAAATTCACTCTAACCAAACCTTAGTCTCAAAGTATGAATATAGGTCCAATTGTTCTTGGTAGTTAAGCTTGACAAAGCAACTTAACTATGGGAATTATTTTTGTGTGAAGTTTCATAGCATCGAATGGCAATCATTTCTTGTGTTGTTGAATCACCAACTGACACTGGAAAACATATCTAATATATGTTGGTTATATCATCTTCAATGTCTGTTCTCTACCAAGTGAGCATACTGCACCATGTTCAGAGTCACCATCTTGAAAAAAAAACTGTGACTACCTTTCCCTTTTTGTCTAAATGATTGCATCCTTAGTCCCCATTTGAATATCTATTAGATACATATATCCCTTCTTCTTTTGGTTGAGATTGCAGATGAATCAATAATGTTAAATTGCATTTTTCTCTCCATGGCATAATACTATGCCTTGCAATTGCATGGAGGCAAAACAATTTCTATAGATTTAAACACATCCTATTGCAGTTTTGTGGGCGTATATTCTGTTATAATTTTTATTGAGGTTGTCTTGGTTAAGTGGTTTAAAACTTCAATATCCATGCCTGTCTTCTTCCTGTCCTAGATGACCTTTGTAAAAAGATTCCCACTGAATGCCGTTGTTTCTGTTTAATCAAGCATGAAAGATTTACTGAAATGGCATTTTAGATTGATTAGGAGCTCATGTCCATTTTTGTAAGAATTTTTGAGTTGGTAATACATACTGAATTTGAACATTGGTCTCATTATGCTTATTAATAATTCTGACAATTATGTTAATGTTGCTATTTTTATTGGAATGTGAAAGATTTTTGTGTTTGTCATTAAAACTTAAATGATGTTGAAATATAGACAAAACTAGTGTATTTATTGCTTTGGATTAATCTGATCTCCATTTTCATTGATTTTTTATTTTCTATAACGGAGAGCTGGTGTTTATATCCTACCAAATCATGAGGGGCTAGATAACATATTGCTGCGATATCATTTATTACAAGTTACAATTATGAATATGAAATTACATATTAACCCTTATTAAGAGCTAGCCTCTTTGTGTGTGGTCGTCCTCATTATTTGTGCTGCCATCGATTTGGTCCTTGTGGTTATGTATACGTGACTGTGGTCTTCAATTTCCTCTCTAAAGCTTATCTCTTCAATTAACCACCTCTCTCTTTCTTTCCTTCAGTGCATCTATAATGCATATTTCCCTTTCTGCTGCCGCTGTCCCTCAAACCTATTCCAACTCGCCACTTAGATGCCTATTGAAATCATTCCATTTGTTCTGTTTCCACCTCTTCTAATGATGCTGCAACTGTTTCCGCTCTTCCTGTCCTCATTGTTTTTTTTCCTATAGTTAATCAATAGCCTGGAATTCACAAAATATCATTGCCCTATCTATCTGGTGTGTTTGTACGTTTGCTTCCTGAAATTCATCTCAAACCTAAAATGAAATTGTGGCAGCTAATTTAATTTTCAATTTTGCTCTTAATTTCTAAGAATTGATGAAAGAATTAGAAGGCTTAGGATGTAATAACTCACAGTCTATACATTGGCCAAATAGCATTTAAGGCTTAATCATTCATGGACATTTCTTTTACCAGCATTGATCTATTACAAAATGTGATGCTCTGTGTGTAAGGTCTAACTCGGGCAGTAAGTAATATTGAACAATTTTCTCCAGGTCTCTGAGAAAAACAACTGCAGAGATCCAGAATTACAGCTTTGAGGCTGGGAAAGGTGATAGAGACTCAAGTATTGGACCTATGTCTATTGGCAATGATGACCGCCTAGGGGAAGAAAGAAGCATAGCTGATATAGGAGACAACAGCATCAGCAATTCAGTGAGTTTAATGTGTTGCATACTTAGCCATGATTACACAGATTATTTCTGAATTTAAATTGAAAATTATAAAGGATAATCTCTATCGTAACAGGCTCAACTTTGTGGAGGTTCATTCTAATAAGTAAAAGCGAACAAACTATGTATAAATTCACCAATTTATTTCCTCCTAGCCTCCCTGAACCTCACGGAAAAACCAACAACCCATAATCCTTCCCCTTCCTCCACTCCTACGGACACCCCCGTCATTACCTTAGTCACCAACAACCTTCCGTTACTCCCTACCAACGTTCTTCCACACCCCGCCCCTCTCCAACTCTCACCACCCTCCCACAACGCCCAATCACACACCTCAGATTTCCCAGCCACCCCTTCCACCTACCTTCTTCCTCCCGATACCACATTATATATAAGGATGTTTGTTTCTTTGTAGCCTTAGTACCTGATGATGACGCCGCTGCATCGAAACTAGTATGTAGTACCACAAAAATAAATTGGTGGATTTATACATAGTTTGTTCGCTTTTATTTATTATTATAAAGGATAATTTTTGCATTTCTTCGGTTTAAAATTTTTTTTATAGGAATAAAATGCTATCACTAACCTGTACCTCAAATACAGGCTTTTCTGACCAGTGTCTTCTCATCATTGTAGCACTCCTTACTATAAATTCACTGGCTCTTTGGTATAATATTTTCTTATGAATTAACTTCTAATTACTATGAATAAAATCTCTGGAATTAATCTTGATGGAGATACTGAAACTGGGTTAATTACCAAATTCTGTACAAGTGGCTTATGTGTACTGTTAGTAGAGAGCTGTTTCAGGCCTAACCTTGTGTAATTCAAACATATTAATAATTTAAAATTTTCCTGAAAATTTCTACTAATACTTTTCCAGTTACCTTCTGACAAAAGTATTGGTGATTACTGCCAAATAAGAAAAAGTATTTGTGAAAAACCAGAGTTTCACAAATAATTTTTCTTTTTTGGCGCTAACTTTTAATTTATTTATGTGTGCTGAAAGATTTTGGGTGGATTTATTCCTCAAAAACATATTTCTCTATGAGTGGATAGCCAGTCTTGTGCCTTTGCTTTTCTTAAATCCGTAGCGTATTTCTCATTAATATCTTCGGCACATGTGTTGCCTGGTTGATAGTCCTAAACTCTACACACTTCTCTGCTTTTTTATTTTTGGGAATTTGATGTTAATTTCAAAGTCACTTGGTATATCTCCTGTTGAGAACATGTCACAGATATTCATGTACAGTTGAGTGAAAGCCTTCTCTCCTGCATTTTTGATAAGCTCTGCTGAAGTATCATCTATTCCTGGAGCCTTATTCTTTCGCAGGTCTATTATATCAGTGACAAATTGTGGTCTTAAGATGCTGGCTCCCATATCATCTTTTTCCACTTCACTTTCCTCTTCAATGATTTTTGCCCTGAGTTTTTTTTCTATTGTATAACTCTTCCAGGTATTCTTTCCATATCTATTTTCTTCTTTTTACATCAAAATATTTCCATACTTGTTCCTTATGGTATTACATGTTGTATTCTGTTCCTTATAATGGTTCCTCGCTATTCCATAGGCCACTCCCACTTTCCCTTATACGAGGTTATTTTGAGTTTCCTGGCACAGATTTGTCATTCACACTTCTCTAGGTTTCCTCGCTTTGCAACAAATCTTGTTCCTTATTTTTTTCCAGGCCTGTCCTTGCTTAGTTTTCAAATTCTTATTCTCTCTCCATTCTTCAATGAGGTCTAGAACTTTACATGTGATCCGTGGCTTTTTCTTACAACAGTTCATTTCACTGGAACTTCTCTTGTGGCCTCCTGAAGTCTGCCTTTAATATTTTTTCAGCTAACATCCACTGATTTCTCAGTCTGATGTTATCCCATTTTGGTCTCCACTGCTTCTTGACATGCACATTGATGTAGTGGCTCCTTTAGTTTCCCTACAAGCCACATAATCTTCACTTATTTCTTTAATTAAATGAATTTCAGATGGCATTTTATCATCACAAGATGGTGATCACTCTTGATAATCAGCCCTGGGTAGCTTTTGCAGTCCTTTATCTGGTTTCTAAACCTCTGCCTCACTAGAGTATGGTCTACTTGAAATCTTATTTCATCTCCTTGTATTTTACCTGTATATTTTCTTTGCTTGTGATTTTTAAACACTGTATTGGCTGCCTCTCATTTGTGTTCTGTGCATGATTCCAGGAGCTTTTTCTCCTCTTTCATTTTGATTTCCTAATCCATATTTTCCTGTTATTCTGCCATCCTGACCTTCGCTGATTACAGCGTTCCAATCACCTTAAACAATAAGGTTTTCTTCCCCCCTTACCTGTTTGATTACTTCCCTGATATCTTCGAAGATGTCTTAAACTTCTTCATCCTTGTAATCTGTTGTAGGCGTGTAAACATGACCTCTACAGTATCTACTTTTTTAGTCGCTAACTTTGCCATAACTATCATTTCATTGTACTGAAGGAAGCTTTTTACGTACATTCATAGCCAGATAAATTTGTAGAAATTAATTGAAGCGAACAAGTTTATTTTGTGAAAGTATGTAAACTTGTTGCAGTGTAGGGCAAAATGCACTCGTGCTTTGGGACATTCAGTTGTGCAAGGTGTTGGTGACCTCCACCTTTCGAATCCGCCTTGGCTTAATATCCCTGTTGGTGGTGGTTACACCACAGTTGCCTGGAAAGTGAAGTAGTGTATTGCAATTATTTTGGTGTTTTGAATTAGTATAAAAGGAGTGCACTCTGGAACTTTTTATGTGTCTGTCAAATCCATGCGAACATTTCTAAAAACTGAGCGCTTCACCATGATTATGGGCCAGTTCCCATAGTACCGCTGATACACTCACACCTGAATGCCCATGAGGCTCATAGCAATGATGCCTCTCTCTCCCCCCCTTCCCTCTACAGCCAGGATTTGTCGCTGCCTTCTTGTCCCCCAATGTATAAAAGATTCCGAATGGACCGCGTTTTGCATAAATTGAGACAGTTCTCTAAGTTTTCAACAAGGTACAATATTAACTGCAGATGTAATGAGGTTGATAAATTATGGAGTTTTTAAAGAGTTTGGTCATTTTCGGAACCAACCCTGTGCATGCTTTCATCGAAAGGTTTAACCTGTCTGCTCCTGAGTAGTAGTGGTGAACTGACCCCAGAAACTTAAATGTGAGAGGTGTTAAACTTTGGCCTGCAATTGGTTGTGCTATGTCTCTTGTTGAAGATGCTCTGTTATTTCAAATGATGTTAAAGTATAACTATTAAATAGATGAGTATTTGTTGATAAAGCTCCAAGTGAATGGGGTATCAGCCTATTAGTGTGAATATTTTTAACTGTATTTACAATCTTGCTTCCTTCTCGGACTTGCAGTGAATTTGTATCTTTTCTTTTTGACCTCCAGCAGGGCTCTGGGCACTCCTCTTCGCTGTCATCGCCAACGAGGTTACCTAGTTTCAATGGCATTGACAAGAGTTCAACTTCTCCTGCAGACAGTGGCGGTGGAGGATCATTTGATGCCATTGCTTCTCCAGAAAATGGTTTCAGTCCAAGAGGTAGTATTTCATTTATTCAATTGATTTTCAATTTTCTTTTTAGGTGCTGGGATTTTGATTTGGGTGGATAGGGATGATTGCATTCTGAAATGTGGACAGTATAATATTTATGTAGAATTCTTGAACCTTTAATCATGATGCCTTCCGTGTTAGTGGCTTTGATGTTCGTTCTAAAATTTAGTACCTTATCTTACAATGGCTTAAGTTCCATTAGGAAGGCCAAGGGATAGTTGTGTCGGAATAAGGATGCAAAGACAAAGAGTATCGTGGAACTGAATGATCTATCTTAAAAAAAGGAGAAATGGAGGGCTGCAGAATGTACAGGTCTGATGATTATAATGCTATGAGTGGATGAAAATGGTTCAACTTGAATTGTGTAACTTCTCTAAAATTCAAGCCCACCTATTTTATCTGAATGAAATATCCTTTGCAGATTCCACTCGGAATATTCATTGAAGACACTATATATTTTAATGTCTTCACCTAATTCTCAGGTAGAAACAACAAAACATTTTGTATCTTAAATAAAGTTCTAATTTGTCTCAGAAAAGGACCTTTCCCTCATGATGGAATGGTTTCAACACGTGTTAATCACGCTTGACTAAGGAAATTTATTGATTGGAGAACTTTTCTTTTAGGGAGTCACCTGCAAGTTGGTTTGGATGACTCAGAGAGTTTACGAAGGGTAATAGAAACTCTGTCTTGGACTGGCAATGGAACGGATGGCGTGATGGAGGTGGATGGTCCAAAGGACGTTGATGGTGTTAAAGCAAACGCGAGGAGTGACGCTGACAAAAAAGCTGCACTCACACAACTTATTCGTATAATACGCGATGGGAGTACATTGGCTGTAATGGATCATTTTAAGTGAGTGACCTCATCCATTTGATTCACGTATGCCAACTTTTCAAAAATCCTCAATTAAACAGAATGCCCATGTTTCCCATTGTTCATTCTTCTGTGAGCAATGTTGAAACTGCTGTCATTTAATCCGTTACAATGTTCATTTATATTTTCATCGTGATTTTTTCTATTTTGTTGTGGGGTCAAGCTTATTTTTTATGTTAAAATCCTTATACACACATTCCTCAGAGTTTTAGGTTTAAATGAATATTTTCTGTGGGCAATGAATTATGCAATAATCTAATAGATTCTTAAGAATTCATCCTGTAATCTAAAAGATTCTTATTAATAAAATTGTTATCACGGTTATAAACTTTAATGCCATATATTTACATGAGTAGTTAGTTGGATGAGAACTGAAAAGAACCTTCAAACATTTCATGTTTTGTTGATAACTGGAAATAATATTCATTAAAGATGCATTTTCAAAAATTTGTGTGTTGTATGAAGTAAAGCTCATAATTTGGCTGTATGCTTGTAATCTTCTGAAATTTAATATGCTTAAAGGTTCTCATGCTCGTATAATCTGCTTTGAGCAATGACCTTTCTTTTTTATTTCACTCTTTGCTGAAAATGTGTTTCATTTGCCTTCTAATGATTTCAGACCTATCCTGAGGCTACTGCTGGAGCAAATGGGTGGAGAAGGTGCTGTTCGTGCCTTGGCATTAGGAGCTCTTAGCGAAATGTTGAGCAAACGTTCTTTTGCGGCAGCATTTGCACAGTACGTTGAGCTACTCATTACTAAGGTGCTGTTTGCTCACAAGGATGCTGATAAAGATGTGAGTTTTTTCAATTGTTTTTGTTTGATCAAATCTTTCTTAGGTGCCTTTTGGTGTAATTAGCTTTGCACCTTGTCATGAAACCTGCAAATTTACTGTTTTAAGTCAATTTTCAAAAAATTATAATATATCTCCCACTATAGTTTTAGTACAACTTTTTTGACCGAAATCTCTGGAAAAACTCTCTGTGGGATTATACCAGTGGAACTGACTCCATGGGGCCTGAGGGGCCCAAGCCCCCTAAAATATTTGTTATGGGTGTGAGGAAAACATTTGTCAGGCTTTTTGATTTTCCCCGAAGTGTCCAGATATCGAGACTCGAGTTAATAGGGTTCTAATGTTGATCATATGACTCTTCTACAATGCTCGAAAAACTTAAAACTCACTACTCATAAAATTTCGCGGGGCAAGATCCCCAGTTTGACCCTCCCCCCCCAATATTTTTTGTAAGTCAGCATCCCTGGACTATATTCAAGTGCAAATTATATTAGTGACCATTTGATCAACCTGAACATTTTTCTTCCAAAAATGAAATTTAAAAATTGGGGTGGGAGTATTTGAAGATGGAGTAATGGAAAGAGGTCGTTGTCCCATGCTCGAAGTGTGAGGCTGAATTATGCCATATATTTGGGAGTGTTGTTATTGTCCAATTCTTTAGGTCTGCATGGTTCTGCCAAGACTGGGAGTGTTCATATTGATGCAATATATTATTCCATGTTTCAATTGCAGGTGGTGCGCGCAGCTGAGTCTTGTGCTGGCACAATGGCTGCTGTCATGCCTGCAGATGCTGTGGTATTAGTTCTCAACCTATTGATTAAAACTGAAGATTTTCCTGTCAATCAAGCTGCCATCAAGATGTTGACCAGGCTTGTGGAGCAGAGAGGACGTATCGTGATAGAGCCTCTTCTCCCTCAAATAATGCCGGGACTTGTCAAAGTGAGTACCTCATCGGTTGCCCTGTATTATGTAGACATATATATTTGCCTTAGATCATGTAGCGGAGCCTCAATGGGTCCATTCACCTATTTTATGTAATCTTATATTGTTATAGTTTGAAAAATAAAGAGATTTTTCTCTTCTTCTATTTGTCACATACTTCATGAGATATATGTGATGGAAAATTGACAGCCTTAAATCTTTTGCTGATAAGTTGATGATGTCACGGATTCATGCCAAGCTGATTGCCACTTCTCCGCTGCTTCTCGGTCTTATTCAGGGGTGTGGTTCATTGTTGTTTACATTCTTGTGAGTGATTCCTTCTCTCAACGAATGCGAACGAGTAAATGAGCCAGATATCTAATGACATCGCCAACTCATGATGAGGGGGTGATGACTTATGAATTCTCTTACTTTATGCTTACCAGTGAATGGCTGATTGGAGAGGGTGTTTTTCGTTAAAGAGTATCTTTCATTTCAATCTATCAAACTCTTGCAATGAATCACAGTTTTGTACCGGGGTGAATGATCCTATTATCCTCTTTTCTATCAGCCATTCATTGGATTATCATCCCCTGCTTTACCTTCATACGATCCTCTCTTTTCGCTTTACTATACTTGCCCACGTTGAATCCACTAATTTTTCCAAAGAATGAGTGCAAAAGATAGAAAGTGTGATTCAGAAAGCAAATTAAAAATTTATTTGAAAAATATTGCAGGTGGACTTTTTGCAAGGCCTGATTGCTTTGATTATTTGTTTGGGCTTTCCCTCGATATGCACCGATGATCCATGCTGCTTTGTCTACATTGTCTCACAGTCTATTTGTATGTTAGCTTGGTTTGGTTCCATCATTTTCAAGTTTCCACATTAACATTTACTGCAAACCTATAGTCATGTTATGATAGTGATGTATGATAATTATATTTATGAGAATGTGATATTTTGAACCATTTGAAGGCGTACGACAATGAGGAGAGCAGCGTCAGGAAGTCAGCAGTGTTCTGCATGGTGGCAATTCATGTGGCAGTTGGTGAGGAGGTGCTGGCGCCCCACCTGACTGCCCTCAATGGGTCAAAGATGAAGCTGTTGCACCTGTACATTCGGAAGGCACAGCAGCAAGGCCAGGGAGGCTCTCACGGCCACTCGAGGGGCACAAGGAGCGGCAGTGGAGATGGCGCAGGGACCGGTTCGGAGTCCTCGAGTGCCTCTTCGCCCAAGCACACTCCGACATAAGGGAATCGCAGCTGTACAAAGTGCTTTCAAAGAGTTTCCTTAACACATTCCCGAGTGCTGGGCCTCAGGGAGTCATTCTCTGATAGATTTCGGATGACTTGATGGCGAAAGGAATTGAAAGAGAATGGGGAAGCCTCTCATCTGTGACAACTAGGAATGAGTGGATAATCCTCCCTGGGCATAGCTCTTCTCAGTGTTGTGAAGTGCCTCCTTTAGAATGTTCTCGACATGCAGCAGCCTATTCCACGGGATGATCCCACTGGGAGTTGTACGTATGCAAGTGATGCATTAAGGCATCAAGTTTTTTTAGTACCAGGATTGTAAACTTACGCCCTTGTGTGGGCCAATGGTAGAAAGTGATGATGAAGATATCGTGTGCTATTGCGCTTGTGAGTGTATGATTGTGTGCGTGCGCATGTGTTTAAATGATTGATGTAACTGTGCGGCCAGTTTGTGGCAAGTGTTGGATATTGGCTCATTGCAACTTAAAAAGAGCTTCTTTTTTCAGTTAGGCCTGACTGAACGAGGTGGGATCAAGGAGGGAGGATGGGGGATAAATGACTTTTTTTAATGGCTCTTTTTACTAGTCTTGCATTTTGCCTGTTCATAATTTTTCTTGATTGTCATTGAGCATGTTGTCTACCTGCTGGCTAATTATGTTTTTCTGCTAGAGAATTTGCCTTGAAGTTACTATAACTCTTGTTGACATTTACTATTGAATTCTTCTTTGATGGTCCAAAAGCCTTCTCATAACCCTGCAAAATTGCTGGTGTGTAATCGGTGAAGGTTTAAAGTTAACATCCTGGTATGCATTAATGTGAGGATGATGCTGTGTAAATTATCAATGTGTGGCCTTAGAAGCCTCAGCATAGTCGTGAGAGAGTGTGTGTGAATACTTGCGGAAGGTATGAGGTTGAGGATTTTATGTCTCTAAATGGTTAGCAACGTGCAAGTCCTCCACCTCATTCGAACCAACTTGAATACATTCATGCTGCCATCTCTGAAGAGAGCACTCACTTGTGGTGTTGATCATATAATTCCCCTAGTCTCACTTTTAATGGACATTGGTGTGGTTAATTCCATTGAACTAAAAGGTGCTGTTGTAAAACCCCCTTACCTCCCTTGTATATTACATCTGATTTTATTTATCTGCCTGCTGGCCATCACAATAATTTCTTTGATTACCGAGTTTCAGAGTAAATTATATGGTAAAAGGTGGTATCATGGACTATGCAAGGTTAAAAGAATGAAAATTTTATGTAATTGGTTTTAACCTTGAGCCTTATTGTAAATCATGGAAGCTTTAGACTCCATTGAAAATGACTTTGGAATGCATTGAACTACATATGGACTTCCAGAGCGTACACATAATTAACTCTATGTTAATTTGCTGGTGGAAAGCATCTTATACTCTTATATTAACTTTCCCTGCTCTACAATGATATGTTGGCATTCTTTTATTTTGTAAAAATTTTATTTATGAAAATTTTATGATACCCATTTTCTTTTCATATCCAGGCAACATTTAATTTTTACACAATAAGTATTTTATGTTGCCAACATTTGTGCTATTTTAAGTGAAATCAGTGGATTCTGTGAGTGTGTCAATCTGTAATATGAAAAGTTGAGAGCTGCCTCATGTTGGAAGTATGTATGGCTAAATCAGTATACTTACTGCATATGTTATTGAGATGCCAATAAAAGCAAAATGATTTTTAATGGTGTTATGAGATCATTGTGGTTGCGAGGTCAAAAGTGTTGACTTGCAGGTACACCACTACGTATATGTTTTCCTCATATTTTAGAAAATTTACCAGAAGTCAGGCATAAGGCCCATTTTTTGGCAACCTTATCAGAAAATTTTGAAGGTTATCATTAAGACAAAGTCTATCTCTCCTAAATTCTGTTAATCTCTGAAGGTGTATAGTGTTTTAGTTGATTTTGCTTACACTATTGAGCCAAATTATTTGTCTAAACCGGCGTTTGATTGATGCATTTGCCCATTAAGATATTCCATAAGAATGAATGAAAAATGTTACTACCTCAAACTCTGAATATATGTCCACAAACATGATATTCTAATATTGAGGAATTGTTCTTGCATTCTTACTGGCATTAACTTGAACTGGCAAATCCATCATCTAATCATGGCTTGAAACAGTTTTGACAAGATTTACTTACATCCAAAGTTATTTTACAAAGCTTGTACATCCAGTGAAGATAATTTTTAAGACAATCATCTTATCTTGTTTTGCCCTCAGTGTTTATTCCAGGCTGTTGTCACGTATGGGTTATTCGCTGTATGATGAGAGCACCCTTACATCTATGAGCCTTGGTGGGCTCTGGCCTTGGAGATCTTGTTGCATAGGTACTCATTGATTTAAGATTACTCTCTATCCATTAAATTATGTAAAAAAATTTGTTGAGGTTAGCTCGAAATGGAAAGGGTAGGGATGAGATCTGTGGGCATTTAATAAAATGAATTTTTATTTATCAAACTAATACACCCATGTCTCGTTTAGTGCAAATTCATTCGTCCGGGAAACACCTGAACACAGCTGAATGCCGAATAGCATCGACACTTAAAAGGGTCTAGTCGTAGGTCCTCTGTGTCTCAGGATTACAGTGCGGCAGTTGTTCAGCAGTAGAAAGTGATTTTGATAGAGCCATACAGAGTAAAAACCAAGTGAACAATCGCAAAAAATAGGAATGCGGATAGAAAAAGAAGTTATCAAGTCATGGCTTTAAAAATGGAGTGTGTCAAAGTGATATTGCGTGTCAGTTAAAGCTCACGATGTCAACAGTCTGCGCTGTTATTCTGAACAAAGATGAGGTTAAAACGTCAGTGACATCAGTCACACCAACTTCAGCAGAGTGGTCAACACGTGCACGAAGTTCATTGCTGGAAAAAGAAATGGAAACACTTCTAATTACCTGGATTTATAATAAAAGTTCAGGTGATGTTCCTCTATCTCAGGCAGTTATTTGTGCAAAAGCTGTGGCTTTATTTGAATCCATGGAAGAAAACGAGGGTGGTGATTGCTCCAAGACATTTAGTGAAAGCTCCGATTGATTTCATAATTTTAAATGGCGAGCAGGTGTATTAGTGCTATGATATCAGGTGAATCTGCAAATGCTGATAGCACAGTCGCCGCAACATTGTCTGATGAACTCCTGTTTGTGATTGAGAGTGGATTCTTTCCCCCTCAACTACTTTTTAATGTTGATGAGATGGGATTATTTTGGAAGAGAATATAATCTTGTTCATTCATTATCAGGGGAGAAAAACCTGGGTCATGTTTCAAGGCATTTAAAGACTATTTCACGTTGCTGCTTGGTGATAATGCGTTGGGGGACTTAAATTACAGCCAGTTATGATTTATCATTCACAAACTCCACGAGAAATGAAATGGTATTCAAAGCAGCCTTTGCCCGTCATTTGGATGAGCAAGAAAGGGCCTGGGTGACACAATAATTTTTTTTAGACTGGTTTGAAAATTCGTCAACTGCTGGCAGTGCATTAGAAACCCCTGAGATATCATACATATTTTTCTTAGGTGTTAGCCCACCTGCAGGAAAGGAGGGAGTTTCAAAACCATGTCCAAATTTTTTTTAATGAGAAAAAAACCTTTGGATGCGTGCCTACTGTCTTTCAAGATATTCTTAACTATAAATATTTTATCAATAAGGTTTTCTGAGGCTATTAATAGGAATATAAATATTTTTTAGGAAATTCGTTACCCAACATCTATCCTACCGGGAAAACGTCCCTATCTTCCCAATGTTAAAATGCCCTCATATAATGCAAATTCGTATAGCGCAAAGACCCAAGGGAATGCATCCCTTGCGCTAAGCGAGGCATGAGTGTGGAAATTTAAACCGAGATTACCTTTTCTGTGTCATCAAATACCAATATTTATATCTGTGTGTTGCTTATCTATAAAATTGGTACCTTGGATATGTATGATGTAGTTATAGTATAATGGTATTAATTTTCATATTTTCGTACCTGTGGAGTTGGGGTCTAATAATTTCTTCAGGGGATGTAGCATGCCAATGGTATTTTTAAAGTATAAATAAATTGAGGGTAAACTTTCTATTTAAAAACCAGTAAAATTTCATGTAGTTGGAGTTTTATGTGGTATTTTTCTGTCTGACATGTTGTAACAAAAGTACAGTTTTAATAATTACAATGCTTGATGCCCTGATTAATGGACAGATGTGATTCTCACCAATATTTACATCTAAAACGTACATAAATTTGAGAGAAATATGATGTTCACCAGTAAATATGATGTTTCTTTTGCAATTTGGGTCATAGGAGGTAAAAATTACTGGAATCATTAATTGGAAGAAAAAGTGTATGTACTAGGTTTCCTTCTACAAAGTAATGAAGTTTGAATCCCATGAAAGAGAAGCAATGCTGCAATTGGAAGGCATAGGGGATAATCCTTTCACAGAATCCCATGACAATGTCAGCTACCGCGCTGAAAGAGGCACCGCTGGTGGAAGGTATACTTAGTCACATACAAGGAGAACGCGAGAGGTTTAGCAACACTGCTCCACGAGTACATTCGCAATGTTAACTCGACGAAGGTCTGATAGCGATTGACTGAGGCCCCGCCCACTATTTGCTGATTCGTAAAGGCTAAGTCACGTGTCGAGAAACTTTCCTTCCCCTCACCTCCATTTGCGTTGGCCACACCAGCTCACCCGCAAAGATAAAATGAAGAGAGTATAGTCCCAGTATTCTTAAATTTGCTTAAAGCATCTCAAATAAGCAAGTATGTATCCATAACAAGATGTGGTGTGTTCTGTGTGTGCATAATTTACATTTCTGGGTTATGTACATATTCTTTTATATCCATGAATTCACTTCTTTAAAGCTTGCATGACAAAAAAGAAATCTCTTTTATTTCAATTTTCAGGCCAATATATGGAAAACTGAGGCTGATGGAGTTATATTGTAGACTTAATAGCATCAGCATAGCATGGAAATTTCATTTTATAAAATATCTCCCTCCCCCTGGAAAGTTGGAATGTAAAATTTTGGACAAATATTTGCTCTGTGTATCTTTGTAATACCCAAGTTTGTCTAAGGTTACGTATTTACTTATACGCTCAATAATTGCTGAAACATCAGTTATTTTATGCACCGTTGCTAGAATTATAACCTTTGAAAAGAGCACGTGGTTTGTTTCATGCCCAAGTGATATTTTTTTCTTGATCTAATTTGTTGTTTTTTTTGTTATTTTTATAAATTTAGCTGTGTGAGATGTAACATGATGTGCTTAGTATGAAATTATTTTCTTTATAGAAGGCTTATCTCTTCATATAGCCTGTGATGAAGACTTGGAGTGAAAAGATGGGGGCTGAGAGGAGTGCTGAATGATTATCAACGCTGATAATGAATCAGCCTCTGTGGCTGTTTAATATTATGTACATGCAACTAGGGATAATTGATAAAGATAACGAAAGACAAAAAGTAGAACATTCCTGCATTATGTGCAATTAATGAGATTCCCTCCCTCACCAAGTGTTTCCCCCTGAACAAGTCAATGAGCCATAACTCAGTATGTAATGGCATCACTATAGCTCATGAAAAGTGGGCGGTGACAACTTTGGCATTTTTTATTTCAAAATACACGATGAAAGAATGGCTGGATGAGGAGGATTTTCTTTAAGCCATAACTTAGTGTACTTACCGCATCAAGTAAAAATGTTATTGGGTGGAATCAATAGAACATACCAGACTATGAAAATGTCATAATATTTTATTCAAGAGAAAGAATTGCCACAAATGCACTTTTCAGATCAGCGTATGAAATTCATTTGTCCATAATGAAACACCATATTAGATTGTAAGATACTGACTGAAGGAAGCTCAACTGATAGATATTTACTTAATGTACTCAGTACCATTTTTATTTCATTTCATTATGGACACTGGCAGTATTCGTTCATTTTTATAAATTTAGCTGTGTGAGATGTAACATGATGTGCTTAATATGAAATTATTTTCTTTATAGAAGGCTTATTTCTTCCATAGATAGACTGCATTTTTGCATATTGGCCTGATTCAATGGTTGCGATGACTGTGATAGTTGATTCAGTATAAATTTTGGTAGGGTTATATTTTTATTGTTATCATTTAATTATTAAGAACATATCAACTCTTGTACAAATGTATTATTGAGATGTCTAAAAGACATTTTCTATTTTTTTTTTCATAATCCAAAGGCTTAACCTTTCTAGTGAACTGTTTTGTTGAGCTAAAGAAGAACTTTCTGGGTGTTGATTTCCAGTTTGAAATCCGACCAGAGATGGTTTTCCATTGTTGCTCCTCTAGCAACAATTGATCAGTTATTCATTTTTTTAAATTTGCTACAGAACCAGTTTACAAATGTCACATCAAATCATAATAAATCGTAAAGAAACAGTTTTTAACAAATATTTATCCAAGGTGTTTCAGTTAATTTTGGACGCCATACATAATGGAGGGATTTGTGGTCCTCAGAAGAATTTTTCAACTTCTATGGTGACACACTTAAGTGGGATACACCCTCCTCCAGAATATGTTTATGGAAAAAGATACAAACTAATTATGGCAGAGTGTTTCACCATCATTTACTTTTGTTGTGCTTCAATCCTGGAAATGGATTTTTAAAGTTCATTGTTCATTGATTGCCATTCAGTAGCACAGGCGAAAGAAGTTATTCTGGAAGGCCTACCATTAAGTCTAAATTTTTTATCGAAGTACTTGAAGCCATTATTTTGGATTTAGTCTTCAAGGTAATCTAAGTACATTAACAAATAATGATCATTTATTTCATCAAAACCTTATGATTAAAAACTATTGAGTTATAATAGCAGTAGGAAGTTGACAATTTTTACCTCAAAAATCACCTATGTTTTCTTAATGTGGTGTCCACAAATTATCATATTGACTATTTATTATCTCAAAATATGCATCCTTGAAACATTGACTAAAATACCACTTTTAGATCCGCTAATAACTTTTTCTGGGTCCAGAATTACTCAACATTTACTACTCAGTTGGCAATCATTTTCGTGAGAAGTCTTAATGGTTTACACTTCAGAACTCCCATCCTCTTTAGTGAAGTTACTCTTATCACCTTGTCCATATTGCTAATGTCCTCGGAACAACCACATCTTCGGTGAAGGTTCATTAACACTTCATGTTTTTTTTCATTCAGCTCAAGCTCTCTTGTCTGCAAAATGTTCACTCTGCTAGGTGGTAAGGTACTCCTGGTTTACGCCTCCACATAAGGAATCCAAGCAGGAGACCCAAGCATGCACCAACAACACACGTTGAGAATCCTAATCCTACCATCGAGCCTGAAAAAAATCATCATAATTGGTTGTTAGCATTTAGTTCTGTCATTCCATGATCGGATATTACGTCAATGTATGCATCATACCAACCTGGTGATCTCACTCTTAAAATGGGAAAATTGAGGAGGGAGTTTGATGAATACTCTTGTGATTGGCATTGACATTAGGGAATCTAATTCCAGCCCTATTGGCCAAAACATGGGTGATGGTATACACAAATTAATTATGATGAACAGCAGTGAATTGGAAAACCAAGCGTCATGAACCACAGTGCTTGTTGGTGGTGTGTGTAAAATGCTAGCATAATGCATTACGTTCTTGAACTCTTTACATATCACTTTTATAGATGTAATCTAAGAGTGTAATCTATGTTTTATTTTTTAACTAGTTTTTTTAAATATTATATAAACTTATATATTGATGGAATATCTAATACATATTATTTTTTATTTTAATCGAGCCTTGAAAATGAAAGTAATGTTGACTATATGTGATCTATTAACTGAAGCTAATCATCCACGCTCCTAGATTATATTTATATATTAAAATATTAACTGTATAATTACAATTATGCTATGATCATTATCATCATCAGCCAACAATTTCCTAAGATTGGTTTGACGCAACTCTCCACTTCTCTCTCCTATCCGCTAACCTTTTTATAGCGACTTATTTCATCTCTTTTACAACCTTCATTACCTGTCCCATATAACTTATATTCGGGGCCGTCCCTTGCCTGTCTTCCCTTCCACCTGCCCTTCTACAATTGTTTTCATCATGCCTCAGAACGTGGCCAACTAAGTTGTCCAGTCTCCTGCTTCAGGTTTTTTTAAAGACTTCTCTTTTCTCCCACTCTTCTTAGCACTATGACTACTATTGCAACTTACTACAACTTTTCCTACCCTCCCTATGTCATTTGCCAAGATTCGGAAGTGTTCAGCAGACTATAGACTTTAAGTGCTGCTCTTTTCTCATAGCCCTTCTCGATGGTTTGATGATTAAATGTTTAATCTGTTTTTTAAAATCCTCCCCCTGGTTTGCCCCCCCCTCCCCCCCGAACGGAATTCCTGGCTACGCCCCTGACTTGGGGTCACACCTGTCCACCAATCATAGGAAGCATTAAATATAAGGAAGGGAGAATTCGAGATGTGTTATCTCTGATACTACTCGAATAAATTCCTAATCACCAATTAAATGATTGTCCATGCCAATATTTTAACCATCTTGCTTTTAATTGTTGTGAATTATTATATAAATACGTACAAAATAATGCATTGCATCAAAATTCCTTATTAATTTATTTTTCATTATATATTTTTTTAAGATTTTTCCCATGGTATCTCTAAGGTGTGCACAACTTGAACTTTTGGTGATAAATGGGCGAGTTTTTTCGTAAATTTTACCCTTACAATAAATGTTGAGTGAGTTTATATTACCATATGCATATTTATGATTACGATCGTACCCTTGGTCCTTCACCTTTCAAATACGGCGCTATGTTGGAAAAGTTTTTGTGTCAAATGTGTTATATTTATCCGTCTCAGATATTTGAGTAATTTCAATACTAATTTTTTAAATCCTATTTTTAGTTTTGAATAAATATCAGATCATATTGTGATCGTTACCTCGTAGACAACGGAATACCCTTTGACCTTGGCGGGCGCGCTGACTAAAGTTGGCGGGAGTTTGAAAAAAATCAGCGCATTTACATCTGTTCCGGCTGATGATTTTGTGCAATTTAAACGGAATATCGTTTTCAATTTATATTTATTGACTTATGACTGTGAATATGTTTTAAGTCAGGATTACATCATAATGTTGACTGCCGAATGTCATTTGCGAACTTGCCAATCGTGTGGCGTATGGAATGGCGCCGTATTCGGTCGTCATGAGTTGTGCGAGTTATCACTGCTTCAGGGGGGAAGGAATCACTTGTTAATAATTACATCTCGATTATTAGTACAGTTAATATCCTTTGTTGCACATATTTCCGTGGCATAGTTGTTTCAGCTTTATTTTTTACAGCTTACGTATCCAACTTCAACCGCTTGAGCTGTCCCAAATGGTCCCAACTTGACTGCCCCTCGTGGAATGAAGCGTCCGTAACTCGGCCCTTACGATGCAACCAAGGTCTAAGATTCAAGGTGTTTTGCTCTTTTTATGCCAGTTTCATCGCCAGCAAATGTTTTATTAGCTATGCAAGCAAAGTTGAGGTGCCCTATTCACGCCTCATTGCAACCATTCGATGTTTACCGACAGACAACATTTGGAGTAGAGGCTTCCATTTCCTTGTGCAGCTATTCCAATGCGCATTTAACTCTGTATTGGCATAAACACTATGCATTAAGGTCAGTGCTCTAAATGCATCATTCTCATTTGTGTTCATTTGACCTTTGTATGCTATGATCGCTGAGGAGAGTTAAAGAAAGTGATCTTGCGACCGTGTTTTCGTTGCATTGGTCTTCTTTCAGCGCTTTTCTATTTTTCAAGGTTCATTATTAATGTCATAGTGAACGTAATGTGAGTTGACGCTTTGCTTGAGATAAGAGCATCGCATCATATGACGATAACAGTTTCATATATAGTTTTTGTGGGTACCACTCGTCTTCTATTCTTGTCAATCTGAAATAGAGGATGTGTTACGATGGGCATTTGCATTGTGATTCTTGCCATCCAACTCGAAGGAAGCATCTTTGATTTTCAGAAGATTAGAGCAGTGATTTTCTGTTTTTAGACATGCCCGATCATCATATTTATATGTGAGAGCAGGGATAAAGTGGTTTACATCCATTAGTTAGTGAAATGGTTGATATTCCATTAAATGACAGTTATCTACATTTGCATCTGTGATGTTCTTCAACTGTCCAATCAGTCGTATCAATAGTAATTTGTGGTGACAACTGGGGGATTTCGTCTCAAATTGTTCTATCTCGTACTGAAATATCAACAGGAATTTCAAGGGAAAGTAGTGGTAGGTATGGAGTTTTTGAATATTGGAGGATGCCTCACTATTGTGCGTTCCTACCGCAATTGTGTTTGAAGTGCTATGTGATTAGTCCGTCTGATTGGGATATTACTTTTTTGTGGGTAAATATGGTACTTTTTAATAATGAAAGACACTTTGTTTCTTCCACAAGTTTATAAAAAATTATATTGACTGGTTTCGGCTATTACACCATTATCAAATACATTCAATGTGCTAAAGTGTCTTTCATTATTAATACCTACCCTTCCACCACGTACGTGCTTAAAGTTTCGATTTAATGGTTATTTTTCACAATTTTTTCGGGTGTTGCCCTGTTTCAACTTTAATTACATTATGTGATGTAGGTATCTACTGGCAAACATTCAAATATTCTCAGATATACTATTTGCAACATTTTCTGGTGTGTTAATATTTCCAGACTGATTTAGGCGACTCATTAATTGTGAATTTCACCATAATTCTTTTCAATAATTTACGGAAAGCCAAAAGTAAGAAGAAGGATGGTAACATTCGAGCACCACTGTACCCTCTTCATCTCCTGAGTATCCATGACTGCTCATTCCACTTGAGAGATAGATGTGAAACGATTTGAATTGGGTCAGTCAGTTTTATGCTTTTTGAATATCAAGTTTTATCAGTGATCATTGTGGATGTTTAACATTTCTTAATATCTTAACTCAGGCACTCCGGTGTTGATGTCAGAATAAATTTAAGATAACAATCATAGCAATGCCTGCTATCTTGTTCTCTTCATCCTCACATTTACAAGTGAACCTAAATTGTTACGAGTTAGTGCAAGCATGTTTGATTTCTTGTAAATGGGAGCTTTTGGATATCTTATGTTTAATTTGCCTTGAATAATTTCTTGGTATCTTAACACATTCAGCAGTCCAAGCCGAGATATGGAGCTCGTCAATTGATGTGCTCTGCCTCTGTACGTGATTATAATATCCACTTCTGAGTCTTAAGATCGTGTGTATGGCCTTCAGCAAGCTTTCCTCTTTCGACCCGTGTGCGCCTTTTGTAAATAGCAGTATTTGAACGGAAGTTATGGTGCGCTTCTCTATTTTTCTTTCTCATTTTATCGGCCAATTCTGACGATGTTCATGAAAATTGGGCCTGCATTGAAAGTGTTAAAGATCACGATGCTGTGAGTGAAAAGCTCAAAAGAGATTGGTTATAATTACCTGTCGTATAACTTGTTTGTAAGTACATGACTGGAGATGACCTTCTTCTTGTAAGAGGGTGGAATGCTTCTGGAGTTTTCACCAGTGATCCTGGTGCAATTTGAACCACCTTAAAAAGTAGAAAGCACATTATTCCGTGTGAATGCATCTATACGTACCAGAAAAAGATAGAACCAAGTCATTAACACCTACCCATTATTTCAACTTGAGATTAAAGTATAATTATTAGAAATTGATGTTTTCTTTTTATTATAAAAGCATGATCTTAATCTTGAGAAATAAATATATTTGTTCATTAATGAGATAAAGTCTGAAAAGATAAAGAAAAAATATGTTCTTTACTTTGGCTCAGAATAGGCTCACCTTTTGTCTCTGTGCTCCCAATGCTATGCGAAGTGGCACTTCATGGCGTCTTGTGATCCCTCGAAGCATTTGGAAAGCATCTGCGAGACTCAGCTGTGGGCGTGGCTGCTCGACTGGGCCTGTCACTCCTGGAGCCTCCAGGAGGACGAACCAAACGTGGGTCACTGGCCCCACTGCACCATCTTCGTCTCCTGTGTTTCCATGACTGCCCATTCCACTTGAGAGCTAGGAGTGAAACGATTTGTTGGGTAGGTCAGTTGTACGCTTTTTGAATCGTATCAGAGATCATGGTGGGTTTTTAACATTTACAAATATCTTATCCCTATTATTTTCTGTGCCTCTATCGACAGGGAATCCCTTGAAACTAAGCAAGATATTTGGTGATTCATTGGATTGGGAAAAATCTGGAATGTGACTTAAAATTCATGATTAGGCTTGTTGACCATTTTTTTATTACTGTCGATTATGATAGACTTGAAAAATGAAAGAGACCTTTATGTTTCTTTTATGATCGAAAGCCTACTTCTCAAGTTTATATTCTTGTGATGGATAGCTGGTAGGGAAGCTGATTTTGAATGCATTTTATCCCTTAATGGTGAGATTCAAATGCCCTGTCTGCTATGGCAATACAAATATCTTCTGAGATGGGTTTGCAATAGCCATGAAAATGAGATTTAGTAGTGTCATTTTGTGGCAACTATTAATTCGTGGTTTTTCTCTTGAGTTGAAATAATTTATTTTTTCTTGGACTGAATTTTTGTGAATAGATAACTAGTTTCAAGGTTTTAGAACTGTACAACTTAGGTTTCTGGTAATTATGTAATCTTCATTGTGTGTGCTGTTTACCTAAATCATCAACCATAGCTTATAATCATTTTTCAGACTTGCTGGACAAGGATAGATATCTGTCAAATGTAAATGGATCAAATATAAATACATATCCCCTCTTTTACTGCAATATGAAACTTAAGCCACTCTTCCCTTACCATCTTCTCTGCAGGAACAATACTTATACATAGTGAATACCCTCATCATGATCAGTCGGCTAGGCAAAGATTGGTCCACCAGGAACTTAGTCGATAAAACCATTCAAAGCTCCTGAAATAATAAGATTTACTTCCCCTATTACCTGTTTCTTTACTTCATCGATATTTTCTTGGACATCTCTCACCTCATCTTTATAGTTACAGAGCGTATGTTGGCATACAAAACCTGCTCCAATACTCTGAGCATAGCTTTGGTCTCGATTTTATTCTTTATGCATTATCCTTTAATATATGTATTTTGGAAGAAACTTTTTATATGCTTTCCAGTGCTCTTTTAGAGCATTATCCCAAGTGTGGCATTACTCTTTACAGTTCTCGAGTGTATTATCCTGTAGCTTTCTCTCTTTAATTCCCCTTCTTTGGACTATTTCATTTTATGGATTTCCAGTACGTATAGATCCATTCTTGACATTTCCCCCTTAACCCTTACGCTACTAATGATAATAAATATGCGGCAGGACGTTTCTTGACCCAGGAGACAAAAGCCGAAAATTTTTGTTGGAGATTTTACAACATAGGCAAACGAATGCTGAAAATATACGTTTCCTTACTTCTCCCCCTTTAATGATGGTCACGGGTTCGCGAAGTCTTAGTTTCGGGACCAAACAAAGGGTGGCTTAGGCCGTACCCTCGAAATCTGGGAGCAGTTACCCCATGTCTTATATCAGCCCTCTTTGTGGTAATAAGGGACCGCAGTCATACAATTGTTCATTCAGTTTTCAGTTTTTGTTGAAGTAATTATTTGTTCCTTTCTCAAAAAATATAAACTAAAAATTCTTTGTCTTTTGAGCAGCATTTACAATTTTTGAACGAAATTCTACGATAAATATTAACTTATATGTATCTCGATTTCAGTATAAAAATCAACATGGAAATTGTTGATTCAATAGATCCATTAATATAGACAGTAGAGCTTCATTCAAAATTTGACAGATCTCAGAATAAAACGAGGAATTCTATTCAAAGTCTCCAATTTACGTGCAAGCAACAATTATCCTCACAGCTAATTCATATAAGCAAAGCATGATTGACCGCTGCTGCTGGTAGGGTTGTGAACCGCAAAAGGAGGGAGACCAACTACCCTCGGAGTCGAAGATAATACTGAGTCCCCGTTGGGAGGGGTCGAAAAAGGTTGGAGCTAAGAGTGTGTGATTATCTGCGAGACCCTTCTTCACGAAAGTCCTGCAAAAATGCTCCATACAGAGGGGACGGAAGAGTCTCTTGGAGCTCAGTACAGCAGTCATGCTAAGGAGAGAACTCCACCATCTCTAAAAGGTTAAAGTTCTCTGGTCAAACATAGGTTTGAAGCAGTCACACATTCGGTGTTCGCATCTTCAAAAGTTTATTACATTTGCATGATGTACTCTCTCTTTTAGTACCTGCCCTGAGATATAAATGGAGCCTGGTTTACCACTGAAATATTTTGCTCAAGAGAATTCCATTATGTCTGATAGTAAATAGTTGAGTAGAGTAACTGTGATACCTCAGGATAATAATGCTGTGCTTCCCCTTGACTTCCACATCTTGATTCTACTGCCATTGAAGTACCTAAATGTTACCTCGCCTGTACTGATATGATTGTCACTATTAAGACTATAGGGTAGTTTCTTTCATCAAAGAAAACGAAAGGCATTGATTGCGATTCGTTACCCACCATTAGCGTATTCATAATACTAAACTAAATTATTTGGTTTTAGAAATCCCAGTTTAGACAAATGGCAATGGTCAATTTTAACTGCATTTGAAAAAGGCCAGATTGGTGCCCATGCGATGACACTCCACGTGACGTCACAGGGACCTAGTTTCTATACGAGTAGATAGGAGCTTTACATTGTCTGAGATTACCAATGAGGCATATGACTTCAAGGAGAGGCACAGGCTTCAAGGAAACATCTCTTAATAATCACCTATTAAAACTGCCTATTGTCGGAAAGTTTCCTTCGTTTGATAAGGCATTAATAATCCTTAAACAATAAAAAGTTATGGTACTTTTTCACACCATTTATTCAAGACAATCGTCCCGGAGGCGACATCATCAGGTACAGAAATCGTTAGTTTGTTGTTGTTTATCTGGTTGCTATTACGCGTTGGTAGGGGAGGGTTGCGACGAAACCAGCCGTCTTGAATATATCGTGTGAAAAAGTACCAAAACTTTTTATTGTTAACAATGGATTTTCACAAAGTTAAGCCTGAAAAAATCGAGTTTATTAATAATCTTTATTTAAGCCAAGCGCTACCAGCTAGCAGGGTGCTCTGCTACCTGCTAGCAGTCTGCGCCTCCCCCCAAGGTAACCTCACACGCCGACAGCTGGAACCAGGAATACGTCGCACGGGCTTTTCCCATCATTCCTACTTAGCCATCGCGTTTTCGCGCGCTTGAAAATTTTCACTTTTCATTTAATCGCGAAAAATAGATATCGTCATTAAAAAAGCTAAAAGCGTGAAATTCGTACTCCATAAGTAATAATCTTTTGATTTAGGCAATAAAAAAATAATAGGGAACCACCCTATTGTGGTCTCCACGTACACTGATATGAAGAAATTCAGGCGCTCTCTCTCTTCTGGGTAAAGGGAAGCATATTTGTTGGTGGCCCGCCTTACCTAGGGGTTGACCAAATCCACTTCATTATATCATTCCTTTTTCTCGATAGTCTCTTTTTTGATAAGTACGCTTGCTTATTTTTTGGCTAACAGCTTTAAGCTTAACCATTAGCCCTGTCTTGCACCTTGGGTGACTCCCCAATCCTCTTTATATCTATTGGCTACCTTAATTTGTGCTTTTGAAGATGAACATATTAAAAATGAGTTGGTTGTCCCACCAACTGAAGCCTCAAAGTTGTAAACCTTGAGGTTAATATTTTAGAAAGTTTCAGGAATTATCATTGTAATGCTTGCATTATAATTTTCATGCATCATAATATGGCAAGACATGTGGTGATGGTGACACTGATACTTAAAATCCATTGTCAATGACTCCTACCAATGCTTGGAACTGGCATTCATTTTAGAAGAATTGCATAATTATCCTTTTACATTTCTTACGGCATAACTACGATACCTTTCTGATGTATGTCTGGAAATATTTTAATTGGTGTAGCTTGATAACTATGACATTCTGACTCAATGTTCTTTGGATAAAGAATTCTTAATCTTGCTTCATCGGCCACTTCCTGCACTAAAGTAATGAACTTAAGTTGTTAATCATGTTGTTTTCATCTATTTTGTGTGTGCTGAAAAATATCATATTACCGTTAATTGGCTGACACGCAGGGGAGTAACTCCAGCTATGCCTGCTATAGCTCTTCTCAAGGATTCTCTTGCAGATTCCATGCTGTATTGCACCAAATCTTCATATTTCACTGAAAAGAGGATTAAGTCATTCTTAATATCAGAGTCATTAGTGTGATATCAATAGCTGTTGCATTAAATTTTATCATTATACATTATTTAAGGATTCATGTTTGTTTTTTTTTTTGCAAAAATGTCAGTCATTACTTATATCAATGGTGACCAATGGTCTAGTATGCATTTAGTTGGTCTTAGAGAAATCTGTGTAATTTTGTTATGACTTTCCAGCATCATGGACAGTTGATATTGTTAAATCAAAGAATATGATTGGATTATTCATTTTTTCCAGTGAAATACAGGCGTCTGTGGATATGCCAATATTTCTGTTAAAATCTTACTCGTCTCATACTTGCTATTAGTGTGATTTGTGTTCTGTGGAGTACACAGAACACAAAAAGGTCACTCTCTCAGCAATACTACACTATACCTCTTGAGTGACTTACCTAATAGAGAAAGCCTCAGAAATAGGCGATTGATTCGATCCAGGCAGGGTGCTACATCAAAGTGGGACCATCCCGGACGTCCTGTTTTGTAGGCAACATAATGTGTTGTGGCAACTTCAGAGAACGTCCAAGAATTTTCCTGCAAATCGAGCAACAGCAAAATCAGCTAATTACCAAAAATTGCTAACTAGAGCTGTCTGCTTACTCATAGTGGGTAGATACGTGTTTGGTATTTTTTAGCATATGTATTTATGCATAATGTCCTTATCAAAATTAAGTAATGTGGTTGTCCGGAGTAAACTTTGGTAATTTTGTTGTTTGTTGTGAAACGGCATTGTAGCTCTCGTAAAGAAGATTAATCATAAGACAAGTCCCATGTAAATATATGTAATGTATAAATGTCATTTTGGCTCCCTGAAACATGAGCTTTAGAGTGAATCCCAGTGCTCAGACATTCATTTTTCTTTTGATAGAAAAGAGTGTATTTGCACGAATCACGATTAATGCAATTCTTAGATGACACCCTTTTTTTTGGAACTTCACTTGGGTAGAAGTTTAATTTTGAAATATATTTACCTTATATCTCCGAACATAGTCCTCTTATGTTTTTCCCAAAATTTGTGGAAGAGAAGTGTTATGTTGGGCCATATCATGGCCTCATTTAATAATGTAGTTTTAGAGGAAGCAATGCCTACATTGGAGTGCAAGTACTTGAGTAAATAATAAGCATCACTATCAAGGTGTAAATTATGGCCTAGTGGACGTAATGTGAAGGGAGAAGGGTGAAATTTTAAAGTCTTGCATTGCCTTGCAAAACTTAAAATTTTGAAACCTTTTCTGGTGTGGATATTGCATTACTTACTATTCACGATTTGTATGGATTTGCACGTTTTCTCTTTAATATCCATGTTACATTGACAAGTACAAGTCTTTGATGGCTGCTAAACAAATCGCAAACTACAATCACACTAAACAAATGCTATCGCTGTGTAATGTAGGTCATAAGAAACGTTATTTTAAAGTAATTTCTCTATCCAATCAACTTAATTTCAAGTAAGTCTTTCCAAATCTCCCCTAACAATTCCCTTTCTTTCTTTTGGCAACCCAACATGTACAGAATTTGCATTCAGACGTTACAGCTGCATTTATTTTTGCTTAATGCTCATCTATGTAGTTATCTGGACCCATTTTCTTTCTACTTCCTTGTTCTGTCCATTGCGATTCCGGACCTTGACGTCTTGTGCAAGCACTCCAAGGATGTTGTGTTTTCAAGCAGCAGATAAAGTCATTTTTAAAGACAGAGATCTGAAGGAGTGACTGACTATATGGGCCTACTCTCTCAGTTTTAAAACATAATTCATCTAAAAAGTTTTCGTCGAGTATATATTAGTTAGGGGCCTTTTCATTCTAGTAGTTTTAAATAATTATACTTGTTCTCCATTCTGAGGAGATTGACGAGTCCTTTTCAGCGATGCAATGAAACCATGATCCATGCAGTAATTTATGGATGTAATTTGAGTCTATGTACCTAAAAACTACTATTGTATGATGTCCTATGGTGGCATGGTTCCGCATTTTAGATTTGGGAATTCTTAAATGTAACTCTCAGGCATTGTAACTGACAATGTCATGAAAAAAATATTTTCATCTGTATTCGGTAGGAAAATCGGGAAAGCTTTGCTGTCCTTACTATGATTTTTCTTTGTAGTCAAGGGTTGCAGATTGGATTTAATATTAATTGTGATTTAGGTTCTCACGTGCATTATTTCCTATAGGGTATTTTATAATAATATTGCATCTTATAAAAAAAATTTCTTCCTGTAGTCTAGATCAATGTTACCATATCAAATAACTTTCATAACTTTTTTGTTTCTATGAAAGGATGGCAAGGAATAGACCAAAGCTCAGTCTTTCTTTTGTTTGTTTTGTTTAATGTACTGAAATGCTTTATGAATATTTTTGAGAGGTGGAGGTGTATGAAAAATAGGCATTTGATGGCACATGAGTTGGAAATGGGAATCATTTTCGTAGTTATACTTACTGAAGGGGCTGTGTACGTAGCAATTCCAATAGGAACTCGCTGGACTTGACCCAGGTCTTCCGTTTCCACTGTCCAGTCTTTATGCGAAAGAAATACTTCAACTGTTGAATATTCTCCAATTCCGTATTTTAATGATCTTCCTCCAGTGAACCCTTCTGCAATACTTTCATCTGATCGTCCCCTCTTATCATCAATAATATCTTGGGGATAATTAATGTTGTCTCTGTGTTGGTTGGCAGCCACCCAAACATCGCAGACAACACCTCGAACGTCTCTCTGTGAATAAAAATATCTTTAGCATTAGAACGAGTGCTGCAAAAAATTTGTATAATCTATAGCAACACCAAATCAATGCCGTGAATCTCCTACAGTTTCGATTTTCCAGAAGTATATGCCCATAAGTGAGATATGTTCTTAAGTGAACTGAAGAGCGCTTTCTCATTTTTCCATGCACTGCACCTTACACATTCATAATCGTGAGGTTATGCTCAATTCTTGAGAAAAGAGGAGAAATTTATCTTTGTGCATCATTCAATTCTAAGCTTTGTTAATGACTGTTTTGTTATTGTAAATACTCTCATGTAGCTCTATGAAATCACACCAACATTCAGAGAAATGTTGCCTCACCAGTCCCCAGTATACAAAGTCTTCTCGGGCTGCGTGCTGTAGAAACTCCTGTGCATGACGAAGCCGTATCCTGGTGGTAGTGTCGATTTCTGATGATGATCCAGTGGAGAAGGTTGATGTCGACGCAGGTGCTGGCGCTGCATCTGGGGAATCTGTGGGAATGGGTCCAATGGAGCAGTTGCCAGTACGCTCGTTGATTCGGTATTGCACTCCAGTCTTGAAGTCATGTACGATTCTATAGCTGTCTCCAGGTGGTGGGAGATTAGTCTGAGGGAGAAATTTAGTGAATTAGTTTAACCAGCCATGCATTAACTACAACTTTTGTTGATTAGACTGTTATTTCCCAAATAATCAATGTGTTCCATGAGTTGCTGAAAATTTGCTGAGAAGTTGAATTGAATATACTTATGTATCTTGGTTCATGACGAATTGCTAATCTAGAGAAACCTGTGTCACTGTATTTGTACAAATCTTAGACAAACTTAAATCTATGACAATACCATTACTTAAGGGAACCAATAATGAATAATTATATTTAGACCTGTAATAAA
Organism: Ischnura elegans; assembly: GCF_921293095.1. Taxonomy (NCBI): domain Eukaryota; kingdom Metazoa; phylum Arthropoda; class Insecta; order Odonata; family Coenagrionidae; genus Ischnura; species Ischnura elegans. Next base: position 109,433,572 of record NC_060254.1, on the reverse strand, counting down.
TTATTTTAACTAATACAAAAATATGGTACAGTTCAGTGTACCACTGTCTGTAAATTTGTGTAAAGAATCAGCTAAAAAATGAATCTTTGAATATCAAATGCTTTTCAACATTTATTGCTCAGCATAGGTTTCTCTGCTATGTATTTCAATTTTTATCGCACTCTTTCCAACTTTAAAATTGGCTTTCACTGCACTAGAGTCATCAAAAGAGACTATAGCCTCAAATCTGAGAAAATGCAGCACGAAATTTGTTTAGTTTTCTTTGGGTATTGACTTACTATGTATAAAAATCTTTCCTTCACGATGACATAGTAAGAGATACGTACATATTTCAATCAAATGCTTTTTGATTTTACCAATTCAAATTTCTCACTAATTCCAATTTCACTGAAAAATATCTAAGAAATCGAATTATTATAGTAAAACTCATTCAAATCACTCTGTTTTAAGACCTGGAATTGAGGTTTTGCTAAATATCGTATCAAGGGATACCAACGTAGATACATATTTTACAGTTTTTCATACAGTATTCTACAATAATAATGTAACTGATTCCATAGTAATACATAGTCAAATCCTAGCATTTGTAAATGAATTGACTCATTAAAAGTCTCAAGAGAAACTGCTTAAATTAATTGAAACATCACTTCTTGGATTAGTCTATGGTGGTTACAGCAATATGCGATGGAATCATCTTCCAACTCCAAGCACTATTAACCTTGGTGAAATTTCTTTGGGAATAAAGAAACTTGGAAAGTGTTACAATCTTAGAAGTTTCGCAGGATACTTGAATTTTGTGAATTATTTTAGGTGTTCGCATCATTTAGTGATGGAATATTTCTCGAGTTTTCCCCAGCTGCTATTGTAACAGTGCCTCATGGCTGGGCAGGCTACGCATTGGGAAACTCTGAGAAATTTTGCTACCAAGCTCTGTTTGTATTCCCAGTTTGGGGGAATTTTCTCATTGCAATGAATTTTTTTATAACTTATTTCCATTTTAATATCCCCTGCGGCCCTGGTAAAGGGTAAGTCAAATATAAATATGTATTTTTAAAAAGGTGGTTTCCATTTGAATTTTTTGACCTAAGCTCAACAAATCAATATTCAGTTCTCATCATCATTTGAATTAAGAAGTTACTATTAGCTGTTTTATAAATATTTTCGGTGACCGTATGCGGCGGCCCGTGTTCAGTGGATCCCTGTTTTTTTGTTGACTGGGAATGGAGAATCGAGGAAATCGCCTGTGAGCTTATGCTGCGTGCAGCAAGATTATGTATGTAAAGGTTGCATACCACTACAGGATATATGCTGATTTCAGCCATTTCTGCGGTCTCCAATGAATGCATGCTTAGCATAGCAATGCTGAAATCTGGGAAAACATTAGCTTTTCTAGGTGCTTTATTACATATAATTTCAACTGTCCGTGATGATATTGTTATTATATTGTAAAGGAAAATTCATCATCAGTCCGTTTTATGATGATCAATTTTATGAGCATTATCAAATTTTTTGGGGAATGAATTATGTAAACCACAATAATTGATTTTATGGATCAGTTTTTATTAATTTTATTTAGCTTTTTCCATGATGATGGCTTCGCTCGTCGGTAATAATTTTTAATTGCAGGATTTAATTCTGAGATGATCACATTATTTAATTTCATATTAATTAAAATGGTACACATTCAGCAAGATTGCCATTTTGAAGAGAACTTAACAGCAATAAAAATGGAGGAAATGGGATTGTAAAATGACAAATCAATCGGTGACAAATCATAACAACAAACCGATTCGGTGGCCACATCCTCTGTATTTTGCTAGTTTTTTTGGCCATTTTGCATTTAATGAGATGATGATTTATATTTAAGTTTTAAGTGCGCTCTACTGTAGTTTTGAGTCAGCATCTTGAGCTGTTGATTACATTTAAAGGTTGTTGCAGTCGAGCTACAGGGAAGGTCGAAACTTGGCCACTCTCGATTTTCGTGCGGGAAGGTCGTTGTGGTTGAGCCCTTGCTTCAGAATTAGGACTTGGGAGGGGGGGTGTGCGGAACTATAAAAGGCTAAAATATTCAGAAAACGTGGAAAGCTCTCTTGGAGGGCGGCCGCCGACGAAAATTTGCGTAGCATGTGCAAGGAACTTACGGTGGACCGTGGAAAGTTTTCGGGGCTGCTTTGGCGGCGGTGGGCTGACTTATTTATCGTGATCCTGCAGTCGTGGAGAGGATTTTCTTGATGAGTCAGACACCCTCTCGACCGGTGTCTCATTTTGTCGTCTTCGCCACGAATTACTCTTTAAAAAACTTTGTTTATCATGTTTGAAATATTTACTAGTAGACACTTTTTTGCGATAAGCTATATCTTCAGCATGAAAATTTAACCTCGACTCTTGTACCACTGCCTAAGCTAAAACTTCCAAATGCTAGCGTGCTCTTCAGGCAACTGATGCGCCATGAAATCAAGACAAAATGCGACGGGTCGTGCTGTAGTCCTAGTGCGGCCATTTGCAAGCTTTACTCTCTTGATACCGTCCACAAGTGGCTGAGACTGCAGGTTAATTAAAAATATAAAACTTTAAGGTCAAATACTTTAAATTTAAATATTAGAAATACTTGAGGAAATCAGACCAGTCGAGAGGGAGTAAATATCTTCTTAAGAGGACGCCTCAATGCGGTCGCATTTTGGATTTTTTCGTGACGTGTTGGGCGTTTAAAACATATTAGTTAGAAATGAGCTATCGTCTAGAAATTTTCTAGGGATATAGAGAAGAATTTTGTCAACATTTTCCAGTATCTCAGATTAGTAGTTTCGCACCTGGTAAAAGAACTAAAAAAATGAAACTGAATTGGGTGAAATGCTTTGATTTCAGGCAATTGCGGACAAGGTTCCACACTAAATATGCTGAAAAATTTTCAGGTGATAGCGTAAGTTAAAAATGAGTAGTTACTATAATTAGTAATCGCGAATATAAGTGCCCGTCCATCGGAGCTTGGATTTATGTTACCGCCACTTTGGGTGCAATTAAATCGGTTTCCAAAAATGTCCGCAGTGCAATGCGATCCATTTATTCTCAATATTTTCCGCGTAACATTCTTCACTGTGAGGAATAGCATTTAAAAGTTAAGAATATGATTAATCTCATCACCACAGGTAAAGATTTCGGTAGACAGTCGTAATTATGTTTTATTTTTCGGTGAAATTGGATCGCTCTGCCCGTCAGCGACGCGTGTGGCGACTTTTGGAAACCCATTTCAACGCTCGGTGGGTAACAACAAATGCAGAGGAGGAGTGGGGAATGCCCGTTTTTTTTTTACTGTGTATTCGCTGTCAGGCAGTGGCAGATTCAGATGGGGGCGTAGTGGGCGCGCGCCCCCCCTTGCGGGCCCGCCCGTATTACCAAACATTGCAGAACCACTTTTATTTTAACTTTTTTACATCATAAGATAGTATTTTCTTGTATATAAGTGCAATAAATTTAATAAAAATTTTCTCAAACTGTGCATGTGACTTGATTATTTTTTATTAGGATAAAATTGAAGGTAGCTCATGATATCTTCTGCGCCCCCCTTCGAGTTTTTTCTGTATCCTTACTGCGGAAGAAGAAGAAACTAAGAAGAAACTAGAAAGATAGGAATGGCGAAAGAAGTTTTCAAGAAGAAGAAGAGAGCATTGTGTAACAAGGCACTGGAATTAAAATTGAAGGAAGAGATTGGTGAAATGCTATGTGTGGAGTGTGTTTATGTATGGATGTGAGACTTGGACGATGGGGAAGAGAGACAGGGACAGGATTGAGGCGTTTGAGATGTGGGTTTGGAGGAAGATGGAGGGAATACGGTGGACGGATCGAGTTAGGAATGAGCAAGTGTTAAATAGGATAGATGAGAAAAGAACATTGATAGAAAAAATAAATCAAAGGAAGGGTTAGTGGCTGGGACATTTGATGAGAGGGAATGGAATTTTGAAAGTAGATTTGGAGGGAACGGTGGAAGGGATCAGAAGAAGGGGAAGGAGAAGGTTGAAGTTTATCGACAACGTAAAAATTGGAAGAAATGGAGACTTCAAGGAGATGGCCGGAGAGAAGGGAGACAGCATTGGCGCGGGGGACCTGCAGAACACCACAAGATGATGAATGCGGTGAGCAGTGACTTACCTGCAGTGGCAGTGAGACCGGGGGCTGTTGCTGGTAGATGGATGCGGGAGGGGCTGGCGGGGGTCGGGCGAGGAGGGGGAAGAGCAGTCGGTGGAGCTGCTGTTGCAGTCTGGGTCTCCACTCGAAGCTCACGAGGCTCTCGCCCAGGTCGTAGTGCTGCTCCTGGTACGACAGCAGCCTCGCGTTCTGCTGAGCGGAGGAGGAATTGGAATTAATCCACGCTCAGCCAGTTCCTCAGCATAACCACTGCCCCATTGCTAATCTACTAGTGTCATAGCGGGTTTCTAATCTTAGTCTAACTACGTGCTCACCAAATTCACTACTACTTCCACTACCACCATTGAAACATGGTGTCGAACGAGTTAGTGCTTGACCACGTTCAGAAACGAAGACGAAGTCACCTGCTATATATCTGAATTTTTTAACTCTTCGAATGTGCTTGGCTTAACACCGTGTATTTTACATCTGAAGTTTGGCTCGGTGACCATGATACTTCGAAGCCTAATCCAACCAAAACTATGCTGTGAAACGCGTTTGGTGATTAAAAAACTGATAATCAATGTGATTCACGCGACTATTCTCAGAGGAAAATTCAAAGATTGGGAAGTTCTCATTCCGAGGATTCCCATGATTCCAACCAGTATGCTCTTTGAGTTAACACGAATTCAAATGCCAATTCGTGTTGCATTCGCGATGACGATTATCAAATCACAAGGTGAGTGTTTGTGCTCTGAATCTAGAGACGCCATGTTTTTCTCATGGTCATACGTTACATGTTCACGTGATGGTAAACCATCCGCTTTATTTGTTCTTCCGCCTGATAACGAAACCAAAACTGCTGTATATCAGAAGGTACTTGGCTCAAGGGAGTATAGACGAATGTGTGGGGTAGACCACATATACGCAAATGTGTCTGAATGAAATTATACATGAAGGATTGTGTAGGGCAGACGTTTACACAGCTGGCACTGGGGCAGGTTTACGCAGTGAACTTTTCCGAACCGAGTTATATCTAGCGCGCCACAAGTCCGGGCGTATTAACGCTGTTCTCTAGTGGCTATTTTTCACGAGATATCGAGCGTCAGTCAAGCATTGGTCCAGCGTTGCGTAAACTTGCCCCAAGAACGGGGCAAGACTTGGACCTAAAAAATTTTTTTACGAGATAATATGAAAATAGGCCAGCAACTGAATGTATAAAATTCGGACTTTATCAACTGCTTGACAAAAACCACAATGTCTAAAATTTCCTAAGTTGGGACATAAAAATTAGAGAATTCATTGAAACAAATCCGCGTTTGCGTGACCCGGCGCAATGTGTAGATTGAATGAAGAAAATATGTTTCTAACGAGCCATTTTAATGCTCATTGTTGTAGTTTCGTTGACTTTATTTCGTAATTTATTATAATAAGTCAAAAATTATTAAAATCGGCAGTGTATCTCTTTCTGATTTCTAAATGGTGTAACTATAATGATTCATTGATTGCTAGGCGGTACAGCGTAGGTCGGGTCAGCTAGCATGGCAGTAAAAAAATAATGAGTAGATAAATTCATTTTACGAATAAAATTTGGATGTTTGGGTTTATATCAGCACAATTCACGTGAGCTGCAGGCGAGTATCATCCTTCATTTTTTTCGTTGTATATTTTTTAAAGTCGCTAGATATTTCTCTCGGCAATGTTGCATATGGTAAGGATTAAGTTTCATAATTTATCTTCATTGCGTACGGAATTTTGGGGATCGATCTGTTCTGTGAGATTGGCTATTGAAGAGTCTTAATATAACTAAATATTTAATCTTATCACCTTTTCCTAACGTGAGGAATGGGAGTGCGAATAACGCCGTTAAGTGAGATGAGATATACTTATTAGTGATTATTAGAGATGCGTGAAAATCGCAAATGCCTTAAATAGATGCGACGTGCGCAAATAAATGCGACATAGATGCGATGACTGGACTTTTATGATATTTTTACGCAAATTTGCCTTTCGTACATTTTGTGACGAAATTATTTTAAATGCTCCGCCGACACTCACCGATTAAAGCATGTGAGCGACTGGCCAGCTGCTAGTTGGCTGGGACTATACGTGGCCAAACACTACTAGTGGGCGCGGGCAAGCTACACCTCCGCCTCTATATGTCTTATTCCTGGTATGGTATGGCATTTGGAGGAGGCGACCGACAGCTGAGGTCATTTGCGCCATGAGGAAAGGGGTAGGTAAGGAAGGGTGGAGAGAAACCCGGCGTCGGCATAAGCCTGCTCTTAACGAAGGGGACCACGGCTTAACGTCCCATCCGACGGACGGATTATTGTGCTTGAAATGTCCTCCACACTTCATTCAAGCAGGGAACGGGCAATCATCGAAAATTCTCTGCCACTGCCGGGATTTGAACCCGAGCCCGCCGGGTGGGAAGCCAACACTCTTATTCCATAATTTATTACTGTTCTACAACATAATTATTTAAAATATTCTGTATTTTGTCATATAACTGTGTTTCTCTACATTTCATCGTCATCTAATTCATTATGTAAATAAAAAATAGACGCTACAAAATGCGATAAACTTTTATTGAAAGTGCGACAAAATAAAAATGAAAGTGCGATTTTCATGTATCTCTGATGATTATATCTTAGAATTTTTGTGTCTTGATCTGGTCACACGAATATGCGAAAATTTTTAAGCACCTCTATATCTGGGGTCATTAGTGTCTCCTGCCAGCTTATCAGAGCCCTGCAGCTATTAATTATCAAATCTGTGATCACTACTCCAATTCAGTTGGAGCCATCTTAAACTTCAACTAATGTGCGCATGGAAATATTACTCAACTGTTTGAAATTAATCATGACTTCAATATATGTGCATGTTTTCATAATGTCGGTTATACTACGTTTTTATTCATGGCGGTATGAGTAATTAGTGTTGGGTCGATGATTCGATTTTTTAAAGAGTGGCGATGGAAGGCTTGAGTTCAACAGGTGGACTGTTCCATGTCTGTTTTACGCTCACACACAGTCATTTACGTTTTGTTTTGTGGCTTTTTTTCATATTCTAAGCTGTCGTCTGACGAACGAGCAGCTGCTTCGGAAAGGCGCAAAAAATGCGATGTCTCGCAAAAAATGTTTTCGTATCGAGTCAAAACATTAATGTAGATCTTAAATAATATATAAAATGACCAGAATGAATTGATGTCGACAGCGGCCCGTTGATTTTAATGCAGTCAGCTTTTATAATGGAAAACATACTTTAAGTAAATTTATTCCATTCGTAACAAAGGTAATGCTGTTGGAACTTTCATTATGGACGTTAGGATAGCCCTTATGTAGCCGTTGTGAATGCGGCTTTTTTTTACCAAATTGTGTAATTTTAACATTCGTCTGTGGTGTAAGCACACCGTTGCATTTTTTGATTCGTTAAAAAGATTATAATGTGAGCGTGGTAAGAAAGAAATCCCAGTGGTCTTCGTCTTTGCTGTTGACCGTGAACATGTGAGTTTTCATTCCAAATTCGAGGGCGTTATTCCCAAATGGTATCGGTTCAGCTATCTGAAACTAGGCTCAACATTGTTAAGTGTCAGTTTGACTTGTCTATTTGGGAATTCGTGTCTGCAACTCTTTCTTCTTCCCAGGTTGAGTGATGGTCACTGGCGCGAGTGAAAAACTTCACAAACGTGAGTGCATGCGTGCTCAAGGCCAACGTGAGTCTGCTAAGTGAGTGAGTAAACTAGTACGTGTGTGCGTGGTCTTCTGTTTCCTACTCTATTTTTGTAGCATTTACCACTTTGAATTCTTGGCCACTCTTCCAGACCTCAACTCACCCAGTTCATAGAAGGTACTTGGGTGGTAATTTAATTTCTTTCAGTTTTATAGTACTATTATTTACCCGTCGATCGATGGCCTTCCTCAAGTTATGGGTGTCGCTGTGTTTGTGTTTTTTACTTCTTTAATGCGATCTGTTGTTTTGTCTTAGATAGCGACTATTGCTGCGAAGCGGTTAGCGTTGCGAAGCAGATTACTGAAAACATTAAAATATTAAGTGGTGAAAGGCGCTGAAAGTAATTAATTCACAATCGTTGAAAGTCCATTACGCACCAGGAATCAAGAGTTATATAAAGCAGTATAGCATATGTATGCCAAGGGGAAGACAAGGGTGTTGGTGTACATCAACCACTTTTTAAGTTTTCTTCCAGGGTGTTTGTAATTTTGAATTATGAAACTATGTTAATAATTTTTCTACTGGTTAAACTAGCAATGCAATTTATTGTATAAACTGTTTTGTAATTTTATAATAATTGAGGAATTATTTCAGTTTTGTGCATGCATCTATGAGGGCTGTTCAAGAATTAAGACATGTTTATTAATTAAAATGATCGATATGTCGATCAATTCATAACATAAATCATACCGTCGAACCAACTTGATAACTTTGTGTTTACCAATTAATGGTAACTAGGAGCTACCTTTTCTATATTCAGGGCTGTTACTGGTCAGGGGACTAGAGGAAAAGCCAGAGAATCTCGTCCATGGCGTTTTAGAATGTCATGATACGCGAATATAAAGACCCGCCGCGCTGTTGGCTGGCTGATCGCTTGTGCCTTTGACACGAAAAGATGAGGTAAATTTGCCTATGAAAATAAGTTAATGTGAGGTAGAACCATTTTACTCGTTGCTTTGCGAAAATAACTATTTTAATGATATTATAAACGCATTATAAAGCAGAGTTCCCTCTAAACCGTGAATAAGCCACGAATTTCGTGTACCGTGAAAAAACCTGGAAATAGCCGTGAAATTCGTCGTAAAACCTTGAAAACATCTCAAACTTGATTGCAGATCTACGATTGACGGATAAAAAGGAAAATCGTTTCGTCGATCATATTTCAAAGTCAATCAATTTCAGACACTCTCCACGAATTTATCTGCACACGTAATATTCGAAGCGCAAATATTGGTCCGTGTGCCATGACGAGGCACAGACCTTAAGGCTGTGATTGGAAGACCGTTAACCAAAGTGATCAATTAGCCCTGGCGAGAAATCAGACACCTCTTCACTTCCCTGTCACCCTCCACTTTCCCACTCACAATCTTTAGCCGGCCCTAAATTTTGCTAACGATAGGCGACGTCACGAGATAATAGAACTTTCGTTGCTGCGTTTTGCATTCCTGGCGTTTATCGCGTTTGCTATATTTTTAGTTAGCGTGCGGCCAGTGATTTTTATGTGATCAATATTTCTTCCTAAAATTTACTATCAAAAGACCGTGAATTTTATAATTTGGTTCGAGTGGGAGCTGTGTAAAGCATTAATTATACTTACTAGAAACGCATTCATTATGTTTCCAAATAAAAATGAATCAAAACAGAATTTTTTAAAATTATCCGTCCACTTAAGTGGCGGTTGGTCTTGTCAGGATAGGCGTCGATTTACTCTGTGAATACTATCAGTCCGTGTGCATCAAATTAATTACCTTTTCCGCGCATGAAAAGATCTTCCCAGGCCACCCCTTTGCCCGCAGACCGTATTTTAGAGACCAGTGGTGCACAATATGGTAGGTCATGTCGTTCTCTGGTGTCGGTGTTAAATTTTGACTTATTAGCTTGTTCCCAAGTGCCTATGTGGCAATAGCGTGGAAAAATAGTATGAAGTGACATATGAGATAATCACAGGAAGAAGTTAGTCAATGCATCGCGGTCTTCAAATTCATTTAAGAACTTGCTCTCCGAACAGCCATCATAGATAGAGCTGATACCGATTATCTTGAAATTTGGCATTTTTGTTTCTTAAGGAACAGTTTCTGTCTCTCTACTTTTGATCTATGTTATTTGATATGATATTTGTTTTTGAGCGCTCAAACCGTTCACCGAGTGAGTGTTCAATTACTTTGTTTTTCAGTGCTTTCCCCATCTTCAGGTGGTGGGCAGTGCTTACGTGCACAATGGTTTCCATGGTGAGGGAGAATTGGTCCGAGAGCTGTGGCATCCGACGTCGCGAGGAGGCTTCGATCGGGGGGCAGAAGACCCCTGGGGGCGGAACGAAGGGGGAGCCCACCCTGTACAGGCTCCCTCCGCCTCCACCGCCTCCACCCCCGCCTCCTCCGCCCCCCACCTTGAAGTTCACCACGTTGTACACCAGGTGGATGTAAGTGTTGGGGAACCCGAACCTCTTCCCTAAACGAGAAAAGAAGAAGAGATGATGAGACGACATCGCTCATTGGTGAGGTCCACTGTTTTGTATTAGTACATGCGATTTGGTTCTCTTGAGTCTTTTGTTCAGATTGATGTCCATCGTTTATTTAAAACAAATATTGCCTAGTTGCTGAAGAAAATAATTATGAATAGAGATGATAATGATGTACGATGCCTAAATCGCAATTAAATTTCACTAAGACGGAATGCTTAACTGCCCGCGAATATTATCTTCTGTTGAGCTTGATTTTTATAAAATTTTCCTGATTATCAACAAAGTGACATTATCGTGTGGTTAGTGCTCTTTTTCCGAGTTATTTTTAGAATCAAACGCTATTCGTTCATATCTGGGTCATGGTTAAGTCTGTGACAGTTTCATTAGCCTTCTGCTAGTTGAGCCATCCCCTACTATTGGTGTCTAAAATTTTATGTCTGACTGTTGAAAGTTACTTCTCTCATGGTGGTCTATCGAAATTCATCATATCCGAGTTGAAAATTATAATTAAAAAGGTATATCATGTCAACTCTGTAAATTTGAATTTGACCCTCTGTAGCAGAAGGAAATCGACCAATGTTTTGTTTTTTCTTTTTTTTTGTGATTTGTTAGCGGAACCTTTGTGGCTTCTCATTTCACGTTGTGTCTGGGAAATATTTATTCGTATTTTTTTTTAAATGGCCGTCCAAGCTGTGCGTCATATCGGTTCAAACCATGACATTTCCTGAGCTGCGAAAGCGGAAATTGGGGTGCCGTGTGTGAAGTGCGCCACAATGCCACGGGACGCTGGGATTTTCTGCATTTTGCGAGGGAGAGATGGAATTTCGTGGCAATCCGGAGGAAACTGCGGTGGTGAAGGATGATTTCGCTGGACATTTATTTCAAAAAATACCTGCTGGCCGCCTGGCGACCGATCGTGGGCTTGACACGAAATTCATTCGGCTGCAAGCTGACAGGCAGATTTCCCCTTCAGAAAATAACAGATGAGCAAATGACAGTATTTTGAGTGCAGAAAATGGTTGCGTGTTTCATGTTGAGATGGAGCGGGGTAACAAAGTGTCAACGTAGTGCATACACACTCAAAGTTCTGCTGTAAAATTTTATTCTTACCTTTGGTAATTCATTAATTATATTCAACTTCGTTTGCAATGGTCTCGGATCTTTTCATAGGACCTTCGATTGTAGCATTTAGAGTTAACATTAATTTATTCTCACTGCTATGGTTTTTCGACATCCTGGCCCTTGATATGCCGATCTAGCATTTATAGGTTGTCTCTTAATCCATGGTGCTCCTGAAGGTGAGTTAGCCCCCAGCCCTCTTAACGTTACGATTAAGAATTCTCTATCATACGAATACTAATGGTTTCGCATACAGAAAAAATATTGAAAATAATTCAAGTTTATCTTCAGAAATCGCGCTTCATGTGTGTGTCCCCAGTACGTAGTACCCAGTAGTATTGGTAGTAGGAGTAGTAGTAGTAATAGTAGGTGATTTACCTCCAAAAGCGGCCGTAACTACACTGGCGCGCGACTGCATGACGCTTGTTTACCGTTGCGATGCCCACATGTATTAATGTATCCATTGTTAATTTCTCCCACGCAAAGGCGTAAAGATGTATCATATTCGTATGTTTTCGCAGAGAATTATTCTAAGGAAGAAAACCATCGGAAAATTTAATCTTATAGATATTTCATTTGACGTTATTTGAATATAACGGTATATTTTACACCACTCGCCTGGCTTTGTGTATCATCTTAGGTTAGCTGTGTATTGTAAAAGGCGTCCGACAAGGTGTTTGGCCGGTGCTTATGGTTTTTGTTGGACAGGTAAATACTAATATATCAGTCTTAGGAAGTTATTTTTATCCGGCTACTTAATTTTTTAATGTCATTTTGTTTATCTTCAGACGTTACTTCTGTTTTAACATGTCGTGGTATCTTATTTCATACCTTTTTACATTTACCTTCTCATGCACCTAATAACACCCTGATCTAGTGACAATCAAGAAGATCAGATATCATATTTCTTCCTTAACGATTTGGGGCCTACAGGTGCCACCAAGTGCAACTCAGTAAAAACGCGCGTCCCTTTCTCCCCTGCCAACACGATGAATTTAATTTGTATCTGATGACGAGCAGAGGAGTGCTACACATTTTCGGTAATTTTCCGTGTTAGTAATCAAATCTCTTGGACCTAATTCATATTTAGTGATGAGTATCGTGTCCACTCGAAAATGCTCTCATTTTCTCCGCGTTCCTCTTGATTCCCTGCAAAGAGGAGAAATTCCCTCAAGCGGTGAGAATATTGGCTCCAAGAACCCTTGCCCCTCTTCCTTGCGATAGCTCGAAGGCTATTATGCTGGTGCTTGCTGTATGCTGCGTTATCCGCGTCCCGTTGTATTGAATAATATCGAATGGAATATGGGCTGTATTGCGTTACAGTATTCTCCTGGGAAAACATCCTTTATTTGTGCAGAGCGTAGCTGATTGTATAAGCTTAGGGGAGCATGTTTATGGATGGTAGACTGTGGCTCCAGGGATGGATCCCTTAAAAATAAGCTATTGCTCTGTCGAGGGAGGTATAGGTCGGAGTTGGATCGGCCTTTCTCTAGGGGATGCGTTTTCTATGGGTTCGGAGCCACTTTGTGCTGATTCGAGACATATCTATTATGTATGCATTAACTTTGCAGGTGACCAATGCTCTCAGGTTGATAGATGGTGCTGCTATATGTGTTGTATTCATCTTTTTCCTTTAGAGAAAAATTACCCCTCAGTAAGAGTAACTTTTAGCTCAAAGCGCGAAGTGTGTGGGAAATACAATATTTTTTCAATGTTTCGTATTTTTTTCATAGTGATACTTTCGAAGAGATCACAATGAGCTAGCTCTTTATGCATGATGTGTAAATAATTTTGGTAAATAATGCATGTGAAAATGGTTTTTTCTCAGTGCTGTATTTATTCATTTATTAAATAGAAAAACGTTGAATTACACAAATATATTTGATGCACTATAGGTTTCTGTCTCTTCAGCCCATTTTCAAGCTTAGAATATGGAAAAAATTTATTTCAGACATCCTTCTCTTGAAAATGACCTGAAGTGCCCAAAACCGAGTCTTTAATATATACGCGGAATGGAGCATTTTAATTGCCTAAATTTCATTACGATTTCGTCTAGTGAACTGGCCTACAGTTGACTTTTCTGTATTTTCATGTTGAGTCGTCACGAAGGCGTTATTGAACCAGCATATATCAGCAGATGGCGATTTCAGCGCAGAGATGTGCAAAGAGTTGGTAAAGAGACGAACGAGGCTTTGAGAACGGTCGAGAAGAGAGCATTTTCAGGAATATATGGAAGAAGAATCAAATGTAAAATGAAGTGAGGCATATTAAGCTGTGAACGATTTAGACTCTTTGCCTTCGGTAATAAGCTAATGCACCTGGGTAAATAGTGGCATAAAATGGTTTCCTTGTCGTCAGGATTGTGTCTTTTCTTCCTTCATTTTTTCGACGAAGAAACACAATTTCATTACCTTAAGGTTTCGTTTGTCTCGTTGGTAAATTTTTTCGGAAGGCTTCTTCACTCTCTATTCTCAGGTAATCCTATTATAATTTTAAAATTATAGGAAATTATTTTTCATTTGATTCTTAAGCAATCATTATATACTAAATACTTTGTAATACTTTAAACATTGCAGTAAGGGGAAAGTAACATAGTATGTGTATAACACCTCAAAATCTGGTCTTCGTTGTAAAAGGTAATGGGAAGGCCTTCCTAAATATAACCAGTTTTTTTTTGCAGGCTTGGCGAGATAGTCTTATTGTTAGTGATTATCGTTAGGAGGCAGGCGAGTCATAAGGCCTGATTGCACTGCACGTTGGCATGCACACATTAATGCTTAAACGCATGGTCGCCAGAATTCATCGGCAAATTTTTTAGAATCAAGAAACGCAAACTAGATTTTTTAGGTTCATGCATTCGTACAATCTCCAGTCCGTGAGAAGCATTGACGTAAATGTATATTCATGAACTCATTCCAGCTAATGAATCGTGTCGTGTTTCTACTTTTTCGTAGAGATGGGTAAGGGACGAAGTATTTATTTCTTGCGCTTTTCATCGATAGCACCATTAAAATTGTCTACTTTCTTAGAAGTTATGTCCTTGAAGCCTTCCAAAAGTTTTTATTTTTAATCCGTGGTTCTCATTTGAAAGTGGCTCTTACTCCCTCGTTTTCTTTGTCTTGTTTTTTTCCGTATCCTTTTTGATGGGAGGTTGATGGCGTTCCTTTGCCCATAAGAACCATCTGTTAAGGAGACCTATTTTATGTTCCATAACATGCTTTCCATATCCGGATATTAAAATCGCGTTCTATTTTATCTGTGGTCGGATAATTCACTTTTCATTTGCTTCTAGCCGATTTAGTGCCAAATTATGTTTTTCTCACTTATGATTAACTTTGGCTGATTAAATGAATAAAACTTTCGCGGTCCATATGTGAATAATTAAGAACTTTTGGGTTAGCCCGCGTTGTAAAGTTACGACGTTTTTTCTCCTTTTCCGAGAACCACTTCGGGGCTAATGTGACATTTGCGCATCAGCATTCGAAGTCTCACATCAGCCCTCAAGAGGTCTCCAACAGAGGAGAGGAAACGTTCGCCTTAGACCTCAAAGCGCTGGTCAACCTAAAATAGTTAATTATTGGGCTAACAATCTTTGAGATATGTATAAATATTTAGGTGCATAAAGTCGAGTCTTATTATACAGGAACATAATTATACCAGGTAGTTATTACCGTGGCAGATATAAAAAAACACGTCCTTTTAGAGAGATTAGAAATCTCTGAGCAGCTACAAAATAATTTGTACCTTCGTAGTATACAAGATATGGAAAAAAACACTTTCAAAGTGATAGTAGCTCAAGAATTTTATCAGATAGCGCGTAATTTAAGTAAAATTACGACAGGAAACGAAATTAAGGTAAAAATTAAAAGATGGTTGATTAAATAGTGATATTGTTCAAAATAAAGAAAATTGTAAGGAGTAGAAAAACGAATAAATTTACAAATATTGTCAACGAATGAGAAGTTTAACTTTATATTTTATGGTATATTGCTATCGTATATTTGATTGTATACTGAATATTGGAATGGAGCACCGTGTATAAAAATAATCATATATTTGAATGATGCCATGTACTGAATAGCCCTTAGAAGTGTAACTCAGATTCATTTTATTTCAAATGTATCAATATCTCGTATTTTATGTGTTAATAAAGACTTATTATATTTTGTCCTTATATCAGTAAGTATTAAATTAAAATATAATATCGATGGCTAAGTTTTAACAACACGTATCTCAAAAATAGCAGATTTTCAGGAGAGCAAAAAAAAAAACGATTAATATTTGTTACTTGCACACTGAAATTAAAAACCAAAAGTTCATAAAATTGAAAAAGATGCATTCATTTGCAAACAAAGAGTTGTTTTTTGCTTGTATTTTATTAAAAAAAATGTTATTACGCTTTTTTTAAGATACCCGTCTCAAACCGGCCGAATTTGAGATACGTGTTGTTAGATCTTAGCCATCGATATATTTTTGGGAAAACTGATGACACTCGATAAAAGTTAAGTGCACCAAAATGTAGGCATGGAATGTTTTGGCCTGCCTTAATGTCGCAAATGAAGTCATAATGAGGAAAGACGTGAGTGTGTGCTACTCACCGCTGCCGTCGATGGTGAGCGTGGCTGGCATGAGGGGGTGTCCCTCTGTCTTGACGTACGTGGCTTCGACCCTCACGCTGTTGTTGGAACCCCCGCTGCTGCCCCTTCGCCACGTGACCAGCCCCACCGACCCCACCCCCACCTCCTGCACCGTGGTCGCCTCCTCCTCCTCCTCCTCCTCCCTCCGCCTCTCCTCCGCCGCCTCCTCGTCTTCGTCGGAGGCGTTCCTGCCGCCGCCGCCGCCCCCACCCCTCTCGCCCCCGCCTCCTCCTTCCCTGCCCCCTCCGCCCCCTCCGACCACCCCGTCGTCCAGCTCGTCCTCTTCGCCCGCCTCCTCGTCGTCCACGTCCTCGCTGACCTCCGCGACTCCAGGGCCCCTGCTTCCCGAGCGGAGGAAGTCGAGCGCCGCGGCGAAGCGCACGTAGGACTCGCCGCAGTCGCGACCCCGCTCATCGCAGAAGCAGTGGCTGGGCAGCAGCGTCGAGATCCTGCACCGGACGCCTTCGGAGGGAGAGAGAGAGGACATTTTAAAATTGCGATGAAATTGGTGGAAAATGACAGGAAAATCCGATTGATAATTAACCCTTTGACTGCCAACCGATTTTCTAGGTAATGTGCCAAAAGTGCCGAGGCATTTTAGCTGATTTTGCAGTAGGTTAGGGGAAAAAGTTAGGTCCCAAAAACAAGTAATGGTATAAGTTCAAAAATTTTAGGAAATCTTTATTATATGTGGTACCTTTTTATTATATTATTTGACGATTTTTTGTTATATGAGTTAATTTGTATAATTTGAAGAAAATAGTTAATGTTAAAATAAAATGAATATTGACAATTGTATGATTAGTTAATTATCAGCATCTAAGAGTGACATTGCATGAGGAGCGCGATAGCTCTCCCCGGCACTCTAAGGGTTAAAAAAGGAAGATATACTATATGTATCTCCGAATCGATTTACTCGGCAATCATCTTTGGTTCAGAGACATGCATGACTGCCAAGTCAATCGAAAAAACACTTCTGGAGATTTTTTTCGAAATTAATGGGTCATTCGGATTTTTCTGTCTTCGGACGTTTTCATTTCTTCAGTAACTAAACTGCTTCATTTAATGAAATGGATTGGTTGAAGCTGTGTTTTCTGTCGGTACAATTTGATCATTTCCGCGAAAGTTTTTGCCCTGGGTGTGTGGTATAAATGAGTGTTGTATAGTTGTGTAGAATCGTCTAATCTACATCATTCACATCTCTCATCAATTTTTTTGAGTATCCTCTATAATACTTCTTTATTTATCCCTTTGGTTTGTATCTTTTTTTTCATTGTTTACTTTGCTGTGCGGGCCAACGTGCTGTAAATGTACTAGCATGTTGATCGAAATATGGAAAATTTCTGAACGAGATTATTTGAATCCTCTCGCTGGATATACGCTCCCTAAAAAAGGACAACCTAGTCTGGAGAGTAAATCTCCTCGTGCCAAATTCTTGCCAAATGGTCCAACGGGAAGCTCATAACGAAAAGGTACACAGAACAGCAATTACTGGAATCCCGAAGCCAGATGGATCTCGATCAATTTCACAGCTTTGGCATCTGAGCGATGTGGCGACCTCGGCTTCCGCGCTCAGAGTAATTGGGTTTTCTAAGACCCCCACAACCCCACACCCCTCGGGTGACGTTTGTATGCATTATTGAGTGGAATCGTAAATTGAAATGCACGCAAAACGGGGCTCAGAAATGTATCTTTAAGTCTTATCCATTATTCCCCACCATTAGTATTTTAACGAATGTGTCTTATTTCGGTTAAAGGGAACCATGAAAATATTAAAGCTTCGTTCTTGATGACTCAATCTGGCGAAACTTGAGTTATTGAGTACCTGAACAATCGATGGCATATTCCTTCAATCATAGGACAGACCGCATTTCGATTATGAAATTGATTGCAGAGGACTCGAGGTAGTTTTTATTGTCTTGCGTAGTCAAAACTATATTCCTTGCGATTGAAGTTCATTGTATTCATATTTTCTTTGTGGCACGGGGTCGTTCAGTCATACCCGAAACCGCTAATCATTAAAATATCTTAAGTGTGTCCATTATTCCCTCTATTAAGTTCTTTTAACGCGTGCATTATTTCGGGTAAAGGGAACCATGAAAACGTCATTAACCCCATTAAAGATTTGGTCACAACAACTCAATCGGGCGGTACTATTCGGAACGGAAACAATTCTGTACGAGGAAGGGAGAATAAGTATAAATAAAACGATGTAAAAAAAACATCCTCATTCAACCGTTTTTTCGTAAGAGTAAAATAAGAAATCGCAAGAGTTCCCGCCCTCTTTTTGTCAGTTGGTGACGTCATTAGAGTTACTCGTTCAAGGAGAACTTCTCATTGAGGGAAAGAATCACACGATTGTTAACAATAGCGAAGCACACGCGGCCCGCGCACAAAAGACACAGTGGAGAGGAGCGGGAACACGCTAGACATGACGTCATTAAGTCATCTTGCCAAAAGATTAAAGCCGTCGATTTTTCACCACGGAGCGCTCGAGAAGTAAATGAGGCAACGAATCGAAAATTGAAAAAAAAAGACGCGTCTCCTAATTTTTTTTTCAAATTCTCTTACAATGGACGATGAGGTGAAATTGGTGATAGCTTCGTTATGGAAATAATGATTGTAATATACCTGTATACCTAGTTGTCCTACACAAGAACTAAATCACACCGAAATAATAAAAGTAGTGTAACAAAGGTTTTAAATGGAAAAAAGTAATTATCCATGCTCATTATTTTTATTCCCAGCCCCAGGTTAATTTCGAAAGATTAAATGTTCTTTCAAATAGTGACAATTCTAAGTCTAGTGGTGCTCTTTTAAGTTGTTTTCAACCAACTGACTCTCTTTAAGTTTTCAAATCCATAGTTTCGCCTAGTTAAGCCAACCTAAGTTGATTTGAACAAGGTAGTGACCTTTAGCGCATTAACAAATTGCCAAGGAATGATTTACAAACCGCAGCATCTACGTTGGTAATAAGCTAACCGTAGAAGTAAAATAAGTGCGTTTGCCAGCGGGTGTGTGTGTTATTTCAACCCGATGAATAATGATTTACATGAAATAACCCAAAGTTGTTGCCCATCGCGACGGAAGATGCCATGTACTACATAACGAGCCTCCCTTGCTCTCATGTTTCCTTCTTGTTATTTATTCAAGAGTTCTCGCATAAGTAGTGACATCAACCTACCCTTGAATGGGCAGCTGGAGAGAGTGAGTCGTTGGTTACTATTGTCGTTGCTTTTTATTTTGGAACTTTCGTATGAAATCTCCAGAATGAGAGAAAGTGAAAAAAGCGGAATTAACGTGGTGAAGACGGAGGATCTAGTTTTAAATTATTGAGGGGTTATTGTACAGGGAGGATGAAAGAAGCGGTGAATTAAAATAAAGTGATTCTATTTTTTACTCTATGAATATATTGTACAGGCATATTTTTTCGCATTCTACGTGTGTCATTGGTCCTATATATACATATTCAAGGTTTCAAGATAGACACATAGCAAATTGAGATCTAGATTGGTAAAATACATTTGTGTGCATCTCCTTCTCTCCCAACCACTACCGTACGTGTATGTAATAGAATGAAAGGGGATTTATTATCAACGTTTGCACCATAATAATGACTCGGTGTGCTGAAAAATTTGTCGGCTGTGAAATTCACCGTACGAAGTTCCTTTTCCCATTTCCTAGAGTGATTTTTATTTTCTATGAAATGCCATTTTATCGATGCAGCTGGATATACCTCATCCATGGCTGTCTTCTTTTCTCTAGCCGTCTATATTTTTTACTTCAGTCGCATCCTGTATAGTGCTAACTGTGGATTTTGTCAAACGCCTAATTTCGTAGCTGATATCTGTGTCATAGTTTGATTCGATGGAAGAGACATAATCGCAAGCCATGTCGGAAAAAGCAACATCCTGAGGATCAACATCGCTCCTCTCTCTTCCCAGTGGTCCTGAAATTTTTACCGCGGATACGAGAGCGGACGGCGCCAATCAGGCAAGGAATCGATAAACGTGGTCGTAACCACGTTTTTTGCCTCGATTCCAACATCCATATTGTATTTGGCATTCGGCGATGTCACTAGCAAGGGCATTCGACGACGTGGAAATTTGTTGAGCATCGTGGAATTTCGAAAAATAATAAAATTACCTGAGCAGAAAAATGACAGGCTAACCAAATGGCTCTCTTTCGTCATGACGTAGGAATTCGAAAAGAGCCGGCTTTATAGTAATCATATATCATTCAGTTTTGCGTCCATTTAAATATTTTTCATTTCCAAAACCCATAAAATTCGGATGAATGTGCATGAACATTTTTCATCTCATGGAAATGTATTCGACTGATTTTGCGTATTGTATTGTTATTGGAAGCCAAGTGTTGTAAAGCATGACTATGATGGATGTCTCTGATAGCAATATTGTAGACAAAATTGAAAATTATTCTAATTTTTTTTCTTGTAATGACAATCCCGTGGAAATATTTTATAGTTGTGCTTGGAAGTGGTAAACTCTTTCAAGTTAATAGTTTTTCTGCGTTGTTTATGTCAGCCTCTGTCAGGTATTATTGCATGCGAAGAATATGAAATAGATTGACTTATGACCGTTTTTTTTCTTTGAGACCAGCTTGAGCTTATTGGCTGAATGTGACCCGTATTTACTCGTAAGGGTACCTCCGTTGTAAATTAAGTTCAGTAATTCTGTAAACATGTATTGAAAGGCATTATTTTCAGTAATTGGAGGAGCACTTGAGGTCTCGGTATAGTGAAAAAACACCAAGTGAGTTCATTTCCTTTGCCAAATCTTCATCGCATGCTTAGTGTGTTGTTGATGACTAGGCGGGTGTGAGGATAGGAAGGGACAGAATTAAGGCTGAAAAGTGGAATATTTGAACGCTCTATCTAAAAAGTAATGGAGGATATAACTCGCCTAACGTCTTGAAGAACCAACGCGATAGAATTTCCAAGAGTTATTGTTTTGAGGCACTATAGATGTTTGAATAATCCGAAGAATGTGAGAGTTTCATCTGAGATGGCTTATAATATTTGGTAATATGCCGAAGAAAATATTATTTTTCTCGTGTTTATGAATTTTGTCCTGTGGCGAAAAAAGATGCTTTATTTTATAGCCTCGTTGTAGATCTATTGTTACTAATGTTTTCTCTCGCATCCTACTTCATTGCTTTATTTGTCTACTAAATGAATTTATTTATTCCTACTCTCTCTGTTCGAGAAGCAGAAAATGGACATTTTGAAAAAATCCTTTTTACACAAAGGAATAAAGGAGTGGAATGACCTTCCAGAAGACATTCTTTAAGATCTTCCCCGCAAATGCTAATTTTTAAAAAGTAATTGTTCGTTGATTCTTGGTTGATTTAAGTGTGCTTTATTAACAGTGTTGGAAATTGGGTTATTTAGTTCAATCTTCATTTTTTAATTGTGTGATATTCTAAGTAACGTATTTATTTATTCTATAGGTGTATTTTCTGCCTCTTCATTGCTCTCAGATCGGTAGACTTTTCGTTCATTTATTTAAATCTCATGTTGCCACCAGGCAATAGCCTACTTGTAGCAATATGCAATACGTAAGCAAACGAATACCCCCTCAGAATGAGGACCGTAACTTGGTTATAATAGTTGGGTAAAATGATTGTTCCAATCGAGTGTTTTTCAAGTATTATAAAGGAAACTGGTGTCAGATTGTTTATTTGAGTTTCTTATTTATATCCTCACCCTGAATTAAATGATAAATGTCTTGGTAATCATGGTCTTTGTGGAATATAACAACGCATGTTAGTTCTAAAAACAATATTAAGTACTGCTGTAGTTAATTTTCTCGGTGTAGTTTGCTTTTGGCACTGCTTAGATTCGTGGCTATCGAAGCGTTCGGGTCGAAACCTAGGTGTTGTATTTCTCCTTGTTCATTCAGGACCTGAGCTTTGTGGAGACATTGCTTTCCCTGTGTTCGAGGTCTGAAGGGACTCCCATTCTGTGTTAACCACATCCAAAGGGATGTTTATTATGCAAATGTATGCGAAGAGGGAACCGTAGGTTATGTATAACTCGGGGGCATGGCCGTTGTTGATCGCTGCAGGTTTTGTTTATCCGGGCATCTATCGTGCGTGGCTCACGCTCCAAGGCTAGCGTTTGGGTCCCAAAGAATTTGTTGATCCCTGCGTGCAATGACTCATCTGTTCAGTCTTACGGCATTGCTCCTGCTCGCCGGTTTGCTGATTAACGGGGGTTAGCATTTGTATGTGTGCGTGCGACAGGAGTTGAGGAGTCTTTGATGCTTCGACAGTCGTTACTTCTCCACAGGACCACGGCTTCCTCGGTTTTTGCGCCCTTAATGAGAGAAAGATAAGGGAAACGTCATGATTGAAAGACGATTGCCGTGGTAAGGAATCAGCAGAAATTTTAATAAAATCATTATTTTATTCTGTGAGATTCCAGTATAGTCGACAGCCATCGCTTTCATTTCGGGGATTTCGTTAGCACTACGTTTGAAGGGGGCAAATGGTGAATCACTTTTAGGAGAGACTTCCGGGATTCTTCAAGAGGTATTCTTCCCCCTTCTTTGGTGCGTAACTTAAGTTTCCAGAGAAAACGTTGTTTATGGTGCACTTCGTGTTTCGGTGGTTGTTCTCCAGCGATTCACTTTTCTCGACCGTTTCGCGAATTGCCGAAAGAAGTGAGGAATTCTTCCCTGGAGGCATATCTGTTTATGTTTTTGGGGAAATTCAATCCTGGCCCTCAATCTCGTGTGAAAGTACATCTCAGTAGCAAAAATGAAACCAAACCCAATTTTTATTGTGGGCCACCTGAAGGGTCTTTGTAGGGGGCTTTGAGCGAGTTATAAAAATTCTCCTTGCAAAATTGCGTGAATATGGTGTAACGTAAGATGTGCGTATACTTATCTACATCTACATAATACCCCGCAAGCCGCCTAAAAGTGAGAAAAGCGAGTGTGTTAGGACACCAGCCGTTTACAGATAAAAAAATGAAGTGCTTTAAGGAAGTTGGGACTAGCGTTTATCAAAGTCCTTTATGGTTCGGGGGAAAAACGAATCCCCAAATCTATTCATTCGGCAAAACATCTCTCTTCATTTATCGCTTCTATCGGACCTGGAATTATAGTGTGGCTCTAATATTATGTTCTCTGTGTCGCTCTTAAAGATATCCATTCTCAATTGCTCAAGCAATCTAAGCCTAGGGCGCAGCCTCCGAGTCGCCAGTGGCTCCCAGCCTAATTCGCTTAACATCTGGGTAACACTGTCTGCACGCCCGTAGCAGTTTTTGAAGACACGCGCAGCCTTCCTTTGAATTTTATTCAGTTCGCGGATTAAGTCTTTCTGCACCGGATACCATACGCTCGCTGCATATTCAAGGTGCGGTCGGACTAGCGCAAAATAGCACCTTTCTTTTACTTTCTCATCCGAAAATCTTCCCACAATACGCTTGACGAATGCTAATTTCTTCAGGACTATGCCGCAAATATTCCTTATATGTGTTCCCCACGAGAGGTTCGAGGTTATCGTAACTCCCAGGTACTTCACTTCGTCTGTTGCCATATTTTTTGCCTCGTTCACATTACAATTGTCCGAGCGATCGTCATAACGATAGTTGGCCGAACTAGCCGTGTGAATGCATGTCCTGATAATAGTTACCGTAGTTCCGAACGTTGCCACTTTAAGATGGTTAGGCGCCGGGAGACCGGAAGAGGAAGCGACAAGAGAAAGACGAAAAGTTCGTGAACCTCCCTTCGCTATATTTTTTTTCATGTATTTGTCCTGGGAAGGAAGAATATGGGCGGAAGAAAAATTAGTCGGTAAATACGCGTTGAACACAGTAATATCTTGTCCCTGCATGCCTCAACAGCTTTGCTAACCGTCAATTTCCCGTACACTTTAGATGTCAGCACTAGAGGGCAGCACAGGATTTAACCATCTTCGTGGGGATCGGGTTGGTGTGGTGGCTAGAGTGTTGGCTTCCCACCCGGCGGGCTCGGGTTCAAATCCCGGCGGTGGAAGAGAATTTTCAGATACTACCCGATCCCTGCTTGAGTGTTGTGTGGAGGACATTTCAAGCGCAACACTCCGTCCATCGGATGGGACGTTAAGCCGTGGTCCCCTTGGCGCCTTTCGTTAAGAGCAGGCTAATGCCGACGCCGGGTTTCTCTCCACCCTTCTCTGCCTATCCTTTCATTATGGCGCAAATGACCTCAGCTGTCGGTCGCCTCCCCCAAATACCATACCATACCACCATCTTCGTGTGAATGCACGATAGTTTTTGGACGGTGTGGTGTGCATGTGGGAGTCCAAATGCATGCTGCATGCTGGTGATTGATCACCCCCTGCCAAACACCCTAGAGGTGGCTCGCAGGGTAATTTGTAGATGTAGATGTAGTTCTAACGATTGCTGGAACAATCGTGATATGAACGAGGCATTTATTTTTCTTACCGGAGATGACGTGTCCCACTCCCGTGTCTAGGTTGGCGAGGCAGAGTCTGGCCGGCGGGTGCTTGGGCGAGTGCGGCACCCTGCCCCCGTTAGCCATGAGCATGGACGAGGGCATGGCGGTGGGCGGAGCGGACGAATAGGCAGGCGGACCGCTCGGCGTCGACAGGCTCGTCGACAGCCTTTTGTTCTCCTGGTGCTCGGAGACGGTGAAGCGACGGTCCTTGGCCGCATCCCACACGTCCAGCGCCATGTGGAAGATCTGCGGAGGAAAAGCAATGCCAAATTATGAATGGAATCGGAATAGGGTGGTTTCCTAATATTTTTTAATGCCTAAATCGAAAGATTACATCTACATCTACATCTACAAATTACCCTGCGAGCCACCTCTAGGGTGTTTGGCAGGGGGTGATCAATCACCAGCATGCAGCATGCATTTGGACTCCCACATGCACACCACACCGTCCAAGAAACGTCCCGTATAATAACAAACTATACTACTATATGCTGTTAGAAATAGAATATAGAATAGAAATTCAGAAACATGCAGTAAGTTTTACATAGGTTAGTAGGCTACTCTACAAGTCATGCAATCTATTTACGCGTTC
Source organism: Ischnura elegans (assembly GCF_921293095.1). Lineage (NCBI taxonomy): Eukaryota > Metazoa > Arthropoda > Insecta > Odonata > Coenagrionidae > Ischnura > Ischnura elegans. The sequence continues at coordinate 109,408,441 of NC_060254.1, read as the reverse complement.
TATTGCTGCCGTTATAATCTCTTATTGATCGTGGAAAAAATGACATTCGGAATCTGTCTGTTCTGCAATCTATCTCTCTTATTTTATTTATATGATCTGATCTTCCGTAGTACGTTGGCGTCCGCAAGATATGGTTAACTTCGTCAGAAAAGACACTGCTCTTGAATTTATCTAAAAGGTTTAGTCTATTTTTCAATCTACGGTCCGACAGAGATTCCCATCCGAGTTTATGTAAGAGGTCAGTTACACTAACAAGACTATCGTAACGACCTTTCACATACCTGGCAGCTCTTCTTTGCACGCGTTCTAACTCTGTTATTAAGCCTTTTTCATGAGGGTCCCAAACACTGGCAGCGTATTCCAAATGTGGTCTAACGAGGGAAAAGTAGCTAATTTCTCTCACTTTGTCGTCGCACTTTCCTAATATTCTTTTAACAAAACCCATTTTACGATTAGCTTGACCGGTTATTTCTCGAATATGTTAAATTATTACTCCTGGAGTACATATTTCACGCGTTTAGATTTTTACAGGACGGTATCTATTTTTCGCGATTAAATGAAAAGTGAAAATTTTCATGCGCGCGAAAACGCGACGGCTAAGTATGAATGCTGGGAAAACCCCGTGTGACGTCATTCTGGTTCCCGCTTCCGCCATGTGAGGGTCAGGATATTGTGCGCCGCTGCGATGCTGGCTGCTAGCAGGTAGCAGAGTACCCTGCTAGCAGGTAGCGCTTGGCTTAAATAAGGATTATTAATACCTTATCAAAAGAATGAAACTCTCCGACCTTAGGAAGTTTTAATAGGTGATTATTGAGAGATGTTTCCTTGAGCTCTGTGCCTCATGAATGCATTGGTAATCTCAGAAGATGTCAAAGTCCTGACTACGCGTTTAGAAACTAGGTCCCTGTGACGTCACGTTGAGTGGCATCGAATGGGCGCCAATCTGGCCTTTTTCAAATACAGTTGAAATTGACCATTGCCATTCGTCTAAAGTGGGAATTACAAAACAAAATAATTTGTATATTATGAATACAGTAATGGTGGATAACGAATCGCAATCAATGCCTTTCGTATTCTTTGATGAAGGAAACTACCCTTTTTGGGGGCCGAATTAAGATGAGAATAATGTCACTGCTCCCTCCATAATCCGGTACTTCGCTACTCCGGCCCTGAAGATAATCCGGTGCTTTTTTACAGGTAGCTACCAAGCGGGTAGCTCCGTAATTTTGAGCAGTCTACTTGTCAGGTGAGATTAGTCCAACTCATAAAATTGGGATACTGCGTAGTGCTTGCTGAGACATGCGCGTACATTTGTCCCTCGGTTGAAAGGAGGGGGAAATTAATTATTGTAGTATTACTTTGCGTAAACACTTCAATTGTATGTTCTGATGTAGTGTACGATACAACATATAATACACATGTAGGTATACAATAAAGCATAGCTTTTGGCGTTTATTTGCGCCATCAGTAGTGATTTCCAGTAATCCGGCGTTTTCGGTAATCCGGTAGTGATCTGATCCAATATATGCGGATCACCGCAAGACCACCGTGCTGACCGGCAGGGGCTGGCGATTTTGTATACGAACACTTAGAATGAAAATTTTAAACTCTTCAGTTTTAATGGTATAATTTTATGAAATTACAGCGTTTTCCAACGTATTCCGACCGTAGGACATTTTCGTACGAAAAGTAGTGCAGAATCAACATTTAAGGAATAATTAAGTATACATTAAATGTTTTCAGGATCATCGGTAACAAGTATTTTATCATAATGCTGTATTTAATATTCGAAAAATGGAATTTTGACATAAATAAGTCTTTTAACAATTACGTATTTCAGTTGGTTGATTACAAAGCTATTTACGTGACACTCCTCTTCTTCAATAATTCCATTGAATAAAGGGATAATTTTAATAAATTAGTATTTATAGCATTGATATTTATCAGCTATATTTCAACCGTAAGAATATTAGATTAGATCGATATGAAATTAAAATAACAATGACGGTGATGACGATTTTTAATTTTAAAGTGCTCTAAAAAAAATTAATTTAGTGCGCATTCACAATCGTTGACCATAGGTTACGTCTCCATTACCCGTTGATAACGTGAAGAATATGTTTGACATGTAATTAATGTATACATTCCCATAATTAAAAAAATGATCGATCTCACTACTTCTACAGGTGTAGAAATTCAGTTCCTCGTCAGTAGTACTTACGTTTTATAAAATGTTTATCGTTTTACGTGCCCAAAGCTATCCGGTCCTTTAGAAAATAATGAGTATTTTTGCTGTTGAAATAGTTAAATCGCCTTCAAAAGTAGGTGTTTTTTATATCAATCTATAGAGTCTACCCAATCGACTGAGAATGTTTTTAAGTGTGCAGGTGGTAGCTTTCAAATCGGTCAAAAATTGCCTGGTAATGATTATCCTCGAGGTGAATAATGGATTACATTCTCTGTCTTTCGTCTTTCTTTTGTTCTCCGTCTTTGTGCAAGAAAGAGTTTTCAGCAACAGTGGACGTCATAGCACTCGTTGGCTATCGATCGAAGCTGGACTCAGTGGAGCCTACTTATGGGTGAAACTAATTATGAATGGATGGCAGTAAAATTTTATTCCTGGCATTGGAATTAATCAAGGCTTGAAGTCATTATACTTTTCCATGAAGTTTTTGCAGGCACCGTAAATAGCCTATAAAGGGCATTTTTCATTCTTATTTGGAATAAAAGCAATGCCGTTGGTGAAAGGCATCAATCATCGGTCGCCCGAGAGTTTTCTCCCCCTACATATTTTGCATTGCTTTTCTTTTTGCATTGGTTCACCTGTGGCATATGAAATCCTGCCCTCTTGTGGACATATCCCTTAACATTATCAGCGGAAGTAAAATGAGGGCGAACTGAATGCACGAGAATTGGAAACTGTATATATCCGTGTGCCTCACATCACAGTGTTCGTGTAGTTGTGGCCGTTGTCAAATCCATTTGAGGTTTTCGAGTCGTTTCCAAGCCTGCCTTTATTAGACCTTTTTCACGCCGCCGCCGCCACCGTGCACAAGAATACTTTTTCCTCCTCATCTCTGGTCATTTGCTCCACGACGAGGAGTTTCGCGGGGGCGGGGGGACTAATTGCTATGTAATGCACCCTCGCCTAAGTGCTGGGTATTTCCTTCTAGGTCTCCTATTCTCCCCACTCCCCGGGCTGACTTTCTATTGGCCGACGCCAGTGGAATTGCAAAAGCGAGCTGAAAGGTTTTGCAGGTGGTCTGAGTGAGAATTAGTAATGAATTTCACTAAGCCTGGATCGTTCGTAAATTGAATTGTGCAGGTGGCGCGCCGCGGATGGAAATCCCTACCCCCCCACCTCTTGGCTCTACTTTTGAAGAGGCAAATTTGCTCTGCTTTGCACGACAAGAACAAAACACCATTCAGGGAATCATAATGGAACACTTAGTGGAATGGTGGTGAGGTTGAATATTTCTGGGCGGTTAAATCCCGTAGTAATTGATCCAGCGTCAGTTTCACGATACTCGCCAAAGCATATCTTTCCGTTACAGTGTAGTGTGCTTTTGAACGCCGTGGCTAACGAGCAGGATTGCTATCATGCGCAAGTTCATAATTGATACGGTAATGCGTGAAAATGTTGCCGTGGTGGAAATTTGCGCCGTGATTTTCGCATGAAATGCAGCGACTGAGATGCGTTGCTAACTGAAGTAAGTTATGTGCTTGACATTGATAAGAATTGGACGTTTCGCCTAGAAGCGGAGTGGTTATCAATTTCATTAAAATTTTAAACCATCCTCTCGTAATTGCGTTTTATCGGCTGTCATGCACGAATGAGCACGCCTCGCTGGCTGTTCTGAATTTCGCACTTGAAAATGCAACGATTCCTGTATGATCTAATGACGGTGCTTGTGGGTGGGTGCAAAAAAAGTATAAGCATTGCAGCTTATAATGGCAATGCCGTTTTGACGGAACACGTAATACAAGGTTCTACGGAGCAATTATAATAATGAAACATACTAGACACCTACGATTTTCAATTTCTAAATTATTGCCAAGTTAATACTTCAGCTGAATTCCAAATGTGTCATTTGCATGCAATTGACTACGGGTAACTACGGGATCAAGGTAAAGAATATATTCAATACAAAATACATGGTAAGTAACATAATTTATATTTTAATATCTCAGCATGACGAGTGCAAATAATATTTTTAAATAGGGTAATACTTTCTTTAGATAATCATGTTATTTTTATGGTAAAATTATTTTTATTCTCATATCATTGTGTAACTCCTGTGTATTAATGCCAGAGAAATGATATTAATGAAGAAGAAAAAAACACAGTTCAATTAAAAATTTTCAGTCTGCTCAGATGTACTCATCCGTATATGTATCCATTACTTTATGGTATATTAAGAATGGCCAGTCATCGTGTCACGTGGGTATTGTATCGAATAATTTGGCTGTATTTTTTTACATGCATTAATGAATTACCTGAACGAAAGTATGGGAAACTTATAGTTTTTTTCTGTCAATTGCCGAGGAAAATGCTGGGGTAGAATGAATTGAGGTCTTCAACTTCAGAAAGTATTAAAAATCATATAGCTTGCCGATTTTTTTATATTGTTTTTCAACTTGTGCTAAAGGTATTTACATGGAGGAATTTATAATCATTGATCACCGTCAATGGGAAAATTTAGAGGTCGTCTTCGTTAAAAATGAACTCCTGCGGATGCTGTGAAAATAGTAAGCATGACGTCAAAACCATTAAACTGAGTTGAGGGCCCGTTGATATGAGCCTCGGAGGTGAAGAATATTTGACGTCACCATCGCGGAAAGCGCTGAGCTTGCATGAGTTAAAAAAGTGCCTTCTTGTGTAGAGTTTGTCGACCATGGTTTTGTTTTCAGCCTTGCTTAATCAGGAGCACATATACAACGGAGTGTGCCGATATTTTATCATTTTCAAAGGGCACCTCGTGGAAATAGATTGAGACGCGAATAGAAGGATCGTATTCATATCGGGAGTGTTGTAGAAACAGCTATAGAATTAGTTTAAAATTTGATATAGCGTAGGTACCTATGGAATTTTTTATATTCTTAATTTTTCATTTTGGCATGCACGACAATGAAAATGGGTTATGCATACACTCATTACTGAAATTTTATTTACCCTGTTGCATTTATCATCATCCTTTCATTAGCTCATCGCTACTCTGGAAAATATTTTGCTTTGCAACTGCTTCGGAACCCTTTTGACACTGTTTTGATACATTGTATTTAACATGGAACTCATTTATACATAGTGTAGTGTCATTGGCCCACTCCTATTCCTTCTTTATATAAACGACATTGGCGAAGTAGTACACAGTAAGTTACGATTATTTGCAGACGACGCTGTAGCTTACAGAGAAATCCGTTCCAGCAAAGATATGGATGAACTAACGAATGACCTTGCTGCTATCCAAGCTTGGTGCGATGCTTGGCAGTTGGAATTAAATTTGGAAAAATGCGTCGTAATGAATTTCTGGAAGAAGAATAACTCCCTACAGCGTAACTATATCATTCGAGGCACCCAATTAAATGCAGTTGAATCCGTGAAATATCTAGGCGTTAGACTCAATAATGATCTATCGTGGAATAAACATATTCGAGAAATAACCGGTCAAGCTAATCGTAAAATGGGTTTTGTTAAAAGAATATTAGGAAAGTGCGACGACAAAGTGAGAGAAATTAGCTACTTTTCCCTCGTTAGACCACATTTGGAATACGCTGCCAGTGTTTGGGACCCTCATGAAAAAGGCTTAATAACAGAGTTAGAACGCGTGCAAAGAAGAGCTGCCAGGTATGTGAAAGGTCGTTACGATAGTCTTGTTAGTGTAACTGACCTCTTAGATAAACTCGGATGGGAATCTCTGTCGGACCGTAGATTGAAAAATAGACTAAACCCTTTAGATAAATTCAAGAGCAGTGTCTTTTCTGACGAAGTTAACCATATCTTGCGGACGCCAACGTACTACGGAAAATCAGATCATATAAATAAAATAAGAGAGATAGATTGTAGAACAGACAGATTCCGAATGTCATTTTTTCCACGATCAATAAGAGATTATAGCGGCAGCAATAGAACTCGTAAATAGATTGCTTTACTTGTAGTGTAGCCTACTAACCTATGTAAAACTTAATGCATGTTTCTGAATTTCTAATCTATATTCTATTTCTAACAGCATATAGTAGTATAGTTTGTTATTATACGGGACGTTTTTTGGACGGTGCGGTGTGCATGTGGGAGTCCAAATGCATGCTGCATGCTGGTGATTGATCACCCCCTGCCAAACACCCTAGAGGTGGCTCGCAGGGTATTATGTAGATGTAGATGTATACAAAATTTTGGAAGTATGAACAAATTTTTAACTCATTTGTAATCTCCCTTTGAACACCTTTGTACAGAATGTGTTCGTGTAGAGCTGCTTTCTACACATTTTCAACTCCTTTTGAAAGATTCGACAGGATTTCTAGACGTCATCATTAATATTGTAACTGCTGAGTACGGAGAATACTCATGTGTAACTGCTTCCAAACATTTTCAATTCCTTTTGAACTATCCCATGCGATTTATAGACGTGGTCATTTGTTTTGGAACTGGCTTCTTAGCGCCAACATGCCATGGCCAAGTTCAGTCATGTTCGTTCGCTCGAGAAAACGAAAATTCTCAAATATATGTGTGCCATAGAAATACATTAGCGGTTTAAGAAGTAATCGTAAGTCAGATGAGAAATGGAGACGGAACGCCCAAATGGCAATTCGAATTAGTTTTAAAAAATATTATATTTTCCGTATTGCTCAAATCGTATTTTTGGAGCCGTGTTATCATCACTGCGTACCGAGAATCTTGGTTACATAAAATAATAGGTATTCAATAGCAACTACATGGCAAACGTTGTTAATAATGGCATTTTCATGTAGATTATTATTATTATAAAAAACATCAATGTCAATGCTTTCTAGTATATTTTGTACATAAATGCTGAATTTTGCGATTACCTTTATTGCAAAAATTTTGTTAATCCTTTCGTTCTTTAATATTTTCGGAAAAGTATATTTTACATCGATGTATATACAGAAAAAATACAAGTCGATTCATTGTCTTCCCGATCCCGGGGAAATGGTAATATATTTTTTGTTCTGTATTTTAAAACTTTTTTAACCAAATATCTGTCTCTCCTTCGAAAATCTGTTTCAATGTCGCTGTATTGAGGTACTCGGAAAGGCCTTTTTTTCGTACTTTCCATCGTATTTTCGGATATTTTTCATGACGATTTTCAAGAAAAAATATTCTGAAAAGGAGGTATTTCATATAAATGAATTCATGTACACCACATACGCTGACGCAGATTTTTTTCAGATATCCTTACTGATGCGTCCGTTTACCTCTTATTTTCTGCCTACTAGTTTTTTTCTTTTAATACTGCCAACGTAGTAGATTATATTTATAGTCGAATAACAATTTTCTGCATCCTTGATCGACAATGCTTCACGTATTCATTTTTGTGATAAATATTTTTTTTGCTATTCACTGTTGATATTAATAATGCGTTCATCTAATTTTGATAAGCCTTAAATTTAATTGTTCCATTGGTTTAGAAGTGTACTCCCTTCAAATCTTTCTAGCTCAGGAATATTTTGTGTTGTCGCATTTGCGTTCCATTTGTTCTCATACAGTGCTTTTGGACTTGTTTTTATTCTTATTAATGACCGTGTCATTCCATGCTGTCTGCCATAGGCGGGTAATTATTATTTTTCTCCTTCCAACCGAGCGAGATGTTGGGAGATCTCTTATCTGGATTGATATTTTGTCCTCTTTGGATGCTCGAACTAATGAATGTCATACACATTTGTATTCTGCGTTATCTTCTCAATATGCAGTCGTTATCCCTGGCAAACATAAGTGGATGATTCGTCCTTCTCAGTGTACCTTACTTCTGTTTCTCTGGTTTCCATCATGACTACAGTCTTTGGTCATTCATATCACCGTGTAACAATCGTTTCATTATCCTCTTGTATTACCTGATTTTTATCCTGCATTGCAGTGGTTACTACGGTCGTAAACGGAGGAAAACTTGAACGAAGTCGACGGCGCGAATATCCGCTGGCGTTGGCAGTTAATATTATTTTCTTATTGGTAAATTAATTTGGACTTAGATTATCTATTTCCTTTGCCGTTATTTTGTGGGTTGCTTCAACATTAATCACTGTTAACAGCTGGGCCATGATTCATCACTGAAACTTGGCAAGAATTGAGCTCCTCCGAAGTGATGTCAACTGCTAAGGACTGCTCGCGGACTCATGATTCCGTGTCCTGATTATAAATAATTAGCACCGAACAACAAAACGTCATCCAAGGATGACAAAATACGATTCCATCGCATGTATATTACATATTGGGAGTATTTCTTTAAATACGTATTTGACGACCGGTCCCCGTAACGGCGCCGTGGCTTAGTTGGTTAAAGCGCCTGTCTAGTAAACAGGAGATCGAGAGTTCGAATCTCTCCGGTGCCTGAGTGTGTGGTACTTTTTTTCTGAGATATTATGTTTTTCCTTGGTGTAACTTTTTCGAAAATAAAAAATAATATCCCTTGCACGCAAAAACATTTTTATTATCATATTGTATTTTAAATTCCTATTTTCATGCTTATCTCTATTACGGTTCGTCGTCGTATTTATTTCAATTCCTTTTGATGTTTCTGGAATCGTCTTTAAATTTGCAAGTATTGTTGTTGGTGTTAGCGTTTTTTTTATATTCTACTAAGCTGTTGTGGAGTTAGTTCCTTCTAAGTTTGAAGTTAACAAACACAAGGTTGAAGGTTTTGGGTCACTGGGCGGGAAAATATTTCAAATGTTCACGGGCCGATTCTGATACGAGTATTATCCCTTCTTTTCACCAGAAAAGCTCCACCTTTCGCAATACCTGCTGGTCACTTTTCCTCATGAATATCTTGAGAAGTTAAGCGAACAATAGAGGTTGCTGAACGTCGGATTTTCTCTAGTGAAATACTAAATAAACAGATCCACTTATTCTTATGAATCGCATAACGCTGAACGAAGATTGATATCCGTTGTTAATGTATTTCATATAATATTCTACAATTGAAATTTCAGCTATAGCCACCGTAGTAGGGAATCAGTTGGGAGATCGATACCCGAGTCTCCATTTTTGAAGGTTTCTAAAATGGTTTAAGGCTATTGAAAATATATCATCTGCGCTCAAAAATATATCGCATCTGAGTGTATTAATATCACCCCAGCTAATACTCGCCTTGTGTATCACGGTGTTTTATAAATATTTTTCTATTTTTTCATATTTGCATTTCTCCCCGTCAATATTAGGTAGGACCCAACGTTTCCCGTCCGATGCTGGTCGCTTTCTCAAGGAAATCTTTAGAGTCCGGTAATCTTCTTCTCATCTATGCCGAGGTGCCGCGTCTGGAGGAAGGGGAAGACGGAGAGGAGTTGACAGTTTGGATTCATTTTTTCATGAGTAAAAGCTGCCACGTTCGGCTAATTTTGGGGCCGGTGTCCCGGTTAAAATGGTTTTTGTCCTCCTTAAATGTCTCTATTGCGTATCTCACCAGTCTTTGCAAAAAGCATTTTATGTTGACGCTACGATTTGTGTATACCGCGAGTCGATTGCGTGTCCCAGAGCTTCCTGTTCGGATACTGCGGATTTTGATGATTGTTCAGTCGAATCGCACGATCGTGTTCCTTTGGGAGGGTTTTCACGGTTCTGCGTGTTTCACCACTGTAATTCGTCCCGCAGGTTTGGTAAGGAGATCCATGGATCCCTTCAACTTGCAGCGGCGTCCTGTCCGTGACGCTTTTTACTAGATATTTTGCCTGCGCGTGTGGCGAGAAAATTTCCCTTTCACGAAAGAATCTAGCTACCCTCAAGAAAGCAAATGGCATCGGTCGGTCGAAACGTAGCCGCCCCAACTATGACGCGTTAACTAAAAAATGTTTTAATCGCCATGACGATCACCCGCCAAAGTTTTTACGGAGACTTACAGGAATAGTTGTTTTGCTTTCTCTTTTAAATTCATTTCAGTGAAAGATAACTCGAGAGGAATGACGTCGCAGCTGACTGAGAGAGACTGAAAAGTGCGAGGTAATATTAACCCCTCCAATGAACTGTAAAGCAATTTTCGGTGCCTCAAATTTTGGGATTCGAGGTAAAAGTCAACGCCATGTCCAACAGACGGAATCGTTATTTGGCATGCCACTGAAGTTATGAAATTGTAATTAGCGAACAATATCATGATCAGAGGAATTGAATATCTCTAGTTTTCAATTCTTATGCCCGTTTTTCCGATTTTTAATGCCTGTTTCGACTGAAATTTTTGCTTGACAGTTAAGTTAACGACATTTTCGGCTACCTGTAAAATTTAGTTTTTTTTTAATTTTTCTTAAATCGAAATTTGACGTTCTTTGCAAAATTTTGTAATTCTAATTTCATGTTTTTACCGCGTACTCACATATATGGCTTTTTTTAGAAACTCTTATTTGTACTTTACTATACTTTCAGGATGCGTGACCTTTAATGGAATTAGATTTACACTCTTAATCCTTTGTGTTAGCTACTTTACTATGAACTTGCATTACGTTGGAGGAATACATTTCGGAAGTTTGTATGAGTTGGCTGATGTTTAATAGCTTCTGTAAACTCCTCCCAGACATAAATATTTCATCTTCTTTTAGTAGGAAGCGCTTGCAAAAGGTACCTCCAACCAAAATTTCCATGTAAATGCTCTTTGCAGCACTTATGATTTCTAATGTTAAATCTATTTCTCACCAGGGGTGCTTTAGTCGCCTCAGTGCGCCTTGACCTCCACACAATTTGACTCCAGTCGCCCCTTCTATCTATCTTCTCCATCCCTCGATATTCCTTTGCTGCAGGTTTGAAATATCGTCATCTATCGTCTGTCGTCTATATGTAACTTCGGTGTGGGATCCCTACTGTAAAAACGAATCTTTAAAGCTTGAAAAAGTTCAGCGAAAGGCAGCCAGGTATACTCTTGGGAAACATAGAAGGGGGGAAAGTGTATGAGCTATGCTAGGGAGCTTAGGATGGAAATCTCTACAAGTGAGAAGAACCATAAATAGGATATGCGGGGTGTACAAAGCATTCACAAATGAGTGGGGCTGGTAAGAATAGGTCTGAAGCTGGACTCACTCTGCTACATAGGGGGGAAAAATCATAAATTCAAAATTAAGTTTAAAAAAAAAAAACAGAAAACAGACATTTTGAAAAAATCCTTCCTGCATAGAGGAATAAAGGAGTGGAACGACCTACCTGAAGTTATTTTTAAGATCTTCCCTGCAAATGCGAAATATTTTAAGAAGTGTGCATCACTTATTGGTTAATTACATAGTGGTTTAAATGGGAGAGTGTGAAATTGGGTCAATGTTCATTTTTTAGTTGTATTATATTAGAATTAATATATTTAATGGATTGTTTGAAATTGCTATATTGGGACAATGTTAAATTCTTAGTAGCATGAGATCTAGTGGCGTAAATATGGCGACCTTGGGGGATAGAACACCCTAACCCCATAATCATCTCAGATCATTCATACCGCCTATCTTGTACAATAGTTAGCCTTCATGTTAGTTAAAAAACTGAAATACTTGTAACTTTCTCCAGCAAATATTGAATGCAGTCATGTTTAAATGAAATAATCTCATGTTTGAATGGAAAATTTCGTTGATTATTACCCGATGTGGCGTGCTGTTTCATCTGATACATCCCCCGCCCCAAAACTATTCCGATTTACGACTCTGTCGCCGCTCACCCATCTCAGCTTTTCGGTTTCTTTCAGAGCGTTTCAACTTTTCCCTCATCGTTTTGCACGATCTTTCCTCTTTTATTCTCTCCTCGTGGCCTGACCGCTCTATTCTCCGTGCCATCATGTTTCTGACTATATCTTGACCTCCAGTTAATTGATTCAGCTATTTATTTACATTTTGTCTCCATTTGTCATTTTCCTTTGCAGGCCAGTGTATCTTCCTTCGTAGTATCCGCTCGAATACTCATAGTGGGCCTTGTCCTCTGACTTTAGTTCTGACTCGCTTTCATCTTCGATGATGATAATTTTATATTCGTGCCACTCACATCAATTCATTTCAGCATTTAATATATAGGATTTTTACAGAATTCGGAACCCTCTATCTTGAGTCGCGAACAACCTTATTAACGCCAGGGAAACACAGCGCATTAAAATGTTATGCGAAATATTTGGCATGTTTCCACGAAATGCGGCCGAATTGTCGATGCATAGCCATTCATTCTTTATGCTGAGGAGCATGGGAGAGGTTAAAGGGTTTCTCTTCCCTAACGAGCCTTTAATGCACGCCGCCGGGCCAACGATTATTTTTTTCGCCCCGAAAAACGCCTCCACTCTGTGGGAATGGTAGCATTTGCACTTGATGGTAATTACTGCCCGGGTAAGATGGATGGGGGCCTTTTCAAGGCTTAGAAGGAAAAGGTAGGCACAAACTGTCAGCCACCCCTCCTGGCTTTTTAATTTGCGCCGGTGTTAGAGTCGATGTACGCTAACGGCACCAGTATCTGCGCGGGGTCTCCGAAACTTCGGCCGGGGTAATTCATGGACCTCCCTCCCTTCGACTGCCTCCCTGTTTGATGGAGCATCCTCTCTCCCTCTCTCTCCTAGCTGAGCGACAGAGAGAGAGAGCGCGTTGTGATGTTTACATAAGTGACATATTGCTCGCCCGTTCCTCATCGATCAGTTCGCGCGATGGGCTTGTAATCGAGACCTGGTATTTTTTTGTGTGCTCTCCAGCCTGGAGATTGACTCGACGAATTTTGTTTTTCGGAAAATCCCGCCTACTGAGTAGGGGATAAAATGAAATCCTAGGGAAGGGCTTCCATCGTACGAGCTCGTCGCTATTGGTACTCATTGAATTCTGACACTCTTGAGTAATGAACTTAGCCGTGCACGATTGTTTACGGAGATATCATGTTCGCGTCTGGTTTTTGCGAGTATATATCTATGGAAGGAAATCTGGGACTGGTTCTGTTTAATGCATTAGTTTTCATGGTTTGAGTGAGGGTTGGAAGTGTAGTGGAATGTATTCGTATGCCATTACTCTTATAACTCTCTCGTTTTTTGCCCTTCCACCGTTAAAGATTCTGGAATATTCATGAGCTATAGACGGAGTCTACCCTAAAGTGCCTCGTATGCGAATGGGGATCATATGCGAATATGATTTACCGGATTTACGAGTATATGCTCATGCAAGTAATAAAATAATATCGTTCCTCCATTTTTTATTATTAAAGCCTAATATTCAAATATTCAATTTAGTTAATAAGTAAGTGAATTAAATGCTAGTGCTCCCCTGTTTCTGTTTAAGCCAACGTCATTTTCTTTGAATGTTTGACCCAACATGCTAATACTGTTCTGTAACAGTACGTACTCAGAAATCAGATGGGCTGCTGCCAACTGAATATCCCGGAGAATTTTAAAGTTTTCAATGAACGAGTAGGAATTTGTTAGGGGATTTGTTTGAAATACAAGTGCATGAATTTTTGTTTTGAATCTGGTGAAGCAAAGAAAAATATTTGTATGGTAATTTAAGAATAATGGAAGGTAATCAGCTATATTATAATCATATCCAGAGCTCGTACAATCAATAAGATATCACAGCGATAAATTTAAAATGACGTAGTAATAATTGATACCTAGGAGACTTCACGTAATAACGGTGGTACTTGATTGGTGGTACTTGATTGGTGGTACTTCCTTGTATAGGTTTTGAAAAACTCATATGCTGTGATGCTCTAATAAATACAACTTTTATTTTTATATTTAGGATTGAATGATTTTTCAGTAACTATGATGAAACTTGCCTATAGAGTTGAAGCGTTTCAAATGTGTAAAATACATAGAATTGAGATGAACGTATGGTTGAGAAAGCAGTTGTTCATGCAGCCATTACGTTTATGGTAGATGGGAACATGTATTTCTATCTTCTCTATATAATAATTGGCGACAGGTTTCCTTAGATCGTGTTCTTTGCTCTTTCATTTTTTCAGTAAATATTTGAGGGGGAATTATCTGGTTCAGTATGATTCTATGAAAGTTTATTCCGAAAAATGAAAGGCGTGGAGAGGGGTATGTTTTGTTCAGATTAATGCGAGCTGGCGTTGGCATATACTGATCTCACCTTTAGTGTATTCTAAGTGATTAATCATTTGTGGTCCATCGTTGAGGCTGGCTGGATAAGGGTAATGCTACCAGCACTACACTTGACGGCATATCAGGTAATCTCGTAAAACATTGCCCTTGTATGAATCGCTTCTCCTTGATGTCGAGCTCAACTCGAAGTAAGACCTGATGCGACGACAAGCCAAGTGCTTGTAGCGCTAGACCTGTCGAGCCAGCCTCGAGGTTGGACCACGAAGGGTTAAACCTATCCTAATTTCCTTAATGATATTCGTTTACGTAGGTAATCACGCGGCACTGCGTTGAATCTGATTGAGGGGGAGAGAGGTTCTGGAAGCAAACGCTTCATCGCCCCACCCTCTTGGAACCCCCTTGATAAATGAATGCGCGCTCTTTATTTTTCGATTAACTTGTCAACTAATCACATGACCCTGTTTTCAAACTACCTTCTTGACTATTCCATAGGGTGGTTTCGTATTATTTTTAATTGCCTAAATCGAAAGATTATTTATTACTACTGGAGTACGTATTTCACGTTTTTAGATTTTTAAATGACGATATCTAATTTTCACGATTAAATGAAAAGTGAAAAATTTCATGCGCGCGAAAACGCGACGGCTAAATATGAATGCTGGGAAAAACCCGCGTGACGTTTCGGCTGCTGCCGTGTGAGGCCATCTTGGTTCAAGGCTATGATCGCCGCTACGATGCAGGCTGCTAGCAGGTAGCAGAGTACCCAGCGAGCAGGTAGCGCTTGGCTTAAATAAGGCTTAATAACTCACCCTATCAAACGAAGGAAACTTTCCGACCTTAGCCAGTTTTAATAGGTGATTATTAAGAGATGTTTCCTTGAGCTCTGTGCCTCATGCATGCATTGGAAATCTTAGACGATGTAAAACTCCTGACTACTCGTGTAGCATCTAGGTCCCTGTGACGTCACGTGGAGTGGCATCGAATGGGCGCCAATCTGGCCTTTTTCAAATGAGGTTAAAATTGACCATTGCCATTCGTCTAAAGTGGGAATTACAAAACAAAATAATTTGTATATTATGTATATGTACACTAATGGTGAGTAACGAATCGTAGTCCCTGCCTTTCGTTTTCTTTGAAGAAGGAAATTACCCTATTGGCTGTAAATCATTCTCTTTACGATGATATACCACCTTCAATTCCCCTGGAATGTCTACAGATCACTGGTAATGTTTTACATTAATGTAAAAAAATGCGATTCAAAACGCGAGAATGAAAACGGATTTGGAAGGATAAAAACACCACGAATTTTAATCTCTCTGGTCAGGAAATTCGGCTCATAACGCGCGGGAAAAAATTCGGATGGAGTCATAACGCTTATTTCTTTTTTAAGCCCGGATCTTCGCGTCATAATTTCGAGATGTAATCGTATATTTCTGGAGATTTCCGATCGGCGTGCTCTCTCACACCCCAAGGCCTTCGAATTTAATTGTTATTGCCTGTCTTCTTGTTTTCTTTATTATCCAGTTGCTATTTTTTATTTCATCGTGCTGAACCGTCGTTTTCAGTCAGTGTTATTGGTTGATAAAAACCATGCCGTCGTGGAGTTCAGTTCCAATTAAAAATACCGTTTCTAGTCGTTTTTGTGCTTCTACTTGAACGACCATTTCTGGAAAAACGCTAGGGTACACTTTTTAGTGCTTAGCATTTACGTAAACCATAAAGAATAGATTAGGTTATATCGGAGAAATAGCTTTTCTTTGTCATTCCGGGGGTTCGAATATCATCTAAAAATACGTGTTAAGGGATACAATTGGTTGCGATTTTGGGGAATGAAGAAATGCTAAACTATAATTTTGTTGTACATTACATCATCATCTTCTTAAGGAAAGCCTCCCGAGTACCTTAGCCCGAAGTCCTCTACACAAATATCGTAGTCTCCTTGGTCGTCTATGATGAGGGATGGCCTTCTAGTTAGTATCTATGCACTTCTTAAATAAGGTCACTCAAGTTTGAGGCGAGACCGTTGTACAGTCTTGTACAGTTGTATAATCGTAGAGGAAGCCTCCACATCATCACTATCCATTGTAGCTTATTATCTGGTTTTAGTGGTGACTACTGTTTATGAATAAAGTTTTATTTGTATCGTCTCGATGGAAGCGGAAGGCGAACTATTCTACAGGAGTCAGAGAGCCTTCGAGTGCGCTCTTCAAATATCTACTTGCGACTACAGAAAATATTATTTTTAGCATCCGCTGGTGGCTATACTTTTACTAGGTATTAAATTCCTTACTTATCAGGATCTTCGTATAGTCATGGCTGTAGTTCTGAGATGAATATTTGATCGCTTATCATAGAACGCGCTCCTAGTCGAAGTTTCTCCCGCCGCCTTTAAACCTATCCGTCCGTCCAACTTTCCACCCTCTCACCAAACCAAATTTCCGGTCATCAATTATGAAAAGGAGGATGTTGTCCGGATTGACGTCGGTCCGCCGTGTCCTAGTCAGTCAGTGCGTTAGTCTTGTGAATTGCTGGGCCAACCTTCGTTTTACGTGCACTCGATTTCGTCAAAACGTATATATAGTGGTGAAAAATGTATAATCATCATCATTCTCGAGTTCTATGTAATTCGATCATTCGAAAATCGCATTCAAGTCCTTAAAAAAATAAAATAGTGCCGCCGCCTGTCTTTATCTGGCTCTCGAATCCAGTCAAGCATTGCAACTGAGTCGAGCAAGGCAAGAATTTACTTGCAACGTTCTTAATACGCAAAAGAATTTCTTTTTGAGCATCCTGAACTGTCAAATTAATACGATGTAGTCGTGGAGGCGTGGTTAAATTTATTCAAGAGCTCGAAGCCTCAAAGTAGAAAGGGATCCAAAACGCCATCTTCCGTTCGATCTGTTGCCATTTGATCTTGGTGAATGGTTTATTCCAGACTCGCAATGTTCTATCATGGTGCTCTTTCGTAATTAGATTTTCAGTTTTACTATTTTGTGAACGATGTCCTCAATAGTGCTATTCGCACGATTTGAGGCGGATTGTAAGTGTTATTGGATTGGTTTCTATCTTGATTCTAGAGAGATAAGCCACTCTGTTGAGTCTTAAATGCGATAGGAGAGCAGGGGGAATTAAATTTGATTTATTGTGGGTGTGCAGTTGAGGGGGTCTCAGCCTCTCAATTTCTTAACTCGTGATTTTCATAACTCTGGAAGGATATCTTTCTGTTATCTGATCTGATGGGCTTTACTGCTGTGAGACTTTCTTCAGATCACTCTTTCTCATATTTACTGAGAATATGTAACCTGTTCGTTGCGATTAATTCCAATGCTATCCTTTCGTTCAGCAGTTCCGTTTTTTTCTTTATCTCTCCATTCCGGGCATTTCATTTACCATGCATTTTATTCTCCTGTTTAAAAATTAACGTATGTTATAAAGGAACACATTGCACATAATGCTAGGAACAAGTGTACGGTATAGGATGTCATAGCCGGACTCATTTTTAACGGAAGGTGCTCGTCAAACTGTACGCTACCCTTTCATGTGAGGAAAAAGTCGTTTACTCTCACATAGTCACTTCTAGGGAGCGAAATTACTCCCGTTACCTGCGTATTGTTCTGCTAGAATTCATAACATGCGAATTTACTTTTGATAAACTTCCCTCTTCAGTTATTATATGCTTTTTCCATGTCTTTTGTAGGTTAAGACTCTAGAATATGGCCAGTTTTACAGTTACGCCGTATTTGGGGTAACTTGAATTGGGGGTCGGAATATTGTCTTCCAATGCGGCGGTGTCTACCTTTCTCTCCATTATTGCACCGTGGTCGCTGTCAGTCATTTTGTCTGTCGTAATTTCTCAAGTTTGGGATCGTGTTTTTGTATCGAATCTCTCAGATAGAAACACTCAGCCTCCATTGAATGAAATTAATGAAATGAAATTTCCGTCTTTGTAAAAAAATTACTGCAGATCTTTTTTTTTTTACACTTCTACCGATTCAGGAAACAATAGGTTGAGCACTAAATTATTTATTCTGAATACAAAATCATAAATCTTAGGAAATGCCATGATTCTATGACCCAATGGTTCCTTTAAAAAATGGCCTCCTTATTCCTTAATCCTTCCTGTAAATTATCTAGAAAGTGATTTTAATTTTGACTGGTGTAACTTTAACCGGTAGTTTTTTTCAAAATGGAATTGGAACTTGTTGAGACTTTGAAATGGAAGTCGCAATGGACCTTGTTTCTCTCGTTAATTCTTTAGTATCCAAGATGAGAGTAATCAACTAAATGATTTCAGGCGAAATGTTACACGCAGGCTTGGGATAAACGGAAAAGAGGCAGATATGTGAAAATTTGTCATGTTCGAAAAGGATGGTGCTGGTTCGTGATATTTTGGCCGAATCGGTGAATTTAAAGAGCTTCGGAGTGGAAGCCATTGCACCCGGCAGAGCTTAATTCGAAGCGACGCTTTGTGACGCATGAATATTTGATCTGTTCTAGTCCATTCGTTTACGCGCATCCATTCATTTGTACTTATCCATTCGCAAAGGAGGCAGTGGTGGAGATATGTATACTACTCGCGAAAAGTTGCGACTTCTAGATGCGCAGGAAAGGAGCGGCGTAAACTGTGGCAGAGGTAAGATGAAGGAAGGGCGGAGGAAGGAATGAAAGGGAAAGTGATTCCACGACGAACTGAGTCACCAAAATAAGTGCGGCTGTGGAATTCCAATCCAATTCGGACAATTCAACTCGTAGTGCAGGTACACGCTTGTAAAAAACAATACCCCTACATTTATGGCTGCTTCAGTTTCTCTCGTTGTATCAACAACGTATACTCCTCTGAGAAATTCACGTTCTAAGATATTGGTTTTAGGAGAGCGTCAAGCTTTTGATGGCGAGGATAGTTGATAATAAACGCTTATCTTCTCTGTTTTAAATCATTCCCTTAAAAAGTATAAGACATTTTCCTTTACAACTACTCTATGCGGAGTAGTAAGCAGTAGTTTACATAAATTGTATTGCAATTGCACTAGCTGCTATTCAGGCACGATCTCGGGATCATACTTTCTTTTTTGTAAAAGTAAACTTTTAATTTATTTTCGACGAGGCTACCATGTGCTGGAAATGAAATGGTATTCTTTCGCAAACGCATCAGGCTGTGGTTATCCATGTGGAAGTTGAATTTCTTAAATGTAACTTCGTTTCCGCCCTAATATATTTATTTCCATGGCACGATATTTTTCGACACTAGGGTGTCATCATCAGGTTCTAAGACTTACAAACTTTGTCCATATATTCATGCCATGGAGTGACTTGAGTGTTTTCTCACGATATACCTACAAGGCGGAGAAATATTGTGTCACGAAATTTTAACCGTTGATAGCTGTCGCCAGCAAAAACAAGAATTGGCCGTGAGTTTGTCCTGCATCGCTTTCTCGGGCAGGCAAAGAGTTCCGAGTCATGAGTTGTCCAGAGCATCCGGCAACAGGGCAAACTCGCGGCCAATCAGAGCGCTTGGCTCAAAGTTTCCGCAGTTTAAAAATGGTGCGTTTTCGGCCTAAACATCGCTGGTAATTTTTATCCACCTTGTATATACCATTATTAGAGATGCGAGAAAATCACACTTTCATTTTTATTTTATCGCACTTTCAATAACAGTTTATCGCATTTTGTAGCGTCTGTTTTTTATTTTCATAATGAGGTAGATGACGATGAAATGTAGTGAAACACAGTTATATGACAAAATACAGAATATTTTAAATAATTATGTTGTAGAACAATAATGAATTAAGGAATAAGACATATAGTGGCGGTGGTGTAGCTTGCCCGCGCCCACTTGTAGTTCGCGGTCACGCAGAGTCCCAGCCAACTAGCAGCTGGCCAGTCGCTCACATGCTTTAAGCGATGAGTGTCGGCGGAGCATTTAAACTGTGCTCTGCACAAAATGTACGAATTTTGCCGTCGAAAAGGCAAATTTGCGTAAAAATATCATAAAAGTCCAGTCATCGCATCTATACGTCGCATTTATTTGCGCACATCGCATCTATATCGCATTTGCGATTTTCACGCATCTCTAACCATTATGCATGGAAAAAATGTACGTTTTTGTACCTGAGAACGTCACCGAATTGTCGAAATTTCCTACCAAGGCAATAAATGACGAAGAGAGAAGAAAGTCAGCGTTTCATAAGTGGCGTATTTTCGTATTTGCTTCTGAGTCTGTAAATGTACATATATCCTTCTATACGTACTCTGGTATTGCGGCTACATTCCTCACCAATTCGCACCCCCCACGTAGACCCCCACAGGAGGTGTGGAAGGGTGAGGTGTGGTGATGTTCAGGCGATACTCTCGTGGGAGTACATCCTCCGATCGAGCTCATCCACGTATCAGTCGATTGCCTAATACCGCGTACACCTCTCTCTCGTCCAGGTAAGGAAGGGCCACATGTACGGCGCGGCGTCTCGTCACTCTGAAACGCTTCTTCCGATGTTTGCGGGAAGGGAAAGCCGCACCCTGGATGCTTGAGTGTACACCTGACACTGAGAAACCGATTCAAGTGCTTTGTTGAAGTGGACCCGAAGTCCTTGTCATTGCCACGCGGTTTCTAAACGCCGTATTGCAAAGGGTCTTCGTTTCATCACAGAGATAGAGCATTTTGGGGGGATGAATGATATTTCCCATTTTATTTTGCCTGACACGCAGTCCGCTCGTAAACTTTTCCACCTGCTATAAATGAGGGGGGATTTCACTTCCCGTTTCCACAAAATTTCTTCACTCGAATCAATTGGCCTGTCTGTGACGACTTTCTACTACATAATTATGTGCCACCCACTCGATCTAACCATTGGTGGTGGCAGGGTAAAGTCCTCGCTCGCTATTCCGGTGTCCGTGGGTTCGATTCCTGCCTGGGTATGTTAGTAACTATCTATGTTATAGTTTTACGTGTGTGTTCAAATGTATGGGCTCTGCAGAACTAATGTCGCTTTTTAAATAAGATATTATAATCATAACGATTCTACTCGATGGTAGGTTTGAGTAGGTGACAGTAGAGCACACCTTAGATTAAAACTTTCAGTTGACATATCACTCACGGGTAAAGAAGGCGATTTAATTGAGTTGTTAATAGTTTTTATCTTTTATTTTGCATGAAAATTAACGTTTGTCGCAAATAAAAATGTACAGTTTCGATCCAATGGAACTGAAATTTAGTGGGTAAAGGGTGGATGGTGCGAAGCGTCAGTGGGACTTTGCGTTGCGTCAAGTACACTCTAGATCTCTCCAAAAGCCCATGAGTTTCACATTTGTTACCAAATCTATTGGAATGTATATTGAGGTTTCACATTTGCGTATTTTATTTGTTAATTGTTTTCGGTATCTTGAGATATATATATATATCACTTCATATTCAGGATTTTTTTGTTCACTGAGACTCAAAAATATATGGTTTGATATCTTCCTGAAAAATTATTTCTTGTGAACAGGTTACCCGTTTAAATGTGCTTGAGGAGAAATAATCATTCCGTTTTGAGCCCACCATAGACTAAGGCTCAATCGCATAGATTGCTCGTAATGGGTCAGGAGGCAGTTTCCTCCTCTGAGCCACCTACCACTCTTCTCTCCCATGATTCACTAGAATGCATAGAATGGTATTGATTACCTACCTTTATCTGAGGAACAGAGTTATTATTTCATAAAAATAAGAATCCCTTATTATATTTCGACGAATGAGTACTTTCTATATCTCAGGTACAAGCCTATCGAAGTATCATTGTAGGTGTCAAATGCAATCGAAAAAGTTTTCTTGTTATTGAAGTTGTTGTTTGAATGTCAAGATGTTAATTTGGAAAACCAATAATTCCACTCTCCTCCGCAGGCAAATTTTCATTCGTGGTTGGCCTATTTCTTTGGGGAACCTGTCAGACTCCCTGATGTTAAGCCTCCGCCCTAATAAGATCTTTCTTCTCTCCGCTATCTATATGGCTTGGCTTTCCTCAGACCTCACCTCTGACCCAGCTGTTGTGACTTGCCTCCTTATTAAGGGGTAGCTTTATTTTGGAATCCGCTTGGGAAATAATACTCCCGATTGATACCATTTATTCATGTAGATGCAAAGTTTCAAAATTGAAAATTGATATGATGAAGCTTTGAGAATGCTGTACGAAAAGTATGGATTCGATTTGAAGCTGGTTGTGTTATTAGTTATCGTGTGGTTACTTTGGGGTTTACTTAAACTTACGCGCAATATAAGTTCTGCATTTCCTCATTCCTTTCGGCAGAATTATTTTGAGCTACATTGCAAGTATTTGAGTATTTGAAGTAGAATTTTTGGTACAAATTTGAATGTTAATGAAGGTGAGCTTGTAAACTTGTAACCCTCCTTTTATCGTGGTGCATCGTTTGAGCTGTGGGAGAAAATGTTCGGGTATTAATTTGAGCTCTCTTGAATGTGCATGTTCGAAGTGGTTTGATAATATTCTCATACCATGTTAGCCTTACCGTTCGATACTTATTAAGTAGTGTTCGTAGTATGACTTAGCTCATTAAAACCTTTGCATGAGCATTCATTTGAAATGTTGAGAAAAATAATATAAGTATTTGTGACGTAATTAATCACTGTGGAGTTATTTGATTACTATTAAAACGGACAATTTTCAACGTAACTGCGTGAATGTAGTTATGTAAAAATGGGAATATTTCCATTTTTAATGGTTAATTTAATATGTTTATCATTTTGGAAAAAAAGAATCAAGTATGAGTAAATAACTACTGTTAATAACTACTATTAATGTCATGTTGCCAAATGTGGCCGCGCCGGGGCAGTGCCGGTTACCAGGAAGCAAAGTTTTGCGCGCAAGACGTGGCAACGCAGCATCCGTTCGCTCTGGTATATTTTTTTTATACGAACAACCAACCTTTGTAAAAGGGAAACCTAACCAGGTGGGACTCGAACGCGCGATATCTTGTATGACAGGCAAGGACTTTACACAGCCGCCACCTAAGTCGGTAACATGATTTTGACGAAATGCCTGCTCACATAATGAAGATAACATCGTCAGCAATTTCGGAAAAGGTGTGAACTCAAAAGGACCTTCGCATTCACAGGCCTATTTTTTCAACGCATGAGACAGAAACTCCCTAATAAGTTGGCTTCTACTATTTTTAATTGGCTCGCCTCCACTTAGGTGTCACATATCAATTCCGACTGCGTCCCCTGTTCCGGGGACCGAATCAAATTTATCATGAGTATCAAATTTCTCCTTGGAGTCGTCGAGGGCGAAGTTGGGAGGGGAGTTGCCTTTCTCTACCCTTTCTCTGACTCGAGGCGCTTCGGCTTCGGTCTTCCTATCCCGGCGCTGCGGCCAAAGGGCTTCGTGAGCCGTTAAATTGGGAAATTCAAACGCTAAGGCGCCCCCTTAAATGCCCATATGTTATCTATACTACATAAAAATCATGTGTTTTCGGATCATAGAAACATTGCAAATAAATTAAGAAGTGTTTCTATCAGTTTTATTTTTTCTTTCAGGGTAAACTGTAGGACTAGTAAATGTTTAAACATTTTTGTTATTTTACGACAAAATATGCGTTTTAAAAATACGCAAAAGCCATTTTATTAATTTACATTAATTTTTGCAACTTATTGTGGAAGATGAATGTTGTAGACGAAGTAGTTTTCTCTGGGTTAAGTTACAAAGTTCATGAAGTTGACAAAACGGCTAATTGTATGGTGCGCGGAGTCATTGATTGCACTCGCGTGTCTTGTTTTTTAAATTTGAAATAAAAAATAAATTAGAATTGAGAATAAAATTTTATTTAAAATGACGTATAATTGATAATTATGGTATGCACTGAATTCCAGGTATTTGAAAAGTACAGCGGCACATCATTTTGACGCCGACTGTGGTCCGATTGTATTCATTTTATTTTGTCGTTTTTTACGCTCCCAGAAATACGGTGTGGTTCCTAGATGATGTTCTTTGTGTCGCTATGAAAAATATGTTCCTAATTGCGATATGTATCTTAAGCCTTGCTCGACACAAGTTATCTTGAATAAAATTTACGTAGCTATGGTGTTGGGAACTTAGTAACCTATAAATGATATTTCTCAATGAAGGGTAATCGTGAGTTGGGGAAGTTAAAATTACTCTCGAATTGAATCAGTACCAAAGAAGATATTTATGTCCGAATAAGTTCAACTGAATCAGGCATTGTATTGTGGAAGTTCGATATATTAAAATGAAGGTTCCACAGTGCAGTTAAAATGCATTTTTCCACAGTAATTTAATTCGTACGACGCGTTTCGGCTCGTAGAGCCATCATCTCGTATAGGTCACATTTGTAAGTAATAACATCCTCAAATGTATAAATGTCATATTCTTAAGTGATACAGCGTCTTGTCCCTGTGTGCCGGAACGCGTCTAACTAATTAAATTACTGTGGAAAAGAGCAACTACCTTTCATTTTAATAGTTATGTCGGGTGAGAAACGATATTGAAGCCCCCAAATGAGAGGTATCAATGAATGCTCGTTTATGCTGTGATTCAAGGAATATTTCATTGATTGTTTAGTGAAGTTACACCGATAAAAGTGTGTATCGCGTCGTTTATCTCTCCAAGTCCTCAGCGGTTGGCACTCACCTTTGGCAACGGGGGAGGCGCCGCATAGATGATCTCAGCCGGTCTGGGTCTCGGCCGAGGCCTCTGTCTTGGCGCTGCGAATCTGGATGTGGTGGCCCTTAGGCTGGGCCTCGTGGCCACTGGGTCAGGGGCCGGGTCGAAGCCCGCCGTGGTTTCCCTGGCCGGTGCGTGGGGCCCCGCGTCGGCAGCCGCGAGGTCCGGCCCCGGGACCGATGGGCCCCCTTGGGTCTCCTTACCGGCGGCTGGCGCGGAGGGCCCCGCGGCCGTCGTGCTGGACACGGCGAGCGTGTTGACGTCCGCGGTGAAGTCTGGGACCTCGCTTGCGGCCTCTTCTGCCGGGTCCTCGTCGTGGTCTTCGGCGATCGGAGCGGAGCCCGTGGTGCTCGGGCGAACCGCCGCCGCCGACGCCGCTGGGGGTTTGTCGGAGGCCGGCACCTCAGAACCCGCACCTGCAATCAACATAGAACGGAAAACTTAGGAAATTTCGTCTAAATGCTAATACCATGATGATGTGCTGGCGTGTTTTTTTTACGCTAAAATTGATTCCACAAATATGGATAATATTGATTTGACAAATGATAAACAAATATATAGCACCGCCCCCTGATTTTATTTTTAACCGTTCACAATACGTGTTTCGATTGCTATCAGGTGCTCAGGTTTTAATGGCTTTACAATTATCATCGGGTGCGGAATAAATGGTTATGATTGTGTAGCAGTCGAAACACGTGTTGTCTCGGGATACAGGAATCTCAGACCTCTCAGTCTAGGATCAAAGAAATTAGACGTCAATTAAAGTTTAATAGTTTGCGAGTGGCGATTATATTGGGGAGTTCGGAGTGTCTAGCAGAATCGGAGGTGGCCAATTAGGTCGGGGTTTCCAGTGGAAGTTGTAAAGTTTATGTTGTGATTGGATAAGTCGCTATAACTCGAGTCAGTATTCACGTGTTTCTTTTTCCTTACATTCCGTTTCTAGCCCTTCTGTGCATGCACAGCCAATCAGAATTGAAGAGAAATTGGAAAGGAATATGAATGCTTTCTGTTTAGATTTCGAATGGAAGGTAATGATAGTCGTAGTTTGATTGACACGTCACAACATAGCGACTAGAATAGAAAGGAAAAGGCGAAGGTGAAAACTTGCGGTTATACCTAGTGGTGATTGGTGTTCGAGTGGTGCTCGGTGGTTAAGATAAGCTGATTTCCCTCACGCTCTCTAAATGCTCATTCCAACCCTGAATTTTGTTTCAGAATTCCATGAAAAAGATTTCTCATGGTCCTTTTTTTTCACGATTTTTTGACAAAGTTAAGTGAATAAAGAGTAGGTGTAGGTGCACTTACTGATTTCATTGAATTTGATCTAATTAATATTGCATGGAGGTTTCGTTGAATCAGTACAAAATTTCCGAATTAAGTGCTAAATCAGTTTGAATAGATTTGTGTGAATAATAGCCTGGCCAGCGGGATATTGAGGAAAAAAGATCTCACCAACACATGGAGACTGGTTGAGGCATTGCAGATGCACAATCCAAAATATACGGTTGACCTGGAATGCTTCTAATGAGCTGATTACGGCGCAATTACGTTAACAATTTTGGCAATTACCCTGATAATTTTTTTTTGCGAGTCCTGATTTACCGAAACGTTGGGTTTTATGTGTAGGTACTATTCTATTTCTAGGCCGGTTGATCAGGTAATTATTAAATTTTCATGGGCCATCCTTAACAGTAATAAGCATAAGTACTGATATTTAAATTCGCATATTATGCGTTCAGTTATTTGCACTTGTGTGTCTTTAGATTTTAACGATTAAAAATAAGAAATGTGCCGGTAGAATTTTGTAAAAGCAAATTTCGAAAATAAGCTTTAAATTATGTTTTTTTTACAAGTCTCGTAAAGTTGGAGAATGTATGAATTTGGAAAGTTGTGGCTTAGTTAGCATTTCAATTATCACGCATGACCGATTAAATAACATCTACTTTGCAAAATTATTTAAACTACTTATTTCTATTGAGATTAGAAAATATAGTTGATGGTTTGAGGCTTCACTTTGTGGAATTTATTCATAATGAATGAAAATTGAACTTTGTTTTTCCACAAGCAGGATGACGCAGTGCGTCGAAACCACGGTCGCGATTGAATAAATATTTATGTGGAAAAACAAAGTTGAATTTTCATTCGTTAGAAAATATAAGTAAAAATCCAGTTTTTTTCATTTATCACGAAAGTGAGAAGAGAAATTAATATAAAATACTAGTCATGTTGAGATACCGCAATGTTTAAATGTTATAAACAATTTTCTGAAGAGACGAAGTCAACATCAGAGGAGAGGTTTATGAGTATTGAACAAGAATCGCGCTGATCGAGTTATAACATTGGTGTTATTTTATCTTTTTTACCAGTAATAATAATTTTAATGGCCAACTGCGTTTGTTACATGTATTTTTAAGATTCATTCAGTGCACCCCAATATTTTCGTGGAGAGGGACCGGAGGTATTACATTTCGAATGCAGATTACCCCGCTGCGATCTGTCGTCGCCGCCCCAAGACAAACCCACTTTGTGAGCGAAGGAGCGACAGTGCCTCTTACTTTCTCGCTGTGCCTTCTCTCCTTCATCAGGCCTCTCCCCTTTCTTCCAAACTTTAGTCGTCGACGGGAGCATCTTCGTGGACTCTCCGCCAACTTAATTCATTGCCGAAGGTTTTGATGATGTCGAGGAGGGAAAGTTGGCTGGCGGGTTCACTCGCTTCCCAGAAATGGAGTGAGGTCACCGTTATGAGGGAAGTGACGTAACGGAGTGAGTAACCCCCTCCCTCCCTTTCTCGCTACACTTTGGACGCTCCCAAATTATTTTCTCCTCGGTGACTCCGTTCGGGCGCCCTCCTGTTTTCTCCTCGTCTGCTGCTGCTTCGCTTCCGCCCGCTTCTCTTTTTGCTGCTCGTCAGCCGGAAGGTACCGGCTGCCGGAGCACAGAACACGGAAGGGAGTGGTGAAAAAGCACTACTAAATCAAATTTCTATCGGTATTGCATGGGGATGCGTATGTCTGGGAGAAAATTTTCTCGAACCATATCAAATGCGTCACCGTGGTTTCCATATTTAGGCCGTTTAAAAATTTGTAATGGAATAAAGATCATTTGGAGATTATAATCTGAGGTTTCAGGCTAGATGGAGTGGAAACAGAGCATAATGAAGAAGCAGGAGTAATTTCCACAATTTTACATTTATTGGTACTACCGGTTTCGCTTACAGCGTCATGAGGTACGTAACTAATGATGCTGTAAGCGAAACCGGTAGTACCAATAAATTTAAAATTTTGGAAATTGCTCCTGCTTCTTCGTAATTTGGAGATTATCTCGCTCACGATATTTTTAGGCCAAATATTTGTGAAAATATTTATTAATGAATTCAATTAATTTTAGTATAACAGAATGGGGCGTAAAATTTGACTTTCCACTACGTCGGTGAAGTAGTCAATATTTGGCCATTTCCCTTTAGTTGCTCTTACACACTGAGAATGCATTACATAGTTTATTGTGGAATATAATTTGGTTGTTGTTGTTCCTTGCGGCTAAAACTTTGTAGTCTGTAAAGAATAAATTCGAAGATGCAAGGCATAATTGATGCACCCACTCAACAATCAGGCGTTTTAAATTCTCGGAGTTCGAATCATGCCGCTGAAATAGTATATCTTTACGGTTCACAATTATCTTTGTATAAAAGTAATTAGAAATCTTCACTTCATTTTGTGACTATGTTCGAAGTACCGTGACGGAGTGCTTGAAGGGTGGAATAAACAGGGGTGGTCTCCCACTCTTGGTACGCTTCGGAGGATGCCAAATGCTTTTCTCCTCGGTGACTTCGCTCGAGTCCCGCCATGTTTTCGTCCGGCTCTTCACGTCCGCATCTGAGCCCTCCACTTTTTGCTTCCCCGTAGGCACATCGGGATGTAGACCACACCGACAGAAGATGGTACTAAAATAACAGTTATAGAGTTTTATTAAATGACCGTATTAATCATTGTTTGAAAGTTTTTTCAGTACGTTTATATTTTGTCTTTTCTGTCTGCCTTTATTAATCGAGGCTTGTGGCTTAATATCAATTTATTCTTCACTGTTTAGTACTAAAACAGTGAGAAATTAATTGTTTCATTTTACTCCGGCCTGCAAGGTATCTGATTCATTGCCACTGTCTTTGCATTCATTGCATTAGATTTCATTTCCTTATTTCAAACTACTTTTTGTATCAGTCTGGTTATTAATATTAATAATATTATTGAATTTATTTCGTATTTTTAGTAAATCCCCTCAAATATGTCTTATCTCTTTATTGCCTGGAATAAATTGAAATCAGCGTTGAATATCGCCTATTATGGAAAATTTTCCAGCAATCTTAGTCCTGTTAATTTTCCATTTGAAATAAATTCGTTTAATATCATAATTTAGGTTGGAGTCATGCAAATGAGGAATTTTTACAAGCGTAATAAGTGCTGCTGAGTTGGATATCTTTTTACCGTTCACAAATTATCTACTTTTATAATAGCTTATTTAACTTCCTAGTGTACCTATCGTGGGTCAAGGAAATAACGTCACGGAGTGGGTGTAGGTTGGATTAGACCTTCCGCCCTGACGCGTCGTGACGTGCAAGACTTTAAGGGGCTATTTCTCCCCAATGACTCCGCTCAAGTTTTGTTTTGGTTCATTTCGTCCCCTTCGCCACGCCCGCTTCGGGGCATTACTCATTTTATTCGCCCTGTCGGTGTATGGCATGGGATGCGAGGATGCAGGACACGAAAAAGGGAGACAGTGCTGAAAAAACAACTTTAAAGTGGTGTTACGCGACTACATTTATTTTTATGAGGGAAGATTTTCGAACCATTTTAGTTACCCCTACCTTCTTGCAATATCATCAGGAGCTGAGGAAGACCAAGAGAATAGCTTCAAAGCTTTCTTTCGGAGATTTTTTTAAATGAAACCAATACTTTTTGCGATGTTTTTTAATGGAATTTTTCCCTCGATCGAACCCTCGAATATTGGCCTCAGCGAGGGGTTGACGCGGCGAGAGTTAATGTGGATTAAGAACTCACTCAATCCTTCCGTTGGGTGCGCCGCTGCCTTCGCATCATGTCTCTAACATTTTTCGCCGTTCGCTCTCAGCATATTTTGCAGCAAGACTCGCGGCCCTGCTTTGTATTTTCGTGCGACGGCTCCCTCTTGGTCCCCCGCGGCAAATAGATCGTCTGACCCCTGTGCGCGCTCCATGACTCCCCTTCCCCTTGGTCGCAACCCGCTCCATCAGCACACCTTCCCCCACTCGAGGGCTTCCCCCACCCTCCTTGCACTCAACTCCCCCCCCGTAGTCCTCCCGCAAGTGAAGACTCCACTTTTGAAGTAACGAGGCCTCATGGGTCAAGGAGATGAGATACGCCGTCCCTTCCCTACCTACACCCACTGCCTCCTCTCCGAGTAAGGTCTTTTTTACCTCTCTGTCTCCGTACACGTATATGCACGCCTCTTCATCCCCTTTTCCCCTGCATGTCCGTCTCTGAGTGAGTGCACCCAAGTAACTGTCCATTGCCCCCTCTCATCATCTCTCTCTTCGACCGCAACTCTGCCACCCCTTCCTCACTCACTGCGCGTTCTAGTCTCCCTTAAAGGTCCTCCTCTCCCCTCAGCCCTCCTCATTATCCATATTTTATTTCCTCCACCTTGAGCCCTGTGTTGAAGTCAGTGCCAACACATTCCTGCCGGTGGAATGTAACATTTCACTGTAAAATTCAGTGTATCCTTTCCAACCTAGGTTTTGCAAATTAGCGTTAGTCAAATTTAGAATGGGCGGTGAACCCGGAAAGTCCGCGAAGTTCATCCTGTCTGCAAAGTGATGTTATCCAGGGAAAGTAATGTGTAAGTGTAGAGTTTTTCGGTGAGGACCTAATGATTTTATTTCCTCGTACTCCCCCCGTATGTCTGGGTAAATGATCTCCATTTGAATATCCTGACCTATGTTGAGGGCCATTTCGACTTTGCTATTTGGGGAAGACGGGGGCTCAAGGAGTCTAAAACCCCCCCGAAATGATGGGAAAATGTACCTTCAGGTGTAGGTACCTCCTCAAAGTGAAACTTCCCTCCATAAATTTACATTACCCCTTCTTAAATCTTCAGTATAATATTTATGGCTACGACCTATCTATATGTTTACTCAATAATTGAGTTTACGAAGAAATAATCCAGATCCTAACCCAACTCAAAGAGCTAAATGTGTTCATTTTCATAAAATATACCGTATTCATGTTACTAGGTTAAATGTCATCTAATCTTAATTATCTAATATAAATGATCCAAAACTGCTTAAATTCAATTTTAATCAATTTGCATTTTTTATTTCATTGAGGCGAGTTCATTTAATCAGTGTACACAAATTGTCACTTTAAATCATATAATTGTTTTCCGAAACCCTTATTTTCCTTTTACTCTCGGATATCAGATATCTGTTGGCTGGTAGATATGAATTAGTTAAACTCAGTTTACCGGAAGTTCTTTTAAATTGCGTAGACGACACGGTCCCTAGTCAATCTAGAATCCTTACTTTGAAGCTTTACGTTTTATCATAGCCCTTTGTTCGCAAACCAAATTCAATGATTACCTTTTCCAACTGCAGCACAATTTTTACAATAGGTTACTTTTTACGAACCCGGCGTGACGGCATCTCATACAAGGTATTACTCTTGTGCCCCCTTCACAGCTCTGAGATAATTACTGATTGGAAACATGTTATACACAGAGTAGTATTTACATCATCGGAGAGAATTTAAGCCATGGAGGTTTGATTAATGACCGCACGACAGCCAGTAAGGGAGAAAAAATTATGGGAATCTTTGTGGGAATATCATACTCCGTTCAGGAATAACTTAAAAGATAAATTTGATATATCTATTAGCAGGAATAGCTGTCAAAACTTGGGTCGAAAGAATAGATAGCCGTTTAAAATTTAATGCCAAATTTTGTCTACATTTATATTGGAGACTGCCTCTGTTTTTCACCAATTGGTAGCGGGTCTCAGTCATCTCATCTTGTTCACATTCCCGATGTGACATAAACTGCCACCTATTGGCTCATTCATTTAGTGTTTTAAATGGCATTGGATTTGAAAAAAATATAACCGCCCAGCGGGTATTTGTGGAGGTCTTTCTTTTCGTGGATGAACATGATAATTGTTCCGTTATCGTTTAACTTTGATATTATTATTATTATTATATAGTACAAGTTACAAGTTGGCTATTTGCCAGGTGGTAACAGGTTATACAAAATAAAAAGAAAAACAAAAATATAGCAAATGAGAAATACATTACCAAAATAAAACTGGAAAGTATTAAAATTCAGTGATATTAATTGTCCAATATTAATCCTCTACACCTCTTTTTGAAAATCCTTGCGTTGTTAGGGTAGGGCTTAAACAGTTCTGCAGGGAGTCTATTCCATTCCGTAATCGCCCTGTTAAGGTACGAGAATTTCTTTACATTAGTCCTTTGCGGCCGGCATTTCATCTTGAATTGGTGATCATGCCTACCAATATAGCTGGGGTATTCAATCTTCCTCCGAAGTTCCCCCCATGCCTTTTCCCCTTTCAGTGTGCGGAAGAGTGCGCAAAGCCTATTTATTTTTCTTCTCCGTTCTAGTGTGTCCCATCCCAGTTCTTTCAGCATTTTACCGACACTTTCGGTCTTTTTGTGTTTCCCCATAACGTACCTTGCTGCCTTTCTTTGCACCTTCTCCATGGATTCTGTTTGTCCCTTTTCATACGGGTCCCACACTAGTGACGCGTACTCTAAAATCGGCCGGATTAATGTCTTATACGCCTTCTCCTTTGTAGTTCGATCACTTTCCTTAAGATTCCTCATCACCCAATGTAACGTTTTGAACGCCTTTTTTGTTAATTGTTCGACATTTGCCTCCCACCCTAAATCTTTCATTAAATACACCCCTAAGTATTTACATCGGTCACTTTTTGGAATAACCGTCCCTTGAATTCTCTTCTCTACCCTATCTCCCCTGTTAACCAGAGCCTTAATCGTAGGTGCCTGCCCCATCGTAAGGTGCCACCAACCCTCCCCTTCCCCATATTTTAACCGTGCCGTCAACTCCCCTAATGGCCGTCGAAACACCGCGTTCATATAAACTTGGGATAGTTTGCTTGCCTTACTCCTCCGCAGCAGGTTGCCACGATGTATAGAGTGATGAGGAAAATGGCTGTGGAGGAGGCTTCCCTAATGAAGAGACGGGACCATTGTCGGTTGGAGGTATGGCTACATAAGTAGTGTACCTATATATGTACAAGCAGGTTGGGGTGAGCTTTGAGTTGAGTGGGAAGAGGGGTAATTAGGGTTACTATACTCTCGTTAGATAGCTTAGACATCAGGGTTCGTTGTGTTGTTTTAATTTATCTCAGGATATCCTTTAAACCTCTTACAGTACGCTATGGAGAGTAGAATGAATAGGCCAAAATATCAGGCCAATTGTTAAACACTTAGAGGTTACTCGAGGGTAATACATGTAGTATAACTACTAGCTTTTTAAAATGGGTATTAGAGTAGTATATTTTCTGGGGGTGCAATGATTTGTTAGATTCCTTTCTGTCCTAAATTCTCTCATTTTTTACGTCCGAATTACTACATTTCAGGAATAACACATTTTAGTGTGAAATGTGGCCCCGTACCCTGCCCTATCATATTTACCAAAATTTACATTTTTATCAGTTTTAATAGTAAAATTATCCTAGAATAAATTATGTGTCTTTTTCATTGACTCCTAAGAGTGGTCTATACTAAACAAAAATAATGGTGAGCTTCGATGAACGTGTGAAACCATATATTTCGTAGATTTGAGTTGTGATTTTAGTCACTGCGGATAACGGGAATTAATAAGCAGCGGCCTCTTGCCATTCATGCATGAAATTGACAATTTTAAACTCTTGAAAGATAGTTACGGCAGTTCGAAATACATTAATGGCTCTTTCAATTGTTATTCATTCCTGAAAACCTCGCGCCTCTCATATGAATTTAGCGTTCACTTCCCGAAGCGGATACTTATCTTCAATCCGTTCGTCGGCCGCGTTATACTATTAATCATAATAATATTTTTCACTGTATCTAAAATTATATTAAAACGGCGTTGCAGTTGCTAGAACGTAAATATAAATAAGCTGGCTAAACTACATGTCATGTAATCTAATTTTACGTTTTAATATTGAAAGAATTCAGTTCCTTCCGAAGGGTTCGTAACTATTTATACAAAAGTTTGAATTGAAGGTTAATACGAATGACGTAGGTAGTCTAGTAAAATATATTGAAGAGAGCAAACGGGATTAATGAGGAAAAGATACCTTTATTTTGTACCTTTTATTATAAAATAGCTGACAAATATGCATTTATATTATAAAATGGACAAACGGGATAATTAAGACATGAGAGACGTGATGGGCGAAGTCGAGAAAGTGTTGGAAATTGGAGGGGGTTGAAGAACGTGATCAGTCGCGTTTAGAGTGATGCAATAGGACGTGGAAGAGGGAGGGGGGGGGGCTTGAAGCGACGCAGGTAAGTGCGAAGAGGGGAAGAAATGAAACCGCTATTGTGAAGGCGACGAAGAGATAGACAGTGGGCCGAACTAAAGCGGAAAATAGAATCGGGCAATACTTGTGTGAATACTTCTACGGTAGCAACATATCCTCTCTGAGGACCTCCTGAACTTGTATATTATATATAAGCTATAAAATTATGAAAATATAAACCTTAGAACGGTGGTATTCTGCACAATAAACAAGATAGCGCTATGGGTAATTTTTCATGTTATGGTTTTGTTTGAAGCCTTCTCTCTTTTTCCTTTCACCATCTCTTTGTCTTTTGGAGGTTAATAATGAATGCGGGCATTAGATTCTTCCTAGCAGGCATCTCATTGCATTGAGGGGGTTTCGTCTGAGTATGCATTGCATGAAATTAAGCGAAGCGTAGAGTAACAAAACGAGTGGCTCTTTCCAGTTCTCTTCCATGGCTGCGAGATTGAGGTGTGCCAGTATAGGATAGGTGTGTGCGCTGAAGTAAGGCATAACTGTGAGGTGCAGTGTTTTAAGTAGCAGCAGTGCTAAGTTTGAAATGAATGAGGCATGAATAAAGAAGGAAGGATGCTGCGGTAATGGACCCGTGCGATGGAGACTGAGTGCTCCATTGCTTTGTCCTTGTGGATACAATGGGGAGTTAATGCCGCCGTGAGAGAAATGAGACCCAGAAAATAAATAAATGCCCGTCTTGGCGAAGAGAGTGATCGTCTGAAAGCCCTGAGTAGCCAATGATATTAGTTGAAGCAGTACTAGCGTTGTATGCTTTTCATTGGGGATTTTAAAATACGCTTACTATACTATTTATATGGTATTCATATAATTTGAATTTCACCTTCTTGGTTCATTTAACAGTTTGTCCAATGGATTTCAATTTTCCATAAATTGATTGCTTACAATTTCCTCTCTGGTGTATTTTAGTCTGCGTTTTTACACCGCGGGTATTCGAGGAGGAAATGGGCATTTATAACTGTGCATTCTTAGTTTTCAGGCTCTGTTCCAACTGAAAAAATATCAAAGTTTTGCAGTTAATACATCCTTCGAAGCAGTGTCTTTGAATATTTTTCTTAGACTGTAACGATACCACTTTTTCAGATTTTCGTTCCTTTTATAAAAAATGAATTTTTGTGCTTAAATAAAATAATGTTGATTCCGTTAGTTCTTCCATTTTATGTTATAACCAGTAGACATTTGAATAAGAGCGAGAAAAATCTCGAACGTAAACCAAAGTGACTAAGTACTGCATTGTACAGTAACGACCAATCTATAATGTTACCCTTTTCATAGACTTTCAAAGAAGAACAGGAAAGCTTAATCCTTTTACTAAGGTCTGGAAATAATAATATTGTCTCGCTTGCCTTTGTCTACGTCTTATTTGTGTTTACAAATTTGGTCGGGAAATTTTTTTTCATTTCACTATGCTAAAATTTGAGCGGTATTAATATTGATTGTTGGAAGTAAAGACAGTGGTAACTATAGGTTTGACATTTTAGTTGTGATTGGAGAAAAAAAGAATCATTTTCGCGTGATCGTTACTTGTTACGGCACTGAATATTTAGTGATATCATTATTTTGTTATTATTCACCGATGAATTTTGAAGGAGAATATGATATTCATATTTTCATGTGCTTCTCTTGTCGGATATTCAATATTGAGTTCAGAAATCATTTTGATGGAGTCGTTATTTTGGAAATGGAATATATTTACTAGCTAGACTTCCTGGGAATTATGTGAACTTGATTCGAAAAAAATGTGCTTCTGTAATTTGCGGAATTATGATTGGTTATTTGAAATAAAGATGTTGAGAACTTTCGAACGGTTTTTCTGAAACAGGAGAAGAATTATTCGTCATCCTCTTTGTTGCGGCATCCGTGGTTTAAATAACTGCGCCGGGACGTTTTGAAGGGTTTAATGCTTGAGGTGGTCGGATGGAAGCTGTGCTCTTCTCCCTCTCCGAAATAAGGGCCCATTTGTAAACTCACTTTCCCACCCTCCCCACACCAGGTAATGCTATCTCTGCAGAACATCCTTTTAATTCAAATATATTTTATCAGTTTTGGGCAAGATTATTTCGCTGATTGGTTGAAGTAGAAGTATGAAATGTAATAATAGAGTGTAGACATGTTCAATCTCAGCGTAATTTATTCTAGTTTCTAATTTTAATATCAAGTCATGAATTATATGAAGTAATTAATGATGCTGAATTCATTTTAATGTTATGTAAGTCGCGTTTTATGTCTCTATTATATTCTCAAACTGTGGGGTATTTTCAGCGTGATGGTGGACATAAGAAATATGGACATGTGGTAGACTGCCACGGCTGATCTATTTAGAGACCAGCTCCATTTCACTTGATACTCATCTCGAGTTATTAGGCAGACGTGTTGTTTAATATTCAAAAGGTGAAAAGTGGACTGTATTAGAAATGTAATGCCGCCGAGTGGTGCATTTTGTCTTACTTTTGTTTCTTGGTGTGTGTTCGCCGTAAGTGGGCAAAAGGTTCTCTTTTTTTTTGATCCTCGAGACGAGGTCAGTAGTTGGTAAGTAGTGAAAGTGAACGAGTGTGTGTGCTTCGATCATCCAGGAGGACCTGCCTCAGAGACCACGCGCCAGCTCGCCATGGCATTGACGCCTCCGATATATTTGTGAGTACCATTCGGCGGCATTATATTCCTGTACAGTCCACTTTCCACCTTTTGAATATTAAACATTTTTCGGTCGGATTCCGCTTACCGGATCGCACATTTTGTTGGTTGGATTCATTTGGTGAGTCCACATCGTAATCATTTTGTTGGTTATCATATTTGAAATCATTATTTGTCGTATCGAGTGGTTGGGGAAATATTTGTTCCTTGTCGTTTCATTGTTATTTTTGCTATTCTTTGGTCGTTTTCTTCTGGATTTGTGTCAAGCATTTCCATTTGTGTAACATTGTTTCATATTAATTTGAGTGAAGTTGATTTATCATGTCCGATAAAGAGAAGAGTAATAGGCTGATAAGGAAATTTCGATTAACTAAATCTAAATTTGAAGAGAACATGCGTATTATTGAAAAGTTACACGCAATATCCATGACGGTCTAAGGCAACGCGGGAGATAAAGACATTTTTGAGAGTAGGTTTTTGCTACTCGATGATCAATATAAGTCCTTCGTTGAATTATCGGATTGATTGCGGGAAATGACAATTGAATTAGAGTTGGATAAGAAAGTGGCACCACAGTTAAAGGCATTCGATAAGGTAGAAGACTTCTACCAAGAAATACCAGCCGTGGCAAGACGTGTTCTGATTCGGGAGGTACCTGCAGCGTCAAATTGAGAAGAGCCTCTTCGAATGAATCCGACGATAGAACGGTGCATTTTCCTAAAATTACGCTGCATTCCTTCGATGGGAAAATTGAGAATTTCAAGCCGTTTTTTGATGCGTACAATATTCTTGTGCACCTAAACAATAAATTAACTGACATTGAAAAATTCTATTATCTGGTGTCGAGCGTACGAGGTAATGCCCACAGGCTTGTAACTAGTTTGCCGCTAATCGCTGAAAACTATCAAATAGCGTGGAAAACGTTGATCCAACAGTACGAGAGTAAACGCCAGTTTGCGTTTCATTATTTTGATAAGTTGTTTAATTATCCATGTTTGAAGAATAATTCTCTGGATTCTTTGCAAAAGTTCATCGTATGACCCATCCACACTCTGGCATCCCTTACAGGTACGTACATTAATCGATGTGTCTTAAAGGGTTATATTATTCTGACTAGAAACAGCATATAATTAAAATAATTCTGTGTACGCAAGGGAAATATAAATTAGGACGAATCCAAAATCCCCCTCATTTTGTCCTTTTCTCTCATGAGTTCGAAATTAGATGAATGGGCGATTTGGCGCCCGCTTATCATTTGTGTCGGGGTGTCATTAGAGTGCCGGATGATTGATTCGTTCAGAGAGAACCACTCATTGAGAGTATTAATCGTCCAAAAGAATGAATAAGGACCACCTTAACTTATGTGGCTCAGTCCTGGGTGAGCTCTACCCTTTCATACTCAAACCAATCCAGGGGTTGACGTTCTGAATTGATGGAGTGGTATTAAGGTCTTGTTACGTGCCTCATGTCGAAGGAGCCAACAGTTTTGTGCAGTTTATAATCTGATCTAACGAAACTAACTATAAAATGAAAGACTATGAATATGAATGACTATCTTATGAATACTTTTCTTTGGATGCTTTTTCTGTGATCGGCGAAAATTAATTATACTACCTTTCGCTTTGCGGCGTTGGAATATTTAATTAATTGCCTAAAGATGTTTTGGAGGGATTATATTATATGCTCCTACTAGCTCAGAGTGGCTCTCCCCTCCCTTTCTCGAATTACAGGTATTATAAATCGATGTTCGGTCGTAATTAATCTTAGGAAACCCTTGCCGCTCACCGCGTTCGCGGCAGAACTCTGTGGTTTTCGGAATTGGGAGATTAATGACCTCTCTTTTGCATGCCTTCGGCCCGACAAATCAGTCGCTAGTTGGGCTGTTGGCGCCGAAGCACTCACTACCGCCCCTCCCGGCGAAATTCGCAACGAAATAAATTTTATCCCATTATTCGAGGGAGGCGCGCTGTAGAGGAACGACTTGGTTATCCTGTGCGAAAATCAATGCCGAGGGCCAATGGAATGGCTTTTTGACTGCTTTTCGTTTTTCCCGTCACAGTATATTTCATGAGAGATTGAATTGCTTGCGTTATAGGTGGGAGGAAGCCTTCCTCTCTTTATTATCATTAATTTCTCGATTTTATAGGTATGTGTAGATGTTTCCTCTTTCAGCTCTTTCACCATTCACGTGGGATTACGGCGGTGTGTTTTCATTTACTCTTTGTAATTCACTTGGGTTACCTTTGTTCCAAAATGTACGTTTCTTCCGGGATTAATGGATCATGGGAAGTTGAAAAGTAGCATTCCGGTATTAATAGAGATTTGAAATTTTGAATGGAACCTACCTCTCGTCTTTAAGGAAAAATATTCTGCTTATTTTGTGCTTTCCAAGAAATGGCTAGTCTAATGATGTCATAGCTCTCTTACAAACAGCTCGTCGCCTGGGAGAGAGGCGTATATAATCTTCAATACCCCCAGAAACTGCATCAGGTTTCACGAATAATCTCTGTACGGCCAGATATGAAAATAACGAACCTCTGAAGGGATTAAATTGATAATCCACACTTACTTGCTACCCGCCGCTTCAATAAGTGAGTGGCGGAATGTTTAAAAGAGCAGTCGCACCTATCGTCATCCCAATCGAGAATGCATGTAATGGTAAACGAAATGAAGTTATATGCTAAAAATGAAGGTTTGTATGCGGCACGTTCGCCAAAGTTATTAGTTCACTTTCGGGTGTTCTAGTGTTGGGGGGGGGCTGAGTTGGTTCCGTAGGTGATAGACGTATTTTCGACGGATGTACGATTCAAAACAAATAATTTTTGCCAGAGTCATGAAAGAATTAGGGGTGTGGGAGTCTCTTTGATCTCGAGTCGAGCATCGAATCGAGTTGAATATGGTAATTCCTGGACCAATGTAACGGCAAGGCAATGCAACGATGTATTCTCCAAGATATTCTCGATTTTCCAATACTCATATTAATTATCTATTGTGAATTCTTTGCTTGATGTCTATTGAAAGGATAATGAGGGGCGTTGATTGTTGTGTCAGAATTTGGAGATATATTAATGTCTCATTAAGAGTTTCATGAGCACAATGAAATGAATTAGCCTCTGGTAATATGTAGTCAATTTAATAAATATATATATATACAACCAGCTCGGAAGAGCCCTGAGTAAAGGCATTTGCACAATTAAAATAAAGATCTTATAGATAAATTAATCATGTAAAATTTGATACTTCCAAATTCTCCTGCAGAAAATCCAATTTTTGTAGTTGCTCAGACCGCAGGTTTTGACGTATCCTTGTTACAGTAGTGCAGTACAGTTACAGTAGTAAATTATATCGGCAATTTTTACGGATCTTGAATCTTCATGGAATTTAATTGGACGAACCGAACGAACTATAGAACTTTGCTATAGATTTGTAGAACAAAAAAAATCGTTATTTCTCACTTCGTTAAATCAACCTTAGCAACGAATAATTTCAAGAGGGAAACTAAACGCAGCGAAGGAATAAACGAAAACTAGCATCGGACGTATGTAGTAATAAAAAGACTAAAAGATGACACCACTTGGGATGCCACCAGC
Source organism: Ischnura elegans (assembly GCF_921293095.1). NCBI lineage: Eukaryota > Metazoa > Arthropoda > Insecta > Odonata > Coenagrionidae > Ischnura > Ischnura elegans. The sequence goes on along the minus strand of NC_060254.1, from coordinate 109,367,751 downwards.
ATTGTCCGCTAAAACCTAAAATTTGCATTTTTTCATAGAAATCTTAACGATGTTTACGTATTCTCTCGGCGTTTGAGTAAAGAAAGTAGGGTGGGGCATAAAAGTGCTGTATAAGAAAGTATAAGCGACGCAACGGTCCACTCGGATAACTCAGAATACGCCGCCGGGCCGGAAGACGTGTCGGCCGCCGCGGCAGACGAAAAGGTATTCGGCTCCCACGTCGACTACTAAAGTGGTTAACTGCTGCGTATACAGCACGCTGAAACTCCCAGGCCAAGGTATTAGAACGACTTATCAATTTTAAAAACGATAATATTACATGTGTTTCGTGATGGAACTTCCTGTCGGCATATCTCTGAACTTACTGACCTCGACAACTCTGTAACCGAAACTACTCGACATTCGTAATGTTACTCGAATCATTCGAGTCGAGTACCAACTACTCGACTGGACTCGAATTTTCGAGTACTCTTCTATCCCTAAAAAATGGCAGCTAAGAATCGCAGCTAGCATTCAAAGAAGTTTAAAAGAAAAATGAATTGCGGAGGGTTGTGGGAAATACAAATCTAAGTTTTTTAATTAGTATTGTTTTCAGCAATTTTGGCGATTGTTCACTTAAATGTCGTGATTTGACTTAGTGTTATATTTGTATTCGCACCGTAGTCCAAATAAGAGTCTTCAATTTCATTTAAAATGTTTTCTTCTTCCAAAAAAAAATGGCTTAGTAGCGTCCATATGACTTCACCATGTATCATCATAGGATATAATGGCATAATGATAACGTAATCGTAACTTTTTTAAATCCCTTGAAACAACTGTTAAACTGTAAACGTTTTAGTTCCTTATTTCTTCTTCGTATAGAATTCTTCTTCAATAGACTTATTTCCCAGGGTTTTCAAAGCCCTGAAGGCGATAGCGGGCGCACGGTGGAAGCGGTAGGCTGACACGGAAAACGGTGAAGGCCCGTGAAGACTTCTCCGCTTATGTTTAAAGTTGGTTTTTATTCTCGGACACGGCAGCTTTCAGCGTTTTCTATGATCATGAAATAATTGATTAGGGCCCACTCTTGCATGAGCTGCTTTACGTTTTCAGTGATATTTTTAAGTCCCATCTAATCCTTTGCTGACCAACGCAGTCTTCTTTTCGCGCAGTCAACGCAGTTCTTCCCCAACCCTCTCCCCCTTCGCATATATTTTTCTTTCTACAAAATAAATTTTAAACTTAAATATATTCTCAATTATTCATGAGTTGATTGATTGGAATATTTTAAAATGGGACTAATTTCGTTGAAAGGTGTTGATTAGTAAGACATGTGAGCAGGTGCATCGCAGTGACTTTCCAGTGAGTTAGTGAACGCATATCTCCCTATGGTTACGCTCTTGAGGCGACAAGCATTCTCCCCTAAATTGACAACATAGTTTATGCACGACTCCTAAGTGGAGGATTTCGTGAGCAGACCTTCAAGGGAATAACCTCGGACTAACCAGCGGTATACGTACCTTTACGGAAACTATCTTAAGTGCACACATCACGTGCGGACATTCTGCGGAGGCGAAATAGTTTTCGTCGACCGGGCTTTAACCTCACCTCTATCGAATTCGCGACAGCTGCTCTACCCGATGTGGAAGTCCATAAAAATGCCTCTCACTATCCAAACGAACCAAGTCCTTGTAAAGGAGTATTTTTTGAGTATTCCCTGTTAGGGAATGCAGTTAATTGTGGCTGGCCATAGCAACAACCGCATCCCTACGTGTAATGTTTCTTCATAGCGTTAAAAATTTCGCCGCCTTGTAATTATCTCAATTCTGTATTCCTCGCATATGTACTCAACATCGAGGAGCTCTTGTTCAGAACACATTCGATAAAAATAATTTTCAGTGTTATTGAAGGTATTTTACGGATCGAGGTTGGTTTACGCGAGGCATTTAGATAGCCAATCTTCTTCCACGTTTCCTCTTTTACTGACCTACTCCTTCTCATTATATCCATAATCGCATTGATTTCTTCCTTCCTCTTCCCCGCTTTCCTCACTCACGCTTTCAACTCAATTCGCAGCGTATCATCAGCCCATAACACTCCTTCTTCATTATTAATATCCACGTTAGCGTGCCTCCAAGCACCTCACTTCATATCGCAATCTTCTTTTGCAGGACCTGGGTTCGAGCTCTTTGAAATTCTTTTTTCATCGCGAGTAGACTTGTTAAGTAATCATCGTTAATATTCTAGACCCGTGAATAAAAAGTAATTCAGTGCATTTGGTGGATATGTAATCATCTCCATCAGGACGGTATGGATGCAAAATTTGAAATTCGTGTTTTATCGAAAAATAGATCCTTTTGATTGGTCGTGAGACTCAGTCTCAGATATTGATTCGCAGGTATCAATCTTCGTTTTGATTCCATTAAATGCGTCACCGCGCAGAGTGCCTCTCGCAGATATTTTCACATTATTCCTGACAACTATTTTAATATCTTTTCTGCATTTAAAATTTTCGTTGTTGAATGAAAATAGAGACGCATATGTCAGCTCACGAATATGGTTTACAGGCATTTCGTATTACATTCGTCGCTGTGAAGTATTTGCGTTTGCTTCGTGAGAAAACCGTAACATTCATCTCACGATGTCTCCTTCTGAGTGAACGAATGGATTTTTCGGTGTACGGTGGCGTCTAACGTGGTCCGCTGAATGCTTGCTGTGATTTAGGTCAGCCGTGAGAGATTTCATGAATTCAGGGGACTGACAGTTCGGAATGGATCCAAAGTATTTCTTTCACACACAGATATATCTCCTGCTACGCAATGCGCAAGATTTTTAGACGAAATGCACAACGATTAAGTCATCGTCTTAAACCAAAACCAAATCTGTTACCTCAGAAGTTACGCGTCAGAACTGGAGAAAGGGATATTCTTGTGATTTCGACATCAGTTAGGTACGAGATAATACCGATGTCTTATCTTATCAAATTACGAGGATCGGGGTAGATGAAGTCTGGGTTGATAGCAATAGTTTAAAGCTGGACTAGTAATTAGGAGATCCTGGTTTGAATCTCATCCAGAGAATTATTTTCTTGTCGTATTTCGCTGTGTGTGGTGTATACCGAAACTTACCCCCCAGGGAGTTGTGAATTATCAGAAGTTTTGGATGCAGTTCACATGTGATAGGGGAGGAGAAAGCTTATTAGTATATTATGGCATAATTGCAATGATTGTAACATGGATTGAATGCAGTAGTGAAAGACCAATAATTTCATCCAAACGTGGTAAATTTATATTAAAGTTTGACTATTTTGTTGACTTGATTCAGTATTTAAATTGAAATTAGTTTTTCAATCAACCTTTTTAATTTAGTGACCGTGGTGGAGAAATTTAATTTTCGTAATTTTTATGATTTTCGAGCGTATTTTATTTGATCTACTCCATAAATCCAATAATTACTTTTCTCGAAATTTTACGGTTCAAGCACTTTTTACGTTGGATATTAATTTTCAATTTTGCCAGTAATCGAATTAAGGGACGGGTAAAGAGGTTGGGATAATGAGTTGAAATATACGTTTGCCCTCATTTCCTCAACGTTTTGTAAAATACAATTGTTTACTAAGTACTGCGTTTTGTTTGAATAAAATGTTTAGTAATGAATGATTTTTGTCGATTTTGTAAGAAAAAAATCGATAAAACTCTTTTCAATTGCGGCTAAAAATTCTCGTGCACAAAAATACGAAAGAATTATCTTTAAAATCCAAATGGCCTTTCGGCGATTATTCGGTAATCACGCAAACATTTTATGGGAAAAGGTGTGGACCCGGATGAATGGACCCACAATAGGGGAATTTTTGCAAAAAGCCGCGCGTGACATCCGCTCGTTTATCCATTTTCTCTGGAAGGATCTGCGGTAATATAAGTAGCTGGGTTCTAAAGGATTAGAGGCGGACATTTTTGTAAAACATGGGACTTAAGCGAAGAGGAATAGAGGTGAAGTCGTAGTGTTGTGGGAGAGAGGGAGGGAGGGAGTTGGCAGTGCGGGAATTAGGAGTGGTTAGTTGGTTTTGAGGCGAGGGTTTTCGGAATGGATGCTGAGGGGAGGGGGTGGAGAGGGAGGGAGGGAGAGATCCGTGGGGGGTTGAAGGGGGTGGGAGGAGGCAATTAGGAATGGCAGTCCGAGCGACTAACTCTGCGTGACGACGCTGTCCGACAAGGGTGCCGCCCAGAACCACCCCCCTTCCACCCTCCAAACGCCACTCTTTAATGTCTATGTATGTGAGCGTTTGTGGTTCCAGAGGGCGTCTGGCAACCATCCCAGCCGTGTTCTTTTCTTTTTTTTTTAGTAATTGTTATTCATAAAAAAGAACCGCGGAGAGAGCCGTCGCATCATTGCAGTGCATTTCAGTGCGTCTGCCCGCCTTACCGTAACTATGCAACGCTTTGTAAATAAAAATTTAGCGTGGAGAAATATCTCGTATCACATGCTAGAATAATTATTTCTGGCAAACGGGCAAAATTTCTAAAACGGGCGGTGGGTTTCAATTATTAGACTTGCTATATATTTTTACTGTAATTAAATTTTTAAAGAAAAAGCGAACCTAAACATCATTGCACACGAAACTAATTCAAAACGCCAAGGGCCTCTCTTGTTAGTGAGCACCGGGAGATCTTTTTGAGTACTGTTTTTAATTTTAAGCAAAGTATAGTTTGTGAGCGTATTAATATTATTGAACCAAGGTAATGGAGAGGAAGACTTCGATGAACGTCGACTGTGCCTACACCGCGAGTCTCCTTTGCTGGAGTAAATGGATTGTACGAGGTAAGAAGTGTTCCAGAGAGCTATCTAAGCATCGTTGCGGTTACCACCACGAACTGCGAAAACGGTCAACGGCTCTCTTCTATCTTGAATCCTTCCCCTAATATATGCGTAGTGAGTATCATCATTTGCTGCGATTCTGTGGGAGGGTCTGGTGGCGATAAAATAATTCTTTATCGATTGAACGAGAATCGTGAAGTGAATTAGAAAATACCGTGTAGTTGAAATGCCATGTAGACTGCTCATTTTCCTCCTTACATGTCAATCACACAATCTTGACACGTAATTCATTTCCGTTAAACTTTGTTGTCACATTTGTTAGCGCTCTCTCCGAGTTCATTTCCTGTTTTTTTTTCATGAATTTCGTCATTAGTGCAAAAAAGCGTATTCTAGAAAAAGGGGAATCAGGTTTCTTTCTTTAGTGATCTTACTCACTGCTCCTTTTCTGTCTTTAGTGCTCCGACCTGAGGAGTGGATTACACAGGCCAACAATGAAAAAACTTTTACTGAAAATACCTTATTATTATGTTTTTTAAGTTGCTGAATCCAAATGTGATGCTTAAAAAGTTGTATCACCCACCATTCATTCACATTTTACAGTTAAATTCATGAAATCAAGCAATATTTTTAGAATTCAACAGCTTTTTTATAGTTAAAATAAAATTGAAAAAGTAGGTCTAATGAACGATGATAATGGGGATTACTGTTGGTACTTCACCGAGAAGTTCATCGCAGAAAAAGCTACACAAGAAGCTTCAAGGAAAAAAGGGAAAGAAAATGTAGACCAATTCCAGTTGACAAGTGAACCCTGTATTATCACGCTACATTACTATTGTAAGTAATTTAACAGTAAATACAAACAATTTTATGATGTAACACAGTGTTTCATTGATTTCGCTGTATACCGTATGGGGGTATTAGACTAAATATTAAAATACTTATTGATTGGAAACTATGGGTGATACAAAAAAACTAAGGCCAGTTTTGGATTTGGCGCATAAAAATATATAAAGATCAGCTATTTTAATAAAACAGTTTTCAAATAAGTATTTTTTGTTGGCCTTTGTTATTATCGTGAAGAGATGGGCTACTCTAATGGCGAAGTTGCCCTTCCGTCTGCCCTCACTTATGTGACACTTTCGCCAATACAGCCCATGTCATGTATATATTATGTACGGATTGCAACCAAAGTTACTACGTCTGTGGATCTCATGCCTTCGAACCCGCAATTGCTACTGTCGGCTGCGTCCTTTGCCTGTTTGTTTCATTACCATTTGTTACGTCATATCAAACGACCTGGGCGGTTAGAATCTGTAATGTTGTTTTCTGCATCAATCGGCCACGAGAAATATAGAACCATTTAATGACGTAATGTGCTATATAATATTTAAATTATTTGATTCAACGAATGAGTAGAAATATCCTTTAGTAGCCATTAACCCCTGTTACTACAATATACTCGTAGTAGCAACAAGAACCTTTGCCTCTCCTATGGCGCTGATGCCCAAGGCATCACAGGTTGGTGCAATTTGGGGCGAAATGAGGATTTTTCTACCTATCTACCTTTTACTTGACTCCGTTGGTTTGAGCCGTGCCTCACTCTACGCTATCGGTCGAGCAGCTTGGCGGGTGGTGAAATCCTCCGCCAAAAGGAAATTGCCTCCGGTCAGCTGGGGCCGAGCATTGGTGGTGGCAAATGGGCCCAAACCTATATAAAGGAACGCTTGTCCGTGAGTGGTGGGCATTATTTTGCAAGTGTTCTTGTCGAGTGTTTGGCCGTGAGGAGAGCTGCTCCCGGGAGGCGTCCTAAGGCACCATTTTTTTGACCACCTCTACTGGTTTTGGCTACCTCTTGCTGCCAAGGTAACATCCCTGTCTCCTACCTAGCCTTTTCCCCGAGTCATTAATTGGTATCGTCGCAACCACAGTTCAGTAAGGTGATTTTTTTTTGTTATTCGACCGCTTTTGTTTGTTATTAAAATTTTGGTACTCTGTTTCACCGCGTCTTATTTTTTTTAGCCTTACACTCCTACAAGGGTCCCCCCGGGCCTCCAAGTACGTCTCAGGTTTATCATCAATAGAATCCGTTTCATAAACGTCTTCATTGCTTAAGATAAAAATATCGCAATTTCTTTAAAGAATTATGTATCATTAACAACAATGTCATTGCATAAATAGGAAATTGATAGAGATTTACTTTTACAAGGCTCGTGTTTACTCTTTAATGCATATTCGCATCATATCTTCTCTTTTTCTCCAATCAACGCGCCAGCTTCGCTGCCTCCTCTCTCTCTCTAAAAGTGCTAGCTTAAGATCTTTTGAAGTACGTACCTACACTATCGGGGCGTCCCGGTTGCCTCTGTATTTTCAAGAACACTTTGTCCTCATCATTTCGCATAAGTTCTATAGCATTTACGGTGGCAATATAAAGCAACTGATCCATTTTTTCTTTCAATTCCTCTTCATTCTGTCGCTGTCGCGTTGGTCGCCGCCGAGAATTTTTCTTGAGTTTTAACAAATCACTTCAAAGTGCTTCTATTTTCTCTATTCCACGTCTTTCTTGATTAATTGGAATTCTCGACATAATCGTCCAGAATGGGACCTCGAACCTCATCGTTAGTCTCGTATTTGCACGTACTCCTTATTTCAGGGCTAAGTCGTGGTGATAGAACATCTGCAGCACTTCGCGAATCGAAGGCAGCTTGTTTTTTTTTGCGAAACTAGCGGCTATGGATACTGGGACACCGAATAGGACTACTTCATTAGACTTGCGCGCGCGATAAACGACATTGATTTTATCACCTGCGTTTCAACTTTGAAAATTTACTCTTTACCATTCGAAATCCGACTGCGATGGGGTGTATGGAGGTGTGAAACACGCATACTTGGGAAAGAAGACATTCACATAGTTGTCTCTAAACATCATCCATCTATTCTGGTTAACCGCATGTGAAAGTCTCCCGACTTTAGAGCAATGTTAAACAATTCAAGTTTTTAAGTAACTCCTCCCTTCTTCCGCCGATTCTCGTTAGATAAGGCAGTGAAGGGCGCAGGACCTATCAGCTGACCGTGAATGCTGCCTACGAGCGACCATTGGGGCCGTCAGGAGTGTGACGCGCGGCCGCAACTCGCGAAAAAGTGTTGTTTTCCTGGAAAACTGTTGAGCGGACGTAAAATTGGAGCGAATTTCGGATCTAAAGGAATGTAAAATTGTGTGTTACCCATGTAAATGATATTATTTTCTAAAATCGGGGAAATTGAATGTTATTGCATTTATCCTCTTTGAGCGACCTCTAATAGTTGAACAATAGGGCTGAAATTTTTAGAAAATCCATTCTACACCCCATAGCATATTTTAAGAGGCATAAATCAAAAATCCGAAAGAAAGTAAAAAATTAGCAACATATTTTGGACATCCTGCCCGGTCGGCACACCTCTTTACACTCTCAAAGGAAAAACATTTCTCTTCACTAAGGATTCTACACGTCGCTATTAATCCTCTCGTTGCTAGCCTTCTTGCTGGGATATGTGCTCTGAAGTCGTTTTTGTTGTATGCACGTAAGGACACTTAACGGTCAATGTTGTTGAGCGGGGAATAAGCAGACCGTCTAACTTCAATTTTTAGTACACTCGAGTAACGCCAGGTGGCCTGCTACATCATAGGTTTTAGTTGTATTTTGATTTGGAATAAATTGCGTTCTCTTGATGCAGTAACGCTTAAATAGGAATGCGAGGGTCCTTTTGCAGCAAGGCATGGGTCCATCCCCTCTCCTCTGCTGTTAAGTGTATGCTTTGCCCCTATCCCCACTCTTTCTCTCTCTTTCCAACTTAAACTTCATCCCCCTCTCGGCCTGTCCGCTCCCTTCGCTTCCCACCCCCTCCCTCTGGACGAGACCCTCCCCTTTTCCCTCCCCAACCCCCCAAGACGTCCCACTCCAATTTAATTGCTTTAATAATAGATTTGCGGCGCTTCGTTCGTAACGAGGACCGTCGCCCTGCACCCGGGTGTGTTCTTTAATGTGCTGCTCCAGTTTCTTTTTTTATCTCTCGTGTATGCGCATACATATATTCATATTTATTTCATGTGCACGTGGTGCTGTGGTCTCGTTTGTTTTAAGGGTATATTACTTGGCAATTTCCGCTCTTAGGAAGGAAAGATATTTCATTAGCGTGACTGTGCGATGTTTCGCCATCGTCGAGTCATGAAAAATTGTACATATGTTGGCTCTTTTACATTTTAAATTTCAATTTCTATGCCCGAATTCTCGTATCGGGTTGCTGAAATGGCTAATAACTCCCTCCTGCGTCAACGTATTGGAAATTGGATACTCTTGTCATAAAGAGAAAAACTGGGGGAAAGTGTTGTAGCGTAGTTTTAGTGGATCCTTACTTGGGTGTCGTCGTGGAATCTCAATTAAAAGTACTCCGTTAGTGGGATAAGTGGTTTGTTTTCTTTTGGCGTTAACTCTTGTACGTTTGCTTCGTTTAAGAATGCTTTAATTAGTACACACTGCGTAAGTTTTCTCGTCCACGCCCGCGTGGTCAAACAATTTTAGAGATTTAATTTTCGTTTCAACTTCTTAAATACTATACACCGTCTAAGAAATTTTTTAGGCATTCAGTGCAGGAATTTGTAATGAATTCAGTTCTTTGATATATTGTGAGTCGTTCAATGCCTCATTGTGGTCTTTGGTACACCTACTTGTTTCCCGCTTAGTATTTGCTTCTTATTTTAAGCTTCAATCTCGTATGCATTTTTATTTCCTTCTTCAATTTTGTTGTTTCTATTCCAATCACTCCAATTCTTGAGATTTAGAGTTCTTAGCATTAACTATTGTATAAAATTGGCGCTTCCGTCTCCTTCGATTGCAGTATCCGAACGCTGTGACTGTTACGTAATATAAAAAGCAGTCTGCTTCTGTCGTTGTTCCTCATCAAAAGTTACCTTTTGAGAAGAATCGTTTTCCTCGCCCCAGGTTTTCTCCGCAGACGTGCACAGTTTTTTTTATGTTCACGCATCCCCTATTTCGCGTGCTGGATCTGTTTTCATTCCATCACATCAAACTTGTGTCGTGAAATAACTACTGTTGGTTTTAAAGTGTACATCTTTCCGCTTTCATCTACCCAATCGAACTGATATGTGTACTCTGTAAATGCTTTTATCTTCATCTCAGTACCTCTCTCTCCATTTATGACGCACGTTTTTCTGTCTTTTATTGCCCCTATTGAACTTCTCTCCATAAAATAGTGTGTATCTTATCTATACTGCAGTGTTAACTAATTAAAAGAAAACTATGAATTTATCCATTAATTTATTCTCGCTTTATAACTAGTTTCGACGCAGCGGCGTCATCATCAGGTACAAGGGTTACAAGCATAAAATACGCCCTTATATATCATACAAATATTGTGATTTCAGTGGGGGAAGAAGAAGGTAGGTGGGAGGGGGTGGATGGGAAACCACTCGACCATAGTTCTGAATGAACTTCCTCAAAGTTTAGCCGGTGACCATAGAGATTACTGTAGTGATATTGTTTTAGCTCTGACGTTAGTTGGTGAAATGTCAATAAGACTCTGCCACCTAAATCATCTTAAACTTTTTTAGGCTCTTTCAGAACAAATTAACTTTTCTTAAGGCCCCTCATAATCCATTTGATGATTGACAGGCTGTGTTGTGATTGGTGAAATATTTTTCTAATCGCTCAGGGCCATTTTGAGTCAGGGTAAGCTGAGTTAGGTTATTGTATTCGAGGGTTTATGGCTAATTTCTAGCCCCCTATTAAAATCCGTTTTAATTTGTTAATGTTGGCCGCCATGGAAACAAACATTTTGAATTGGAGGTCTGGTCTCCAATGGCAAGGTGTCCTTGGCTGCAGCACTATCACGGAATTGCGATTATCTTTTTCTACATTTCTGATTTCCATGCCGAGATTTCTCCTGCCGCGTTTGCCACGTCACGATGTTTCTTCAGTTCCACACGCTCCTTTTTATCCAATGAAAAGAGAGCAATCTCGTGGAATTAAAGCTCCTCGTATCAGTGCGAAAAGCCGACTGTGAACTTGCTAATTTCATACGAAACCTGGAAATATATTTATTTCCATTCCGTTTTACCCTTATGCCACAACCCCTCCACGCTTCTGCTCCTGATATGCTCGGCATATTTCTTCAGACACTTAACAAGAGGAATTCCCATCACTCCTCCGCTATCCGGTGCGCCTGCATAATTAATGATGTTATTTCCGACGGAACCAATTTTAAAAATTGAGCTTTACGCAGTAAAAAGGGACGTCTCTGGAGTGTGAATAAATTTGAATTCCCGTTCCGATAGGTCCCGTTAGAAGTGTGCCCTTGATTGCAATGAGATTCCGTGTTCCACATTGTTGTGCTCATTAAAATGCATGACGAGTTTGAAGTGGATGAATAGTAGCTTAGCGAGAATTAAGCATTAGAAATCAGCCGCCGCGAAACTGGGAATTGCGAAGATACAATAATGCAAATGAAAAAAAGCATTCCAGGGGAATAATGAAAAAGCCTCACAGATAAAACAAGGGGCTAGAGTGGTTACTCTGTCTAACTCTTTTTACATTGGCTCTTCGTTTGAAAATAATAGTGAAAGTTTTGTCTTCACAGTTCAAACGAAGAGATGGAACTAAATAAATAGTGAAATGGAATAACGTACCATTAACATTGATTTCTTTAACTGATGTAAGTAACTAGATGGAACAGAAAGAGTGATTTTTCGTTGTACATTCCGCGGCTTATCATTCGTGACCATAGTTTCGACTGGCCGTGGTTTTACCCGGGAGAACAGTGCAATGGATCTACAATAAAACTCCATCTTGTAAGAGGGATGGTTTATTGGCGGGAAAGATAAGGTTAGGTCCCCTTCTAAGGATTGTTCGTTGACATTCCACTTCACGGTATTTGCTTTTCTTTGCACTATTGCCCGAAAATACGTTCAAATCGTGGTAATGTTCCAGTAATTTCGGAGACTTCTTGATTACCGATCGAGCAGGGCTCTATATTTACCGTGATGGAATCAGAAACGTGCGCGAGGAAAAGATAAAAAGATGCATTCTTAGTTTGTCGCAGTGTGAGCGTAAGCAAACCTAACCTACCGGGAGAGGAGGGTCGTGGACTTGGTGAGAGTGAACTTCCGCAGCTCGTGCGAATTGAGCGAATAAATGGATCCGCGCCTTCAGTCGCCGTGTTCAGCCCGAAGACGGATGCCTCGGCGTTGGAAACTCGGTTAACATCGGAAATGAAATGCGTGTGCATTCGGGACGTTGTCAAACACCCAATCGATCGCGCCCCTTTCCCGAGGGAGCTGCAAGAAGCAGTAGGAAAAGTGAAAGACCGTGCATTTCTTACGTGAGGCGTCTCATAAAGTTTGTTGGGGGAAGCCATTGCCTGTGTGCGATTTTCCTTGAATTCCGATTCAAAAACAAACTTATCTCTCGAAACATACTGAATATGTCGTGGAGAATTAAATTGCAGAAAAAGTAATCGGGTCTTAATTTTAAGTTCCCGTGCTCTGTTTACAAGCTTTGATTAAAAATGAAGTAGCTAAGTCAATGAGCGCTGTTATTTTTTAAAGTTAAGAATTGAGTCTGTGTTAGGAAGAAGTTTAGCATCAGATGTGTCTTGCTCATTCGGCATTTTTTTAAAAGTTAAATTGCTTCGATGTAATAGGCTTTAATGATCATTTTCTAGATCAATTGAGTTTTCATTGCAATATATTCGCTAAACATATATCTACAAAGGGATTCTCTTCATTCGGATGCGGTGGAAGAGTGAGGACTTATGGACGTACAAACACTTGAGCATTGAGAATGTGCATTAACTATTTATTTTGTTTAAATTTTGATTATTGGAAAACATTTTCATTTCTATATTTCATTTTGTATTGAATGTTAAAAATTATAAACATTACCCTGATAGTGACTCCATTATGCATTGGATCCAAATGGGGCTCGTTTCCAAGTTTCCTCCTCCCATTTAATGATATTCATATTCCTATGAGTTTTGGGATTATAATATTTCCTCCTGACATGACACAGCCGGGGCAGGAAATTGCCCGATTGAGGATTTGCGTATTGCCCTGTGTTTTCAGTTGAATATTTATAGTCTATTCAGGTGGTATCTGTTTCTATTATGAAGCAGTTATATGAATCATTCACAAACACCACTCATAACATAATTGCATGATGTGAATGCAATTTTTCGCTTTACAATGTACGGTGTGTGCTACTCTGTACATGTTTTCAAATTATGCTTTCGCCTCATGGTTGTTTATGCGTTTATCCATGTTTAGTAAATCAAAATGTGGGAAATTGTGACTTTCAAAATAATTTTCTCTGCATTGGAACCAATTGAGGCCCATGGACCACCATCGTGAAACTCATCTTTCGTCGTGTGTTATGTTTACCATACCGTAATCCACGCTTCGATGTATATCACCGAACAGGGGCGGATGAAGGCCGTTGCTTGGGGTTATTACTTGGTGGAATGCAATTCCTCACAGCGATAATGCGTCTGAGGCCTGATATGCGTATTAAAAGTGACTTTTGGATGTTCATCAATCACATTCAAACATTGTTTGTTTAGCTAGTGAAATAAAAACTTACATTTGAGAGCCACCTGAGGAATTACCAATTTTTCAATCATTCCGCAAATTGGAAGAATTATTGCAGCAGGCAAAATTATTTCCCAGGGCTTTGTATTCACCATACGAAACCCTTCTTTTCCGCACGAAAGAACAAAATTCCCCTCGTTTAACAAATTACGTGAAGGAAAAATTTTGACGTCGAAGTAAGGGCGTGTTAAGTTCCTTTCGTGTGAATTTGAGAACCGATTTCAAATAAGTGGATAACTTTCCGTACAGCGACAAAAAGCATGGGTTGAATTCGCCAAATCCATATACACTAAATTTCTAATCATTAGTGAAATTAGCTGACAGAATCAAGAACATAGAGCCAAAAGAACTTACCGATGCATGAATTCATAAAGCGTACCCATTCCTATCACCACAATCGGAAATGGGAGGGTCCCCCATTTATCCGCCAGGGATATCGAGGTATTTTTTGAAAGTATCCCTTTAATTTTTACTATGCCATTGATGGTTCATCACCTATTTACATAAATAATGAGCTTGATTGGATGGTGAATTATTAACTATGAATCTTTGAGCCCTCATGATGCACGAGCACATTCGAAGTGATTTTGGTCCTACAAACGACAATATATAAGTTATGTGGATTTGTTTCAGCCGAGTGGAACTCTCTAACAGATTTAGTTGGGCAAGAGATACATTTCTGGTGTGACATGAGTTTGCACTTCCTCAGAAATCAGTGAATGTACATGCGTGTGGATTTTTAAGTTTATCTCATACCTTCTCTCCGACGCCACTCATCTGTTTGATCAACCGGATCTTTTGCCAGTTGGTTGCCGTTTGGGTGACAGAAATGGTGGAAAAGTAGTTGGCGGCGTAAAAGATACAATGGTACACAAAATGATATCCGCTAAGGTGTGCTATCGTTATGTTATCGCTTTTCTTCTCCCTAACTCCATAGATGAATCACACTTTATTTCCATACTTCTTTAGACAAACATAGTTTTGACGTCAATTCTGACTTTAATTGAAAAACTAATTTTCGTTTCCATTTATTTCGGTTTTAATTATTCCATAGTTAGAACTAAAGTACTATATTGCCCTTTTTTATTCAGCCATTTTAATAACAGTTCCATTTCTATTTGAAAATGAATTAAATGACAAATTGGCGACATGAATATTTTAAAACGCTTCCCTTTAGGTGTGTTTAGGTAAGCCGTGTCGTATGCATTTTAGCTTCCCAGATATTCCGTTTCCATTTAAATTGTATTTGGCAAAACAACTCATGAGTCGACCTGTGCTAACGCGGACACTCAAGTGGGATTATGGGATAATTTATGGCAATGAATGGAAATCACCCGATGTTGCTTTTTTTAATGTACGCAATGACCCTAAATATATTTTTGATGTCGGCACTTTTTTCATTACCTGTTTTTGTAATGAAATTCCCATGTTCTCATAATAAATTATTTCGATAAACATAATGGTAATATGATGGAAAAGAATTGCTGTTATTAGTGGCATGCTTTGCCAAAACTGAGATCTTAACATACATTGGTTACCATGAGAAAAAATTGTTCTGAACCAGGAATGGAACCAAAGACCTTTGGCTCTGCCGGCCAGTGCGTAGACTCTTTGCAGGTTCCTTAATGGCCAATGCAGTTGTACCGAGGCTCTTGATACCATAAGTTAGACAAAGATCCTAATGCTTTTAATAATGGATGTGGCATTTTGGTCAGGGAATTGGACGTTTAGTTCATTTAATAGTTCAAGTTATCTGGAATACGAAAAATTGTCCATATTCCCTGTCATATCTACTCGTAATTATCGTATTTAGCCTTCAATTTAATTGGAATGGGAATGGTCTCTGGTGTGAGTTGAACATTATGAAAATAAGAGCTTAGTTGAGTGTATTAAGTTGTCTAGAACGGATACTCTGCGATTATTACCCTGCCACAATAAATGCATTTCACTTCATTTCATAAACGGGGAAATTCGTATTATTGGATGGAGAGAAGGGGGAACTGGTTTGATGGCGTGGCGAATTCATGAATCAGAGGACGTTGTCAATACTTTTTTGTGCGAAGTTGAAGTGGAATTGGGTGGAAATTCTTTTATGTAGATTCTTGGATATGTTTAAATTGAACTAATGATCATAATACGAGCTTTTGAGCCATTCTACTGTACTTATCTCGGGAATTACCTGTACGCTTCAAGAAACTCTATTGCCTCCATGCATCGTATCGGTTGTGGTGATAGGAATGGGTAAGCTTTATGAATTCATGCATTGGTAAGTTCTTTTGGCTCTAAGTTATTGATTCTGTCTGCCAACTTCAATAATGACTAGAAACTTAGTGTCTATGAATTTGACGAGTTCAACCCATACTTTTTGTCGCTGTACGGAAAGTTTATCCACTTATTTGAAATCGGTTCTCAAATTCACACGAAAGGAACTTAACACGCCCTTAATTCGACATCAAAATTTTTCCTTTCACGTATTTTGTTAAACGAGGGGAATTTTGTTCTTTCGTGCGGAAAAGAAGGCTTTCGTATGATGAATAGAAAGCCCTGGGAAATAATTTTTTCCTGCTGCAATAATGCTTACAATTTGTATTCGAAGATATATATTATTAGCCGTATAAAGCCTTCCTCTCATAGAATTCAGAATTATTCTGTTGTAAGCAAGCTTCCATTACGTTCTACATAGACCACCGTGACTCATAATTGAACTATTAGATGAAAGATGTGTTTAGATGGAAGATTTATTCATCAAATGTGCCCTTTCAGAATGCCTGAAATTGACTTTGGAGGTTATGCCGTTCTGATATTATTTCCTAGTGTTTTATTTTTGTTTATCGTCATTTACTTCCGAGAAAATTGAAAATATTTTTAGGAATCAAATTCGAATGAAGAAGGAGTTCAGAAGTGTTTCTTTTTCTTGCGACGGAAGCGTATTTGTCCCATGCATAATGGAAGAAAAGTAGTGCCCAAGGGTAATAAATAATTTCAGATCTAACTACGGAGTAAATTATAGCATATCAGCTTATTAGGAGCGAGTTAACTTCTTTGCAAAGTGGTAAAGAAGTGGGTATTGCATTTTAATGCGGAAATATTATATAGTTAGATATTTGGTGTACGTCGAAATTCTAGTTTAAGGCAACGTGGGAATGCTTTTGTAGGTTCCAGCCGTTCCAATGAATTTGCTCACAAAAAAGGGATTGATTTTACGGCGCACAAAATATGGTTGGACAAAGTCCAACAATATATAAAGCGTTATATCAAATCGTTATATATCAAACATCAAGTGGTTATACGGAAGCGGATATATCAAATGTTAACTTTGAATGAACTGGGAGGGGATTTCTTCGCCTACTGCTGTAAGTTAATGGCTAAATTTGGTTTTATCAAGAAACTAAGGAGTTATTAAATTTGAAGAAGCTTTACTTGTAATAAAAAAAAATAATAGCTTATTTTCACGAAGAATGTGTTCGAACACATCGTATGAAGGCGTCTCCTTGAAACTAGGTAAAACTTATTGTGCTGGTGCGAATAATTTTCAGTGCTGAATGTTGAGAGGGAAAATATTCAGTCCTCAAATGTACGTTTTACAAAATGATCTTCTAGGCTGGAGGCATCGTAATGATATATGTAGACTCCGACGTTTTCTCACTGTTACATCCTAGCCATTTGCAATGTTAAGTTGTTCGTAGGAGAGATTTTTCGTAATCAGAATTGTGTGGAGATAACTCTGCACAAAGCATCGAATTGCTATTCAATCATAGGCCTCTCTTTGTCATTTTCTCCTTTCACTTTTTTGAGCTTGGATCTTTGCGCCGCTGAAACCCTGAAATTGATGACATGCAAGGGCAGCATTAGAGCATTGTTTTACCTAATTCGATCAGTTAATGATACTGAATGATGCTTCGTTTGAAAATGCGTAAGTCTAAAGCATACTCAATGTGCAATAAGGCATACGCAACGTGTGATAGTAGCAAAATCCCTAACTATGGTTATGAGAATGCTTATGATGCTTCGAAATCGTGTGAAAGGCGAATCGTTATATCAAATTCGAAACAGAAAAGTGATCGAAACAGTTTCATCATATTTATCATATTTCTGTAAAAATATACGAGTTTTTTAATTGTGAAAATGAAATGTACTGAGCAAGTGAAGAGATAAGAACATTTTCCTAAGTTAAAAAATTTATTGTCAAGGAATAGGGTTGGTTTGGTGTCTTCATACAGTGGGCCCGGGTTCAACTCTCGCCGGTGGCAGAGATTTTTCAAAGATTACCCAATCTCTGCTCGGGCGCTGAGTAGAGGACACTTCAAGTACTACTTCCGTCGGATGGGACGTTAAGCCGTGGACTCTTAGGCGTCTATCAATAAAAGCAGGATGATGCCGACGCCCTTCCATTCCCAATGGAGCAAGTGACCTCAGCTGCCTCCTTGTTAGACTCCTCCTCCGAATGTTCACAAGCCATACCCCAATTCTCAAACTCAAAATAAAAGCGAAGCCGCCTCCGTCAACTAGTTGACGCGCCGCGACGCAGAGACTGCTAGCATAAAATCCTTCGCATCCCAATAATGACCCTGTGCGTGAATTCATACTTCACAGCTAATCTATGATTTTCACTCTCTTACTCTAGTAGCCCGTTTTTCAGTCCTTAGAATTCATAAATCTTTGTGCTGTACGTATAACTCCATGAACAGCTCCAATTGGCGTGTGGTGGGAGATCATGGGACACCAGTCGTTGAGAAAAACAGCGAGAGCACCTAATTAGAGAATGCAACCTCTGGATAGTAGAAAAATTAAAGTGCGTTTTGCGAGAGATTAGTCTCCCCAAATTCGACCTGACTTTTGTTTGAAGTCCTTCATCATTCAAGGGAGAAATAATTCCTCTATTTATCCGCTCGCCTAATAACTCTATCATTTTATACCATTTATGTCGCACCTGGAAAGATAATGCTGTTCTGAGATGATGCTCTGAAAGATTACTGTTCTCTTAGCGTCAGTCTAGGTTGCAACTGTGTTAAGATTTATATCTCTCCTTTCCCCGACTCCTCCTCCCGAGCAAAAACATCCTCACCATCTCTCGCCTAGAAGGGCAAATCCCAGAACCCTTTGGGTAAACGAGGGCATCCTTCCTTTCCATTAACGGTTTTTCCTCCCGGCTCTCCCCCAATCCCCTCCAACATGTTTTCTATTTGCCGAAGCGCCGAGGGAAAGGCGAGGATTATTTAACTCCTCGCCGAAATTATTATCGGAGAGAGAGAGAGAGTGTAGTGCGGGCTTGGAGTGGATATAGGTAGTTGAAGGCTTGAAGGATGGCCGCGCTGAGAATTGAAGGGAAAGGAGATTAGAGGTGATGAGCAATTTCGAAATTTATTAGCTCGTGATTAATTATTTCTCCGGGTAATTCCATCAAGCCGCTAGGAGGCAGAGTTGAGCGGGCGAGGGTTGGGCCAAGGGAAAGGAAGGGGACTGTGGAAGGATCTCCTTAAAGTAAAGAAAAAAAAGTTCTCTTCTTCTTCTTCGTAAAGTCGAGAGGGGGGTTGCAGAGGGCGGACTATGTACCTACTAGAGGACACTATACGGGACAATCTACTTCTCTATTTTTGCAGAGAAAGCGTCGGCGAAGACCTAAAGAAACCTCCGCGTAAAAAAATTCGCTAGCAGTCCTTTTTTCCCTCTGGCACTATGAAGAAATTTCCTTCCAGTTAGCGGGCTACTCAAATTTTTTAAATTGCAAACCCATCCGCGGAGATAATTAAGTCCTTTCCTCGTGAAATATTTTTTTAAAGTCTTCTGGAGTACACTGTGTTTTTACCGAGAATTAATTTTGATTTTATTAGCGCCATCAATATATATAGCATAAAAATGCGTTGATTAATACAATAAGTGCAGCCTCCGTGAGACAAGAGTT
This sequence comes from Ischnura elegans, assembly GCF_921293095.1. Lineage (NCBI taxonomy): Eukaryota > Metazoa > Arthropoda > Insecta > Odonata > Coenagrionidae > Ischnura > Ischnura elegans. The sequence continues at coordinate 109,348,420 of NC_060254.1, read as the reverse complement.
TGATTTAAAAACACGGAAAAATTTAGGTATTAATTTAGTTTGGCCGTTTCCCGGAGGAAAATAATCAGTACTTTACAATTTGAAACGTCAGATTTGGTGAAAAATATTTGATATTTTATCGGCTATTTATGTGGGTAAACTTCTCTCGGGATTCCCACCGGGTTAAAAACTCCATTTATGCCTTAGACGTTTCGAGATCCGACTCGGGGCTCATCCTCAGGAATACTGAACACGGATAGACTTTGTCTCAATATGTGACCTGTTTCATTTACGAAGAATTATCGGATAATGTTCCCCAAAGCAGCAATGCGTGAAAATTATGCAAATGTTTTAAACTATGATATCCCTCCTGAAACTGAGATAAAATTTGTAGATCCCTTCTCTCCTCGTGTCTGCTATTGAGGTACTTAAATAATATGTTGACAATAGGTGTTTTGAAAGTTCGTACATTCCGCGGAAATAACGCTATTGTTGATGTATCTGGTACTGTGAAGTCATTAAAAATGTTGCCTTCCACCTATATGAATAATAAGTGAAAAATGAATCAATGAAGTTCTTTTCAGCATTTAAAACTGCAGTAACTGTCAAACGATAATGGCCTGTGATTTTTACTTACACGAACATAAACGATGGTGACTACTGTTTTCAGCGCTATTGCCAATATTGAGATGAAACCTTGCTCATATTGCTGTTGAATAAAGTGTGGATCATGAGCGATTTTATATATTTTGACATAGATATTAAAAAATATTCTGCTAATCTTACTTAATACGCTATCATGCACTGGATTCAGTATTTGATCTCATTTCAAGAATCTCACTCGGTGGAACTTCCATTATAAAAGTAAACAAAATATTTCGTCTTCTTGGAAACGGGGTAGGGGGTGGGGTGGGGTGGGGAGTGGGAACTCATGAGAGGGAGGGAAAGAAAATAGAGAGGTTGGCTGGGAATGGTCGACTCGCGCACTGTTAGCATTAAGTTTCGCAGAATGGCATTTCTTGGGACCCCCACTCGTGGCGTAACAATTTCCGTAAAAGTCCCCTTCTTTCGGCAAAAATAATACATTTTGTGTATATAAGCCGCTGAGTGAGAACTTTCTATTCCTAACTGAATAATCGCGAGGAAGAATATGAAAACAGGAGAGAGATGAAGCGAGGGAGACGTTCGAGATAAGGCGTTCGTTCGTTCCATGTGGGCCTTTTTTTATTTACTCTTGGCTCGCACGGAGCCGAATATGATTCATCTTGACTTGTGATGTGACCTTAGTCTATGACGCATTTGTGATATCATTTGAAATAGTTTCGAACTAGGCGTTTTTTATATCACTGTAATTATAAAAAAAACTCCAGTCTCTTCATGAGCACTTTCACGACCAAAATTTTGAAATACTTCCAGGGATAATGGATAGGGATAATGAAAAGGGGCTGTGAAATCTTTTTCGGGCCCCTTATTCATCTCTTCTGCCTTTCTTAAGTGAAAGAATTACCTAATATGTGATTCTCAAAGTTACGTTTGTGGTAATATCATGTCGTGTCTGATAGATTTATGCATCCTAAAACATTATATAAGGAAGGTTAATTGGGGTTCAATCTTGTCTTGCTATTTGAAGCAAATGAATTACTTCTTGAAGTTGGAATTAGTGGAATATTTTCAGTCCTTTTTAACAATATTTAAAAGTTTCTCTGCATTAATATATAATTTAAAGGAGCAACTGGTCCATTTGGTTCTGCTGTTCTTCGGCTCACATTGGACTGGGGAAGGGCAGGATCTTTCCAATGTAATATTTTATGAAGTGCATTACATTGTAGAATTATAATTTATTGACACCACTGTCAGGGTTGAGTATAGCTCTTTTATGTGATAATCACGTTACTCAATCCTAAAATCTTGAATACATATTAAGTACAAGGTTTGACTGGATAGGTGAAAGGGTAATCCTTTCGTTCGTTCGATTGACTGATTTCCACGTCGGAGGGGTGCGGAACTTCCCGAACGGATTAAGCGTGTTGACCTCATCATATTTGCTTTCGTTGCTTGCTTCGTCCCTTTGGGTTTAGTTGTTCATTCTGGAGGACGTTATGGACGGGCGGATAATTCTGACATAGGTAAAAGAGAAATTTCAAAATCCATTTCAGCTTTTTGAATCGGCTTAGTTGTAGAAACAGAGCGAGGCTTACTATATGTATACATTTTTTGTACACGTTTTTCAACGTGGGTCTTATATCAGGTTTTTGAGGGAAAATTTAGTATTTTATTAAAAAATTTGGACTATTTCCAGGAAGAAATTGAAGAGTTTTTATGCGCAGGCAATGTAATTTAGGTTCAGTTAATCAATATTTCAACACTTTCTTTCGTTTATTCAAAGCCTTTAACAATATATTACAAACAGAAATTGCTTAAATTGACGATGATTTCAATTATGAAAATTATTTTAACCTCGGAATAAAATTGGCAATAACATACAGCGTAAAATCGGGCGAATTCCATTGAAACGTTTTCTTTCCAAAAAAATCAACCGAGATGAAATCTTGCGATTCATATTTGCGTGATATGCGAGTAAGATTTTCCTGTTTATATATTTTAAAAAACATATCGAGTGATGATGCGATATGACTCTTTGCTGAAACTACCTATCTACCAGTTTCAATTTAAATTGTGTATAAAGTTGAAAAAACCTGCAGCGCTCAATTCTAAAAAATGGAAATATATAGTGGTTTTTCTTGTGCCCGGAAGATGAGAGATTAGGCAGGGAAGCAACGTGCACGATAGGCTATCGTATGATTTGAAAAAAAAAGGAAAAGTTTGAGGGAAACGGATTCTGAATCCCGGGCGAAAATGAGTGCGATGTGAGTGTGGGGTCGTGATATTGGAGGTGAAAGCGACCGGAAGGAAAAGAAAATTCGGGCCCGCGAGAGAGAGGGAAGGGTTGAAAGGGTGGGCACGTATCGGAAATCGAATGGACCTCGACCGCTAAAGGGAGGGAGGAATGGTGATGATAATGGTGGGAGAGATGGCCGTAAAAAGAGCGAAGATTTCGGAGAGAAAGAGGAGGCGTATAAAAGGGAACCGTAAAGGTGTGAGAATTAAGATCGGAGATATTTGGTGGGAAGAGTGGATCGTGGGTGTCGCGGGGTGAGGAAGATCATCTACGATGTTTGAGCGTCTAGAAATTAGTGATTGTTTTTCGGGTTCATTCCGCGTTGACTCATCTATCGCCTGGGAAAGAAGAACAGGTTTTAGAATAACTAATTTTATGGATGTTTGTGAAAATAAATGTCAGGCCAGGTGATAGCTATCTTTCACGTTATTCCACGTTCATGTAGCCATATAGTTCTTGCCATATAGTTATGAATAGATGAACATGTGTATGAATTGTCGAATTTTTATAAATGTACCTCAAGGAATATGCGAATGTTGGATCTTTGGGGACAGAGCCTTGGTGGCGCCTTCTCTCGCTTGAAAAGTGATAACATATAATAGATCTTCGCTTTTAGGGATTATGTCTTCGAAATTAACTTTAGCGACGTGGTATTGGTATTAATTGGACTCACTCCGTTTATTTAACAAAAATGCTGTTTTAATTTGCTTAAGTTTGTTGGGTTCAAACCCTCATAATCAGAAAGGGAGGAGCTACAATCCTAGGGTAAGGGCTAAAATACGAAAAATCGGCTATATTTCACAAGTTATTATCATCTTTAAAAATATTTATAAAATATCTTTAAAATATCTTATAAAATCATTAATTTCATATTTCTCTCCATTACGTAAATATTCAATTCAAAACGTTCTCTCAACCCTTATATTATCGTGGTTACTAAGACGACGTTAAGTATTGTTGAGAGCGAAAGAGCGTACGCTCCGTCTATTTCATCCATTTTTAACGATATTGTGAGGATTTATTTCGTAGTTTAAGCAACTTCTGGACCCAATACTCGAACACACGTGACACAAAAATGTCCCCACCCCCCTAATTGCCCGCTTGATGAATTAAAGCGACAATCGACTCGTATATAAGGCTAGTCAGGTGGCCGTTGATTTGAATTCCATTGTTGGAAGAGCCTTTTGAGGCTAAAGGATAGCCGTCCACCCTATTGAAGTTCTTTCCATGACTCGCTATTTCAATCGCCTCCCTTATCAGCCGAGGGAAATATTTATTTTCCCTGGCGATGATTTTTGATTCTTTAAATAGTATGACGTGTCCAAGTTCCGACCATGCATGCTCTGCAACCGCAAAAATACGAAAATTTTTCTTTTCGGTTGCCTTCAGATGTTCATTTATTCTGAATTTGAGGGATCTAGATATTTCCCCGATGTATGATAGACCACAGGAATACGCTACTTCATACACTCCTTCATAGATATCGGATGGGTGACGATCTTTTTCACTCCGCAGGAGGTCAGAGGTCTTCTTCAAACTTCTAAATCTCGTCAAAACGTCATGTTTGGCGAGAACTTTAGCTATTCTCTCCGAAGTCCCTTCGACGTATGGCAAGAGAGCATGTGCCTTTACCTTTTGCTGGTCTTCCCTTGAAGTGTCCAAGGCCGCATATCACGGCCGCCTGACTAGCCTTATATATAAAGGATTGCTGATCTGCAGATCATTTGGACCCGAAGACGGGATTTCCGAGTCAACGCGGAATGTACCCGAAAAGCAATCACCAATTAACTCCCCGCGGAAGCCTCCGCAATAATTTCGTCTAGAAATTACTTGAGATTGGATCGTCGCATAATTCCACGTTTCGTCTCGATTTCCAGCTATTCGATGATGCCTGTATGTTTTCGAGACGCAGAATCTAAAATTTCAATGAATGCTGTTAAAAATTTGAGTTATATCTTGATCATATTAAATTGATTAAGGACCCATTCCTACGATTCCTTTGTCATGAACTAGTCAGTGCAGTGTGGTGGAGATGCGAAGAGGCCTTCGTAAAGTTGAGAGAAGTTCAATCGAAGATATTTTGTGGGAATTGTGTTGCGCTGAGATGAGGAGTCGAACAAAGGCAGCAGGACCAGCTGCAGTGATTGATCCGCCTTGATATTTCTCGTGACTGAATCGCAAACGAAATCTCGGCTTTCCAGTCGTAGTCGAGTCCTTCGGGACTTGTCATGAGTCCCACTAAATGTTCGAACTGCGAACGCTATGGAATGCAGGACCTTGGAGTCTTCACAGAGCACCATTCACCGAAGGGTGGGATGCATCGTGATACATAAATTCCGTTGTGTTCCTGTCTAATTTTATCAGAGCACATTATGTGTTTCGATCATCTTTCGTCGTTGTTGGGGGATGCAATCGGGTGAAGAGACAGGAAGGGTTCCAATATGGGAAGAAAACGGAGATCGAAGATATTTCGTGGCGAGAGCGACGTTTGAGGTTTTAGTCGAAGTGAAAATAATAAGTTACGATGGTGTATTCTCTTGGTTCTTCGCAATTTGATTGCACGCGGTTCCTATGTCTCATTCGTGTCCTCAGGCCTCATCCAGTAAGGATTCGGAAGTCGTGCAGCCAACAAAATGACGTGGTTTTGATTCCAGAACGTCAAATATTCCCAAGAAAGCCTTTCGAAAAAGTGAATGTCGTCGTCGACGATTTCTCGCGCGCACGAAAGTGTTGAGGCCTCGCCCACTCCACTCAGCGAGTCCTTAAAATACAGATCACGCCGAGGGATGAAATTTTGATTGAAGAGACACTTGTTTCAGAAACAGAGATCATGGCTGGCCATTCCATACACACTCATCCAGACCATTTCATTTGACAAGTGTGGGCTCACCGTCTGGAACATTAAAAAAAAGCATGCGTTGCAAACCAATATGATTGATTTAGTAATTAGTAAAAATATCCATGTAACCATTTGCAAAATAAAACACCAAAAATGGCCATTCTGGCGAGGGAGGGGGGAAAAAGTCAAATTTCAAATGTTTATAATTTGGATAGAAGTGGCACTAGAGTGTAGATATTTTTTGTTTTGCAGTGATACCTTGTTTTTTCACTATTTCGCGAGAAAAGACTTGAGTTCTTCTCGATGAATTTCGATTTCAGATGTGAGTGAAGGACCCCATAAGGGAGAGAGTCGTTTTGCCATTGACGACGCAATAGGGTAGTTTCCTTCATCAACGAAAGCGAAAGGCATTGATTGCGATTCGTTACCCACCATTAGTGCATTCATAATATACAAATTGTTTGGTTTTAGAAATCCCAGTTAAAGACGAATGGCAATGGTCAATTTTAACCTCATTTGAAAACGGCCAGATTGGCGCCCATGCGATGCCATTCCACGTGTCGTCACAGGGACCTAGTTTCTATACGAGTAGATAGGAGTTTTACATCGTCTGAGATTACCAATGCATGCATGAGGCACAGAGCACAGGGAAACATGTCTTAATAATCACCTATTAAAACTGCCTAAGTTCGGGAAGTTTCCTGCGTTTGATAAGGTATCAATAATCCTTTTTAAGCCAAGCGCTACCTGCTAGCAGGGTTCTCTGCTACCTGCTAGTAGCCTGCGTCGTATCAGCGGCACACATATTCTCGCCCCAAGGTCACTTCACTCGGCGGCAACGGGAACCAGAATGACGTAACACGGGGTTTTCCCATGCTTCATACTTAGCCGTCGCGTTTTCGCGCGCTTGAAATTTTTCACATTTCATTTAATCGCGAAAAATAGATATCGTCATTTAAAAATCTAAAAGCGTGAAATGCGTACTCCAGGAGTAATAATCTTTCGATTTAGGCAATAAAAAAATAATATTAAACCACCCTATCCTCCAGCTCTCTCGATTTTCGACTCTTCAAAAGGCCGAGGGTACTGTCTAGTATCTGGGTCTTCAATAATATCAAGTGTCGCTTAATCCAGACCTTACTCTCTCATCGCAGGAGGGTTTTCGAGGCAGGAAGAGAAAAATAAAGTCGTTAGCTTTGCATCTCGCGTGGCATTTCGATCATCACGCCGCCATTCACTTCAGGATCTGGGTTTCAGGGTTACGCTCCCTCCTTCTTTTTATTTCTCAGGGATATATCAGTGGTGAATGGTCGAGGAAAGGGTAAGTGGAGGGTGAGGGAAGAGTTGGCGATGATGAAGGTTAAGCGACACTTGTGGCGAGGAATCTTTCGGTGGTTCGCGTTGCTCGCGTCGAAACGGATTGAAAAGTACTCATTAACGTATAAAACGTGTCGCTCAATGCGTCTCGACTCACCTGAGATGCATGGATGCCACTTTTCATTCGTCCGGAAGTCAAAAAACCTCCATTTAATGCGTGATTCTTCAGTTGGGAGGTGCATCTGGCGCAAACCTTTTCCATTACAATATAAATACAGCATTTCTTTTGGTATTAATATTTTATTGTATTATTTTATGAATGCCTGAATACGTGAATTGTACCAAACCTTCCATTAAGAAGAGTAAATTCATATTTGTCCTTACATCATGAGTCATGCAAGTTCCTTTCCGATGAGTAAAATTTAGATGTCTACCATGGGATATATTTTCCCGAAGAAGCCTGAGAAAGCGATTGTTCCGAAAGTCAATAATAATGGAAGCTAATTGAATCATGAAGGAGAAGAGAATTGCTGGTGTAAGCGCAAAATCTGTTTTTTTTATTATCAGCATGTTTGTTGAATCGTCATGAAGCATCATAGCAAGAATAAGAACAAAGCTTACATAATAAACAAAATTATAAAAGTTGATTATATAATTAGATACATTCACTAGTGCATTAGTCAATTTTTAAATGTGCGTGCATTAGTCATGAGAATTCTTTTGCTTTATAATAGTAATATTCCCCAAAGCATGGGGCACATGGAAAATATTTAAATGAGCATAGAATTTCAAATTACATTAACCTTTTTCCTAAATGTCCCTCACATAAGCCAAATCAGGGGCATAGTACCTGAAAGGGTGACAGAAGTTGCTCATTCAGCACTTCAGATTTGTAATTATTTTCTAAATAAGCCAATATCGATGGAGACTAGTGAAGGGTTAGTGGATAGTGGTATTGGGGAAGGGGGGGGAGGAGAGGTTAAAGTTATCGCAAACGGTGATGTATATTTTTGGAGATTGCAAAATGAGGGAATAAAGGAAAAACGTGAGGGAGCAGGCGATGGTGCGAGATGAGTGGGTGGGGGTGGGGGTTGAAGGGGGTGGGGGATGGCCTCTCTCATTGGCGGTGGCGTCGAGAGAGAAAGGGAGAGCGGATGTGATGATGGTGAGGATGATATGGGAGGTGAGTGGCAGGTGGTGTGCGTGGGTGGTGATATTCGACACGAGCAGCTTTTAAAGGTGAAGCGAGGGAGATGCTCTAATTTCCTAATCGCATTGCCGTGTGTACCGCAAGGCGTCGCTTCACCCCGGATTCCCGGCACTGTTGTATAATTACTGTATATTTCTAGGTCACGGTTTAAAAACCTATACGTTTTTATTACCATGGTATTTCACGCTAAAACAATTCTTAAATTTCGATAATCTCTCACTTCATTTCGCGAAAATTAATCGGGGACTGAAAATAATATAAACTCAGTTCAAAGTGTTGACTACAGTTTGCCTTCATCAGACGACACTGATATCCACTATTGTATGAAATCGATCGTCTGTTAAAGCCAATATTAGCAAAAATGGTCACCAATTTTGCTTTTAAATCCAGCACTAGTCGCACTTTAATGCAAAATAACCCCTTAAAATTGGCGGAGAGACGTGTTCTTAACACGGCAAGTGAGGAAGTTAAAAGAGTCCATCCTGAATTCGTTTTAGGGTGTCTATCATGCCTTCACTTATTTCTGATCTTTATCGCGGAGCTGAAATGATATAGTCCGTATCGCAAACAAAATTTCTGTGTTCAACGCTGGTAACGCGGAATAATAAATAAAATAATAAATATATAAATTAACAAATATTTACTAATAATGATTAATCGGAGGTGGGATTCGACAGCGGCAGTTTTTTAAGGTTAAGAGGGTGCCTATGTACCGATCCTTCTTCGTTTCTCCGTTTGACGCGTTTATAACTCTTATCGCTATTTTGAAATACTCTGGCCATATAGAGTTGATCCATATTAACATTTGCCTGCACCTTAAATTTGAATGATATACCTCAGCAGTTTATCAGATGTGAATATTTATATTTAAGATGCAGGAAAATTTTGCAAGTGGTCTTCTGAATACACCCTGAGAGTTTTTTAAGATAGTAGCCATAAATTAAAGGATATAGTAAAGAAACAAAATGCACAAAATGGTGGATTGGGGTTAATGGTTCCTCCTAAGGACGATGCTCCCAATTGCATTTCGATCTTGGCATCGTTTTAATCTTCTGGAATATCTCGTAGTTTTGCAATTAAACTGTTGAATTATACCGGGATAGGCCATGGCTAAAGTACCCAATGCCTCGATATCGTCACTGAAACGACCTCAAAATGCACATGCACCCTTAGCCCTTAAATGTGATGGATAGAAGCATTAGAATCAAGGTTCCTCAAGTGTGGAAGTTCAAGTGTCTCGAGGAATGAGCGAATTCTTGTAAGCATGATTTCCCTACAAAGAATCCACCATGTATCGTCATTTTTTTTGCATATATTTAGTGTGGCGTCGAAACTGTTTTCTTAACCGCAAGCACCGTGAGGTTAATATATTAAATAGGTAACTCGGAATAAATAATTTCCATTCTTCACGAGAAACGTTTTCCCTTCTTTGTTGCGACCTAGTTAATCGCGTCGCCCGTTAAACTTTCATATCCATCTTGTATATATGTAGTGATTGTCGAGGATTGCCAGTAATGCAAAATTGGCAATGGACTCAGACGTTTAGGATGCCCCGATAGTTGTATTTTATTTTATGTTATTATATTATTTACTTGCTCTGGTAGAATGTAGATAATTAAATCAAGTTTGAAGCACACGCACGATAAAATACAAAAGTGAAAATATAAATTTTGTTTTAAAAGTTGAAATCTACTCTACAATATCTGTCCCCTATCGTATTAATCTGGCACTGTCGTATCTTTCTCATACCTGTGGGCGAATCACAGTGCACACATGTCTCTATCTTCGTGTGGTGGCTAGATTGTGTTGGTTGGGTCCGTGACTTTAAAGATGCGACTCGAGTGTTTGCACGCGTGGGTGTTTTAGGGGGGGGGGGGGGGGGGGGCTGTGGGGAAGGGGTCGGGGGTGTGGAAGAGGCATCGACCCGGCCGCTGCCTCCATCCTCTCATCTCGGCGTGTAAAGTTACCTGAGGGAGGGGGAGTGCCGGAGATGAGGGGCTGGGTGTTTTTTAATTTTGTTGTGGGTAGCGAGGGCAGAGAGAGGGATGGGGTTGGGTCGAGGTTTTTGAGGGAAGGCAGGAAAATGAAAAATTTATACTCTTATTTATTTATTTTTTTGCATAAACCTACATTTCGTGGCTAACAAAGACCCCCCCTCCCAACTCTTTTAACTTTTCTGCGGGCCAACCTTTTCGTAAACACAATGTGAGGACCCCCCCCCCCCCATCCCCCGCCATCGTCATCCCTCGGTCTTTGATCTCTCATTTCTCCGTTTTCGTCTCTGACTCTTATTCCTTCTCTGTCCTCGCTAAGCTTCCTTCGTTCTTCTTCCTCTCGTCTGTCTGGATGTTTAGGTATTTGGAACTGTACTCGCTAATATCTCAGAGCCCGTATTTATACATTCCTACGTCTATAAACGAAAAGGTCCATGATGCATATGAGTAGAGATCAAGAGGCATCGACCTGGCCGCTGCCTCCATCCTCTCATCTCGGCGTGTAAAGTTCCCTGAGGGTAGAGATCTTCAAGTTAGGACTCGCTAATGTCACAGTAATTGAATCTAAAATAGATTTATACAGTATGACCAGCGCTCTAAAAAATCGTTAAGACCGGGAAATTATATATTCACTGGAAGCATGAGGGGAGAAAGGCCATGGAAATATTGAGTTGACTCGGTCATTTATGGGGTGCGTGGAACAGCTATGCGCCATTATTTTTTTTTGACAAGTTGCAAACTCGAAGGAGCCTATGTTATGCCCTATGGTATTTTTCTCTAATTACTGAACCAACGTAATGGAACTTGTACGTATGTAAATGAATTGTCTAGTGATTTACGTCCCCCTTCATTCGACCAGTGTTATCATCGAAGAAATGTAGCTTCACAAAAATAAGATAATTCCCAAAGAGATGTTCCAGACACCTTAAAAAGAGGGAATAACTATAGGCTCTAGGAGAGAATAGCTGCAGGCTTCATTTCGACTATCTTTGTCTCCATGTTCTTCCTTTGATACGTATAAGTTTCTGGATTTCGCCCTCAGGATCGACGGTCGACCAGACGTGGAAATCACAACAATACGGGCTTCAGATTCAATGTGGAGTAGCGCAAGTCTCAAATGCCTGTCTGTTTTTGACGAGAATTAACAGGTATTGCGCGATGTGGGTATTGCATTTGACTATGAATTCATGTTTCATTTGTTTGAAAAGACATATTTCACAATTGAAATAGACTGCAGAAATTATAATAAATGCAATAATTATTCTTAAAAATATAGTCTCCGAGTATTCAATGGCTATATTTTTAATGGAAAATTTCTATTTATAGTGTGTGATTTTTGCATTTAAATCGATTTTGTGTTTTCAGGACATTATTAGTCATTATGTGGTACTGCCCGAGAGACTTCGTATTCAATGGAAATAATATATTATGTACCTCTTATGTTTTTATATTGAACCTCTTTTTATACTCATTGTGTTTGAATAACGCATAATTTAAATAAAGTTGAATGAACTGAATGCGTCATGTTCTTTACTTGCTCCTTTTTGATAAATTCTTAATATAAAAAATGTATGAACATAATATGAGTTATATGTGAACTTGTGTCGTAATCGGAGGTTATGAAGGTCAGCAAGGAAGGGCAGCAAGAGTTCTGTCACTCGCTGAAAAAGCAATTCAATGCGAAAATTGATTTGTACAAATATGGGTGGCGTTAAGCCGAACTGATTAAGATATGTTGAAATTTACTAATTCAGGGTAGGGAGTATTTCCTTTTCGTGGGTCCCCTCGCGCATCGAGTGTTTTTGTCTGAAGTATTGGAATGATTTATCCGGGGTTTGAATCGGAGACTTTTCAATTAATATCCAATCGATCGGCCCACTGGGCTACCACGCTCTCCTCAACTTACTTCATTCACCATCAAATGGAATTTTTGCAGGAATATGCATGGTAAAAAAGTCGAAATTCTTGAGGTAAGAACCTAATCCCGCGACATTGTGAACCGATTCGCTGCTTGCTGCACCAAATGGTTTCTGCGACAGTTATGGAGTGGAGTGCTAAATAAATATGTAGTGCTTTTTATTCGACTTGAAAACATTTGCGCCGTCAGTTGTGGTTTGTTTGTGGGCATTCCCAATTGACTGGTGGAAGTTTGAAACTCGTATCAAATATTTCCGTTCGTGCCTCCCTTTCATGAGGGGCTTATTTCCTCCCTGCCATCCCTTTCGCCTCTTGGAGTTCTCAACTTCGGGATCAATTCGTCGCCGGCACTTCATCCCGGAAGCCTTGTCGTTCCAAGCCGTCCGTCTCGACATGGGGAACGAGTGCATTCTAATGAGATTGATCTTAATCACCTGAATGTCCCAATAGGATGGAGCAACCCTATCCTCACTCATTTCCATCATCCCCCCTCGCCCCTCAAGCGCAGAATCCACTTGATTCGCTCCTGCACCTCACCGTGTTTTCGTCTTTCGAAGGATTCCTCTTTCAGTCCTCTTGAAAGCTTACGTCCTCATTCGTGCGCGGCGTAGAGATCCAGTTAAGACACATTTTACGCGTACACTGAACGAACTGTAAAGGTAAGCGGCGCTATTCCTATAAAAAACTGCTTGAAGCGAACAGAGAGGACGCCACAGCTTTTTGAGAACTTATTGCTTGCAGCAGCTGTGGACTTGGAGGCTGAATTAGAATGCTTGACCATTGAAGAACACACATTTTTGACAGGGACACGCTGCACATCTCTAGAGAAACACGTTTTATTTCTTTGTCCGACGGAAACAATATAGTTAAAGAGTTATTCTATCAAGCAGATGAGAATATATAAAAAAGACTGTAGAATGGCGTGAATGATGGGAAAGGACTTTGGTCTAACTCAGGCAGTTATATATCTGGCAACACACACCTTAATTGTCGCACATGCTAAAGGCTGGTGTTCTGACACCCCCCACCATGCGCCTGTAATGGCGGTTTGCGGACGAGTACGCTGATGGATGAAAAGGAGAATGTGTTGAAGGAGTGAGTGAAAGGAAGTGAGCACATCTCCTCTCATAAATTCATTTCCTCTCCCACCATGCACAGGACGTCCTCTTGCCTTTTCCTTTCCATTTAACTCACGCCCTAAACTATCATATCTACCCATATCCGCACTGCCTCATTTTCAACATCCACGTTTCCATCCCATGACCGGCTTTGCTCTTAATCAAACTCTTTATTTAGAATAAGATGACCATCCTGGAATCAATCATCGCATTTATAAATTGCCCTTCTCCTTTACTTTATACACATTTATTTGTGCTATTAAAAAATCTCTTCCTATCGTCACAGGATGGGCGGACAAAAATACTTTAAGTAAAAATAATAATATATTACTGGGAGGTATTTACCAGGAATTATTATACTTGTAATTTTCGATGAGCCCGTAACCCGCCTTGATCTCTCTCTTTTCAATGAAGACAGACTGCTGGCCAGACCATAGAAATTAGAGATATTGTATACCCCATTGTAAAGGACTCTATTCGATATATACTTTCACTTGAAGTATTTTTCTTTAATCGCTAAGCAGTGAAAAGGAATGGTTTTTATTATTATTGTTGGTGTCTTTTCGAAGTTTATTTATTTTTCTAATGTAAGAGAGTCCTTGACGACCATGGGCCCTGCGATCGTGTTTCTAATTGTGGTTTTTATCTCATTTAAAACGCCGCATTTCGGATATTTCGCGCACTGAACTTGCATGGTAGTTGTGTGGCGTGGTGCTGCGGGTCGCGGAATGAGGAAAGTCGATCCCTGCCTTCGAAATGTCATCACGGAAGGGAGTTTCCATGTTCCTGTAGCACGGCCTATCGGATCGTCGCAGTCGAGACAATGATTCTTGTCGGATGGCGGGCGAGCTATCTCCATGGGGTGGATGCGAATTTTATGTTCTCGAATGTCTCCGGCGCTACTCTGGTGCGATAATTTTATTTTGTCTTTCTGCCGCGTTGGGGGAGTGCTCCGACAGATATCCTCCACGTGGGTAATTTATTCGCCTCGCGAAGGTTACGTGAAGGTCTCGCACATTGATCACCATGCTTCACCCGCCACACACTGTGGAATGTGGGATAGCAAGTGTCATGGAGAATACATCTCCATCGTCGTGAAAATGACACCCGGACGTACACATGATCCGTTTCTTGTGAGTGTTTCGAGTCACGTCACGCCATCGTTAATTATGCCTCAAAATTCCTCGGGTTGATTCTTTCTGTCGAGTTGAAATCAGGGCTAGCCAGTAATTTAAAAATAAGAATAGTAAAACAGTATGTGAAACAAGGGTCGATATATTTATTTATTTTTCTTGTGGCAGACCAGAAAATATTTTTCATATTGTTTTCAAATAATAAGTTCAGAATTTCTCCGACGAAAATCCGGATATTTGTAATAAATTATCATTTATAGTTCAGTTAGTATTTCTAATCCTCTGCAAGAATATGTCTTTCATTGCATTTTCAATTAAAAATTTAGTGTTTCTTTATCCTAAAATACGATTGTGAAGTATGTGAAGATTAACCTTACAATTTTCATTCCAAAACCGATCGACAGAATTGTTTTAAGGGTTCATTTAGATGCCATGAAGACGCACTATGTCCACCACTTTGCCCTTCAGTCTTCGCCCTTATAAAGGCCAAAGAATTGCGAAGACCAACATAGATCGAAGCCCATTCGGCAGTTCAATGGCATGATAGAAACCTATCTAGTTTGAAAATAACCTATTGTTACGGAATCTTATACTTAGTATGTACCTATGGTCATTATGTTGGACCAGAATACATGGAGGTTAGGAAAGGCGCAGGGCAGGGACTGTATTGAATGTATTGTGTTCTCCACACTCTTGTGGTGAACGGGTCTCTAATAAGAGGTTCCCAAGATTTTTTTAGGTTAAATTTTTAAAGAAAGCTATTCATTTTGTACAAATGTATTCCTTGTTACGGTTCAGCGGCCATGTTGCTGTTAACTTTAACGTGTATGTATATATTGTAAATAGTTGAGACCTTAATTTTAGTTAGGTTTGGCTAATCATTCTTTGCTTGCATTATCTTCATCATTTACAATACTTCATCTATCATATTTCGCTCAACTGGTGATAACTTGTGGTCGGAAACATATATGCCTAATACAGTTCACGAAGTAAACTGCCAGGTTAGTTTATGGCTAATAGTAGATGTAAATGTGAGTGTATCTGTCTTCATACTTGAATTGCATTCTTATTTCTCTTATCTCTCGTTTCGTTTTTACCTTGCATGTCGCATAAAAAAGTGTGCGTTAGCGGTATTCGTGGAAACGAAGTGGAATGAGGAAATCGTTTGGCTGATATTTGGGGAGCCAGATTCATGCCGTAGTCCATCTCTGAAAATTTATGTGAAAATGTGGGATTCGAATAAGCTTGCATGGGACCCCACTGGCACATTCTCTCATAAAATTGCCTCCCCCCCCCCTGTGCCGCTTTCCGCTAACTCAGCGTTTCGCCAACGTTTTGAAGGCGCTCTGCATTCTTGGCTGGGATGCCGTGGGGGTTGGAGGCGTCCTTCGCCTGGAATTCAAGCTAGACCGGAATTTGGTTTGGATTTCGCTCGAAATTGGCTCTGTGGGGTTTTCTTTTATCCGATTCGTCGGCTTTAAGGCATCGCTGCCCTTTTCATGAGGTGGATACTGGGCTTTATTAAAAATGAAAAATGCTGATTACGAGGAAAATTAGTACCGGCGGAAAATATATTTTATTGACGTCTAAGTAGTAATGTTCGCGATTGCGGTCATCACTTCTTCCTTCTGCCAACTTTAAACTGTGTTTATCCTTATACTTTCTATTGCAGCAATATTGTATACTACGAATGTTAGTTCAATTTTAAGCTTCTCTATCTGTGGCACATAACAACACAAAACGTAAATGATCGTAGTTTTTCCCGGCGAATCGAATGAATAAAATCTTCTCGGGTTAAGCACCGGGTCAGGCTTTTTGAGGCCAACGTTTCAATGAGTACCTCACTCATCGTCTTCAGTCTCAGCCCTGAAGACGATGAGTGAGGTACTCATTGAAACGTTGGCCTCAAAAAGCCTGACCCGGTGCTTAACCCGAGAAGATTTTATTCAACACAAAACGTATTGCAGGAAAACGTTCAAGTAAAATTTTTGTCTGCTTTGGATGGCTTAACTAAAAAATCTCCCACCAATGATTGCTCGGGCACAATTTTTGCTAAGCTGTGACTTTTTTCTTAAACAGTACCTGCTCACGCTCTTACTGTTTGGTTTATAATTTTTGAGTTGCACGCATCATCCATTCCAATGAGACAGAGCTCATGCAGGAGAGAGCTTGGATTATTCTTTGCAATTGGGGGAAATACTACTTGCACTCTTGCAATTGAGCAGGCCTACGCAAATCTGAAATTGTTGGATATTAATGTCTCTGAATTTGAACGTTGGTTAAGGATTTTAGAGGAAGTTGTTTGGCGTTGAAAGCTACAGTTATCTTGTTTCCTGTTGTCTACGTTTAAATTTTCTGAATTGTGATTGCTAAGGAACAAATAGAACATAGAGTAACCGGTATGTATTGCAATAGATATTCCTCCAGATTGTATTGATATCTAGTGCATCTGTGTGATTATATTGGGGAACCCACTGCTATTGAAGGAAGAGAAGAAAGAAGAAAAAACTAAAAAATACTTGAATTCATTATAAGATTTTAAAAAGTACTGGTAAATTTCGTATGCGCTGCAATCCTAGATTTGTTGAACGACAGCTCTCAGCTAGTTTTTCACAGACGTTTCGGTGGGAAAACATAGACACACGTAAAAAAGGAACACTCACAAAAAAACGTTCAGACGTTTCAGCGGATTGATCCGCTATCCTCAGTGCTGAAGGTGTCCCTTATTTACGTGTGTCTATGTTTTTATTAGTACAATTTTGTTCGTTCGCCTTGATCGGCCACATACTTATATTTTGTATCCACTTTAATGATATTTGGTTTCTCGGATTCGTGTCAGCAGATAACAGAATAGACATTAAAAAAATAGTAAAAGTCTACAGAAAATTAATCTTGATCTTAGGGGTATTTTTTTAGAAGTTGGTAACACTGCAAAAGCTTTAAAGTCGGTCGAAACTATATGATCTGTTTTTTGTAACAATTTCATGACTGAGCGTCGTAAAATATTAAAATCATTTTAATAGTTTTTATATACTAAAAATATTAAGATAATATTAAAATATTTTAATTCCAACTATACCGTGAGTCGTCAGCATACACGTCACTACCCTGTGTGTTAACAAATCTCCAAGCAATAGTTGACTATCGGTAATAGCCGTGTTCCTGTCGACAAATCGAGTGGATTAATTTCATTTCCTTGGAATTTTTGCAGTTTCGGTTCATCGAAAGATGAGTTCATCAACAAAGTAATCCCAAACGTGATTGATAGCCGCAAAAGTCACAAATGGTTGAGTGAGCGATCAGTTTTGGTGGCTAAGAACGAAGATATGGATGACTTAAAATTCGTAATTCGGAATCAAATCGTTGGTACTCTACATTAATTCAAATCTATTGACTGTGTAACAAACGAGGACGAAGTCATCAACTATCCATTTGAATTTTGAAACTTCTCGGATGTGCCTGGCTTACCACAGCAAAATTTACAGCTAAGGATTGGCTCGGAGGTCATGATTTTTCGAAACCTAAACCAACCAAAACTATGCAATGTAACGGATTTGGTAATTAAAGAAAACCCTTATGGTCAATGTGATTCACCCGACTATACTCGAATAGGAAAATTAAAATATGAGAAAGTTCTCATTCCAAGGATTCCCATGATCCCAACTAATATACCATACGAGTATAAATGAGTTCAATTTCTAATTCGTGTTGCATGACAATTAACAAAACACAAGATGAGTGTATGTGGCCTGAATCTAGAAAATCCATGTTTTTCTCAATGTAAAATATATACATAGCATTTCATGCTTGGTAAACCATCCGCTTTATTTGTTCTTGCGCCTGATTAAAAAAAATGTTGTGTATCAGAAGGACCTTGACTGATGGAGTATAAAACCGTGTGTTTAGGGTATACCAGGGCACGTTTACGCAGTGCACTTTTCTGAACCGAGTTATAAATAGCCCGCCACAAGTCATGACATATTTATGCTGCTACCTAGGGGATATTTTCGCTAGATTTTAAGCGTCATAGCATTTTTGTATAAAATTTTGACTTTATTAATTGCTTTATAAGACCAAAATGTCGAAAATGTCCTAAGTAACAAAAAATAATTGAAAAAAATCCGCATAAACGTGCCTCGGTGTACCCTATGTAGATTGAATAAAGAAAATGCCTTTCTAACAAGCCATTGTAATACTCATTTTTGTAGTTTTATTGGAATTGCCTTATTTTATTATAATAGTTTCAAAATTATTAAAATCAATACAGCCGCTCTTGATTTGTAAATGGTTTAACTAAACGGTTCATAGATTATTAGGCGGTACGAAGTTCACCGGGTCAGCTAGTTAATTATATTTCTTAGACGTTTGGAATTAGAATTTTCCGTCATCATTTTGTTGTATTTCAAACCTCCAATGAGGTTAAAGAATTAAAAAAAGGAGAGGTATTATTGCATTTTGGCGGCTGTGAATCCATTGTAATTTTTTTCCAATTATTAATTAAAGTATTCACCTTACTCGTGTTTTATTTCACTGAACTCTCTGTTCCCCTGCTTTATTGTGATATTGGCGACAGTCATTTTATATGCGTCGAATTCTCATGCAAGTGATGCATATTCCTCCTTGCGGCAGTCGCGCAAATTTATCTTCCTTGGTAAAATATTTATACGACCCTATTTGCGAGGCCTTTCTCGTGATTTCGGTTGTTTTATTTGCCTGAGAGGACCCCACTGACGTAGTTTTCCTCTTCCTCTCACTTCCCAACCGCAGATGAGTACAGGAAACCCTCGTCCATCAGCCTTTATTTCGATTCCACGTCACCATGGCGAGCGCACGGATGAAATCAGTTTTCTGGGAGGCCAATTCCCTCTTCCATCTCGTGCACCCAATTCGCGATTGCCTCACGCGGGAACCAAAAACGGACTGCTGGACGACAGAAGGAGAGAGACCCTGATGAATCGGCGAGGAATAGAAATTTCCCACCCAAGGGAGCTGGGAACGGCTTGTTTATTGATTTATTTTTAGGATTTCCACGGAAATTCGCGGGATTTTATCATTGTGAAGTGGTGAATGCGAGTTGAAAAAATTAACGCGGGCGTAAAGGAATAAATTGGCTCTTAAATAGATATCATTCGATTGGGAGTACATTTATAGTGGATTTGTGGAAAAATTTGTTGGTTCTATTTTTCGATGGGATCGTGGTAATTGGATCGATTCGTTATACATATTTTTATTCCTCCCTGGCTCTCCTAGTTCGTCGTTGGCGACGGGAGAAGTGGAAAACTAAATTTTCAGGAGGACGTAAATTGGTTTCCTGCTTCATTGGTTTTCCTCGTTCCAGATTCAATGACGTTCGAAAATTTTGAATTGATTGCGGCATCTGAAAATTCTCTCATCTAGAGCTTAGCACAGCATAAAAGCGATCTAAGGGTTTGGCATTCCCTCTCCCAGGGATAATTCTTTCGTTGATATTCGAGATGAGCTGCAATCACGCCGTCAATCAACATCAAGGAGGTTCGTTCAAGAAGTTAAGGACATACCATTTTCATGCAAATTTGAAAATATACTCCTTTATCGAGTGACGGCCGCAAAAAATAAGTGACTATTGCTATACTATGCGTGTCGTGTAATACAAATTACGTTCTTTACACGAAATCGGCTCTACGCTCGGCAAAAATTGCTGGTGATAGCATTAAAATAAAATAATCAAGGATTGAATTATGCATTTTATCTTCACATAAAATTCAAACCATTCAAAAAATTAAAAGGGGCATAAAGAGCCCAATTTTGTCCGTGATAGGATTTCAGGGAATTTAGTTTGTGGTGGATATAGATCGGTGCAACAATTTTAGAGGAAGAATTAGACCCCAAGGGACAAACGTTGTTGAATTGAATTGGAATGAAGCTTTAATGAAGAATGGAAGATCACGAGCATCATCTTGTACGTGGGATAGGTGTGATGCATGGATTCGAAATCACAGCCCAGGACGCAGCAGGCGTCGACTTCAACCACTTATTTCCGAGCCGGTTCGCTATGACACGGGAAACGGGCACTTAATTTGGAGAAGAGTTCACTTAGGGTATTTGAAAATAATAAATTTAATATTAAAATCAGTCACTTGCCATTGCGGAGAGGCAAAACGAACTATGAGTTGTTTCTCTGCGCGGGTGGAATTTTATTTCTTTTGAATGAAATATTTCCATGCTCTGCTATTGTTAATTCCTCTAAGTCTCTCTCCATTTGATCGTGCCATTCCGTCTCATGAAAATTCCCGTTTTTTCTATTTTACCGTACCACACGTAATTTTAAGTTGTGAAGTGATATGATATCCTATAGTAAGTTATTACCTGGAGCTATTAATTCAATTCGTTGACAGATATGAATATGCTTTATTAGTGTGTTCACAAAAGTTTTGGAGCACTGAATACACGATTGAAGTTTTAAAAAATGGCTGATTTAAGATTAAATGTGAAATATGTATGGAAATATGGAATGTAGAGGTATGGTTATCTTCTGCTGTTGTAATTTGGAGAAAAATGTCTCATGACCTCCAACCATTCACAATTAGATTTGCGATTCCTTATCTTCAAAGGCTATCTTCAATTGACAGTAGTTTTCCATTGGCTCTACTGACGAACGTTAAACCTGCGCCCCTTAATTTTACTCAAAGGTTAGTTCCTTGGAACACCCGCACGGATTTACTAATACGCGGCCCTTGTAGTTTTTTTTTGGGGGGGGAAGTGCCTGGGAGTTAGCTTCGCCTTGAAAACTTTACAAGCGGTGGAAGGAGTTTGATGGAAGTTCCACTGGCATGTCGATTACCTGTTTCTTTTGCCCTCGGGCCTTTCCTCTTAGAGAGGCTATTACTCCTAATTGACTTCTCGTCTGTTTTGTGCGCCTTCCGTTTAAATTAATTATCGCCGCTGCACGCGCCTTTGCATGTCGTTCTGTCCCTTCAAATTGTAGTCCTTCAATGCTCCCCGTACTGCCCCTTCACTCTCTTCAATTTGAGAATATTTTGAATTTTATTTATTTCGTCCACCAAAAAGCCAATCTTTTTTCTTAAATGCATTTAGAAATATTGTCAAATAGATGAACGATTATATAAACGGAATGTTAATGAAAAAAAAGGTGTATAAATTAAGTTCAACTTTGAAGCATTTGTCGCGAAAAATGAAATTCTTGAAAACCCTCATGAAAATATTTATTTTGGTGTATTTAGGGAAATAACCATTTTCCTGCACCCTCATGTCTGAAATAATGACTTCTTCTGAGGAATTATTTGTCTTTATGTTTCAGTTTCTTGACCATGTACCTTGTGAAGTGGACGAGTTGGTAACTGGAGACCTTCTCGTATGAATGCGAATTTTCATGCTTCTTTATGTATGCAATTTGACAATGCGTATTCATGTTGGAGGAAGTGAGGGACCGTTTTTGCTTTGTAGGAATGGCCTAAATTGAGAGATAACAGTTAATTAAGGAGTAAGTTGATGGCATGACATGACGGCACGGGGGAAATTCCTAAAGGTCCAAATTAAATAACAACCACTAGATTTATCCAAAATATCGCTGGAAATTATTAATTTTATTGCAAATCTTTTTGCGATAAAGTAAATCTTCGCTCATACTAACGTTACTTGGCTGACGTTGGCCATTAATATTGGAACTGGATGCTCAAAAAGAGGCGATAATTGAAATCTTTTGGTTTTTATCAGCCAAAATGATTCCAAAGGGTAGTCATTAGTTGAGAAAAACTAAAGTTTCTTTCGAAGTAATTAAATAATCCAATCGGTGTAATTATATCTCTAACAAGGAAGATAATTTAGTCCTTCGATAGACATAAACTAAATACCCCAAAGTCGATTCTGCGATTGATGTGTGACTTGTGATGTGATTTAAGAATCATGCCATCAGTTGATGTGGTTCATAAATAGTCAAGTTTCTCCCAAGTTGTTGTAAACGGTGCTTAAGTGTGTTTATGTTAATATTATCGCTTAATTATTTGCAATGGCCAATGTGGCAATACTAGGCTCTGTCCTGTTGTAGAGGAGAGTGGGCTGAAAACGCCAGAGTAGAGCCCGCATTGAAATACGAGAAGGGAGGAGGATTCGCTCGCTCTGAAGGATACACTTTGAAGCGGTGACAGACACTCTTTCGATTCCCTTCCTTTCATACGAACCAAAACTCCCCTTTCGCTCGGATGACTAACCAATTTAGATTAACTAAACCGAGGAGGTCGTCGTTCGTTAGCGAGTTTTTCGCTTAGAGTCCTCCTCGACTGTGAATTCATCGGAATCGGCCCCCATCTCGTGTCGCGTTGATTTTCCGTAGAGTCCCGAATAAAAGAAAACTTACTGAATGGCCGGAATCACTGGGGAACGAATATTTGGAGCGAATCGACCTCTCTCTCTCTCTCTACAGCGCCGTGGTAATGAGGCAGCGAAAAAAATGCGGAAAAGTGTTTCGAACTTTTGGAGAGGATTCGTCGTGGGATAGAGCTAGCAAACCCTCTTTTAACTACTGGTCGAATAACATAGAAAAGCCTTCCCATTAATTTCTTACACCCTAAAGAACTCCATTTGAAAGAAATGTTCACGGAGCGTGAGATAAAATTACTCATTCCCAATGGATACTCTTTGTATTTAAAAAAAATATGTTTTCCTCAACCTACATTGGCGAATTTTACAGTGATGCGAATAGAATTGGTCGACCTGTGTCTGATTCTTTCCCATTCACGTTCAGCAGCAATGAATTGATGGCGGGACACCGGTTCACGTCACGGTGAGGTCGAAGCGATCGATTTCAGCTCACGTTGTGTGCGATGAAGTGCCCAATGCGTGTAATTAAGTCATTCTCCTTGCTCTGAATATCATCGAGGGTGCTTTAATCTTGAATTGGACGCCAAGTCATACGATGGAAATTTTGAAAAAATTTTATCACTACCATAACATGAGAAAAGTGAGAACTTTTCGCACTGACGGCCACAATGAATGTGGGAAAGAAGGGCGGAAATCAAGCTGTAAATTTACTTTTCTTGTCATTCTCACACGAACTTTTTTGTGAATTTGGTTCCATTTGTTTTGTTACATCGATGCAACATTTCAGTTGCAGAATTGCAAATCTTCTTATTATCCTCTGTTGCTCCGCCTACTCACAAATTGCCAGGAGAGGAGAGTTGCGTCTTCGATGCACCTGTGTTCCTACCACTCTGTTGCCATAACATTCGGTTCAATCTTGAGAGATGTACTAGTGTTTGAGTCATTACTTCTCTATTTTTCTCAGACTTGTTAGAGAAATTGGCTTCCACTTTTTACTTGTAGGTTTTTATGGCCCTAACTCAGTCGCCCTTACTGACAGGCCCATTGTTTTTTTTAACTTCTTCATGGTTTCTCTTTTACTCGCCAATTGAGAAGACGGCAGGAGGGGGAAGCGTTTCTAGTTAGAATTGCCGTTCATTTTCTCTATCTGCCCAATTTTAAACATATTCTGCCATGTATTGAGTAAATTTGTACTTTCCTCTGTCATTTTAAGAAAGGAGCGGAAATTCAGCCATTTCGGATGCCATTTCAATTCACAATATTTGATGCATTTTGTTCCATAACTTGGATGCGTGTTTATGCCCACTATGGATGCAGAGTATCATTAGTATAATAGTACTGCTTCGCGATGCGCTATCGACCGACGTGCTTCGCAAAAATATGAGCATAAATGTTTGAATGGTGTTAAAAAGGTCGTTCTCGGCGGAGTCGACTCCGTTGAGGAAAGATGGTTTCTCTCGAATCTCGAGCGAGAGAGATGTAGCACTTAGTCTTCCCCCCTCCCCTCCTCCAATCCCTCCCCCTCGACCCCCTCTTCCCCACTCTCGATGCCGATGTTGACTCCCCAAGGCTTTCCTAGTCCATGAATAGTTTACGGTTTTCTCGGTTTTCGCGTTGAGTAGTCGAGTTGTGCGCAACGCCGCGAATAAGAAAGAGATCAGGCTGATGGCTGTTTATGTTGGTGCTATTCCTCCGCTCCGCACTATCCATACTCGCCCAGTCTTCAAATAGTCTTACAATCCATTTTTAACGCCATCAATTCATACTTGTAGTAGATTAGCACGCTTAACTGTGTGGAGATGTTTCAACTACCTAAATTATAAAATGATGGAAAATAGTGCCCTCCCACGCAAATATATTATTTACAGCATTTTCCACGGTTGAGCCCATATTTTTTTAAATATCTCTATCTATCAATATCTATCCCTTTCTCCATCTATCGATTTTGTGACGCTCTTTTCAACATTTGGTGTTTGCTCTTGCACAAAAATCGCACCTTGATAATGGTCTAGGTGACGAAACTATGAATGGAAAGTTATCTGCTGAGAAAAATGTATTTGTTAGGGAAGTTTCCATTGCTTGTTAATTAATAATGATTTTATATATTTTTTCGATTCCTACTCAAAATTCCGTATGGATATGTAGAGTTGTTTGTCAATGATTTCTATATAAATTATGCCAAGATTTGGGCGTTTCCGATTCTTCGTTTATTAATAAAATAACATTTGAAGTGCTTGAATATGAGGGATGTATATATTTCTATTTAATTATTTATATTTATTATTATTTCTATATTGTTGAGTTCTTCCATTTTTTGGCATTTATAAGAAAACCCACCTGTTAAAAACAGGGCAAGAAAAAATTAAAGATGTAGTTGCAAAAAAATAAATTTACATAATAAAATGAACTGATAAATATAAATTAAATTTTTTAGTCAATTTGTGGGGGCGTGAGATAGCTTATTCGTATTACTAATCCTCCTATAGTGAAAATCCGCTAGCTCATCGATTATAGTTAGTTTACTGTGATAACAAGTCTAAGCGCGTTTGCTGCTATTTGCTGCAGCCCTTCTTTGCCTTTACGAATTTTTCTAGGGTTTTGCTTCGCCATCGTGTTATGAAATGAGTTCGCGGTAAGTACCGTTCTCTGAGTCAGGGGAAAAATCCGGTAATATTTCTTAATGAAGTTGATAATAAACTATTACCTTAATGAGTATCGTTGATTAGTTATATTTTAGCGCATGAATTTTACGTACACGAACTGGCTTCAGGGTCTAGAGCCAATCCAAAAATTTTCGTAGGCATCTTTTATTCTAGTAAGTTTCCAAATGCGTGTATTTTTACTCTCACGATGTGGTAATAGTATTGTTTACTCCCTAATGCCCCGCTAATAACTTTGTTTTCTCATCCCATTTGCATGAGCGTCTTCCTTTCTTCGGGTCTAACCATGCGAATGTTTTTATCAAAGTGGACTCGACGGACCTTTTCCAGAGCTTGCATCAATACAGTCGCGTTAGCCTTTTTGTTTACGCTATTTGGGCATCTGAAAGGAACGTGCTTTCACCACAGAACACGTGTGTGTGAGTGGATGCTTGCATTGCGCAAAGAGGCATCAAGAGTAGTATCTATAGGCTTCTCTAAAGTCTTCCATAATGCCATCGATATTCTTCCCTCTCCACTTATTGATCTCTGGCCTATATCTTACCCCTCTACCACAGTGGAATTTTTCCCTTTTTTTTTACAGATTTCGATTGTGATAGAGATTTAATAAAGAAAGGTGTTTATTTCTCGAGCTATTAGCGGACCAAAATCGACGGCGTCAAATACTTCGCAGATATGACATCCCACGCTCCTACTAAGCGAGTCACTGATTTTCACCTGCTCCTCTATCTCTGGTGGTTATTTGTTCTTTTCTCCTTGGTGAGGATGCGATATACTCTCACCATGAGAGACGTCACCAACGTGATTTTTACTGCGTGCGTTTTTTTTACTCTAAACTTAATTAAGAGAGAAGGGTTGCTGAGTGAGGAAAATTGTTTTTCTTCGTAATCCATCTTTCCCTTCCATTTATCGAAGTATTTTTATAAATTGCGACATCGTGTTTGCCAATGAGGGTATGGATCTATTACCATGTTCCGTTCGCTGAAATTTCAGTTGACTGATCGCCCAGCTCTAAACTCCGTGGCTCCGCCAAGGTAATGAAGTATTTTGTGAAGTGGGCTTAAGTGTTGTCCGTCGTGGAGTGAAAACCACCATCGCTGTCGCCTGGCGCAGAAGGAGACGCTCGCTGCGTGTCGAATCGCTCGCGAGTCGACAACTGACTGCTTTTGTCCGTCCCGGCTTACTGATGACATAGGATCATGGTTTCGTGGACAGTGGATTATTTTTTCATTCTCGATATCTGATGATGGTTTAGATTCGTTTGGTTTTGAACCACATAAATTCTGACGCAATTTTTGTTTGGAATATTGGACTGCCAAGTGGCCTGAGTGATGACCCGACATGTCGTTAGTGCGGATAATCTCTCGTGTCACTTTCGCACGAATTGTCACTCTGACGCATTACGTGAATCGGATGCAGCATCAATTTCGGAAAATGAAAAAAATGCAAATACGAATTTTCAGCTTCCCTGGAAACTGTTAAAAGGTTTATATTTTCACGTGCCCTTGAATTTGATCGAGGACATTGGCTAAGTAACTTGTCATACACCTTTAGTATGTAATTATTGACAGAGGAAAATTTGAAAAACATCCTCCATGTTCTCCATTGTTTTAAGTAAATTTATTGACATAGTGGTTCATCTTTGCTAATCGGACTTCAAGTGTAGAATTTATTTCTGCTGACCTTAGGGTGACGTAGACCGTATTCACAGGTCCGACGGAAATGATAAATTAGGAGAGATATTTTTCAAAAGAGGTAATTAAAAGAATTCGTATCCCCCTCGATAATAATGGAAATAAAGAAATGCTAGACGGAACTTTGCGCGCGCATTTACTGTTTATTTGCTGACGACTGGTTTCCATGAACACGCCACACGCCTCCTGAGACTGCTTACGGGGTAGTATGAAGATTTAGATATTGTGTATATTTGGCTGCTCTGAAGAATTACAGAATAAATGGTTGGTCTGAAAACTTAGCAAAATGGTCTTCTGCTATTTTGGAAATGGCGGCTTCAAAGGAAATATTTTGCCTCTTGCTTGGTAATGTTTCACACAGAATCGCGAGTATATCTCCTTTCAAATTTAGAAAAATATATTTGGAACGTGCATTTTATCATTTCAGTTCCTATGTATGAAACGTAGAACGGTTCACTTAAAATAGTAATTTATAGAGAGTTAATTCTAATGCTATAGTTATTTCTTTTATCAGTGTTTGTATTATTCCCATTTTTGATCATTTCGATACCTTAAACAGGGGTGAATGGAAAAAAGTTAACATCCTTTCCTCATATTATTCATTATTTTGATTGCTCTTCAGGTCATGAACCACTTTATATTTGCTTATTTACAACCCTACATAAATACTATGGGTCTTATATATATTTATTCTCTCCGTAGTGATTCCGTAGTGACATTCAAGTGCATAAAAATTACAGAATTTTAAACGCATTTTGAAAAGGTGGCGAGGAGCGAACAATACTTTTTGGACGACGCAAATCCCAATAAATGGTCATCGTCATGAGAATGACATTAAACTCATTTCTTGGCGAAACCTGCTTGAGATGAAGGCCGTTCCTTCGTCTTGCGTTGTAATTAAAATTATTAGTTTGAAAACTTTAAATTCTCGCGCAAGGGATCTTTCAGTTATCATCTGGCGGGAATAATTTGACTGTTAAAGCGTATGTTCCGCGGACCCTTGAAAATCTTGAAATTTGGAAAATTTTCTCCTCAGATTTCGGGAGTTTTCGGAACCGTCAAATTTTGTTTATAATCCGAATTTTTCCTGAATTTCCGATCGTTAAAGTTTCGAATATTTTCGATAAGAATTTTTGGCATCGCGTTTTTGTCATCTCGGATGAAACATATTGGAGTAATTTGCTTTATACTTTATTTTAATGTATTTACTTGAAATTAATTTTTTAATCTATTTAAAACAATAGTCATTACTCAATTACAGCTTTTGATTCGCATCCAATCCCATCCCACATCCATTTTTCAAACACTATTACTTGTGTTGCGAAAATTTGTACCTTAACGTCTTTGCGGAGTGGACAGGTCACTAAATATCATGGCACGGGGAAGGGGAAATTAAATGGTATCTCGCGCCGCGTCTGCAGGGACAGCGGGAGGCTGTAAAAGTTTCCGTCTTGTGCAATGCGACGGCATGAGGTGATCTTTGATCATGGGTTTTTAGGTCTCTCTTTGCGAACTCGGCCCCGCTAATGCTCCCCCATGTCTTTTTTTTCCCGAAGGCCTTTTTAAGACCATCGCGTATAAATGTTTGCCCCGTTTTCGATGCTTCTCATCCCTCGGCCCATCCGACCGTTGGCATTTCTCCTCTTTTGCCGGCAAGTGGTCCATGAAGACGGAGGGCGTGACAGGAAGACGGCATGGAGATTTAAAGGATTCGCTCCGGGGATATGAGATAAGATGCTGAGGTTGTTTAGACAGGAAAGGACGAAAAGATCGCCCTTTGATCGTCTTTTTTTTTGCTCCATAAGACTTAAAAAGAGGTCCTCCTCAAGTTACCAGTGGAGTTTTAAAAACATCGCGTGGGCTATGAAGTGATCAGGACATTTGATGCTGGTTTGCTCAGATGCGAATCATAATTCCGCGGCGTTGTGTTGCCAAAATGTCGAACTGCCAGACAAAATCACTCATGCTGCAGAATTGTAATTTTATCCATAATATCCGTAGAATTGTAAGTTTATGCGATTATTATTCCTGTTAATGACTCTATGCTTTGCTCAGTAAATGGCGGACTGTGAATTAAACATGAAATTACATGCTACGTGTTAAAAGTATGTAATGCCGTTAATGGCGCGTGTACTATACCACGGGTCTGTGGAATTATTTGTAAATACAGTTTCCAGCGGCGGTATGGCGTCGCTTACTTTAATTTGCACGTAGCCGCAGCATAAGGTAGTTCTAATTGGGTGTTTTGTACGTAAAGTATGGTACCATTTCCCTGGCGAAAAATCTTCTCGCATTTATTTAGTATTCATTCTCTATTTTAAGGACTTCATCCTGTTTTCGTGCGCAGTAGATCAAAATTGCTTCCGATGTTTACTGCAAGTCGGCCAATGTGGAGGGCGGTGAGTGAGCAGGGACACGATTACGCGGTGAAAAGAACTGGTGTCTGGTAAGAAAAAATCGATATTCTTATGCATCCCTTCTATTGTAAATTGGCTGTCACGAAAATGTTATTATTTGATTTATTAATTACAGAAAAAACGTATTAAAATATTTTCAGTTTATGGTGAAGAAACCATGGAATTCGTTTTCAGTTTCAATGAATACAATTATTTAAATCTTGATCATACGTCGAAGGAAAATTTCTTAGGCTTATATTATAGGAAATTTAGACCCGAAATAAATGATGCGCGAGAAAAACAGAGGCTGTTAACTGTATGGTATTTGCATGGAATGATTAATTCAGAATAGTTGGGTAATATGATTTTCTCTGGATAAAGACATTCGAAGAAGGATTTGGTGCTTTCCCGGCGAATGAAATCTTCACGGGAAATCAGCCGGGTCATGATGGACATTGCTGCCAACGTTTCGATGGCCCTCTCTTCCATCGTCCTCAGGGCGAAATTGTTGGGTGAAGCGTTGGCAGCAATGTCCATCCTTACCCAGTTGATTTCCCGTGAAGACTTCATCAACAACCAGATTTGGTTAGGAAAATTTGGGACCAACCTCACGTTTACATTTTTCAAGGATATATTTAGAAAATTTTAATATTTACTTTTTAGCGTATTCTAAATTCTATTATCGGTGGAGCTTAATTGTCCATGTGAAATACTGTGCACATCCTCAACATTTTAAACGGGGAAATTATGACGAACTGAGAATTTTCCGTCCGCCATGAATTCAGAAAGCCAAGATATAATAGTGCAGTGGCGGATGCAGAGCGTGGATTATGATTTCTGGTGAATTTCGGTGAGAGGAAGAAGAATCACTTCATAGAGGAGAGGGTTTGAATAACTCGTCGAGGAAATTTATTTTCAACCTTGTTGCTGCCTCAAACGATCTGAGATGGAAATTGCTTTCTAATCACGCGCAAGTATCCTGGATGCTGAACTGCTTTTCATGCAGGTGTGCTTTGTTCTTGTCTCGTTGGATGTGCAATGTTTTCAGTGATTATTTGATCTCTATTGTAGAAGTTCAAGACAATAACTGTATGCTTTTGTTTTTTCAGACGTATGAGATGCAGAGAAGTCTAGCCAAGAGAAATATATTACATTGTGTAGCTTATCATATATACATATATGTCTTCCACCCATCGTTGTACTTCAACAATAATGTTTATGAAACCAATATGACGTACTGGAAGACTTACTATGATTACTGTGATGAAGATGAATTGGTAAAACACAACCAAATTTTGTATTGCTGCCTTCCGTGAATTCATTACAAGACGTGAAATTTTTAAGACTTTGGAAGGAGGAATTTTCAATCTGTAATTTCTCTCGCTATTTATTTTGATCTTGGATGTAAAATATGAATCTAGGTGACTGAGATTTGATGGTACAACTGCGTGGATTTGTTCAATTTTTTTACTTATTAAAATGTTTCATTCTTCCTTGGTAAATTGCCCAGAACTCGCCCTCGCAGTTGGTATAAATTATTGCTGTGGAAATAAGATGACTCTGTCAATCTTAATATTAAAAACAATTTCAATCGATTTTAATTTTCACCCCTTTTTGTTACTTTTGTATGTAAATAAACGAGTGGGAGTATTTCACTTTTTTACCTTTAATATTTCATCCTAGGTTTCTAGATACATTCAACTGAACTCGGGCCCACGCTGACGGCGCAAATTTTCGGAATCGATGTCGGCTTGATCAAGTGACTGGAAATTTCGCCATTCAGTTTTTTTTTAATCGATTTTCTCGATAACTCTTATGCCGTAGGCATTTTCTGATTATGCAAATTGTGTCATCCGTCCGGGTTATTCCCAAGGTGACTCCTCATAGAATGGGGTGGAGAGGGTGGAAGGAGGTGAGGGATGTCAGGCAGTGAGGGGTAATGAAGCAAACCCCCCGGTGGTAGGGGGTGGAGGGGGCGGAGGAAGGGGCTGAGGGGAGGGGGCTTGAGTGAACTCGCTCTAATCCTTGAGGGAATCTCTCGTTTCCGCCTCTCCCGTCAAAGTGAGAATAAAGGCAAGCAGACAAAGTAAAAAAAGGGATGAGAAAGTCACTTTACCATTGAATTCCTCTTTGCGTTTTTGGTTTTCCCAAAGATGTATAATTGAAGTGGGAGGAATCGTATCTGTGAACGGGTGAGTCCTTTTGGGATGAGGAGGGAGATACTAGGGTTATGGGAAGGAAGGGTACGTGTTTGTATGGCTCAGTGAGATAAAATGCTGCGGAATTGGCATTGAGGCAAAGAGACAACAGCATTGGGGAGAGGCGGATCTTTTCCTTCATTTCGATAACGCGGTCTTCTCTGTCAAATCACTGACATTTGAGATGGATAATTTTGGAGCGTTTCCCTGCTACTTTGATTCCTGTTCAGCTGATGGCGAAAAAAGGGTTGGCTCCTTTCGGTGAGGCATTTCTTTCACCGTCATCAACGCAAAGATTCGAGTGGTTTGCTGATTATTATTCTGTTCTCGGAACGCCCTTTGTTCTCCTAATTACATCTTTTTGGACTTTCTTCGATCAGGCGTCGATTTTTACGGCGGTTTGGATTCCTTTTCAGAAATTTCGGGAAAATGAAATTCATTTCTTTATTTTTCTGGTCATTTTATGTTTTGTTCTCCGCTCGTGTTTTTCGTCGAAGGCTAAGGTTGTGTTTATTAGGTGTTTGTGGCGAATAGTTACCTATTGCTTTTCAGGAATTTCAGGAATACTTACCTCCAATTTGATAAAATAAAACTTATTTCTATGTTTATGCTTTGTAAGGATTTTTTAAAAAAATAATCGTTCTGTCCCACTCATTGATTTGACTTTTTTAAGTGTGGGCTTGACACACGAATGTTTAACTTGGCTTGCTGAGTGTGATTATTCTCTCATTAAACTTTTAGGGATGTTCGAGGAAAAAACTGAGGGAAGCCGTCACATCTGCTGACTGCTAAGCATATATAATGATCATATCTACGGTCTTGAGTTCAGTATAGCCATTCGTAGTTACCAAAGGATATTTCGCAGTAATTATATGGCGACGAATAAAAATTTTGCAATTAAACTCTACAGGCTTTTTTTGATCGCTATTTAATTGTGTGGACTATTCTACGGATGGTTTGCTGAAATGGGTAGTCGCTTAATTAATTTCGCACCTCAGCACAATGAAACCCTTAAAAAAGATTTTAAAAGGTATTTACAACAGTCAACTTGACTAGATTCAAATCTGCCGGAAAGTCAAATTCAAAGTCGGGAAACTAAAAAATATTTGCTTAATTTTTTGGCGAATTCGGTGTGGTGGTTTTCGTTTTCCGTCGTTGGTATCAGAGATTACGATACCTCCTTGCCAGTTTCAGGCAGATTTTCGCAAATGCCTTTTATTATTTCATCATAAACTATTACTGTACCATGCATATTTAGATTCGTCACAAATTTTGCTTCTAATGAGTGCCATCTCAACAACTTCTTGTTACAAACAGCTTTTCTAGCTGGAAAAAACCGTATTTCACCATAAGAGCCCATGTTTAATAACACTAATTTTTTATTATCTCAAAAAGGGAAAATGGAAATAATTTTTTATTTGGATCAATAAATGTTCGCCTTTCAAAGAATATATGACCATATTTTGATCAAATAAAGTTTTCATTAAAAAGTTTTAGCCTATCGGTTATCTATTCTCAAGCATTTCGACAACAACTGTCACATTCACATTCTCCGATCCATTTAGTAGGAAAATGATGCGGCTACGGTTAAGCTGTTTATCGCTTTTACGTCATGAAATATTTTTTAGTAGAAACAACATCTTTACTTTTCTGGTTTTGAGGGTGACCTTAATGTTTTTCCGTTGAAGAAATTATCCTCGCAGCTACCATTGAAAATTCGTCTCATTAATACCATGCTAGCGTAGAATTTTTGTTTCCTATCTAAAGTGCGTTGTATAGTGTAGACTACTCAATATTTTGACGAAAGAGCGTAGTGAGGAAAAAGTATTTTGAAATATTCTCGAAGATGTCATTTGATTGTTAATGTATGAATCCTACCGTGCCTGAGGTATTTTCAATTTTTTTAGTCAGTTTTTGGGTCTCAAAACTCACTTACGTTGTCGACTGTATGAAGCGTATGTCCCAACATCGCAACTTGAGAATCATCTCAGTCTCAGTATCGAAGCATCTGCCCCGTAATTAGGTTTTGATACTGTCAAAACCTGCTCCTTATGTGAGATTCTGCGCCAATATCTCTTTGTTAGCCCTCTCCTTCCTAAGGACTGCTCCATTTGAAAGCATCGCAGTACGTGACCAACGAGTGGGCTAATTCCTCAGCTGCAATTCCCGTATAAATCCGAATTTTACCATTTAGAACTATGAAAACCGACATTTTGTGATTTCAAATGACCCTGGATTTATGGCGTTTTTCCGATGAACTCAAAAGGTTAAGTGGAAAATCCTGGGAATTTAAGAAAGTGCACTTGAAAGGCGATGACCAAGCGTTGAGAGAATCCTATGTTGTAAAGGGAACAAGGTAAGAAAGGTAAGTCTAGCAAAACACGAGAGTTCAATGAACCAAATTTCGCAGTCCGAGAAGCGCGGAGGAATCTCTTCTTGAGTGAAAGTTTTCAACTCGAGACACTTTGGAGGTAGGACTCCGAAGTGTTAATACTTTGGTTGCGAAGTTGCTGTTTACTCCGCTACCAAGGAAATCTTCTGTTTACTGCGTAGTTCGACCATTGATGCTGGCTTCACTTCGAGCGAATTTTTGATGATATTCTTAGAAAAAAATACGTTTGACTCATTTACGTATTGATGGGATGAAATGCAGTGATTTGATGGTGCGAAGAGGGTGTGTCGTGGCAGGGCTCAGTTACAGCTGTAGCTTAAAGTACGTATAATGATCTCATCGCGCATTCTGTCCCGCATTCAACTCCTTTGCATTGATCAAGCCATACAGGGGAATGTTTAGTGAACTTGCCCTGTTTAATGTTTGATTGGACTTTGCAGTGCCGTAGCAAGGCTTCGGGCGATAGGGCAGCTCCATTGCGTAGCTTATAAAAGCGCTTCCAAAATATTTTCAAACGTGAAGAAAATCAAGCGCATAAATTTTGTATGTGCAACAAAAGAAGTACATATAACCATTGCAATTATTAATGTATTTTTTTGTTTTCTTGTGTGTGAAACTGTTCATCAGTTAGTTATAAGATGTGCTTGCAGAATTAACTACGAGTAGGATAGAAGGAATTGAAATCGCAAATCCAAGTTCATAAGATGACATTTACCTGGATATCAAAATATAAGACTTTCACAGCCGAGAAAATGCAAGGTACACTTTTGGTGTTATAGCGAGAGTCAAATGCCGACAAGGATATACTCTCTACAACATGTAAATTTGAAGATCATACCGTTAGTTCTAACCAAGTAATGCGTCACGTAAAATCAGAGATCGAGCTGGTTGATCAGATTTGCGACGACGAAGAATCAACCAGTTCGACGCATTGAAATACACCACGACTCATGGACTTTCAACACCTACCTCTTTAGTTAAAAAGTTTTTGGGTTTACTGGAGAGGCAACGTCATGTACGTTATAATACTTGGTGGACTAATCGGTAACCCTGCCCTCATATCACAACCCAATTTTTCGTAATTATGTATTCCAACATTGTAGGACAAATGGTCATTCGATGTTGTTATTAAAGACAATTCACCAGCGCAGAACTGTCGGGTAACGGAGCCGTGTCCGTGCCTGATTTTAGCGCGACGAAATTTTATTTTGTTAAATATTGTTTTTATGGCGATTTTTTTGGTAAATGTTCGAGAAGAAGTTTAGATTTTTCCCCGAATTATTCGCCCGAGTACTTCTCGAAAAAGCGAGAAGGCTATATAGCGTTTCAATCTCCGATGGCCCGTGGAGTAAAATAAAAAAAGATAGGTTTTCATGGCTTTTCGTATGAGTCGGTTAAAATAGGTTGTAACATTTAATTTTGAGTTGTTTTGGATTGGATGTGACGATTGATGGGAGGAGGACAATGAAGCAAACAATAATGAGCAGCAGAGGTGGAGTGAGGCGTTGTTGTTGTTGTTTTTGACGGCGCGGGATGGAATGTAAGGGGAGTTGGATTGTAATGGTCGTGGCGTGCGGATGTGTTTTTGTTCCCGAGTTTGTTTATAAAGTGTAATAAGAATATTTGTGAACCATTGGAGAGAAAATAAAAATCATTACATTTTGGCGCACAACGTGAGAGGCTTGACTACTCGAGAGGTGAGATCACGAGAACCGAAGAGAAAGAGGACCATCCCGAAGGAGTGAAGAAAGAAAATGGCGGGCAAAATGAAGAAATTTCCGGAGCTGAAGTCGGCAAAGCTACGGCAACTATTTCGAGAAATGGACTTGTTAGTTGGGGGAGTTGGATTGTAATAGTTGCGGCGTGCGGATGTTTTTTCTCCCGAGTTTGTTTATATTACCAATATTGTGAAGTTTGAGGTGGAAAAATAAAAAAACGTTGCAAGGTATTTAATTACGATACTCTTTGTCATCGTCAATGTAGGGTGGAGAATTTATCGAAGTACTGGATTCGAGTTTAATCAAAATCTTTTCCGCTTACGGATTTCGGATCTGCATTAAAATTGGCGTCAGTTGTCAGACATGTGTAGAGAGACAGTTTAATTGGTAGGAAACGTTGCTTGTTCAACGGCGTTGTGCATCGCATACGCGGGAATAGTTCTATTAGTAGATAGCGTAGTGATGCATACATTTCCGATTAACATACATTTTTGATTCTCAATAGGATATAGAAATATGTTTTGTTTAGTTGTATTGGAAGATTCTATTGAGGAGAAAGGGGAGAAATTATCCACATTACCTTGACTCGCAGGTGATTCTTCGGTCACTTGGCTGGTTCTCTTCTCCGCCGAGGAGGTCCGGATTGGCGCCACCGTGCTCGTCGTTTGCTGCGAAGTGGTGTCTTTTGGCTGTGGCGATGATGAGGTCTCCGCTGCCGAATGCGACTGTTCGTTGAGAATGGTGGCCATCGGAGCTGAAGTGGGCTCGGCCCTCGGAGGCACCACTGACAGGGCCACCAGGAACAGCACCAACTTGGCGCCATGCGGGAAGTTGGGCTTCCCGCGGCGGCGATCAGCCGTTGCGGCTGACGCCATGTTTGTTGTTTGTTGACTCTAATTCCCCGCCCGCCGCGGTGTTTTTATTTCGTGCGAGCGAGCGAAGGAAGGAGGAGAAAGAGAGGAAGAAGAGGACATCGGATTAATTCCATTTGATTGGAGTAGTGGCGAGGATGCATAAATACATACTCCGTGGGCACGATATTAGTAACGGTTATTTAGGCATGACCTAGGTAGATTCCATGAGTAACAATAGATTTTGTTTCACGGAGCTGAAGGAGGAAGTTTAGGAAATGCTTTGATCGCGGAAGGGCTTTTAATCGGAAATTAATTGTCTTCTAAAGGAATTATTGCCTAAATAGAAAGAAATACACAACATTACGCATTGCTCGTAAATAGTCTATAATTCGTAGCTGAGGAGGCCGCTAAATTGGGAGTACATTACCAATGTTAATAACCATTACTTATAAATACTCCGGTATTACTATCACTTTACTGGGTAAGTGCATGACAGCGAAAACTCACGAGCGGTTTAGAACTGAAGGTAATGAATACTTATCTTTAAGTTGGTGACACCGAAATCTTTCCCGCTGAACAGCAGAATTCCGTCGTGAGAAAGGTATGTCGTTACTTTTCTACGAATGCTTTGTGCTGTGATTTTCCTTCGAAAACTCCGACTCCATCGAACTGAATAAATTGATGTATGATCCGAAAGTAAATCGCCGATCGTTTTTATCACTGAATACATATATTTAAAATATTTAAATGCATAGGATACTTAAAGAACTTTTGCAAGGTTGAAAAACGCCTTCAAAAGTTTCGCTTTAATCCTAGAATATTTCCTGGGGATGAAATTGAAGAAATATGAACCCTCGCGTCGCAGTATATCACTCTATTACAGGACTGTCTTCAGCTTTTTTCAACCACATAACATATTCATGTGATACAAAGTAGCAATATCGGGCAGGTAATAATCTCGTCTAGGGTAAAATTTCCACCCATTTTACTGATCGTGGTTAGCAATAAGCACTGCCAATAAAAAGTATTGTAGACGAAGAACTAACATCACCGAAAATTCTCCATAATTCACATTTTTTGCCTTTTTAAAGTTGAGCACATTCCCTGACCGCAAGAAAACACTCCAAGGGTCTCCACCAAGTCACTGTCTCGAAAGCACTGAATTTGAGGTCGGAAACCAGATCACTCGATATTGCGATAAGTGCGGGAAAATAAGCCAGCATTCTCAAACATGGGCCAGTTGAAATATTGGACTCGCATGTGTTGGCGATAGGTACCTATAGAGAGAAAGAGATGAATGGAGGTGGAGAGAATTTTCTTATCAGCGGTGGCAACTGTCTCGATGCGGAGATGCTGTAGTAGTGTCGAGGCGACTCCATAACTCCTCCAGCTGTTTTCTCACCGGCCCTGTCTCTCTCCGACACCCGGCCGAGTGCCGCCCGACGTCTTGGGATGAACGAACGGAGACAGGTCTCCCGATCCCTCGATAGATGACTCCTTCCATGAAGTATTTTCCACCAGAGTTTCGTGCCGTTGCTCTTCACCTACCCAATAGATCATTATCTAGAAGTCTCAGAATCACGAATGTACCGCAATGGACCGCAGTTGATTCCGATTTCTGCGAGCACTTAATTTCTGTATTTATCTCAGTCAAGAGGCATTTTTTCAGTTTATTTTACCGGAATATTGGAAACGATTGCTAGAAAAAAATTCCCGTTGAACTTGTTCATCACAGGCGAAGACGCAATGATCCCGGTCAATGTTTTCCTTCATTCGAGGACGTCCTTTTTTCCGTCCCTAGAAAGTGCCGTTTTTGTAGTCTGAATGCATGTCAATAGGTGAACTATAAGCATGTCTGACGGGGAACGTTTGATGGAAAATTATGTCAGTTAAAGAGCGAAATTTTACTGTGAGTTGTAATTTTCGCGAACCTGATAAGCTGCGGCAAGGAATGATCCGCGGAAACTAGCGAAATACATTGCCCTGCAATTTACCTTCCACGAATTACTTCCCTTCATATTATTCTCCTCCTATTCTACTTTCTGCACTTGCTTGTAAACCTTCATTTGGCCACTCGGAATGATGTGAAGATAATACCCCAGCGTTACGGCGAAATAAATACCTTGTGATAGCGGAACTGGCGAAGGAGCATATTAATTTGCAGTCCTTAAATGTTTAAGCATTGAAGAATCCCTAGACACCTACTCAGTGAAAGGATGTTCGTGTGTGATTCAGGGGCATACAAATTTCTCCACGACCTTACATCTCTGGTCCCATTGCTCGGCTCGATTTGACTCTGTCATTTGGCCACACACGAATGCGAAGGAACAAGTTTAGTAAACATTGAAGAACGTCGACTAGGAGGGAGAAAGGGTGAACACAGAGGCAGAGTGGTTGCGCGAGCTGCAATTCGTGCAATCCCGGAAAGCTACAGCGGAACGATAAATATTGTTCCGTGAATTATTCTGGCTTCGTATTCAATTACAGCGTACTTTCATCACTTGTCCGCCTATTCCACTTGTCCGCTGCTTCCATTAAAAACCACAATTGGTATGGCACTCACCTCTTGGTAAGCGTATCCCTGCTTTTCCTATCCCTTCTGTCTTCTCTTCTGTATCACAATCTGTGCGGGAGTCTGCAGCGTCCAAGAGCACATACAGTTCTTCCCCGTGTCCCTTGCTCTCTCTCGCTCCCCTACAGCCCCCTTTCCCCTCTCTCTCCCCTCTATCTATCCCTCTCGTATCTCTCTCTTGCTAGATATATCCCTCGCACTCCAAACCCTTCGCTTACCGGCTCCGGCTGCCCTCTGCCGCTCCGCTCTGCAGTCAACCGCTTGAGCTTCTCCGCCTGCCGACGCCGCCTCGCGTATTGATTCTAACGGAGATGAGACCCCGCGCACGGCTGCCAACGTCTGAGGGTTGGGACTCCCTCCCCTCGCAGACCACTCTCGCTTCCCCTCAATTCGCGAATCCCCCTCCCTCATACCCCCAGTCAGGGTTCGCAGCCTCCCACTGCTCAGGATACGGCCGGATCCCCCTCGTAAAATCCAACCCTACCTCTCTCCTCCGTCCTATAGCTATTTCCCCTCACCTCACCCCTTCGGGGTAGCGTAGTGGCGTTGGCGCCTGATTCGGAGAGGCAAGTGTCCGTAGTTCGATCCGAGTTCTTGAAAGGACTCGTTCGCAACGGCGCAGCAATATACCACCGATGAAAGCGTGTAAATTCCAATCCTCCAATCACGCATCAGTCGTATAAATTATTATCTGATGCTTTCTCGGTGAATAATATTGGTGAAAATAACTGGGGTTTCACACCGGGTGAGGTTTTATTTCTCTCATTGGAAGGAACGATAGAAAACCACAATCATGGTGTGGAAATCGAGAGATCTTCACCAATATCTTTCGTATGATATGTGTTCTCTGTGTATTTTATAATGGTGATAGTTAACGCTGTATTTTTTGTTGACTAAAAATATGACGATATTTGTTTTTTTTTGTTCAAAATATGTCGAGTATGTCGGGTAAGTCGTTGTGAAGGAGTAGTTTAAAAAATCATTTACTTAGATCAGCTAGCTCCTCTAAGGTATTTACGCCAAGGATGAAGTTAAAAATTGGGGTGTAGTTTGGTTTAGCCTTGATTCCAACTTGTATCTCCAAGTTTCTGTTCAAATATGCTGCCAATTAATCATCAAACCGTCTTCTTCTAAGGTGGATTTCTGACTAGGTTTTCGCAACAAGATATTTGGTCTCAAGTCCATCTTGTAGTACCGTTGACGGTTGTGGTGTACTCTGAGCCACCGTTGGGTATAAATAGTTACTATGTCGCTATTGAACGAAGGATTTTTTCCAAAGTTAATGCAAAAAGTTACTTTGCGAGTCGTCGCGCGTACGAGTTCAAAGTTATGTACACCATAAATGAAAATCACGAATGGAGAATATTTTGGATGTCGATGAGATGTAGTTTTTAAAGCCACGCTGACAATGTCAGTGAGAGTGAGTTCTAAATCCGAATTAGCTGCCCAAATGTGTGTCCTCTTGGCAGTAGGTTTTTGTTCGATTTTTCCTCTGAGGATTCTTTGTACTTCGATCAATCTTGCTAATGCCCCTAACTTGGTTTGTCATTGGTGATTCAGCCGTTATTTCCTTCGATTTATACTTTTGAATTAGTAGAAGCATTTTTCACTCTCCATTCAGAGTTGGAGACTTGTTACGCCGAGTAAGCCTACTGTGAACCAGACTTTGAGGCCTTTGCGTTGAATGGGTTTTAATGATCAAGCGAGCTAAATGCTCCCTCATCAAAATAAATTTTGGAGGTTATTATTCCATTAAAATTATTAGCTATATATTGAAGAATTTTAGGCAACATTATCTTAGTAATGTGATGTGCAATGACTCTCGCCCTTCTGAAGACCCATGCATTACCAGGAGAAATTGTTACAGCTGCTAAGTTTTCATTCCCTATTTTGCACACAACATTATGAAATTATAATGATTATTAATGATTGCCAGTCCCAGACTTCTATGACTTTAGTGGATTGAAGAGGAATAATAGGTATGTAGTGATGAATGGAAATAGATTTCTATGTCGTCTCATAAAACGATAGCACTGACTGATGTGAGGAAGAGGGGGAAGAAGAACCATAATCGCGGCCTATTATTGATAATCGGATTTTGTCTTCCCATTAAAGCGAGTGTTCATTCATCGTTCAACGCACGCTCGAGGACAGTCGAAAAGAGAGTTGAGCAGCACGGAGTGTCAGCGACAGCGTTGACGAAATCGCGGTGAAAAGTAAATAATTGGCCATTTCTTGAGATCACCGTCCTCTGTGGTAGAACCAGCTTGTAGATCGGTTGTGGTGAGAGGTTAGCTGTATTGTGGCGCGACAAGGAACACAAGGGAAAGAAAATTCTCCTTCTCAGTCAATCCATCCCCGATCGTTATCCGTAAACATTAGTGTGCTCCGCTATCCCATTTCAGAGAGCAACGTGGGGAGCAACCAGAGAACGGATAGCATACGGGCATGGACACTAACAGCGCCAACTTGAATCTTTTATTTTTACGTAAGTAAAATCGGGTGAATTAGGAAGTTAAGGCCTACTCATAATAACAGCAAAGGTTCGATGCTTAGCGTAGCGGTGAGAGCGACGAATGGTTCTGTCCCCAGGGATACACAATATCTCTACTCTGCGGACATAAAATACTTACATGTCAAATTAGATGTGGTGAGGACTTGAATACTTCGTACTCCAAAACCTTAGTGAGCCTGATCCTCGCATACGAAACCGACCCACGGATTTATACGCGGAGTGATCGGGTGCATTTCCTGTAAATGCATCGCCTCCTTCAACCTTTGCTCGACTTTCAAATTTGTTTGTTATTGTTTCTTCGTATTCCCGAAAACTTCCCAGAAAAAAAGTATTGATATTGATGGCGATTAATAAATACCTGTCAATGAAAATCATTTAATTATGTTATTTGGAAAGATGAACACTGTTTCTGATCAATTGGCTTAAAGGATTATTAAACAAATTTCTACAAATTTTATTTACCCATAGTGTAATCTTGAAACTGGGAGTTATTTTGATGTCCAATGCCAGGTTTAAAATATTATAAGCAATTTTCGGTATCTTAATGTATTTTTTATAATTTTTAATCCTTAATCTAGCAATATTGGAGACATTTAATTCACTGCACTGCGAGCGAATCCGCAGGAACTGCTTGCGACAATTTGAGAAATACGTAAACCTAAATTTTAAATTGATAAATGTCAGTATAAAAATCTGTTGTAATTGGCAATCTGAATTATCCATCGAGCAGCTTTGATCTTTTCTCCGACGTTAGCGTAGTGTCGAAGCATAATCAGTGCAAAATGAACTCCAAATCCCTATTTGCCACATTGCTTTCTAGCTAGCTCCTGCGGTTCGTATTTCAAGAAAATATTGACGTTGCGTTGGTTATTATTAGTTTCCATTACCAGTTTCATCCACGGAAGTGACGGCTGTAGGTTATCTTTTTTCCTCAGATCTTCGTATTTGGCTTAGAAGAAACTAATATTCTCCCGTTGTTTACGAGTTGTTTAGGTATCGATTTTTGCGCGTCATTTGTCAGACGCACTTGGGTGTCACGAGATGAAAACTGGGAATTATTAGAGAGATGGAGTTGCAATGTTCTCATCACCGAAGGACTCCAGCCATCGTTCATTGGGTAGATTTGAGCCTACGATTAGCCCTCTCTTCAATTACAGATTAGTGCAATTTAATGTCCATTTAACGCTAGCTCTTCTGGAGACAAAGATTCTTCCCCTTTTATGGCAAAAAATGTAATCGTGTTGTCTTTGACCAAATATATCCACTTAATTCATTACTGAAATATTTTAACGTAGGTTTGAGAGAGATATTAATTACTAATTCATTAGGAGATCGACCCTGTTTAATACATACGTGCTCTTGTGCCACATTTAAGATGTGTTTTGGCTTTAAGATCGTGTTATTCTTTCCGACTGTGAGCTTAGGTACTTTATTAACATTTAGGTTAATTTCTATGTCACTTCAACGTTTGCTTTATTTATATCGTAAGTTACCCTTTTTCTCTATTTATACTAAATACGAGAAAAAGCCTAGTCTGTCTGTTAATAACTAACGACCCTAGTTATCTTTATCTCTATTTTTCGGGGGTTGGGGGACACTTAATATCTGCTCGCGTATCCCTTCCACATCCTATCCTCCTGATATAATTCTTATTCTTCCCTTTCCATCACTGCGGTATCTTCTCTTAATCTCCTTTTAAACACGGAATAGCATAGTTAATTTATTGATAATGACTGATTCTGTGGAAATACTTATTGTGAACCAAAGCTCACTCAATATATTTGTTGCGAACTAATTGTTCTTTTTATTATGAAATACTGAGGAATGCGATGCTATTTATGGACTTAAATATGAAATTTTTCGTCATCCTTCAATTTGTATTGAAAAAGCAAAATAATTTAATTTATTCCACGAAAATGAGTATTTTTAAACTCATAATAGTCTGTAAATATATTATTCGCTATTACTTCCTGAGCGAATTTGCACCTTTTATGTCGCAAGGGCCGTGTTTTAATTGAAACTAGGCATTATTCTCATTCACAGTGACATTTGTCACGCATGGATGGAAATTAAACGTATTTTTGTGGATTCGCCAAGTTATTTTTGTTTTCACACCCGCAGTGATTCAAAGCGATGGTTGGTTTAGAGGAACAGAATGGTTGCTCAGTATGGTAGCGTAACGCATGGCTGTTGATAGAAAGGTCTTGGGTTCAA
Source organism: Ischnura elegans (assembly GCF_921293095.1). Classification (NCBI taxonomy): domain Eukaryota; kingdom Metazoa; phylum Arthropoda; class Insecta; order Odonata; family Coenagrionidae; genus Ischnura; species Ischnura elegans. Next base: position 109,304,485 of record NC_060254.1, on the reverse strand, counting down.
ATCCCAGATAAAGCGTTCCGATATCCCCTAACAAATCCTCAAAGTGATACGGGGGAGGGGAACCCCTTCCCTGAATGTGCGAATTACGCGCCTGAGGATTCGTCCGGGTCGAGCTCTACACTCACCTATTCGTGTCAAGGCTCTGGTTGAAGAAGCGAGTTAGGGGGTTCCTTGTTAAGTGGTAAAGTTACACAGGAAACAATCAATATAGTCAAGTCACTGAATTTATTTCGCGTTAAATTGCGAAGTTAATTTGGTATAATTTTGGTATTCTGGATCGGTCCCTAGTTCTTCTCTCTTGTTTTTGGGGAACCCTTCCTTTACATACGGTCTCGCGTTGCCCTCTTCCCCACCTCCTATAATTCTTATCCTTCCCTCACCATCCCCCTCCCTCCGCCACACATCACCTCCCCTCCTCCCCTCCCCCGCGTTGGCGCCTGCGCACCTTACCCTGGCACTGTCTGGAGTGGGGGTGGGGTGGGGGGGGGTCCAACCACCCTCTCCATCCCTCTCCTCCCCTCCCTTTGCTCCTCTTCGCACACATGGCAACGAGACCTCTCTCCCTTCGAAGTCTCCTCTCACATCTCCTCTCCTTCTGTCCAAAATCTCCTCTAGTTCATACTCTATGCCCTCTGGAGACGGCGATGCGACTCATACGCCGCCGCTGGATATACCTCCTCCGGATTTGAATCTTTTTGCGGCGCGAGATTTTAGTCTGACGATTATCGCCTCGTTGATATTGAGTGTCAATGATCCATGCTAAAAAATAAACAACGAATTTCAAAGCACTGCAGGTGCAAGTGACTTAGTACGCAGTCACGCGCAAGGGTGCAAAGTTAAATACACTAAAGGATGAACTTCGCCATGAAAGAATATTTGACTTTTGGAACCCGGATCTCCCGATTGCCGGTGAGGCGTGTCAAAGGATGACCGGCAATCGAATCCCGGCCAAGGCAAATATTTTTTCATGGCGAAGTGTACTTAAACAACGAATTGTAATTCCCACATTTTATGCTCTCAACGTTATTTTGTATTTGAATTGAATAAGTTAGTAACTCTGTCAGACTCATAGAAATCCATCTTATTTTTATAGTCCCTCAGAAAAACGTTCCTCTTCATTAATATTTTATTTTCATATCGTAACCCACGTACCATACGCTCGTTTTACTTGAAAGTGGAAATATTACTTATATCTAATCTAGCCAATTGAAAAGTAAAAGATCCGTAAGTAGCAAGCGGCATACAAAAAGTATAAGACCTTCCATAGCGGCCAAAACAAGGCCGAAGGCCTATTTCGGGGGGTCTGGGGCGAGCAAAGCGAGTTTTAATATATAACTCCTCTGCCGACCATGGTTTCGACACCCATGGTTTATGTCATTTTCGACGGTGTCGACATCACGGTCGGTAGTGGATTTATATATTAAAGTTTGAGAATTACCATTCGTTGCTTATATTTTGACGTGGATGTTTCGCATTAATGAGTTAGTATGAGTTAGTGCCGCCACTGCATGATTGAAAACAAATGATTTTCTCCTGTTTTTTTGGAAACATTTGTCGCCCTTAGAGACGACATCTTTCGAAGTTAAAAAGCTAAATAAAGACAAATATAATGTTGATAATCCAGTAATTTTAGTTCTTGGTTGATAGTGTTAACAGCTATTTATGCCGACCATGGTGCCATTTTGTGTAACTGTCGTGATTGAATTAAAGCATTCATTTGCGAAATACTCAGAAAGTATTGTGGCTAGGAGCCGAAGTTTTTGTTACCTTGATTCTCGTGGCACTGATGAACATTATATTAATTTATGTTTTCAAATTTGTTTCTGTGTATATTTTAGGAAATCCTTTATTCCATTGGAAAGGGTTTTGCCACATTTAGAGTCCAGTTCCCGTGAGATCACTGAGCTTGAGCAGTGTTGGGTCCGGACTATCGTTTGATAGGTGAGCATTCATTCTGTCTTTTATGCTATCTGCACGTGTCACACTCTTCAGGGTAAAAATGCTGTTGATACAATAGGGTGGTTTCCTATTATTTTTTATCGCCTGAATCGAAAGATTAATACTCCTGGAGTATTTCACGCTTTCAGATTTTTAAATGACGATATCTATTATTCGCGATTAAATGAAAAGTTAAAAATTTCAAGCGCGCGAAAACGCGACGGCTAAGTATGAATGCTGGGAAAACCCCGTATGACGTCGTTCTAGTTCCCGCTGCTGCAAGTGAGGTGACCTTGGGGCGAGGCTCTGAGCGCTGATATGACGGAGGATGCTAGCAGGTAGCAGAGTACCATGCTAGCTGGTAGCGCTTGGCTTAAATAAGGATTATTAATATCTTATCAAACTAAGAAAACTTTCCGACAATAGCCAGTTTTAATTAATTAAGGTGGCTTCTAGATAAATAAGATGTAAATATTTAAAATCCGTTACTTGCCATGAAAATTTGGGGTGATTTATGTTGGTTTTGGAACTATGTACCTGGTTCTGAAATGAATTAACGAGTCTTGAGTAAAAATGTTGAGCCATGGGGTTTTTAAGAAAATTCCGTCGCGACCTCATAGTTAAATACAAGGGTACAGTCTCGACTGCTCGCGAAAAGCTTCTAATAAAAACTCCGCTCTGGCCCCTGTCATAGTCTGTTGGCATGAAATTGGAATGTGTAAAAATAAATGAGTATGTTAAATTCCTTTGAATATGATCAATTTTTAAGGTTTTAGTTTTTACAAATCGGCTGTTATGTTATTTCATTCACTTAATCTGTCGAGGTTTAAAATAACAGCATGTATTTGCAATTAATTATTAAGTATTGTGAAGCACCTGTGTTTTGTTTTGCATTAAAACTGTTGCTTCATGCCGCCCGTATACCAAGTCATTTTTCCAAACGATCATTTCTATTGCATGTATTCGCGACCCCTTGTTATCATGTACTGAAAAAGATTTGCCTAACCGACCCGATGAAAATTTTTAGTTAATAAATAAATGGAGTTATCAGAAAAATATATTACGGATGTCAATACTTTTTTGACGACGCACGATGAAGCACGAATCTGCCTTGTTTTGCTATTTACATGATAATGGTATTTCTCTGAGTAACGATCAATAAAATGATCAGATGATTTTTCTACAAACAAGCCATTAAGCCTGTTTTACACGAGGAATGTAATTGCACACCAGGAACGTGCATTACAGACCGCATCGTCTAAAGCCTTGGATTGCACGAACGTACGCGCAATGAACGATAGGTGGCAAAATAGCGCTCCTGTAATCAGTTACTTATTGAAATTACTGTTCGCCTTATTGAAAAAAATGTGCCGTTTGAAGTTTTGTAATTTTTCCCCCGAGTAAAACGGCTGTTAGGAAGTTTCTTTCCTGAAAATCTCAGCCAGTTCGCTCGGTGTCCATGGGGGAGACGCGGGTTGCCAAATGGCCATGGGTATGGCGGAGGGCTGTGAGATTGGGCTGAAGAGCAAAGGATGATGGTATTGTAAATGGGAGTAATAGTGAAAAAATGTCGGTCGAAATCGATTTTTAATCGAAATGAAAACTCGACTTTTCAATAAAAATTGAAATTTGAACCATAAGATCCATCAATTGAAAAAATCGACTTTTTATTTAAAAATACAGTTCGTACAGAAAAAGTTTATCATTCATTCGATAAAACCTCATTACACACATTTGAGTTAAAGGAAAAAAATCCCAAAAAATATACCCGGAATGCGTGATTGAATAATTGGCAGTAAACATTTATAAATGTGCGCGCGTTAAAGGTTTGAGATCAGCGCTTGATTCGGCTTCACTAATATTTGAAAGAAAGATTAACTGCTGTTGATATGCTTTCTTGATGATAGAGGGCGTACCTATCCAATTTTACCGACCTTAGGGGAAAGTCTTTCACTCGGGACGGATGACGTTATCGTACAATAGTAGTCACGCTACTGAGATCAAACAGAATGATTCGGATCGAAGTTGAAAAATCGAGTTTGGACCGAAACTCAAAGATGACGGCTCGATCTCGAATACCCCGATCTTTGCTTGTTGTAACTCGATTTTCGGTGTTAATCGAAATAGATTTTTCCATCTCTAAGTGAAAAAGCTCACTGCCTCGCCTTCCTCCAGGAGAGCCCGCACATATTCCCTCTTATCTGTCTTCAATTATCCCAATCTTATTTATGTCTCTCGTTTTCCTCCGACGGCCACCTACTGCCTTATGCCTTCTCCTTGCTGCTTGCCCGATGGCCGTCGTCGCGTGCAGGGTGCGGAGAATGGCCGATATGGACAAATGTCTCCGATGTCTGCGATGAGTGATGGGGAGCAGAACACGTGCTACTGGCTGAGATGCAGACTTGGGGGCGCAGGCGGTAGATCAGTGTGCGACATTATCACTCCTCGAACGCCAATAATAGGCACTTGTTTCAGTTTGCACTTCAGTTCCAATTCAGCATTTATCTTTCTCTTTATTTTCTAACTGACGTCTTGTACATTGTCACCCGTAATTTTCAACGTTTACATTGAGAAAGCCATTAATGAAATCAAAGAAAAGGCATTGGGAGTGAATATCCATAAAGGAAAAATTAGCATGCTAAGATTTTCCAATGGCATAGCCGTAATAGAAGAAACAGAGAAGGATTTGAAAAATATTCTGGTTAATATGGGTAGGGTGATGGGTAAATATCAACTGAAAATAAGCAAGAAGAAAACCAAGATATTAGTATGCAGCAGAAGAAAAGAAGTCAAGACTAACATTAAAATAGGGAAGCAAAAACTGATGGAGGTGAATGAATTCGGTTACTTGGGAAGCAAGATAACTAGTGACGGGAGAAGCAAGAAAGAAATTATCAGAAGAATAGCTCAGGTGAAGAGAGCATTGCACCAAAAGAAAGACCTGCTCACAGCGGGAAACTTAAATATGGCAATAAAGAAACAATTTATAAGAACCTACGTTTGGTGTGTGAGGAAGTGAGGTATGGACAATGACCGAAGCGGAGAAAGCAAGGATAGAGGCCTTCGAAATGTGGTGCTACAGAAGAATGATGAAAATCAAATGGATCGACCGAGTTAGTAACGAAGAAGTCCTAAGAAGAGTAGGAGAGAAGAGAAGCCTCAACCTTGACAAATGAAAACCTTAACAAGAAGACGGAACGACCTTAAAGGCCACATCTTGAGACATGATGGCCTGATGAAGATAATCGTCGAGGGACAAGTGGAAGGAAGAACGGAAAAGGAAGACCTCGAGCAAAATATATGGAACAAGTAAAGAAGGATGTGAAAGAGAAGAAATACGTAGGTGTGAAAAGATTAGCTGATAGGAGAACTGAGTGGAGAGATGCGTCAAACCAATCCTAGGATTGTTGACCAGTGATGATGAATTATTCAATGAAAATTATTCAGTCTTAAAATATTCGCCGCCAGTGATTCTGAATTCAGTGGAAATTATTCACTTGTTAGTGAGTGAGGAAATGCTTTCGCAGGAGGCCTTTGAGCGATGGCACCTAGCCTCGTGGGCTCTATCCACCGAACTCTCAAGTGGGGAGGAAAGGGGTGGGAGCGGGGAGGTAGATACACGCTTATCCCAAGGCAAAAAAATAAAACCAAGGAGGGCGTGGGATTGGGATTGTAGCGAAACCTGGACCAGCCATTAATGTGCCAACGATTTTGGAGGATTTTCCTTTAAAACGGAAAATCTCATCAATCAAATCGTTGGATAATTGTTAACGATTGCGGGAATCGGTGACTAAGTAGTGTGTGTCTGTTTGTGTGAGTAGATTCATGGAATCCTTCCGAGACGACGCAATATATTCGGCGGCCACTTTTCTCTTGCAGCGAGGGTTTTTCCCGCATACAGAATGTGCATTTCGGCTCTCTTCAGCCTCCTCCAATGAACAGCGGCCAATGTTTTAGGTGATCTAACCCCGGCCTTCCACAAAATACTTGGATATGGGTTGGGCGTTGCTCTCTCCTAATTTAGAAACTCTTCGTTCTAATGAGCATCTAAAGTGCGATATGAAGAGCGTGCGTGATTAATGGGAACGCACAGCCGCTCGTCCTCCGTCTGCTTCATTTGCTCTTGCGCGATCGATATAGATTATGGCATGTGCCTGCGGTTGAATTTGAGAACTCTATCCATATGAGAGTGCCTGTATTAGATTTAAAGTTGATTGATAGTTTATTTCACTCTCTCACTCCTCAAAATATATTAGGCTGGGAGCCGCTGGAGACTCGGAGGCTGCGCGCTAGGCTTAGATTGCTTGAACAATTGAGAATGGATATCTTTAAGAGCGACACGGAGAACATAATATTAGAGCCGCAATATATTTCCAGGTCCGACAGAAGCGATAAATGAAGAGAGATGTTTTGACGAACGGATAGATGTGCGAATTCCTTTTTCCCCCGAACCATAAAGGACTTTAATAAACGCTAGTCCCAACTTCCTTAAAGCACTTCATTTTTTTATCTGTAAACGTCTGGTGTCCTAACACACTCGCTTTTCTCACTTCCATGTCTTTTCAAAACCATGTCTTTTCAATATACAGAAATCCTACTTTCACAGATCAGGTCATCCCAGCGGATTCATGTCACCCTATTTCACACAAACTAGCTGGTTTTCATTCCCTAATCCATAGATTAATCAACATTCCTATGAATAATAATCACTTCCATCAAGAACTCCTGACCATCCAGTCAATAGCAATTAACAATGGATACAGTGTGGAACTCATCGACTCTTTGCTTGCAAAGAAAAGACGACAACAAGCAGTGAACCTCAACACCTCTCTCTCCCCACAGCAGACAAGTGAACCCCGTAAATGGTGCAAAATTCCCTTCGTCAAAGATCTCTCCTACAAGATTGCCAATCAAATCCCTAAAGAAAAATTCATAGTTTCCTTTTACACCCCCACAACATTATCCCGACTCTTGTGTAAACACAAAGACCTATTTGAAAGTGAAAAACTGAGTGGTGTATACGAGATTAAGTGTTGCGAGTGCCATGCGCAATATATAGGTCAGACAGGAAGAGATTTCAACACGAGATTCAATGAACATAGGAAGTGCATCGCCCATAGTAACCCAACTTCGATGGTGGCCAAACACATCATTGAGAGCGGCCACAATCCAAACTTCACAACCAAAGTTCTCCATAAAAATACCAAAGGGAGGAAATTAGACGCCTTGGAACAATTAGAGATCCACCATCGTAAACATTCCCAGGTTTCCCTTCTCAACGACAACCTCTGCCTTTTAAAATCGCCCTTGCTTTCCATTGAGTTCCAATAGTGCGTTTCCCAGAAGTGTTACAATCCCTTCCCCCCCCTCCTGTCGCCCACTCGACGTGAATGAGATCCCACAAGAACCATACAGTGAATCCTAACCGCCGACCCCCCGCTCCCCACCCCCACCTACACACCCTCAGAAGAACGCGTCCTCGAGGCCCCCTACTAATCTGCACGGCAGCCTACGGGCACAGAAGACGTCTTTCCCCCCCCTTCCACACCATCCACCGATGGCCCTCGGAAACAACACCCGAAGATAAGAAGACCGCCACGTGTATTCAAATGCTTTCATTTCTATGTTCAAAGTTTGTTAACCCTGGAAAAAACTCTTCAATTTCCAACCTTTTTACCTCCTCTGATTTTTCCACTCTCCCCTCCCCCCCCGCCTTGCAATTCTACCCATTCCAGCCACCTCCTTGAGCACTTTCCACCCCATTTCTCCTCTCTCAGTTGTACCTTGAAAATGAAGTAGTAACATCGAAACTCGAGTCGAATTAAATTTTATTTTTGTGGAAAATTGCAAGTCAGTGTTTCATTATAAATTACTGATTCTTCGAATGATGGAATCACCTATTTCTCCCTTGATGTCGTTGGTCATAACCATTAAGTGCATCCTTAAAATTCCTTTCTCGTACTTTCCAACTAGTTAAGCATTTAAGTATGGTCCTGTCAGAGGTTGGATAAATATTGAGATGCGAGGAACATCTTCTGGCATAAATGTATCCTGAAGATTTCACCTATTTACTAGAGGATGGTATCCGTTGAACTTTCACAGAGATTCAAATGCATTGAAGTCGATATGATGCAAAATATTGATTCATTTAAAGTTACTATCGGAAAACTTTGGCTGGAATGTGAAATATAGTTAGAGGGAAATCAGGATTAGGTCCACTTTTATTGGAGGAGTCGGGAGAAAATATGTTTGGGGGTGTGGTGTCTCTTCTTCAGTTCCGGCGACGCAGGCAGCTCAGCGAAGAAGGCGTAGACGTGGATTGATGGTGACTCGGCAGAATGCTGCGGAGTGCATTCGGTGGGAAGATGACGTGTGTGGTCCCAGCCTCCCTTAATATGTTGAAAGCGTGCTCAGATGTCATAAAAATGCCAAGGCCCATCGAATTAGGTTCTTTAAACGCAGACATTAATGAATGATCTTTCGATTATTTGGATTTCTAGAGTAAATTGAGAATGGTTAGCAGCACCCGTAGAATGAATCTACAAAATATATTTTGGAAGTGCCAAAAATAATTTCAGTTACCTTGATTGTTAGTCATTTTCGGAAAAACTGACGATAAATGTTCAAACTTACCCCTGCTGTCGAAATAATGAATAGCTCTGGAACCCTACTTTATTTCAAAAGTATTTTATCTTTTATAATGTGCCGAAAAGTTTTATTTTTACGTTTTCAGAGTTGCTCTTTGAATGAAGAAATGTTCTCTTTTTCACGTCAATTGGTGGAAAATTGTAAGGATATTTCCTGGAATTGAGTCGAGACTTTTAAAAAACAAAGCAATCTGGTGAGATTTCATTATTATGCTGTGATATACTTTCGAAGCAATTGCTAGCAATACTTGGGATGATAATAATTTATATTAAGCATACTTAAAAACAAGTACGAGTCGCTTCAAGAAATAGCCAACTGAGTGACAGTTTAAGATACGTGAGCACTCGGGCTTACGTGGGCCACTCATCAAAGTAAATCATCATGAAATTTTAGGGCTCCACTCATCTTGTGCTTCCTATTCCTTACTTTTACTCCTTACTCCTCGCTCTTCGAGGATTTTCTCAGCTTCACCCGGGTTTTGAAACAAGGACCCTTGGATCAGTGGTCAGCAACTATCCAACCTCTCGCCTTCCAAGCCTTGCCATTATGGCCTTTATACATCTTTTTTAACTCTGAACAGTAACTTACGTCTACTATGTAATATTATTACGTATTCGTTGTGTTCTGCGTGTGGGAGAAAGTGGAGAAACCGTGAAAATAAAATGCAGTTATGTGACCGCGCGAGAAATGGCATTTCATTTTTCCCGATCTAGGCTCCCAGATGTAGCATATTTAGAGACGAATATCAAAACTTAGAGATCGAAATATTTTGTTTTGTGAATGTTTTTATTTGTAATGAACCACGTACAGTATTGTGTGTATGTAAAAATCCTGAGCCATGCCTACAATTTGCTGAGGGGACATGAAAAACAAAACGTCCGGGGGAACCTTTGCCTAGCTCAACGATTAGATAAGATGGGACGGTGAATAGACAGAGAGTGCACATTGAGTGTGCTGTCGCCTTCCGCAACCTCGCTTGCGCATCCCTCGTCATGATGCTCTATTTTCCTCTCCCCCCCTCCCTCGCCTCCTCTGCGAGTTACAGAATGTTTTGTGCACCGCTGGGCTCTTTCTTCTGCCTCCACTATATTTCCTCCTGCCTGTTTGTTTGTGCTGTTTGTGCTAGGAAAGTCACGAGCGCTCCCAGAGAGCCTCCCTCCTCCCTCAACCCTTCGCGCTCCGGACATTCTTTTGTTTATTTAAATCTCTTCCGGCCGCTCCCCTTGGGGCCTAATGCGTCAAGTTTTTCCCTTTTTTAACCTTTCTTTCGATAATGTTCCGTCCCTTCCTTATACCTTTGATGACACAAGTTGCTCCACATTGCGTCGCTGTATTTTAGTAAATTTTTAATATACCTCCGGGGTTTTCCGATTGTTACGGAACCTGACGATTAAATCAAAGCCATTTTTGGGATTGAGAGGTTGGTTGGAACAGTTACATGTTTATTCATATGAACTAAGCTCTCATTTATCATGATCATCCCGTAATTGGGGCGTGCTGAAGAGAAAATACAATTTTGTCTCAATATTAAGATTTCCAGTTCTTGTAATTAACCCTAAGACAAGTTCTCTATCCAATTCAGCTCAAGTTTGAGTTCTATATCGAACCCGTTGGCTCTTATTTTTCTTGATAAAATTTTTCTTTTTGGAGCTGAAACGGAAGCAAAAGATGGTGCTGGTGTTGGATCTTACTAGTCCTTATGGTATTGTGAGTGTGAGAGGTCAGTGAGTTACTGCTCGTATAACCGACGAATTTGCCATTTAACGAGTACACAAAAAGGTTCAATATGTCTTTTGTCCCGCAGTTTGATCAGTTATCCTCGAAATGAGTAAACTGCATCAAAGGCGACTTCGCGTAATAACTGTTATCATATTATGGGCCTGGAGGTTCCAGTAAGATAAAGGAACAGTTCACCATAGGAGCTTTATGAAATCTTCTCGGCATCATTAACCAAGGTGTAGGTTGAATCGCCTAACTCCATTTTGTATGTAGAATTCTGGCCACCTTTTGCCATCAGCTGTAATCATCAACGGTCTGACAACAACCACAAACACAAGAGGACAGATTTAATCATTTATCATACTGAATCATTTATGTGGATAATCGTTATCTAATGTGGAATTACTGGTCCGTCATGATACTTATTGCATGAAACTCATGAAAGCTTTATCGTCGAGAAGCAAAATGAGCATTGATAATTAAATATTGAAATAATTTTTATTTTCATCATAGTAGTTCTCTACCTTCTGTTAAAAAATAATTTTCTTGCGTCATTTTTTGGCAATAGCTTTATTGATTTTTAAATTTCATCATACCTAAAGGACCTACCTTCTTTTGGCAACGTCCAGTAATGGGTTCTATAAATATATGTAAGCAATCAATATGTTAATATCGCTTACCTAGGAAACTGACATAGAACTCGTGGTCACAATGTAAGGCAAGCCCGTCACCATAGTGCATGTTAAATTTCTCGTAAATTTAAATTGTTAATGTAATGAAAAGCGTTAATTATTGTGAAAGGGTTGTATAGTCGGGATAATCAGTAAATCGCGTGCTAATTTAAAGGATATTGAAGCCATCAACTTTATTATTTTATTAATACTGTATTTATCGTCGAAGGATGACGTGGTTTAAATCTATTTATTACTTTTATAATATGTACAAAATGTGATAACAAGGTTAGTTTTATTGGGTATCTCGGAAAGAAACTACTTCATGCTGCAGTGATAAATTTAAAATAAATGTATTCTTTCCTTTTAAAATTTATAAAATCATTTTTGAAACGGAATCCTTAGTGATTCGCAAATTTTGTCTTCATCGAGACTGTTGTCTTTTATTTTAATGGACGCACTTTTGAGCTGTCCCCTTTTTCCACGTTTTCCCTTTGATTCCTTGTTTAGAGGCAACGGTCATTCTGTCGAGTTCTCCCGTAGTCACGCGGATATCTCATTTGCTATTCCTTGTGGTGAAAACGAAAAGAGAAATTAAAAATTCCAGAATTCGAGTTCTTTGCTCGCCTCGAAAACATTCCGCGACATTAATTCAATTTCGATCCTTTATATCTCACTTTTTATTCGTCCCAAATCCCACGACTCCCTCTAATTGCCCCGACAACAACTTCTCCTCCAACAATGTCTCTTTTTTTCCCTTCATTTTTCCATCCCGCACGTTGGTAGGCCTTGTTACGGTAAATATTATTCTTTTTTGCTCTCCAATTTTTTTCCTCTTTGCCCGCTGTGTAAGAATTTATTCTCCCTTCCTTTCGCATTCATTTTTTCGCTATGCATAGAGAAAGGGATGCTAATGTGCCCGATCAGGATGAATTCTAGAGGAAATGGTAATCCGATCGGAAGTGAATCGGTGTACGGAATGTAAAAGTTCCCTTCGGTGTTGATGTTGCAAAGACTCCTTTCGGATAGCTAGGAGCTTCTTTTTATTCGCGTGGTGATGCTGACGAGAGAGCCTCAAATGACGTTCGTTTGAGGTTGGTTTTTGAAACTTGATGAATTACTTTATCTCCAGCCCCTCGGTGGGAAATATTGTTGTGGAAATCTTGTTAGTCACTGGAAACGTCAAAAATAACGTCGTCGAAGCTGTCGTGCTGGGGAAATAAAGAACCCTCAACAAAGACATCTGTGTAGCGGTATTTTTTGGTATGACCTCTTAAACCGAGATATTTCCGATTAAGTGAAAATGGCTATGGCTCAAGCCTTTCGCCATTAGTGGTAGAAATGATACAATCCAAATCACATAAATTATTTTTATTTAGTAATTTATTACATTTAATGCCATATTTTGAATATAAAATCGATTAATTATCACGTTTCATTATGCTGGCTTTCTTGTTTGCGAATTTGAACTTCCAGGCTACTAGTTCTGACCTTTTTCAAAATAGCTCAGAACTGGGTGAAAAATGCAATTTTCGTATACTTTTACGACGATCGGAGCAGATTTTGAGTAATGTTCATAAATAAAAATGAAATATATGGAGTTGTGTCACGAAATTTTAACCGTGGATAGCTGACGCCAGTAGCAACAAAAAATACGAATAATATTTTCTCCGAAAACGCGCCATTGTGTAAACTACAGGAACTTTGAGGCAAGCGCTCCGAGCTCCGCGATTTTTCCCTGCTCGCAATCGAGAACAGGACAATTGCATTACGATCTCCGGCGGGAAAAGAAGTCACGAGTTTTCCTGAGCATCCGGCGAGATCGGGATTTGAACCCGGATATCCTGATGTCCAGTCGAGTGCTTTAGGCAGTTAGTTTACATAGTGCTTTAGTTAAGCTACCGAGGCGTCATCCTCCACTGTGGAAATTTGAGATCATGTTCCGAGACAGCGGTTTAATCACAGGCGGTGGCGCCGACTCCATGGCGCCTGAGGGTGAGTAAAAACATGAAAAGTGAAAATGTAACAGGTATTGGAGGACGAGAGATAAAACGTATTAAGTTTGTCGATGCCATAGTGATCCTTGCCGATGGCAACTGGGTTATTCAAGGAATGATAAACATATTAGAGGAAGGAATGAAAGTAAATGCTGCGAAAACGAAATTTATAGGAGTAAATGATGGCAAATATGTGAATTTTATGATGGATAGGGGAAATATAGAGCTATTGAGAAGATATTTAGGAAGCGTGCTGATTGAAAATTGGAGAAGTGTAGCAATTTTGAGATATGGGTCAGCCCGAGCCCCCTAAAAAATTCGTTATGGGTGTGAAGTACAAATGTGTCAGGCTTGCCGATTTTTCGCGGAGTGTCCAGATATCGAGATTCGAGTTATCAGGGTTCTAATGTTGACCTTATGACTCTTATAAAATGCTTAAAATACTTAAAACTCACTACTTATAAAATTTCGCTGGGCAAGATCCCCGGTTTGGGCCCCCCCCAATATTTTTTGCAAGTCAGATGACCTTAGGCTTCTCGAAGTCCACTGCGTGGCTAGGTTCTGACCATACGTACTCCGAGACAGCGGAACTGCTTCTTTTCTGTGGCGCGTTCATGTTCTCTCTTCCTCGTTTTAATAGATCTCCCGGTCTGTCCTATGAATGCTTTCCCACAAGAGCATTGGAGTCGGCGAACTCCCTCGTGGAGTAAACGAAGTGATGGAAACGAACGCGATATTAGTGGATGTGATTCATCCTTGCGACTTATTGAACTCTCAATTGGTAATGCTAACTTGGGAATTGCCATTTTATTGTAATATTTTACACTTACATGTCCCTATTATGTGTTTTATAATGCATGTCATGCGATAGACCCCTATCAGGTTATGGTCATCGCACAAGGTTTTGATATATTACTAATATTAATGAATTTCGGTTAATTACCCCGGCTCAGTACCTTGCTCATTACGCTGCTTATAAATATCTGGGTATTTTACAGTGGTATTAATGAGTATTGCGCCGGTAATAACATACGATCTCTCGGAAATTAACGTAACACACATATTTTGAAGAGCTAATTTAATGAAAGAAAGAGAGATGGCAATTCTCCACTAATTTATTTTACAAAGTACGACGCTTTTCGACCGTCAGATCATACTCAAGTACTAGCTTAAGTTAAGTTGAAGTTGTTATTAAAGTTCGGTTGTATAACAGCTCCAAAGCTTACTATGAATAGATTTTGTATTGAGGACCTCTTATGATGTACTAAATTCTCATTTCGCAATGCTGTTATTGTTGTTGAATTGTTATGGCTGGAGAGGAACGTAAAAAGTAGTTGGCAAGTGCTTTGCCATTGATCAGTTCATATGTCTGTAATTGGTGCGATTAAGCTCTCCAGAGAGATGGATTAGATCCACGGAAAAGGCTCGTTTCGGATTGATGCATGGATGCAGGAGGAAATATGTTATAAGCATATCGCGATGACGATAGGGTTTTGAATCACTTCTACGGTAATATCAAGAGTACTGCATCACGGTAATCGGATATTGATATACCTCTCTTGCGCCGCGAAATAGGCAAAAATAATTTGTTTACGCAAAGTACACTCGTTGTATTTCTATTGAAATAGAAATCTCAACGGAAGGTTTTTCGTGAATGTAGTTTGAAATTAATGTACGGCATTTCAACCAGCGAGATGTGCTCTTCAAAGGAAATACGCTGTGGTGGTTATAGCGAGTAATTATAATCAGCGAACAGAGCCGTTTGATATTGAATGGTGATATTAGAGGATGGTTAATCTGTAATTTCCATTTGATGTTTGTTGATGTCATAAATTATATTCACTTGCCACTTTGGAGAAAGGCATGAGATGCTTTTAATAATGCTGCTACTCAGTCGAGGTATTTTGATTAGCGATCTGGATTTCCGGTTGGAGTTGAAATAAGAATCTGTAAAACAATATTTACGCGTAGCCGCTACCCCGAACAAAAGTAATAGTCCGCGTTCATCGTGGAGAATTATTAGACACAGTAATTACGGTACGATCTCATTACCCGAACTCCCTGGCAACGCGACGCGGATTCATTTCCCGTGTTTACGCTGCACTGCTATGCAAACTCTCTTGTTGACTGTAATGTGGAGTGAGTGCTCACAGGACGTTTTCAATCTCAACGCAACGTTATTAATGCGAGCCACTCGCGATGGAAAAATACGTAGATCCCCTCGTCGTGAACTCGTGGGCATGGATCACTCGTGGTCAACGTGGAACAGAATTTACTCTACTCCGGCTTGCGATTTTAGTGTTGCCTCTAACGCGTGAGTTAAGGGCGTTTTCCGGGCTTCTCAGACCTGTTATTAAACTTCGGCCAACATACAAGTCAGAAATCTAAATAACGTTCGCAATGCGCGGTGAGCCATGGAATTAGTTGGAGCGAAGTGGAGTTCAACGATGGTTTTGACGATTTGATATGCCAATAATTGTAACTCTATTTTAAATTTATAGTAAATTAAGGTTCATAGTTGAGATTTCAGTCGTCCCACTATGAAATTTGGGAATGAAAGAGGAAATTCTGTGTAGAATGTAACGCCTTTCTCGATTACAGTTTGTCGTATCGAATTAGGAAATATTCTTATCGTCGGTTTAGTTCTACCATGGTTCTAATGCATTCTATCGATCTGGAGAATAGCTAGGTACTGAGAAGAAATACCTATAAAATACACTTTCGTACAAGTTTTTCTGATTTGCTGTTAATAATTTTTTTGCATTCGAAGTGTTTAATATCATGGAAAAATATTAATTACGAATGACCCTAATTTCTGAAAAACGAAATATTTTAGTTGATTACACAATAAATACCAACCCAAAGAAATTCTCTCATCGGAAATAGAGAATAAAGAAAAAAAATGGCTTTTCATTCCCAATGAATCCGTGATAGGTCTGAAGATAGAGTTCCTATTTTGCTCATGAAAACTGAAAAATTTCAAGAAACATGTAAATGAGTTGTTGATCCTCTACCGAGTCCGAAATCTTCTGTGAGCTGTCAACTTCGCACCATTGTAATGAGACTGCGCGTCACTCCTCGAGTGTTTCGAGATCCTTTCAATTGCCAATGAACTCCTTCGATTCAGTAACTCTCGTCGAAGTTCTTGCGTTCGAAGTTTGTCCAATAACCCACGGAAGCAATCGGAAAGTCCGTCGCCCATTCCTTCCTGTTTTTTCTTCCCTGCGTTGCACGCTCCGCGTTGACAATACTTGCTTTCGATTTCCTCCGCGCGATCATTGCCTTTACTTTCATCGAGGCCGGCATTCTCGTGCCAATGAATGCTTTCATTTTAACTCCGGTGAACGTCTGGAAGTCTGGAAACTATTTTTCCCTTCGAATTTTCCGCGTGAGTGCTTTGCAAATCCAAATGAGTAGGGAAAGACTCCGAATACTCTCCGAATAAAAGAAAGGGAAGAGTATAAGCGGAGGACTTCGAAAAATGATGGAGAATCAGAGCTTAATTGCAATCATTAGCGTTTTCGCCCAGAATTCCTTCGAAAGCTGAAGCAAATACTGTTATTGTATTACAAAATGTGAATTCATTGATCAAAGGGAAAGATCTTACATAAAAATATCCTACAAAAGCGAAGTATTTCTGTCCTACTTCTCTTGTTATGATGTGCCCGTTGTAAAGGTTATCCGCAAATATTTGAATAAGTGTGCAGGAATCCCATTCATTCTTCTAAAACTATTCTTTTTCAGAGTTAACGAGAAAAAATAGAATTTCCCTTTGACTGATTGTGAGATATTCTAATGAGAGAATTGATTTTGATTCAGCTATTTATTTCATTGAAGTGGGTGATTGTTATCGAAACTAACTTGTTGTACAATTCATAATTTCTTGATTATTTCATTTTGAAAACTTTTAAGCGACGATTTCAGCTATAGATAGAGTATGGTTTTTTTTAGAACCATTTCAGTGAACTTAATGCTATTTCATCAAAAAGTCTTTACATCTGCTGCATCTGATGGTTGAAAGGTTAACTCTAACAAGGGTGTACGAACCTGAGAAAGTTGATGGCGTTTGAAGATATTTTTCTCAATGTCAAGGCAAAAAAATATCAACGGAAAATGTAAGCCTCATCGTGTTAAGAAAATAGCGGCCCTAAGTAAATAATTAAGTAATTGTAAAAAATTACAACAAAATAAATGAATGATTACTTCCTTGGCTTTGAGAAATCCAGCCGCCTTCTGCATCCGTTGCAGTCCTTGACTCCTGTTTTTGTGTTACACTCGCAGGGTTTATTTGAAAAAGGCATTCTACACTTGGATTGTACTTATCATGTGACCGTTGTATTCTTATTTTACTGAGCCCTTTCCATTAGTTAGTTCAGAAAATCTCGTTCCCTTGATTCATTTATCTTTCGCGTGTCCTGCTCGCTTATTTTATTCCCTAGATGCGAATGTTGGATTTTCCTGCGTGCTGCTTACCTACGTTTGGTCGTTCTTGAGTGACCCAAAATGCCCGAGTTAATGCACCACACTCCCGAGGTACTCTTTGCCTCCCGTGCATATATTGCGCCCTCCCTTTCATTAAACTGCTCACAAGCCATTTCTCTCTCCCCTGTGTATGTGAGTGTGTGTGTGTGTGTACATACCTACAAGGTACGTGCACTCGTCTCGGTCATCCTCCTCTGCGTGGTACTCCAAGGCTCCCTCTTTGAACCCGTTTACTGCAAACGGCCTCACTACTTTCTCTCTCTCTATTCATCTCTCTTTTACTCTATCCCTCCTCTTCCTATCTTTTCTTTTCGCTCAAGACTTTTATTATAATTTTTTTCCTGCCTGCACAACACATTTCCATCTCGCTGCATAATTCACGACAATATCCCTTCGCGCCCCCTCCCTTTTATCCGCCTCCCCTTCTTTTCTCCTTTCTTCTTTTTTTTACGTGTGTCCGCACAAGACTCGCTTCATTCGCCTGATTCGACCCCAGACGGCGTCGAGGAAACAAACATTTCGCCGCGTCTTTTTTCTGCACTTTTTCTGTTTTCTAATTTTTTTTCCCAGCGTGGCGGCGTCGGCATCGGAATGAGATAGTGGAGTGTGTAGTCGTAGTTGTGTCAGGGGTTTTAGCGCCGTGTATGAGTTGCGAGAGGCGAGGAAGTTGGTTCGTATTGGGGGGGGGGGGGCGAGGGGGATTGGTCGTATAGAAGTGTCGGGGAATGTTGGATGCGAAATGAGATTGAGGATAAAGGTTTCGGCTTAAACGGGTAAGAATGCTCTCACTGCGCGCCGTATATTTCGGCATCTTTTTCTCGTTCCGAAAGGGGATGGGGTGAGGGGGATTTTGGAGCTAATTTAGCTGTTATCTCGTGCCTTGTACCTCATTAAGTGCGTTATCCTCCCATAGACGAAGCCGCTCTCCCGCCAAATAAGATTCCTTGCATTGTTTTCGAGGAGGAAGCTGGGAAAGTAAGGCGAATGACTGAGCGCGCCGTTCGCACAAGAAACATCACACCGACTTTCCATGTATTCTTTCTTGATTAATTTCCTCTTTCATCCAGCATGTATATATAGCCATCGACTCTTCACGAAATTACTTTCCTTTATCTTACTAGCCTTAATCGTATAAATACTTTTTTTCTTTCTTTTTCTTCCCGCCTTCCGCAAAGGGACAGTTTAAATTAGGCCTGAAATCGAAATATTTGAAAATATCATTTTTAATTTATCGGCAACCCGATATTTAGTTTTGACAGTTGCTGATGTATGTTTGTCCGATAAAAAAATCGTGACATAAAGCTCCAGAGCAAAAATCAAATTATTGAGCCTCATTCAAATATCACAATATATATCACTATGAACATAACGATATTTCATCGTATATCATCGAATATAGCCATGATATTTATGGAGAGGTAATTTTTTATCGAGTGATACATCCCGTTATTTCATTGTGGTATTTTCTCGAGACAACAGATATTTTACTGAAATTAGCTTTCATAATCGCAAATTAACAAGCTTAAAGAGTTATAATATACCGATATTGAACATTCTTTATCGCCGATGTCTAATTTACGTCTTTGCATCCTCCATTATACCTGTGGTGCATTTTTTCATTTTCCGGGGACCATCTCTTCTTTCATCCACAACTCCATCAGAAAGACCTGTAACAGTTTTTTTTCAAACCCTCCACCTGCGTTTGCATAAATCAAGGTCTTTCATTAAATTCATAAAGCAATTCGAGGTAAAGAGAGAGGGGTTGGTTGGGGGGGGGGGGTGCAGAGGGGGTTTGCAGAGGGGTGCAGGGAGGAGTGAGAATGAAAGCATTCGACTCTAAAACGCCGCACAATCACTCTGTATTTTTTCATATCCTCCTCAGAGGCTCTGGTGCTCGAAATGAAAGTAGTTTTTATTTTGCTTGAGTGCTTATCGATTGAGATCCATTCTGCTCTCTTCCTCCCCGCGTTTTCATTCCGCCTGCTTCTCGTTATGCGTCATGCCACATGCTTCGGTGGCCAGCCACCCTTACTTGCACTCTCACTTACACAAATCAAAGTCCAGAGTTTTGCCTTATTACGCTCACATTTTTCCATTATCTCGCTATGAATATTTAGGTTAAAGTTTCCGATCTGAATTAAAATTTGAAAGAAGTGTTTTTAACGGTATTCTATCTGTTACGGTGGGTTTGCATGCAGAAAACGTATGGTTTTACGAGTCACCTCGCCTGTCCCCAAATTGAGCTCGCCTTTTCCATTCACAATAAGGCCTATGCCCTTTCATCGTGTCTGCAAATCCTATCTTCATCTCCCTTACATCTTAAACTTGCATTCCTCTTTGCGACCCTGTTTTTCGCGTTCCCTTCCCGCTTAGCTCTTGCTCAATGCAGACCGTCTGGTGCCCGTCCTCTTTCATATACAGTAGAAATTTCCTCTTCTCGTCCACCCTAGATGTCTACTGCCTTGTTGTTCCTCTTCCCTCTTCAACCTCCATCCCATCTAATGCTGATGAAAAATGGGGCTTAAATAATAACACAGGCCAACAAAAAATTTTGTTCGAAAACTTTTTTTATTTTAATAGCTGATCTTTATAGATTTTGATGTGCCGAATCCAAATCTGGCCCTAGTATTTTTGTATCGCCCATAGTTTCCAAGCAATATGTATTTAATATTTAGTCTAATACCCCTATACGGTATACAGGGAAATCAATGAAACACTGTGTTACATCATAAAATTGTTTGTATTTACTGTTCACTACATCGTGATAAAATTGTTTGTATTTACTACAGCGTGATAATACAGGGTTCACTTGTCAACTGGATTAGTCTACATTTCCTTTCCCTTTTTTCCTTGAAGCTTCTTGTGTAGCTTTTTCTGCGATGAATCGCTTGCTGAACTTCTCGGGGAAGTACCAACAGTAATCCCCCATTATCCTCGTTCATTAGACCTACTTTTTCAATTTTATTATAACTATAAAAGAGCTGTTAAATTCTAAAAATATTGCTTGGTTTCATAAATTTAACTGTAAAATGTGAATAAATGGTGGGTGATACAACTTTAAAACCATCATATTTGGATTCAGCAACTTTAAAAACATAAGAAAAAGGTATTTTCAGTAAAAACGTTTTTTCATTGTTGGCCTGTGTTATCTGTTGACTCAGTATTTCAATGGAATAGTTAGCTTAGATGTGGCATTTTCAAGCACGGCAGGACAATTATTTCGAGTAATTGGCAGTATAAATCTGGGTGTCCAACAGCATGGATTTTTGGCAATATACCTTCCTTTATAATGCACAGCATTATGCATGGTGTTTGTCAATTCGCGTTGACATCAATATTTTTACTTCATAAACCTTTACCTTAGTTAATATTAATCAGAAATAGGTGCTACTTATCGAAAGCTCTCCCACTCCTTTGGAGGGAACGAATTCGATTCTCTGTCAGCGTCATCAACTCTTTCTTAAGCAGGTGACTATTTCAATGAAGTTTTGGAACGCAAAGCGGTGAATGGAAAGTAACGTAGCATTCTCGTCTGCTTTCTCGGGAACATGAAGGGGTCAATTTAATTGATAAACATTGTACATTTTCATCTGAAATTGTCTTGGGTATTCTCAATCCCTCAAATTATACCTAAGACTCGTCACTGCGTGTTATTCGTCACGAGAAAATATCGGGAATTATGTAGAGCAAATGAGCAAATGTTGCCGGTCACTTTCTCGCGGGGGAAACCCATAAATTTCCCTCCTGCATTTTGCTCGTGGAATCTTCCCGAGTGGGTGGCCACCCTGATTCAAAGGCCAACTCCATTTCCATATTAGCGTTCATAAAATCGTTTCCCGCCATCGTCGTCCCGCTCTCCAAAGTTTATTCAAGGTTAAAGTGCCTAGGTGGGGCGACTGGCATTCCTTTCTCTGCTTTAAATATTTAGTTTATATCGGAGTGCCCGCGGCTTTGTATCAGTAATTAAATAGCTGCTTTCTCCGACCCCATCCCTCGAGTCGGTCGGGGGAGAGCTCTCCTTCCGTGGTTTTGTTTACCATGGCGTAATTAATTCATTCCATCCCTTCTCCTTTCTTTCCTCTCCTTGCACTATTCTCCATGGTAACACTCTCTTTCTTCAACTCTTTCTCATCCATCATCACTCCTCATTCCCCTTCGTCTCTGAATTTAAATCTCTCGTCAAGTATTGTCAATTATATCTCCTCGCTTTGCAAACACTGTTCATTCCTGTTATTTCGATGGTTTGAGTTCCAAGTTTCCGGCTATACTTTCCATCCTATGACCCTGGGTGCAATCTAGTAGCTTCCCCATCTTTTCAAGAGAGCGTATTAATTTACGAAACGACTCTCTGCTTACGACATTATTTTTTTGCCATATGACAATTGGCATGGATTCTTTCGCGTTTCATCATTCATTCATTCATGTAAATAATTGTTCGATGTATATTTCTGCGGTGGTATTTATACTTGCCTTTTCCTTAATTTCGAAAAGATGAATGGTTGTTAATTATCCAAGCGATGCGATGTGATTAAGGTATTTGTAGTATTTGAATGACGGCAATGAAGTGAGCCGTAAATTGTAAAAACGTGAAGCTGGATTTAAGTTAGTAAAAAAATGCAGTCCCGAGTTGCTCCAGGACGAAGCGCTTCTTGGGAATAAAATCAGTCATGAGATATTTGTGTGTTTGCGCGCCGTAGGTCGGACGATGACGACGACGAATGGTAATCTTATCAGTTTGGGTGCTTAAATCTAATATCCACTTTTCCTTCTCGTCATTGTGCGACACAGAAGTGACGGATGCCGTTTTAAACTCCCTCTGAATTCCATTTACGAGCGTTTATGTATCGTTCTGACAGAAAACCTCCTCCTCCTCTCTTTTGATTTTCTTTTCGTCGCTTCCATATTTTTTACCATTTCCACGATTCTTCTCCTCTCTCTCTCTCTCTCTCTCCCTCTCTCTCTCTCTCTCTCTCCAATTTCGTAGCCTCTGACTGCGCACTACAAATCCTCTCACCCTCCTTTCATTCTTGATTTTCTCTCCCATCTCCATTCGACATTTCCATATTTTCTCGTTCCCCTTACACATATTTCCTTTCGTGGAATCGTACCGCCTCATCGTTTTATTTCTTTTGGATCGCGTGGGCAGATATTTTTGGGGCGAGGGGCGGAGTGGCTTTGTGTACGAGCATTCAAACTGTTCCTTTCGGCCTTTTCCTAAGCAGGCTTCAACGAGGAGAGAGGTAAACGTTATTTTCATGAAACTGTTACAGCATTATCGACTTATATGCTTTTCCGACTGTCTGTGCTTTGCTGACTGCGATATATACATATATATATATAATCCTGTGTATCTGAGTGATATACAAAAAACTTCATTTTCTTAAGCACTTGGAGCGAAAATCTTAAAGCGAGCAATACTTCTAGATGGCATTTTGCGTACTGTAGGGGACTGAAGGCGTTGGCGTTACTTGGTGGAAAGTTATTGGATTCTCAATGATGGAGAAAAATATCTTTTGTCGATTTAATACAAATTAAATGGTGGCGGTCTTGGTTTCTTCAAGTTAAGTCAGTTTTTAATTTCTCCAAGAAATCGAAATCATCTTTTCTTCTCAGCTGTTGATGCACATACAAAGTAAATAACACAAGCAAAAACCTAATCATAGGTTTAATCATTTTTATTATGCAATGATCCAAATTAAATTATTTGATTTCGATCATGACGTAATAGTGATGACTGTTACGAAACCTGATCGTACCAAGCTTTTAGTAATTATGGAATCATGGTTTAAATAATGCTATACAATTCAATACCATACTGAAATATTAAACGTCGCGCTTTAGTCGAATCAGAATGTAGAAAATTGCAATTAGAAATGCATAGTTGCATTGATGCGAGTGCTATATAGCCTAATAATATTTCTCTGATATGAGGATTTCAAGCAGAAGTTATTTCTGAAGTTATTCAGGATATTCGTGAAACGTTGGCGTTAAGTGTGCATTTGTTTTGAGTGACGTCGGCGCGGAGAAACCTCGTTGATATTTTTGTAGCAGTCGTTTCCTTCAGATCGCGATTACAGAGTAGTTACCCTTTTGCCCAGACATCCCTACTGCAACTCCCGAATCTCCAAATTTGTCCTCTTGTATTCGTCCGCTATCTTGAATCGCTATATTTCGCTTCCGCTCCCCCCCCCCCTCCCTCCTCCACACATCTCCCATTCCTCGCCCCTTCATTTCTTGCCGCTGCTCCAAGAATTCTCGCTGTTTTTCCCAACGCCACGCCGGTGAAAGCCTCAACCTACCCTCGCTAACATTTTTCTTTGCTCTCGTCTTTCTCATCTCCTTGCTTACTCCCATTTGCTTCTGTCATGTTCAACGTTTTTCATGCTTTGAATCGAATGCTTAATTATTTTCATTCGATTTCGCTTGACCTTTTTCATACACCATACTGTTGATATCATTTCGATTCGTTTTCATAATGTTTCATCTGATATTGCCATTTTTCCCTCTGGAGGTTCGCATTAAAAAAACAATCGTACACCATTTCAAACATTCCTATTCCTTCCCGATATTTTTTACTGGGATAAACAGCTGCTCAGCAGTTCTCCTGACTAATTTCACATCTGACATTGGTAAGTTCAGATCTGGGACAGATATGGTATTCGAGAAGTTCCTGATGTGGGACAGATATGTAGATTAAGTTGACGATCCATAAATGCTCGCTAAATTCATGTATGAAATAAATTTTTGATTGGGCATTTGTAACAACGAGTATTTACCCAAAAGTGCATCACTAAATCATAAATAATAGTGTGTCTATATATTAGCTAAAACTAAATTACCCATTTTGAGGAAGTATTACACAAGGTACACCCATTATATTATGTGTCAATTTATTGACATATTACTTGTTTAAAACTCGCACTATTAACTTCAAAATTTGAGAGTATTTAGAGTAGACCCTATTCGATATTCGATTGTATCTCGTTTATGGAAGTGTATATATCCCTATATATCTATTATATCCATACGTAAATAAAAGAAATCAATTCGAACAAGTGGAAGTTATGCCTCTTCCTAATTGTATGGGCGAAAGGTGTTACAATATCGAAAATCTTTAGAAGTTTTATAAATATAGAAAAATCCTTTTTCATGTAATAGGGTGGTTTCCTAGTTTTTATATGGCCTTAAATCGAAATATTATTACTCCTGAAGTACATATCTTACGACTTTAGATTTTAAAACGAGGATATCTATTTTTCGCGATAAAATATAAAGTGAAAATTTTCATGCGCGCGAAAACGCGACGGCTAAGTATGGATGCTGAGAAAAGCCCGGGTGACGTCTGGCTGCTGCTGTGTGAGGCCACCGAGCATGGCGGTAGCGTAGAGTACCCTGCTAGCAGGTAGCCCTTGTCTTAAATAAGGATTATTAATGCCCTATTAAACGAAGGAAACTTTCCGACCATAGACATTTTAATAGGTGATTATTAAGAGATGTTTCCCTGAGCTCTGAGCCTCATGTATGCATTGGTAATCTCAGGCGATGTAAAACTCCTGACTACTCGTAGCATCTGGGCTCCTGTGACGTCACGTGGAGTGGCATCGCATGGGCGCCAATCTGGTCTTTTTCAAATGGGGTTAAAATTGACCATTAGCATTCGTCTAAACTGGGATTTCTAAAACAAAATAATTTGTATATTATGAATACACTAATGGTGGTTAACGAATCGCAATCAATGCCTTTCGTTTTCTTTGATAAAGGAAGCTACCCTATTAGTGATTTGTTTGAAGTCCTTTATGATAGGAATAATCATTAAAGTTAAGTCAGGAAATATTATGAATATCATGAAAATAATAGTATCAGGAAATTTAAAGTGCTATCGAGTGCTAAAGTGCCATCAATGACATGCCTCTTCAAATTGAACTATAATTTAGAAATATGGCACGGATAACTTAGTACAGGGACTTAAATACTCCTAAATGAAAGGAATTTATGCAGTGGCGTAGCCAGGTGTGCGGACCCCCCCGAAATATAAAAACACAATATTTTCCTTCATAAAAGAAAACGATGTATTGAAAAATCATGAATTTCAAAAATATTTCTTTGACAAATGAAGTTTTTTCGAATATGAAAAATGTTAAACTTAGTTTAAAAACCATTACTTCGTACCCTGTTTTTCAAAAAATTTCCCCCTGGTTTCGACCCTACCCCAAACGAAATTTCTGGCTAAGCCACTTAATTAACACCTTCAGATATCTGCGGAAATTGTTCCAATTCAGTTAAGTTAGACGCGCGGTAGATAATTATGGGGTAAAACTCGCCTTGCGTATTGAAACTTATTTTTTATTGCGTTTCTGGCGCAAGTTTTCAGACTTGGAAGTTGGTAGAAAATGAATGCAATATTTTTCTGCCTGAATGGTTAAAATGAGGTATTAATCAACGCATAAAAAAACAAGAAAATATTAAAGGATAATCTATTCATTCAGAAGTTTAAAATACTCTCGCTAGCGCGGAGAGTGAAATCATATGCTAAAGATTACCACTGAGTCACAATTTAGTCTCTTTCCGCGCTAACGTCTTCATGTTGCCATTCTATGAAAACTATCAAAAGGGTCTAGCTGGTTAAGATGGTGAAAAGTGCTTCCAGATGTTTTGAAAAATAAAAAATATACTATTGAAGTGCATAAAAAATTATGTGTTTCCCCTAGGTTACCCCTAGTTATAGGCCCTAACATTGGAAATTAACCCAAAAAAATGATGCACGATTTTCCGGTTTTTAACCATATCTACAGTTTTTATTTTTGTAAAAATATTTCTTAATTTCAAAATGTATATATTATTACGTTCCACCACTCTGACTTTTTTCAAATTTTTTTGACCGAAAACTAAACTTTTGCACAAGTTTGAAATTTTCATAAGTAAATTAAAAATTGTAGGAAACAACAGACACGCCGAAAAAAATATATGTTGTTACTTTAAATTTTTAATTTACTTTTGAAACTTTCAAACTTAAGCAGAAGTTTAGTTTTCGGTCGATAAATTAAAAAAAATCCGGATGGTAGAACGTAATAGTATATACATTTTAAAATTAAGAAAAAGATGTTACAAAAATAGGAACTGGAGTTGTGGTTAAAAAACGAAAAATCTTGCTTCAATTTTTTGGGTTAATTTCCATTGTTAGGGCCTTTGACAAGGGGAAACCTAGGGGAAACATAATTTTTGATGCACTCCAATAGTATATTTTTTATTTTTCAAAACATCTGGGGACACTTTTCACCATCTTAACCGGCTAGACCCTTTGCATACAAACTCATCGCCGAAGGCAATTTGACAAAATAATTCATTTGTGTTAAAAAAAGGATGAATTGTGGGCCAGTTTATACAGTCACCTTTTTTATGCACGAGGCTTTTGCTGTTTTACGTCCACATTTATATGTCTCTGGCGTTCGTCTCGGCTCGAAGCTCTCACATGCCGTATCGCTCTGCATCAGACGGCATCTTCTTCCTCCGCGCAGTTCGCGTTCGTTCGTTGGGGGGCAGCCGTTTCCCGTGGCGACATCCGACCAAGATTCGCTCCGACACAACTCTCTCGGATTCAACCGCCTTCTCCTCTCCGCTGCGAGTCTCCTCTTGTCTCCCCTTATTACTGTCACCCCTAATCTTTTTTTTTCTCTCTCTCTATCTTCGTCGCGATTCATGCATTTCTCTTGCTGTGGTTCATCAGGTTGGATCGAGCAACCTAGTGCATATCGCTTTCATGACAATTTATACATATAATCCTCACATTGAACCTCATCGACTGGCCACAAGAAAAAAAGTATTTCTGCGATGTTTTTAGAGGAAATTCCAGTTAAAAATGTGCGTTTCAATGTAGGCTCCAAGGGAAGTATTTATATCGTCAAAGAAAAAATATTTCCAACTACTTGGATACCCCTCGAAGTTCGTTCCTGTTCTCTCATCCCTCTTCCTTCTGCCTCGTTCTTTTTCTCCTCCCTCCCCTTCTTTTCGCCTCTTCTCTCGTCAGCTCTCTGCGCGTCTCGCGTCTTTTCCTTTGATCCCATTTCCTTTTTTCCGGCATTTGCTCCGCTTATAACGTTTCCCTCTTACATTTCTCGAGAATCGCTTTTTCCTCCCACCCACTCAATCATCCGTCGCGTTCTTTTTTTTTTTTCAACGTTCCTAAGCTCGTCTCTTGTAATTTTTCCGCGGTCCTTGATGCTGCAACATGCGAGGCAAGCGAATTTTCCGCGCACTTCCTCGTTATATATTTCCTTTTCAAAATTACTCTTTTAAGTATGGTTCTGCGTAAATTATTTTTTTTTCACTTTGTGTGCTGCCTTGGAGCCGAGCCATTATTGGAGCATAATTTTGACGAAAGTCACTCCTTGCTCTTCGCATAATGACATTTCTATTCTTTCACGACCATTCTTTTCGAGCCTAAGACCATTGAAACTATTATTTTTTCTCGTGGTATGATGGAATGATCTTTAGGAGGATGGATTTAATAATTGGAATTGAAATTTGGTTTTTCCTCTCTTGAATTTATCTGGTATTTCGAGTTAAATCTTAAAATAACTCCTTTCCACTACAGTCGTAGGTAGATTTTGCTGCACATGTTTTATGTTAAAGCAATGCATTAAAGTAAAATTTTATAAAGCGTGATTGTTATAATGGAATTAAATACTCCTTAAATCCGGAAATTTTGTGTTGATTTAGTAAACAATAAATAAGCAAGTAAATGGCACTCACAATCACAGACTTAACGGCGTTGTGATTGTGCGGATTTATTCGTACGGATCCACATTTGCGGAACCCTCAAGTGCTGGAATGTCCCGGAAGATTGAGACTTGCCGTTTTCTTTCTATCAAACAAAGTATATGATATTATGCATTGGATATTAATGTTTTTCATCCTCTTCGATTTTTGCGAAAATGAGTTTATACCTATGATTGCATCTTTCTTAATCCTATCTGTCCCTAAGATTGGTTTGACCTAGTCTTCACGCTCATTTCTCTCAGAAACTAACCCTTGCACAACCAAGTATTTCTTCCCTTCCTTCATTGTCTGCTCGATGTATTTATTCGAGGCTTTCGTACTCCTTTCTTGCCAATCAACTTTTAATGGAACCAAACGTTGAGGTACAATTGGTTGGCGGGATTGATGATGGGTTTATTCTTTCTAAGCAAAATTCGGCGTGTGCTCATTCCTAATTATTTGCATTAATCTTAATCTCGGTGTCTCGGATAAAATCATGTTTTCTCAATCATATATTTTTCATGGCATATCCTATATGTTTTCGTGAACCGTAGTTAGGATAAATATGACCGTTTTTCTATATTGCGTGCTATCCGGGGGAGAAAAGGGACAGCCTTGGCTATTTTCTTACCTGGTAAGGCTAGCATGTGGAGAATGCGAACGTAGGAGTTTGCTTGCTGTCAACGAATGGCGCCCACGATCCAACGTCCCAACACACGGCTCCACTTTAAGGGCCTTCCACGAACTTTCTAATTAGGGACTTTTTATAGAAAATCGACGAGATTAAAAGGGAATTCCTGCGCGTGGTATGGCAGCCCCCGCTTCAGACACCACACCAACCCGATCGATCCCCGTGGTATCCTTCGACCACAAACAATCAGCACTCTTTATGTTCTCGATGTTATAAACTAACCGTAGGATCATTCTGGCAGCATTATACGCGACACTTTTGGCAAGATAAAGGCAAAAACGGATGGCAGTCACCTTAGGCTGTCCCAAAAAAACTTTTTTTCCAAATTTCAAAATCTTCAACCGAATTTCGATGACCTTCATGTATACAAGGATAGGCGAAAAATATTTTCGAAAAATTTTAAATAATTAGTTAGCGAGAGACGCCTAAATACCAGCACCCTTAATTTTTCATACGATTTCGCAAAAACTACCAAAATAAGGGTAATCAGGGTAAGTAATGACCCATAAGTCGAAAATGTCGTCAGTTTTTGCGTATCTTTCACCGTTTAGGCTTTGCGGCCCGCGCAGCCTGGCGCCAAGAGTGGCGCTAAGCGATGCGGCTCGCGCGACGCGGCGCAACAGACGGCTGAGGCCGTCCCCCTTCGTTCCCCTCCCCCTCCTCCTGGTCGCCCACCATGTTCACATGCTTCAGTGACTCTCTCTCTCTCTCAAATTCAGATTTTGCATTATTATTTAAAATTTTTGAAATTTTTTTTCACCTATCCTTTTATACCCGAGGGTCATCGAAATTCGGTTGACGATTTTGAAATAAAAAAAAAATGTTTTTTTGGGACAGCCTACATTCACCTATCTTCGACGAACCACCGACCAACTGGTGGAATGGTACAGCATCTGGCGATTTGAAGTTCACGAGGAGAAGACTCGAGGCATCCTGGTCTCCAGGGGAGGCAAGGATCGGGTGAGCACAAGTCCTCTGGCAGCACACAGTACCTCGGCGTTCGTTTCGACCGACGCCTCACCATGCGACCTCCGCAAAGCTGCCATCAATGGAGTTCGTAGGCAACAGCAGTCGTCAATGATGGGAAACGTCTGTCCTCCGCAGCGCAGAAGAATTCATCTGCACAATGCCATCCTCCGGCCGATCATCGCGTTTGTAGCGCTAGCCTGGATCGGTCTACCCAGCAAGTCTGCACAACACACGCGGGGAGTTGCTGACAGAAAGTCCGTTTGTGTTGCAGTACAACTCGATGGACGCCGCACAATCTTTCCCTATGGGAAATTGCAAGAATGGAGCCGCTGGCAGAAATTCTCCCGGACGGAGAGATTCTTCGAATCGACTCGAAATATAATTGAAACTGCGGAAGAGTATCGACTTCCCAGTGCGACCATGGGACAAATATCGACGACCCGAAAAGGACGAAGCTCTTTCTCTACAGCAACGGAAAAGAGTGGTTCCATAGAGAAATCACCGGCCTCAACAACAGAGTCGCCACGAGGGAATGCGACTCTTGATTGAAGAAATCCATCGAAGGAAAACAGCGTCTGAAGAGCCCAGCAGTGATGATCAGACCATTAGATTGACATGCAGTGCCGCGTCAAAAAAATGTTACGTACAAATTTTAATGAGAGAATCTTTATGTACTTTGATTACCTCCTATGAGTTTACGAGCTTCGATACGCTTTATGAATGTTAAGCGCATTATGTAAGTAAAACCCTGCGAAGACATTTTGAAGTTACCTATGCCTCCCTAGTTATATAAATAGGAGATTATATTTTTTTAGGCTAAACTTGTTTTATTTTCTGTTATGAAATTGCAAGCTGACATTACTCTGAATGGAAAATTTAAAAGGATGTATTGCGTCGATAAAAATTCCATATGGAACAGCATTTTGAAATCTTGAAAGGATCAAAGGATCAATAACTTGTGAAACCAAATTTCAACGACTATCTTCCTGATTGGACTATTGCAATGACCGGATAATTGGAACCCTTCGATAGCAGTTTCTTGGAATGCTCTGGTATAGTATTTTCTTGTTTGCTAGGATAGGTTATATGTTAAATGTGCATAATGACGAAAATATTTCTGTTTTTGTCCCTTTACGGTCTATTTGGAGATTATTTGGTGTTGGTTTGGCAAAGTCATATAGGGGTATAGTTTTACTCTTTTTAAAAGCCATTGTTAATCTTTCCTTGTTGTTGCAACGGCGGCTTGGAACGTTCTCCTAATGCTCTTTGGAGTTAATAATACTATGAATATTTTGCGTTTTCCTCCATTTACTTCACGCCTTATAGAATTTGTGTATATTTTTCGTTGCAATGCGTTAATTCTAATCGAATTTTGAGTGCGATTTTTATTTTTTTGTGGCGTGGTATTTCTGCAAGTGAATTAGCAAGTGAGAAACGGGCCACATGCTGCATGAAGTTCATTGCGCTCGTCACAGACCTCACACATTTGCGAGATAGCGAGTGAAAAAATCCATCCTCGGCGTTGTTATGATTTCACCCTTAATTTTCGCTCCAATTCTCGGCGAGAAAAACTGAAAAATAATTTAATTTTCCATTCATTAATTATCTTTGGCCCAGTTCCTCTTGTCTCGGTAATTGGTTTGTATTATATTCTCTCCCTATTCACTCTCTGGGTTAGTTGTTGCGCGAGGAAACCCTGGGTTTTGTCGATAGGTTTATGACCTCACGATACAATGATAAGGCATGAAGGTATTCTTCAACGTACCGTGAATGGACAAGGTTTTTTTATTATTATTTTAAGTATCCAGATAAAATTAAATATTAAAATTAAAGAGATACATGACTTGAAATTCCTTTTTTTTTCGGTTTCGAATTTGATTTTCAGTGCTGGAAAGAATGAACGGTGTTGCAAAGCAAAATTATTTAGTGCCCCACATGCTGGGTTATATTTTGGCGGCTAGCTGATAAAACAAAAGGAAAGAGATAACAGTTTTTGGTGGATTTGAGTCCAAAATCCGATTACAAATTTCATTTGAGGTTATTATTGCTACTAGGTACTGAATTAAAAAATCGGATTTCACAGTTGATGGAGTGATAAAATTAGGCGACAAAAAAAAAAAGCGAAAATCACCTCTAATTCACTAATTAGCGAACCGTTTCGTATAGTCGAAAAGAATAAAAATTAACTGCAGAAGATTTATGCCTAACTCCACTGAAGAGCATGTGGTCGAGAGTAGAGTAATTGTGAAAATGACGCGAGGTGTCACTGTTTTGCGATTTAATTCAAAGGTTTTTTTTGGGAAGTTTACGAAAATTGCATTGAATAAATCGATACTTCGGTAGAAAGCACGGTAAAACCGTGAAAGTACGCTTTACTAATTAAGTTTTTCCTCTGTACTCTCCTTGTGCAGCGGATTATTGTTCATTACTCGTGCATCATATTATGTAATCCCACTTTCCTTTGGCTAATGAGTACCTAAACCCTGTCAGCCCCTGTCGCAATCATCGTCCAAAAACCTACATCCCTGTTTTCGGACCATTAAAAATCTCCAAACTTAGTAATTGTTCTTGAGTTTTCAGTGTAAATAAGCTTATTCGTGAATCATTCGTGTATTACTGCTTGAAGTCGGGATTTAAAATAAATATTATGTCATGGCACAATAATTTTATAAACCCATTAAACGGCGAATGTAACGATGCATCAAATGACTTCACGGATCGGAATGAATTTTTTGGGACTCAGGGTAAATTTAATATTAATAAACTAAATTGATAATTAAGTTGGCTTAGTTACAGAAAAAAATATAAATCACTGGTGCTATCTATTTGGCACTTTCTCCCTTTTGTTACAAATTTTAATTAGTGAACATTTTTAATTCCTTTCAGGCTTGGCATGTTGGAAATGCGATATAACAATTTTTTTATCATTGAGTTGTTTTTATTTTATCTCTGGTTTATTTTTGTGTTACTGTTATATTGTCCAACGATAAGTATTCATTATTATTTTACCTACCTCTTGGATGTGATGAATTACCAGGTGAGAATAACTAATCTATGTATACCTTTACCTTACCTTAGCCTTTAATCACTGAAAATATTCCCTTTCTACTCCTCCATTACGTAGCCATACTGTATAACGAATTTTAGGAATATCTGATTGATTAAGCTTGATTCAAAATTCACTAACTCTTGGTTAACTATGTGGTATTCCATCATTTCCTGGATATAAACAGTTACTTATACCACTTATTTTAAATAAGTGGTATAAGTAACTGTTTATATCCAGGAAATAAGCTTGATTCCTCATTATTTTCTTATTGACAAATTATTTTCATTTGAAACTTTAGGGTAGATATCCCAGCCATAACATCGCCGCATCTTGACTCCGAAACCAAATAGTTCCCCAATGAAGAAATTACGCCGCTTTGGTGCTCCCCAGAAAACTTGTACGAAACTAGCAGGCTTTTGTTTTTCAGCTACCCTTGCTTGCGTTTGGAGGCACTACTTCACGATCTCAAATACGATTAGATTATTGAAAATATGGGCAAATGTGAAATACTCTATGAAGCCTGCCAAAACAATATGCTTCTTGCTGCTTGAAGATATTTTATGTCCGAAAGCAGCGGTTCGCCATTTTTGGTTGCGGAGAAGGAAGACCACGAGGAAAAATGCATTTCGGTTCTCTTGAAGATGTTTCTCTTTCAACTGTGCATTCTAAGTTTTCTGGTCTGTTATGGATTTCTCCTTTCATCACTTCCCTTTCCTTTCTTTCACATATTCACCTCGAACAATCCATCCGAAATTGGCAGAATTTATCTCTTAATTAGATGCGGTGACGTCATGTGCATGACGAGCCTTTTTTTCTCACCGGAATGTCCTACGTGGTTCGTAGTAAAATGGACTAAGAAAGTATTAAAAACAGCTCTATATAACATAATTCTAGTGAGCTATAGCCAAGGGTTGATGAAGAGTGAAGCTATATTGATGGTATTTGGGTTGAACGAAATCCTTGGCGCAGTACCAGGTATGAATGAGGTGATCGACAAGGGGAAGAGAAATAGAGATGAGAATAATTTTCAATATTTAAAGGATGGGTACCTATCTTTCCAATGTTCTTGGCAAGGATTTGTATAAATGGTATATTGATCAATTGCAGCTCGTCATTCCGTTGGATTTGCGATTTCAAGTTTCCACTCCGATAAATAAAAATAATGATTTTTACATTTCATTGCATTTTTTAATCATTAGTAATTTGAGCAATTATCCATTCGTCGAATTTTACTCGTGGTGTAAATTTCTGGCGTCCAATGCATTCATCCATTTTAATCAAACTGCGTAACTCGAAATTTAGGTCACGCCTTGCGATTAATTACAATTTTAACAGCCTCAAAATTTGAATTGCTCATAAAAAGGAAATGTCCCCAAAATTTTGATTTTATTGGCGTCGTAACATTTTCGATTTACACTTTTTTCATATCTTCGTATTGCAAACGCTGTCGGGTGAGAGATGCGTGCCGAGTTAGTCCGGGTAACGCTTTCTCTATTCACTTACGTAATGTATTGAATTCTACCGCCTCTACGATATGCTTACGCCTCCTCGATTTTGCGAGTTAGAACTCATGAACTACTGAGTGTATAATAAGTGCCTTCATCGGTGAAACACAGGGTCGAGCATTGGCAAACGAGTGATAATTACTTATGCAAATAGTGACTGTTTGTAATTACTTTAGCACTAATGATGTAGGTACTGGATCAATTATTTTTGTGTTGGGTCTTTGATAAATGTTCCGAAAGTTGACTTGTACACGTGTCTGTGCAAATTATGATTCAAAATAAGAATTGACTTGGACTTGCGGAAGTAATTGAAAGTATTTGGCGTGATTTTTGGAAGAGTGCTAGCTACTGGAAATTGATTTGGCTGAGGAAGCTTTGGATTTATTTCCATGCCCTTAATAGATATGGAACAGAAATAATTCGATTACTTATAAGTTGGTGGCTTGTGAAATTTTTTCGTGGGAAAGAAACATATGTTTTTTATAAAATGCGGTTAAATGTATATTAATTTTTAAAATGAAGTAGTTTTGTATTTTCTTGGCAAAAAATAAGGTTATTTTAATTAGCACAAAATATTTGATTTCATTTAGACAACTTGGCATCATACCTGATGGCGCACCTCTGATTTCCGCGCCCATTCTATCGCATTTTTCCAGAATATTGACTGATGAAGGTGATTCGAAATCGTTCGTAATGCATGTAGAAAAATATTTATAGATTGTAGAGTTGTCTCCTATAATTATCATAATCTTCTTTCCGGAAAGGAAAGCTTAGCATAAAAAAAGAAAAATTAAAGAATTACTGTAGTGCTATTACGATTCTGAGAATTCTGGAAATTTTCTGTTGTAAGAAAACTGTTTTAATGAAAATGTTGACTCCAAGTCCTTCGCTTCATTATAAATACTAATTGTGTTCTTTCGTTAGCCTCTTTTTGTCTCGACGTATTTTTTATTTTCTGAAACGGTCTTTAATGTTGGGATTTAAACTGCTTTACCTCTCAATTTCAGGAAGGGTCGCTACTCTGGACGATGGACGAGGATTGATGACAACCAAGGTAGGGAAATTCACTTGGATGCGAAATAGTGGAAAAAGTACTTGAGAAAAACAAAAGAAAAAATTAAAAACAGTTAAATTAACGATTTCAATTTTATGCCTTGCTCGTGGCGATACCTAAGTAATCTCATTGTGTGAATGAGTATGTATTATTGTTGTATCTATGCAACTTTATCATTTTCACAGTTTCAATGTTCATAGTCATTTACAATTCTAGTAGTAAAGTGTTAATCTAGTTTAGATTTTGCATCTAGCCATTTTGATATCAGATGTTTCAATTTCTTTTTCATAGGTATATTTGAATCTATAAGAGATTTTTTGAGTTAAAAATTTAATATATTTTCATTAATATCGAAAGTCTACTTCATATCAGATCTATCAGATGTTCATGTTAATATTTTGTTATCAACAATTGATAACAATGTTCAATGTCCCATGGAAAATCCTACGGGATTTTCTCAAAGTTATGTGTGTATGTACTTATGCTCCAAAGGAAATTCCTAGAGTAAATTAAATATCTATCCATCTGCTTTAAAGTTTAATCATAATATTTTTCAAATTTTTATCATTTTACCCGTTATTTCTTTGACCTGACTTAGTTTTTATTTTCCTCAGTTTGGTAGCCGCTGCTGTAGAAAAGTTTTTTATGACTGACATTTTCGAAGTAGACGCTAACGGAAGCAGATTAGAGCGAAATCAGAGGGCAACATTCCGTACACGTCACTCCGGGGAAATTATTTTATTTAAACATTCGGGGTAATGGAATTAAGTATGGCAGCTTTAGTTTCCT
Source organism: Ischnura elegans (assembly GCF_921293095.1). Classification (NCBI taxonomy): domain Eukaryota; kingdom Metazoa; phylum Arthropoda; class Insecta; order Odonata; family Coenagrionidae; genus Ischnura; species Ischnura elegans. Next base: position 109,268,218 of record NC_060254.1, on the reverse strand, counting down.
CGCTTTTTAGTCCGTGGCTGTTCTCTAAATTTATCCTGACATGAAAGTGAAAAATCTACTGCTGTAATTTATTAAATAATTAAATATGATAAGATACCTTCGCTTCTTATTGTACAAGCATGTTTTCGACTCTCAAACACTGTGACTGCGCTCCGTGAATGATGTACCATAGAATGGACAGCGAGTAGAGTGAGGGTTGGGGCATTAGTTCACCATAGAGCACTTTCGTGTGGTGGATGGAAGTCTCTCAGAAAAAATATTGCATTTTTTATCCCAAGAAAAGTATATTTGGATTTGGCGAGGGCCTGACCTTCAACTACCCCTCTAGTCAATAACCTTTCTGAGGATGTTTTGACGTCATAGTCCCAGCCCACTGTCCTTTTCGTCCCATATATTCGACTATCTCTTTAAGATTAACTTTTCCTCTGTATACCTTTGCCTATTGAGTTGAAGGACGAATTTATTTTACCATTGTGATGTCTGCTTACCTCAAAACAATTTAAACAGGTGGATGAGATACATTTGTTTACGTCTTTGTCTAGTTCATCGCCCGTTTTTTTTAACGGATTTTTTCTAGGATTTATTTAATCCATGAAAAAGGAAAGTCTTGAAAATATGTCGATATGCAAGTGCCGTCTATACTGAAGCGTCATTTTCAGGCATTTATTATCTACAGTAATTGAAGTATATTTTAAAAATTCAGTTGGACACCGCATATTGGTTGTTTGATATGCAACGACCAATCGACGCCCAACCGATGCTCGTTTGACCATTTCAATGTACTGTAATCCACGAGGTGACGTGTAAGTCAACCACGTGACCTCGTCGTTTGGGGCATTCCTGAAACGGATCGAGTGAGGCCAAAGTGTTTTCCCGCCCCGTGGTAAGAATCACTTATGAACAACCTCAACGCCACTGGAGTGAATATATCATTTGGACTTTGGATGGGGCATCAGCAGCGTAATTCGATATCGTCTTATCGCTATTTAATTTGTCCAAGGCAAAGGTCTTAATTGCCCTGGCATCTATTTCAGGAGTTTTTTGCGTCCTTATCATGAACTCCACTATTTGAAGGTACTTTTCCATTGATAGAATATTTTATGGGTGATGCTAAAAATTTATTTTGCTCCTAATAAATTAAATGTCTGCAATGTGTCAAATTTCATAGAATTTTTATTTGATTAGAGTAAGGCAATTTTATAATTGCTCCTTCATCTGAAATTTTCGCTATCTTTCCGTCCGTAATCATTATACTTTGTAAGGTTGTCTTTCTAACCGTGAATAGGATTTTTACGTTAGATGGGTGATGTTTAATTCATTTAAATGGATTAATATTGCTAATTAAATACATGTATTTTAATCGTAAATGGATGATGTTCCACTGTGCTTGACACTTGCCTGAGATATACTATTTCATGGGCATTGCTCTGATGAGCTGGTTAGAAAATTTTAGAACGTTGCACCACTGTGGCGGTTGTAATATCAATCGTGTATGAATTAATTATTTTAAATATAGTGGAATACATATTACATATTTTCTTAACTTCTCCCAGCGTGACGAATGATTCTATTAATGAATCCTTCTTGGGATCTCCACCGGGTTAAATGGCGGCTGCCGACGTATAACTATTAATCATGCTTATGCGCCCTAAGAGAGAGTCACTTACCCGGTGGGGATTCTGTGAAGACTTCATCTACATCACACGCCTCTTTCTTACCTCATGTCTCGTATTCCTATTGATTTCTTGTTCCTTGTTTACGCTTGTTGAATTAATGTTGCTTTCATTAGGATAAAAATACAGCAAGTCCAGAATAAGTCACGTTGAAGATAATTGGGCACTTATGATAATCAAATTATCTCGGAATTATCCCTTTTTTACCGTCTCGCCATGAGTTTTACGGTTAGGCTACTGATTGTGGGATCATGTGCCTATTACTGGCGGTACCGAACGTACGCGAATATTGATTTTCAATTCAGCAAAGTTCTACATTGATAATATCTCTGATTTTTATAGAAACTGCAAACCATGTATGACATTTCCGTGGAGTTTGTGTTTCTATTTTATTAAGAAACATCGTTCTTCTGAACCTTGCGCTGTCACTATTCACGTATATTCGGTGCGTGTGCGACAATTGCTAATCCTTGTTTGGTCGTCCGTGCAATTGCTTTGAGGAGATTTTGATGTACATAGAAATAATTACTGGTTACATTCCATTTTACTTCGTTACCCATCTTGTACGATATTTATAAGGACGAATAATTCTTATTTCCTCTTAGATTCCAAATAGCTTTTCTTAAATACCCTTCAGCAGTATTGAATATTTTATATCAAATTATCGATTATCTCTGTAGTTCCGGATTTATTTTCATTTGTTTTTGAGGTAACATTGGTATCTAAAAGGGATAAATCACTCATGGCCTTAATTCATAGCTTAATTATAATAATGTCCTAAAATGTCATGGTGATAACATATGTTTTATATAAATAAGAAAGTCAATAAAATAAAATAAATAGGTACATCAGGAGATACATTGATGAGATTGATACATTTTCTTGAGCATTATTGAGAATGTTTGCTTTTCAAAAGAAACTTTACACGAGGTAGCGCTGACAGTTTTTCAAAGTGGGACAAGTTGCTGAAACCTGTGTTAAGTTATATGAGAGAGTAAATGCCGATAAATTTTTCTGAGACTCGCTTATAAAATGGAGCGGTGCGCCGATAATAAATTGCGATTCAGGGTTTCGATGCACCACCGCCAGAGGGTATTTTATCGCCTCCCCTTAATCTGGCACACTTCCATAATGTGTTTACCCAAACCTTTTTTCTCCCTCCATTCATTCGCTCATAGTCCAGAACTTTTAAAGCAATGGTTTAGCAGAATTTTGACGTTCGCTGTTCGTATGGCTGCAAGTTAAGGTCTTCATGGCCTATTTCTCTAGCCAATTATTCATCCATTTATGGTTTGGCAATGAATTTTAACTCAGTCGTTAAAACCGGATTAAATTCCTCCTCCACCAAGTCATAAACGTTAGTGATTTTCGTGAGTTGGACTGCATGCACATGAGTTGAATTGTTATTTTACGGTTGCATCGCAAATCGTGAAAATGACAATATTTCGCGGAATAGTAATGTCGTAGGTGTTTTAGTAAGATGGAGCGTATTTTGGTGATGAAGGTACGGTTTTGTGTAAACACTGACACACTTGTATTATATTGCAATATTCTAGAATAGCATTAAGAGTATACCACTTGAGAATCTCATCAGTTTGATGCGTAATTTTGTTCTGTGTGGAGGGCAAATAGTAATCACAAAATCCTTTCCGTCGGTGGGAAGTAAAGGCGTTGTACCCTTGGTGCTTTTCATTTATATATAAATAATTCCGACGCCGGTGTTTGCCCCTATACATTCTAGTAGGACGTTTATTGTGGGACATCGTCCTACCCTTCTCAACGAATATATACGTGACACTGGAAAAGGAATTTACCCCATTCCCTGAATGTGTGACATCACACGCCTGTGGATTAGCCCGGGATGAGTTCTGCCCTCACCAGTCCAAACCAACATTCGGTTTTTAATCATTGAATGAGAGAGGGTCAACATTTAACCATATCAAGCATGAAAATATTACTCTTGAGTATAATTTTTCATGCTCTGAATCCATTCATTCATTGAAAAACCTATTCCCTACGTACCTACCTTTAAAATTAGTCTTCGATTGAATGAGCTTTAAGCAAGTAGTGCGTCGTGAAATGAAGACATACCGAGAAAGGTCATGTGGGAGGAATGCTTCCTCTTAAAATTAGGCTTTCGACTCTCGCTCAGGCACAGCAAACCAGCTGACCCCGGCCGCGCACAAGGGGTCGTATTTATCCACTCTTTCATTTTATCCATTCAGAGCAGGGAGAGACTTTCTCTTTGCTCTTTCCTAATCCCATCCCCACTAGGCTGTGTGCGAACTCGTGTGCGCTTGTGCTCAAACATGGGTGTATATATATCTCTATGAATTCATGTGTACACACTCGTACATACTCGTCGCGGCCCCTCACTACATCTCATCCCGCGCTTCCATGTTTGCGTTCGAACTCTTAGCTTAATGCCCGAGACGCGCTCTGTGTGAGTTATGTGCCCAGGCTCGTGTTTGGCATCCTTGCGAGACGGAGGCGTCTTAAAGGGGCAGCAGCAGACGGGATAGAGGAGAACAACTCGAAGGAAAGAGACATCGATCACGGATAGGAGGGATTCTAAACGCGAACATTTGAACACGGGGAATGCTTGTGTGCCTCTCTTGGGGGAAGGGGAATCGCTCCTATTTTCTGTCTTCATTTCCTGATAAATTTCTTCTTTGGAACGATAACGTTACGTCCGAATAAAACATGACCGTATTGAAAATACTTATGAGAAAATCGTAGTGCACAGTCATGCCTCAACTGTCTTTTTACATGCAGCTACAAGCACTGAAATGATGAGCAACACACGTGCATTATTGCAACGGTATCAAGCTCACAATAAATGAGATTAATCTGAAAACATCAAACAATTATTCACCACCAAAAACACAACGGGTACAACTCAACGAAGACAGCACTTTTAATTAAGTTCCACTTTCTGATAATAAATAAATTATAAATTTAACATGGCATCAAAATAATATTGCTTGCAGCCAACGTGAACACTTGGAATGGTTTTAAGGCACCTCTAACGAATAATTTGGCCGTGCGTAGGGTAGTTTCTGATTGGCCGTCGTCTTTCAAATTTTCAAAACGACGCGATGGTAAACATTTATTTGTTTTGTGCGTGAATTCAAGCGTTTACACAGAACGTCGGACTTGTTCCCTCACCGCACCTTCCCTCGACTCAGCCCTTTTGATTTGAGCTAAGCGCTCACAATATTTAGTGATTTCCATTCAAAATTCCGCACGTATGACCAAATTATTCGCTAGAGGAGACTTTTGACCGTTCCAAGCAATCTTATTTTCATGGCATGTTAAATTTCTATGCTCATTTATCCTCAGAAAGTGGAACTTAATTAAAAGTGGGTTGTATTCCTTGTGTTTTTGGTATTGAATGATTGTTTCATGTTTTAAAATTATTTTTTTGATTATTTTGGACTTTTTAGTGTGAGCTGGTTATCGTTGCAATAATGCACGTATGTTGCTCATCATTTCAGTGCTTGTAGCTGCATGTAAAAAGACAGTTCAGGCATGACTGTGCACTACGATTTTCTTATAAGTATTTTCAATACGGTCATGTTTTATTCGGACGTAACGCTATCGTTCCACTTATTCCGATTGAGTAATATGATTCCGATTTAGATACTCTTTAAATTAAAGTAGCTAGTTTAGCTAGAGAATAGAATTCATGCCAGAAGATTCCACTGTATGAAGCGGCAACACTTCCGGTCATCCTGGAAAATCAAGAATTTGCATGGGGCCCAGTTGGGGGCAATGAATGATCAGAAAGCCGGAAAAGTATTCTAAAAATGCCGTCTTGATGCAAAAGTAAACCATTGATATTTTATTCTGCTTTCATTTTGAAGGTAATCATTTAAGACATTTAATGACATTTTTAGTATGTAGACAAACTTTTCATGACATTCATTTAGCCAAAGACGTATGCCTAGTTCTAGAAAGAACGGAATGTGAATAAGTTAATGAATTCGTGTATGATATTTGAGTGACCAGGCTTGGCATGTGAATAATACAAAGACTGCAGAATTCTGGAATCTACCTCTGAATTAGTGAATGTTCAGTCAATGTTATTCTTCGTAGTTTTAGTATTTCGTAAATTATAGTGTTGAAAAGCTATTTGGCGGGCCGGATGGTATTTATTCGCGAAAATAATGCAGAAGAAAAACTGAAAATGAGAATTGTGTATTTATTTTACCCTTCTATCTCGTGTAACTTGTTTACTCAGAGGGATGAGATATTGAAATGGAAAGACAAATGCCATCGCATTACTTTCTCCTTGCGTCCGCGTGGTTTTGTTGGAAATGTTTTGAAACCTCTACTTCATGGGAAATATTTAATTTGCAATATATGTTGGAGGAATGTACACGTTAAAAATGTACTAAAATGGATTGTGTTTTGAAAAAAATTGTTGTAATTGTTTTTTTCTCATACGTTGAGAAAACCTCAAGGAAATAGTCATTAATTTTGGGTAGGAAAAGTAACTCCATTTAAGAACAATAGGAGCTTTAATTACTGCTATATATTTTTCCAGAATTTTTCTTTTTGTATCGCTTCATAAGTGCGAATGGTCAATTTTTGCGATGCCGGTCAATTTTCACTGTGAAACTTTTCTAGAGTCTGGAACAGAAGATTCATTTTTAGTTCCGTTACATAAATATGCCCGTTACTTTGATGGTTTGAATTTGATAGAGCCATATAATGTAGAAATGAACCATAGAAGTTGTTTGTATTTTAAATTTTTGTGTAAAATTGGTATATTTGTGTAATTGTTAATGCTGTGGTTTCTCAGACAAGATTAGTGATGTACCTGATGACCTGTGTATAGTTAAATATTTTCTTTTATTTTGATACGTTCATTCAAGTTATGATTTCCCTGGGTTGTTTTATAATATTTTGTGGAACCTTTTGCTACATGTAAAAGATAATCCCATTAAATAGTAATAACGTGCGTGGCAGCATTTAGAACAACTAAATCTCTCGGTTTCCGTTTGTCATTTTTTTCGAAGCGTTTTCACTTTCTCGTTCTCTCCCATTTTTCTTTGTCCCTGTTATATTCTCCCTTATTCAGAATCACACGGCTTATAGCCTCGAACGTTCTGCTCAAAATAATTGCATTGACGGCCTCGAAGAATCGAATTTGGAGCGCGTGAATGTTACCTCGGATTTATTTCACAATTTCGTGTGAAATGCGAAGAATCCACTGCTGGATGATATTGGCTTCATTAGCGTTATTTCACCGGACTCTACAATGCCAAAGAGTAATTTCCGAAATAAAAAAATGTAGTTTCCTCATTATGAAATAAGAGGTATGACACGAAGAGCAGTACATGCGCACCTTCTGTCAAGTTACGTGTGTCTGTGAGGTGAGCAGTAGAATTCTTTTCTCTCATTCCAAGAAGCAACGGTGGGGGAGGCTTTTCTTTGTGTTTGCCTTCCTTGCTCGTGTTTAGGCTTCTATTGTGTTCGATGGCTACACCGTGCGGGCCATGGATTATTTCAGTTCTGAAGAGCGTATCACCAATCATGCCTGTAAATTTGCTTTCCTCTTTTTCCCCACTTCTTTTGATTTTACATGGCAAAGCAGTGATTTTTGTCAACATAATCGCAGTGAAATTCCGAGGGAAGAAATTGTATGCCGAAAATACCATGACTTCAACGCGATTCGAACCCAGATTGATTTTATTAACGTATTTTTATGGTGGCATATCTTTGAAATCTGAAAATCAGTGATGGAATCATGGTCATGTCACGTTTATGATTTTTTAGCATCGAATTCATTCGTTGCGTTATTACCTTCGTAGTAGTCTGTGTATTTGCTCACTCGCTTATTTATCTGCGTGTATTTTTAGTTTCTTGATTTTTTGTTGGTTCTAAGAACAGTTGAAATTTTTTCTCCCGCGACTTCTATGCGACCATTGACGTGCTAATTGTCAGAAGGCTAGACTGGATTGCATAGGATTTGCGAAACGAAAGACATTCTACATGAGCACGTTATATGGTCGCAGAAGGAAGAAGATCGAGAGGAACACTGAAGAAGAGGTGGATTGATGGCATAAAAGAAAATGGCAACGATTGGAAGCCCGGGAAGATGATTGGGAGAACGTGTTTGGACAAGAGAAGAGGAGAGCGGTTTTGACGGTCCACTGGACATGATCTCGAACAGTAAGTAAAGTATTCTGTTCAGGAACTAATACGCCCTATTGGTAATGAAGGCAAGGTCGCCCAATAAGACAAATGGGAAAATTATTATCGTCTTCTCAACTTTTCTCACAAGTATTTTTGGGTATTTTTTACATGTTACAGTTAGTAATGTTGTTAAAAGATAATGATTATCATTATTACCAGTTGGATGAATTATTTAGGTTTCTCTATTAAAACGAAGAAAAAAAAAACATGCCATGTTTGAGAGTGAAAAATTGCGCATGCAAAAAGTGGGGTTTAATCTTAAATAATAATTAAGTTAGCTCTTAAATAATGTCAATTCCGTTGCATATCTACCACAACTTATTTCTCAAACTCTTTCTCAATCCATCTCAAACCCATTCTAGATAGACCTTGAATATCGTAATATTGTGATATCGAAAATTGGCGCAATGCTTACAAACAGCGTTTTCATTTTATACTTGCAGGTAGTACTTTCACATAAAGTCTTGAATAATTTTTAGTTTACATTTATCGAATTCAGTCCGGGTCCATACAAAATGAGAAACTTAAAATGTCCTTTTGAATGAAATACTCCCTCCTTTTCAAGAAACAATTGTCCACAAGCAAAGGGCATCCATGAAGATGTCCTTTGCACGTTTATTATGAACCCAAATCCGTTAATAATGTTTTTTTGATGATTTTTTTTTCGCGTCGATGGGGTTCAGTTTTATGGGGTCCATACGTTTCCATCGCTACCACGATCCCCCTGGCATAAATAATGCGCCGAGATGAAATTAAATGAATCGGCTTAACAGGAACTCAATTAATTGTGAAAACCAAATAAGCTTATTGAGGTATTTCGAGGAGTCCAATTTATGGAAAAGCATTGTAGTATACTCTGGACATTAAAAAAATAATTTTCATGAAAAGCATGAATAACCCATCAAAGGCATTATGTTTTCCCAATTATCACGAGATTAATCCGTTAGATACTAGCGGGTATTTTCATACCTTCATAAAGTCGTAAAATGCTATTCAAAAGTCGACAAAATTTGTTACAGTGCATGCATATGATTTAAATTTTATGCGAATCGAGCTGTATTATATCGTTGATAACAGTTAAGAATAATCTCTCCCATAACAAAGCCAAGATCCAAAACGCGGAAATATCTAACTGGCAATTTAAGAGGTGATGTCAAGTAGCAAAAGTAACAGTTATGAAAATGATTATTTGCATTGATTTAAATATTATTTTAATATTAGACACGTTGTCAGGCGTTACTTTGTGGAATTTCTTCGTCATATAATAAAATAAAATAAAATTTCTTTGTTTCATTCCACACTTTATTTTAAATAGCACGACCCGGGTTTCAGCATCTAATGCTATCATCAGGTGATAACATTGATGCTGAAACCCGTGTCATACTATTTAAAATAAAGTGTGGAATAAAACAAAGTAATTTTATTTTATTATATGATATTATTTTAATTCCATTTTCCATTTTTTCCTTGAACTTAAAAATACTTTGAAGTTATTCCAGACTTACCTTTTACGTTCCTAAAACGTAATAATAAACGTTCATAATCATAACGTTCCTAAAAGCCATATCATGCCAATTTTGATTTGAACTCATTGTCAGTAAAAGATGACATGCCGAAAATGTTTTTAGTGTTTTATTAAACCATTCTCTTTGACCAAGAAAAAATTTGTGGAAAATGGCAAAAATGTGTTTTCTGCAATTTTGTCACTGATGACTTCTGATACAAGTTAATCGTGAACTTTCAGAGACCTCATAATGCCTGGGGTAATTGGGGGATTTAATTCAATGTCGTATATTTTATTACTTCACTCTCAGGTACTTCGATAGACCCTCTCTCTCATTGCAATTAGGCGTATTAGAATAATGTATGAAGCTAAAGGACGTACTCTAGTGCCGATGGTGCAAATGGTCCTACCACCAGCGTCACCCCGGGAAAATAATAGCGAACACACTGCCGACTCGGATTGCCAAGAGCATTCGCCGGGGAATGAACTTATCGCCGCAAAGAAGCCAGTGGGAAAGGTGGGACGCATCTGGCTCCATAAGAGCCCCAGCTGTGGATAGTCGCGCTAGAACTGCAAGCAGCATGCGGACGAATGGACTCCATTCTGGAGAACTCGCTTGCGCCGCCATCTCTTTGAAAAGAGCAGAAATCTAATGCCTCGATTTGTTACACCGGCGACCGCACCACATCTTGCCCGTAATCTGGCCGTTAACCAGTGACTTACGGCTCTCATATGGCTTTCATAAAATGCCTCAATCCTTTGCATATTGGTGGCGAATTGCCGGCGGTAGCAGACGTCTATTTCATGCGGCCGCGAAATGGTTTCAAAGAAATACCAATGATATGTCGGAACGTTTAAGGAATCACATGCTAGGGGTATGTGTGGATCCTAATGAAAATTCACGAGTCAGTCAGTCATAAATCCTTGTTCTGGGTTGGCAGATTTATTGGTTGGCATATAATGACGAGGTAATTTAAGAATAAAATGTTTTCATTAAAAGTGCAAAACTATTAACAGTGTCCGGCGATACCTTGTGGAAATGTTTGATCTCCATGAGAATAAACTATGAATGGGGAACTTCCACACAATTTTGTTTAAATACCGACCCGGTTTCGACACGTAGTGTCATTATCAAAGTGCCATTATTATTTTATTATTGTATCGTTATTATAAATATCATTATCGAGACTGGGTCTATATTTAAATAAAATTGTGTGGAATTTTGCCATGCATACTTTATTCTCATGCAAAGCTATGCTATATTTTTTGTATATTTTCCATTATGTAATACGTAATAACTTCACGGTAACAATACATACCAATTAATGCTTATGCCATGCCATCATGCGTAATTTTTATACCTTCTCTTTATATTTATCTACGTTGAGTATTATGTATTGTATATATATATGTGAAAGGCACTTAAAGTGTCAGCGCATTAATTTTAATCGCAAATTAATAAAATATATTTAATATTTGATTTTAAATATTTGAAAGGCCACCCTTCGTTCCAGTCCTCCATTTAATTTCAGGCCTCTAACTTTCCTCGTAATACGTCGCATATTATATCAAGAGATCCTCGGCGGAATATGCTTAAAGTAGAACCACTGGTGCAAAAGTCCAAAGAAATATTGAAAGCGTGGCGCGGGAGAGTGAGATATGCCTTGCTGAGATAGTATGCGAGAGCTAATCCGAAGAGAAAAAGGCTGTGTTACTTCAATGCATCCTGCGTGGTTAAAGTGATTAATCTAAAGATTTGAATTGATAAAAACGGTACCTATTGATGGAATGAAACTGAGACACTAGACCCGAATACAAAAAGCGCCATGAGTTTTATGTGAAGGCGTCTTTTACTAATTATTATTAGAGGATAGAATGATTGCGCGGAGCGTCGGATCAAAACCCGTAATAGTATGCATATTATGCTACAAACCTTTTTAGTCCCGCTTACATATTACATGAAGGTCCCATTTGAAAGAAAGGACTATCTTTTTTGTGAGTTAGATCAGATCCGGAGTAGGAAATCATCTTTCATGAAATATCTTGGATCAATGAAACATTCACGTAAAATGTCTCTTACCTCTTTCAAAAGTATCCAAAGCATTGTATTCTCTGTGTTTTAGAAAATAATATAGTAAAAGCAGAAAGTTAAATTTCGAAAAGAAATTGAAGAACTCATGAATTTCAATTTTCTGTTTCCTTCTGACTATGCATATTAAATATATGTCATTTTAAATGCACGTTAAACGCCGAAAGAATTCCTATTCGTTTTTGGGTCAAGTTGGTAATGCAGAAACTCCTTAAAGTACAAACGTCACTTCCCGACAAAAAGAAATGCGCAAGCCCCTAATTTGATCCGGGAGAAGTTTTTTAAATGGAATTCCTCTTCGTCAACCACGTTAAAGCTATCCAACCAGTCTCCTAAGCTTCTCTTTTTCGATATTTCTCTCCCTCAACGTCAAGACGAATTTCGCTCGCGGCGGGTTGGGAAATCCCAGAGGGACACAACACAGCAAACTTTGTTATCCAGACTTTCAGTGAGACGATCTCCTTTCAGTATTTCTTGTTTGTGCATGTGCACCTATTGATGTATGTATACAGCCTGTGTGTCATCATGCATAGACACTCTCATTTACCTACTTATCTGCAAAGCATGTGAAGTCAGGGAATTTTCTGCAATGCTCACGGCGGGCCAATGAGAATGAAAATGAAATTTGGAAGAAGTACCTTTTTTGTTATAGTAAAATGTGGGTTTGAAGTGCTGATAGATATACGCGCTAGCATATGTTTAATAGTTTAATTCCGTTCCTAATATTCTATTCTGTTTTTAATCATTAATTTTTTATTATTTTATGTTCTACGTACTTTTATCGATACGACTTCAAGGTGAATTTTAAAAGTTTTCAAATACCATTTTGATTTATGTGAACGTTTTTAGTATTCCGTTTTTAACCCACCCACTCATCCTAAGGTGTGTTTGCTTTGGCGAGGGTAGAGTTCAACCCATGCTAAGCAATGCATTGTAAAAAAACGGTATAATTATGGCAGTAATTAGAAAAAGCCATTGCATAACGTTCTTAAAGTTTCGAATGGCGCTTCTTAGATTGGAGAGTTGAATGGAGAGCTGCGCAAACCGAACATAGGATTGTTGACCTGCGATAATACTTAATTTTGTGTCCTAATGGGAGAGAGTGAAATGAACTGGATAACACAAACCGTTGTCATGCGCAAATGTTTGCGTAGAGATAAGAGTTTGAACATAGTTCGGCAGTGGGGCCATCACTTGACGTCATCTTCGCATAGGGAGATGTAGAATATGTCGAGCTGCCCACACTTAAATTCGGAGAGCAGAATGACCCCTCTCATCTATTACGCTTTGCCACTTCTTCTGTTATTTTCCCAGTTTGACCCGCTTGGCCTCCACTTTCGGCGAAACAAAAAAATAAGGCGAGACGAGAAGGAATACGTAATAGCGTCCAACTTCTTGAAGTCTTTCGCTTTCTTCCTTTTTTTGCCGTCGGGACGCGAAGTAAATGTGGGGCGAGGACCCCTCGAGCTTCAACCAAAATAAGGACACCTACTACCTCTCTCTACATGCTGTCCAAAAGGAACTAAAATAACAAGGGCCAAAAAAAAACTGTTCGTGGCAAAAATGATGGTGCCACTTAAGTTTCTATGTCCCCAGACGCCATATCCATGCATCCAAGTCCTCACATCTATTTTCCACACGTACATACTCATAAGGGGAATTCCAAATGGATGGATACACGCAAAGCAAATGGATGGATAGAGAATTTTCCAGGAGCAAAAGGTCTCTAGATTCTCGCATAAATTTGATGAGAGTATACGTACGCTAATGAACCCGCCTCATTCAATTCGAAGATATATTTTGTGCATGATATCGTTCTTAACAGAGAGATCATTTACGGCGTGCTACAGCAAATGAGTCAAAGGTTAATGAGTATTTGGTTTTTATTTTGTATATATTCTCTTGGAATCGGGAGACGCTAAGATGGATATCCTTACCAATTAATCGCTAACAATATTTTTCTTCTCGAAGACTATCACAATTTCTGATGTCATTAACTCTGCCATTCATTAAACCTATATCCTCGGTTAAAAAGTCTCTTCACGACCTAATGGAAATTAGCATAATGATCCCATCATTCTCTCTATAGTTATGAAGAGTAACTTTGGAGAAGTGAATACACAGCTATTGAAATACACGCTGAGATTATGTTAAAAAATGAAAAGGAATGCACCGCTTTTATAGGTTTTCTTTCTTACAGTAGGGGTGTAATAAAAATCCAACCTACTATTGATGTAAATGTATTTTTTGACAAACGTCTAATCCACCATACTTACCTTGGACGAGAATATTTGAAAATGCGAGGCAGCTGTTGGGGGTATGCCCCTCGAACATGTGAATGCGGAACAGCCACTTGACGTCATTAAAAAAAAACAAGCGCAATAAGTGTTGCTTTGAGTTGAAACGAATTTTCCCTCATAATACGAGCGAGATTGATGCTTGGGAGCGGCTCTTAGGGCCGTATCGACATCCCAAAAATTCAGGCGGACTAAAACATGGCTCTTGGAACGAGGTCAAAGCTTGTCTTCTGGAACGAATATATGATAATATACATTCACAGCAGAAGCTCTGTGTTGCACTGTGGCTTAATAATTAAGTGCCTTAATAAAATAACCGATAGTTTCCATATTCTAAATACTGCACACACATATTCCGTGAGATGGCATTGGTGATTGCTTTCCAGGTTAATTGCATTGACGGTTCAAAAAATGTCAATCACTTTCTACGATTTATTAAGTTGTGAACTTTACTTGTACTTTGATTTGATTTTAGAGCCAGCTATTCTCTAAATAGTATAGGCAGTAGCTGACCATTTAACTAGAGTAGTTTTTGGTGAATCATTCAATCAACTCACATGGATACGATATAATTATTTGCCTACGCTATTAAATAAATGAATGAATAACTTTGTAATACTTGACGTAACAGTTGTTCATTCTTCATTTTTATACTTAAATAATGAAATTTGGTCTCCATATTGGCATAGAATTCCTTGAAAAGAGTTCATGATAGCCATCGATAAATCTTAAGAATTCCATCAGATTCACTCGCTGCCTTGAGGGGTTTTATTAAGCCCAATTTAAAAAACTATTCCTTGATATTTTAGCTCAATTTTGCGCAAAGAATCCGTCCCGGTAATACAGATTAATTACGCCCTAACACGAAGAAGGCATTTTAAATTCCCTAATATCGTCCTTTGTACTGCTGTGAAATAAACGACTCGGCGTCGTCTTTAAATTCCACGGAAACATTGCTTCTCGGAGGTATGCGTTGAGAGTGAGAAAAAATTCCGCCAGGGTTATTTTACGTGGATTTTCATGGCTCGTAAACTTTTGGACTTCGTATCGCAGGTATTGTTCCATTAAAAAAACCTGGATCGTTAAAAGAAATTGACGCGTATAAAAAATCGATCAGATGGATGAGGGAATACTTTCCGCAAGCTACGTTTCCACGTCGAGGCATCCGTATCTGCCAACCGCAGGGGGTCTTAAAAACAGCACCTCGCACATTATGCTGAAAATGGTTACAACACTCTCCGGTTTATATACCTAATACAGCACTATAAAAAGCTATCTGAGTTACAACCATCGGGGGAGAATATTTTGCAGACCTTTCAGCATTAAGTCTCCCGTAAAACTGCCTGTGCCTTTCCGTTCATACCCTCCGAATATTGGCGGTTTTGGTTTAGTTTATATAATTTTAATTAACAGCACTTACTGTTTGATGGTGATTCTAGGTAATTTAAGAGTCTCGCTTGTCTCTTAGGCAATGAAATGAGCTTTAATTATGAAATGAATTAGGAGTAGTGAATTCACAGCATTTACAGAGAATTACCCGCTTCTCATTACCAATTTTTATGCTAATTATACGAAAATATTGTCTACTAATATGGGGATGGTGTACAAATAGTATTTAGTTCCATAAATTATTCCGTTTCTCCAAATATTATTGAGCGCGTTATTGACCTGAATTGTCAACTGCAACAGCTGGCTGTGTTTAGCTCCTCTTCTAACTCTACCTGCAATTAATATTGTATTTAGTATTGTCGTCTTGAAAATTCATTCAGTACTTTGTTGCTTGACATTGGAGTAACATTTTGAAATGTAATTACTCGCTAATTGCGTTCTCTGTGCTCAGCAATACGTAGAAATGACGTTTGTCCCAGACGTTTCCTAATTTTATTTTCCCTCTATCCATTTTAATCATTTGCGCTCTTGGATCTTGCCTTGAGAATGCTTATATGGGCCTTGCGTTGTGCTGTCATATCGTTTGTGTGAGGCATTTGTAACTTGCGAATGAGTTACGTGTTATTCCTTCTGTCCCCAATCTAAACTTAAATTAAAGTTTGAGTACGCTTCCATGAGATTAACCTGAAGGGTGCGCCGGTGTACATTCCTGATAGTTTCTGGGCATGAGGATTACATGCTCGGAGAAAGGTGATTATTCACGCTAATCTACCTTCTCGCCCGAGGTTGTTCTTCGAGTTCTCTCCCAGAGAACAGAAATGCGCCCATTAAAACGTTAATCTACTGCCGAAGTTGTGATCTTTTTTTCTGGGAGGAAACGCGGGGACGCGAGGCATAATCACTTTTGCGAATGGAGGCAGAACTTGGCGTGTTTTGGGAACCAGTGTCAGTGTGGGTTTCTAGCAAGGCGTCAGTCAGTGGCTGCAACCAGGTGGATGCCGGGGAAGAATGGTTGGGAAATATGTCAGCTTTGTGAGCGATAAGTTTGGGTACGTTGGTGTCAGGATTCTTATCTGTGTATTGAGCGCGACGAGCGAAGAACTTCTACTCCATCTTAAAGGGCTCGAATGAAATTCCTGTGCGGTAAGACTTGTTTCGGGGGTTCCGAAATTAGTTCGAGAAACATGAGCCGGGGAGTTTTTTCCCATTCCCCTTGATTAATAGGCTAAGAATTCCTTTGAATCGGCCCTGGAATTTATCTCCCAATACAGCGTCCCGCTGAGGAGAGATCGCGTTATCCTCTTTTTGCCTCCCATTTTCGTCCATACGGTCCTTGCGATTCCAATTTGAATATCTTCCTTCTATCGAATTTTGGAGAGCGATAATTGCTATCGGAACACTCATTCCTCGATGCGCCCTTTCGGAATCCTATGGAATATTTCCTCGATTTCTGTACATACGCCTCACTTTTATTTGACTGGAGATACCAAAGTCGGTAATTTATTTTTTGCAGGAGAGAATACTAGAGAGACCTTAATGGCGGCGGCATTTTTTGAAGTATTAATTTTTATATAAGTTACATTTTAAGTTTTACGTTAAATTTGTGGAAAGTATGTAGTGCCATTTTAAAAGAGGAATTCAATCCAGGAAATTTATTGCGTATACCATTTCTATCCGTTTACACGTTATTTACTCCTCTGTATTGCTATTAGCCTTCTTCTAGCAAACAATGACGCAGACGCCGTGCGAACATATCGTTTGGTAATTTTCTCATCATACTACTTCTCAATAGTGGCTCGGAATTCCGGTTTGCTCAAATGTAAGGGAACGAGAGCGTCGTATTAGTTCTCAGCTCATTAAGGGAGCGGATTTTGCTATTATTTAATTAATGCGTATTGTGCTATTGTTTCGCTGTTTTTACGGTTCCAAATGATAATTTGGCGATTGGTGATAAAATTTCGATCTTTAATCTCTTAAGATAATAATAAGTAATCAATTTTACCAAGTCACTATAAGTCATTATAAAACAAGCTAAGACGTCTATTTTATGTAGATGAATATATATCGCTTGTGTGAAGTCACGCTCGGCAGCGAGCCGTCTAGTTATCGGGCATCACTATCACAACATGGCTTTTTTCGTAAGTATTATAAGTTTTTGCAACGTAAAAAATTGTCATTTAAAAATCCAAATGTTTAAAAAAATTCTCATTAACCTCGAGCGTAAAAGAAAATGAATTATAACTGATAACTTCAGGCTTGACTTAGTGAAACCTCTCCAATAAATAAAGGAGTAAATTTTGTCAGGTTATATTAATATGGGCACGACCCGGGTTTCGTAACGTAGTTGACCTATAGATGTAACTACGTAACAAAACCCGGGTCGTGCCCATAGTAATATAGTAGTGAACCTGACAAAGTTTTACTCCTTTATTTCCGAAACTGAATTAATTTCACTAATTAGTTTCTACGTGCCTCCGTTTGTTATTTAGCTTTTATATTAAGGGCACATGTTAATCTACTCGGAAACGACACTGTTTATAATTTTCTGGATAAATTTCGCCTGTGTCTTCATTTGTAAAGGCGGTGTTACGCATACTATAGGACGTTGAATGTTTTAGTCCTCTTGTGCCTGCTTGCGAATTGGTACATCTAAGGAGCTTGCCTAGTGTGATAAGCCCGATCTTTAAAATTGGCGGTGACATATTAATTGCAAAAGGTGTGTAGTCTTTCAGTCTGTATAGTCTTTAATTTGCGAATTTGCGTTTATGACCAATACGATGCCAAAAAACCGAGCGGCGAGCATTGGGAATGCTCAGCTCGAAAATTTTCTCGGGAAGCTGTTATTCTTGAAGAGAATATTTTATTTCAAATAATGTTGAGGGATGCTCTGTTTAAGATTGCATTACATGGTATATTTAAAGTTACTATTTGATGAATATATCTCTTCAATCGTGAAGATTACTCCTTAGAGCTGATACTCACTAATTCATCAGTAAAATCAATCTCACGTAAAAATATCCAACCAACCGTCTATTCTTCGACCCATCTTATTTTAGTCCTTACTTCCGTCCCACCATCACTCCTGAACACTGTATGCTGCGGTATGCGTACGATTTGGATTTGTTTTTCAGTACTATTATTTTTCTTTAAGACGTCGTTATAATGAAATGCACGGAAGGTTATGATGTCATCAAAAAAGCTAATTTTGACATTCCCAATCAGGATAATGAATTTATCTTTATTTGCATAGCTAAATAGCCTCTATTCTTACTAGTAATGTCCTTTTAATTGCGATAAAGTGGTGTCGGAGTCAGATGTAAGGCAGAGAAATTATTTACCAATGCATTTGCACTCTAGAAAAAATGAAACTGCTTCATTTTAGGAATTTTAAGAATTTACTTATTTCATGTGTCCGTGTCTTCTGAACATTTAAATTACCAGTTTCATCTGTAAGTACTCCTCTTCGTGCAATTACTGCCCAAGTGATGCTCATTATGAAGCCTATTTTGCGAAAGTTTTAGCCATTGCGTATAGAATTAAACGTGTATCTTAATACAGTGCATTATTTTTATGCTGCTCGAAGGGAATAAATTTTCAGATATAATCTTTGTTTTGAATGTGGTTTTCACCATTTAAAGTAATTGTTTGAAGTGTGGTAAATGAATCCTGAATTACATGAATCCAGCACAACTAATATGAAATATAGATATTACGCAACGTATTGAATTTTTATGATAGTAACGCTGGAATGGCAATAGTATTTCTTGTCATCATTGGATTGCAATTATTTTCCACAGGCCTGTGGTGGAAAATGGGGACAGATCTGAAATCTAATTAATGTATATAAATGTCGCATCGCTATAGAGATGTTCCAGGTTCATTCATAATCTATATATTGATGAAACCAAGTGGGGGTTTATTATTCACTAAGACCTATCTGTATCGTTTCCAATTTCAAATGAATTTATAAATGAGTGTTTTATCACTCATGTGTACTTATTCATCCGAATGGGGTGAATATTGTTCTATTTCATGGCAGCTGTTTCTTTTTATGGCTATATACTGTTCATAGGAGAGATTAAAAAGATAATAGAGATATTTTTTCAACATTTTATTCGCTCTGCAACCTGACCTCAGGTTTTCATGACGTCGCACAGTGGGCGGAAATCGAAAAAAGTGTGACAAAACCCTAAATTTTCACTATTTTTTTGGTAAACAAAAATGGTACAGTCCGATAGAATAATGTCCAAGGATTAAGGAACTATGGCTATTTTAATATTTGGTTCACCTATTAAATCATTAGAATCCGTTAAAGACGAGAAAAAATTATAAAAAATATCAATTCTGAATTTCTGCAAAAATCGAGTATTTACTTTCGCTATTGAGCCGTTAATATGGTTTTTCAGAAATTTCAACGCATATTTTGTAAAAGAGTAAACCTTTCCTAAGAATTACGCGGGATAGTTTATTTATTTTTATCAATTTTTCATATAATAATTAAACATTTAAAAGTGCATTGTTTTTTGACTATTTTTGACATAAAGTGGAAAAAAACTTTATGAGGGCGACGAGACTCGATCTTAAAATTCATATGGAAATAAAGACCTGAATCTTGACTATATGATCCAAAAGAAAAATCTTGCTCCAACTTGCTACCTTGCTTTTAAAGATGGGATATGTATAAAAAGTCAACGCTGCCGCCCGGCCCGGCCGCGGGTTACCCTGATTTGGTTTTTGCTCCAGTTTAAAGCAAATAATGGTTCCACCACTATTATTTTTACCCCAATTGTTAGGAAAGATGTGAAATCTAAAAGTAAAGGCAATATTTTGTCCAAAAAAATTTCGCACTCTCTTGTTGCAACATAGAAAGTAGAAAATTCGCCGCTGCCGCCGGTCACCCATGAGCCCGATGAGGACGTGTGACCATACGTCGGCAGAATGCTTTGTTCCCTTATTCGTACTTATTCTCACATACATATGCACAGGGAATTTCCCGCACTTTAGGTCCCTTCAAACTAGAAATCCCTCCGACCTTGAGAAGAGGGAAAGAATCGAAGCAGGCGCGGTGAGTGCACACGACCGACAGACCGCAATTGTTCCTTGGGGCGGTAATCCGCTTCCACTACTTCCATGGGTAGTTCTCTAAGTAACACATCTTGACTACTCCAGCTTATTGTTCCTTCAAAATTTGGGGCTCTTGAATTTGGTGTTTGGGGCTAGGTTGTTTCTTTGAAACTCGCCGCTATTCGTTTTACCACCGCAGCGCACGTGCATCGGTTAATGCCCTCCAAAAGATCGCTTCTCTTAAATATATACGCTTGTGAACTAGTTAGCTGGCGATTTACCGGGCGGTTTTCCGAAAAATTCACACGTTCTATTGGCTTAGATAATGTCTTGCTTCCTCAGTTTTACTCATACGGTCAGTCTAACTTAGCTGGTGAGTGTTGAAACATCGACGTCTTTTAGCCACAGTGACTACTAACAGAGGAGTTCTCCTAGGTGAGCCCATCGATTGGTTACCGGTTGTCGAACTTACTCTAATACAGAGAGGTCGTACACGACGGAGAGATTACATTAATCGGTCACAGGTATGATTAAAACCACTAGTTGTAGAAATATTTTATGTCGATAAGGCAACGTTAGAAAATGTAGCAATTTTTTGTGGCTTGTAGATTTAGAAGCTTTTATCTCCGACAGGGGAGAAAATGAAGAGGAGGAAAGTGACTCGAAAAGAACTGCTCGATGCTATGTTCCAAGGAATGGTGTAGACGGTAGAGTCGAAAAAACTATTGGCATTCAAATTTCTATTAAAAAATTCAGCATTGGGGGAGATGCAGAGATAAAGTTTTTTTTTTGGGAAATTAGCGACTTCTAATTGATGAAGATCGTTTCCGCGGGTATTGCTCTTCCACTGCCGCCCTTTATGTGGAGCACTATGAATGGTATTATATACCCCCAACTGTGAATCAGATTCTAATACATGGAGCGTGTATTGTAAACGCAGCATTGCTACCCATTGGACAATTGTCGAAGGAGGCCCTTGAATCGAGGCACAAGGATATTAGGAGGTTCAAAGAGCAGCACTCCAGAAAATTTTCCAGTGCAAAATTTTATTTTTCGAAGATTTCTTCTATCTTCGGACGCAATAGTATCCTCATCAATCGATTCGAAATACGGAAATGTGAAGGTACCTAAGGGAGCTAGGAACCTCCTTCTGATTGACGAGAACGCAGAGTCAGATGGAGACGAGATTGATTCAGGTGACGAAGACCTAAAACTGTATTTACTCAGGTATGCATTATTTCCATTTCATCAGTCATTCATTTCAGATACAGAAATATGGTTTTAACTTCTAATGAAAATAATCGAAAAATACTTGCATTAATTTCCGTGGAATACATTGGTAAAATCCATATCCTTAATATTATATAGATACCACGCATCTATACATTCTATGATGTATCGATACATCACGGTAAAGTTGTTTAGGGTTATGTATCAAAGTTTCTAAGTCAGTTATAGTACTTGTATGAATATAATAAGCATCTAACATGCAGCGCTTTTAATATTAAAATCAGGGGATTTTTACTGTTTCCGCCATTGCCGCATCTCGGATCCCCGCCATTTTAGAGAGGCCCCTGATTGTTCTAGAGCAAAAATAACATTAGAATCGGATTAAGGAGGTAAAAATAATTATAAACCGAAAAAATCGTGGATCTACGTTGAATAATAACGGAGATATTAGTTTTGTCAAGCTTTTTTCGATTTCCGCCCACTGTCGACGCGTCGTTTCTTTGTGGAGCTGGTGGAGGCATCTATTCGTTATCAAAAAATAAATTTGAGCGAAAATTTAGCGTCATTTTTCAAAAATTTTCTTATGGTGTAGGTACGTGACCTTTATTTTTCCGGACGTTCTTTATGCACATGAAGTTTAACTTTATTTTATCCCTTGGCAATCACGAGCATTAATTAGCTAATGGATGCATTATCTCGCAGGATATTTGTTTCGCCAAAACGAATTGTTTCCACCAAAAGAGCGGCTGGCTGTACAGTGATGACAAATGCATGACATTGTTTCTATAACACTCCCATTGGACTGCAATTTCCGCTCTAGTGTATAACTTAACTTTTTCAATTTTGCTTCGGTCGCGATTATTCTAGTCTCGCATGTGTATAAAAAACGAAATATTCATCAATTATATAAAATGCTGCATTATTTTTCGCATTTTTAGTTGCCTCGGTATTGGTGGGGTATGATTGTATTATCGGCTGTTGCGTTCTTTCCGTTAGCATATCTTTCAATCTTAATCCATTCGTGGAAGCAGCATTAAATATATCCTATTAACTATCTTGTATCCTTTTTCAAATCGGGAAAAATGGTAATAATTTTATTTTTACAAAAGATCTCTGCCTGAGATAGTTACTAACTCCGTAATTGGAAGGAAGCGCTCTGTTTGATTCGAAAATCCAAAAAAGAGTAGCCACATGTTTCTCCAAAATGAATATGCATCGTTGAACCTCCCATTTTTGTGCAGTCCACGTTGAAGCAATGTTTTGGCGCCTGTGATGAGAAAGTTATTTTGAATTGGCGCTACCATTTTTTAATTCTTAAAAACGTTTTTTTGGACAGTTTGCGTTATGGTCAATAACGCTTTATTTTATTGATTTGATTCATATGTTCAGGATAATCTAGTTGTTTTAAGTTATTTTGCACATTTTTTGGAAAATTGGGATGCCACATAGGTAGCAAGAAGTAGTTTGGAAAGTATATGGCATTTGTGTGGGGAACTGCAGGTTCTTTCTCGGTAATTAATAGACGAATCTCTCCTATAGTGTTGCAGAATTAAACTAAGTTGATACGAGATTTAACTGATTATTGGATCTCTGAACCCGTTTCTATAAAATTTCATCGATTTATAGGCGTAATCGTGCAGTACCAGCTCCCATTTTGAAGGAAATGTACTCAGATATATGTATATTTCTCCGTTTCACGGAAGAGCTCCCCGTTATGCGAGGTGCACCCACTTGGCATTCCGGGATAGCGAAGCGCTATTCACTCCCGATCATTTCGCTCTGCTTTTCTGCCCAGAAAGGCGTAATTGGCATCTAATTTTCTCGAGGATTTTGCTTTAATTAAGTCCTGAGTTGAGCGCCTAGTGCGCTCGGAGAATCGCTGCGTTTTTGTTTGAATGCAATCGATTGATGTGATCGTCGGAACTTGTTCCATCAGTTGGCGGCTCTCATAACTTTCTGCTGGCCTGAGCAGGGCAGCATACATTGCCTTCGTTATTGATTTCCGCCCATGTAGCCCTTCTCCATTCAAGATGTCGATGGGATTTTGCGTTGCAGCGGAAGCGTGCTCGAATGAATGGATTGCTGGATACCTCCTCCTTGTGCACACTCGGCACCACTCCGACTCCCACTTGGTACCTCATGCTACCCACCCATGCATCAAATAAACTTCTAGGCGAAGATGCTTCTTCCGATTGAAATTATTATGAACTCAGTTCTTTCTCGAAGGCGTCATCAGCATTGGCGGTTTTTATAACAGTTATGGTATTTCTTTTATTCGACGAATGTGGTACTCCTTTTGTATAGAAATTAATCAAAATGCAATTGGTATGAAAAATTGGAATAGAATCGTAAAAAAATAACAAAAATTGCTCATCAAAATGATTAGTTTCTCAGTTATATACTAGCTTAACATAAGTACCATCGAAAAAGTTAGAGCTCTTCATTGAAGTAGTGTGCAATATATGTATAATAGCCATAACAAAAAATGAATTATTACAATTGCTAAATGATTTATGGATATGAGTTTCAGAATGACTTAAACAGGATCATTTAGGCTTATCTTACCACTTGAAGTTCGACGAGCTGATATAATGTTTGAATTAAATATATAGCTGGTCAAAAAAGCAAATTTTTCCTCGCAAAATGAGTGGAGGAAATTTAAACAATGCTTGTTATATGATGCTGTTACAGAATTCGACTAAATATTTTTTTATGAAATTCGATTCAAAATAATTCTCATACGTAGCAGATAGCAACATATGTTATGTATGCAATGAGCAGATTCTTACCATATGTCGCTGTATGTAAATTTCTTATGCCAGTAGCAGTGTTTCTACGTTAAATAGGTGCCATGAAACATAATAAAGATGCACTGTTGTGTGTTCCACAGAAGTTTTAATAACCGACCCAGGTTTCGACAGTACACTACGTCATTTCCATCTTTGAAAATGACATAGTGCACTGTCGAAACCTGGGTCGGTTATTAAAACTTCTGTGGAACACACAACAGTGTATCTTTATTATTTTTCCTGTCACCAAGTTCCACAAAATATCGCCGTCCAGCCTTAAGTTGATAGGTGCCATGTTTTCAAGTGTAATCGTAATAAAGAAAAAAAATGGTTCACGTATAATACAGAAACGTTGGCGTTTGGAGAAAATAGGAACGAAAGTATGAGTCAAATGGGAGTAGTTAATTATTTTATAAATGAAATCTGGAAGTTTTGTCTAATGATAACTAATGTTTACTAAGGTAGAGAGTGGCGGGGAGAAGGAGTGTTTCATAGACTGAAATAAATTGTAAAATCCTCTTGCATTGACAGTGAAGGGTTGGGTTGATATTTGTCCGCGGTAACGGAAACATAAGATGGGAAGGCTTGATTATTGGCCCTTTGCAAAGGATGACTTTAATGGGTTCGAAATAAGTACATAATTAACCTTGGATGTACTTTTAGAATAAGGGTCGGTAGAAATCTTCAACTTGGGGCACGTTTTTTCTTAAGTTTCTCTCATGTGGTAGCGTTTCAGTTTCGTCTTCGTTGGTATATTTGGTCTGTTTTTATTTACCCCTATCGTTCATCGATGACTTCAAAATCGCCTTAAGGTATCTTCACATTTCGATTGTCAAAGGCTTCACACGGCCCGCGGATCTATGCTCGCAACGAAGAGCGCTTTCTCTCCATCCATTTGCGTACTCTCCATCTCTTTAGGGTTGGCGGAATTGGGGATGAGCATCCGATTAAAGGAGTTTCAGTCCATCCCTTCGCCCACGATCCCTTCTTGCTTTCATCCCGTCGGTGGGGATCGGATATCCGGGGTGCGATTGTCACGAACGGCTATTTACCTAAATATTGGCAACGTTGACGACTGCCTCGGATTTTCATTTTGGGAACGTGTTAGCTCAGTGTTGAGAGCGTTTGCCTTTTGATCGAATAGGCTGGTTTCCTTTTACTTTTTTATTGCCTAAGTCGAAAGATTATTACTCCTAGAGTAAAAATTTCACGCTCTTAGATTTTTAAATGACGATATCTATTTTTCGCGATTAAATGAAAAGTGAAAATTTTCAAGCGCGCGATAACGCGACGGCTAAGTGGGAATGATGGGAAAACTCCGTGTGACGTCGTTCTGGTTCCCGCTGTCGCAAGTACGGTGACCTTTGGGCGAGGCTTTGAGCGCTGATACGACGCAGGATGCTAGCAGGTAGCAGAGTACCCTGCTAGCTGGTAGCGCTTGGCTTAAATAAGGATTATTAATACCTTATCAAACGAAGAAAACTTTCCAACCTCAGGCAGTTTTAATAGGTATTATTAAGGCATGTTTCCCTGAGCTCTGTGCCTCATGCATGAATCGGTAATCTCAGACGATATAAAACTCCTATCCTCTCGCGTAGAAACTAGGTCCCAGTGACGTCACGTGGAGTGGCATCGCATTGGCGCCAATCTGGCCTTTTTCAAATGAGGATAAAATTGACCATTGCCATTCGTCTAAACTGGGATTTCTAAAATCAAATAATTTGTATATTATGAGTACACTAATTGTGGGTAAGGAATGGCAATCAATGCATTTCGTTATCTTTGATGAAGGAAACTACCCTATTGTCCCGGGCGAAGCTTACGGATACCCACAAACTAAAATTTTCGATGGACTAGGTTTTCCATGGAAAGGAACTTCATTCTCCCCCATAACCAGAAAAAATGAAATTCACTCGCCCATGGATTGGTTTCAGATGAGCTGTGCTATCCAAAGCATTCGTCGCATTGAGTCTCAAGGCCGTTTTACACGGAGCTTGTCATTGCGCAGGTTAATCATCGCTTTACACGACGCAATTTCGTCTGTGCGTTTGTACGTGCGTCCGATTACGCAATGACGTGCCTCGTGTAAAACGGCCTTCAGCGTGAGAGAAGTGATCATTCAAGATATCATTTGGCTTAAAAGAATTGGTTTATGGCTCAGTTAAAAGTATGGCTTGCGTAGGAATAACCTTTCATTTACAAGATTTTATTTTATGATAATTTTTATTTCAATACTAGACGCTGTTCATTGATGAAATCCACCCTCTTTCAATTGCTACTTAATTTAATCTGAAATGATAAAATAATTGCTGAATTAAAGTGGATAATCTATCGTGGTGTTAAATTATCGTGTGCGTAGTAAATGATGAGCTATTTAATTAGTATTTCTTAGTCTTCGTTTTATCGCAACTTAATTTTAGAGTGTTGTAAGGTATTTATAGAAAAAAAACACTGGAATATTTTCCATCGTTCTCCATAACATCTGTTCACATTTTCTATCGTATCTTGATTTACATTTTTCGTTTTCTTCGCTGTTTCGAAAGGCTTTCGTTGCGAATCCGAATTTTAAATTTCTAATTTATTCCATTATTCTCCTTTTTTAGGATTTTTTATTTCAGTGGATGTATTAATTGATGAGTGTAAATAGTTGACCTATCGCTAGTTTAAATTATTTTGTAAGTCGTAACGGGGTATCTATTACGTTTAACCATGCAATAAGGCGACTTTTTATCTGGAACTTCGTTAGGTTCAGATATTTAGCTTGACTTAGAATACAGTGTCATTTTCCACCACCTTCCCTAACGTCGCTGCGAGCGGTTTTAAGGGAGAAAAAGGGGTTGCGAATTTGAATTTTAAATTTATTCCCTTATCCACTTTTCTCGGTTTCCTCCGAGTCGCTGGCGATAGCGGTGGTTCTAAAAATTCAAAAGGATATCATCCATTGATCATCTCTCCCGGGATGTTTACTTACCGCGTTGATGCGTTCTCCGACCACTCCGCTCCTGCACTCCGAAACCCTATATCTATCTTTTCCCCCGCGCATCTGTCAATCCCCCCTCCCCTGCCTCCCTTATTCCCAATTGGTCCTTATCTCCCATGCCTCAGAACAAGCGCTTCAGCGTGCGTGCGAATGCAACTAGTCGGGCTCTCGTTTTACCTCTAGTTCCTCCCTCCCCCAGGACGTCATTAGAAATGCTCTCTTTCTCTTTAATTTCGGTTATTTTTTCATGTTCCAGAATCCAGCTTCTGCGTAGGAACGGTGTGGGAGCAAGGCGCAAAATGTCAAGTGGCAAAGGTGATACCGCGGAATTGGCATCGCATTAGATTACAGCTGTTTTATTGGTGTGCTCGTCGAATTCCGTGTTTACTTAGTGGAATACCTTCATGACAATGAGAATGTAATATTTGTCGAATGGCCTCAGAAAGTAAGGACGATTATGGAGAGATCATCTCGTATTGTAAACATATGACATTCGTCAGCAGAACCTGATGTGAATGTTGAATTGGTAGGCTTAATTTTGTATATATCTAATGCTATACCTTGGTTTTAATATTCAAATGCTGTCTTAGTTTCTAGTAAAGATATTATTTTCAATTTTTCATTAAATTATTGACGTCATACAATACTAACTGCAAATTGTGAATCCATATTTTTCAAATTTTAAAATGCCCTTTTTTTTCTTCGAGGAGTTTGGAAACAGGAACTTTTATGAAGATTCCAAGGGATAAACTATCAGAGTTGGGGATTAAATTCTTAAAAGAGTATAAATTTCCAGATCTCGGTCTCAACTGATCATCGATATTTTAGCCCAATAATCGTAGTTAAACTAATGACTCACCATCTTAGCCAAGTATTCAACGGACGGATGTTCATGGTTATTGCATGGATTAATTCTTGTCACGGCATGAGAAATTATTTATTGGAAAGGAGTGACGATTAGTATTTCTTGGATAACCTTAGATGAAATTCCATAAAATATTTGTAGCATTCGAATATTTGACCCAGTATAGAGCCCAGGGATATGTGTCATATGTTATTCTACGGAAAAACGTTAAATATTTTAAACTCCATCAATTTATGATCTGGTATTTATCATTTTGAGTATGAGAGTCAACTTCTCTTCCTTCGTGCTGTTTCCATTTATGCCTACTTTGGCTTGGGAAATTATAACTCTCATCACTGAGTAAGTGTTGCTGATAGGTGCCTGGATAGTTGGATTCCAGAGATGGTTCCGTCTTGGGGTAGGTTGGAAGTAGTTAGGCAGCAGAAGGAAGCGAAGGAGTCTTTGTTTTCGGCTTCGGGATGAATGGAATGTATTTGGGCTGCGAAATATATCTTAAACCCGAATTATGACTATTTAAGTGAGCCGGAAACATTTATAAAACCGTGTGCGTCTGAGATATTTTTGGTCCGAAGCCAGAATCAGCTATTCATGCTTGAGAAATGATTCGTCACTCACCGTGATCAATGAAGTTAAATCGCCAAGTTTAGCGATTATGAAATACTAGCATATATACGGATTATCTACACTTGCTGACATTCTTTCCGCAAATTAAAAAGGCAAAAGAAAAGTTGGCAGTTTTGACTGATTAACCTGTTGGGAATCACGAGGAAACCTCGTGAATATATGAGACATGAAACAGGGTTGAATGGTGCGGAAATGCGTGATGGTGGTGGGATAAAGCTAGGACAAATGAGTGGAAATTCATTAACTGTAAGGGAAGATCAGGAGACCTCTTCTAATGTTCATCTCGTAGGAGATGCAGTGGATTTAACTCGCGCTGCACCAACCAACTGCCCCGTTCCGCTCTGCTGCTCCGCGCCGCACTTAATCCTGAGGCCGACTCGGCATCCGTGACGGTGGTCTGAGGAGAATAATGGCGGTGCTAGTTGGTCACCACTTGGCTCAAGAACCGAGGTCATCTCTTGCCCTCTATCCCATTAGAACCTTTAGTAAACGTGAAAACAAATCCGATGCATGAATCAGGTCTAGTACTCTCTGGAAATTTACGCTTCCTATTGCTTTCTTCAGATGGAGAAAGTGGCAATTGGATGTCTCAAATATCCCTGATCAATAATTTTCTATCGACAATATCTTTTATATAAAATTTAGCCAGTGTAGTCATGAATGCACATAGACAAATACAATTTGGCTTTCACTAATCCGGCAGACACGCATGTCACTGCGTTTTATATCATAGCCCTAAATGTGAACTGTTACATCCCTGTGCTACCCTATAGCATGAGCAAGAATGGATTTTGGACATGATTTTTTTCATTGTTTTAAATTGATAGATTTTATTCACCTTTATTTGGAGCCAACGCAATAACATCTAAATTTAATAGTTGGATGGTGATGACGGTTGAAGTATACTTTACCGTACATCATTCTCCATAAAATTAAATTCAAGCATTACCTTTATTATCAATGAAATAATCCGTGGATTGTATTATTTCGGAATTTCTCCTAGGATATCACACGATATATTTGGTATCCGATGTTTCGCTCTGCTCCATGCGTTGGAAAAAAATCCTCTTGCTTAATATATAATGCTTCCTGCTCCGAATTGAGAATGAATCTCGCGATTTTTGTGGAGTACAACTCGTAAACTCTGTCCTACTGGTGAACCCTAGCCATTCTCACATTTTATTTTCTTCCGTTCTTATACATCGAGTTCTATTCCCACCACTTCCAACTCTTTCATTGGTTGTGTCTTCGGTTATTATTCCCTACGGACCATGATCGATGTATTCTGTCTCATGAAATCATCTCGCATTTCTTCTCCTCTATATTGGACGTTGCTGCTAGCATTTTTTCCAGCCGTACATATGTATAGAGTTACCTCCACAAAATTTTCGCTCAATTTGCATCACTTCTGTGCTTTTTAGGATGATATGATTCAACACACCCTATACTTGTGAAGCTATTTGGTGTTCCTTCAGATCAACTCGATACTATGATAATCGACACTTACGATCCTCTCATTTCGTCTTTTACCCGTCATTACTCTGTCCATATGATTCTTCTAATCATGCCATTGCTAACTCTTCAATTGACGTCACTTGTAGCTATTATTTGATTTGGTTAATTTGCTTTCTTTTCCTTTTAGTCACACTGCAGAAAACCTTCATCACTGTCTTCTCAACTGTATTCTGCATTGCTCATTATAGAATTATTCCTAAATTAGAATTATTCCTGCAACATTTCTTTCATTTCGTTCAATATTTCTCTTTAAGCGCTTTCTCTTTAATATGCTATCATTTAGCGTTCTCTTTTCTAAAGCAGTTTTGAATCAATCGGAGTGTCTTCTGCTCCGTAATATAAGCCGATGCTAGCATTTTTAAAATGAGGCGTTTTTGTTATCGAAGTCTAATGAGTGCACTTGTGCTACTTATTTTGGAAAATTCTGTGCGTCATCAGTGTGTTTCCACTTACCTTTATTCGGATTCTCGGAAGTCAGTGCGCAAATAAAGCCCTTTTTGTGAGATAGCCCACGCATTTGGGGAGGTCGTGGCGGGTTGAATGCAGAACGATGAGGGTAAATGCAGAAATTAGTTCGGAGCACGTATTAAAAACAAAAAGCGCGCCCCACTTGGAGTGACTTCTATGGAACTGTGAGAGCTCGCTTTTTAAATTCCGTAGTGAATGGATTCGAATTGTGGCGCTGAAAATATTTCTCAAAATTGCTGCTGAAACTTGGGTTCTCGTGGCTCAAAAATCCCTTGAGGTCCACTCAGATGCTTCAAAGGAGAGGAAAAAAAAGCAATTGGTATTCAGCAGTTGGAATCTGTGTGGTGCATTTTTCGCTATTAATCTTCGGTGCTTTTCAGTTTAATGAAATACAGTTTTGCGTATTTGCTTATCATTATATTTGTGCTACTCAGCAGGCTAAAACTTGACACTTATTTCACGTACCTATGAAATATTTTTTGAAATCTTAAAGCCGCTTCTTAAGTTCCACCATTGTATATCCATGTAATCCACTGGTTTTTTGACTCTTGTTTCTCATTAAAAGTCTGTTATGCTGTAGAATTGTCTGTATACCTGACCCTTCGAGATCATGCAGCAAACAGTTGTATTATGGAGATGTCACCCCATGGAAAGTTTTGAGAAAGTTTACAAAAAACAATATTTTTAAATTTACTATTTAATATGATTGCTAAAATGTCATAGATTAATGAGACTTTTACGTGATTTTCAGCTCAATTATATCATAAAAACAGATCTATAATTGTGGGTGAAATGGAAAAATTTATAAACGAGCTGCCATTACTCCAGAAATTATCGGTATGCAAAAAATCTTTTTGCAATGCAAGTGGCCGGCACCATTTGTACCAATTTCGCAAGTAAAATGGAAATGATTGGGTGTGTTTGTTGTTTTTTTTTAAAACTTGAAATGGTCCATTTACTGATTCATGGAAGATACAGAAATGGTAGTTATTTCACCAACATATCCTTTATATAATTAATTATTCTATCCATAATTTATTTCGGGTATTTGCTGCGATAGCTATTTTAGTGTAGGCCGTGAAAGCCAGAAAGAACACTCCCTGGTTCGGGTAATTCACGAATTATTCCAGAATTATTCCCAATGCACGAATTATTTCAGTGTGTGGCCAAATGTGGAGCAATATGGCGTACGAGCGAATGTTTCCCATTGCTGAAGGCCCTAGAAAGGAAGAAGGCGCCAATTCAAGGCTCTTCAGGAGAATGGAACTCTCTCTCCCTTTGCTCCAGAGCCTCCTATTGGCAGCAGTATCCACCAAACAAGTACGAAGCGCCTTCCGAGGAGACTCGACGCTACAGCTGTGGACTCACGGAATTAGTTATACAATATTTATGTGTGGACTTATGTGCAATATGAAACTATTTGTGAATGCTGTGGTAATGCTTTGAAAATTACCGTAGGAGAAGCATGCCATTTCAACGATGGGATTAGCAATAATTGAGTTTATTTTTGCTAAATGGTATTTTATATTAAGGCTGGAATGGATAACTTGCTTAAAATTAGCTGATTTGAGGAAATTCATCTAATGTCACCTTAATCAAAGGCTTTCGATCAAAAACGTTTATTAGTCCTTTATTTGACCAAAATATATTTGGACCATTTTCGGGCCAGCAGTCAAGCAGCATTTATTTCAATGAATTTGATTGAAAGAGGTGTCGAATGAACCAGGTCTGATTGGATATGTTCAGTAATTTGTGGAAAGAAAATTTTGATGGGCGACTATTACTACCTGACGGTTGAAAGTACAAATATTCTATTGGCATAGGTGCATTCGCACTAACAAGATACTGACGCATAAGCTAGAATGATTAATTTTTATTCGTTTACATTGGACAATTCACCGCACTATACCCTCCAAAGATCTCTAATTTAATCAATGCTCTAATCTTCCGTCCACTCAAGCTCAGCAATCCATTTTTACACATTGTCAAAATTAAAAGGCTAAATCGTGCTATCACAAGCCTAGTTCTTTTTTATTCTGTAACCAATAAATAGTTTTTATTGTTTAATTGTTTATATTCGTTGATCTAAACCTGTACCACATAGATGTTGGAATCCAATGTAAACAATGGTTCAATTAAAACACGTTGAGCGGACTTCATTCGTATTCTGTTCAATATGCTCTTACGATATCTCCTCTAACAATTTAAACACAAATGTTCTGACCAGAAACAGCGGAAAAAGGATCAAGAGTTTTCTTATATTTCTACAACCGTCCGATCTTCGTTCTTCCTCACCTATATATCTTATGTTGCATCTGAATTTTGCTGGATGTCTCATCATCGTGGTTTCAATACTTTAAGCTGCATGTGGTGATGTGCAGTGTTTTGTCCGGTTGGAGTGAGGCCGTAGTCTTTCTTTGGTGCATCGCGGAGTTTCTATTATCGTTCAAATAAGGGACTTGCGTTGAATTTTACTTTTTTGTCTGCAAGCGTTGTACTCATTATGAGTATTTTTCGTACGGGTTCTGATGCTTCTGAATAACTTCTTGCTATATTTATTTTACGTAAATTCCCTGTTGCGCTTGCATGCTGATGGATCGAACGTCATCTGGCAGCGAAACGAAATCTATTCAAAAGCAGTGAATACTCAGATAAGAATACCATCCGAGTTCCTGTCGAAAAAAGTCAAGTATCGCGTTTGTTTGGCAGGGAAGTTGAGTCTCGAACTTCGCATTCGAAAATTCAGATGGTGCATTAGTATGTTTAGATGATTTTCGAAAACTTCTAGTCTACGAAAAGAATCTCTGTTATTAAAAGCTCTTCCAATGATTAATGTTTCCAGCATTGGGTTCAATTCATCGCAGAGCGATTATTTTATTCCGTAGATCATTATATGCTGGTATCTATGGATTCAAGTTAATATTTTGGCTGAATTGAAAAATTCTTATGAGTGAGTAAATGTGGATCATCTGGTTTAAGGAATTGACTTACTTGGCCTAATATGGACGTAATGATGTAACCAGTGATGACCAAAAGATTAAAATTGGTGTCTGATTTATGTGAGCCCATCATTTCCACTTGGCCGGCCATTTTATATGAGATGTGGTTGTTTAAAAGGGTTTAGGATTTCAAAATGCGATGCTTTAAGAGAATTTTGGGGATCAAATGGATCGATCGATCGAATAAGTGATGAGGAAGTCCGGAGAAGAGTATGAGATAAGAGAAGATTCGTGAAATCTTGACGAGAAGACGTAACGACCTATTATTGAGATATGATTAAGACGGACAAGTAAATGGCAGGAACGGAAAAGGAATACCTCGAACAATATACAAGGAACAGGTAGTTAAGGAACTTAAAACGAAGAAATCCGTGTATGATGAAGTATTTGTTGTCAGGAGAATCGAGTGGGGACCGGCCTCGAACCAATCTTATGGTTTTTTGACCAGTGTTGATGATAATATAAGACGCAGTCATACGCATATGGTTCACTGCATCTTTCTAAAGCAGATGACGATTTTCTCGGAATGTAAACTTTTTATGTCTGAGTTGGTCATATATGATACTGTGTACCGAATCGACTTCAAAATGATAGCATACGTCGTCGGTAACTTAAACACTGGCTCACCAAGAGTTGGTTTTATAATTCCTTGCTAGAGGTAACGATAACCTTTTACAGCCGTTACCGTAACTTGTGAACCGTTTCACAATGTTACATTCGAAATAAGTACTGAATAATGCCGGTCGGTTAAATTAGCTTCCTAAAATGGAAGAATTCTTCAACTCTGATCATTCTACGCCACTATATTTAAATAGACATTGTAAAACCTTAGAGAAGGCCTTAAGTGTCCTCCCTTGAGAAGGCCTGAAGTGAGAAGTCTTCTAAAAGCCCTAAGGATGAGACGTTAAGAGATATGATTGCCTGTTGAAGCTAACCATTGGAGAGCGGGTGGACGAGAAACCCCGAATGAGTTTCATAGAGTGAGAGGTCATTGAGAGTGTAAAAGAGAAGAAATACGTCGCGTCGCTATGAAAAGTCTATTGGTTAAGAGAGCGGTATGATTAGCTGCGCCAAACCACTCTTATGATGATGATGATTTTGATAACGGCCTCCAATAAGATAGGGGAAGGTCGCCTAAATCGCACCAATTTGAAAAAAAAACGATTTAACTCGAGAATAAGTAAGGCAATATAAGTTTTTAATGCTGATTAATATGAGGAGGAATGTCTACTTCTCTCACAATTTTTGGGGACAGTCAATTCCAAGTCAAACGAATGCATAAAAATTCAATTTGAAACCTCTGCAAACGGAGCGATTTAAGCAACTGGTTTCCCAAATCGCACCACTGGAGGCCAAAATTAGGAAATGATGTTTCAACGACAATGAGAGGCTGAGAGGCAAGTTATTTAAGGTTATTTTTTAGATCCCTTTACAAAGCAAACATGTGCATTAAAATTCCCTTAACCTAAGGAACGAAAAAAGTTAAAGAAATCATATCTTTGACAATGATAATAGATTTCATTTTTTTGCTTGATAAAAAAATCTGCAATAGTTGAAAGAAAATTTACAAGTCTTTTGTATAAGTTTTTATGCTTTGGAATTGTCTTTTCAAGGCAACTTTGTGGAGACTTCTTACATCGCTCAGGTATAGAGAGACGTGGTGCGATTTGGGAGCGACCGCCATTTTATATTAAATCATTTCCACTGCGTAAACACGAGATCATACCGCGCTGTTAATAGCATTAAATGAAACACAATAGACTTCAAAAATATATAATGCAGCTAAAAATATGTGAATACTACTTATTTATTTTCAATATTCTTGTAAAAAGACGAGAGTAATAGCAGAAGAGACCCTTCTTTACTTAATACCTGCGCACTTGACTTCTCACTACACTAGTAGCTACAATTGAAGCGGGGTGTGCGTGGTGATTCAGGAAGTTCCAAATGCAGCCATTAGATTGCATATATGTGTCATACATTGGTTGCTAGGATTGTGATGCGATTTGGGAAGCTGCGCGATTTAGGCAACTCTGCCCTAGAATTCAACCGGACTAGCGGTGGGTAGGTAGTGATGGGCCCTCTTCTTTGCTGTTGGCCCGTTGCTATAGTTACGCTTTCCTGAATGCCGTTCTGCTATCCTCCTGAACTTGAGGAAGTCGACCTGAATCTCATTATACTTACTCGACCGAGATCCGAGCCGCAAACTCTCCCTCTCCACTCATTGTCAGCTGGCGTTGAATTTCTCTGCGAGAGACCGTTGACCCACAGTCGCAAGCGGATCGCGTCGGCTTAACGTTGTTAATACGTCGCGCTCAGTATATATTTACTGCTTCGTGCCCTATGATCTAGGTGTCTATTTCACTTACCACCTGTTCGTATTCATTTGGCGTCACACCATTTCTATATTGTGACCGTGGCGACTGTGAAACATTCACAACATCTAATCTAAGCGTGAAAACGTCCTGGGAGCGTGTGAGAATGTCATGTGTATGCTTTTATCCGCGTGTCGGTTCAAATTTTAAATGGCAGAGATACTGAAATTGAGCTCCAGTGTATTCAGTGTGCTTAAGGGCCTTTGTGACTATATCACCAATGCACGTAGCGAACCGTACTATTAGTTTAATAATTGAATCATTTTTCATACCCGGTCCGGTCTTTGAGTATGCTTAAAATGAAGTACATTGGAGCTACATGATTTTTATGATTGCAATTGCTAATAGATGTATGCAATATGTACCATGTTTCCAGCGTTACTAATAATGACGGCTGTCCGTTGATGTCTTCTTTGCCTTCGATGACTTCCACGAATAGTAATGAGTCGTAAACAAGCTAGGAATTGGGCAACGTTTGACGAATCCTCTTCAAGAAATACATTTTAAAGGTTGTGAATTTGCAAAAGAGGGTGAACCACGGTTAAGGTTGGATAAAAACCTGGCGTCGGTGTTCACATACTGATTTAAGACTGTCACGAAGGTGTCATACATGTCATTTGACTATTGCAAATATATGATTTGGTTTCAATTCCTGTTGCTTTTAAATATTTTTTACAATGATCACAATGCTAGTCACCCGCTTCAACGGAAGGGGGATGGAGCACAGTGTTCAGCATCTGAGGCTAGGGGTTCGGAAAATAGCGTTACCTGGTGGAAAAGGGTGGCGGTGTCGGCGTTGACGTACTGGTTGAATGGCGACTGTACTGGCGCAAAAGAGTCACATACTTCCTTTCAATGCTAACCACGCCATGTTCTGATTGACTTCAAAAATAAATATAAAGTTCATGCTGAATTCCATTTATTTAGCTGTCTCCTGTGAATGAAGTGTAGCGTCTAAGAAATGAGCTGTAAATGTAAAAAAATCTCAAGTATGACTCATGTTCCATTTTGCTTTCGCTGTATATTATTTCACTGTCTGATATTCACACCTATATCCAATGTGCAAAAATAATCACCATTATGAATCTTCTTATGCCATGTAATTTTCTACCCCTAACATTGATAAAGCTAGATCAATCAATTTGGTTAGGTCGATTACGAGAGCCACCTTAGGTTTTCAAACAAAACCGGAAATTCAGCCAATCCCATCACGAGAATTATTACAAGAGATGACAATAATTAATTCACCCAGATTTGAAACAATGGCCAGAAGGTTATTTCCATGGAGACGACCGATAGAGAACGTTATTTGCGCCTTGAGAGCAGGTTTAAAAAAGGCAGGGCCCTGAGAGAACGCCGGGGACGGCTGTATCCTACTTTGAACGAGAGGCGCCAACGGGACATAAGTTTATCAACCCTTACGACGGCCGGAGGCCTGTGTTTGCAGTGCCTTCCACACAGCACTCAAGTAGGGGACGAGCTTTCACGGGAAAATTTCCGCCACTAACGGTGGGGGTTTGAACAAGGGTTCTCTGAATGAGTTGCCAATATCCTAGCAAACACAGAACCCGGTCCCCTAGACCTAGACCCAATGAAACTAGACTAATGTTTCATACCTTACGTCCTACCCACTACAAGTGGAATTCATAATCATTTAACAGGAAATCTTTTAATATAGGTAAATTAAAGCATGCGAAATGAGTTTGACTCTATGATAAGGAAAAATGAATAATAATTATATGATAAAAATAAAAAATAAATGAACGAGTGGATAAAATTCAGATTAAAGTATTCCGAGACGGGTACTCGATTCCTTATATTTACTCGATCATTTACAACCTTCTTAGCAAAACATGTAGCCCACTGAACCACCGCAGCTGTTTCCAGCAAGTGCCTTTTAAAGCGTAAAATACAAACTAACAGCTGCAACCGATGCAAGAACGCAGTTAATGCTCACGAAATTATCACTAAATACAATATAAATAGAAAAATAATGACATTTGAAATAATTGAGTAACTTCTCCCGGTGAGTATCCACGAAGACACGAAATATTTGCTGTGCGTCGCTATAAATGAATAGAAAAGGAGGACGAGAAACTAATTTTTTTGAGAAGCAGAAGTGGCGCTTCAAACTTTGTTTTAAAACTTTTGGAAGTACATAAGTGGACGTTACTGGATACTGTTTGAGTGTAAGTTATTTGGATGTTTCAATGTGTAGGTATGCCTTCTTTTTTTAATGCATGTCTGAAGTTGGTGAAGGAAATTCTAAAGCGATACAACCTCAAGCCTCAGGCCTCAAGCTCCGTGGTCAGACTCGCCCCAAATCACAACGCTTTTCACCATTGCTTTATTTTGCAAGGCGAACAGACGAAGATCGTAGAGCGAAGCAGTTTTTGGGAGAGTAGCACATTGTAGATCAGGGTAGATCTACGATTCCCTAACTTAGAAAGCTTATGGAATGAAATTACTCATTTTTTGAGTGAAAGTAATTAGTTCAATGCTTTGAAGCTATGTAATATGACACTGTTACGCTGACGCGTTTCACTTTCATGCTACAATTTGATACTTCTGTTATTTTAGCCAAGCGGATATATTAATGGTAGCCTAGGTACTGTGAAGTCATTCCAAATAATTAATCTTTTTCCATGGTCAATATTGATTTGGTTTATTAAAACAAAAAAAAAACAGAAAATTTTTGGTTTTCCCTGGGAAACCTGCCTACGTAAAATACTTTTATATATTTTTTTCATATCCTGCCCAGAAATAACTTGACGTTGCTTCAGGACGCCAACAAGCTCTTTGCCGCCTCCTTTGTACCCACGGGAGAAACTGACCGAAGTTTAGATAAGTAATAAAAGCGTCAGGTCCATTTTTATCCAATTTATATTTCCACGCGCATCGTGTTCCCAATTAGTGAAACCCTCGGGTGTCGCGCGGATGACAAATTGAAACTTGTATTGTGGCTTGTGTGGAGGCATGTCCACGCAGCCGTCTCGTGAGTTCTAGCGTTCTGTGCGTCGCGTCTGTCGGTGCTGGCCAATCGATAGTTGTCGGGCGTGTACCACGCACTGCACGCTGAAGCGATCGCTGTCTTGTGTTGTACCTGAGCCGTACACAACTCGAGTCGAGAGCCATGGGTCAATGTCGTCCGCTCTCCCGTGCTGCGTAAAGTTTTTCGTCGATAGACACTAATTGGATGAGCAACTTCCCTCGGGTACCCAAGTACACATTGTAAGTTGGGCGTTTCCATTCTCCCCGTGGCATCTTAAAACCTTTAAATATCATTACAAGGGTTACTTTTACTTTTTTCTTAAAAAAATACTTTTCACGAAATTTTTACAATGTGTAGTATGTGGGATGCTCCTTATTTTAATTGTGAAGAATGACAGAATATGTCGTATCGATTCAACCGTGGTGTCATACCGCATAGACTAATAATTCATCAAAACACATCCTGAAATTATGAAATAAAGCACTGTACCATAACGCAATACAATATCATAACATAAAACACTGCATTCCGGTTAATTTTTTTAAAATTATCGATGAACTTTGATGGATTTCTTGGTACGTTATTGTAATTAAGAATTATTTACCTAATTTACCGTTTTCATAAACTAAAATTTTACTCCAAAATTTAGTATTCCTTTCAGTCCATGATTAATGATTGTATATATTCCTTTTAGTTTTGCTACTTAGAAAATGCTCGTTTCAGAATCTGCCTTATTTTTAAAGAGGTAGAAAGTATCTTTGTGGTGAAATGAAAGGTTGAAAGAGGTACCAAGTATGTGAATAGAAATTTGATATATTATAAGTTAAATTGATTAATATGAAAACCACATTTGTTATTATGAGTCTTTTAAAAATAAAATTGTGCCATAAAATAAATAAATATTTTTTTCACTGGATCTAACAATATCTGGGGTCGGTTAATATTATTATTCCATATTTTTTTTGATACCATTATTTTATCTAATGCAAATTTTTTACTATTGTAATACCCATGAACCATCTTACTGTCACCAAAATGTTCCACTTAATTAGCTGTTTTGTAAACAATTAACTTTCTAATTCTAAAGATTCGCACAGACTACTCGATAATGCTCTGGGAAAGGAAGCTAGTAGGAATGGATCGGAGACCTTCGAACACCTCTGCGTTGAATGTTTTTTGGCTTCCGACCGAAGTGAGTAGGACCTCCATTTCTGCAGACTTTTCGACGGAAATCTTTTCCATCGCCCTAAGGGTTGCTCTGTCAACTCTTGCTACTTTGTCCTGAGGACGATTGAAAATTGCTCCATCGAAACGTCGGCAAAAATGCAGAGCGTAACCCGGCGGGAAACCCGAGCCGGGAAGGCATCAAACCTTCCTATAAGACTGCAAATGCAATTGAATCAGTGGAATATAACATTGATTAGAATCGCTCGTAATGGAAGAAGATTTGGGGTTCATGAACGATGAATACGAATGAATGTGCGTAAAATAATTCAATATATACTCCTCTTATTGCACTTCATCGTATGTTGGCATTAATGATTATTGCTATGCTAATAATACTGGATACTCCATGTGATTGTCAAATATTTTGCACTGGCCCTTTTGGCAGTTGTGTCCAAGCATCAGAAATGCAAAATGCAAATATTCACTTCTGTTGAAATTTATGTACCACTCTGTACTATAATACATATTATTTTCGTTATTCCATAATTATCAAGAGAACCAAAAATGAAAGCTCTTCGCCACTTATTCGCAAATTAATGCCAAAAGTAATTGAAGTCAAATCAGGTTAATTACGCGAAAATGAAGCTATGGGTCGCTCGAAGCTGAAAAAAGTTTACAGTAAAAATTATAGAAATGAATTATCCACATTTTCTATTCCAAAAATTTTCTTTGATTCCTCCAAGGATGTCGTCCATGATGTCGTGATTTATTTCACACGCGAAAGGCAGTGTTTTATTTTGTAACGCAACGTCGCGAATCTATCTCCGAGGATGAATGTCTGGAAAGTACGTGGAAGTCAACTTGAATTTCGATTTGATAATCTCCGCCCTGTTTGTAATATTTTTGTAATCATTTATGTCCTTTCCTTGCGTCATTCCATCGCCATAAAATGCGTTGACGTCTACGTGGCCGAAAGAGGAGCAGGGGAATGCTGGAGAACGGCTTTCTTGCGTGAGTGAGCTGATTTCCGTTCGCTTTCCAAGGAAGACGGTGGCCATGAAAATACGTGTAAGGATGAGAGGAAGGGGCGGGCGGGAGGGGAGGGGGATGGTTTTCAGGGTCTCGGGGGGTGGTGTGGCATATAAGCGAATATTGAGCAGCGGGTGAGGGAGGGAGGGAGGGGATGGGGTTGGATCCGTGGGGGTTGGATGGGTAATAATAGGAGTTTTCCGGCGTCATCTGTAGCAATTGCGTTTGCTTCCCAAGATCAGGTTCACATCAAATATGAAATCAATCTCGATTCGCTGCTTCCCCGCACTCCCCTCCTTACCTTCCCCCCTCTATTTCCCCTCTTGAGGCCACTTTGCAGAGAAAATAAATCACCCGCAAGGAGCACTAATCGTGAGATGCCCTATCCTTAGGTCTGTCGTTCATAGAAGATATTAGCGCGAAAATCAAAGTGAAGAGGAGTGGTGACCATTTTGAATTACCAGGAAAATTAGCGAGAAACTTTGAAACGCGCGGTTGCGAATTCATTTATTTCTTGTGCTTCGAAAATGTTTTTTGTTTGTCCTAAGTGTTTATCGTGGCTGAAGACACCAAGGGACAAAAAATAACGTGGATTTCATAATGAATTAAGAAGAAACTAAGGGAAAGAATCGATGCGGCCTAGAAAAAGCTCAACTCAATATGAATGCCTTTTAGTTGGCTGTTATAGTTATGCAGAAGAATGACAGGTGGTGCCCGATCCACGCTAAATTATTCTATGTACACCCCGAATCTGCGATGCTAATTGTTTCGTTTGTCTTTATTTGTATTTATTTCTAATTCATTCTATTAACCGATCTTGACTCTCTCTCACTCTCTTTGTGTGGTGTCTGGTGGAGTTGGCCGTGATTGTCCTTCTACCTTCTTTACACTTAAGGGGACGCATCACTCCATCCTGACCAGTCGTCGTATTTTTCCTTTCATTGCGACGAATTTCGAGGTTAAATCTTATGCCTTCCTATTACAGTTTTGTAGAGGTGTAAACAACATATTAGCCAAGTTTTTTCGATATCTCAAATATGAGAAATTGAGTGACAGCTAAGCTAACATTTGCATTTGATGTACAGGAAAATGTTGTCAATTGTCTACACCACATGCCTTCAAAAATCCAAGATGATAGCTTTAGGATTAAATGAGTTATAAATATTAAAAATACCGGTCGAGCCAGACGTATTTTCATAAGTATCGGCGGATGTCGGTATAATGATATTAAGGATATAATATTCAATTTTTTTGTTAGTGTAATTTTAAAAGCGCTTCAATTTTGAAATATCCACGGGATCTCAACTGTGGTGATTATCCATGAAACTTCAAGGCTAAGAGGTTTATATTAATTGTTTATGAAGTTACGCTAAAATCCTTTCCAGTTTTTATTTTGCACTTTCAAAATTATCCTTATTTAATAATTAAAATCAATTGCTAAAA
Organism: Ischnura elegans; assembly: GCF_921293095.1. NCBI lineage: Eukaryota > Metazoa > Arthropoda > Insecta > Odonata > Coenagrionidae > Ischnura > Ischnura elegans. The sequence goes on along the minus strand of NC_060254.1, from coordinate 109,225,522 downwards.
CAAATGTTTGAAAAAAACTTGTCGAACAAAGAAAGCCATTTTTACGAGTAAACTAATTCCATATTTAAAAGTTAGTATTTCATGTTGGGCATGCTGTGATTACCTCAGAGCCTAATCTTGTCCCTCAGTCGTTTTCGTACTTCAGTATGAGTGTTGTAACTACGCATTCCATAGCGTAGTTTTGCCCCTCCTTCCTTTTTTCTTCATTTTTATTAATTTATCTTGTATGTTTAAGTATGTAGATCTACGGAGAGGTGAGGATTAATGGAGAGATCGTTTGAGTTAAGTGGAAGTCGACAGAAGAAGAAAAGTTATTGGAAAGCCTCTCCTTTGAACTCCTTTTCAAGTTTATAAATGAAAGCAATGAATCAGTGGAATCACTAGCTAGTAAGAAAAACCTGTATATTTCCGAAGGGTATTTTTATGGAACCAATTTTACAGCAACATGTATAGTATTCCCTGCGAGAAGAATGATGCAAAAACCAGTAGTTTTCAAATAGTAATTACTGCTGTTTTCAATAAGTTTTTTGACTACTTCTATGTGAAAGAAGTCTTTCGGATAAATAATGCTGTCCTTGTTATTGATCCTTCTCTAAGTTGAAGCACATTGTGACAGTAACTTATTCAGAGTTTGTTAGGATATCATCATTTCGAGTAAGGGAGGAATCTTAATATTTTAATGTCGCCTGGGCTATGATAAATTTCACTTGTTTTATTTGTGGGCTTGGCATCCAATCCGTTCGACTCGCTCCCTCGTCTCCTTCGGCTTCTAAATATTATCCTCTCTGTCTTTCCGTCCCCATCCATTCCGTCTCTGAGATCCGCCCCCAACGGCGCAACCCCCCCCCCCCCCCAAATGCCCTTTTCCCAATCCCACCCCTCAGATTCTTCTGGTTGTTTCCTTAAGGTTATGGAATCGATATCAAATACAAACGGCGCGTGTTACCCTCGAATAAAATCCTCTCTCCCCTCCCCTCCTGGCTCCTCTCTCCGACGTCTGACTTTTTCATCGCTCTTCAGCGAATGAATTGCTTCGCTACCTTTATTATTTTCAGCCAAGTAAGAAACTTGGTTTCCTTAGTGATTTTTTTTTACCTCCACCCCATCTCTTGGGATAATTGGGAAATAATGACGATTCTTTGAGCTGCCTTTAAGTATACATTGTTCTTGTGATCCCGTATTGGGTCTTGGTGGATGTTGAGTAATTGCGAGGAATAAAATTGTGTCTGATTATTCCAGTGTAAAAATCTCATTAATTTACGCTCTGTGATCCATCTTAGTGCTCAGAACTATATTTATATATTGCTATTCGCTGTCATGTGCTGATATTCTGCCTTTTGAAATGCCTAAGCCCCCCTACCTGTGTTTCCAAATTAATTTCGCATGAAATGCTTGCTCGGGTGAATTATGTTTATTTCGTGTTGTGCTCGCGTTTATCCCATATTTTCCACGCTTATTTTTTTAATTTGGATGTTTCTTTTTGTAAACTGTTTGAGGCAGCTTTATACAAACGCTTTAAATATTCTCGAAGACTGATTCTTTCCCTTGTAATCGAGATTTTTGATTTTCTTAACTGTATGTTCGTTACCAATTTTTGGAGAAAGAGATTTGAGTTTCATTATAAAATAATCAGAATGTCATTATTATTCGTTTCCGTGGTTGGAGAATTCATTATCGTGGAAAATGTTTACTTTCAATAACTATGTACGTTTCGATGCATAATTCCGCTCTTGGAGTATTTGTAATCCATCTTATTTATGCTCTGGTAGGTTCTGTGTTACTTTTATTTTATTATGCAGTGATTTTATCATGGGGATGCAGTGATATCTAGTACTCAAGGAAATATCTGCTTATCAGTCGCCACTGGCGTGAAGAAAAATGGCGTGGAAGCTGTACCAAATGCAACAATAAGTAGCCAATGTTACTGCATTAAAACATTAAAGTAGATATAAATTGCAAAGGTAATTCGTATGCTTCAAAATTGCATTATGCAATTTGCAATGAATAACGGGAAAAATTGCATTTCGAGTCTGATGCTGAGCCACGCCATCTCTCAGTATTATTTTATCCGGATGATGATTGAAGGAGTGGTTGGATTTTTCTGTGAACCTAATCTATAGAGCAAAGTACGCCTTCTTTCCCTCTTTATTTTGGGAAAAGGAACGAGAAAAATTATTTCTCCCTCATTTGTAGAGTCAATGGGTATTGATTCGTAAATATCTATGGAAGAGTACCAATTACCTCCGATGTTTCCTTGCTTTTAATTGCTGTGTACCTATTAGGTCATGAACCGTAGTCCTTTCCTCTTCTGTAGCTTCCTGTTTCAGTATCAGCGTGACTCCTCCTCTTCTTCTTTGCTGGATGTCTTCATCCCTGGAGCAAACCCTTCATTATTACGCCTTTTAGACTTCCCTGGGAATCCGACCGGCTGCACCCTTTGCCGCCACTACTTACCCTTCCTTTGTTTTGTTCCCTTAAAATGCCGCCTTTGTTGTGTATTCTTCCCCTCCGTGCTCGCGTATATATTATATTTTTCCACCCTCTTTTCCCGCCTTCGTAGCGTCTTCTTTGCCGTGCCCGTATTTACACGCATCCATGACCACCTTTTCCGATTCTCCCGCTTTGCAATGCTTTTGGCTTCATCTCCTTTGTCCTCGTCCACTTCCTTCATCCTTCTGTCCGACCTCTTCTTTTCTCTCGAGTATTTACACTATTCCCACGGGGTCTAAGAAACCTTAAAATCTGGAAATAATTTTTTGAATTTCATGGCCGGTATATTTAGATAAATTTTCATAAATACCACTCATTTTCTTGTAAATGGGTGGATTTTCACTTTAAGAAATTAAGTTATTAGAATTTGTTAACACATCACTTCCATGAACTGAGTGACTCCAGTGTTAAGTACTCCGCTTTTCTTATTACCATAAGAGAACGTAAATATAACGGCGCGAGAAACGATGTTAATTTCATTGTTATGCGAATTTCAAAATGTGGTTTGTGCTTCATTGTCAGTTGCGCAACGTCGCTGGAATCATCAAATCGGTCGGGTAGATAAAGTATGGCAGATAACTTCACGAGAAATCCTCGCTGGGAGGATTCACGGATCGATAAAACACGTAATTTATCTTTGTGTGATTAATTGATTTTGAAAAGTTTTATTTGTTTGAGTCAAACTGCTTTTTCCGTAAAAACTGTGATCAGTTTTTTGCATCTGTATTATGGCTGATATGACGCTGAATTCCTCATGAGGTGGTGTGGTTTTGGCACTGAAAGGGCATATTGTTGTTTTCCTCTCCACGAAGATCTTAGTACAAGTATTCATTCAGCAAAATTTTTTATTTTACATTCTTCCATCAACATACTTCTAGTGGGATGAATAAGGTATAAAAAAATTAGGAAATATCCACATTAAGAGGATAATGTATCATTCAAACACGCGATATTCATTGATACATGGATATTTAACGAATTTATTGAAACAAGGCAAATAAGTTATGTGTTTTCGAGGGAATGTGCTTTGATTGGAATCGTTGATATAATTACATGGCGATCTGTTGACGCCCTTGAATTGTTGTGAAACGTAGTGACGGCAATGAAATACTGGAGGATTTTTTTCAATGTTGGTGAAAGGACTGCGTGCTCGGGCAGGTAGATCACACGACCACACCCGTAAAATTTATTTTCCCCACTATCGACGCCAGCGCCGCTGCGTCGGTGGCGTCAGAGTCGAGAAGTCTCCCCCCCCTGAGAGCGAAGTAACGGCTCTATTTTACTTTTCTCGTCTGGAGGCCAACCCTACCATTCGCTTGATGAATACCGACCTCCCTTTTAATGCTGTGTGATTCGGGAGCGAAGACGTAAGACTCTCGGCGGGCAAGGGTGGGCGGTGACGCGGACAAAGTGTAAAGGGATGGGGGGGGGGGGGGGCGTAAAGGGAGGGAGAGAGTGGCGAGGGGAGATAGCGCAAGAAGAAGCGGCAACGCCTTAAATTAAGAGAGGTGAGCGGGAGGTCAGGAGGGATGGGAGGCGAACCACACTCATCGGGGAAACTGACTGCTAGAATTCCCCTCAATTACATTTCCGAAGGTGATTTTCCGCCACCAATACAGTACTTAACCATTCAATACCATGTGTACTATTTCTAATCCTGCCGCGTGAACGGCGGTGAAATATACGAGAATTGCCATGAGAAAAAATTCCCCTGGACCGGGAAGCGAACCACGGACCTTTGGATTTCCGGGCCAATGCGCAGACCACTACGCTATCAAGGTTCTTTAATTCCCATGGCAATTATACCGAGGCTCATGGCACTAGGTGTTAGGCCCTCGCACACCCACATACCGCTTTGCGCGGATTTCGCGCAGATTTGAGGCTCTCAACCGGTTGTGGCTTCTTGGAAGTCCTTTCTCTCTCACGTTGCCATCCGTGATGGACCGCGAGGGCCTAACACCTAGTACCATGAGCCTCGGTATAATTGCCATGGGAATTAAAGGACCTGGATAGCGTAGTGGTCTGCGCAGTGGCCCGGAAATCCAAAGGCCCGTGGTTCGATTCCCAGGTCCAGGGGAATTTTTCTTATGGCAATTCGAGTACATTCAGTACCACTTTCTTATACCCTTCTATAAGAGATACTGAGTAGACAACATTATTAGAAATCAAATTGGGTTGAATCGTAATTCTCTAAATAAAATGAAATTTCTTCATTAATAAGGTAAAATCATAATTTGGAAACATAGGACATTCATCAAATGATCCTACTTACAGGAGGTTAACACTTTTCATCTACTCCTCTCTTTCATGTAACGACCTCGCATGGCTCGTTATTGCTTTAATTACACTAACGATAGCGATTCCGCCCCCAGTGAAAATACCGTGCTTGTAAAGGAACACTAATGACGTCACCAAGTATGCGGGAACTTTAGCGTTTTTTGTAGACCTATGCGATGATGGCTGAGTGAGGGACTTGATATTGATGGACCTGTCTTTCCCTTCAATCTATCAACCGGATTCGTTTAAGGAATTGCAACTTCGGACCTGAGTGACTGACTTTATTTAAGGTTTTCAAGGCTATTTTTTATATTTCCCGGTTATTTATTCGTGGGTAAATGTAAATAAATGATATGAATAAACTTTTTCCCGGTGTCCGCACGGGTTAGAAGATTAAAGGCAGCCGAATTTCGGGTTCCGTCTCGTCATCTAAATTTAAAGGTTATTTCATGCAAATTTTAATTTTGTGTTTATCCATTAAAAATGCGACTTTTTCTGATACTTTAATACCTATGACCGCCTGAACATATTTCACTTCAATTTAAAAAAAATATTGGAACTTGGAACCAAACTAAACACTAAAATACCGGCGAACGAGAATGCTTGCATTTCACATAAACTGAAGAAGGATTTGGTTCTTTCCCGGCGAATGCTGTTGATGAAATCTTCTCGGGAAATCAGCCGGGTGATGATGGCCATTGCTGCCAACGTTTCGATGGCCTTCTCTGCCATCGTCTTCAGGGCGAAGATTCACCCGACTGATTTCCCGAGAAGATTTCATCAATTCACATAAACTATTATTTTTCATATTTTTAATGAGGTACTTGACCGATTAAGGTAGATTTCCATCGAGTATTTAAAATGAATTATGGTAATCTCAGATTCAGAGTAGCCTTGAGAATGGTCAACGACATGGAACCCGAAACGTCGGCTGCCTTAGATTTTATTACCCGCGCGGAAACCCGATAAAAGTTGATTGATTCTATTCGCCGTTTGGTCATGAATCTTTGATATGTTTACCAGTTTTATTTTTGCACATTACGGATTTTACGAAATGGTTCCATCGGATCGTGTAAGTGAAGTAATTCAATCGTGATTGAACTTTATCATATCATTTATTGCATTGTATGGCTCGTTTTGGCGATTCGTAGAGCCACCCATCCCTTGCCTTTTCCTCTCTTCGCATATCCGACCCTCTCCCGTCCTCGTTCTTTGAGCAGCCAGCCTTGTCCAATGCGAGCAATTGCGACGCAGTCTCTCTCTCTCTCTTTCTTTCTCTCTCGCCCCCGTCCTCCTGGGGTCGTCTCCACTTCGCTTCACTGACTTCCTAATTTTAGAGACCTTCGCTCGCTTCCTTTCGAAAAGACGACGGCCACCGCTTTCGCTCCTTTTCTTGTTTTGTCGTTAATTCTCTCCTTTCTCCCTCTCGCCGTCCCTGCCCATTAGCTCCCTCCCTCGCAGCTGCATCTCCAATTTCCAGCAGTTGATAATGGCTAGTGGAAGGAAAGGGGGGGGGGGGCTCTCAATGGATGCCCTCCATGGCGATGTTCAACTGTTATTCAAGTCGGTCCCATCACGAACCTTCGGCTCAGACTCTAGGAGGCGGGAGAGGAATCCATTATTAACGCCAAGGATGGAAGATTGGGTGGCAGGCAGGAAAAACAGTCACCCACGGTATTCATGCCAGGTGTCCCCCCACGTTTAGGGATAGCGTTCGCCGTCATTATCACATTTTTACGAAGGTGAAAGTTGTTAAAATTCGCCCAGATTAGATTATGCGAACGCATTGGGAAGATGTCAAGGTTCAGTGGGTACGAATAGGGCAATGAAAGGATGAGGAATCAATTGGGACAGCATCAAGAGGGCTGAAGGCGAAATACACCTGCGGGGGTAGCAACTCAGCTAGCATACTTAGGTATGATGGGGTTGGGAGCGTAACTTAAGAAATGGAATGGTTGGTGGTAATAATGTAACATAAGTGAGTGATAAAAACTGGAGTCCGTTTGAGAAATTGTTAGCAAGTGTTTTCCATTGAATATTGTTGAAGTGAATGGAAAACGACTATCATCAATGTCTCATAACTACGGATTCTTTTATTTTCTTGCAATGAAATTATTCTGCACAGAATTCGTCTTACCCACCCTCATTTCATCCTCATAGACTGTTCACCTACGCCTTCCTCATTCGCTCGATATAAATTTCTTAAAACCGTACTTAGTATATCATTACCCTTAGCTGCAAAACTCTTGCCCATGATTTAATATCTTTCTTCTCATTCACCTTATTTAGCTTCTCTAAAATAAAATGGAACAATGTTACCTGGATGTGGTGGCCTTCGCAGAATTCTAAATTTTAATGTATCGGGCTTTTTCTCTACACTTTCATTTACATCTAAGTATTACTACTCGCAAGCCGATTCAACACGCGTGTTCTGGTAAAGTCGGACGTATGTAACTCATTTTATGGTACTCATTTGAAATATCATATATATATTTCGTGAAATTTTGGAGCTTGCTCTTCTTAACATGTGTGCGTAGAAAATTATGGCCAGCTTATTTATTTATTCAATGATCACGTGAGAAATGGCAAGAACGGCGGTATGTACCAATTTATGTGAATCTTTAACTTCACAATAAATTAAAATGACTCTTTAATGACTTTACCCAATTTTATATCAGCCAATTGTGAACCGGTTGTCGCGTAGTCAATGAAGGAAATGGTGACATTGTAAGAAACTGTTCCCAGAAGCGGTTTTCCCAAGTGCCCATAAGCAGCCTTTCAAGTGGAATGAGTGATTACAATTTCAGCTGAACCTCGGCTACCTATGTTCGTGTCACTCAAATGATGCTGATCGTAAATTATCCCTTGATCTAACAAACGTGTTTGAGGTATGATTTTTGTAGGGAAAACTTTAGTAGCGTCGTCTGTATAGTTTGCTCCCTGTTTCCTACAACCACAATTTCTTACATTCACTATTTCATAATTTTAACGAGTGTTTTCTTTAACAATATGGCATTTGTGATATTTTTATTCATACGATTTTCAATCTTTAATTTAATGCAGCCATTTTACGTAAGTAAAATCAAATATTGCTTTGAGTTGAACTCTACTCTTTTCATTGAAAATGATCCTTCATTGATTGGCCTCCTCTCTGAGACCATGTTAAGGTGTCCAAAGATGGCGTAAAAGCAAAAACAAGTAGCTTTAAATTGATTAAACGGTGATAGTTACCTAAGTTTTTTCCGCAGTAATTTTGTGTTCCTTTCATGGAGTCAGAGGTTCAAGTTTTGCCTTAATGCTTTGAGCATCATCTTCTACCACCACCCTTATCTCGCACCCTCGCCTACCGGGCCCTAATATCTGCATCTGCAAGCATTGCTGCTAGACGCAGATGGAGCGCGTGTAAAGGGACGCCCACGTTTAATGAACCATTTGGTACTTTAAATCCTTTTATTTCGTTTCTCTTGTGTAATTAGGTACTCGGTGGGCTAGATCCTCTAATGAGAATATTTGAACTACCTCCATTTCGACGTTTATTCATATTTAGGTATCACAATACTGTTTGAGCTGAAGGTTCGGAAAAAATTATATCTGAATTTATAATAATGTCTTTACTTTTGACTGTTTTCCTTCAATTACTGTGCAGCGATTGATAGCGAATTTTTTCTCGACTTAAAGTTTCGTTTTGATAAACCGGGTCTATTTAAGGCTAAGGTCTACCGCAAGAGTTAGATATGATTGCGTGTGAAATGTATATGATTTTTATGGCGAAAAAAGATATTAATCCTTTTTAAATCGTTTCCTTCTGATTAATATTCGCCTAACTGTATTAAGTGAGCTCATTGAATGCTCCGATGCAGCTGCAAATAGGTTTCGCAATTGGATTGAAGTCTACGGAGTGGGAAATGAGCTTTGGGATTTTATTAAGACCAAGAGGCAACATCGATTACAGAATTGTGTCATTTAGGTCATCTCCCTTTCATATTGTGGTATATTTCCTCACGACCGTGGTGAAGATATTTAAGTTGATGAAGGATGAAGGTGAAGAAGGGTAAATAGAGAAAAAATTACGAAAAACGCGTTGTATAAACGAATACTCGAACTTCACGGCATGGAAATAAAATCTTTTTAAAGCTTTCGAGCATAAATAGTTTGTCGATGCTCCACTTTTCATCTTCAGATATCGAATTGGGTGTCTTATGAATGAATTTCAGTTCTGAGGAATCAATAATTTATAAACGATCACATGCTACGAAGACAAATCAATTGAATAAATTTAATAGCTTCAGAGTATAGAATTTATTTTAAAAAAACCGCCAAGATTATTAGAAAGAAACCAAAGAAAGTAATTGCAAACTATTCATGAAATGATAAGGGAGCGTATATCCTGGAAGAAACCCATGTCTGTCGTTCATTCTGGACCAAAATCGATGGTAATACTAACAAGCTCGTCCAGAGGCTAAGATCAGGTTTTTTTCTAAAGAATTCCTTGGAGGATTGTGAGGAAACTTGGGTATCTAGCTCTGCTGTTCCTCTGCAAATGACAGATCAAAGTCACGATCTCCTCTAGGTAGTTCCTTCTGTGAGTGGTCGAGTGAAGAATCTTCGTAAGAGCTGTTCCGTGAGGTACGTGTATAGTTACCAAGAATCTCTCAAAGACTGTTGGGCTAGGCCTTTGGAGCTGTGCGTAAACCGCAAACTTAAATAAAAGGGAAGGAGAGAAGAATATTTCACAATTTATTTTCTAGGCAAAGGAAGCTAAAGAGTAAGGCATAAGAACTCAAACTAACTCGTAAGCAAATAATTCACCTGAAAGTTAATATAAATGGAAAACAGTAGAATGCGGGAAATTCTTAAATGGACGTAGTGATTTTTGAAGTCCTCGGACTGTGGCAAAGAATCTCAGTAGCATTTGAACACCCAAATTAGACTCCGATACACATTATGAAATCCGGCGAGTTAACTTTCGACGGTGTGTCCACTGTTCGATTATTTGAATGTAGCACAATGCTCGGAGTCTTAAATACGGCTGAATTTGCACTTATCGACCTCCCTGGGAATGGCGAAATTCCATTTTGTTAATTCCAGTCCTCAATTCAATAATTCGATAAACCGAATTATTTCTGGATCCGATTGTTATTGTGCGTCATCTCTAAAAAAATTGTCATGGTCGACAGTTGCTGGGATTTAAAAAAATGAATGGAAACGTCCTTGAAACAGTCTTTACCGTAAGTGCTTCCACACCCCAAATCGATCAAAATTCTATACGCTCTGAACCAAGCCGACGACGTCGCAGGGACAGATATGTTTTCGCCGTTGAGAGCAGCGGAGTCGCTAAAGCGCACGAAATTCACAAATCGACGCATTGGGAAACGCCGTGCTCGACGCGACCAATATTTCTAATCCATCCCGCGGGAAAACTAAAGCTGACCGCAGTGCAAATTGCAGCGAACATCGGCACCGCCGCTCAACATATAGAAGGCCAGGTGGAGAGATGTTTGTCCGCGGATATTCCCTAAGCGATCCCCGATACTAAGCGCAAAAGTGACTGCCGTGAGAGACACTTCAAATGTAGGGGACACTAGGACACTGATGGGCACACGGAGGGATGTGGGGCAGGTAAACAAACAGCTGGTAGTTAGGGTACTTATGAATGTACCCATGGGCCGAATGAATACGCAAAGAGAGGATAATTATTAGTTCATAATGTTCGCAAAATAGACGAGATATTTTTAATGTGTGATCTGTTCATAAATCATAATGGAGTATTCTTTCCCTACTTTCCATGAAAAGATGTTATTTACGACTGGCATTCGCTCCTATAAAAATTCCCATTCGTGTAGATTATACTTCTTTTCCTCTTGTCCTAACATGAACACAGTATGCAAATACTGATGTAATAACCTGAGATAACTCCATTAATTTTTGCAATACATAAGAGAAAATAAGTTCGTTAGAACTCAGATTTGATGAGAGCACAAATAGCCGAAACCATGGTTTTTCTCCATCGCAAGTGCGTTTCGAAGAATCCAGCAGGTATTTGTGTGAAAAGTAAACGCCCTGACCGTCTCAAATCAAAATGTGGAGTGTAATCGAGCAATTTCAATCCTGCTTGATGGATAAATTTCCTCTTTCTCTCTTTTAGTATTTCATCAGAAGACCTGAATTTAATGCCATTTAGATGCAATGTTATTCTCTGCCAGGTATTCATTCAGATGCTAATTTTCCCCCATCACTGCTCTCGCCATTCACGGCTCTGCAATGCCTTTCTCCCTCCCACAACACCCGCAGCTCTTCCTCTTTGCTAATTTGACCATTTCCTCCTCCTTTCCCACTCGAGGGTTCTCGTTTCATGCCGTGACATTTGGAGGAGAGGCCTGCCCTATCCCATTCTCCTCTTCGCTCCCACTTCCCTTCACTTCCTCCATTGCTTTCCTGGAATCCTCTTCTCTCGCTGTACCGAACCCGATTTCTCTTCTCCTACGCTCGCGACCAATCTCTCTTCCCTCCCCATCGTTGGTCTACGTCCAAATCTACCTCGAGCCCATTTCCTCGTATCCTGTCGTCGGGCTCTTCCAGTGAACACTTAGACACCTGCCCGCCTCCTTCCCTCGCTTTCAGAATTGAAGTCTGGCGGAAAGAGAAAACCACAACCTAGACCTCAACGCGGTCCATGCCCTCTTTCAGATGCCACTTCTGCCGAATCTTCCCCTTGCATGCATACAAGTTAACATTCGCGTATAAAACTAATACCTACGAAAGATGATTCGTGTCACTTACTTTCAGCCGGTCATATTTCGTCCTTTTTCTTTACGTAACACTATTTTTAAAACTTACGCTATTATTTAAAAATTTCAGGATATTTGGAGTACACCCTATTCGGCATTCATATGATTCGTTGAATGTTGAAGAAGGCGAACTGTCAGAAGCATTTAATTTAATTTCAATGCAACGATGAAGTATATAAGAATTTTGCGTCTGGGAAAATATTTTAGTAAATTTATTGAATTCGAGGTACAGACCAACGTTGAATACTGTGTGTATTCTTTGTATCGCGAATATTTCAACACGATAGTTCGATTTTTAAACCATCCGTCCCGAGGAGAGGCTTGCCAAGTAGTGGTGGTGCGTTCTATTAATCGCTCTGTCCACATTACGCATTCATGTCACTATGTTTGTCTTACTGCGTATCTGAAGGAATCTATTTACGCTTATGCTATTCGAAACAGATACGCACATTATTTTTTCGTTAGTATTGGTTTGAATTACTCCAGCCACGTCACAGCTTTCGTAACTATGAGGAATAATTCGGATGGATAGTAATGAATTACGTCTGAATGAATACTTTTTATAGTCGTTCACGTTGATTTTAGCGTATTCGACTGCCGCTTTTTAACGTTTTAGTAAAGACTAAGAAATTTAACTATTTTAAAAGGAATATGACGACGAAATTTTTGATGCAAAGATCTAGGTCTTTCATATCTGAGAAATTATTGCAGTTTTATCCTCTTTTTTGATATTAATATCTCCCGATTTCTGAATTAGAGACTTGCGGCAAGATTGAGGTCTACGCACTCTCTAACCTTGACCCCAGGCGGTCGCTCTCTCATCCATTCCTTCTTTAATGCCCTCTTTGCCGAGTCTCCCTCTTCAAAGGCACATCTTCGTTCCTGCCTGTACCCTGGTGTGTTGCCTCCCGTATTTTAGCCTGCATATGCCTCCTTATGTTACGTTTACATCTACTACTCCGCAAGCCGCCTAAAAAGGCGTGTGGCGGGGGAATTTATGACACCAGCCGTTTACACATAAAAAGGAAATGCTTCAACGAAATAACGCCAAGCAGTTATTTAAGTCATTTATGGTTCGGTGGAAAAACGACTTCCCATATCTAGCCGTTTGGCAGAATATCTCTCTTCATTTATCACTTCTGTCGGGCCTACAAATACAGTAGGGCAGTATTATGACGTTTTCCGTGTCGCTTTTAAACATATATGTTCTCAATTACTCAAGCAATCTAAGCCTAGCGCGTAACCTCCGAGTCGCTATCGGCTCCCGGCCTAATTCGTTTAACATAGATGTGTAACCATGGCGTGCAACGCTTTCTTTACACCCATAGCAGTTTTTGACGAATCGGCAGCTTTCCTTAGTATTTTATTCAGTTCACGGATTAAGTATTTCAGTATCGGATTCCATATTCTCGCTGCATAGTCAATTTGTGGTCGGAAGAGTGCGAAATAACACCTTTCTTTTACTTTCTCATCCGAAAATAATAAAACAAACTCATGGCGAACCCCAACTTCTTCAGGCCTCCGTCACAAATATTCCTTTTATGTTTTTCCCACGATAGGTTCGAAGTCACCGTTACTCCCATATAATTCACTTCGTCTGTCCCCTTTATATTAACATCATCCAATGCACAAACATGGGGTTAGTTGGACGACCTCCGCAGGAAATGTATCGCTGTGCATTTGCTCATATTATGTTCAAGTCCCAACTCTTGGCTCCAGAAATGAACGTTTTTAAAATCAGATGATAGATTTTCAAAGTCAGAGTGATCATTAATTTTATGATAGATGACAGCGTCTAAACGTATTTTACTGATAATTCGGCAGAAGAGGTCATTTATGTATGTTATGAAGAAAAGGGAACATATTACGCTTCCTTGTGGGACACATGATGTCACTTTAACTACACCAGAACTACTTCTGTCTAGAACTATTCTTTGCTTATGATCACTCAGAAAGTCTTGTATTCAGTTTACTACTGTTCCGTTTAATCCACATTACTGTAATTTGCATAAAAGTTTGTTGTTAGGTAACGTGCTGAAACCTTTCTTAAAATCCGAAAAATAAAATGCCAACTTGTCTTCTTCAACGACACCAGATTTGAGAACGTGCAGAAGAAAGAGCGTGAGTAGTGTTTCGCATGATCTACCTTTTTGGAAGCCGTACTGACAACCACAGAGAAAGTTACAACTCTCCAGAAAAGTCATAATATTGCTAACGACGATGTGCACGAGTGAATTGCTTATAATCGATGTTAATGAAATTGGTAGATTGTTCCCTCGGTCATGTCTGTTTCCCTTTCTAAATATCGGTGTAGCGTTCACTAATTTCCAGTGTAGTGGTATCTTTCCTTCAGTTAATGTCTTCTTGAACATTATTATTAATTTTACCTGTGGAATTTGCGTACAATGAATTTATTATTCAAGCATTAGTTTTCATACCAATATGCGTGGTCTTTCGCTTTATTTTTTATTTAGCTTAACTAGGTAACTTGGAAAAAATAGTTTGGTTTTTTAATTGTAAAGCAATTAGTTTGGTTAGGTACCTGGGTTTTATATTTGTTATGATTTTTATATTTAGGCTCATCGAAAGCCAGATCGTTGAAGGAAGGGCGTTCATATTTAAGTGCAATTTTCATTTTTTATAGACAAAAAAATGATTGGAATGATGATCCTTGAAAAATTCATGTTCTGCATCCGAGGAAACGAGAAACGGTCAATTTTTCAACGACAGTCGGTCGAGGTAGAGAGAGTAAGTGGGACATAATTTGGAATTTTAACTAAAACTAATTTCATTTCTCAATGCTCTTCCTCCATCATGTTCTTTAGGCACAGTCTCGTTTTGCGTCCTCGTAAACGTGTTGAGTTGCCGTCTCTCCTCATTTTAGCGAGTGTATGTGGGGATGTACTTTATGCCTCAAATTTTAAGTACTATGCATTAATGTGAGATTCCTTCGCCTCGCGTTATAACCATCTCTTTGAGCTCTTCCGGCCCACTCGTCCGTCCTTTTAATCTGCCTCGTCATCTAGATTCTCGGCGCGCGCGCGCGATTCTTCTCCTCAGACATTGTGTCGCCGTTGACGAGGGCCCTAACAATCGTAGATAAGGTGAAAGATGGCCCCAAAGTGCTCATTTTGGGCCCGACTGCCTGCGATGCTATTACTCCTGAGTATCCTGCACACCATCATCATCGCCGAAGGTAGTTATGGCGTGTAGGGCACAAAGCCCACCTCTGAGAGACGTGGATTCTATTGCAAATGGGTCCAAAGCGTTAACGCTCTTTTTCTTCTCGTTTTTAAGTACATCTTTTCTCTCCGTTGTTAGATAATGTTGATACATTCTTAGCGCATAACTTAATAAGCATCTGTTATCATAGTAAGTACCTGTTGTCGTTTGTACATGAATTTTTTTTTTCAGTATATACACTGAATTCATTGATATTGCTTTCCTAATATTGATGTTCGGCAACCCTCCATTTTGCTCTTTCTCAGGAAAGAACCTCCCTAAACGATCTTTCTTCCTGCCTTCTTCATCTGTCCGAAGTACGTACTTAACCCTTGGTGTTCCTTGGGCTACTTCTTCAGTTTTTCCCTCCATAAAATTGTCGTCGTAATTGTTATTTCTTAAGGCATGAATAATCTGCCTGGTTCTTCTCTGGCTAATGGCGCTTCACATGGTTTCTTCCTTTCTTCCACACATTCCTCAGAATAACTCGTCGTTTTCCTCCGTGCATTTCTTTCTCCCGATCAGTCACGACGTCTGCTCTATCCCCATATTCGTATTTTATATTCTTGGGTATTTAAGTTGTGAAATATTAGATTTCAATGCCGTAATTAGTAAGTATAGGCGTATTCTCTCGCGTCTGAGCCTAAAGCCACCGAGTGCGTCAAAAAAAATTGCGTCAAAAAAAAAAGTGCGTCCAGAAAAAAAATTACTTCTACCCCTTAATTCACATCAACGCCTACTCCCTCTAGATCCCATTTTCTTTCAGTAGTCTGGAAGTATAGGAGCACTTCCATTTAGGAGCATACCTACATTTGGAGCATGCTCCTATACGGAAGTGAGGCATGGACAATGACCGCAGCGGAGAAAGCAAGGATAGAGGCCTTCGAAATGTGGTGCTGCAGAAGAATGATGAAAATCAAATGGATCGACCGAGTTAGTAACGAGGAAGTCCTAAGAAGAGTAGGAGAAAAGAGAAGCCTCATGAAAACCTGAACAAGAAGACGGAACAACCTTGAAGGCCACATCTTGAGACATGATGGCCTGATGAAGACAATTGTTGAGGGACAAGTGGAAGGCAAGAACGGAAAAGGAAGACCTCGAACAAAATACATAGGTGTGAAAAGATTAGCTGATAGGAGAACTGAGTGGAGAGCTGCGTCAAACCAATCCTAGGATTGTTGACCAGTGATGATGATGATGAGGCGTATTCTGTGTCACTGCGTTCGTCAGTCTATTCCTATCGATTATAGCGCGGTGGCAGAAGGCCGAGAAAGTGAACCGTGAACCTATTTTGTTCTCTCTCTCCTTGCGTGCTCACAGACCTTTCGCCCGCCCTCACTCAACGCGGCGTAGCGCTCTCTGCCGAATCCACCGATTGGGATGGACGCATCAACATATGCGTGAGAACTCATATCTCATGACCTTAATCACGTGCGAAGTACATATTTGGTTGGTCTTTACGAGAAATCGGCAATAGCATCCGGTTTCCTCAATGATAATTTAATATCTGATAATGGTCTAAATAATTACATTCGCCTGAATGAACTTTGATCTTCTGTTGCAAGCTGTTTTTCGAGCATAAATGTGTTAATTTTACGGTCATTCAGTACTATAGTTACTCGGGTTCACTATGTTTCATAATTTTTCGTACCGGTTTGCGGTAAATATTTTAAAAGTTTCTTCTAGCTCCATTTTTCATTCCTAAATTCTGCTACATTATGATTGAGTAATGAACAGATTGGAGTCTCTGCACGCGTTTGTAATTAACTGTTTAAAGTACGGAAACAGCATCTAGGAAATGGATATATCTATAGTATTTTCTTAAGTGCCCACTTCTTTTGCTATGGTCTCTGTACGAAATGTATGGATGTATTCAAAATATAATGCATGAATTATACTATCAGATTTGAGAATTTATTTATTACTTTATGAATAAGATTCATATATTTAAATGGATCTGCATTGTTATAGTAAGATCTGGATGAGAAACCTCTTTTGAGTCTTAGGTATTCATTCTGAACTTCCCATATTAAGCCTTGTAGTAAAAAGTAGCATAATGCGCTTATTCCTGTGTTTCGAAACAGTCGTGATCAGTAAATACCTTGATAATAATGTGGTACACAGGAACATAGGTCCATATTGATGTATTCACCCATGGAATATTGCTTGGAAGTGTTATTCATAACGATGGATTTCTATCACCGTAGGCGTGGCACTTGAATTCGCATGATTTTTTTAAATTCTCGTAATTGCATTTTTGTGTAACTAATGAGAGAGGAATCTTCTATGACTGTTGTTGCTCGGAGGTCGGATCTCTTTTCTCGCATTACCTGGCATTAGAAGCGTCAGATCTCTCCTAATTTACCGCAAATTCTTTCCTTAGAATTACCATTCGATTTTTGTCTTAGGATTTTCGGTCGTATAGAATATGTACAGTTCTTGATATTCTGGTGCTATTGATTACGATGTATGGTGCGTTCTACTTATGGGGATTCAAACATTGAAATTTTTCTATTTTTTTTCGAGGCTGTAATAGAGTTTCTTTGTCGATGTTTTTCCTCACTGCTGTCGGTAAACTCCCCTTAGCGTACCGTTCTGCCTTCTTAAAATTTCCTCATGCCCGCAGGTAGAAGAGAAGCAGGAACACTTTGTTAGAGCCAGGCTCGCCGAGATGATTCACTAAGGGAGAGGGAGTTGTGAATGCTTTGGCTTTGCATCCGGCTGGGGGGGAGGGGAATGGTAGTATTTTAGGTCACGGCGGAGCGTCAGGCGGCGCTGTGTGGAGCCGCCGAGTCGAGGATTTCAATTCAAGCTGACGATTTCAATTACGTAATATGTTGGGCTCAATTGAAACGGAGAGAATTTAATAAAAACCTTAAAACGAAGGCAAAAGATGAGATTATTGGAAAAGTTGTCCGAATAGCTTTTTTTGTGGAGACCGAGCGCAGTTTGCATGTTCCAATTTTTTGCGTTGAAGTTTATTTTCCGTGAGTTTTGAAAGTCTTTACATAATATTAATAATGACTTTTTTTTGATTGACTTTAAATTGACTCTTTATTGAGCCCAAATTTTGATAATCGAAAAATTTGATTGCTTTGCTTTCACAGAAACTGCGTTCCTAATTTGGAAATAAAAATAATTTATTTACGGAATTTAACTCAAATGCTGGCGGCCATATAACATTTGCTCTGAGCTCATTGCTTTGAAGTTATATAAGAAATTTTGATCGGTCGATACCCTCATCAAGGCTTCGGCTAACCTGAATAATTTCAATTTCATTCCCAACGCTTTTATATGTGTGTTCGTTCTCAGTGAAGATATAGTGACAACTGTTGGAAATTGAAAATATTTTGCTATAGTTAATTTTTAAACCCAACGTGGGGTGTCCATTGGGCTTTCCCGTATTCCACAGTCGCCGATTCAAAAGTCTCTTATTGAGCATTGCAGGCATAAGTATCAGAATTGAGGAAACCCTTTTGCTATTTAATCTCCTTGGCGTTTTCCATAGTTAAAGACGTGTTAGTTGGAAAAAAGGTGACGGCATTCTAACCCTTGAAGTTTTTGTAAGTACTTGCTGTTTTAAAGGGTGTCTGGGTATCGCAATCCAAGCAGTTAATCAACTTAAGGATGGATGGAGATATTTGTTGTGTAACTGCGTAGCAGGAAACGTAATCACAGATACACTAACATTTACGTTCCAGATTTTTTTTAATGGTCTGACCCAGTTTTCGACACTACACACACTGAGGGACCTTTCAGAATGACATAGTGTATTATTAAAGACATAGTGCACTCATATTGTTGTCATGAACAGTATTTCTCTAACAATAGCATGTTGTAACCTTGTTATTGTTATCATGTTATCAGCATCTCAAAGACAGGCTGTATTGTGTTGAAATCAGGGTCAGACCATTAAATGAATTTTGTGGAACAACAATTGCAGTGCATCTGTGATTATGTTCCCAAGCAGCTCATGCTTTGCAACGATACTCAAGTCATCAATAAGTAAGATATTCCAACAGGCACCTGAATACTGCGCTGTGGAGATCTACCGCGAGGATCGTGACACAATACGTCATGGTCACTGTGTGAGTGATGGATCACTGACCCACACACTATCTTTTCCATGACTTTGGTGCCCTATCTGCGGCGAAATCTGTCCAAATGACCTCCTACATTCAGTGGCCACCTCAATAAGCGATCAATTTTCCTAGGGAGCGAGCGTATATGATTTATAAGCAAAGTATGTTCCACTCCTATTTTCAGCGTACAATTCCTTCAGAGGCCAGATTTCGAGCTGTTTCGCGCCATTAGCGAACATCCTCCGAAGTTTATTTCCAAAAAATATTTTGGAATATCTTTGTCGAATTTCTCTCATCTAATCTAGAGACTCGGCGTTGTAAAGACTCCTTATGAGCGTTCTAGAGAGCTCTAACGCAGAAAAGCACAGCTGCCCCTCCGTGGCATGCAACCCGCATTGCATTCGTCATATTGTCCTGTTAATGATGTTGTTATTATTATTATTATTATTATTATTATTGTAAAAGTTACAAGTTGGCTATTTGCCAGGTGGTAACAGTTTATATAAAATAAAATAAAAAAATAAAAAATATAGTAAATGAAAAAAACATCACCAAAATGAAACTAGATACAACCTCATTACATAGCTACAATCACATTATTTTTCCTTTACACCTCTTCTTGAAAACCTTTATGTTGTTAAAGTAGGGCTTGAACAGTTCTGCATGGAGTCTAGGAATTCCATTCAGTAATCGTCCTGTTGAGGTACGAGAATTTCTTTGCGTTAGTCACTGATGGCTTTAAAATTTAAAACTATTGCCAGAAAGCCTTGCCAGTTTATAGGCGGGAAATTAATGAATGATTCCTTTCGCTATTCCTGATTTCTAAAAACTTTATATTTCACCTTCTCTGCGGTCAACTTCCAACATTTCTTGAGCCTGTTTGGCGGCTACTTATCGCAGGTGTATCATTGTATTTGCATTATATTTAAGGTGTTTAAGTTTCTCACTCGGCAAAAAGGAATTTTGGTGCTATTTTGAGTGACGTCACGATCCCGCTACCATTATTTCTATTCAATGATCGCAAGGGAGTAAATGAATTCCTCGAGTGGTTGAAGTGTAATAATTTCCCATGTAGGGGTGTGTTTGCATTTCTCCAGATTAATATCGATACGTGAACTAAAGAATCATCATCGTCTACAAGCATCACTTCTAAGATTAGTTTGATGTAGCCTCCCACTCAATTCTCATATCAGATAATCTGTCAACACCTACACAATTCTTCTGCCTAACATCCTTCATCACTTTGTATCAAAAGGATCCGCTGATTTTTGTGTCATTTTGAATGATGTCACGATACCGCTACCAATTTTTCTATTCTATGGCCGCAAGAGAGTAAAAAAATTCGTCGAGCGGTCGAACGCGAAATAATTTCCCATAGAGCGAGCGTTCTGATACGTAACCAAGGACCCGAGCATTCATCACGATTGTCTACATTCGTCAATACTAAGATTAGTATGACGTAGCCTTCCAATCAATTCTCATGTCAGCTAATATTTAAACACCTACATATTCTTTGAACTGCATTTCATCCTTCAATCATGAGCTCAATGCATATCATCCGTGGTCTGACTCTGCAATTCTTTCCTTCCATTTGTCCTTAAATGATAATGTTTATTATTCAATCGTGTGCATGATGTTGCTGATTAAGCTGTACTGTCTTCTACTCGAGGTATTCAAAACAATCCCTCTCTCATATTGGAACTCCCCCATTACTAACACGACCCATCGATTTGATCTTCATCATTCTTCAACGACACCACGTTTCTAAAGTTTCCAACCTTGAGTTTTACTCTGCCGTCATCGTTCATGTCTCACTACCATACTTAATTAGTACATTCGCTTCAACGGCATTTACGGCCTTCAGGTTGGATATTTAACAATTGAAAATGACGATCGAGAACACCCGTTGCTGTGGATAGCCTTAGACGGCACTCGAATCCCTCGAGTTTGGAAGAATCTTGTCCTTCCGCCACCGAGGAGGCCGTTTGGTTGTTGAAATTGCGATGGAGAATTTCCAGCTTGCTGAAGGAAGTGTTGTGTTGTATTCTCAACTGGAGAGGTGTATCATGTTTCGTTCGGAGCGTTTCCTCGCGTCGTGATGCTCATGTGTTTCTCCCTCTCCTCGTCTCCTCCACTTCTCATCCTAATCCTCCCCTTTGCGCGTCCTCTCTCTCTCTCTTGCTCTGCGCTTCCTTCTCCTTTTATCTCTCCCTCCCCACCCGACAAATATTTATCTCCGGCCACTCCGTCTTCTCATTGTTTGCCGACGCTTCGCCAACCATCCGCTCTATCTTTCCCAGCACGCCAAACGCACCCAAGCCTCTGAAAAGACCCTCATCTCTCTCTCTCCCCATATTTCTGAGCTTCGCCACGAATTCTCTCCACCGCGCTACTATTGCTAGCGGGGTATCAGGTTGCTTGGCCTAAAAGTCTTTTTTTCCGATGTCAGTCTTCGGCTGGGTTGGTGGTCTTTATAATCTGTTAAATAATTTGAAATCGATCAGGTTGTATCTCCAGACTGAGCTTTGTCCACAAGAATTTAAATTAAAAGAAATTGAAAATTTGTTATTTTTCCTGTTTTATTCGAGATGTGATCTGGGTGATTTTATGTAAATTTGCTACTGATACTGCTCGTTTACAGCTGAGCATTAGAAATTGGGTTGAGTGTATTTGAATCAAGTCATTGATTAGTTCATCAGATTAGTCAAAAATGGCATCAACAAAGTCTTTGGATTGGTTAGGGACCATGTGGTTCAAACTCTATCCCCCACTTACTGTTCAGAAATGTTGGCCGACTTTCATTGTAAACATCACTTCGGTATCTTATTTGTTAATAATTAAATGGATCTGGTTTAAAATATTTTCCTGTACTCCAATCGAGGTGTATTGAAGCCATCTTGAGAGTTTGATCATCAACATTTGATTATGTAAACAGGAGATGTGTTGCTTGGGTGAAATATTGATTCCAACATCCGAAGATTTTCGGGAGGAGCGTAGAGGAACTTTGAGTGGACCACTATCGCTGCACTCCTCATGAGTCGTGCAGCGGACGCGCAATCAGAAAGCTGGCGTGATGGGGATCTTCAGGTGAAAATGCGTGGCGTTCTTGCTGGGACCGAATCGCTTCGTGATGAAGAGTGAAAAAGGTCGTATCCCTTTATGAATGTGCTTTAAAGTCATGACTACTTACAACAATTGTTGCGCAATTGTAGTCCTGCGAAAGTTGACGTCCTCTGAACTCACAGAATAGGGGAGGTGGAATTGTTGCGGGAGGATTTAGAGTCGGGAACGGAGGGGAGGGGAGCGCATATAAAAGCATCATAGCCAACTTGGAAGTGGAATGCCAAATTGAATTCCATTCTGACAGGATTTCTATCCATTTGGAAACGGGCTGGAAAGCGAATATTGGCTTCGTTCGTTTGTTACTTCTTCGAAAAGTGTTGGGAAAGGAAACGAAAAAGCAACTTGGAATATTAACTAACATACATATAATTCTTGAGTTTTTTCAGTTCTACGGAATACTTTTTCCCAGTAATTTTAGAATTTATTCATTTTTTGCTTCTACTGAATTTAAATTCTCAACCACTGACACTTACTAAAAAAGCTATAGTTTTAAATATAACTCGTCATGAAGAATGAATCAGAAACTTGGTCAGAGCATTCCAAATCACTGGGGGCTGTGAGGCAAACTTCATAGTTGGCGACGAAATTCGCGAACAGGACCCTGACGCCGGTGCCACTCTCGAAAATAGGTTTTTCGGAAAATTGGCTCATCCAATCTAAAAATCCGCGGCGCCCCCTATTGTGAGGCGGGGGAACTTCGTCCTCGTCGCACCGATTCTCTGCCTGGCTGAGTATGGTAAAGAATGTCGATCATATTCTGCGGTAGTGATTGGAAATCTTTACTTCCGGATGCGGTCTTCCCTTAAGTATTCCATTTTTCAGCTAGTGTGCTACTGAAGTTAATGATACTTTTTTGTTTTTCAAGATTAATGAAACTAGCATCGCCTCAAAAAAATCCGCGAAACGGGAAATAAATCCGGCGATAAAAACTCCCAGGAAAAGCCTGGAATCATCTCAAGTTATTGAGGGGATTCAGCCAGTGGCCAGGGAAATATCGCTATCTTAAAATTGGCAAAAAATGTATGCGGATTGGAAAGGAGGAAAATATTACTTGAGTGTTTTCATTTTTTGGAATCTGCGCACTGGCTTATTTAGTTGGAAATTTTGAAATCTTAGGAAATATTCAAGCAAGCTGAAAGTATACTGTATACCGTCAGCCATCCACCTCGAATTATGCTATCTAAATTATACTCACTACTGCTTACCCTGGAATTAGATTGTTCATTGCTCATTCTTACATTTTAAAATGTAATTTGACTGCTGGAGTTAGTATTTCTTGTTACTAATCCATTCAGCAATTATTAAGGCAAAGGGTATAGTATTGATTCCAACTGCTTTTGGGGATTTTAAAGTGTTTTAGAAGTAAAATTTAATTGGGGAAATATATTGAATTTGTAAAAAATACTCAGTACAGCGTGTAGGACACAACTCGTGAATTATTCGTCTTTGAGTCACTGTTCATGCGTTACTAATCTCATCAATTCGGGTTTTGTGACGCGTATGTTTTGAGCACGTGTAGGTGAATCATAATTTATAGGAAACGGGAGACCTTTTTGATTGCTTTCTATTTTGAATCACTTGAAAGCAATAATTGGATAAAATTCACTAACTCATTATTAACTTTGTGGTATTCCATTATAAGCTTCCTTGGATGTTACACTTTTACTAATACCACTGCTTTTTTACGTAACGCGAACCGGGTTTCGATGAGTTATCATCATCTTCAGGAGTAAATTATGATATATTTATGCTATTATTCTTACCTAGTTACCAAATGGAGGAAGAGATGAATTGTAAAACAGGCGCCAGAATAAGGAAAAAATTAATCTCTTCCTCCGTTAGGTAACTAGGTAACAATAATAAGATAAAAAGCGCATAATTTAAGCCTGAATATGATGATTACCCATCGAAACCCGGGTCGCGTTATCTAAAAAGCAGTGATGTAAGTAATAGTGTAATAGCCAAAATAATTGGCTAAACTTGATTGTTACTTCATCGACAAGCGAAACGAAAAGGGAGATTGTGAATAGAGACGTGACGAAATATAATCTTAAGATTTAATTAGCATTTAGGGAGTTGTTTTAAGTTTTTAATCGTAATGTCAGAATTAATTTAGTTGTCTTAACTCTATTAAGATATTGAATCGCGGATATGTGCTCAAAGAACATAGATTCCAATATTATCTTCATTGAACTAATGGGCTGTTTAAACGTAGATTTACTCATATATGAAACATAGTAGCGTATTTCTAGTAACAAAGGATGAAAAGCATAACTTAAAGGTTAAAATAAAGCATTGCATAGTGTAGGCAGTAGGCAGCATGAATTTGGAGCGGGTAGTGACTAAGGGATCGGCCACCCTCTTCGCCATGGGGTCCTCTCTCTTTATCTCTCTCTCCCTCCCAACTTGCCTTTCTCTCTTCCCTCTCCATCATTTCCAAGTGCCCGACCTCACCGCTCCTATTATCCCTCAAATTTATCTTCGCGACCGGGAAAGGTGAGAGGCCTTTTAAAGACTCCACGGTAAGTGCGGGCCAATTTTGGAGGAGAAATGTGAGATTCTTTGACCGTAAGACTACGGAGCCCGAATATGTCAAAACCAAACGTAAAAGTAGGCTTTTTCTGTTAAGTAGACATTGAAAATGAATTCTTCAAGTATAGTCAATAATTAAAATCGTCCTTCCTGAAGTTAATAGCAATTTTCTCCAGGAAGCATTAATCCGGAGTTGATAAGAGCCGGAGGGATATTAGGCTTCAGCTCTCATGCGACCAAGATGGAAATCACAATGCGACCGAGATCACTTGATGGGTGAGATTAGCTTACAGCAACGAAAGCGGTTGTTTTCGTGTTGTTAATGCCGATTCAAAATGCAATTCCAATTGCATTTTATGCTCATGAAAAAAGGAGGAGGATTGGAATGATATATTTTGAGGTAATGTTGTTGCTTACTTATTCCTTTTTCCATTAAATGAAAAAGTTGAGGTTCCAATGTTAACCTTAGCTCTAGGTTACTGCACTGCCACCTTGAGCACTCTAGCATACAGCTTCAGGGCTAATATGCAATACTTCAGGAGGTAGTTCTTCTTCTTCTAAGTAGTCAACCCTTGGGTTGGTTTGCAGTAGTCATTCCATCTCCGCCTGTCTTCCGCCAGCCTCTTCAGCTCCAGGTAGTTGTTGCAGCCTTTGTCCTTCATTACTTGGGTAATGTAACTCAACCTCGGCCTTCCTCTGCCGCTCTTCCCCTCCACGGTGCCCTCTAAAACTGTCTTTACCAATCCACCATGTCTCAGTAAATGACCAACCCATTTATTTCTCCTTGCAGTTGAAATATTCCACAGGTCTGCTTTCACTCCCAGTCTGTCCAGTATTTCTTCATTCGTTACCCGGTCTACGCATGAAACTTTTAACATTCTACGGTAGCACCATAGTTCAAAAGAATCAATTATTTTTTTTTCTGCTGCTCATATTGTCCACGTTTCACTACCATAAAGCATTATGCTCCATACAAAAGTTTTGAGTAGATTCATCCTAATCTTGATACTCATGTTTTTTGAAACGTATATCTTTCTCTTCTTGTTGAAAGTTATTTTTGCCTGTTGTATTCTACTGCTAATTTCCCTTTTGCTTCTGGCATCCTTGGTGATCTTGCTTCCTAAATACGTGAATTCTTCTGCATTGTTCAGCTGTGTATTACCCAAGGTTATATGTGCTGGTATTCCTGTTTTGCTTACAACGAGTGTCTTGGTTTTGGTCCTGCTTAACTTTAGATTGTATCTAGCCAGCGTGACTTCCATCTCCCTAAGCACTTCTTGTAGTCGGTCTGCACTTTCTGCCAAGACTGCTAAGTTGTCCGCAAAACATAGCTTATATATCTTCTGCCCATGGATCTTAATTCCTGCTTCCGGTAAGTTGCTCTCTGCCTCGTCCAGTGCTCTTTTTAGGTATAAGTTAAATAGCGCAGGTGACAATGAACATCCCTCTCTCACTCCTTTTCTAATTTTGGCCTGCTGTTCATATTGTCCAAATCTCAGCACTGCAATTTCTTCTCTATAGAGACCCCAGATAATTCTTTGTAATTTATCTTTGCTTCTTTAATTATCGCAAAGAGCTGCTTCCAATCAACACTATCAAAAGCTTTTTCAAGATCGATGAAAGCTATGTTAGTGTTCTTTTCTGTACTCAGTCTTTTTTCTAGTATTATTCTAATGGCAAGTACTGCATCTCTGGTCCCTCGACCTTTTCTAAATCCAAATTGGTCTCCGCTGAGGAGAGCTTCAACCTTATCTTCAATCCGGCTTAGTACAATGTTAGTCAGTATTTTAGAGGCATGTGTGACAAGGCTCAATGTGCGGTATTGTTCACATCTGTTGGCTGATGTGTTCTTTGGGATTGGTATCTTTTTCACTTTTGGTAGTCTGAGGGAATGTCACCTGTTTCGTAAATCTCACACACTAGTTGATATAGTGCATTATGTATTTCTTCTCCAGTCATCTTCAATAGTTCTGCTGGTATGTCATCTATGCCAGGTGCTTTATTATTCTTGAGTTTTGATAGTGCTTTGTCAAATGTTCCCCTCAGGAGGTAGTTAAGGAGACGATTTTCAGCATTTTTTGTCCATGAACATTAGGTCGCAACTCAATAGTTACTGAGCTATGGCAACGCAAACATTTTTTGGATTCACTTAGCATTTACTATGAAAAAGGTTTTCTTTGGTATCCAGCATTTTGGCATTTTATTTAATACTCTGGATTTTCAAGTACATTAACTGTGGTAGATTATAACTTTGTTGCAAATTAATAAGCACCGATAAGGGTAAGGGTTACCAGGCTTTGTTCGGTGTTACGCAAGTGTTTGGAGAAAGTCCGTCAATTTGTAGAATGAAGCTGTATTTTAGCCTACTCCACAACAATATAGCTGTGATGAAAAAATATGTTTAACTAAACCTTCATATTTGAAAGGTGTAATTTATTAAGTTTAAATTTTTTCATTTCCATTGCTTGTTAAAATAAGTTCTTTTCATAACCATACTATTTTTTTAGTATTTTATCTTTAGGCATGCATACTAATATTATACATGAATTTTGGGGAGGTATCTTATTACGTACCTAGGATATTTACCCAGTGTAATAAATACCCAATTATTTCGCATCTCTGATCAATCCAATATTCCCCTTTTCTACAGCCTCTCTCTTTTAATTTCTACTTCTTCTCCGTGTCACTTCGATGTATTCATCCAATTAAGTCGAAAATTGGCACGGGGCGATTTTATATTCGGCCGCGATTCCTCTTTTTCTGCTCTTTAAAATTTTCGTCGTGCTCACGTGGTAATTTATAATTAGGTTCATTCAACAGCATCTCTCTCCGCGCAGCCGAAATGAGGACGCGCCTTGTGAAAAGGGGGAAGGTTGGCAGCGCCGTGAGCCACCCTCTCTCTCTCTCTCCCTCGTGGGGACCCTCTTCAATATTTCCTCCTCTTGCCCTTCATTAGCTCCTCCGCTTTCTCTTACCCAACGCCATCCCTCTCCTCCGTCCATTCCTCTTCCTCAGCGGCGAGGCCTCGCTCCTTCAGCCGGCCCTATCTTCTCGCGACCCCTATAACGGTGGTCCACGGGTGGGCCAAGGAACCTTTCCGAGAATTATGTACCGTGCTTCGCACTTGAACCTTTTGAACGGTTATTAGCTTTCATAAGTTGCCGTGTGATTTATGGTAATGCCTGCGCCACCTCCAGACCTCCTCTATGTGTCTGTGTGCCTAACCTCCGTGGCGGTGCGGCCGGTGGCGTTTTGCTTGTTCAAGGATCTCTACTGAAAATTTAGGTCTTTTTGAAGTCAATGACTGACCCTTCGATGATGCACGCCGTCGCCTGAAGATTTCCTGGGATGTGCGGGCTTAGCGTAAATTTAGGATTTGCTACCCACGGTATCGTGTGTAATGCACGTGGTTGTAGTTTGCGTGATTGGTGCTCTTTACGTAGTTAATTACATGCCTTACGTTTAGCTTTTGACTTAATGTTTTCCCATAAATATCGATGAAATTTAAATGAGTCCTATTGGCTTTTCTCTTGCCTCAGCTGTTTTTCTTTCTACTACGATACTCTTAACTACCTCATACGTTTTTATCTGTTGATTTATTATTGCATTATATCAATATTGCAGTTTAAAAGTTTCTGGCGGTCTTACTTTACTTACTTACTTTATTTTTTTTATGTTTATATTATTGGACGTAATATTCTAATTAAATGATTATCCGATGTACTGAAGTACCTCAATGTGATTAGGTTTTGTTTCACTGAGCTAATTAGATCAGCAGGTTTAATTTTGTTGATTATATATTTTTATGTTTTCTTCACATTCAATCGTTGAATTCTCTCACTACAATCCGAAGAAGCAAGAATTATTAATGATGATTTCGATTATTTCCCATTATAATTTGTGATTGATGCCTTATTGAAGGGAATAATTGATGTTATTAAAATTTTATAAGGAAATAGTATACTTTTTTCGCTAATGTTTGAATGCTATGAGAAATCGTGTTGAATACCAAAAGATATTTTACCTGCTTTATTCATGATGTGTTTACTAGTGGTAGATTATTTGAACTGAGAGCTATCGAATGAAGATTTTATTACAAAACAAATACATAATGGATACAAGTGAATTTATTAATCACTCTTACTATATTAGTTTTCGTAGGGACGTTGTAATAGGTGAAATATAGCTGCGGGTGATCGTGAAAGTTTTTCCCTGGTCATAGAGTTGGGACGCTATGGAAGAATAATTATAATAATAGAATAATATAATAATAATAAATATAATAATATAATAATTATTTGTTAATTTCAGACATTCTGGATTAGTTAACTTACTTTTCAATATCAACTTGAGGATATGAAAAAAATGAAACCGGCAAGCCTTGTCCAGAAACTTTCTCCTATTACAATGGCGTTGATTTTATACCCTTGTTTAAAAATATTTTTCGCTGGAATATTTTCTGTCATTTCCTATTAATGGCCTTTTATCAAAGCTTTATATTAATTTCGTGAATAGGTTTTTTAATTCG
Source organism: Ischnura elegans (assembly GCF_921293095.1). Taxonomy (NCBI): domain Eukaryota; kingdom Metazoa; phylum Arthropoda; class Insecta; order Odonata; family Coenagrionidae; genus Ischnura; species Ischnura elegans. Next base: position 109,196,480 of record NC_060254.1, on the reverse strand, counting down.
GTCCTTTGATCTTTCCCAATAGGTCCTGTTAGGTATTCCGCAATTTCCTTGGTTAATTCTTATGTTTAGCTCCATGTACTTCATTGTCATCGGTTAATCTTTTCTTATGCCGGCATAAGATAAACTGCAATTCGCTCTACCACATTATTGGTTCCCTTTCATGAGGTGAAATGAATCATTATGGATGCGTTAAATTTTCCGATTCAAATTGAATGAATTTAGAATTGTCGTTTGTTATTTATGGAATGAATTGTAAAAATATTTCAAATCTACTTCTTTTATATAAGCCTTCAAGCGTTGAAGAATTTTGCGCTGAAACTTCGGCGTCATTTTGGTCGGGTATACTCATGAGGAATTCCGTCTGAAGTGGTCCAGTTGGGAATGAACTGAACATTTTCATCGGTAGTAAACCGTTCGCATCGCCGGAATCTGATATTCCCTCTCCCAAGATGCATGACTACCAATTATAAGAAACAGTCCCCTTTCACCATTCATTGATCTCGGTTGGGTGTGGTATACCACTTTCGTGACAACTGGTATATTTCCATGGCTCTGGTGGAAAATTAGCCTACGGATGACTACATGGGATGATCACCGATCAGTATCTGTTTTCAATTTCCAAGGCGATGCATTGGTCACAAACGGACTTAAAAATGAACCACAGAATGTTTCAAAAGCGAATTTTCCAATATTTTTGGCGAAGAAATGAGCCACTCATACCTTAAATTGGTGATCCAGGTTATCAGTTATCAGAGTGTTACCTCCCATTGCTAATGCTACAGCGGCTTAGGAAAGAAACGCTGTTTTACGGATTTGTGGAGCGACTAATGGCATTCGTGAATGGCATTTTAATTAAACAAGATGGCGGGGAAAAGTCTTTTTGAACACTGTGAGCGGTCTGATAAAAGTCAGTTCTTTATCAGTTCGTGTTTCCAAAGCCTTAAATAATGTTTCGTATAAAGAGTTGTTCCTCGCAATCAAAGATGAATCTTGAAGAAAGAAATACATATAAATGAGTTCAATATTTGCGCTTAGGAAACTCAGATCGTTTTATGCAAGGTATCTTGATCAGTTCGTGTACATAGAAATATTCTATGCGTACCCCTCTTTTTAACGATAGCTTGCTAGTAGTTGTGTGAATTACGGATTCATTTTAAAGTCGTAGCTGTTGATAATATTCCTCACCAGATAATTCGAGTGAAATTTAGTGAAGCGACTGCATTGCTAATATCTTATACATCCCCGAGTCCTTTCGTTGACTCATCTGCAGTTTAGGTAGTTGTGGGGCCGGTGTGTGTAATTCTTCACGCTCTTTTCTCCTCCTATTCCTTCGTTCTTCTCTCTCTCCCCTTCCGTTGTTCCTTCTCTTTGGGGAACATCCACCTTCCTGCAAGTCTTTTCTTCGCTCTTGTCATCCCTTCCTTTCGCCCCTTACCTTGAGCGCCTATCCCTCACGGAGGCGTTCCTTTTCTGCTCATGTGGGCTCGTCTCCTCTGCACGGGGGTCGGTCGGTCTCTCCTCTCCTTTCCCCACCCTTCGTCTGGAGGGTGGGAATCTCACCTGCGTCCGTAATGAAAAGGGAGCCACGTGTGGGACCCCGCCCCTCCCCACCCCCTTCCCACCCCCTCCCCCGCATGCCTGCCGTGTCATATTATTCTCCCCCCCCCTCCCACTCCCCCCGTGGGAAGATATGCAGATTTTAAGAAGGAGCATAATCCCCTCTCGACCGGCCGTACCATGTCCTATTTTATTTCTAGCGATCACTACTCTGTCGCGCGAAAGTTTTCCCGAAGTCACTGAAGGTGGAGTCAAACTCAATAGTTGCGAGCATTATTTTATTCTATCGCAGCGATTTCTGCGCATATTCTTGCCAATTGCATATTATTGTGAAAGTATTGAAAATGGCAGGTTTTTAAAAATCCTTTTCTCTTTGTATTTATGGTGATGCTGAGAAATGAAATTCATTTTCACCACACACAAATATGTCAAAGTGAAAATGCATGCAGAATTGTGAATTCATATGAAATATCGTCGTCCTGAGTTTTATCTAATCGCGTACCTCTTTTAACATTGCATTTTTATACGTGTGAGAATCAATTGATGATACATTTTGCCTCTGTGGGTCCATAGGAAAGATGCGTATGCTGTGGAATATAGTTGAATTAATTTTTATCATTGGCCGAAATATAATTTCCTTTTTCACCCGACTTCAATGAGTTTATTCCTGGTGACCCATAGCTAATTCGTGAACATTACTATGGAGAATGAAAATTTTAATGCATGAAACTTTTCTATTAACTCTCAAGGGTTATACAACAAAGTTTAGAAAGCTTTTGGTTAAATTTAAGTCCAATTAGTGCTGAATTGTATCACATCTTTTGGTTCTCCCCGTCCAGTCTCTTCATGTATTTCAAAGCCTCTCACGTGGTGGATTGGACTATGCGGCGATCAGATTTCCATATTTTGTATCATGGTGAAAATTTGACACCGCTCATTATACGGTATATGCATGTGGGTACGAGGCTGGATTGATAGTATTAGTGAAAAATGGTAGTGCTTATCTCATTTTTCTAAGGAAAGCTCAGTATTTGCCATAATATCAATCCAGGCAATCGTGTTGATCTTGCGACGTCAGGTTTTTTTACGCCGCAGTTTATTACTTTGTATTGAGCTTTTCGAAATATTATTTTTAGAATTAACCTACCCCTCATATTAATGACGTGAAGTTAAACACTTCTGCGGCATTCTAAATTGAATGATATGTATTTTTGAGTTAATAATTTATCCACCTCTAGTGTTCTGGATTAGATTTTTTGGTATTATAATGAGAAATTCATTCGGGCGTCAGAGCGGTCGGAAGGACAGAATTTTTCGGTGGATTTCAGTTGTCTAAATTTTCTATCTAAGATAAGAACCATTGGTTTTTTATGATTTCCATTAATTTCTTGTTGCTTACATTCCGAAATATGTTTCTTAAATTCCGGGGAAATACTTCGCGTCCCAGTTGCACTGGATATTTACGAGAGTAAACACGTAACAATGAAAATGCGAAGTAAAACTCAATGCAAATGAGCTGCTGAGTGTTTTATAGGACACTGGTGAATTTCTTAAGTTATATGAAGAATGGGAATGGAAATTGATGTTCATCATTTCCTCGCAACGATTCCTTGTTGTTTCGTTGGATGTCTTACGAACTTCATCTTAACTTCAGAGGTTATCCCTGTATCTCTGACAAAGACCACCGTAAATTTAAAGACTTGTAAATATTCTTTTTTACGTCGTGTCACACTAGTGCGTTTTTTATATTTCTTTGTGGAAGTCAATATTCAGTGGGACTATTTTTTATTACTTTGATGATGAGTACCCTCCAAAGAAAATCAACTTATATCCCTGAAGTTAAATGGTAGTACTTATTTAAACACTCAGTAATTATCTATTCATTAATTAAACGATAATTTTAATAATTTTAAAGATGACTTTTGATTGCTTTGCAGTGGTAGTCACATGGAAGCGTCTCCTCTCTGGTCTTGTATAAAATTATCTCATTTATACGCGCGTTATTTTCGAGTCTCTTGTCTAGATAAGGGAATATCATAATAATCTGTGGACTTATGCGGATTTTTACATATAATTCCAAAAAATATATGATTTAAATACCAAATTAATGGTATAGCAATCGCTCAAACAAAATTGAATGGGCACATTTTAAAATTTCCTCCATATCTGGGTCTGCATACCCTGATACTACAATTATCATCATATTTTATTATAATCTGCCAGAAACGTAGTGGATATTTGGCTGGTGGTTATTAACCTTATGTGCCATGCAGTACGTCACATCGTTTTGTTTTCCATCATTAACGATCTCTTTCTCTCTCTCGTGTTTTTCAGGGATTAGTTCTTTCGCAGGATGCTTCTTTCATTCAATTACAAAGTATTTGGGCTAAAAATCAGCGTGCATACAGCAACTAAAGGCGTACAACAATTCCATAGCAATCCACATGTAATTTTTCTATTCTGTGGAGTGTGTCCAGTTGTTTTTGGGTGGAAATTAGCTGCGTTGCTATTGTGCCCCACGGAAGATTAAGCTTCATACTGCGGCATGTTCCCTTGTGGCCGGTTGGCTTTCGTGGTAAAAAGAATTTTTAACCTCTGTTCTGTTAATATTGTCGTCACTTAATTTAAAATTCATGTAAGACCAATTTACGGGTATGAAAATGTAGTTGTGGTCATATTTACCCTTTAAGGTTCGAAATGGAGCATAGTTATAAGCGCTATTAGCATTACGCCCTCTCGTAAACTTTCCACCGAGACTTTTTCGTCCCAGTGCATAAACTATCCGTGGAAATGTTTTGATAATTGACTGATTCGGTGCTTTTGCTCAATTACTGCGGCGTCAATCTCAGAATTGTGGTTTTTAGCGAGCTGTTTTCTGGTGGCGTTCGTTTTTCTTTTGCCACATTTTCAATATTTTAATTACTTTCAAATTAATGTTTTAATGCATCGTGATACATTTTATTTTTATTCATTAATTCATTTTTGGCATTGAGTTGGAAAAAAATAAAATTGTTACTAGAATCAACCTGAAAATATGCATTTTCATAATTTCCTGCTCACTATCATCCTTGCAATAACCATCGGCAAAAGTTAAAATTTAATGTGTGAACGGCGTTTATTCATATTTGATTTACGTCTCAGTGGAGACTCGTTAAATTTTAGTGTAACCCTTTCGCTCTATCTTCGTCTGCCCTTCTTTTCTCTCCCACTTTTGCCACGAGGAATGGAGATGTGGTGGGGTGTGGGGAGAGTGCTAGCAGGGGGGTAACTGGGGGTCTTCTGGTTAGTGGTGGTGGCGGCTTAAGACTGCCTCGCCGGACGACGACCAAACCACAGCCCTAAGCAGCGAACCCGGAGCCCCTCGCATTCCTCGCGATTAAGTATTGCATTCCTCGCGTGCTTTTCTTCATTAGCGACTCTTGTTTCCTCTCATTTGGAAGAGACCCTGTTCAATAAGGGATCTTTTCTTCCCCATTTTTTCAAGACCTTTTCCCTTCGGCCTTTTTCTCCTTTTTTCTTCTCTATGCGTATCTTCGGGATGTGCGCTCCAATGGGTGAGATTCCATTTCGTCGCCCACCGCCATAATCAATGGCATTCAAACTCAACTTAATCCGTGTGCTTTTCCCTTTTAATGCTCCACCCGAGGCAGCGCCCTTTCATTGCGGAATCTGGAATTTTCGGAAGGCATTCCTTCAGATACCGTCCCTCCCTCCCGAACGCTACGGCTCCATCTGCCTCAGCATCCTCTCTTTTGAATATGACCTCATGGAATACTGGTTCCTTTTGCCTCAAACACTGGTTAATGATTTAGAAAAACTGGCAATTTTTTAATCCGTTGGGCGTACCGCATGATAAAAATCTCTCCTTGGGTTATATTTTATTTTCCTTCTGAAAATTGAAGTCCTATCGCGCAGTCAGTTGTCTTATTTACTTTGATTGAGTTTTATTCACCTTTATTCAGGCATTGTGGACTTGAAATGATTAGCAGAGGATCATCCGTGATCAGTCAATGAATTATTTTATGCAATGATAAAAAATCAAAACTACGGTTAAAAAGTTGGTATTAGTAGAAGCTTTTTTGATAGCCGTAATTATTATTGACCATTGTTACTACATTTTCATTGTGTTAATTTTACGTTGGCTGGAGCATTTCCACGTGCGCCAGGAGGTATTACGTGAGTATTTTCATTGAGATTAAGCGGTACTGACGAAAGAAAATATCACCTTTTGGACTCTTTTTTTGGAAATTCAGTTTATTACTCAAAATTAGCAAGAGATTAATTCTGCTATAGTTATTTACTTCCTTATGATTTTTTACCAACCATTATGTTTGTTCGTGTAACATAATGAGTTTTGTCGAATGCAGACTTTAATGGTGTATTTTTCTCAATAATAATTTGATTTTACCTGAAGGCACAGGAAAACTGTACGAACTTTCGAAATATATTTGAAAATTCATGCGAAATTAATAATTTCGTTCTATGTCGTGATTCATCTAGGTCTTGTTGACCTGTGCCACTGTAGACAAGTGAACACCGTAATATGACCCTACTTGCTAGAATTCCAGCCTGATAACCCCAACCGCAGCGACAGTAAATCTGGCTTATCCCTCAGCCACCCTTACATGGCATTGCGGTTGAATACCGCGAGAGTTAAAGCGGGACGACCAAAGGCAGGGTTCATGTTCCCTGCCTCGTTTAATTTTCTGAGCCCTGGAAGCTAGGGTCGGTATCAATTGATGGAAAACTACTTATAATCGCCATGGGTGGTGTGGGATTTGGTGAACGCTTATAGTGAATGCGTTCGAGGATTTTAATATGCGTTCAAAATGCATCCGTTTATCATTTTAAGATTTCTCTCATTTTGTAAAAATGGCCGACGGTGAATTGAAACTTCTTTCACTCGATAAATGAAAATATAAATGCGGATTCTCTTCTTAGGTTGGAAGGCTATGAATGAAAAAATGTCTTACTAAATTTTAGGAAGACATAGCAGAAACTGGCAAGGTGAAACATAACAGAAAATATGTTCTTCAAAATTTAACGCTCCGAGAAATTCCTAATTCGTGTGTTGATTTTCGAATAAGAAATGCCTAGAACTTTGGCAATTGAAGTGGAGTCTGGCTTGATGATGCGTTCAAGCATTCAATAAATAAGCATACGGAAATGATTTCGGCAAGTTCATACAGGAATCCATTTTTTTATCGATTTGTATCCTACACCTAACTTGTACGGAGTCATTGTTCTGTACAATGAATCCCATCACAAAGCATTAACTCTTTCGATTATTTTTTTCGAGTTGAAAAATGATTATTAGATTTAAATGAAGTTGTTGCTGTGTCTTTTTGGCCGTCATAGTTAGCAGGAATTATCAATAAATTTAGCCTCCTTTGAAGAACCTATCCGCGGTAATCCATCTCAAAATTAATTTTATTATTTGCTCTCTAACCGTGATGAAAACTCAGCCGTGGTAAACCATTCTGTTAAATTCTCGTCAAGTATTCATTATTTATATCCTTTAATAACATTTAAAATGAATAGATCCTTATTTTGTTAAGGAAGTTACGTATCGATAGTTCCTCTTATTTTTCCGCTTTCTCTGTCTTGCAGATTTATGTAACCTTTTGTGCCTCTATCATGCTCCAAACAAGGCAACTCATTTGTTATTAGGTTCTAAGAGGTTTATTTTTTAGCATTTCTTTCCGAAATATTTGGCTGTAGAACTTTCACCATGGTAATTTTAAAGTAATATTTATAAACGGTTCAATTCCAGTTTGAAGTTTTGCTATGACTGGTGGACAGCTCAGAATATTTACGGGTGAATTTCATTTTCTGTTTTGTGAGCGTCTTATATATTTTCTCCATTTTTTAAACCTTACGTTGAGAGTTTAGGTGTAAATCTTACTTCTCTATTCAATGGGCGGAATTTGTTGCTTAATATATTCTATTTCGGGCACGAAAAAAAGAGATGGTAAGGATTCCTTTGGTATACATTCGTTGACATGGTTTTTTTTCGAAGAGAAATCTCAATGCAGCATACTGAAAGCTGGAGATATTTCATTACGGTGACAGATTAATGTAGCGGCGCTTTATGCGTCATACTTTGAGCGATTTAAGTGAAACGGAAACTATTTTCATTGTTTCTGATTTAATATTCATAAAACGACATACCTTTTCGGTGAATTCGTTCTAGATATGAACTTTTCCTCTTCTATTCTTGACCTTGTTTAATAACTCCAAGAAATATCATAAAAATATATGAACTTTTACACCATACCCTCGCGAGTTGATGGATAGCTAAGTTATGAAACGTATGCTCAAAATTGTTTTACCTTTTTCTTCCAGTACGTTTCCTTTGGTCCAAATATCTATGAGGTGTAGCCTAGGAAAAGAATTTGGTGTACTGGCGTGGCCCGATTTGAGAAATACCCTTTCGTGTGGGGATCAGAATCTGCTACCCCTGGATAAGAAAGCAAGTACCCCACATTCGCTGAGGAAAACTTGGGGCCGTATTCCAGAATGCTGCTCGAGTCATGATCCTGACTCAAGCTCGACTCGATCGCCACATAAGTAGCACGACACCTCATTCGGGTCCCAAAACTCGCTGTCTAAGTATACCTACTCAATTGCAGGCGATAAGTTGAGTCCCGACTCAAACTGAGTTACCAACTTCCGAGATGTCCACCGCCGCGCCGTCTCCTCACGTTATACATTTAAACGAAACATCTCTAGTACTTCCACTTGTGATATTGCGCTCCAGTAATTTGGTTTTTCGTGAACGGGAGGCTATGAATGAAAAGAGTTACGGAAAATGCGTTTTTTTTGTAAATTTTGCCGCAATTTCTTCATTGCTCAATTGAGCCGGGCTGCAGTTTTTTCTTAATCTTAAACTAAAAAAATTAAGTTCCTAAGATTTGGAATGTAATTGATTATACCTCGTGGACTTGTGTTTATACGATTTTATATGATGCGTCTACTCAAGCAACTAGGTTCGTGAACAGAATGGTACAGCATTTTCGAACAATTGAAGTGATTGGATTTTACATTCGTCCGAATTTGTGTGTTAATGCGAAACCGATACAATCATGTTAATTCTTGTATTAGAAACATATATTAAGTTCGATTGTTTGCATGATTTATATTCTGGATATTACGTACTGGCGGCCTTTTAAGTCGCGAAGTGTATTATAGAGTCAAACATTTAATGTTTTTGTGCAATGGTTCCATGCCACGAAGATACAGTTTACATTTACAAATTTGCTCTCATAAAATCGTTTCTCGTAAAAATAGAAGTTTGATATATCCATGATAAAAGAGAGATGATAATTTCCACACTTTTAATTCATAACTCAACAACCGACCATGGTTTTAACTCATTGTGTCAAAGCGTTGCCTTTGCGCCTCGAAAATGACGTAATATGTTCAAACCATGGTCGGTTTTTGAGTTTTTCATTTAATGTATGTACAGGGTTTATCAGGAAAGAAATGGGGCTGATTTTCTTCCGCAGCGACTGTACTTCGGAGCGTGCGCGCACCGAATGGAATTGGTAGAGGGCGTTCCTAGCTAACGAACGAGCGGCTGGTCGGTTGTCTCCGAGAACCTGGAATGTCAGTAGGTACAGACATTTTTGCGCGACGTGTTTCTGTGAGTGGTGCAAGCCGAAAATGCAGCGTTCGTTAGAGCAGAAGTACACGATTAAATTCTGTGTGAAAATCGGTAAATCTGCGACAGAGACGTGTGATATGATCAAGCAGGCTTACCCAGATGTTGCTTTAGCAAGAAGGGGTGTGTTTCGGTGGCACCAGGCCTTTTTGGAGGGCCGGGAAGAGGTCGCTGATGAAGACCGTGCTGGAAGACCTGCGACTTCAACAAACACCGACAATGTGACTCGTGTGTGCAAAGTTTTGAACTCAGACCGTCGACTAAGTATTCGTTTAATTGCCCAGATGTTAAATTTATCAAAATCTGTGGTTCATGACATTGTGACGGGGCATTTGAACATGCGCAAGGTGTGCGCGAAGATGGTCCCAAAAGTGCACACTGACGACCAGAAATTGCAGCTAACACCGCCTTTCTTGTGAACAGCTACCTAACCAAGGCCGGCATCCCAACGCTTCCGCAGCAGCCTTACAGCCCAGATATACTATTTTTTGTTTCCTTGCCTGAAAAGGCCGATGAAAGGCAAGCATTTTGAGATGACAGAGGGGATCCAAGCAGCATGCACCTCGGCTCTCAAGGCTATTCCGGAGAATGCCTTCCGTGACGCCTTCAATGCTTGGAAATCGCGCTGGCAGCGCTGAATCGACGCAGAAGGAACCCATTTTGAAAGTTTTTAAAGAATTGTAACGATTGGCTCAATAAATTTTTTTAAATCGACTCAGTCCTATTACTTTCCGGACAAACCCTGTATGTTTACCATTTGTGTTCTTTTACAATAAATAAATTTTCTCTTTCCGAAAACGAAATATTTAATCAATTAGAACACTAGGATCACCTGATTTTATTTATATAGTATTGAACAATGATGAATAAATTGTTGTTTGCTTAAAAAGGATGGTTCTATTCTCGCATTTTCTTGCACAGAAGTTACCGAGGTTTAAAGAGATTGAGCTGTCATCTCCCTTTCACCTATTTTTCGTCGTTCCCTTTCTCCTGAAAGCGTAGTTTCCCAAAATGGCTCTCCGTTTAGCAGTTAGACGCCCCTAGCACGCCATTACCTTAACACGCGCAGCTCTCCACGAATATTTGATGTCGAGATAATCGCAACGCGAGGATTTATGGGCGAAGGTGTCCGAAATGGATTCTCCCGGATTTGTAGACTGCTGGGTTTGAGCTCACACCCACCACGCCCCTTATTGATTCACATCGCGCACGGATAATAATCTTTTATGCCCGTCTCTATCTATCCAGCGACACTCAACACTGAGGGAATAATTCCATCTTTTATCCTCAATGAAATATTAGTCTTTCTGTCTGCAGAGTATGTAAACCCACATTTTAACCTGATCGAGAGTAAATTTTGCTGTCTTAAATTTCTTTATAGAATTGTTTCCCTTTCAAAGGAGCGTGGGAGCCTAGTGGATGTAGCGCTTGGCTGCCAATAAAAAGGTCCTGAGTTCAAATCCCGGGTGAATCCTTCGAATACGCCAAAGAAGGCAAGAAATGTACTAAAAAGAAGGCAAGAAATGTCAAAAATTACGGCTGAGGATGAGAGAATGCTTACCTATTGAGAAGAGGTACAGAGTAGATCGAAGGGAACCGTGGAGGATCTGTGTGACAGCAGCAATAGGCCAGAGAGATTGATTCGAGAGAGGTAGATTGTAGTGGAGTAGGAGGATAATCTAGGGCTAGGGACCTTAGGAGCGGAAGTCAAGAGAGAGAGCTCAGTGATGTGAAGGATAGGAAATCGGTTTGCGTGGCCAATGTCCCGTATGAGCTTGTAGAGAATCTAGGGAGGAATAAAGGGCATATATGGACCTAGTGCTCATGGATTAGCGGGGAGGGGATGTTTAAAACAGTGTTAGAGGGGAGAATGTTGGGCAATTGAGGGAAGGAGTAGAAGAGAATAGGATTTTTTTAGATAGAATGAAAGGGAGTAGGCCTTATTGTGAATTAAAGAGGGAAGTGGTTGATGGGGAGGGAGGATCCATGAATTGTTCTCAAGTACTCCATGGAACCTACCTTAATTGGTGGAATACTTAAATAATAACTGTGATTTTGTCCTTAATTGTTCTCATATTTAAATCATATAAATGCAAAGATAACGATATCCTTAGATTTATCAATAAGGTTTCAATCTGCAATGATCCTTGACCTTACGTACCTTTGAGGAATGTTTTGGGATTTAGGATTTTCTATTATACTACATAATTCTATAATAAAGAACTGTAAGTATTAATTGTGAAAGTGAAATACTTTGGTCCTTTGATACACCATCTGTAACCTTCTTTGACGTATATTTTTTCCGAAATTTTTAAGCAATGACCGTTATCTGGCGTAAATTCTTGGCTACAAGTCTCGGATTAACCAGTGATGATTCCGAAATTCCTGAGAGTAAACAAATATGGTAAATATTTCTGTTACTGCTTTGATACACCCGTTTATAGGATCAAATACTTTCACAGATACTGAATGCCTGTGTCATTTGCGTGAAATAGTTCGCGTGTTTTTAATATTTCACTTAACTAAATCGTTGGGAGCTGAAGTCTATTTACTTCCCGAATAATTGCTAAATTAATAACCAATTCTCAAAACGCCGAATAATTTCCTTAAATGACGCTCCTTGAGGAAATCGTACCTCACACCGACAGCAGCAAATAGGGAAAGGGAAGGAAATGAATAATTTTCGATGCAGTGGAGTTTGCGACGGCAGTGATTTGCAAGTGGGACGTTGGAATTCAGAAAGCCAACCGGAAGCATTCCATCGCTGGAATGGTTCTCTCGCATTATATATTATTTTTTTGTGCCCAGCGCTGAGAATTTATTATTTTCCCCCGCGGTAGTCACGGAAACAAGCGAACGTGCTAACAAACAAAACGAACGCGAAAAAAATGTTTCGGATGGAGCGCGCCGCCGCCGAACGTTTTCGTAAACAATTGAGCGCGAATGCGCGATTAATTCGCGCGCGAGGCCAAATCCACGGCTGCTCGCTCGCTCCACATTTCCTTTGCCGTTCCTCCGCGATCGCAGTCGCGGAAATTCGAGGAATTTCCCGTGCGAGAACAGCTGGCTGGCTGCCTGCTCAATCCCAACGACGACGACGGCATTCAATGCCGGAATTTCCCTCGATTCCTTCAAGGTAATTCTCAATCCTTGATCGTCGATGGTCCGTGCCTCGTTCCTCGTGACGATCACAAAGATATGGACAAGCAAGGGAGATACCGTGGCGAGAGGATGATGAGTCCTCGATGGCACTATAGCCGATGAAGACTTCTAGGCACTGATTATTATGGCTCAGCCTTGGGAGTATCTTCTCGGACGGTGCGGTTCCGTTATTATTATTTCGTATTACTGACACGAAACGTACGCGATTATTTTGAAAATTTCAGGAGATATTATGTCCACGCTTACCTCATTTATCTCAAGATCAAAACAATCTGGGGGTGAGAGATCCACACTGTTACCAGGGGATGTTTTTGCATGATAATTTCTGAAGTATTCAATATTCACATAATAGAATAGCCTGGGGAATGCTACGAGTTATAAGCACGCATTAGCCGGAGATACAGGGATTAAATTTGGCTTTGAACCTAGTACCAACCTCCTAAAACCAAAGTGAACTTATATGGGAGGTTTGGTGTTTTATGGAGAAAAACAACATGCCTGTTGGTATGCAGAGATTGGGGTGGTACATAGGTTATAACACCTCGTAGTAGCCGATGCGACGTGTTGATAGTTACTGACATCCGCCCCAAGGACAACTCCTACTAACAGGTTAAAAGGACAGGGAGCTTTAATGCTTATGTACCACGTCAAAGCAGTTAGAGGACGCAGGCCTTCCATTACACACAATTCAGGTCAGGAGTCTTATGTGTGACGGCACCTCGTTTCATCAAATCATCTTACAATTAGATCAATTTAGTAGGACTTCATCTGTTTTGTCTCATTGTGTCCTAATATATTTATGTATATGTACTGGTTTAAATGTTAATTATATTTAAATTAAATATTGTTTTCACGGAGTGGAAAACATTAAATCCCTATAAATTTTAGTGTGCTTTATGTGTTTGCTCCTGCGATACCGTTGCCGCCAGAGACTACGAAACTATGACTCCCCATGACACTATGAAATGGTCAAGAAATTGTTGAAGTCACCCTCAGGGGCCATTTCAATATTTTATGAGATATTTTAGGGGTAAATAAGTTTGCCGCGATCATTCTGCATAGATTATTTTCCTATTCAGAAGTTAATCAACATTTCACGGAAGTAAGAAGACTAATGGCTGCACTAATGGATATTGTATGTGTCTAAATGGGTATTGTATGTGTTAACCGTGGATTATCAGCAATGATGTCAAGTTTTTGCCTAGATAACGGAAAGTATAGGACTTTTCTGTTTTATTTTGTGTAAATACTTTTCTATGCTTTTTTGTTTTTAAATTTGCGTCATTGAAAATCTGGTGTCATGAAATGAATAGTAACTTCTCCGTTAGAATCGGTTCAATGTTAGATATCAGAAGCCTTAAGTATTTTCGCATTCCGTAATATTCCGGTGGGAAGTCCATTTTTTAAAAATCCTTCTTTACTCGGTGATTTGATACTAACAGTGCATATGAGAATAAATCTACCATGATTTTCGCCCAACGTCGTATCCTTTTTTTCCTGCGGTATCAAGGAAAGGGCTTTGAAAATATGCCGCAAAGCTTCCTTAAATCTCAATGAGCACATCTCCTGAAATTCCACCCATTCCTCGACTTCAGTAGCTCAAGATTCATTGGGATGAGAAACGTGAGAGTTAGTGAATGTGTCCGTGGGGAGTATTCGTGGGAATTGATTCAGTGAGATCGGCCGTGAAGCAGCAATTTTGGAAGCTTGGTTATCTGCGTCAAATCCGAGGATTTGAGGTGCCTGGTTTTAGTGATTGCGCGCTGTCTTACGTTTGCAGTTAAGTGATAGGAAAGTATTGAATGTGTTTCAGTGATATTACGAAATGCCGTCTTGCGGATTATTGTGCTTGGAAGAGAGAGATTCGGTTGCTAATAAATTCGTTTTGGGAATGTTTCGTCAATTTCTAAGGAAACATTTGTTATTTGTATTCATGGCGACCGACCGAAAATCGAGTCGCAGTAATATTTATCATAAACAGGTTATTGGAAATACCTTGTACATAATTATCCGCAGATTCTTGTGCTCTTTTGCATGATCATTTTAGAGATGATTTTATCTTGGAGTTATGTTCGTGTTTTATAATCATTTCTTAGCAGTCCTATCGATCCTTCGTCACTACTTCCCTGCATTGAATTATCAGAGATCATTGAATTATCAGAGTGGCGCCGTCACCATAGGGCCTGAGGGGACCCGAACCCCCTCATAAATTCGTTATGGGTGTGAGGAAAAAATGTGTTAGGCTTGTGGATTTTCCCCGGAGTGTCCAGATATCGAGATTCGAGTTATCAGGGTTCTAATGTTGATCATATGACTCCTCTAAAATGCTTAAAAAGCTTAAAACTCACTACTCATAAAATTTCGCGGGGCAAGATCCCCGGTTTGGGCCCCCAGTATTTTTTGTAAGTCGACATCCCTGGAGATCATCGTCACAGATTTAAGGTGTTGGTGAGAAGAGGTAGTGATTTTAAGATTTATTTCTTGCACTGCCTCTTTTTCTTCGTCTTGTGAAAGTAGTGTGAGTGAAAATACAAAAATCTACGGAGTTCCTCTAAGATTGTGAGCTCAGCAGAGAATAAAATGTTCGTCTTGCGTGAGTGGAGATGGGTATGAGATGAAGGGATAAAGTGATTTTAATGTATTAAAATTTGTAAAAATTTCGTCGTAACGTGGAAAAAAAGAAAGTGGTTAAAAATAGGAGGGGAATTTATTTCAATTATAAACGACTTTTCGTCTGATGGCCAATCATTAGAAACGGTCTCCTATGTGCGTATTTTCTTATGTTTGAGTTGCGTTTTGTTTTCCTCTCTCTCATATTTTTTGTGCCGAGTATTAGTATAGTGAATTTGGTAACATGATGGATATTTTTTTCGGTGTTTGTGCTAAATACATAGCGAATAAATGTTGCAAATTTTTGAGTGTTTAGTCAACATTCAAGCCAAAGTTTCGTTTACATTCCTGACAAACATCACTGCTGTATTAACAGAAAATGGGACAAACATTTTTCAGCAAACATGAAACAGCGCATATTCTGGCGGTGATATTTGTCATTTTATCGTATGCATATTTTTTTCAGATCTGGCTCGAGTTACTCGGTTTACACGGGGGAAAGCCCCATATTTATTCTGCATTTTCGCTTTTACAGCAAAGACGATGCGCAATGAAGTCTTAGTAGGTCAGAGATGGTTATAAGTGTTGTGTCAACATGCAAGTAACATTTCAACTCTGTTTAGCGCGTACTGGCATTAACCACGGATAAAATTAGTTAGGAGCAGATTACACCAATGAAATATTTAAACATTGCGCCATCTTCGGCTAATATTTGGAATGAAATCTTTTTATTTTTAAGAATTTCTCACGGTTGCTAAGAAAAGAACGTGTCACTATCATCATGTATCAGATAAGTATGGTGAAGAGAGAGCTCACCTCGGAGTAACACTGAGGTAGCTCAAATTATCATATTAAGAATAGGTGATAGTAAAGTCCAGGTGCCGTCGGACGAAAGTTTGGATATCGTTTCGATTTTTCCGTCCTTCATATTAATTGAGCTTACTTATCTTAGGGTAAACCTTTCCTACGCGTTAACTAGATGCTATCCACAAGCTCTTGGACTCTAAATTATTTGGCTTACGTATTGGATTCAAGTTTCTTCAAATAAATACACTAGCGAGACGAGGAATTAGATTTTGGCGGGGAGAGTAGGATCGGAAGGAATTCTGATTCAAGTTTGTGGCAATTCAAAAGGAGATAGTAGCAAAACATACGTTACTTGATGAAAATAAATTAATAAGTTTGATTAAAGCGAAAGGATATAACTTTTAATGAGAAAATGAAATGTTTCCTCAAATGGACCTCGATTCAGCCTTATGAATTCGGGAATATAATTTTTCCCCGGGGAGGGGGGGGGGGAATCATCATTCAAGGAATTCCATATTCCTCCCTCCCACGATTGCATAATGAAAATACTTTTACAAACCATAATTTATTAATATCAAGAATCCATATGAATTAATTAACAATCTATATGGTAATTCAATGTTAAGTAAAGGGGTCCATACCTATGTAAGTATCATTACAGTGTAATGGAGGAATTAATCAAAATTAAATGTCCTGTTCCACTACTCATGAGTTCTTTTCGTCCTCGTGCTCATAGTAAATCATATGCAAACAGCATCCACAACAGCTGACTACGCTTAAAGGAAAGCAAGAGAAATATGCTTTGGGCACTCGCAGTGAACCCAGGGGCACGTTCCCTTTCTGAGTGTATTTATTCTTCAGCTGCTGCTACGCAGTGGGACGAGAGACAGAGGAGACCCTCCCCCGCAATTCATCTTTCAGGATAATCCGCACAAGACGCGTTTCCAAGGAGGTCGGTGGGGGAGGGTCGAAGGAAAAGAAACATATGAAGAGCGCGAGGAAGCGAGCGAAATAGTGAAGGCGGAATGGATCGATTTGATAAGGCACGGAAGTGTAATTAGAGGAAACGTCCTCATGGGCACATTCAAAGAATGGAGCGGGGTCGAGTTACTCCGGTGAAACGAAAGAAGAAAGTCCCGTCGGCAATGGAGGGTCTCTGGTAATTTGGATACGACACAAATCTTGAGAAAAACAGGAGCGAGAGAGAGTTTTTATTGCCGCTCTCTCTCGGAGCGAGACAAGAGTAGTAGCCTAGGATTCCGGTTGAAGGATGGCAATTAAAAGTCACGGCGAGGAGCCGGATACCTTGAGTGTTCTCATTTTGCCGAGGCAGGAGCGATACAGAAAGGAAGGACAAAGGGAACGGAATCGAAAGGACCGAGCCGAGTTTGTTTACGGTCCGCTCGTTCCAACAATCGGAACGGCGGCGACTCGGACGGCAGCATCTGACCCAGGAACGGACCCGATAACAGGCCACTCAACCAAACGCAGTAAAAAAAATAGCACCAGAAGGATGTATCCAAGTGCCTTCGCTGACCAGACGCTATTGTTACTCAAAACGCAATGCTGCAATAATATTTCCTTAAGTATGTATGCCCATTACAACTTCACCATATTAGAGTATGAAATGAATTACGACAACACTGTATTGTGTTGATGTATTAGTTTCCATAAAAAGGAATACCTATTGCACACATTTACAGCTAAAATTATGTTAAAATGTTTGAGTGATGAACAATTAAGGGCGTTATTTGCTTTTAGAAATATTTGAAGTTTTAAATGTTTATTTCTCAAGCCTCTCCTGCAGCTTAACTGTACTGATGGTATTCCAAAATCAGGCATTTTCTTCTGCGACACCCATTTTCCACTGACAAATATTCTCTTGATTTATTTAAATTTATGTTAAATTATGCTATAAGATGAGGAATAACGCTTTTACTAACCTACAAGATATAATTACCAATGTTATCTATAGTCGATTCTAGGCGTTAGCGTATTTTCTCAGAGTACTTTCTTGACCAATGCGATAAGCATCTTTATTTACCATTTTTTTCGAGCTGCCTTGTAGAATGGTAGCCTTTTAATGGGCAATGCGACCCGGAGTAAGATGGGGTCTGGGCCATGTAAAAACTCTGCTCAAGCTCAAACTTCAGGTGCGGATGACGCCATGAGTGTTTATTTTATACATTTTTTATCTATTAGATAATTCCTGAGAGTATTACGCGCAGTAAACTGAATTACAGCAAGAAGGTACGGTAAAATTTTTTGATTATTATTTGAGTAGGATAAAGGGCAGCATAAAATCTGCCGGTTTTATGCTTCAACTGTTCAAGAGCTCTAGGATTTCCTCCTTAAATCCACATTAGCAGAGTGAAGTTTCCTCTTACGCGGCTAAACGAATTACAGATGTCAACTCACGTGTTCAATACTCTTATTTTTTGCTTTGCCGATGATGGCATAATGCTCACATTTTGCGTGGTATCCATTGAGAATTAAATTAATTCAATTAATGCATATTTGGAATCGAGAAAACAAAAGAACGTCGTGACTAAATTTCTTTCTTGTAGAACCCTGAGTAGTGATCGATGTTTTATTCAACACCAATAATTTTTAAACTGATTATATTACCAATCATATATAGGGTTATATATTAACGCCATCTCTATAGACTGCCTTCGTATTAGATTACGAGAATTATCTACCTACTTGTAAAATGCGGTGCTGGAATTGAAGATTAGATGTATAGCATGATATATAGCGCTGTGTATACTATGAATATAAATAAGTTGATCATATCAGAGTGTACCATAATGCATGTAATGTGGTTCGCTCAGTAATTCAACTGTTGGCAGGCTTGGACAGGTTAGGGTAGAGTTCACCCCAGAGGAAGCTACGGGTGGGTGAATTCCACGTATTCAGGTAAAGGGTTAGTTTCTTTCCTCATGACATCTCGAATGTTTGACCCTTCGATCATCAGCCTAGCACTCTTACCACACCCTGCCAATCTACTCAATCTTTAGTTTAAAAGCGGCGAATAATTTCTCAGCAGTTCATCATTTATCACAATGAGTAATACAGATATAAATGATTTAGTTTTGTTAGGATGTTCCATCATGTAATCTAGTCACACAATTGCTAAACGCTGCAAACGAGAACTTTTCTGAGGTTGAAATAGTGTATCCTGTAGGACCAATGCGGTTCTGAAATCCTTGCTCGGAAGAAGATGGAGAAGAGAAATAACTTCCTCCTTCGCTGCACGACCTTCCCTAATCCCTCCACTCACCCCCACTCACCCCTTTCACGGCGGTCCTTAACCCTACAGCCGAGCGACCAGAAATCTTGTTTTTCTCTCTCCTCTTCCCCGAAATTCTCCTTCATTGACGTTTCAGGGTGCTCGGCACAATTGGTCATCCTTGGTTACCGTCCCCTGGTGTGCGGTCGTTCATGTGTGTCCCCCTCCACCCACTGCCCCCCCCCTTGGTCGCCCCCTGGCGTCTGTCTGGTCCATTCGGTCGGACTAATCCGCGCTCGAGATAGTGGAAAATGGAAGTTGGATAAGCACTCATCCACTTCTTCCATCCCGGCCATGTGAAGGTGCCTCTCCTCACTTATACTATATTGGATCTTTCACCCTCTCTCTCTCCCAATATTCTTCCATATCTCCCGTCTCTTCTCTGCGACGAAAGACCACGCGAGCTAAATTCAGAAAACCCTCACTTCAGACACCCTTAATGTTCTACCAATTGCGGCATCTGTTCGCATGAGTTGGTAAGAAATCGCTATTTAATGCAATGCCTTAATGCTTCCTTCAGTGCCGTGGCATTTCACAAATTCAGTGAAAAATTAGAAGGCGAAATGAGAATGAATACTGCTGGTCGTACTTTTTTTGGAATTTCTCCATGTTGATCCACGGAAGGATGATGAGGACAATGCAGTTTCACAGGTGAATGTTCTCTGTGACATTTATTCTTCTTCTCTTTCCAATTCTTTATTCTTCTTCTCTTTCCAATACATATTCCATGGAATCGCAGTATTCTATTTGGTGTATCTAAAGTCAGAAATCTTGTAAATTAGACGGAAAAATACTTTAATTTTCAGTAAGTATAATTAAACTTTATTGAAACAAACTGCAATCTTCTGCTATTTACGGTAAGATATTGGCAATTGTAATTTATATTGTATTGTGATGTGGAGAATAGCCTTGAAAATATGCTGTCAACTAAAGGTATTCAACAGCCATAAAATCATACATGCGGATTAAATGGTCGTGAAAACATTTATTTATATGATATTGATGTTTGAATGCACGGATGCCGATTTACAAAAAAATATTGGGGGGGGCCCAAACCGGGGATCTTGCCCCGGGAAATTTTATAAGTAGTGATTTTTAAGTTTTTAAAAGCATTTTAGAAGTCATATGATCAAAATTAGAACCTTGATAACTCGAATCTCGATATCTGGACACTCCGGGGAAAATTGACTAGCCTGACACATTTTTTCCTCTCACCCATAACGAATTTTTGAGGGGGCTCGGGCCCCCTCAGGCCCCATGGAGTCGGCGCCGCTGTTTGAATGTGAGTCATTGTCAGTCAGAACAATAAGGAGACTCAAAATTTGATTCGATGAATGAGTGGAAGAGAATATGGAAAAATACTCTCGAAGATAGAGAAAGCACATGTAAGAATAGAGGTCATTTATGGGAAATGAATATTTTAAGTATGCGATAAGGCGTAATCATTTCCTGGCTGCTATATTCGTAGGAAAATTGTTGGAAGTCAACAAAGAGATCGATTCCGGGCGGAATGTGTGGTAAATGGCTGTCTTTTTGACCTGTATCCTGCTTTTATCTTCTCATCTTTGACTCCTCTCCTTACAACACCATTTCTTTTCATGTTCCTCCCATGGATCACTCGAATCCCTTCCACTTTATTTCAATGTGGCGAGGATCCATTTTCTGTTTGTTTTGAAGGTGCATATTTTTTCTGGATCAAAAATCGTTTTGAATTGATGGAAAACCAGATTCAGCTGTGACGTGAAGAAGACTTTGAATTCTGCTGGAGACTTCAGTGATTTCAACCACTGCATCAAAGTAAATTCGTTTTCAAATTGATTTTCAGGATTTCAGTGAAGGTGAGAAGGAGCGCTGATAGGTATATAGAAATAAAAAGATTTTTAACATCCTGAAATTTGTGTTGAATGAATATAAAATGAATACTATATTTTTTCAATATACCCTTAATTTTGTAGTTATAATCATCTATTTCTTAACTTTTCTGTCGTAATCTCTTCGCATGAAATTTGCATTTAATGACTTTTTGATTGAAAATGTGACTTATTGAGCTTGTATGTCAATTTCCTTCTCGATGGAATAAACCACTGCCATAAAATTCCTAAATGGAAATGCTGGCACACTATGGGAATGATAATGTGAATAAAAGTTAGGGTAAATGCCTAAAGTTATGCTTTTTTGACACCTAGAATAAAGCTTAAACCGTTCCTTGAATCTATAAGTGTATCCTTTTGAGGTAGGTTTAATAGCTCACAGCGCGGGCTAATATTTTGGTTTAACTGTGTGCAAAAACCTCGGTTTACTGCCTTCGTATCTGTTTTATGAGTTGCGTTGGTCGTGACTGAAGCGTTTCTGAAACCGTGACTGAACCATTCCACCGTAAAATGTCTACTGTTTTCATTTAGCTTCCATTCTAAGGGGCGAGATATATAGTCTCTATTGCTCTTTTGATTTAAGTTGTAAAAGCCTGTAAGCTTTAGGTGCCAGGCGTTGCTGCTTTTTTAAATTATGGAAAGCTTTAAGACGATGAAATTAGGATAATATATTGTTTTATTGTTCAAAACTAAATTGATCTAACGATAAAATTGAAGGTTCGAACTGTATTCTTTTGTGATGCGCATTGTGCTTTCATTAGCATGTACAAACTCAGCTTGATCAAGGTGATCTCATTCTTTCGGAGTAATTCTTTCTAATATTGGGTAAAATTTGGTATGATTGAAAAAATCTTGTTATTCTAGGTCTGGATAAAATTGAATCCCTTGTTTAATTAGAAAATCTAGATAAATTTGACTGGAGATTTGGTGATAGAAGAAAAACTAATTTAGTATCAGCAGTGTCTTTTCCCTGCATCTGCGACGTTCGTTTGAGCAATTTTGAGTGACATTTATTTGGTTAGATTCGATTAATTTAGAGGGACATATATTTTTTCTGTAAGGCCAAGAGCTAATGATGAATCTTCCTGATGAATCTGGCAGAATATTATGCCTTCTTGGACTCAATATATTGGCCGCAATGCAGCCATTATATCACTTTGATAGCAAAAGGAGCAACGCGTGGGCTGCCATTATATCTTTTCAGGGCAGACATGACTGAATCACATGAGCCAGTATTCATTGGATAAATAAGACTGTAGTTTTTTTTAATGCATCAACGATCGTTTTAAAATGAATTGATGTCATTCCTAACGAGACGATTTTTCTAAAGATCCTCAACGGAGTTGTATGCACTGTGATGAGCCCCTATTTCATCCTAATGGATTTCGTCCAATACTAGGGTGATTAATGATCAGTCGTGACCAACGTTTATTCCCGCGATTGTGGAAAGAGGCAATGATTAGTCGAATCATTTATAATTTTCGGAATGTTTACGTGTTATATATGGTCGAAACTGGGTTTGAAAAAGATCATAGGAACACAATTTCTAGTTTAAAATTAAATGAAGAGAATTGAAATTAAATTTTGGATGAAATATAATGGATTATAATTTGGCAATTTAGAAAAAATTGCAATCCATTAATTTTAAAATATTTAGGGTGAGGAAGTGTATGTAAAGGGTTGTATTAAATGAATTTCAGGACGGTTACCCAGAGATGACAAATATTTTATATTTAAAATTTTCATTCGATCTCGGCTGCTAATCAGCTACTTCACCTATGCATGACTTCCGTTTGTAAATGAGAAGTAGATGTCCCAAACGATCCGAGGCAGAAATCAATGACCCGCGCTCGGAGCGACTGCGACTGATTTGGGTTCGAATAATGATTGCAGCTGAATGGGTTTTCAGCTAAAATTTCCTCTAGATTGATTGCTGAGAATCGAGATGGGTGTTTGAAGGTTTGAGTCGAGAGGCGAAGGTCATTTAAAAGCAGAAATGGAAGGATGAATTGAGAGAATTGTCCTTGTTCGTTTACTGAAGTCATCAAGGGGACGACGACGGATCCGATGTTCCATCCAACGACGGCCATTGCAGTGAACTTATGAGCTGTCACCTAATACCAAATGCTCTAAGCACCGGTGCTTACGGAACGGGAAAGATTCCGTGACATTAAGTATCACTGTGCACATTATTGCCGACTGGATCCTGGTGGGATGCAAATGCCGAAGCTATAAGTGCGAAATATCTGAAAATCCTCAGTTCAGCAGTTTACAACCAGTGGATTAATTTCTCACATTTTATACGTGTCATGAATCATGGCTTGAAGGTCTCATCCTCTTTAATCACCTGCCTCTGGGCAGTTATCTATCAAAAGCTTGTAAACGTGAGCACGAAATTTCAAAAGTGCGTTGTAACGTTTGCCTTTCTATAACCAATGGCTTGAAAGTAAAATTCATAAAAAAGTGGTCTCTAAAGTCATAGATTTATTGACGCATATAGTTGAAAAATTGTACAAAATAGATTGCTAACAAGGCTTTGTTCACGCATTTTAAAATTGGTCTAGTAGGATAGCTTTCATTAAAACTATCCTTCCAACTTACAAGCGTCTTTCATATCTAACGAACAGACTTTCATTTTTTTTTACCTTTTTTCTTCCAATGAATGCATGAGGATTGCATACATACATTACTTATGCTTGGAGGTAAATATATGCCACTTATGTGCCCCTTGAGCTGGACACCACGGATTCGCTTGACATATTCTGGTTTATCTATGTCCACCACGTCCAGGTAATTATGGTCTAATTGAAGCATCAGAATTTTTAATCACATTTAATAATCGTCAGAAGTTAATATCCTCTGCAGTCATAAGTTATCTACTCCAGAGACTACGATTAAGAGCGTTAATTCATTATGAAATCCAATTTATTCATTCTGAGTCTCATCACATCCACTTTGAAAACGTGAGTTATAGAGAAATAAAACGGACGGAGTGAAAGAGGATTTCGGCCTGGTACCGAATATGTATTTTCGGGTTGCCATCGTATCCACCCATGCACCATCTTTAAAACATTCGTATCTGCATATTTGGGATTCTTCTCAATTACCATTTTATTCGTACATTTATAGAGGTGAAGCCTTGCTGTTGCATTTTGCCTTTAAGGAGAGTAAACAAATTCGCTTGTTGGGTTGTACGTGAAGTAGCCTTTGAGGACGATTATCTGGCCCAAATGGAGTGGTATTTTTTTTATTTGCATCGAAGTTTGTACATCAATTGAGGTGCGTGGCTCTTAAAGCGTAATAGTCATTGGTTGCAGTAGGTCATGCGTTTGCCTCTGGTACTTATTCTTGATGTGGGAGCCCTGTGGGCATTTCAAAAGTATCTCTGAGAATATGAACCGGGGTGCCTTTCCCAGTATTTACATTAGAGCCATCTACCAAGTACCTTCTGCTCTTCAACTGCATTCATCAATCGACTGGCTATTGACATTTAAGTATTACTTATTTTGGTATTTTAGGAGCGTGAATATTCAATGCTCTATTTAGCGATCATAATATGCATTTCGAATTCCATATTCTGGAATGCTCCTGTGGTTGAACGGAAATGAGTGAAGTGTACTTTCCCGAGTGTACTTTCAAATAGCTTTATTTGATGTTGAATAAATAGAATTTATTGGATGTTGTGGTGTTTTATTCGACTCATATTATTAAGGACTTATGGATTTCAATGCCTCGGTTCATTGGTTAATCGTAAAATAAATCATTTTTATGATTGCCATCGGCTGAAATTGAAGTATCAATACCTTTATGCCTGAGGAAAAAGATGTCTAGCCACTTGTATTTTCCTGGCAGATGTAATAATTTTTGTATTTCATAGTTAAAACTTATGTATCATTCCATCAATTAATGAGTTCTAAGCATGTCTCTTCCTGCTTAGTAGATAAACTATGCAATTACATAAAAATAGTTTAGAGCTGCTAACAGTATTCAGCTGCGTATTTAGTGGTGAATATTACCTCTTTATATAACTCCGCAAAATACGAGAGAAGTAGATTTGTTTTTACGTCAGTACCTTTAACGCAATCATCTCCACAGTCAAAAGCATTAATATACCAGAATTATTAGGAGAATGCCAAGATTTAAGAAGAAATATCATGAGTTGTTTTGTTTTTCATTGATATTGAATACTCATAAAATTGTTTGGATATTGTGAGTACACAAGTATAGATTAAAAACGGTGCGCCAATACGTCTCGAACGAGCGCTATAATGATTTTATCCAAAAAATATCTCTTTTAAGTTTTAAACATTGTTTTAAGCCCAAGAATGACGATGAAGGAAACATTTTATCGGCCCGAGTAGTTATATTGTTCTCTAATGTCTTTGTTGCATCTTGTGAACACGGCGCTTTCGGTAATCCTCTGATAATGTTCAATTTCATAGGCAGCTAAAATTATCGACTAATTGGCCCATTTTCTATCTCGACCTTGTTTTAAACAACCTTGATTATGCCCAAAGTTGGCTTTAAAAAATCCTCCTATTGGTTATGCAGCTTCTCCGCGTAAATCCCACACCTGCCTTGTGGCGATGTAAATTATTGCGAATCTTTACTAAGGCTTCGCAGTGGGCTGCCCTGGTCTTTTTATCCGTCTCCATCTCTTCGTATCTATCCTGAGGGATCGATGGAAAAAATGAATGAGAATGAAAAAATGAAACAAACCTGAATGCAAGCGGTGGAAGGACACCGGAATCTCGAAACGATATGGCGTTGCAAAAATTTCGATACGACAGCGCGGAACTCCGGCGTTGACGGAGCATGCCTTGGGCAATTTCCTGGGACGTCGAACATGCGGCGGGGTCGGACAAAAAGTGGAGCGAGTGAAGAAAAATGGAATTAAAAAAGTCCTCGTAATGCGCGCTGTGTCGAAAAACTTATTAGGTAGCAGAAAACACCTCGACTCATCTCCATTTTTTCGTACTTAATATTTCGTTCTTTTCTTTCGACAACATTCTTTCTACCACCCCATTCTGTCAGTGCGCTTGTTTGGACGTGCCGCTTTCGGGACTTTTTCCTTAGTTACGTGTGTCGTTTATTTTATTTTCTGCAAATGTTTGCTCTTGGCGTCATGTTTCCGTCAATATGACTATGAAAGGCCGTTGTTACAACTGGGCTCGTGGATTTGTGTGCTCAAAGTGCTTAGAAGATAGTTAATAAATGAGTGTCTCGGTGTAAAATCTTTTTGCGTCATTGGGATTGCATCAAAACGTTCCTAGAGGCTGCCGACTTCCCTGCCTATACGCCAGGAATGCCGAGTGTCGCCCCGTAAATTTAAATAGTTGCGCACGGCATAAAACGTCCGCCCTTGAGGCCTGTGGGGGTCCATATGAGTCTCTTGCTTTCATCTCCACATAAACCCAAACTAAACTTGTCCATTAGGTTAATTTTTTTCGTCAGCGAATCATTTTTTTTCCTCAAAAGTTTCCGTCTCTCACGCCTGCCCTACATTTTTTTTGAAAAAAAAAAAATCTATTTTCCCGAGACGAGGCGTTTATAATTTTTGGTGTCAAATTACTGCTCCGCATTTAGTGCTCATGCACTCAGTGGATTGAAACATATTCTCTCGGTAGCGAAGTCATCAACTGATTCCCCCTCTCCCCTTGTGTCTACGTAGGAAAGCAGATCGATTTTCCCAGGCTCCACGTGTCCGTTATCTTGTCATTTCAAAGGCGACGTTCGTATTTCATTTGCTCGTGTAGTTTTACTCGCGAGGTACAGGAGAAAAGTGTTCGAAATTTCAGTTGAAACTAGTTGTTTTCCGGTATAGTTTACCAAATATAGTGATCAATATTTGCAGGAATCTTCGTTTGGTGAAAACGTCTTTCACCCATCAATTGCTCAGTGTATTTTTAAAAGCTTTGAGAGCCCAAGGATAAAGAAATGGAACAAGGTAATGTCTCATTGCTTCATATCGAAACAGGCTTTTTAAATTATTGTTTAGTTTCTTTGTTGCTCATGTTTTTCGGAGTCTAATGGACGGTGTTATTTTGCCAATGATTAGAAATAAGTTGGTTCACCCTCTGGAATACAATTTACATCCTACGATGACCATTAATCTGTGCAAGTTATATGCTACATTCTGTGGATTTATATTAATAATAATGATATCTTCACCTCATTCACGAAATCAATTTTATTTTTGGGAGATTTTGGCGCTGATAATGAGATTGTTGAGGCCATTTCCCTTACAAAAACAATTGAACGGCAGGGAATCTGCTACAATCTAATGTTAATTTGTTAAATAAAATGTCGGGATATATTGGCGTCAGTCTCTCTGTGGCATGAATTCCTCGTCCTACTTTTGCGATAGAAAAGCTGAATTTTTAGGTGCCATTTGTGGATGGTAATTCAGCTGGGGACGAGCAGGTAGCATTCCCATGAATTCCTTGGAGAGCGCCTTGTAAAGTAGGAGACGCAACGAATTGTCGGGCAAGATTGGCGGGTTGCTATCCCCGCAGGCGCTCGGCTCCGTTGGCCTGCCTCGGGTCTAATTGGCCCTAATGCAATCACGCCCGTATCGACCATGCTTTGGGCCCTTCTGTGTCTCTAAGCCGCATTTTAAGCCACAGGTACCTCGTTGATGGCTTTTATCCCCCATTTAAAATGGTCATTTCCCGTTCTTTATCATAGCTAAGTTGTTAATCTGGGTTCCACACGATGTGTTTTGTGCGGCATGTTTTTCTTGTGATGACTTTTCCAGAGATCAGGAATTTATTAGTTTAAAACTAGACCGTTTACGTTACGACTACAATCGTTTAATTGTTCAAAAACATCGTTTAATATCCGAAGTGAAAATAAATATTTACCTCTTTTACTCCGCACGTTCAATTTCGTCATATCCACGTCATATGGCGCCACTCGTACTGTGACGAAGAAGCATTTTGTGAAGTGCTCACCTATTCAGTGCGGAGCAGTCACTTTGCATCCAACTTTTCAATTTCCATATACTTGGTATTATGCTATTTCAGCTCTGTACATTTTGATTGAGCGTAAGTAATAGTTTTAATTCTTTGTCATTCATTTTTTGTTGCCTAAATGACATTGCTCCTTTAGTCTATGATTCGCATCCGATTGTACGTTAAAATGCTTGTATTAACAGAGACCTAGAATGATTCATAAGTATCATTTCACAACGCTTATTTCTTTATGATGAGAGTAGCTCTCTGCCTGTCATTCTGTTGAAGGAATGCAATTTATTAACACATACAGGATGCCTTAACTTAATTTTAGATTCGTTTTTAAATTTATCCTGTAAATCGAGTATTGCCTGTACTAATGGATCTTAATAATAGTCCTAATCTCTAAGTTTTACTAACATGGTTTTTTGATTGGGTCTGCGTTTAATTGGTTTGACAGCATTTAAGTTTCTTCTACAAAATTATCGTCAAGTATGTTCTGTACGTAATGTACATTTCATTTTTAAATGAGTTTCCATTGAAAACATGTTCTTTCGCAAACAAAACAAGCTCTCTCATAAGATATCAAACTCTCTGAGTTTTTCTCTAGCTGACTATCTCTCTAGTATAAATATGTTGACTTTAGCAGTCCACTCAAGATATTGTCAAAAAATATAGTTTTGATCTCTTACTATTCGTTTATATATTTATACTTTATATTGTAGAATGCTTCTTTGTTCTCTCAAGTTTTACAAATATATTTAATGAATACGCCTCAGAATTACAATTAGATGCAGAACCACAAAAAAACGTGCCGAGGAAGAAATCAAAATAAGCTCAAAACTTTTCAGCTCTGACAAAATTATTTCATTGCGATATTAATGCAAAGTGGTTTCCAAAAGTTTCTTGACAAATTGAGCGGCGCCACTTCTGCTCTTCAGAGAAATTGAGCTTCACTTATTGCTATTATTGTCCCTGGTTATGCGCCACAAATATTTCATTTGTTTGTAAATTTATGTTGTTTTCGAAGGTAAGAGCGTAGAATATACCGTGTCATCGCATATTTATCTTTCTTTCACTGTTTTATGTAGTTGACGATGATTTTTTCGTGAGCTCTAATGACTTTATGGCTCCCAGAGTCCCTGTAGGTTTGTATTTTGCATATTTTAAGCCTTACACTGCAATCCGTCTTTCATAATTACGATTATTGTTTCAATTAAACCACATGTGTATGGGTGCCATTTGTAAATTTAAGTTTATGATTACTTCTGTGCGAGTAATAGTGCATTGCGGTGTTTTCAGAAGTAGATATTTGAGGTTAGTGTGCACAACTTCGCTCGATTTCTAATTGCATTTTGTGAGGTTGATGACATTTTCTGTATTGTGAAGTGATCGTGCAAAACATCTTTCTTGGAACGGAGATTTGCTTTATTGATTGCGATGTGTTACTGTTCCAAATATGTCGGGAGAAATACTTATGTGCGTATTCAATTTTTAAGTGGTGGTATTACGGTTGCTGTCGCCTCAGGCAGGTATTTGTTTCTCTCGAATGAACATACGAAGGTATACAATAGGGCGAATCGGAAAAAATCGATTTTTTTCAAATCCATCTGGCCCAGTGAAAAAAAGTTGTGGGACCGATCAAAAATAAGGCCTGAAAATTTTGAGACCTCTACGTGAACCCCTGGCCCTCGCTCAAATGCGATTTAGGAGCGAGGGTCAAAATTCTAAAAATTTAATATTTTATGGCCTGCCGTTCTTGTATCCGCGACGCTGCGTGGGCGTTGGAATATTTTCTTCGCGAACGCGGACTCAATTTACGCATTTTGTGTCTAAAAGGAGGCAGAGATGTCAAAATACCCGAAAGGTTTGACCTGAAGGGCAGTAACTCGGCAAAATCTATAGGGAATGACCATAAAATATTACATTTGTAGAATTTTGACTCTCCCCCCTAAATCGCATTTGAGCGAGGGTCAGGGGTTAACCTAGAGGTCTCAAAAATTTCAGGCCTTATTTTTGATCGATCCCACAATTTTTTCATTGGGCAAAATGAATTTGAGAAGAAATCGATTTTTTCGATCCACCCTAGAATACAATCGTGGGACGAGTAGTATTATATGAGTTTTTATGCAGACTCACGTGTAACAGTGCAACTATTCTGAGCTATTTGTATGCGCTACGGCGATATAAGTTAGCGATAGCCTCTGAGTTGCTAATTAAACGAAGGTGGAGTCTTCTTAATTATTGGCGTTCCGCCATATAATCGCGTTTCTCTATTACGCCCAAGGGATGTAACTTCAATTTTTCATTTGTTTAATTTCATTGAGAAAATATTTATTCGTTAAGCGTTATTATGGATTTACTTACGCTATAAGACGGTATATTCTGAATGCCGGAACTCAAAAATATCAATATACCCTTTTTTCCAATTACCGGCAAAAGATGCTATTTTATTCCGAAATAGGATATTTTTATTCCAAATTAAGCTACTTTTGTTCCCAATGACAATATTTTATTGCGAATGACGGTTTTCCTAAAACACCATAATTCCATAAGACGCTATTCCTGAGTTTTATGAGACGATAGTTTTAGTCCAAACGACGCTAATTGTTATCCAAAAGACTATTTTTGTTACAAAAGAGGCCATTTTTATTCCAAAACACGTTATTTTAGGATTTTACTATTTCAAAAGACTATTCTTCCGAAAAGCGTTAGTTAAAATCCCGAAAGACTACATTTCGAAATTCAAGCATTCCAAAAGGAATTATTTCATCCCAAAAACCGCTTTTTTATTCCGAAATACGATATTTTATTCCGAAAGACGCATTTTCTAAAGACGCTGTTTTGGAATGGCATAATTTCAATAGACGCTATTTTCTTCCAAAATGCGATAAACATATTCCAAAAGACGCTATTTTCATACTAAAAGGCGCTATTTTTATTCCAAAAGGAGCTATGTTAATTCCAAAAGACGCCATTATATTAACTAAGGCAATTTTTTTATTCCGAAATGCGCTATTTTTAATCTGAAAGACACTATTTTTATTACGAAAGACGCTATTTTAAATCCAAAAGGCGTTATTTTTGATCCCGAAAGGCGCTATTCTATATTTCAAAAGGCGCTATTTCATTCCGAAAGGCGCAATTATTTTCCGAAAGGCGCTATTTTTTTCTATAATGTGCAATTTTATTTATCCCTAAGTGTTATTTAATTCCGAAAGGAGCTATTTTTCATTCCGAAAGGCGCTATTTGTTATTTCAAAAGGCGGTTTTATGTTCCGAAAGGTGCTATTATTTTCCAAAAGGAGCTATTTTTAATTCTGAAAGTCGCTATTTTATATTTCGAAAGGCGCTATTTAATTCCGAAAGGAGCTATTTTTATTCTGAAAGGCGCTATTATTTTCCGAAAGACGCTATTTTTTCGAAAGGCGCTATTTGTTATTCCAAAAGGCGCTATTATATTCTGAAAGGTACTGTTATTTTCGAAAAGGTGCTATTTTATATTTCGAAAGGCGCTATTTTATTTCGAAAGGAGCTATTTGTTATTCCGAAAGGCGCTATTATTTTTCGAAAGGCGCTATCAGATAGGCAAAATTCCGAAAGGCGCTAATTTCATTTTGAAAGACGCTTTTTTTTTCTAATGGCGCTTTTTTTTATTCCGGAAGGCCCTATATTTATTAAAAAAGGCGCTATTTTTATTTTGTAAGACGTAGTTTTGCTGAATATTTTCCAAAAGACACTATTATGGGATTCCAGAATTCCGTTGGTGGAGCATATCCGAATTTAAAATACCTCCTTCCGGTTTTCCGAAGACGGTACTCTTGTGTTTCAAAAAAAGCCATTCCGTAAACCCAAAAGATGTTATTTTTCTGAATTCCAGAATTCTGAATGACGTTGTTTCGGGATTGCGTTATTTCAAAAGACTTTTTTACCTCTAGACGCTATTTTTCAAAATACCGGTATCATGATAGACGCTTATTTTATATAATGAACAACATTATATTTCTGAATTTCAGAATTCTGAATGACTGTTTCGGGATTCCGGAATTCCCAAAGGCGCTATTTCTTATTCCCTCAGATCATGTTTCATAGCCCTGATAATAGTTTAAAATAAAAGGAAACGTTGGCTAAAACTTTTTTGCATAACATACGTTGACCTAGACTCCTAGAACTATTTTAACAAGAATTAAACGAGGTCATGATAAGGAAAAAAATAATTAATAACATTAATTGGAATTGTTCTGATTTATTTCATGGTCGACAGTAATTTATTGTTATTTAAAAAATATGAACATTTTTAATTAATGGCAAAACATTTTTTATGATCAAATATTTTTATAGCGGGTTAATGTTTACATCGTTGGACCTATAATAATGTACAAGGAAAATGTAACCGATGGTGGCGTACTAATTTTGCTCTTTATAACATGAAGATCATATGGTGTAGAATGGGGCTGATAATTCATAGCGTGAAGCATTAATAAATTCTTCCTCTCTAAAATTGTTATTCTGTTAATGTCCATAGATAGTCTATAGATTGCAGACCAATCTCTGATCAGAATGATCTCTTTTATTAGATAAGAGACGCTGAGGGAAGCAATTAGGAATGCGATGAAGAAAATACATTTCGCTGTAGAATTGCGTGAAGGAAGTCTCGCAAGGGTTGCGTAAAAAGAGAAACGGAGAAAAAGGCAAAGGAGTTAAGATAAGGAGCGCGAACAAGAGGTGGAACGGGAGATGGGAATTGCGGTGGGAAGAGGCGGGTTAACGGCGGATGATATATAAAACATAAAAGAGACGGGCCGAGGTTGATGGATGAGTCTGGATGGAAAGAAGAGGTAAATAGGAGTGGAGAATGGAAGAAAGGAGCGTGGAATGGCATTAGTGGCGGATGGGGTGGACAAATAGAGGGCGTACCCAAAAGGAGTCCAGATGAGACTGCTCTGAGGCGATAACCAACTTAAATCGGTGGAAAATGCAAGTGCAAGAACAAACCTTGCGACGTCCCAGTCTACTTACGTGCAAAAATTTACGCTTTAAAATAGGTGAAAGAGTGTTGTAATAAACGCTTTTCGTGTCGAATAGATTTTTCAGAGTGTATGCAAGGGCAAACGACGAAAAGCGAAGATTGCGTATATCCAAAACTCTTTGAATAACCTTTACTTCATTGCTATGTAAAAGGTGATAATGCCATTTCCTTCATTTAATCTTAAAAATCTGGTGGCTCCTCTGGAACTCGGGGACCAAGCACATCATACCCCACAAAGTGAGCGATGTAAATTATTTCTGTTCCGACCCTTTTTATTTCATTAATGATTTGATATTTACGTAGATAGTTCGAATTAAGATATCTAAGTTAATCCATTTTAAGTTGGATCGATGATGTGCCGTTCTTGCAGTTGGTTTGAGGAGACAACTTTATAGTAAAACTATAGCGCATTGATAGTGGTGTTCCTCATAAAACAGAAACAATTTACGCTTCGATTATAGTGCGCGAAACCAATGGCGCCGCGAGGGGGGGGGGGTTTGGGGATAAACCCCCCCCCCCCCCAAGAGCTCAGAGAAATTTTTAAGTTTAATCCATTTTACTTTTTTTGGATTAGTATTACTTACACAATAGTGTTACGATTAATCAAATATCCCCCGGAAAGCCGTAAAACTCGCCATTTTGAACCATTGGTCTTAAATTTTTTTCTGGAGGAGGGCCCCTGCAACTCCTGCTTACCCTGGTTGGTATGCAATACCACCACACCCGTAAGTATTAGTTGCGCCTAAACCCCCCCCCCCTAGCCTTAATTCCTGGCTGCGCCCCTGCGCGAAACGAATACGAAGGTAACAAATTAAACGCTACTTCTCGTAGCAAAGTGTATTTCAGTGAATTAATTGTGCCCAACCCATCCGGGGACGCTTTAGCATGGTTTATAAGAACGCCATGGATGTTATCCGTGGTGACTGTTCCAAAAAATGCAAGTCTTAAATATTCTTAATCTTAATTGTAAAATTATTAATGCATCTAGTTAAATGTGTGATGGAGAAGTAAACAATAATCATTATTTTTATTCGAGTTTTTAGCTACATGGTTCTACTCCCCACGAAATGATTTCATATGGAATTATTTAGTTTTGAGTATGTGTGAATCAGAGATGGAAATTTTCAACAAATTAAATTCTTTGAATAAGCTATAGAAATATTGCTTGGTGCTTAACACCTTGCTACAGAATTATTAATTGTCGAGGCTGAAAAATTGATATTTGATGTACATTTTTATTCTACCGTTGTCATCATATGTTTTATGTTCTCGATCACTTTATACTCATCAATCTTCAACATAATCCATGTTTCTGGGAACACATCTGTCGGGCAGAAATTTGAGCGAAAGAATTCGTTCTCATGTGTGGCCCTGTAACTTTTTGGCCGGCTACAACAATAAATTGCCGGCACAACTGATTGACAAATTACTTTTACGTGATGATATCGTGACTGCTCAATTTGCACCGCCATGAAGTTTAATATCAAGTGGAATTATAGAATGGCCGAGATGAGTCACACCCCAGAGTAAAGTTCTTAGCTTTACTTAAAGCGAACTCTTCCGTAGAAGTAGCGAAAGAACCATAAATGGTTTTACAGTAATGTTGATTCTCATATGTATATATATGTAGCATATTTTTTTATATTTGCTCGCTCGCGTAAGACTTGGAGCAATGAAAGCCAAGGCTTTATATAGTTGGTTTCACAGCTGTTATGTTACAGTAATGAGTATAGCTTTATAATTCTATAGAGGACCGTATTGTATATAGTGAAATATTCTTGATTTGAAGTGAAATGTTCTTTCGTAACTTTTATCATTTTTAATTTTCGTGGCAATGGAATATGAGATAACGATGGAGCCAGTGGCATAATTTTAGGGTTAACAAAGAGGGTAGGAGACCCCGAAAGCCGAAACTGATCTGATGCGATGATATTATAAACATTGTTGTCACGAGACTGGAAAACAGTATTTATTTTTGCCAATTCGCTTGATTTTGCTGGAATTTGCTTTTGTCTCATAAGTGGTAATGCTAAGTCATTTTTGATTCACGTATCTGTGAAGTGCAGTTGATTCCTTTCCAAAGTGGATTGTTCTTTTATATTAATAAGTTGTATCGCGGTGAGTAGGTGATGGTAAATAAAACCATTAACCATTATTATTGTCATTTTAGTTTTAAAATTACAATTTTTTGCGTTTTCATGGCCAACTACTTTAAGATATGGTAAGTATGGGATAAATACATTGAATTTTTTATCGGGGATGCTGCATTGAAAGATTGCCATAATCTCGTTTTATGATTTCCACAAACCCCGTAAATGCGTCCGTAGTTATATTAGATTCCACGTTACGATTAAGTTGTTATTCAACCGCTAGTTTCACTTATCAGAAGTCTGATTGTCGGCGTTTATGCTCTCCGTTACGTTTATTTAAAATTACTTGACTTCGTTGTGTAAACTTCTTGGTGACTTCGCGACTTATTTTTTGGGGTTTTCGATATGAATTATGAATCAAAAGGTGTATAGTTTGTCCAAGATGAGTTTTCCTATGGTTCAAGTCGCAAATCCATCAATGTAATATATTCGGTGGTTCATCGCCACCTGTCGAGATGGGAAGAGACGAGGGAAATGAGCGCAGAAAGGTCGTGGAAGGGGGGGTTGAAAATGGGGGGGGAGGGAGGGGTGGGAAGGGGGTCTTTTGGGGAGGGTCCCATCGCTCTCCGGCGGGGACTGGCTTGAATTATACATTCAGAACTCGTTGTCATACATTTCGACCCACAATGCATCGCTAACTGCTCCTGCATCGGGCGCTGGGGATTGAGGACACTTTTTGACGGACCGTGGTTTCCTTATTTAATGCCACCACTCCGAATTCGCGGGGTTTTTGTGCGTCCGCATAAAAGGCTTTAATGTATAACCTGTAGTATTAATGAAGAGCAAATAATTTTGAACGCAGCAATACTTGCGGAATACTAATTGTTCAAAATATGACTGAGAAACAAACCTTAAATGTTAGTAGGCATGTGGAAAATACCTGATTATTAGTGGATAGAATTTTGTATAATGTTTACAATTTTCACAAATTCTCGATCTCATGATTAACGGATGCTTATAGGTTAAGAGCAAAGGGTATCTTTTTAGCCAGTCAAGGATAAATTATTTAATATTATTTCTGAGAGTGGAGGGCTGGTTTTTTTACCTCTCGTTCTTTGAGTGATTTAATGCGAAGGTTGGTAGAAGTAGATGAGAGTAGAGCTAACTCGAGACTAAGGCATCCTCTCATGTGAAAATTGTCTCGCATAGAAGATAGGTCCTTTCCTTGGGCCACCTTGAACCCTCTGGGTTTTTGTTTCGGGTTGTCTAAAGACTTCAGAAGAGATGTGAACAATATGTTCCTCAGGTCAGAAGTCAAACATTCAACCCACAAGAAAACTACGCTCCCCCCGATGCCTTTGTTATGTCCATATAGTTACGCAATAACTTCTTATATAATGGAATTTTGATGATATGGCAATGGATAAGGCTTTATTTTTTCAAATAACGGTAAATTTTTATCGTGACACGCGTTTAATTTTGGACTCCATCTGAATATCATTTTAAATGTGGTTGTTATGTACATTTTAGTACGCATATACATCTTTGAAAGGAGAAATGTATGAGTGTTTTAATTCAATTTTATGAGAAACTGCACCATGTATAATCAACTGTTTGGAAAGAGCTTTAATTGAATGCAACGAGATCAAATCATTTCATGAAAGGTTTAAGGAAAATGGGCGATTTTTGACGGTCCATGCCATTATTTGAGTTTTTTTCTCTGATTTCTCTCTGCGGGCAAATTTGCTGCTAGTGAGCAATAGATTACAACTGTTGATTTTTATTTATAGTTGAAGACATTGAGATCTGGTTTAAAAGTTCTAGGTCATTTTTGAAGTATGGCATGGATTGAAAGTACATTTATGAATGGAAATTAATGAAAATCCATTGGATCATTCATTGGCCAGTTATACCTACTCAGTAATCCGGCACCTATCTGTCAAACGACGTAACGTAAAGATCGCGAATATCCAAAACTCTTTTAATAACTTTTACTTCATCTTTATGTAAAAGGTGACAATGTCATTTCCTTCGTTTAATCTTAAAAATCTAAAGGATCCCCTGGAACTCGGAGACCAAGCACACCATACCCCATAAAGTGAGTAATGTAAATTATTTCGGTTCCGACCCTTACTATTTAATTATTTATTTGATATTTACGTAGATAGTTGGCATAAAGGAACCTAATTGAATCCATTTTAAGTTGGATTGATGACTTGCCGTTCTTGCTATGATCCATGCAGTGTCTCTAAAATGCAGTCAAAAACCGACAATTGCTGTCAATGCTAATGTTTGCATATGCCATTTTTTCTCTGTAAGTAATGACAATATTTGTCACGGTCGGTCATACATCAAGATCTGTCCACGTATGTAACCACGATCTGATGCTGCACGAATAGAAAATTTACGTTGCATGTTAAAAAGCTAAATAATTGATAACACGGGAAATACGATTCTTATGAGATTTCTCTCTTTGAGAATCAAATATTCCAATTGTCACAGTGGCACATGTATTTCATTCTTTTTTTCCTTGAAAAAACAAATTATTGATATTTGAGCTCATCATTTTCCGTGTTCAATGTATCTGCATGTATTCATGAGGCTTGCGTACGGTTATAGCCTTTGATCTCGGTGGAAGATTCAGGTGTTAAGTTTCGATTGCAGATTTGTTAACACTAGTTTCCTGATAAGGGACATGTATTTTGATTGGAAATATGGGAATTTACTGTAAATTGGTGGGAAATGAAGTAACGAATTTCCCCAATGAATATTGTTCAACCATAGATTTTAGAAATTTATTTTCGTAATTATATCCGGAATCAGCTGCTTGTCCATTCTTTGAAGGTTTTTATCATTAACTCCTCAAATCTCACATTTATGTTATTTGCTTTTTTAGTCAGTAGGTTAATATTAATTTATGCGTGAAATGATTGCGTTCTGTTGCATCAGAAAAATTAAGGGACTTAAATTCAATATGAAATTCTGCTGAGTGACTTTTTTGATTAACTAATAAAAATGGCTATTCATTTTTTATTTTTTCTCTAAGTTTATTTGTTTGACAGGTTTCAAATGTTCAGTGAAATTATTTCTAAATCTCATAACTAGATGTGATTGCACTTACGTTTTTTATCATTTACTTATTATGCGTCTTTTGACTTTGATATGGACTAAGCTCAAAATTAATTTCCTCGTTTTCTACTTTTCGATTCCACGTTAGACAGAAGAACCGTTTCATAAAAGCGATGATTTTTAGAGGGACTTCCTGGATTTTAAATAATTAAATGAAATAACAAATCCGATGCATGAGGAATCGAAGGAGTAGGGGAGGGGCGTGTGTGGCTCCTTGTCTACGTGGTCCTTTTGCTGGAGGATTGTCATAGATCGCGTTCCATTTTTGCCTTTTATATGAATTCCTCATCCAACCCATCAGCTTCTTGTAAAGTTGACGAATTTCCTTTCCTTTGAAAGGTAGGAAGGCTCCGATCCTAGCACGAAACAACCATGCAATTACATCTCTACATGAGCTATAATTTCATATTTGTTTAGTGCTAATTCAGTTTTGCCCCTCCATAGCGGGCTAAAGAGTTGCAGAAGAGATGCATGTACTCTTAAAGAAAAACCCTGCATTATCTTTCGACGTATCCAAAACCTGACGATAATTCCTCGAAACTTTCTTTGAGACTTATTTAGATACAATTAGGGTTCAGAAGTGCATGTGATTTTTCATTTTTCTTTCCACAGAGATCCACAGAGAAAAAAATCATCCGCCTTGACCGGGATTCGAACCCGGATCCCCCGATTTCCGGTCGAGTGCTTTAGCCAGTTAAGCTACCGACGTGCCCGGAAATCGGGGGGTCCGGGTTCGAATCCCGGTCAAGGCGGATGATTTTTTTCTCTGTGGATCTTTCGCACGATTGTGCATTGCGAGTGACTCCCGTAAAAGTTATCACCGCGGCTAGTCCCGGTATACTTTAAACTGGCACAGTCCTATAATACTAAGGTCAGCACGGTAAATGATGTAGGTGGAGAGATAGGGAGAAGTAAGATTGGGTGTGCCTCCGAGAGAGCGTCAGCCTCTGTTGCCCTTGTCATTGTCGTCACCTTCATCCCTGAGCCTCCCTCATCGCTTCTTCCATCCCGAAAGATGTCAGCGTCACAACTCAATGCAGCTTTGATGCGCAGTGTGACCCGGGAAACCTCGGTGCGATATTGATCATAAGAACTGTGTCGGGTACGTATTGCTTAACTAAATATAGCTTCCGTAACGCTTAACAGCCTTTCAACTATTTATTCCCCTCAAGTCGGTCATCTGAGGAAAACGGCGACCTTACCTTTTGCAAGGTACTTTTAACTGCCACCACTTAGTGCTGACCCCTTCTAAGAAACTTTCTGCAGTATCACTCCATAACGCGCACTCCATCTAGTATTGGTGATCACCTCTGGGAGAGCAAGAAAAATAAACGAATACTCAGCATATCGTATCTCTGAATTTATATGCTGTGGCGTTTATATGAGGTGAGTTTATGCAGAATGGTCAAAACAATAATGGAGCAGGATGTTAATACATAGCATCAGAGTTGTAATGAATGAATAAAATAGTGGAATAATGTAAAATAAAAAAAAACAGTGGATGTTTCGTATGTATGAAACAATATGGAAATACATAAAGACAGCACAGCACTGTAAAACGCGAGTTTTCATGTACTAGCTTCTTATTTCAGTAGATTTAGATTCTATTTATACGTATTGTTTTCGGAATATCAAATACTCTAAATTCATGTTCCATTTAGAAATATATAACACGTCACAGGCCATGTCACACGGCACCGCCGCGCCATGTTCAATCGCAAACCAACAATTGACTTCCAACTGTCTTCTCTTTTGCTTATATTTCTACATAAGAGCGTGGCTGTTTTGCTCAAGTTGACGCAGAATTTCCTCTAAACTTTCACTCAGAAAACTTTGCGTATGAACTAAATGTGCCGTTGTTGTAATGCGTGCCAAATTGGATAAAGTCGAAGCTGTATTTGTGGAAAGTTTATCACAGTTTGCATGGAATGTAAGGAGAAATAGGTCTTTACTGGGCGAGAGCGTAAGCCTTGTGTGTCAGATGAATTTTTTAATCGCATGTGCTTTTTTGTGATTTTATTTTGTGCGCCCCTGTACAGTGTTCTTATTATAATTTAGTGAAGGATATTGTTTGTAATATCGCGTGAGATGGGTTGGCGTTGCGATGATTTTTCAAATATTTTTTTTTCTTTTAGGATTCGTAAAGCGTATTGCGGGAAGATTTTCGGATGAGAAAGTAAAAGAAAGGTGCTATTTCGCTCTCGTCCGACCGCACTTTGAATATGCAGCGATCGTATGGGATCCGGTACAGAAAGATGGAATCCGCGAATTGAATAAAATACAAAGGAAGGCTGCGCGTTTGGACAAAAACTGCTACGCTACGCTGCGCGCTAGGCTTAGATTGCTTGAACAATTGAGAATGGATATTTTTAAGAGCGACACAGAGAACATAATATTAGAGCCACTCTATATTTCCTGGCCCGATAGAAGCGATAAATGAAGAGAGATGTTTTGCCGAACGGATAGATATGGGAATTCGTTTTTCCCCCGAACCATGAAGGACTTTAATAAACGCTAATCCCAACTTCGTTAGAGCACTTTTATTTAAGCTTTAAACGGCTGGTGTCCTAACACCTCCTGCCACACGCCTTTTAGGCGGCTTGCGGGGTGTTATCTAGATGTAGATGTAGAAATGTATGGAGTTTTCGCGTGCTGCATCGCGCCTCTTTGCGATATGAACTTTGCATCGTATTTCCATGCCGAACTTATAATATCACTGAGCTCTGGAAATGGCCGCCGGGGGTGTCCCAACTCGGGAGCAGCTCGAAACTTGGGGCAGAGTAATACTTTTCCCCGTGAAGAGGCAGGTCCCAGCGACTACGCTCACCCGTGCATTCTCGCCTCAGATGGGATTTGTGTTTTGTGTACCTTTCTGCGATGGAAGTGCTCCCTCTAGAAACCTCCCTACGTCAATTTCCACGAGTCTGTGCTCTATTATTGCCGTCGGAGTCGTTTTTTTCCTTGAAGACTCCTCCTTTTTGCATATAAATGGAAAGAATATGCCCAAGGTGTGAGGCGTCAAAAAGTTCTTTGGGAAACACGTTATCAGGTTTGATCGAGGCTGCTTTTTCAAGGCCGTCTATCATATTTTCTGCTCCCGCACACGACCCCAGCCATTGTGTGCTTTGCTCCCGCAGTCATACGTCTCATGATCACCCGTGTCGTTTGACAGC
Organism: Ischnura elegans; assembly: GCF_921293095.1. Classification (NCBI taxonomy): domain Eukaryota; kingdom Metazoa; phylum Arthropoda; class Insecta; order Odonata; family Coenagrionidae; genus Ischnura; species Ischnura elegans. The sequence goes on along the minus strand of NC_060254.1, from coordinate 109,155,144 downwards.
GCTGAGGTGCGCGATGATGGACTGCGCGTGTTTATGTAATTCTTATCCGGCTGGAGGCGATGGAGATAAATTGTCTCTCACCTTTTTGTAATCCAGGCGTAAACGATATTCGAGAAATTTACTTTTATTACCTGCAGTATTCACTACTTATTCCTTGCAGTATAATTTAAAGATACAGCTTTTTGTTTAAACGTAAAGGTTTTTGTCTGTATACATAAATTTCCTGCTCAAAGCATTTCGAGCAGTCATCTACATTAACTTTTTAATGTGCATTTCAGTTGTCCTTGGATGCTAATGAATGCCTTATTTTTACATGTAAAACTGATATTTGTTTTAATATGTGTTAATTGATGGAAAATCAAAGGTATGCCTTTCTTTCGGGGTCCAAGGGAATAATATTCGATGAAAAATAATTTAAATTTCGCTGCCGTTCACGGCTAGGAGTACACTCGGACGTGCATTTTGTGGCGAATATTTTGTGCATGTCTTTTCTTAGCGATGAAAATAAAGGTGAAAGTTGTCTAAATATGAGTTTGTATTTTTTCTCTAGTGGTTACCTTCCAAAGAATTTAAATTATATGGTGCACTCGATGCTACTTGAGCCATACGGAAGCTAATTTGAGCCCACCAGATGTAAGTGCTCTTTCTTAAAAGGATGAGCTTCAAAAGATTTTATTTTATTTTTACGCCTTCGATTGAGAAAAATGTAAGAAGGCTGTATCGATTTACTCTTTACTTTACTTTAAATTATCTTTAATCGTCCATTGGGCTATATTGTGCTTAAATTGGATATCCTTTATTAATTAGATTAATTATAATAGCTTTGAAAATAAGGAGAACAATGACCTGCTAAAGGAAAATTAATACCTTCTTTATTCTTATAATCTATTAAGTACATATTTTTCTACATTGCATCTAGAAATGCTTTGTAATTCCTCATCAATCTTCTTAAATCTTTCACTTTACATTTATATGCCAATGGCTTTTTAATCCCATGGTTCTTTGGCTGGTTGGCGTAAGCTATGATTGGAAACTTATATACATGAGTGTTTACTGAAAATAAAATAAGAGTAATGTCGCTCGACTCTTATTTCAGACCTTCGGAGGGATATTTTAACTATCCTGAATTTCCTTTCGAAATGGAGTGTCACTGTGCGAGTCATCATTTTCGTTTCCTTCCGTGTTTTCCATAAAAAATAAATGATGCTTTGGTGATGCAGTGCTTTTGAAGTTTCAGTTCCATTTCTCGCACCTAAGTCGTGTACACTGTCGAATTCCGTCAAGCACCTATCCTCGCCCACCAGGCCGCCGCTGTTCAAAGGGCCCTTTTTATGTGCCCACATTTCAGGGCGCTTCACGATGCGTTCGAAAGTTGTGAGCCCAAGTGTTGGCGAAGACTCTGCGGGACGAGAACATATTCCCCAACTTCGCTCCCGACCTTCTTCTTTTTTTGTGTCGTGCATCCCGGTGCCCTCCCCTCCTCCCCCACCCCCTGCCGCTGCCCTCGTTTCCACCCGCGAAGAACGACTTTTTTGCAGCGCAATCAATCATCCTTTTTGCTCACTTTGGGAGAGGAAATATCGGAAACTTTCATACATGCACTGAGTTGGCATTTGTCGAGGTGGAGGAGGTACCTCGGGGACTCGGGGCGTCTCTCGCGTCGTATAGGGCAGTGGTGGAGATGCACACAGCTTTCTTTTCCTGGTTCGCCGGGGGTGCCATGAAAAGGGGGTCCTGCGGGGGAGGAAATACGATCGGCTGGACCGTCTCCCTATCTCTCTCTTGAACGTTGCTCGGGAGATACCACCGCCGCCCGGTCGCTATAGTTCTTTTTTGCTCGTACCATTATTGCCTTCCCCAGCTATCTCATCTCGTGAATCGCCGTCCACAGTTTGGCATCACCTTGAATGACCCACAACGGGCTATATTTTTATCCTCCTAAGTGTGAAAAAGTAATTCACCTTCCCGTCGTTGAGAGAGTTTCACTTGTTTTACTTTCATGTTTTTCCCATATTTCAAAAATATTTCCCGAAGACTGCACTCTGACGTCTTATGTAATACCCGTCTTTATTTTCTCGTGACGATTTTGTATTCTTGTTATTCTCGTATAGTTCTGTACACGGTTTGTGGAAATATTCTATGTTTTTCTTGAAGAGAAATAAGAAGTTCTTGAAGAAAAATTCTAAATTGCAAGCCTTACTTTACTTTTAATTTATTCGACATATATAATTCGATCATTTCAAATGTCTAATAATTCACTCATTGTACCCTTTTTTATGCCATTAACTATGATCTCATGAAACTTTCAGATCTGGATTTACGTGATATGCCCAGTACAGACGGTTTAGGAACACATTGAATGACATACTAAAATTGAAAAATAAATTATCTCCTAAATGTTTAGAAACTTTAGTGCAAACCATTGTGGCCACTTGTCTAGAAAACCTGGACAGCCGCAGTAATCGGGGAATATCATTGGGTTTGGTAAGTCGTAGAATGTCAGGGGAATTAAGCAAATTAATGTGTGAAAATTATACCTGAAATATGATTTTTTATGACCGTATAACGCGTAGGTGCATAATATATGCGTATAGTGTGATAATGAATATTGCGGGGGAAACCAATGAAAATTTATGAAATATTTCGAAACCGTGGGCAATAAATGAGTGTGAAAATTCGAGAATGGCCGGGCAGTTTCAGTCTCAAAATTGAGCCTGTATGTAATTCAATGTGATTCCTCGGCGGTTGGTAGAAAAATTATTAGTGCGTCAGGTATTTACTCCTGATGTATTCCTTCGAAAAAAAAACGATTTTCAAAATGCTTTATTTCATCAGCAGAAGGGTTGTAATTTATTAGTTACGTCAATGAGCTCAATAATTAATCTTAAATTGTTAACCTATGAGAAACATGATTGCCGATTTTAGAATGCACTAGATTTAATCATTTTTACCACAAAAGATGAATTTTGTACCACGAAAATTTCAAATAATTTCATTATTGAAATTTTAAAATTGAACTTCTTCGTTCATTTGATCATTTTGTTCATCCTTCCAACCTCCGTGAAAGTCAGTGAATTTCCGCAAAATGCGTGGGCGATCTGACATGGAATTACTGCGTTAAAATATTTATTTCTTGTTGAATATCATAGTTTTGCTTCCATTCATAAGAAATAAATACTGCATACTTTTCGTTGAAGGAAGTTCTTGTGCATGTGCGTACGGCTTTCAAGGTTATCACGGGTAGAAATTGCAAACTTTTTTTCGCTCGAATATAATGGATTTTAGGGTCTGTTAATTAATGATTGATAATATTTTTAACTAATAAACTAAAAAGTTAATAATTAAAAATTGCACCACATACTCTCAGTGTATGATATCACCGCTAGGTTCTCTAAGTAATATTGTTGACAAGTGGATAATCAGTTCAGCTCAAATGCTTGCCTTCAGCGACTACTTAACACCGAAATCAGAACGATAGCAAATGCAATATCATGTAGTAGCAGTTACAAGTTTCACAATACTCTCATAAACAATAAGGTCAATACCGTTTTACCTAGAAAAAGTGTATACTTGCTCCTGTTAATTACTGGAGAGGAAGCGGTTTGCCTTATTTCTCGACAAAATCAAATTCTGTGCCTATCGTTCTTACACTGTGGAAAATAGCTCTCCCATGGTTTGTTCTCGTTGGTGTTGTGGGTGCGAGAGTAAAGAGGCTAGGTACAGTGGCCCCTTCGCTCCCTCAATCACCCCAAGCGCGTGGAAATGCATTTTTCATTTCCATGCATATCAGTGTAACGGAGAATAATTATCATTCATTTTATGCCGAGATGACTTTATATTTTCATTTTTTCCCAGTCACAAATTGAGTTTTAATTTATTTTCCCGAATTGATGTGCTATTCCTATTAAAAAATAACCTGAATTGAACGGGTCAGATTGAAAGAGTGGCAGCCATCATTTCGAGCGTTTAAACATTTCATATTTTAAAGTTTGTGAAATCCATAAATCCGTGTAGTTATTTAACAACAAATTTAAACTCATTTTAGTATTAAGTCTGTGTATTTAAATTTTTAATCACATGATAAGTTTAATCCTACTTCACTTAGAAATAGTCATACTTATACCTAAAAAAATATTTCTCATTTTCGATCAAATTTTTGTTGGCATCGCCATTTATCATCATTCATGTTTGTTGATAAATGATGACCTACTGGGGTATTGATGCATCGTCTCTCTCTTCCCATGCTGAGATGCTTATTGTTCGATTCGTCTCCAAAGGAACTTATTCCACTCTGATTATGTTTGATCTTGTTGGCTGACGCAGAATTTGAGATCATGCAATGGCTGTCCCTCTATTCGCCATGCTCTGTCCCTTGGGAAGTTTTTTTTTGTTAATTTTTCTAAAATATACGTTCCTTTTCGTCGCGAGCCCATCGTCTCTTCATGGAGGCATATTGACTCCTCTTGTTTAAATTTCCCCAATCAATAAATCCCAACATGCGTTACGGGAAATTTTTCTATTAGCAGCAGCAGCAGCAGCAGCAGCCCGTGATTCTTGTCTCAGGGGTGCGCTAGGGTTTTCCCGCCGTGAGTGGTTACCTTGATTTTTTTCAGCTTCGAGCACGGCTTCATTGAATGCACACTGACCTGGAATTTTCTCCGCTTGGAGGATATTGAATTCCGAACCGAGGTGGGTATTTGTTTTTCGTCCGAAAAAAGTTCCATTTCTTTTTTACCCCCCCTCCCCCTCTCCTTTCGTCGTCCCCGTTCCTTTCATTCGAAATCCCTTATTCTGTCTCCTCCTGCCCTCTTAAATTTCAATTCCTGTGCGTCTTTTGGCACGGGTTTTCATGTCTGCGAGGTCCCTATTTCTTCTCCCTCTCCGCCATCGACTTACTTCTGGCGAGGGACCAAATTCGTGTTCGCCGTAGTGAGGTGCATGTGCGCGGACTTGCTTGTTTGCATTTAGGGTCCCCGTCTGCATTTCCGAACTCGGACGTAGTCATCAAAGTCCCCTCTTCCCTCTTAAACCAAGCCCCTTCTCTACTCTGCATCATCCTTCCCTTTCTCAATCCAGGGCGCCTGCATTCAGAGGATCTCTCCTTTATTATGTTACAAAACAAATTTTGCGGATTTATTCGAAAAATGCTGTGTTGATTGATTGTCATTTATTGATATCAAAAACGCTAAGTAATCATAAACGAAAATTTGCTCAGCGAACAACGGAAAGATTAAATTTTTGTTATAATTAGCACATTTCTCTGCTTAGACCAGAAAATTCTTAAGAAACCATAAGTTAAGGGTTTCAAATGCGATTTTCTGTTAATATGGCGTTTAAAATCTCTAATTTTTTTTCATATTCAGTTTAAAATTGTTAGAGGAGCTTATTTTGAAATGGCAAATTTCTTTTACCATTGACAATTGAGAGTCGGTTTAATTAATTCCGATGTGTGGTAGGAATTAGTTTTTTCATGAAACGAGTTTTCAATTCGTTCACTTAATTTCAGCACCGTCATGACCTACACAAGACCCGGATATTCGTGGTATATTTTTGTGCATGGAAAGTCATTGATCTCCTGGGAAAATCAAATGAAATATATAAATATTTCAAATTTAAGACATTGGAAAGTAGTTGGATTAGTCTACAATATCCGATTGTAATATGAGTGGTCACCGTACGCTATGTTTGCATTTAGGGTCGCTCCCTGCATTTCCAAACTCGGACGTGGTCCCCAGATTCCCCTTTTCCCCTTGACCCCCGCCCCCCTGTCGTTCGTCGCTTGTTTTATCCCCTGGGGGATTGCTGTTCTCTTATCGCATTTATCCTGCTTGCTCTCCACCGCCCTAGAATTATGGACCTACCCTCCCCTGCGATTCGTAGCTTGCAGCTGCTTTTCCGTTTCTATCGTTTCTCCATAATCTCCACCGCCTATCTCTGCTCCACGCGGCGCTCCAGAACTGCGCCCTCCGAGGCGGGACAAGAGTTTAATTAAATGTGCCTTAAAACGCGCGAATTTAGCTCGAGCTGGAAAATCCGCAGAGTAGCCGATAATATTTTTTCCCCGACATGATATTGTCTTTGTGTCTTGTTCTGAAATAGCGGGTCGCCTTTTCCCGTTAAAATTTTATGCTATGGCCTCGTAGGGGTTCTGTGGCTTAATATAGTTCTTAAAACTGTATTCGAACTAAATGCCATGTGAACAGAGTATTTTTATTTTTCCTATCATTTTGTGGATTTTATTTTCCATTTTAAACTGCTTAAGGGTTATAAGTAAGCTAGGTAAGTATAAATTTGAATTGTGCTCAAACTTTTACCCTATTCTCTTTCTAGTGGATCTGTCAGAAGTCGATGATTTAGCTTTATTTAATGTGTGGGGTTCAATTCAGTAGTTGCATATTGCAAGTGTACAGTTTAACCATTGCGATCAAAATAAAATATTTAGCGGCCATGGTGTGATGACCTCTATGCATGTTTATCTCATAGTTAATAATTCTCTGACCATAACCAGGTAAATGCCCCATTAATGCATTTTTGGAGTTTCTTCAGTGATTTTTAAGTGATAGAAAATATTTTTATGTGGAAGGCGGGAAAGTAAAACTGCGATTATAACATTAAAGCACGATTTTTAAATGAATGGAGGATATTCTAAATATCAGGAAATCATATTTGTCCATTCAATTCATGTGATTATCCTCAGAGAGCTCAATTTGAGGAGGTAAATTTTTAGTGAATAAACGCATGATTGTGTTTGTAAAAATGATGTGGAAAATATGTTTGCGTGTAATAAACCAAATTTTTCCTTCTTATCAAGCCATCACGAAGGGTCTTATTAGCTTTCTAGAAGATATGCCGAAATGGGTAGATGTCGACTCGCGAGCCATTGTATTCCATCCTTGTCTTTTGCCGTGTATCCTCTAGCGGCGTAATTCTAACGACGTTTAGGGTCATAGCTATAAAAAAATTATAAATGCCTTCTCGACTGCATTAAACTTGCTTCAAGTTATCATTATTGTTTTTTTTTACTGATGATAGTTTCATGCTTGACCCCTTTTAGCTATGCCACTTTGTCACAGCATTGCAATTAAATTGAATAAAGTCTAATCTGATTTTTAATTCTGAATTCACGCCCCGCGCATTCTGGTTTTGTGCCGTGAAATGAAAAGTCGGTGCTTATGGTGTAGGAAAAAGTGCTGCCATATAGGCTATTAGGTATATTATTTTTATGAGAGAGTAAAGTATAGGTTTTCAACTAAAAATATTCTTGTACTGCATTGTGTGGCGCGGCTGCTTACCTACTGCTGTAAAAATGTGACCAATTATTTACAATGAGTGGTGGTGTGCATAATAGACAGAAACATTCACTGGGCATTCAATACGTCTCGAAAGTATTTTTTTTCCGTTCGCACCATCCCGTTAATCGTTGAGGGTTAAGTGAACAGGGAACTAAAGTGAAAAATTTCATCTAAAGCGGTTATGAGCATGCTGTCCAATGGAATTGTTGACCTCCATGCGTATTGCAATCTGCCTCGAAAGGTTTTCTACGGTACATGTTCGCCTACCTTTGTTACCGAAGAGGCTCTCAGCGAAACTTCTCTCATATAAGTCTCATTTACACTCAGGAAAGCCTGCTGGTGCAAAATACCAGAATATTTATGTCGCAGGATTATTAGCGAATTTCGTCAATACTTGTAAGTTTTAAAATTACTCAATTTGTGTTGTCCGTAATCGTTTCTTTCCTGAAATAGACAAAAGCCAGAGTCCAAGAGCTGCAAGTTGCTCGACTGGCATTTCTCAAGGGGAGGGTTCTGTACAGGAATGAAATATTTTGTCTGAAAAAACTACATAGAGTGTCCTTTTTGGAGATGTTTCTGGTGCACATCAAGTCCAACTCCGATCACCGTAAACGTTATAAAATCAGGTCAGTGTTTTCGCCCATGAAATTTTATAATATTTTTTGTATATACCCGAAATATACATAGAAATAAAAAATGATAAATACACTACCATGTCTGCCCGTGGTGCTTTATAGGACCAGAGCGCAGTAATATCCTAGCGATAATGAGTATTTCATATCATATCATGAAGCAGTGGATAAAAATTTATGCAATTGTTAAATCTAAATACCCTACCCAATGGGTATGGCTGTTCCACATAATAAATGATCGGCTATTATTTTTATAGGAAGTACAAATTCCTTTGTTATTCAAGGGCTGATGATGAACTACAGAATCGAAACAATGGATCGAAAGGAATGGCCATCTCGGTGAAAAATTTGGTTAGGTTGAATGGGTTCGTGTCATTCTGAGTAAATTTCCGATCGCGATATTCGATGATGCGGGAGGCGTGTATTTGGAGAAGATATTTTTTAATCGATGCCTACGCTGCTTAGCAGCTTTTCGTGAATAATATTTGGTATTTAATTCGTTTCGTGGTTTGAATGTCGATTAAAATAGAAAACTAATATCTCCAAACCGTTGGCACAAAGGTTTAAAAACATTCTCATTCTTATTGATGGCGACGTAAGTCAACCAAAAACCCGATTTCAGTTTTAGATTTCTATTTTACTTGACTCTTCGAGACCTATTACTAAATATGAAAATGTTTCATTGAAGCTTGCGTGTCCAGAATTTTGTGATCCCTACGAGTACAATATAAACTTATAAAAGAAAAAAACCAAGAATTTTAATTTGTTTTTGAGATAAATCAGACCGGTGATAGAATGTAACCACGGGTCTTTGCTAATGTCGATGTTATTAGTTAATTTCGCAGGTCTATGTGTCATTAATTTTTAATGCCTTGATTTTATCAATTGCAAAGGAAACCTGTTGTTTTGCAAAAAGAAAAAGAAGAGAATGGTTCCTAAATTTCACAAGTTAATTGTGTAGCTGATGGAAAGGGGCAGCCGCGTCGACCAGATATTGACGAAAATTGAAGTTAATCCTAACGGTGGAATTATTCGATCGTGGCTATTTTCCCTCCATAATTGTTCAACTCCACAATGCCACCCCATCTCTATGACCAAGAGTGAACTGTGAATGTTGGGAATTTAATATTTTAGGTAAAACAGAGAAATACTTACTTACTCTTACTCCCAGGGCCATACATATCTAAGTAGATATTTGGCCGCACCAACAATCCTCTTCCATCTATCTCTATTTCCTGCGTCCTCCTCGGTCGCTCCTAATCGCTCCAGGTCTACCTTCACTTGGTCCCACCACCTTCGCCTTGGTCTTCCTCTTGGCCTTCTTCCTTCAGGATTCCTCATTATAACTTGTTTTAATGATTAGTGTCCTCTCTTCTCAAAATGTGCCCAGCCCATCTAATTCTTCTACATTTAAACTCGCACACTACATCTGGATCCTTGTATAGCTCTCTTAATTCTCTATTGTGTTTTCTCCTCCACTCTCCTCCTTCAGTGATTGGTCCATATATTTTCCTAAGAATCTTATTTTCAAAAACAATTAATTTTCTTTCTTCCTTTTTATCCAGTTTCCAAGTTTCACTTCCATATAACAGTACGGGTCTTATGATTGTTTTATATATTCTGGTTTTAGTAGTGTGTGATAGTAATTTTGAGGACATGAGTTTGTTGCAGGCGTAGAAGCATCTGTTAGCCAGATTTAGCCTGTTTTGTATTTCTATTGCTTCTTTGTTTTCTCTTGAAATAAAAACGCCTAAATACGCCTAAAATGTTACGTATCACCAACAAAAAGCCTGGGAAACTGGACGGAAAAAACAGAGAAATATAAAAAGTAATTTTAATATGAAAACAGTGATGCATCTTGGATATGTGGGTGGTTAAAAAGTCTAAACTCCACCCATTCAGTTCTAAATGCATTCACACATTCACACTCCCGCGAGAAATAGATTTTTAGCCTGATTCGGAGACCCCTCCCAAATTCAAAATAAAAGAACGGGTAAAGCATTTGAGTATTTTCCTCTGCTAATTTACAAATTCTGCTAAAACCAACCTGATAATCTCAGCCAAGAGTGAACTTACTCCGAAACGCGAGTTGTTAAGTAAGGGGTAGAGACATGGAACGTTGAGGTAGCGACGAGTAGATTGTCTGCAACTAGATGATTATATGCTTTTCCTAAGGATATTTTCTTTTTCAACGTAAACTAATTTATGGGCGGTATGAAACCCGTTGGTGATTTATGAACCACCACCATTTTAAATATACTGCTAAGTGTTCATTTACTAACTCACCCGGTGAGTCTAGACGGATCTTGGTTTGGATAGGGTTGAGCTCACCCTATTCTAAGCCAAAGGTGTCCTGCATTCACTTCTTCAGGGTAACCTGAACTCAGAGACACTGAGCCGTCAAAATCCCAATGTTAATTATCATTCAATGCTAGTTATTTAATCAGCCCAATGATAAGCACGGGGTAAAAATCCATCTTTAATATTCTAATCCGCCGGGTACAGACTTAGACAACAGGGAGAATCATCACGACCAGAATTAAAGAACATCGGAGGCACTTCAGGAGGCTCTTCTACTGGAAAAATCCGGGGCCATTCAATCCGAACATAAGATCAAGTGGGACAAGGTCAAGATTCTGCACCGTGAGGTAAAATTCTTGGAAAGACTGAAAGTGGAATCCATCGAGATCTAGCTTGCAAGAAACATCCGCGACGCCGGCAATGATTGCAAACTGGCCCCGAGGAGAATTCGATTGGCTTACTCCCGGCCAATCACGTGACTCCTTAAACGTGATAAACGGTATAAAAACTAGCATACTTGACCCACTCGCCATTTGCCCTGATGAAGGAACGCGACTCGGGTTCCGAAACGTCGGCCAAACGGAGAGAGAAAATCCAACTAGAACAACGAACAGCCTTTCTTTTTACTGTTACTGCGGGAGAGAATTAGGATTCTGCTCTGTGTACATGCATCGTCCAAGTTAAAAATAATATTCCCAAAGTGGAAAGCTTGTCTTTCATCTTTCCTGGCCATTTATGTTTTTATTTTCACTCTTATCCGATGTCATGGAATCCTCGTACCCTTTTCCGAAAAACTTCGAGGGTATAGCGTGAAGTCCTTTTATCCTTGCGTGAAGTCCACTCGCTGAGGAACCGAGGTTTCCGAAGGAAAGTAAAGAAAGGGTAGGGATAGAAGAGGAGCCGATAGAAATTATAAAGCCGTTATATTTTTTGAGAACTCATAAGCTTACGCCGAGTAATGTTATGGAAAACCCCCTTATTTTCAATTTCCATAGAAATTTTTCCTTTAGCAATGCTTTCCACGCTTGGTTCCTATTACTAATTATTGGTCAAATGGACACCCAAATAGTGTTAACCTAGTGATGTAAAGTACCCTAATATGTATAAGACAGGGTAAATAACTATAATATTTTTCATGTTGCTCACACATTTTTTAATCCATATATTTTTATTAGTGAATTTATACCCGTTGTGATCTGACTGCTAACACGTGTAAGTGATTAGGGGTAAAGAGCATTGCCTTATACTGAGTGAGAATTTTTCGAAAAGCCTTTGCATTATTTAAATAAAATATATCTCTGTTTTTTTCTTTTCTTATCCGTATGTTTTTCAGCCTTTCATTCACTATTCTCCGATTTCGCATCTCCCTCCTGATATAACTTGGGGTATCGCCTGGAGTGCACCTTAAAAGGCGGCATCTCTCGTTGGCAGACGGTTTCTTGGAGAGGTAAGGGGTGATCATAATTGCCTATTAAAATTTGGTTTAGTAAAATAATGACCTGAAGTGCGTATTATTTCTTCAATAGTGATATAAGTCACCCCTATTTAAATACCTTTTTATTCATAAAATTACGCTCCCAAAACGTGTAAATGCTCTCGTGTTTATATATTTATAATTCTTTAGAGGACATGTGGCTTACATGTGGTAGAGCGGTGCTTAGTGGCGAGTAGAAATTTTGTCAGACCTTCACCTGTTTTAGTCAACATTTTTGCGGTATTGTAGTTAGGAAATTCTAATCAAGACATTTTGTTGACAGCCGTGTGTAAAATAAATCATTTTGCAGATAAGGTATCACTTTAATGTAAATAATATCACGGGTTGGAGGTAGAAGGAACAAAGCCAGAAGTATTTATAATTTTTATCTTTACTCAGGCTATGCATTAATATCCTAGCGTATGCACCCCTCCAACGCACTTAATTTCCTCGTCATGTTAATCCGCTCCCGTGGGAACACTTCTTCATCCTCTCGTCTATTTTTCATCTCTTTTTCTCTTCCCTCCCTCGACTCTTCACCGATCTAATTTCGATTCTTCTCCGGGAAACTGCCGAGGGAACAGTTGGAGTCCTTATTCAAAGTCTCCCCAACGAAATGGAGTATCGGAATGCAATTTAATGGGGAACTTGCATGGGTCGTCGATTGCTCTAAAAACTATTTTGAATTAGTAAAATGGATATATTAGCTCGCAAAAATACCTTAAAATTTTCCATTCAACATCAAAAGAAATAAAAAAATTGCATTTAAAATCGAGAAAAATTTCTCTGAGTCGACCACTGCTCGAAGACACCCGAGCATTGCCGAGGCCAGGCGTGACGTCATAGGTGCCTTAACAACCGTGGGGAGTGGGGAAATACGCTGAGCGCATGCTGTAAAATTTGTTTTGAGGGAGTGTTCAGCCGTTCATCGTCGTCGTAAAAAAATTCATGCAAGTTCCCCATTATATTTATTGGATGTTTTAGCCATATTTACCATTTAGGGAAATCATGGAATGCGCTTCAAAATATTCATTCTCGATTTTATTTTGTTATAATGTGAGGGATTAAGAATATTTTGAAGACCACTATTTTGATTTATGCATTGCTCATATGAGTGTGAGTGCCAAACAAACTCCTTTGCTTCAAGCCTTTGTATATTTCGCTTCGAACCGGTATTTGATTTGCGGAAGAGTTCGCCTCGAATTAAGCTGCAGGCCTACGGGTTTCAAACATTTAAGATATGGCGGCCGACGCATTTCTCTGAGCCACATCAGAATTAGTGTTCGGGGTTCTCTCGATATTTGAATGTGAGAATCTGCTGTCAATAGACAATTGGCCAACCCAATGGGCTGTCATTCTTGCCATGTGATGTGCAACATGATTTTAAAAAATGCTGCTTTGTGGTTTTGGTCAAAAATGATAGTAAGATATATATTTACTGAACATCCCCTCAGTTTTGGAATATACTCATGGTACGGTAAAGATCGTGGTCTATTAATAATTATAAAAATATTATAATAAAAAAGAGCTAAATACGGTCGTGATGGAGATTGCCCCGACGTTTCCCGACCGACTGCTGGTCACTTCTTCAAGGGAATGATGCTGGGATATGTTTATGCTGCCTTTTTTATTTCAGGTGGGAGGGGTGGGCGGAGGGTGAGGGAATATACGAAATACCCTGCGGAACGTGCGAGAAGAAATACATCGGGGAAACGGGACGAACGGTCAAAACTCGAACAGAAGAGCACAAGCGGGCCATTCGACTGGGTTACTCTTCAAAGTCAGCCGTAGCCGAACACGAAGCCACCGGACATGCGATCGACTTCGAAAAATCAAGAGTCATCGCGAGGGAAAAACATTCTAAAGCCCGACTCATCCACATTAGAAATAAAGACGAACAAGGACAACTACAACAGAGATACCGGATTGAGAATCAGCAGTACTTGGAACCCAGTCATCCGCAACATTTCGTTATCTTCCCCCTCCAGTCCCCACTCCTCACACCCCCCTGTACCCACCTGAAATGCCCCCCTGTACCCCCTGCACCCCCTGTACCCCCTGTGCCCACCCCTCCCACCTGAAATATAAAAAAGGCAGAAAAAACCAATCCCAGCATTATTCCCTTGAAAAAGTGACCAGCAGTCGGTCGCGAAATGTCGGGGCAATCTCCATGACGACACTAGTATGTCACTCTTTTTTAATCACCATGAACCGCGAAAGCTTCAATCAAGAATATTGTAATAATTCTAGGAAATAATATTATAAATATAATGCTAGTTTATGATCTAATCACCCAAATTGTTTTCCCACTCTCCAAGTGATACAATCCGAAGGTGAGGGTAGAGCTCACTCCATACATATTTAGGGGTGTCCGAAGGTTTCACTCATAATTTGAATGAGGGACCTTTCGATTGGCAGCTTAGAATTCTACCGCGCTCTATTCTACCTGGCGAAAGTATTCATTCTCATGCCGTCTATTCTTTTCTCAGGACTTTCTCTTCACCCTTCTCTGACGTCATTCCAAGTAGTTCTTGAATGGGAAGAGAGTTAATCACTTGATTTCCTATTTCCGCTCTCGATCGCACGCGGAATCTTTGCGAGAGGAGCAGAACGACATCAGTCGACATCTTACAACCCTTTCATTACACTTTTAACCTTTTTTTATATTTTAGAAAAGTATGAACTGCGCCCGAGAAACCGGGTATTGCATCGGGCTCTTTTTCTTTCATTCTCTCCATCTCCAATGTGTGCGTAGTAGTATGGTGTAAAATGGGGAAATGATTATGTACGACACGCGGTAAATGATTTTGGTACTTACATGCCATGTAATTAATCCAAAATCCATGCACTCCAAGATTTTTAATGAGCTAATGCTTAATTCCTTCATTATATATTTTCATATATAATTTTTGAATTTATTACATATATTCATTATATATTTCATTTTCATGCTCATTTATGAGTTCTTAGGTTAATTTACAAATCATTTGGAAGTCGAATTATGGATTTGGTAACGCTTTTTTGTATCTTAAAAATCTAAAAAATTAAAAAAAACCTAATTTGTAGCAAAAGTAAAAAAGATAAACGATAGAACTAATTAAATAACACCAAAATAGAGGTCTTTACTCATTTCTGAAATATTAAGTCTTTACTATTTGATGAATTAAATTTTCATCACCTCAATTTTTGTCTTTAGTTGTAAACCGATTTGTATCTACATTTATCATCTCATGCTGACCATACGAGCAAATTGCCATAGTTACCTCATGCCCGTAGGCATCATCTATCCACCCCGATCGCTCTCTATCCTCCCTCTATCTATCTCTATTATATATATCTCTCTCCATATTCTTTTCTCAGCCTCCCCTCCACTCGTCTCTGATGTCACACATCCCTTTTATTCCCATCTCCTCCGGATAAAAAAAACACACAGGATATCGCGTGAAGTCCTTTTAAAAGCCGCTCTCCGTGGAGGAAAGGAGAGAACGGGTCAGGACAACGTGTTTGCTTGCGCTTTAGGGAAACGGCCGCTCTCGTGTGATGCAAAAAGGGGAAGAATGTCACCGATGGGCCCAGCGCTCACGATGTTTTTTATTCGTGGCTCGAATAACTTCTTTTTTAAACCTCCGAGGAACCACGGCTGAAAGGGTGGAGGCGTTTGTGAGTCTCGGAAGGGTTGCTTTTTAGTTTTATCTTAAACAGATTTTATTTCTTTTTTCTTCGGCCCTCACAGCTGCTGGCGAGGGTCATAGCTTCGGTGGAGTTTTGGTTGAGAAGGCTGGAGAAAGGTGCGATTAAAATTCAGCGTTGTTCATTAGTGGGGAGAGGAGTTCGTCGCAGGACACTTGGAATACGGTGTCGCGTCTACTTGAAGACTTTCTCTCCTCAAATTCATCCAAAAGTTCCTGCGTGTCTCGATTCTAAGTACTTGTGCATTCAGGGCTGGTTGGAGGACCAATAATTATTGAATAAATTAGTGAAATAGAATGCCTTTGGTCAACATTTTGAAGATAAAGTCAGTTGAGAATAATTGCTATAGCACGTGAAAACACAGTATACTTATTTACATTCATCGTAAAATGCGCTACTTTTTATAAGCACAGAGCCAAAAGAGCCAAAGCAAAGACATTTCAAATTTAAATATAATATCTGGAAAAATTTACAAATATATATCACTAACCCAAATGCCCTGCATATTTTTTTATAAATTCAATGAAAAGTGTTAATCTACTACTACTGATCGCGAACCAGTTTGAAATAAGTTGAGAGGAACGGAATGATGCAATGAATTACCTACTTCAATGGATATAAGTTGCAAATGCAGATATAGTTGTATAAAATTATGGTCCTTATTATGAAATTATGTTATTATAAACGGCAATCCAACATTATGGAGGGGAGAAAATAATTGCATTAAATAAAACTGCAAATGAGCATTTTCCAACTCATTACTCGATTGTCTTTGTCAATTCGAGGAATCTGAGAGTGGTGTAATCTTTCTTTATGGAGCGTATGCCGAGTTTTCGCCTTGTGCTTAAAAATCCGCCGCACGCACCCAGCTGAAAATATTTAACAAAGGAATGCGAATGTGTTTAATACTGTGGAGCTGTCTCAGGTTTTGGGACTTTATCTATTGTACCTTGGCTCCTTCTTTTATGTAAATAAATTGTTTATTACTCCAAAAAAATAAAAAGTACATAATAGAATTAATTAAATAAAAAGGAGTAACTTTAGGTAGCCATTAAGGACAACCTGTTTTATGGCTACCATCATTTACAAAGGGTCATGCTGACATAAAAACATTTTAGGCACAGCATGTGAATTGAAGTAAGTACGTACATGTATTACATGGTATTATATCTAAGAAAAATATCCTCCATACTTTGTATTCTATACAACCAAGACTGTATATTTTTCATAATTGCGTTATTATTTTTTGATTTCAGACATGAATCAGGTAATAAGTTATACACTTTCGTGCCTATAAACAAGAAACAACGTTTATACAGCGTGAGGTTAGTCCTTGGTAAAGTAATACGTGATCTTCGTAGGGTGAAGGAAGGACGGTTATATAATAATAATGCCGTATTTCCTTTTCTCATGAAAAATCGACGTAAAACCTTGGAAATAAAAAGATGTCTCAAGGGAAGCAAACCTATACAACAAAATAAAGGAAAGGAACTTTCAAGACTGCTCTTTTGTAAAATTACTCTAATAAGCCTTTTTTGCATATGATTTGCATTTTTTGATCTTATAGAATTTTTATAAGCTGTACCCCATATAAATACACCGTAGTTTAGCCTGGTATTTACTAGAGTGAAAATAAGTTTCAAAAAATATGTTGGGCTTTTGTTACGGATGAAATAAAATTAGATATAGTTTGCCTCATTCTATTTGCAACATTTTCAACATGTTGACGCCATTTTAAACACTCATCCAGGGTTATTCCAAGATACTTGAAGTTAGAAACCCACTCTAAGGGCAAACAAACCGAACACTCTTTCACATGACAATCTTGTCTGTGGTAATGCAAATGACGTGGTCGAAGAGATATTAGAAATGGAGTATTCCGATTGTTCCAATTACCGTATTCCAAGTGATATAGTGTCCATAAGCAAAAGTACGTGTTGAAAGTAGTTGGCCGTGCAAAAGGAGAAGATGAGCCGTCCTTTTTAAAGTGTGGGAGAAGATGCCGCACGGTGTTTTCTTCCCGGGAGTAAGTGCACGCTGTGAGTGACGCGCGCTCCCTCTCTCCATCTCTTGAGGAACTAATTTCGAACTTGCAAACGTGCTAACACGCGCTCGGATGGACTGAGAGAGACATTTTGGAGGAGCGGCATCAAAATAAAAAAAAAAAATTTGTGTTTCAGTCGGAATGGAAGAAGAGAGGAATACGTGCCGTGATAATTCCTCAGGCAACAAGTGCTTCAACGACGCTTCGTTCGCGAGAAAATATTCATTTTCTCTCATAAAAAAATATATATGCATACATATAAAACTGAGAAGAAAGCTTCCATTAGGAGTCGCAGATGAAAAAGAAATGTGTGAATATACATTTCATGGCTTTTGAAGAGCGGAGTGGCGTCTGTCAAGTCTTGAAGGGAACAACTGCCATGTTCGCGCCCAGTGGAAGACAATGGGGCTTTTTGTCACTCGGAAACATTTTGGGAAGAATGAAGTGAAAATTTGGAATTCATGTCGATAGGTATTTCACGAAGCGACGCTTTTCCTGCCTCGAATGAGGCCGATTTGGGATGCAGTGGAATTGTTTCGCTCTAATGTGTTTGCGAAGGTTGTTTGCTGTTCCACATTTGTCTCCAAGTGCTCATTTCGAGCGCATCACCGCCTTCACACGGAAGGAATTCAGCACTTTCTCTCGCGGTGAAACATAGATATCGAACAAATGTTAGTCTTCGAGTGCATTTCGTTTTAAAAAGCTATATCAAGTTATTATTATTAGCTCATGCCTAGTTATTCTTATCACTTTGATATACCTAATGGAATTGTGTATTTCATGGAACTTTGTCGTTGGGGTTTTTCAAACTACATCTATTTGCCAACATTTCGCTTTATCAATGTAAACTACGTAATGATAAAAAAAAAAATGATATGTGATGAGGGGCTGGAAGAGCCTAAACAATACTTGCATGTATAAGGCGACACGTTTTCAAAACTGGTGATTTATCTTTAATACTTTTTAGCCAAATTCCGTTATTTTTCAAATAATTTTTCTACAAGCTGCTGGTAGTTTGACGTAATACTCTGATCCTAAGTCACAACTTTTGACTTACTGCGTAAACCATCAGCGGCCGCTGAGGTGAAACTGGAGGCTTCTATGGTGCGAAGGGCAACGTATTTAGCTTATGAACATCAGGTCGCTTATAGAACGCTATTCACTATGAAATCATGTGGATTCATTAATTCTATTGCTTGAATCTTCGATTTTATCAATGCAATAAATTATTATTTTTACTTCGAATTTAATATTAATATGTATATCTGTATTGGAAAGCCGTAGACACTCTATTTTCACAGTAATCAGTGTTTTCTTCAGTCCTATATTTTATATTGGAGTTTTGATGTGTGTAATATCTACTATAGGACTGGAGGAGTTATTGCATGTGTGGCAGATAATTATGAGTGTTTTTTCCAGTGATTTGGGTAAATTAAAAACTGATGATATGGTTAGAATAACAGTAGGGATTAATATTTCATCCTCGATATGCATTATTGGAGTATATAGACTTAATTTTAACCCTGTTGTACATTTTTGAGAGTATTGGAGAATGTACTCACTAACCACCTCTCGAGAGAGAGATTTAATTGTAATAGGTGAGATAATTTTAAGCATATTATAATCCAACGATATTTCCTTTGAATTTCAAAGGAAACATGGCTAGTCATGGACTGGACCAGGTTATTCGGATTCCCACTAGAATTAGCAAAACAGGTATAACATATATAGACCATATTTTTTGCAGAAGTAAAGATAACTTTAAATATGAGGGAAGTGCGGACGACTGGGGTTTAACTGACCATGTGATTTGAATATTTGTGTACGCATTAATATACTACGCGAACGAGTTTATCGAATCCAGGCCCGGATAAACTTAAACTATTTAAATGGCACTTTACAAAGAAGCGACTGGAATGATATTTATTCACAAAAAATGTTGCTGTAGCTTATGAAATATTTATAAATGAATTCATATGCTGCATCGAACAAGCTGAATATGTTTCTGATCGGGAGGGATAAAAAGCCATGGATGACTTACGCTTTATACGAAATTTTTGGTGTAAAAAATGAGGAAACACCCTGATAACGAGAAGCTGAATAGGTACTATGAATCGTACGAACGACGATTAGAATATGATATTATGAAACACAGAGAAAAATATTATACTTCCCTTTTTGATTATACTGTTAATAACATAGCTGCTCAATGGCGCATTTTAGATTCAATTATCGGAGGAATACGAGGGAATGAGAATTATATGAAAATTATATCAAGTGATGGTAACGTTGTCACTGAGTGTCAGGACATTGTTGACGAATTTAGTTCTCATTTTGGTAAAGCCATTCAATCATTTAACACTTATTTACACGGATAAATATAAACATATTTCCAACTTTCAATTTAATTGACTCACTGTTTTTTGCTCCAACTAATGCGAAAGAGATAAGCGGCATCATTGAGGAATTAAAGTCGAAAAAATCTAGAGGTGGTGATAATTTTTCTGCACACGTTATTAAAGCAGTTAATGCAAATATTTCTCGGTCCTTGCATACATTGTTAATTTAAGCATGTATGCAGGAATATTTCCTAAACAGCTGAAAACTGGGATAGTGGTACCAATTTTTAAAAGAAGATGATAAAATGAATGTAAATAATTATAAACCAATATCTTTAGTATCTTTAGTTTCTTAAATAGTTGGTTAAATTCGAATTCTTAAATTTATAAATAAGCACAGTCTTTTCAATAATAACCAATTTGGGTGTATGGGTGGTAAAAGTACACAAGATGCCTTATGGAAATTGTGTTTAGAGCTGAACTATGGGATGAATAAGAACTGTAGAGTTGCCGGCTTATTTGTGGACATAACCAAAGCCTTCGACTCCCTTAATCATTAGATACTAATGAAGCGATTATGGGAAGCGGGTTACGTCGAACCGCACATGATTGGTTTCAAAGTTGTCTTTGCGATCAATGTGTGCGTCTCAAAAATTGCTACAGTGAAAAGATCCGACTCACCTGTTTTTAATGTATGTGAACAATTTATGTGCTGGCAGGTTTAGAGGTCAATTAACGTCGTTCGCAGACGGCACTGCACGAGTTATTCTGTCAATAATGTTGGTAATCTATATGAACACACATAAAGTGATCTTATAACACTCAATATGTGGTTTTCGGCAAATTATATGGTGTTAAGTTAAAAAAAGAAATATATCATGTTTAATACGAGTAAAACTATCTCAAACAAAAATAAAGTATGGGTACTGTCAATGTGCCAATGTAAAAAAGACTTCGTTAGTAAGTAGTTAAGTTAGTTACCATTTGTATTAGTATTGTGTGCATTTACATTTCTGGAATATCACAATTGAATGCAAACGATAAGATAAAATATCACTGAATTCAACGAAAGAAATTCAATTGTCATGTATTGATGGCACCAGTCCTATATTTTCAGTGTATGATGGTAGCCCCAAAACGATTTAACAAGGGGTCACCTATATATTCCGCCATTCTTAAAAGGCTTTCTATACATGAGTGGAATAAAGTTATATACTTTTTACCTAAGGTAAATGCAGAATTTACAGCCTAATGACATTTTTTCAACTCTTTCTCCCGAGAATTAAAAGATTGGCTGACTAGTTACATGAACGATTTTTGTGCGTTGAAGATGTGAAAATGATACATTGGTACAAGTATTAAGCAGAAAAAAGTGGCGTTGTGATGTTCGTTGTCAAGATTTAAGTGATGATGGCGCTAGAAAATTAAAAGAAGAAGAGAATGGGGAATTCCACTCCTAAAGGTGGATAAAGCCGACTGCTGCTGCTGTCCGTATTTATGATGGAAGAGCGCCCCAGAATGATTCCCATCCAATGGTGCGAATTGTTCTGCTCCCCTCCTTTTCAATCGATGATTTTAACCTCTATTGTTACCGACGATTACTTGTGTTAATGTTTTTTTTCTTGAGTCCTTTAATGATAATTGATGAAGAACGAGGTAAATACTTCACTAATTAAATTTTGTCTAACTCATTTAACGAAGAAAAAGAACGAAACACCTTATTATATTTACATGAAATGAGGAGGTAAATAAAACATAATTTTCATATTCTTCGAGTATATAAAAGAAGTATTATCCTTTTAAGTTCCTCCTCTAACTTCGGAGATAATATTAATTTTGGTGTTGCATTTAAAAATAATATCGGAATGATATGCAAAGTTCTCTGTAAATTGGCTGTTTGAGTATAACTGTCTGTTAGTGAGTTAACACTCACGGCTATTTGATGACTATGTTTATAACCTTTGTAATATTTTATGGAACGTTCAAATAGTAGCATGAGCTAGTGGGTGTTTATCACATATGAGTGCTTCGAATGCTCTCTTATATCACTCCGCCTTTCGCCAAACTATATTCGTCCTCTGCTTTCGTACGATTGAAATTTAAAATTGATTGGCGTTAATATTTAAAAATATTATCGAAAATCCGATTACTACTCTTATAGTTGTGTCATAGGAAGCCTAGTCTTTGGTCCATAAGTGGTTTAAATATTAAAAAATTTCACCATCTTTTCTTTCATTGGGTAAGAAACTTAAATGTTCGCCGATATAAAATCTTAAAATATTGAATCAATTTTGAATCAATATTGAATTTTACATTTAGAGAATAAGTCATCGTTGGGATATGTTAAGTTCAGTATCGAGACAATTTTGGACTAAAGTATTCAAAAAGTTCAAAAAAGTAGCCATATTGCGGTTATTTTTCAACATTTGGTGTCTATAAGCGTTTAGCGTTTAATCAACTCTAATTTAGTGTTGGACGTCTCGGAAATGTATTTTCCATTTTCAAGGCTTATTTTAATGGAAAGATGAGAGGTACAATAAATAAAAAAGTACTCAACTATTAAAAATTAATAAAGAAATCTAAAAACATGATATTGTAGCATAGAAACTAAAAAAAAACTAAGCAAATATTAAGTTTTGCATTCCAATTGTCTTAGTTCGTTTTATTAAAAATTTTACATTAATTTGTTGAAATATTTGATGGGATTTTTTCGCCCTCTAAAATTAATTTTCAATCCTCATCCACTTTCTGATGAAGTCTTCTCGGGAAATCAGCCGGGTGAGGATGGAAATTGCTGCCAACGTTTCGATGGCCTTCTCTGCCATCGTCATAATCGCGAATCCCTATCAATTTTGCATTCATTGGGCCTCTCATCTTTTTATAAAATAAGCCTTGAAAATTGGAAGTAAATATCCCAGATGTCTG
Organism: Ischnura elegans; assembly: GCF_921293095.1. NCBI lineage: Eukaryota > Metazoa > Arthropoda > Insecta > Odonata > Coenagrionidae > Ischnura > Ischnura elegans. Next base: position 109,132,447 of record NC_060254.1, on the reverse strand, counting down.
CAAATATGCTTGTTGCCTAATGCCGGAGCATAAACAGTTCATATTTAAGTACATCCCTGTGTTGGTAATTGTTTACCGGTACGATTATTTTGAAATGGCTTAACTTTTACGTAGACGCTTATAATTCTTGAAAAGGGGACTTTTTAAGGGGCTTTCAACTAAGCATTAATTGTCATCTATTCGTATCGCGTCACCGTGGAGATCCCAAGGCTACCAGGAGAGCGTAATATTTCATTCACACATCAGGGTATGGGATGGCATTTGGAGGAGGCGACCGACAGCTGAGGTCATTTGCGCCATGAGGGAAGGGCAGGCAAGGAAGCGTGGAGAGAAACCTAGCGTTGGCATTAGCCTGCTCTTTACGAAAGGCGCCAAGGGGACCACGGCTTAACGTCCCATCCGACGGACGTAGTGTTGCACTTGAAATGTCCTCCACACAACATTCAAGCAGGGATCGGGTAGTATCTGAAAATTCTCTTCCACCGCCGGGATTTGAACCCGAGCCCGCCGGGTGGGAAGCCAACACTCTAGCAACCATAACAACCCGATCCCACTTTCACACATCATCTTTCTCTGAAAGTGAAGAGATGAAAGAGGAAATTATGTACTCGTTGATGAATAGTTGGATGCATGAATGATTAATGGTTGCTTGTGGAGTATATTCTTTTTTCTGTCAATTAGCGGATCCGCGTATTCTTCTGGGTTCCCAAATATATTTGGAGCTCTCCCAGGCTTTGAGTAGCGCGAAATAAAGCGATATCTGTGCCGTCCCAAACCCACTTTCCTCTTGCAAGTCCTCCTGCCTCCTTCAATCCCTCCTTTAATCTTTTCGTATTCCGTCCTCTCGTGTGTTACTCCCCCTTCGCCTCCCTAGCCAACCCCGAGCAGCCCTCGTCTACCCTCCTTAAAGTCCTTCCCTCTCCAATTCCCCTTTTCTCCCGTGCAAAATCTCCGCAAGCCTAGGCAATACTATCACCACGACCACTAGGAGGCAATTGCAATCCTGTCCCTTTCGCTCTGCTCTGGTCCAGATACCTTTAAACCCCCCTTGAACCCCTCCCACACACAAATTCATCCACTCCTACCTCTACTCTGTCTCTTTCTTTCTCTCTCTCTCTCTAGTGTTTACTGCCCGAGGTCGCACCAGGTAGCTATGCCGATATCGAAAAACGAAACTGGGAAAACAGCTACAAAATATTGCGTCCTCCCGAAAGCTTCCATTTATTTCTTCAATTGCTATTAATTGTTAAATAGCGTCAATTTTTATAACGTATTTTTTAGAGTATAGTCCAGGAATGAAGTTTGAATTTTGTGGGATGCCAAGGTTTCGGAAAATTTATTTTCTATCTTGATGGCTAACTGCTCTAAACCGAAGGAAAATGAATTAAGATAAGAAAAAAACACAGTAAAAATACATGAAATTGGAAACAAAAAATTAATACAACTTTTTGAGCCGTTTATTGGCTTAATTCAACGATCTGTACTAAATTATCATTCAATATAATTACTATTAAATTAATTGCAAAATTATCTCAGTTTTTCAACTTTGAAAATATTGTGTTATAACTATTAAATAACGATTTTTTCCTCTCGTCACTACTTCAGAATTTTATTTCTATCCATGTAATTTGTTTAGAGGGACCTAAGATGATGAGAAATTTAATTGAAAGTCTTTCATATTCAATTTTATCGTAATATCAGAAAATTAAAGCACCTATTGCATCTATTACGGTTAAAATATAGCAATTTGTTTTCGTGTGGGCCGTATATTCTCTTTTAAATATCATCTAAAATACATATTTTCTGCCTCTTTTCCATCTTTATCGGCCAATCGGTCTCCCTTTCTGATGATATTGGAAAAAGATCTGGCTGAGACTAAAATAATTTAATGTCCGTACAGAAGTTGCTGCGTTACATGGTCAGTCTATATTGTTTTTGGTGGTGTCACGTTCGATTTATCTTCAATTTTTATTTCATGTTCACCGTTTGTACGGTCTGTTAAGCTGAATAATGATTTGAAAGCCTTTCGTTTTCAAGTTTCTCATAGTCTGTGTAATGTATTTTTTACTTTCTCCATTATGGCCGAAATATATTACGTTGTCGTACTGGTAAAACATTTTCTCCTCATAAGAAATGTTCACGAAATCAATTTCGTGCATCATTTAACGTATGTAAATAGCGGGAATTGTCTATCCTTGATGTTATTTCAAATTAGTATGGAAATTGAGCATTGTTTTCATTGATCTTCTAGAATGCCAATCTGTATGATTAGCCTAGGGCGTACACAAAAGCATCGCCGTCTAGTTGCTGAGGATTAGATCGGAGAATATATGCACTTTGAATTTATATGCTATGACTCTCGATTTTTGGCAACTATTTCGCTTCAAATGCAAACGTGGACGACTTAGAACATAGTGCGAATTCATGGAGGACGTGGTCGATCTGGAATCGATTGATTGAATCGATTGAATCTTTTAAACAATGAACGAAGTATGTATAGATCATGATGCTTGTACTACAAGTCGTAGCATGTATTTAAAATACTTGAGAAGGTATATTTGTCAGAGGGAGGTATCGACAGGTATATAAAGTAATTTTGAGGATAATGTATATTTGTGAACATATTTTCTCGCAGATTATAGGAGATGAAAGTACATATTTATTTTTCTCCGCTGATATTTTTTCTTTTTTGCCTGTACAAAGAATTTAGGCACCCTTAGGGCCCTCGTGTCTTGATGATAGTAGCGAGTTATCATTTTTGAGCATCTATCATGGCATTGGTCTTGTGATCTGTTCATTAGATTCCTTATTCCAAGTCACCGTTTTTCAGGTCTAGTAGTGGAGTATTTTGGTAGTATTCCCTGAGAGTTCTCTAGAGTCGCTATTGCTTCTACAATATGCAGTTCCCCAATCCATGATCTTGTAGAATTTGGAAGCCTGGAGAGATTCTTCTTTAATTATACGACGATCCCTTCCGTACCCTGGCTCTCACGTCACACTAATATCACCCGGACCAGAGAACCGCTCATTTCAGTGAAGTTGACTTCCCTTGCGTTGCCGAGCGTCATCTTTTCTTATCTCTTCGGTGTCATGGTCCCCGAGTAACCGAACTATGGATCAAAGGGGTTGGATGCTGGGGAACAGGATGCTCAGTTTTAACTTGCCCTCTCCTCCCTTTAATGCGTTCTCCGTCGTACTCTGTTATATCCCCCACAATCTGTTTCAAATCTCGGGTGAGCTGTGAAGGCATGTCTTTTCCAGAAATTATCTCCTCCACCCTCCGAACTGCGTCGGGAGATCCTAAAATCATTGCAGAGGAATAATAGCACAGTCCAAGGGCGTATTGCCGGTGAAAAGATGCTTAAAATACCCGATTATTTACTTCTCATTGCAACTACTCACGCAATTCAATATATATATACTCAAAATGTTCATAAATAGCGACAGGTAATCACCTATATAATTCATTTTAAGCTGTCGTCGACTCGTCCTTTAAATGTTGTGTTTGAAAGTGGGAGGGTGTTATTTTTACCTGCAAGAACTTTCAGAAGTGAATGGCAGCATTTTATTGCTTTAATAATTTGTAAAAAATCGTTTGTTAAATATGCGTGATGCATTTGAAGTTGTAAATGATTAATGAATTTCCCAGACCTTTGAATTGTATTATCTGTGCCGGTGGTCTAGTACCATTGATACTTGTTGGAGTATTGTCAGCTGAATTCAGGTATTTTCGGAGGTCAACTCTAATATCCTTAAATAATATTTATCTTTGACAACCATTTATATTAATTAACTACCCGTAAGATGTTTACGGTGTTACATACTTATCATTTTGTTTTTCATCTTGGTATTTGAATTGGGATAAGTATACGTTGAGATGATTTGGAGTATTCTGACGATGTTGCGACTGCTCTTGCGCTATGACATTAATACAAACTAGTGCCTCCCGTTTAATGTAGCTGCTTCAGAGAGAGTGAACGTTTCTGCCCTGTTTTGAATTAGAAAACGATCTCTTGGTTATTGTATTTTTTCCCTCAAATAGATAAAATATCATAATAGCTCATGGAAATGTCGAATATATATAAAAGCAATTTACATAAAAAATGAAGCGCTAACATTTTGAAAAGAAAGCTTATTTGGACGAGAAAGAATTTTAAAAAATGGAATGCTTGCAAGTTCATATTTGGGCTTTTTTTTTACAGTTTTTGAATTATAAATTTGTTTTGCGGAAGATTTCATAATGCTCGGCTATTAATCTCACCATTCGCTCAAACGTCTTTTCACTCCACTCCCTTAAATAAAAATAAGAATAGTAATATGAATTCAACGCCACAAAGAGCCACGCCCCCTCAAGCAAGGCCGGTTAATTGCCCCTTTGTACGCAGCTTGCGGTTTCCCCGCTTAAGTCGAGGGCGGAGATAATTACTGAGTGCATAAGGGTCCGCTGGACTTGTCGAAAGGGACTTCAATCGGATTTCTTCTCCGTTCCAGGTCACTCACCCGATGCCTTTAATCGCTCCGCTATCCTCGCCTCGTTTACCACCATTCAAGTCACTCGTGGAGTCCATTTAACGACACGATCCATTGGGGTACGAAAGAAATGGTTGGCTTTTCACTCTATGTGTAAGACGACCGAAAAGAATTTGATGCTCACATTCTTAGGAATTCACCAAATGTGTAATAATAGTTTTAAGAAAAAATTACCACTAAGCGGAGGTAGTGATGAAATGCTAAGTGAGATAATTGGTTCTTTAAGTTGTAGGTTGAAGTTGACTCCTGTTCGCGAATTGGTTGAGTTTTCTAATATGCTGATAATTATTTACCAGTGTGCCAAATATGTCGGTAGTAGTGGTGCAGGAAGAAGGATACTTTTGAATTTGGGATAAGTTTAAAGTTGAAATAAGCCGTGTAGTGTTTCGAAAAAAAAACTGAAACTCAATTCGCACAAATCTCCAATCAAATGAAAATAGCGCTTAAATGCAGATCGCAGATTGCTCGCTTGAAAATATTGCTATACTCTTGAATTTCTCTGAGTATGTGAAGAATTTCTAATTTTTCTCGGTGTTTTCTACGAGGTATTGTATTCGTTTAAGAAACAGGAAATTCCTGGGTGTGGTCTTCTTTAATTACCCTAAACATTTCATGACTATAGATTAAGTTGTAAAGGAGTCACACGCGCCAAAAGACAAAATGCGGAGAAAGAGGGATGAGTAGTCGTAATAGCGCGTCACGGGTGGATCTCAGTTGATTATTTTCACTCGGGAACGCACTTGGAAATTTATTAATTAGAGGCTGTTTTTAGTCCGTGCTTACATTCAGTATTAAATTCGAGACGCTCTTTTGAAGACAGCTGCACTACCTTGCAGGAATTTATAGAAATCAGACATCCTCTTTTATTCTTCCGAGTCTTTTTTCATTCTTCGGAGTCTTGGCTATTTCCTCTTGATTTTACTAGTTGTTTTTGTTACACCGATTATTTCCAGAAATAGGCACATTCATCACGAAGTTTTTCCCTGAGAATATTTATTACAATATTTTCATCAAAAATAAGAAAGTTTCTGCGGTGTTTTTTTGTGGTGAAATGAGTGGAAAATGGTTTATGAAGGGATAATATTTTATTATTAGTGCAGCCAAGGAAATGGTGCTGCGATGCATTTGAAAAACATTGGGTACAGTTATTAAGGTAAAATACCCTATGAAGGCTAAAAATTTGTTCAAAAATGAAAATTAAAAAAATGTCCAATTTCAATTAATTTTGGTGTCAAGGTCAAGATGTCGAAAATAATCTAAATGCGTTGATACATTCATGCGATGAAATTTGTTGAATCGCCGATACGCCATGCATGAAAAGACATTGCATTGCCACAGGAAATAGAAAGTTATTTTACCCACTCCACGTAGCTTTCACTTGTTCCCTAAAAAGTGAATAGGAATATAATATCCTTGAAAACTATGCATTTAGGAGTGGTTGATGTTGATACGCATAAAATAGTAAATGATGTTATTGAGCGGCAAGTGAACATTTTCACAAGTAGAAAGTTAACTGCAAGAGCTTTTTATGTTCCAGTACAAGGTTCTCTGTCTAATTTAGAGATGTGTGAGTCAGTCATCAAATGTGAGGCGAATATCATAAATGGCTTAAGTTCATCACTTGGCTCATACTGAATATTAGAATATTGTCCCACGTTGGCCTAAGATATTTTAGTGATTCATAAATTTTACACTAGCTCGGTCTTTCAAAGTATAGATAGCAAATACAGGGTGTTTATAAATGAGTATCGGAGTTTTCACGCTTTATAATATTTATTACACTAAACTTGCAGCTATAAATGAGACATCAAATAAAAGAGGAACTAAAACAATTTTGTTTGTTGGCAACAATGAGTATATGCATTCACTTTTTCTGCCGCCATCCGTTAGAAAGCGCTGGTAGCGAAGATGACGACTAATGAGCAGTAAGATTTTTGTCTTTTACAGTTTGCAAAGATGGAATCTGTAGTTATTGTGCAACGTGTGTTCCGTACTAAGTTCGGTTGTGATTCTCCAGGTGATAATAAAATCCGCGCCTCCACTGTAAGCTCACATTTCCGAATTAATGAAACATGACTGAAGCAGCTATTGCTACAAATAATCGAGAGACGTTTGGGAGGAACTCGCATTTCGTCTTCTTCATTTAGCCTACAAATGTTTAATGTGTGCTCTATTCGCCATATGACGAATAGAGAACACATTAAACATTTGTAGGCTATCATAGAAAACTGTTTGAGTAGCTCTTTCATTTTCTGTATGATTTATAGCTGTAAGTTAAGTGTAATAAATGTTACAAAACGTTAAAACTCCGATAATCATTTAGAAACACCCGGTATATTATTTCTTATGGTTGAATACGAAAGTTAAACTTAAATTATGTCCATTCACTTATTAGCAATTCCTATTTTTTTACTCTCAGCCGCGTAGCGTAATTCATGAAGTGGAATTGATGAAATTGAAAGGCAAAGGCTGAAAAAGGGTAAGGGGTGATGGAGTTCGCGGTTGGATTGGCCGCCGTAGGAAATGTACGGGAGGAAGGAATGAAGGTCGAGAATACGTGATGTCGGATTGCGAATCGAAAGGGTCGAACCCTTCCGCTGAGTGAGATGGCTCTGTGGTCGCCTCTGCGTGCGTGCAAGGGGAAGCGGACAGGTGCGCAGGAGAGAGAGATACACATTTTTCAGGGATCTAGAGAGGTAGAAACATAGCTAGGAAAATCCACAGGGTGCTTTTGAGTGAACGGATTTCAGCAAAATAATGTGCGCTCGGATAGGCAATGGATTTAATGCGATAAAGAATCTCAGAATGTGAGTTATCGCCTATTCTAGTGAATTTACAGTGGGGACCCATCGATTTTTTTATCCTTTAGTGTCAATTTGATTGCATTTTCTGTGAAAAATACTTAAAAATACTAACATCCAAGTGATTGAACAACTATTTCAGGAATAGGAATGAAGAGCATTTTGCAAGAACAACAAGTTTGTATCTTTAGGTGCAGATCAATGAGAGAATTGGAATAGAATTGCACTTTTTATGTACACCAATGAATAGATTGCTGCAGAAATTTAATGATTTTCGCTGTAAATATTCATAATTCTGGTCATTGAAGGAGAGTGGAGTTCTCTGCATACCGTTTTTTATTACTCTCTACTTTGCTACCCATGCCGAAGGTTTTTGGAGTTTCCCGAATAATAAAACTTGATTTTAATGAAATAGTAATTTACAGAAGACATCTATCGTATGAAGCTGTAAAAATAGTCATCTAGCAGCATCTATTGTTTCATAATCTATACTATTATATGAATTATCGAGTGGTCTTTTTGTGTGTCTGTTTATTTCTCAATTACTGCAGATCGAAAGAACCGATTGAAACGGAATTTGGCAGGAGGATCTATGGTACACCCGATTCACGCACATGCTACATAAAAACAGCAGCTTTTAAGGCCCTCAAGTGGGCCCTTAAACTGAAAAATTATTTTCCGGCCTGGGTGGTGGCGTCCTTGCCTGCCACACAAGAGGTCGAGGGTTCGAGTCTCGCCTGGGTAGGCTACCCCTTCTAACTACCCTTCATTTCAACATTCTCCGTCTTTCTCTCTCTCCCCGTAGAATTTCAACGGGTAACCACGGTAATATGCAGTAAAAAGTGAAGTTACTCCTCAAGAGATTAGAATGCTCCTGAAACTCACTGCAAAATATTAATGAAAAAGATATTAAACCATTCCTGGTATGAGAGTTTTTATCGAGGGGATTTTCAATCTATCATTAAAGGGGATTTGAAAATGTGATGCCAGGAAATGGTTTCTGGCGTTGGCATAGTCGAATTGTGCGTGAATGAGGTGCGGTTGATTGTATCCGAGAGTTTCCCAAGCCAAAGTGACTCGATGTGGGATGTACCGGGAAGACAATCGATTACCCCTCCTCCCGCTATCCACTCAGAAAATTACACCTTACGTCATTATAACTGCTGAAAGTTGTGTTAACTGTCATAATCTCTCAAATTACCAATTACTATTTTTATAAATCCTTATCAATGTTAAACCTCTACTGAAAATGAGAGAATTGAGATCATATGTCGGTGTAAAAAATATAATTCTAAGTCACATCTAGGTATAGGACTTTGGTCACTTTTCCAAGTAGCATTTATCACATTTATTATACCTATTATTTATGGAAATTTGCGTACTTACGCATAGGTAAACCTTCAATATTTCAACATCCTATTTCCAAGCACATCTTAAGTGGTCCTTAATTACTGTTAACACTGCAGAAAAGTTTCTCGGGTTTTCCACCGGTTGATGTCGTCCATGTCTCCCATGGGGAACTGCAACTGATACGCCGGGAAAACCTAAGATCATACACTGTTAACACTCTTTATATTATGGGGAATCAGCTAAATTATTAAAGGTCATGTTAATTCACTTGATAATATTTCATCCTCCATGTAGTTGAATATTTCATGAGCAAATTTCATAGAAGGAAGTCCTCAGTATTCCCACAGTTGAAAAACAGAAATAAAATTATATAAAGGTAAAGGAATATAAGGTGATGATGACGTATGAGTAGACAGAAGGTTTGCAACGAGATATGAGCGGGGATGGGAGGTGTAAATCCGTGTAAATCGTCAGGAAGGATGTTAGGTTTGCGAGAGATGGGAAGGAAGACAATGGGATTTGCAGGTGCACAGAGAGGGAGTATACCTTATTAACTTTTGACGTGTTTGACCTCATTTCCTATATTGACTTTTTTGATTGACTGACATTGCCTATTGACTGAGGTGCAGTAACAGTGGACGGAGACACAGGCTTGTAGCTTGGTTCATTCTCTCTCATTCCGCGCCCAAGCGATCTGTGTGCAACAACCAGCGTTGGATTGGCAACCGTTAAAGATGGAGCCTCCACTTGCTTCTACTGGCAACTGCAAATCGGGCGCTGTGATTCGAGTTTCTGGGAAAGAATTGAATCGTCGGTTGATATTCATGCCCAAATGTGTGGAGTCTAAGGATTATAGTGTAAGAGCGAACAAGGCTTCCGAAAATAGTGCAGAGAATTCAAAGACAGACGTACAGACGTCCATTGCAGGCAACGTAATCGACGGTCTCAGATGAAACAATTACGAAAGGGAAAGACAATGCTGAAACTTCTAAAGGTGACGTTTCAGGAACTCTGCGAGGTGTATCCTAATGCCAGCAAGATCTGTATTTACAAGAATTTGACTGACTTTAAAAGCAATACCATGGTCAGTGCAAGGCGTGTGTTCCAACAATGCCTAAGGAAGACCACGTGGCAGCCGAAGCCCGACCCCGCCCGTGCAACAACCAATCTCATCTAGAAAATTTGAATGGAACATTGTCACGCTGCTGCCCAAAAGCCCAGACATATCCCCAAATGACTGTTATCTCTCCCAAGGACTGAAGAAGTTTCCCGATGGGACGCATTTCAGAATCGGAGAGGAGCTGGGAAAAGAGGCTTTAAGCTCCGTTCGCGGCGTAGCGGGAGGCTTCAATGAGTCAGTGGTTTATAAGAGTGTGCACAGTACGATGCAAAATTACATTCATTTCAAGGGAAATAAATGGTAATGAAATAGTGGGAAAAGTCTAAGCTTTCCAAAACTGCATTATTCGACCGAAAACACGTGTTTTCATAAGTGAAAAATCTTTGGGAAACGTAGTTTACGGGAAACTTTCTTACATACACGCGAAAAATCCATTTTGGTTGTACATATTCCTTTGTTGCTTATTTTAAATTATTATTATTATACTATCAGGCCACCGGCATTGTAACGGGAGGGATAATGCCCAGAAAAGTGAGAAACTAGGTCAATTAGCAGGGATGTTAGGCAAAGGAACAACGCAGGTATGACGATGGTACATACATGTAGCATCAAAAAATGAAAAAAAAAACGATTTCCGTATATCGCGCTCGGGATCAGCTTAACCATGACATTGATCGTCACCTGTGTGCATACGTGCGTAGACCCAAAACGTCATTTGAACGCATGCAATAGAAAAATAGAAAGGTTTGCACCAAGTTAACTGTAGAATCCTTTGAGTTATGTTTTACCTATGAGTGTGTCTAACCGGCATAATGTCCAACCGCAGCAGTTGTATGACGTGACGTGACAAACGGTAATGTGGCAAACGACGCAAAGGACGTGTCAGACGAAATTGAAAGTTGCACTACGGGTTAAGGAGAATGAGATGCAATTATGATTGCACAACTGTTAAAAACAATTTTTCAATCGGTTGTATTAATCTGAGGTCAATAAATTTTTTATAACAATTATTGTTTTTGAGAATTGAAGAATGAAGTTCATTTTTGGAGGGAAAACAGGCCGGACTTGTCCTCAAAATTGTGCATGTTCCTTCCTTAACATGTCTAATAAAAGGGTAGTTTCCTTCATCAAAGAAAATGAAAGGCATTGATTGCGATTCGTTACCCACCATTCATTCATATTCATAATATGCAAATTATTTGGTTTTAGAAATCCCAGTTTAGGCGAGTGGCAATGGTCAATTTTAACCGCTTTTGAAAAGGTCCAGATTGGCGCCACAGGGACCTAGTTTCTATACGAGTAGATAGGAGTTTTACATCGCCTGAGATTACCAATGCACGCATGAGGCACAGAGCTCAGGGAAACATGTCTTAATAATCACATTATTAAAACTGCCTATGGTCGGAAAGTTTCCTTCGTCTGATAAGGTAATTATAATCCTTATTTAAGCCAAGCGCTACCTGCTAGCAGAGTACTCTACGCTACCGCCATGCTCGGCAGCAAGCAACCTGCAACGTAGCGGCGTTCATAGCCTCTCACCCAGATGGCCTCACACAGCAGCAGCCAGACGTCACACGGGCTTTTCCCAGCATTCATACTTAGCCGTCTTCGCGCGGATGAACATTTTCACTTTTCATTTAATCGCGAAAAATAGATATCGTCATTTTAAAATATCTAAAGGCGTGATATATGTACTCCAGGAGTAATAATCTTTCAATTTATGTAATTAAAAAATAATAGGAAACCACCCTATTTAATGATATCCCTGAAATTCGAAAATGTTTTGTCTGAAACGGCGGTTTCTTGGCAACGGTCGCATTGCGTGTGGTGTGGGTGAGTGTTACTCCGAGAGGTCGTCACGGTGACACAATGTGCCCAACGGGACGACAATGGGCTGCACCACCTCCTCCCCACCCACTGGCGTCCCGAGGCTGCAAGCGTTGCGATGCGGTTGCACATGCATTCCGTCGCGAAGTTAATTTGTGCGAGAGAAAATCCAGCGAAGGGATGCATGCTGGGAATGAAAATGGAGACGCAGGCGATGGAAAAAAGCGTGGGGCGAGAGAGACTGCTGCGCTGAAAGAAAAAAAACAACACGTCTGAGGTGTTCGATTCCTTGTGTGGGAGGGAGGGAGAGAAGGGGGAAAAATTGCGACCTCGACGCGCTATTGCGATGTCTTTCGCGTTGAATGCGAGGCGATATCTTTCCTCCCCACAGAGAGGGATGTGAATGGTGCATTGGATGCGTAACATGTGCTCTGTGGCCAAAGTGGAGTGCAAAAGCCGAACGATGCGCAGACTGTGATGAATAGCGGAAAATAATTGCTCTGCACAAATGCGCGCGAAATGTTGAGTTCTGGATTGCTCCTTTATTATTACTCGGAAGAAATATGATATTTCAACCGTTTCCACTTATATCTGCTGATGGAAAATTTTGTTTCCATATTTATGTGCTGTTGATTGATGGTGGAGGATGCGGCCGATATTTTAGGTCATTTCCGCAGGATACATTTTAGGAATGAGTTTAAAGTGGGGCGAGGTCTAGACTAGAAAATCTATATTACTCCTCACATAGCAAGAAATATTTAATATTTTCAGAGGTATGCGTCATTGATTAAAATTATTAATCAAATTAAAAAACTACAATAAACAATAGAAAGCAAATATTTTTACTTATAAGAACATTGCAAGGCAGCGAAGGGGGTAGAAAGAACCAAGTATTCACGGCTGTATAAATGGACGGTGCTACACTTAGTCCTTGAATGATCAATATGGCACTCAAATAAAAAATACTTCGGCACCGCCGGGATTTAAACTCGTCTCCCCCATCGGTTGCTGCTATAGCTTTCTAACATTTATGGAACATCTGAATATCGGTTGGATCCGCCAATTGTACTATTATCATGTTATACTCGAGGTTTATTTTAGTATTTTCTTTCATTTGCCATCTCATCTTCTTAACCACGAGCCTAATTAAGATGGAAACATTATTATGCTGTAGCTATGCAATTGTTTTCTAATGCCATCGTCAATATCGTATCAGTATTTTATTTCATCGTTTTCAATTGGTGAACATTTCCAATTTAGTTTTTGAGTAGATTTCTTCTCAGGTAAGATTGCCAATAATTCTTTTTCCATTTTTGAGCTAGCCGCCTCACTATTCATTACACAGGTCCGATTTTTCATTGTGACTGTAATTAAAAGGAAAATGCCATTTTTAGAATTGAAATACACGACAGGAGGTAATAATCAATTCTCATGGAAACACAAAGAAACAGGAAGCTTGTTAAAAGAGAGTAGTGTCGTGAGTTTGCCAGCTTATTTGGTAGTAAAATATCGCGAAAGTAAAATACCCGGGGAATTATAATTTAGGGTAAATTCCTTACGTACTTACTTGGGCAAAATCCCAAATTTCCTGAGTCATACTGAGGATAACGATGGATCTATTCATGTACACGCGAGAGGTAAAGCATTGCGAGTAGCATGATGGAGTACGTCATTCTTCAGTAATAGTTTTACTGTAGGAAAAAGGCCTTTTGAAAGTAATTTGTGGCTAATTTTAAGTTTTTCTTTGGTCGTAGGTTTTCACCTATTCCTTTAAATATTTTGCTCATCAAATCAAAGTCTCGAGTGAGGTAATCGCTCACCAATCAGAACGAAACTTAGGATTGAATCTCTGAGCTTGGTTGTGGAACATTCACAGTGACTATGGGTGTACATTCAGATAAATACCCAACCACGAACACCATAACAGTTTGGTATTCACCCAACCAGCGCCTCTATTCATAGCCGTTGTAAAATAAAATTAATGAAAGTGTTATTAAGATGATAGAGCCATGTGAGCGGTATTGTTGGCAAAAATCGTAATCGGGGAGTAGTATATCGTGCAGCTTCCTTGGCGTTGCTTTGAAATGGATCGGGTGTGGGGTGGTAGGTGGAGTGGAGTGGAGGGGGTGCTTTAGGGGTGCCATTTTAGGTGCCGCGTGGAAATGGAGGGTTGAGGGAAGCCAGAGAATGTCGACGAAGGAAATGGACGGAGGAACCATAACAATCGTGAGGACTCGCTCCATGTACTACAACGTGCGATCGTGGCTTTTAAGAGTTATCAACGGCACACCCTAACGATTCGTTGCCATGGCCTCAGTGGGAGAAACGGTCTCGTCAGTCGCGCAACGGGAAATTGCCAGCCTCTCACAAAACACTCCTTACCTTTCAAGGTTTCCTTTTCACAGCATTTTAGCCAAACCATAATATTCTCTCAGTACCCTTGCCTGCTTTTTCTGTTCCGGTACTTGGGTACGTCACGATGCTAGTGGTTAGCTGTGACGTTTTTATTGGGCCTTTTGTGAAAATTTTACCTCGATTGAAGTAGGTGAATTTAATAGGAGAAGCAAACAATGGCTTCAAACGGAGATATGTGGTGTGCAAACTGTTCATAAAAAGGCAACTTTAGGCACATGAACGTAGAGTTGTGAAATGAATGAGCGTTACACTGAATCTAGGAACTGGGCTGAAGAGTACCGAAATTACGGTTAGTGACCAATAAAGAATAATATAGCAGAAGAGAAATGTAGAGATCATTCGTCAATGGCTTCGTGAATGTTTTTATCTTTGGAGCCGTCATGATTTTTCAACTGCTAATATTATGAGATATTGTTTTATTTTCCTTGATCCGATTTACTTTACTGTTACCTTTATGATTTGTAATTTTTCAGTATTCTATATTACGAACGGATTTGGACGCTGTGCTGTGTTTTTTAAATATCTGTCATTAGTCAATGCGTGAGTGTCCATCCCTGCTTCTCGTTTTCCTGCTCGTATTGTTTTTGCCGTGTAAATTAACATGAGAAGGAATTGTATTAAAGTAGAATGCATTTTCGTAAATCAATACTTGCTTTTTATAACTCACTATATACTGCCTGTAGCTTTTTTCAAGATCATGCTAAAACCATGTGTAGTTCTGGTGAGAAATATTTTTGCAATGTGGAATGTGGAACGTGGAGTTAAAGTTTTGTATCCAGAGGTAAATATTTTAACAGAGGAAATAATTGGGCTAAAGCAGAATCTGGGACCTCTGTTGAGGTTATGTTAGGATGCTGCGACTGTCACTGCTATTGGAATATTCTGTCAGCTTTACTAAGTCCTAGTTGACCTAAATAACATTTCTAGTGGCTAATGAACTCGCCCCGGGTAACTCTGCTTAAAGCCAAAGGTTCAGATTTGCGTCGGGAGTGGATTGTCGCTCTCTGAGTTTCCATTTTTAAAATCCTCGTTAGAGTTACTTCTCCTCGCATACCGCCCTTATTTTCTCAGTGTTTTGAGGAAATCACATTACTCAACATCCCTTGAAATTCGTTCGCATTTATGAAATATTAACATATCGTTTGCCGTACGGGTGTAGCGCGTGTGTTAATTTTAACTTTGAATACGAGTTACAGATATATTTGTAATTTAAATGAAAATTTTAGTGAATTGATCATTTTTAGAATCTCTTTATAAAATTAATTGTTTAGGTGTGTGCGCCAATTGAATTCTGCATCGAGAATAGTTTATTTTAAATTAGAATTGATTTATATGCTTATGCATGTAAATGTGCTGGTAGAATGTTTCCCTACGAGAAATTATCCCCATCCTATCATCTAGACCTATGGTTTTGTATGGTCGACTACCAGTAATTGAAATTTCAGCGAAACGTAATTCAGACGGAAGGAAAGGAGAAAATGTACTCCATAACGCGTTGTCTAGTGTCGATGCATAAGCTTTAAAGCTCTCTACTCAACATTCTCTAATAAATGTGGCCGTTTATGGCCGAGACTTCGCTCTTGTGTGATATTCATAGCTTAACTATGTTCGTTTTTATTCATCCCTAATAAGATTCTAATCCCTAATGATAACCATGAAATTGTTTGTAATTTGTAACGTTATCTTTCTTATGCATTTGCGTCCAAAAATTCTGTTTAACAATCTTATTTCGGTTTTAACATTTCGTGCCACCGTCAACTTAACTTTCTCTGATGTTTCATTTTAGCCCGAATGTCTTCGTTTTACGCTTTGATGTATGCATTTGAGAGTACTTGTGAGCCTTGTATTAAGTGTTGCCATTTTTATTTAGCATTTGATTATCTCGGATTTCAGTACTAACTTAACAAAACGCACGGTTAATATAGACTTCCATGTATTATATAATTTGAAGCAGATGATCATCACAACTTCATTGCGTTTATTCCGCGCGGGTGGGCTTATCAAAATTGTAAGAATAGCGGTAGTAAGTAATTAAAGTTTATATTTTGGCAATCAGTGAGAAGTCGAGAGAAAATTTAAATTTAAAAAATGAAGGCACTGAGTCTATGGGCGAGCGAGTGAATGGAATTAGCCTACGAATTAATCTCCACATTTACGTTTGAGTGCGCTCCTTCAACGGCCAAAAAGTTGTTTCGTTTTCGTTGAAGTTTTTAGCTAAGCATTTAAATCCCTTTGAAAACCAAAGGCAGTTTTGGCCCAGCTAAAAGGGTGCTTCATTTTCGTAGAAACATTTCCATTAATGAGGGGTGAAATGGATTAAAAATTAAAACCTTTAAGCGCTACCAGCCGTTTTCGTGGAATCACTATTTTGAAGTGTACAAGCTTGGAGGCAGAAGCAGCGTAAAAAATAAACCCCTGCAAAGTTTTCAGTTCGGTTGTTTCTTTCCAAATATTGACGGCTGCCTTAGAGGCTCGGCGAACTTTTCAACAACTTCACTAACAGGATATAATTAATGTAAAATATTTATTTTTGCTCTGCGTAAAACACTCTTAGGGGTAACAATTATCGCATTTACATTGCCACGTTGCTTTCAAATTATCTCACCTGTTTCAATTTTGTAATCTCATCATCAATCTATAGTTTGAAATTTTTTATGCTAAGCTGCATTTTTAAACCCACGCGTTTGTCATTCATTTAGGCCTAATAACGAATCCAAGTTTCTTTTTAGAGATAGATTTTTAGGTACGTGTTGCCAGCAGTGAGGAGAAGGTTTCCATGCAGTGCGTTGTGTTTGAAATAAGTTCTTATATGAACAAATAATTTATTTAAGTTGTTATTGCTGTAATGCATTCTACATGGCCATTAGTCTTTCGTGGAGAAGTTAAGTGATGGCGTTTTGGAAGAAATTAAGCAGCGGGAATGCAAATAAGTACATAAGTGTGCAAAATATATCAAAATAAAGAGCAGAAAGAGAAACACGTGCATGTATACACACGCGCGTTTTTATTGCTTATTTTATTTTTGCCGTTTAGTTTATTTTTATAGTTATATTCGATTTTTTTTTACGATTACTTATTAATGTATAAGCTGATATTGAGACAAAATCACGTTTGTGTTGAATTAGATCGTAAAATGCAATATTTTTTTCCGACGCGGAATATCGTCATCTGTTATGATGCCCTGATTTGCGGAGGTGAGATATCTCTCCCCCCGGATGTCGCACTCGCGGTCTTCTACTGAGCGTGGTGAATTCATCCGCCTCCAAGGTTAAGGTAGTCGCATGAATGCAGCACGTAATGAAAATTAGGTGTACTCCTGTTCTTCCCCTCTCACCAAGGATTCTTAAGGACCTTGACTTATTTTTCTATGCTGCAAGGGGTTAGCAGGTCGACCAAGGACCCTCTGAATCTGTGTAGGATATTCAGGCATGAATATAAAGGTGCTTATTTGTAAGCTTGGAATGTAAATGTTAGAGAAAACGTCTCTCTAGACGTCTTGTCAATTTGACTTTAGTTTCACTCTTTTCTGCTCTTCAAATGGACTAGCGCAGAAACAGTGAAATTCGAAAAAAAGTCACTTTAATTTTCTTTCACATCGTGTGCCACAAATCACCCCTTTTGTGTAATTGACTCATTGGGTACCCTCGTCCAGCCTAGGGTAGAAAAAGATTTTTATTGCCCTGCGGCAGGAATAGGTATGCATCAAAGCATTCGGGGATATTAATCGGACAATTTATTTCTACAATGCTATAGGTCGATAAAAGGAATATATATGAACACAAATATTTGTTTTTACGAACATCACTAGGGAATTATATTCTGATAAATTTTAGTATAAACCTTTTTTCCGGATTCATTTTCCTCCGTGCATCATTTACGAGTCTTTTTCTATTTTAATAGCACATAAGTGTTCCTATTTCTCTGCATCCGGTAAAATTGTTTCAACCGTGTAAGTGTGTGAAGTCTTATATATTTAATCAAATGGAGATGATTTTTACCCCAAGAATGTTCGCTATACGCTAGAACATAACAGTTACAGAAAAGTCGAAGAGAATATCTGCCAACGTTATTTGCAGTCCTCCCTGTTCTTTTAATAGAAATTTTAAGCACAGTGGCTTTATAAAAATGGCTATTTTATTTTGTATGTGAATTTTTTACCAGCCCATACACCAATTTAGATTGAGGAACCTAATAAATGCAGTACCTTGGACCATGAATTTCACATTTTATAACTGTCGTGATTTGCATATACATCGCCACTTCTAGATGAATGCGAGAAGCACTCATTTCTTTGACATTGGTGGTGGGAGGCAGACGGGAAGGAAATATGGAAGTGCATTGTGGAAACATATTTTGTATTGCCCGTACAGTTTGTCATCTCCTTCTCTCCTCAAGATTTAATTTCCCTATTTAATTGGGAAATTCTCTTATTTCCAGCATTTGTTTCAACTGGAACTGCTTGTTTATTCACCACTCTTTGTCAATGGATGATACCAGTTGGTTATTATGGCATCGCATTACTCGCAGTATGCTCCTAAAAATGAATTTTACACTCTTCCTATTATTTTCTTGATGTCGAGCGTACAATAGGGATTGCTACCGTAGTGGTATATTTCTCGCTTCTACAACTGGACTTCATAGAAAATAATTGAAACGCCAGATCTGGTTTTGTACTCTTCCTCCGTATAATATTTTGAATGTGCACCTGTGTTTCTCTTGAGCACCAGTTCCAACTACAAATATTTATGTTCTCTTTTACAAGTAGATGCTCATTTTACATTCGTAATACCACACAGGGCAGGGCGTCAAACACTCCACTTCAACTGCGGGCAAACGAGGTGAGGACGAGAGAGAATGAGGCTCGTAATGAAAATTAGAATCCATCCCCTTTACGTCTGCTGCGTTGCTAGGAGTGAGGCACTTAACACATTTTTGTTGATGCGAATTGCCGTTAGATTACATCATTTCCAGCTAGCCTGAAGACAAGTTATCCATTTTTCACTACTATTGTAATGGCCACCATATTTGTAGCATGCAAGTAGGTTTTTATTTATTTAGTTTTATTTTTTTTATTTCTATCTCCCCGAAAACAGCTCATTTAAGGCCTTTTACTTAGGGGGAAATAATATATAACAACGGCTATCACGCACAACCATTCCCTAGTTAGGGTAGGGTACCCAGCCGGGACTCGAACCCGCGACCTTCGGTTTGGCAGGCGAGGACTTATACCCGCCGCTACCGAGGCCAGCAAATTATTTGATATTTATATATAAAATTTTTCTGTTGTGTTTATATGTTTTTATTCTTGAGGCAATTTATGCCTTTAAATGTCGTTCAATTTCCATTTTTTCCTTATGATAAACGTACTGCGGCGTATTTAATGATAATTTCCCAGAATTATTTTTTATTGCCTTTCTACTACACCTTAAATAGATGCCATGCTGTATCGAGCAATAGGCGAACGTGCGCTTTGAGTTTTCGTCGAGTGCATATTTTATGTTCGAAGAGTGTCACTGAGCAGTACAGAGCACGCGCACCACCTGGTGAGAAGCAAGGTAAAATATTTATTTTAGCCCAGCGTAAAACACTCTTAGGGATAACATTTATTGCATTTACATTGCCACAGTGCTTCCAAATTATCACACCCTGTTTCAATTTGTAAATTCATCATCGATCTATGGTTTGAAATGTTTTAGTGTTGACCTGCATTTTTAAACCTATGCGTTTTTTCATTAATTTAGGCCTAATAACCCATCCAAGTACCTCGATTGTTTTAGAGATAGATTTTAGGTACGTGTTGCCAGCAGTGAGGAGAAAGTTTTCATGCAGTGCGTTGTGTTTGAAATAAGTTCTTATGTGAGAAAATAATTTAAGTTGTTATTGTTATAATGCACTCCTCATTGTAGTAATGGGCACGCGATTGAAAAAGGAAACCTCCCCCTTCCCCGTGCAGGGGGAGTGGAGCGGCGTGAAATATACGGACGGGGAATAAACGTGTGCAGCAGCGGGGCGAGCGTTTCCTTTTTTTTATGCTCACACGCCGGCGGAGGAGGAAGGATTGATGGAAATGCGAAGTGCGAGTGGAACGAACGGGTTGCGTGCGTGCGGGCATTGGATGTGCACTTTCACGAGTCACTGCTGCGGACAGTCACCATTTCACATTCCGTCACTTAACCTTGGCCGCCGTGATTCACTTTCATTGAAGTTGGATTTTGTCAGTTATCTAGAGCCATCGTTCATTTCATCGAAGGCAGCGAAAAAGATGCTTGCTTACAGGATGTTTCAGGAGGAATCCGCGATACTTCAATCAGACGGTGGAGGCGCTAGGGGAGACAATGCTAAGTATTTTTGTCCTGTGAACATGGGGTCCTTAGTTACTGAGCTATGGCAGCGCAAACATTTTTCGGATTCACTTTGCAGTTCCCATGGAAACGGATTTTCGCGGGTATCCAGCCTTTCCGACACATTTTTTTCTGGATTGTCTGGATTTTTAAGGATATTAAATCATTAAGGTTGGACGAAAATATGCGATTTTAATTGTCTGAAACAATCAATATTTGATCTCAATCTATATTAAACGATAGCTTTGAGCGAGTGTCACAACATACGAGCGAGTGTCAAT
Organism: Ischnura elegans; assembly: GCF_921293095.1. Taxonomy (NCBI): domain Eukaryota; kingdom Metazoa; phylum Arthropoda; class Insecta; order Odonata; family Coenagrionidae; genus Ischnura; species Ischnura elegans. The sequence continues at coordinate 109,111,782 of NC_060254.1, read as the reverse complement.
ACAATTGTACAATCTCAACAATTTAGACATTTATTGTTTCAGACAATGATAAAACTTGGGTTTTACACCAGTTTTCTAATCTTTGCTCATTAAGTTTTGACTAAAAATTTGCCTCTTATTATTAATTAATTTATGAATAAAAAGCCGAGTTATTAAAAATAAATGTGGATATTTCGAGATTTCTCATTGATTTTTGGCTGAAAATATCGAAATAAAAAATTAGTATTTTTATATTGATTTTATTATGGCAGTGTTTTCATTGAAAGGTGTGGACGGATCGCTGTTCTTATTTTTCTAACGTTCCGCGAGGGTATAGCGCCCCCTTTAGTCGTTCGTTGGGTGAGCGCGACGGCAGGCAGTCAGGGAAAGAAGGCGAAATGGAAGGAGGCGCAAAGAGTGGGGGAGGAAGACGACGCGGGCGCCGCGCGGTGGCCGACGAGGAAACTAAGGGTTGGAGTGAGCCAGGTATTCACAACTTGAATCGAGACTGAATTGAGGTCTCTATTCATGAAACTTTGTCGAGAGGCAGCCAGCTGAGAGGAATGGTATTGAGTCAACCAAAGTTATTCGGTATGACGACTTCGAGTTTTAAAAATATCCTGTGTAAATCTTTTCAACTTAATTAGAGGGTGACACTACTTGGATCAGTTCTCGTATTCATTATAGGTACTGCTCTCCATAAAACTCGTGGATTTGTTGCTTAAGCATGAGACAAAATGTTGAGAATAAGCCTTATACCGCTGTGCAAGTTTATATGGTCTTAAACAAATTAAAGTTTATGCCTAGCACTTATAATGCTATTTTTAAGTAGTTTTTTTCCTCAACTATTCAGTAAACATGTTTGGCATATTTACTTATGATTAAAATTGTATTATGCATCGATAGCGCAATGAAGTCAAATTATTTTTATTATCTTAAAATCAACGCGTGGACGTTTCTGAATGTCATTCAGCCGTTGTTAGTTGTTGCTAATTAAAAGCATATTAATTTGGAAAAAAACATACAAAAACCATTTTTATTTGAACTAGACTAATAGAAAATACTTCAATTAAGTTGTGGTGCTAAATTTGCTGGTAGTTTTTCAAACTTTGTATGCTTCTGCCTTTTTAGTCACGAAAGACAGCTATTTCCCAATAGTCCGTCGTCTCCTACAAGCTTTCCGATTAAAATTGGCCTACACAATGCTTTTAGAAATGTTCTTCCCTCTCCAAGGAAGTTTAAAACTCACTGTCGCTCAACTGCGAAGGACTCGAGTGAAATATATTCAGTGAGTTTTGCGGCAGACACGGATGGCATAAGGAAGAGCAAATCCATTTTCGTATCCGAGGAAAGAAACTCCTCGAGGTTTTCTGCGAGGAGGATGGTCGTAGCGCGAAGTGACGCGGAGAAGGCGGCGCCCTTTTTGTAACGAAGGACTTGGAAAAATGAAGGATTGGTGGAAGCAAATGGTTCGGAGGGCGAGAGAGAGAGAGAGGCGAGGTGGGAAAGGTGTGAATGTGATGGGTGGGCGGTTTGGGAATGGGAAGTTAAATGCTTGAGGGATTCGGGAAGGACCTGACGGCTGTGGTGATTTATATGCAGATAAAGTAAGATGGGAAGATTTTTTTTGACGTTTCGGGGTTGAATGTTGGAGCGTGTGGTTAGGAAGCCTCTGTGTGTGGAGGTGGTTGGTAAAGGTTGTGAGGTGCTCGGCGGGGTTGAGGGACAAAGTCTTAAGAATTCTTTTGGAAGGAGAGTCTGGAAAATCGTTTCTCCTGGTTGTTTTCAGATGGTTATTTCTATTGAATCAGCTGAGAATAATTAAGAATCAGAAGTACATTTATTGTTTTGGAGCACGTCCAGAAAGGGAAAGAGTGATTTAAATAAATGTAAAGAAACACTCATGAATATATTGAAATATTTAATCAATGCTCAGGTGATTAGAGTTATATGGTAAACAACAATAACCTCTCAATAATTTTGAAAAGTTTAAATGTCGCATCTGAATTATTAAGATTGAGTTATTCTTTCAAAATTTAAAAATACATTCCTCTCGTGTTAGCTGATTTTGCGATATTTTCAGTTACTTTTCTATATTCAAGAAGAATCATCAGCTAAATATTTTGAATTACAGTAAAACTAAACAAAGTAGCGGGAATTGATCCTGGTGTAACGGATCTTAGGAATTACATACGTATTAACTTTTGGAAAATATAGTTTTCATAGAATAGTAAACTTGTTATTTTTAAGATACAAATTATAATTAATTAATCAACGGATGAAAAATTTTCTCCTTTTGGCACCGGGATGGTCTTTAATTAGGGACTGATTCACTGTAATCTAGGTTGAATGCAAGGTTGAATGCGTGCGTGAAAAACTGTCGTTTCCTTTATTTGATCCGTGATGCTTCGAATAACTGTCTACCCCCATCTCAGTAAACAACACTGGTGTAGGGCTCATGTAAACTGAGTATGCTATCCTATTACGATCACCTCTTTGTATTAAGAATTTATTTTGGCAACACTAATATTTATTAAAATATTAGCATGCAAATGTTTTTTTAAAGTTTGTGGTAGAATGAATTTTATTATGGGGTATTCAACGCTTTTAGCTTTTATTTTAGGAGGAGGGTAACCTACGTAACAATCTCCGACTCCAGTTTTCTATTATTATTATTATTATATAAATCTCTTTGCTGGAGAAACTCGGTGTATGGCTCGAGCGAGGTCTCCGTTTGAGTTGAAAAATGACATAAATCCCGGAAGCGGTGAAGGATTCTTCCCCGTCACTAGCATACTCTGTCGTAGTGGTGGGTCTAGCATATTCTGTCGTACCCATGATGCGATTATATTATTTTATGCTAGCATTGTAGGTGGCGCTTTTTCATGCAGGATGGGTGAGACCATGCAGTGAACTCAAGGTGGGAAGTAAGATGGAGGTGTGGGTGAGGGTGGATGTGAGAAGGCTTCATTTTGTGGGGGGTGGGGGTCGGGTAGCGAGGACTTGGGAGGCCGTTGCGCCGCTGTCGGTTGGAAGGTGAACTATTTTCCTTGAATCCGCCACGTATTGTCCATTCCTTTGCTGCAAAGGCTCGTGTACTTACTTTTCTTTTGTGCAAGTAAGTAGCAGTTGCGCCCAGAATTTCAATTCTGTCGTACCCATGATGCGATTATATTATTTTATGCTAGCATTGGATTCGTTGTTTATATATTTTCTGTCTTGTTTCTTCAAGAATCAAGTTAAAATTTATGTCTCAGAGAGCCTTCAGCTGTGAACCTTTTCCGTGAAATTCATTTATATTGCTGTAATGCATGCTGCTAAGTCTTTTCCCTCGTTTTCGGAAAGATGCTACTAGCTTTTGAAAGTCAATTTGTATTTTTAAGTTTTCAGAAATAAATATAAATAGTATTAATATGATATCATATGCACGTACTTTAACTTTAATTATATTGGCTACAGTGGTAAGCATGCGTATTCATATTATACTTATTTTTTTCGATTTTGAAAATTTTGAAATAATATTTTATAATTACGTGGTATAATGCGGGTTACAATTAATTTTAATTTGTTTGACAAGGTCGTGATGAACATGACAGTTATATGAAGTAATTATGTAAACAGCGGTTATAAGGTAAGAAATTTCTTTCTCGTTCCTTCCCCTGGCCACCCTGGTGTAATTGCAAGGAGTGGATTATTTTTCACCGTGTTGTAGTTGACAGAACTTAGTCTGCACATGAACGGAATGCTTGTATTGGGCTGCTGAGCGTCAACCGAAAGTATGCCTTTTTGAATGCAGCCAAAATTCCCACCTCTTATAACTCTTCGAGGAAAAGTTCTTTCGCCGTATGCAAAATTGTAAATTCACCGGAAAGAAATTCCTTGACGATAGCATATTTTTTGGGCAGTAAACATTTGCACTGCGAATCTCTATACAGCACAAATACATACAGTAAAGTTTTGTGACCTATTTATTTCAGTGCACATCATCAAAGTTACCATAACCAACACTTCAACTTTTCGCCATGAACAGATACGCTACTCTATGTTCTGCCCATTCGTAGCAAAAATCGGAGCATCAATTCGATTAGTCTCAAATACAAACATGAAAACTAATTTTTCCCTAATTCCTGCCATCTTACATCATGCGTTATAGGCGTCCAAAATGCCTTTAAACTTCTATGAATCAACTTCAAGGTCTCAACACCTCAGAGTCTTGGCTTGCGAAAGCTTTAATGTGGTCCAAAACAGTTTGTAGCTCAAACATAGCTACGGGATCTAATAATAAGATACATGTAGACCCGTATGATGAAGTCCTCAAAGATCTAGTCATTATCTCTTTGATAGCTGTATTTGCTTTTTCATATTTGAGATGGTGGCGTCTTAACTTAACAACGACTTTATTCGCTCTGAGAAAAAAATCAGAATTCGAGGAAAGGGATTTGAGAGAGCAGCACACCTTGGAGACGCGAGGAAAAAGGAAGACGCAATCGGAGAGAATTTCGACGAAGGGGAATCATAGTGGTGCTGGGAGAGAGAGCTGTGGGAGATAAGAATGGTAAGGGGCGGGAACTTCGATCGTGTCGGGATAAAATGTAATCACAGTTTCCCTTTTGAATCTCTGAGCATTCTCATAAACGGCGCAGGGGGAGGGTGGAGGTTTCCTTTGGGTTATCTGCAGTTGAGGAGGGATGATTGTGGTGAGGGAAGGGAAGGTGCGACGTTGCGTTGCTGGAGGGATGACGCAGTTGGGTCACACACGTTGTGAAAACAGTGGGGCGCGGCTGCGGCTGCCAACCCCCTGCCCTGCCATCTCCAACGAGGGCCATTCAAGATTTTTCGCGTGCCATTACACTACTCTTGAGGATTTCAATTTCCAGCACAAGTAAAAATAGTTGCTAATGAAACTTTTAAAAGTTCCCTCATTGTTCAGCTTTTTCTCTTCATCATCACTGGTCAAAAATCCTAGGATTGGTTTGACGCAGCTCTCCACTCAGTTTTCCTATCAGCTAATCTTTTCACACCTACGTATTTCTTCTCTTTCACATCCTTCTTTACTTGTGCCATATATTTTGTTCGAGGTCTTCCTTTTCCATTCTTGCCTTCCACTTGTCCTTCGACGATTGTCTTCATCAGGCCATCATGTCTCAAGATGTGGCCTATAAGGTTGTTCCGTCTCCTTGTTAAGGTTTTCATGAGGCTTCTCTTCTCTCCTACTCTTCTTAGGACTTCCTCATTACTAACTCGGTCGATCCATTTGATCTTCATCATTTTGCTCTTATTGGATGGAATAATTGTATATAAAAATTGTAAAACGGTATAAAAGAAAATAAATGTATGTCTATGGAGTAAAATTGATGAAGCCCTCTCCGGCTTCACACGCGGTTGCACATTGTATAATTTCGAGCCCATCTCCGTCATCAGGTCACAAACTGACATTTTTTAAATACCGCTAAATTCAGCAAAAGGAATCGAGAAACACTGCAGCAATCGGCATAAGAGAAACGATTACAAAACTGAATGACGTGGTATTTGAATAAATGTCAGTTTGTGACCCGCTCACGGAGTGACGGAGTCATACACAGAAATGTTGGCATTTTAAGTTGGCGTGAAGCTCAGGAGAATGCGATTCGTTTGGAAAGAAAAGAATTTAATATGCAACCTTAGTTGTTAGGAAAGGTGAGAGGAGAAGTTCCCAAAACCAATGTTAGGATTATGATGATGATAATGCTCCTCCTCTGTTGCTGATTTAGAAGCACCTGGTAAACGAGGAATTGAGATTTTGTGAAACCAAAAAGATTTTTATAATACCTACTTCCTTCGTTAGTTTTTTTTATAATATTTCCTCGTTTCAGCGAGATCACTGGTTAATGATTACTCGGCAATATATATGCTGCAAGTTAAAATCTGTCGGCATGAAGCTGACTCCTTCAGACGTATTATTTCCCGAAGAATGCTTGAGGTTTTTTTTGTGCTGATATGTATACCTCCGAAATGTTAATACATTATTATATTAATGTATTATATTATTATTATTATTATTAATGTATTATATTGCCTTTAGCCTAGGATACTATGCGCCTCTAAAGGAACGTAAGTAAAAGTATTAAAAAGCTGATATTATGAGGGGACCACTGAAGGCTATTCAGTTTCGCTCCAGTTTTTTTAAGGTTTTACTTTTAAATGGAAGTAATCCAACCAAAATTATCAACAGCAAGTTGGTGAATATAACATTTTTAACTCTTAATTGCGAATTATTTTCTTTTTAACATCCAGCTTGGTAAATATTCACTGCAAGTGAACGAGAGATGAATTGGTATCGGCGTATGGTATAGGCATATGGGAATGAGGCATATGGCACCCGGCTACAAATATTTTGGGAGCAAGAAGTTATTATGATCCCGGGAAAAACCAACCAACTATCCATTCGTTTATAAGATATGACGTGATAGTACTTTGCACTTTTCCACATAAAAGTTTATTTCAGAGAGCCGACATGTTTCACTGCAACGCAGCATTACAAGACTGTCTTTACAAGTGTTATAATGCTGCTGTGCTGTAAAACATGTCGACTCTGTTGAAATAAATTTGATGAGGGAAAATGTAAAGTATTATCACTTCATATCTCACAATGGATCTCCACTAAGCATCTGCCTCTTCAACGCAATTTAAAATTCATTTATACGTGGCATTGGGGTTTCTGACTACTGATTATGATGTTTTATGTTAATATTTATGATGGCGAGTGAACATATCCTTAGCTAATCCATTAAGGAATCTCATTTGAGCATTGGAACATTGTGGAAGCTTTTCAAAGACCCATCTGTTCAACTATAGACAGGGGCGCCGACTTATAAAAAATATTGGGGGGGCCCATATCCGAGGTCTTGCCCCGGGAAGAGGTTAAATTCAAAGTGTGTCGCAGCACCGGAACACTATCATGATTCACACCACCTGATTCAGTCAACCTGCTTCACCTTATAATTTTTGGTTTTAACACATTGTTGAATTTATTTTAAAAGGTAACTATCGTCAAACATGGGAAATAAAAATTACCAATATATTTTTGTGATTTCAAAAAGCATAATATAACTTCATTATTTTCTTAAAATATTGAGGGGGCTTCGCCCCCCCAAACGAATCTTTGAGGGGGCTCGGGCCCCCTCAGGCCCCATGGAGTCGGCGCCACTGACTATAGAAGTTATTCTAGGATCACCGTACTAAAGTTTCGATAGAATAATTAGGAATCTTTAGGAAGTTGTGAGTAAATGATAAGTTTTGAAGATGAAATTTTAATACGAACGGGATTTTTTAATACCTACCATTTGAGTGGGTAAGCGATCGAATTTGATGAATTCCTATCCTTGATGAACTCCATTATGATTTTCGTGCAATTGCGGAGGAACTTATGACTATAAAATTGCGCTCAAAGTGTATAATTCTGTCTGGTACTAAACATTGACCCTGGATTATGGAAGTTCGTGGAAGTCGGAGTACGATTGCATCGAAACATGCAGGTGGGACTTTCTGTGGTTAGGACTGTTCATGTCCAATCCATTTTTGCGATGCTAAGCTGGATTAGGCTATCGAAAATTTGCTGAGTAAGCTATTAGGGTTTAGTATCTACGTATTACATTGGAGGAGAACGTAAGCAAAATCTAAATGAAGGCTGGCCAACGACTGGATTGAAATGCAATATAGTTGAATGGAAAGCAATCACTGAATCAACCGGAATATATTTTGATTTATTTTGATTGATAAATTGATTTAATTAAATTGATAGTTTGGTTTTCAGGCAAGTATAAGTTGGTTACTTTGGTAGTCATGTGTAATATTTTCTTTTCATTTAACTCCGGCGAGTTCACCAGATTGAAGTGTTTGATTTGATGATATTTGTAGAAAAAAGGATTTGGTATTCGGGTCTATTTGAAAGTATCCTTTTTAATCATATCTTGGATGTGACTTATTTTTCTCTATTTGATATCACCTCCGAGGAATTTCTGAGGTTGGTTTGAGGATGCTGCCCCGCTATTCTTTTATTCACTGATATTTTCATGTAAAAGTATTCCTTTTCCCTTACGTATTTAGTTTTATATGCAGGAATTTCATTCGGAGCCTTCATTTTTCTACTCTTCCATTTCTTCTCTCACATTTTTCTTCTTCAGATCATCATGTCTCAGAATATTGACGATTACATTTTGTCTTGCACTCCTCATAATTTAATCAGTCGCTCCAATTGATTTAAACCTGTCTATTTCGAAGCATCGCATTTCAAATTCTACCACCTTTGGATTCTCTCCTGCCGGCATCGCGCAAACCTCCTCCAGAAGCATTCTCCAGATAGAGGTTCTAATCAATTGATTTTTTAACGTAATTTAACTAACTATTATTTGGTGCTTAAATTAGATTTTCCGTTTTGCCCATTTCCCTCTTCGTCCGATATATCCTGGCAATTCTTTTGCAGTCCATTGCCTGTTACTCTGCTCCCGAAGTTACAGAATTATTTTATCACATCAAGTTCACTCCTTCCCAGTTCAATGTTAGCCTTAGTCTCTTTAGCAGAATGCATTCATAATAGTATTCATCTTTAGTAATGCGTTTTTAATGGGGGAACTCTCGGGTACAAGCACCCTCATATAATGCATGGAAAAATAATAATCAATCGTTGACATTTTGAATTTAAATTTTAAATGTGAAATGCCGTATGGATCACATCGACTGTGGAAGTTCTAATGATATAAAGTTAGATGATATTTTCAATCAGGTCTAGGAAATGGCTGAAATACCGCCTGTTACAATGGTATCGTTTACCAAATGTTTTACCCCTACTTGAATTAGTTGGTGACGCGGAGATACTGTGACTCCACCAACTCATCAATAGTGGGCGTCAACTTTTGCGGTTTCTTTTATTTAAAACTATTGAGAGTTAATGCGGACGATTTTTGTGTTCGTCTTAACTTTAGATATTTCTCTTTCTTTCACCGTTCTCTTCAAAATTGCTACTATTTCAGTTCGGAGCCTACAACGCGATGCATTTTCAATGAAAGTAGTTGCCGTTAGACTTCGATGTGAGCGAGTACCATTTTATTCATTCGTCCCATTTTGTAAGTATTCTCACACGTTAATACATCGCCTTGATTCTGATGTTGGCAACCCTGCCCGTTCCCTGTATCGCCTTCCCCCTCATTATGCCAACGGTCGTGGGGAAGCAGTCTGGGCAACGTACAAGATATATATGGGGTCTTCTATATACGTCGCAGAGATGAGGGCGGAGGCTCTTAGTCTATTATGAAGGGAAAGGGGTGCATTACGAGTTGGCGGTGTTATAACGACGCCGCGCGGGGGCGAAGCCGCGTGGGTAAAATTCCGTCATCCTCGTGATGTGAGGCCGCAGTGGAGATGAGCAGGTTTTGAGGCTGGCCGTAAACTCGAGACTTGAGACGTTATTCGAGGGATGCCCCGTCGATATTTCCTCCTTTTACCCAAAAACTCTCTCTCCGTTTAAGGACCGCTTTGCATTCATCACAAACACGTAGCGTTAGAACGCTGTGTAGCATAGAGGTCTTAACTAGCGGTCGCTCAGATCATCAACCCAAAAGCTGGCGCATGTATAAAGTGCGGCGAATGGCTCTGTTTAAGTATGCAACCTCGTTCACAACAACTTTATTTGACTTATCTTGGAGCGGCTCAGGAGTTGAGAATTTGAAAAACGCGCCTGATGGCTTGGTAGCGAAGTTTGGCTTAGCATGACCATTATTTAATACTGGGGCAGATGTATCTTATTTACAGCTCTTGCCTATAGATAAACCGTTATATTTCATTAATAATTAATCTCTGATTGATAGATTATGTATTATTCATTTATCTGGATCGCAAAGAGCCACGTTGCGCCAAGCCGGTATGAATAAACATTTAGCCGGTATGACTAAATTATTTAGTGTGAAATTCACTTTCCTTTACATTTGTAGTCTTATGGTTCATCATGTGTTGAATTTCGTTTTTTTGGCTGTTCCTTTACCCAATCGTTTCATGATTTGGATTTTTATACAATAAAATGATGAGTTATTCAATTAGAGAACTATCTAATGCGAGGTTATTTCGGAAGAATATTGAGCTTTGCTAGTTCGATGCTTCTTATAAAATGCAGAAACGGGGAGTGAGAATGGTTGAATTCAAGGGTATGGCTTCAGTTTTATCGCCTAAGTTCGGTGAGGCTGCTTTTTAATTTCAATGGGATCTGATCAGTCTTTCTCCTGGCTTAGCCACATAAATGTGAATGTAATGCATTTGGGGTAAATTGTGCAGTGGCAATGCCGCACCGATCGTGAGGAATTATGCTGACTTCCGTTTAATGATGCTGTTAGTAATACTCCAGGAAGTAGATCGAGCTTCGACTGCTAATAATACACTATTTTTTTTTGTTTATGTGACCTGCGATATCTCAATTCTTGCTTAACTATCCTCCTCCAATGTCATGTTCTAATGAAATTATTAAGGCCGTCTTATAAGGTGTTGTTCTTGATGCAACGTCTTTCATGTTGATTTCCTCGAGAAAAATGTGCTATGTTTAAGAAACATTTCCTAGGACGTATCTGTGACTGTCTTCATTACTCTATACACGTATAATCTACTCCACTATGACTCATATGAGCGTGTGATTTTGAATTTTATTACTTGGTACAAAACATTTTCCCATTTAAGCTTTATATAGAATAGCATAGCAATGAAAAAGTACTTTCTTTAGATTTTAATCGCCACGATTCCGGCCATTTTATAAGTAACGTTTTATTTTTAAGCCGTATCTTGCATTTATAGCACCAAGTCCTTGAGGTCTGCATAAAAAGTGAAAGTAGTGCAAGGACGTCGTCTGTAAAGTTGAGCGAAGATTTCGTTGATGACAAGAGGGTTACGACAGTCCTTTAAAGTCGAGGCGTAGCTTATAAGTAAAGGATATAGTACTCCTGGAAGACAGTGACATTTTCGCATTTTTCTCGACTCAAATGTCGAAAATATGATAAATAATTCTTCTAAGTTAACCTTACATTCTTATGTACACCATGACCTAATTTAGTTTGAGTTTTTATCATCAAGATACAGTAAATTTTAAACTTTTTATAGCAAATTTTCATGCATAAAGTCAGCGTTCGAGATTTTTGAGTCCAGGTAAGATGAAAGATGTTATTCGATCACCAAACCTCACAGCAATGTATTTTTTGGCCAATACCTACAATTTTGTTGCTTCGCCTCCTCGTCCTTGAACTTTATTCACGAAGAGACAGTGGTATATTAAGTCTTCAAGAGCGAAGCGACCCTGCAAAGGCGGATAACCCTAGTACTCAGAACGCATCGGGGGGATTTCAACTTACGCTGCAGCGCGCTGGGTCTAGTTTTACTTTAAAAACGTGGAAATAATCTTGGTGTGTTATTCTCTTAATACAATCGTTACGTCAACTACACTCTAATCTGTAAAAATGCCGATTGTTATGTACTCTAAGTAATCCTAGAAACAGTAGTGAAGTTAATCCAGCCATTAACCCTCTTAGTGCCACGGGGCGATATATCGGCTTTTGCTCCACGGGCGAAAAGTGCCACGAGTCGATATATCGGCTCGAGCGTCGAACGGAATTTCAAACTAATATTGTTGTAATAATTAAATTTATCCATTATTAAGCTTATTAGAATATTATAATCAACAAATAATTCCTTTTTAGTAGAATAAAAAACGTTACATTGATATTTAAAATAATAACTTCATATTGTTTTTTTTCAAAAAGTGCTACAAATCTCTTATAATTATGTTGGCACTTTTCGCTGGTACCATCTAATTTCGGTGGCACCATGAGGGTTAAATTCAGGTGGGTAAAAATAATCCTATGCAGTCCAAACGTCGATTCTAATGATAACCGACAAGTTGGTTAGAAGAAGCGATAATTAATTATCAATACAAAAAAATATCGTCCATCCTCCAAGAAGAAAGAGTTTATTATTAACATTGGCGTTAGTCAAGAGAAAGCACATCACTTGTTAAAGCTATGTTCTAATGTGGGGGCGTGACTAATTTTTGCCAAAGCCACAAATGCCAATTCCGACTGGCGCATGCGCAGATGACGAAAATCGCTCCCCGCATTACAACTCAAAGGGGTTTCCAGCAGGTGTGGTCTCCCCCCCCCCTGATATTTCCCCCTTTTATCCCTTCCCTTCATCCTGCCTCTCTTTATGCTCCTTCGTGCACCTTCTTCTCCTTTCACGCCCCCCCGACTTCCCCGTCGCGGTACGCCAAGCGCGCTTCTTTTCTTTATTATTTATTATTTTTTTCTCTAATTTTTATCAGCCCATTCCTCTCCACTGCGTCCGCTCCTTCGAATGCATGTCCGCACCCTGCACCCCCAGGAGCCGCACCTTTATTCCGCACCCGTCCCCTCTTCATTCATTTCTACTCTTGCGCTCCGCCTTCTTCTTTTTTCCTCGCAACCACTTCTCCCTTCCCGTCTCCTCCCTCCCGTCGCAGCAGCTCACACCATTCAAATTAAGGAAGTTCGGGCGAGACATTCAAAAGAAAGGCTGCATGCCAGAGTTTGTGCTCTTGCTCGTTGTCTAAAAAAAAATACATATTTCATGGGTAACGTCTTGATACGTGAAATCCGAACGAGCGTGTGTATTTGGGTGCGCCATTTTCCCACGTTTTGAATGGAGAGAACTGTATTCACTCACCATTGATTCAAACCATAGATTGGTTGAGATAGGTTAGGGTAGAGATAATCTCGGACTAAGCCACAGGCGTCTTAATTTCATACAATCGGAGTAGGGATCCGATTCCTTTCCCCGAATCACCTCGTGCGTTGGCGATTATTAGCTGTGCCACTTGAAATAATTGACACCGTGGATGCATGTCGCGTATGTGATTTTTTTTCGAAAGAGTGACTTCATTATTTTTGAAACAGTAAACTTGCGGATGAGCCGGTTGATCCTAAACTGAGTTGTAATGAGGAGAAGGTGATAAAATTATGCAATTCTGATAAAGTTGATGTAAACACTAATAACGTCAGGGTAAATATGGGGATCAAAATGTAAGAGCAACGATGTGCCTTGCCAGGTGAATCATTTTTCATCACGTATATTAATTCTTAGGCCGGTCTTCTGCAAGAGATCAGACGACAGTAAAGAGTTTTCTGGGATCTATGACTTTTTCACGTAGGTAAAGGACCTCTGCAAAAATCCCATTTAAAGCTTGTCACTCTGCCGGTTGAGAGGGAATAATAGTTATTATTTTATGTTTTGACAGTAAAATAGTGAAATCCTTCCGTAATTTCATCACCCTCCCCTCATTACAACTCCGTTGGGGGTCAACCGGCTCTGTTTCAATTTCAAAGCAACACAATACCCTTTAATATTGAACAGTTATATTTCGATGGCCAATGAATAGTGAACAGTTTCTTCTTGTTTCATTATTCAATCTTCTGATGTTCAATTTATAATAACAGTAGGTAGTTGCTCCATAAACATTTATAGTTCTGCACGTTTGTAAATACGCTTGATGTTCGAGGTTTCCCAAAGCTAACATGGCCCAACGAAGTTTTGGATGTATCTTAAGATATGTTATAATTTCGAGAATACTCGCACTGTTTCCGACTGTTTCACTCTATTGTATCATGCATTCATCAGTCAATCACGATCAGTATTAGGATAAAGTCAGCATCATCCTGTCGTGGACTGCGTTTCAATAATTTGTACAAACATTTATTTGCTCAATGTTAAGCTTGGAATTTGCATGACTTAAAAAAGTATTTTAATTTATAACCCTCGGCTGATGGAGTGGTAAAAGTGAATCACGTGAAACTCGAAAATTTCGAAAATGACAGTCTTATCATCTGGAAATACCTATTTTTGAGCATTTCAATATGCAGAAAACCGTGTTCAGACTAATATCATAAATAAGGCTTTGAGTTTATAAATTAAATGGACCAGATTTTTGGAAAATAACATTTTATATAACATTTATTCATTATGAGAAATACTTTTTTCGCGAACAGAAAGTATTCTCTTATTAAATATGGGTTATTGGATGATACAAAGATTATTTTATCCCTTGAATCCATGTATCATTAACAGGCAGTGCACAGTTCTCTAAATTCCAATTATCCTCTTAAATATTTTTCGCTAGTTGGTTTCTCAGTTTATGAAATGTTGCTTCAAAATATGAGTTCTCTCGATTACTTCACTTCTGCTTCAACACTTGAATTAATTTCTTCATCGCTATTTTTCAATTCTCAACGTCTTGCCATCTGGGTATTGATCTGGCTGGCTGAATACTATGTAGGTAGAAGCCGCTCATCCTATTCATTCAATTTGTCCCAGTTATGCGGAATGTTTCAGTTCTCTATCTTAACTAGGCCATGCTTCAAGGAAATCGGATTCTGTCATAAATGTTGTTACGCTCTGTAGAAGTGGATCTATGTTTGTGAAATTAGAAGTGATAGCATGAAGTTAAACCGTTCAAATAATTTTGTTCATTTCTCACGTTCTTGAGCACTGAATTTTATTCTTCTCCTCGCAATTTGTTCTTCTCCCTTTCAGTGTTTTCTTACAAAATGTGAACTTGCTAATTTGATCGGGCCAATTCAACAGCATCGGAAGTTTGCGTATTTGTTTAATGCATCATTGCTGTGCAGGAGTTGAGAAATGTCTTATAGATTTGATAACAAGAAGTTAAAGAGCATGAGGATTTTTTCTGCGTTCCCCAGGACTGGATTCCATACTTTTCCTTTTCTTGTGCGCACTGGTTTTTTCTCCATCTACTCTCCCTCCCTGTGGATTCAGCTTCTTAGTCCCTCCTTCCTTTCTTCCTCTGACTTGCTCATCCAGTCCCATCCCCACTTCCATCCCCGGGCTCACATTCTTTTACAACCTTATTCTCACCCTCTTTTTTCCTTTGAATGTGGAAACCTTCCCATTTCCCGCTTTCAACTTCCCCCATTCTTTTATTTCGTCGAGTTTTTATCTCTTCGCGACTCGTCTCATGAAAAATTATATCTTCCCTCCTCACCCCCTCCCAGCCCCTCCTCCATTTCCTCTTTCTTTTTTGTCCGCAGTGGAACGAACACCTGTTCTTGCCATCTCTCCTGAGCTCCAAATCTTCATATCATCCGAGAATCTTAATTCCGTTTTTTTTGCCACCATCATATTCCTAGTTTTTTCTACATTCCAATGATTTATTTTTGATGACTGTCAGGCATGATATTTGGCTGTTTTTCGACTTGATCTTGAAGCATTGAAGAAGTTTTCCTGGTCGTAAAAGGCGAAATCCCTTGATTTTCCATATATTTGTGCGGTAAGATTGAGAGGATAGAATTGGCATATGACGGTAGCAACCCGATTTCTTTGTAGTTTACGATGAATTATTTTTTAGGATTTGTCTTAGCCTGTACATATGATGTTAGTCCAATGGTTTGTAAAATTAGCCAAATTTAATGTTGTACTATTTACATATCACTTTATATCAATGTTTCCTTATTTTTCCGGATTCTACGATGGGCAGAGCAGTCATAACAAGGCACGTTGTTCGCAGTGAGGCATTCTGTTGAAATGGGGACTATTTAGCGAGATGGCGAGACAAGGTGATTGGTAATGTTTCTAAAATAAGTCTATGTATTATGTTGCAGAGATAAAAGCATTATTTTTTTATCACGGAGGGATGCATTACTGGATTTGCAGGAGAAGGTGTGAGGCTTCCTCTTAATGCAAGGATTAGCTCCACTCATTCTTGAGATTACAAGATTACTCATTCTTGAGAGTGCGAACAGCCCTTAACTGCCAGTCGTAGACTTCTCTTCAAGTGGAGAGACTTCTCACGTTTGCCTCCGGGGAGAAGCGATGGAGGTTAGTACGCTATGAACCTTATGAGTGCGTGATTACAGCTAGAGTGTGCTCATGTCAGTAATATCTCAAGCGTCTCATAGCTGATGTAAAAACACAACTCAAGTCTCGAAGAAGACGATTGCTTATTTCTGAAGTTACTGATGCTTGGTGGTAGCGTAACCTTCGAATTGGAAATGGATTGGTTTTTAAGCTGGTCCGCGTGTATGGCCACTTTTGACAGTATCTGGCTGGTATCATTATAAATTCTTCTACTGTTTTCTGTGACCGAAATAGACTTGACGCAAAGAAAAAATTGTTCATGGTATATTTGTTAGTTCTGATATCTGCATTGCATTTGTGCCTTCTAATTTATGAAAGAAGTGTGCCGTGAACATATGACGTGTGGCGAATACATATGGCGTTTGGTACGTTGTTTTTAGACAAAAAAGTGAGTCATTATTGTATTATTGAAGAGTTATTATTATATTAGAAAGAGTGAGTTATTATTATATTAACTAACTAAAATCCTCATATTAATATTTTTAATTTACCTAATTTGCATCGCTGTTTCTATGCAATTTCAGGTTATTGCAGTAAAGGAATGACAGAGGAGCCCAATATTCGCTGTGGTGATGATTATGTCGCACTTAAAAGGAGCCGAAATGGGCTGTAAAGAATTCAAGGGTGGCATTATAGCATTCATGAGTGGTCTTCATGAGCCATCATCAGACTACGGCATCCTACTCTCTTCACTCTATGAGTATATGGGTAAGTGCAAACATATGATTATAAACTTCGAACAATTGTTCATTCATCTATTGAAGTAAGCTATTTGATTAACTTCGATATACGAGGACAGCCGGCAATAAACGGCGATAGTAATGCCAGCCGCTGTGCTTTCGGCTTATCCATGGTTTGGATGACTGAATCACCTATCAATGCTTATTGCTGGCTTTTCGAGGTGAGTCGTCCTTTCAAATTGATGAACTGTTCTTATTTATTTGCCTCAGTTCCTCTAGTTCATTGAAGCAGGTGCAAGTGAAGATGTGGAACATGAACTGCACATAGTTATGTTCCGTACTGACTTCAGGGTTGAGCAATTTTAGCGTTATGTGAACTTACTTCCAGGTTTAGAAAATTCAGAAGGGGTGCGAGATTGTCTAGTGGGTATTCAAGAGGACCCTGGGAGTCCAAATGTGAGCTGAAGCCCCCGTACATTAACGAATGACCTTGCTGCTATCCAAGCGTGGTGCGATGCATGGCAGTTGGAATTAAAGTTGCAAAAATGCGTCGTAATGAATTTCTGGAAGAGGAATAACTCCCTACAACGTAGCTATATAATTCGGGGTACCCAATTAGAGACTGGTAAATCCGTGAAATATCTAGGTGTTAGACTCAATAATGATCTATCGTAGAATAAACATATTCGAGAAATAACCGGTCAAGCTAATCGTAAAATGGGTTTCGTTAAAAGAATATTAGGAAAGTGCGACGACAAAGTGAGAGAAAAGAAAAGTGAGAGTAACTGACCTCTTAGAATTACGTAATGTTTTTAAAGTTTTTAGGACTTTTCCCTCGTTAGACCACATTTGGAATACGCTGCCAGTGTTTGGGACCCTCATGAAAAAGGCTTAATAACAGAGTTAGAACGCGTGCAAAGAAGAGCTGCCAGGTATGTGAAAGGTCGTTACGATAGTCTTGTTAGTGTAACTGACCTCTTAGATAAACTCGGATGGGAATCTCTGTCAGACCGTAGATTGAAAAATAGGCTAAACCTTTTAGTTAAATTCAAAAGCAGTATCTTTTCTAACGAAGTTAACCATATCTTATGGACGTCAACATACTACGGAAGATCAGATCATATAAATAAAATAAGAGAGATAGATTGTAGAACAGACAGATTCAGAATGTCTTTTTTTCCACGATCAATAAGAGATTATAACGGCAACGACAGAAGTCATAAATAGGTTGCATGACTTGTAGTGTAGCCTGCCTACCAATGTAAAACTTAATGCATGTTTCTAAATTTTATTATTATTTCCAACAGCATATGGTAGTATAATTTGTTAGTATACGTGACGCTTTTTAGACATTGTGGTGTTCATGTGGGAGTCCAATTGCATGCTGCATGCTGGTGATTGATCACCCCCTGCCAAAAACCCTAGAGGTGGCTCGCAGGATATTATGTAGATGTGCACCCTCCGAAATTATACCTCGAAGCGTGAGGTGGCAAGGAACGGATCTCCCGACCTAGGATGTGTGATAGTCATAGGCATTTTCACATCTTTGGCTTATTCCGTGGTGACATATACTCTCGCATATCCAAATCAACCTTTGGGTTGAACCTCTGAGCAAGCAGAACTTGAAAATTCAAAATAAAAAAATTAATTATTACTGAGCTGTTTCATTGGCCTACCCTAAAAACCTTAACGCTGAACGAACATTTTAACTTTGAAATCTTGACATTTTTTGGTTCTTAGCTCATATTATTACATCATTTTGTGCCTCTTAGTAATCATTTACTTATATTATACGAATTACGTAATGTTTTTAAAGTTTTTAGGACCAGCATTAAATAAATTACCATTTTCAACATTGTTGGATTCATAAAATTATTGCTATGATTCATTTTAGCATGTTTCTTTCCTTCAATGCACCCGAACTAAACCTGTGAGCCTTTTAAAACAGGGAAAAATAGCATGGACAATTTCAAACACTTATTTTTGATTTGAAAATACAACCCAGGTGTACTAGAATCCGCTACTATCGTTTGTAAGGGTAGATGAATATCCGCTGCAGAGAACAGCGAATTACACACGAGGGTAGCCTTTTAAGTGTCGGGAATGAAGAAAACTATGAGAGGTACAATAAAGCTATTTTTAATTGTTTCTCAAAGTATTCTCCACGACAGTCAATGCACTTTTGCATTCGATGGAACATGTCGTTAAAACATTTATTCCATTTCGAAGTAGACAAAATGGTAGTCAAAATGGCTGTTTTGTAGGCATCAACCGGTTTTTCAGGCGTCTGGAAAGGCTTTCCTCGAAGCATATTCTTGATTCTGGGGAATGTGAAGAAATCATTGAGGCTCAAGTCGGGGCTGTATGGAGGATGATCAAGAATTTCGACGTTAAGCTGTTCCAAAAACGACTTTGTGACGCGAGCGGTGTGTGAGCTTGCATCGTCATGATGGAGCGTAATGCGTCGATTTGGGTCATCTTTTCGAAGTTCGGCGATCACTTCCGGCAAGCAAATGGTCGTACAATATTGAGCATTAACTGGTCTTTGATTTTATAGAGTAATCGTTGCTACATGACCTCATTTACTACGAAAGATGCGACCATTTTCTTGGAAATGCTGCGATAGCGGACAACTTTTGTCGGTTTGAGTTAACTTTGGAAGACCCATACTGAAGATTGGCGTTTTGATTCAGGCTCGTAGCTAAAGATCCATGATTTATCACCACTTATGACGGTGTGAACGTGCTTTGATGCTTCTGAGTTGAATCGTTGTAGAGTATTTCGACACCATTTGACTCGAGCTGCTTTCTGTTCTTCTGTGAGGAGGTGCGGTATCCAGCGGGAAACCATTTTTTTTAACACCTAACTCTTCGTGCAAGACCTTTTGAACTGAGGTCCCTGAGATGTCCAATAATGCCTGAATATCACGGTATGTAACATGACGATTTTTCATAATCATGTTACGTACAGCATTCACGTTTTATTGAGTCACGGCGGTTTTTGGTCGCCCTTCACTGAGGTTCGTCACTGAGGCTAGAGCGTCCTTGCTGAAACTCTGCATACCAGCGATAAACGGTTGACTTTGATGGTGATTCTTCGCCAAAAAAACAAAAAGTTCAGTAACGCATTCTCGCTGGGTGAGGCTTCGTCGAAAGTTATAGAAAATAATGGTGTGGTACTGATCATGACTTAATACCATCTTGTACAGCGACTTGGGAACTTTGACACGCCACTATTTTAAAACTATAAGGCCGATCTTAATAAAGCTTTGCATGTGCATTAGCCAACTCAAAAAGTTGTTTATTAACACCAATTATAGTTGCTAGGTTATAAGGAACGTTCTATTCCCGGCACTTAAAAGGCTACCCTCGTGTAACCATCATTTGTACTTCCGTATAGACAGCTGTAATTTTCTTCTCTGTTGAAGTTATTGATGTGCAATAGATTTTCACTCAATACAATTCTATATGTACATAATATTTATGTGCATAAAGTTTTTTAACGATGCATCGACCAACCTATCACCCATGAATCATTTTTTTTCTCTTAATCCACAAGTGTGTTCGTCATATGCTCTTTTGCCCGTTCAATAGTTATTTATATCGGAAATGATTTTCTGCCCATATTTCATTCGTGCCAATTTTCTGCTTCATTTATCTCTTTCACATCCCTCACTACGTGCATTATCTCGCATCCTCGTTATCGACTATTTCCCCGCATTCCATTGGGATGAAAGAAAATAAAAATAAGCCAACGTTTTAGTTTCAAATTGACTCCGGGCCGTCCCGGGTGGTTACATTTCATTTTGGTCCAGTGGTAAGAGGGGTGTGGAAGGTGGCGCAATGAACACTCTCCTATTTTTTTGTCATTTCTTTATCCGATCCGGATGTCTGCGTTCGCTTGTTTCCGAATTCCATGTGGATGAATCGCACCGAGGCATTTTTTCCATCATCATCCTTCTTTCTTTTTTTTTTTAGAACAAACCAATACTTCCTGCCGAGGCAATTCTCTGTGAAAGGGATTTCTCAAATCCTTTATGTTTTTCACTTCCTTCACGTCTCTTCCAGCTCTCTTCTCTCCCTCTCTCCTCTCTCGTGCGTTCGTTTCAGTGGACATTCTCGTTTCGTTTGGCCCCGATTCTCGTTTATCTTCTCCCTTAACGCTGTGCGCCTTCTCCAAAGCGTTTTGTCGAGAAACGGATTCCGCTTAGCCCTAGCATCTGCCTCCTCCTCCTTGCGCTCCAATGGGAGAACGATCGCTCCATCCCGCTGTCTCCCGCAAAAGGGCGAATCCACTTACACTCCATTCCACATTGCTCCTCGTTCGATGAGCGCGATAGCGAAATACTACAAGGAATCGGGTTGGCGTCGTGGCTTCCCGTCCAGGGGATCCGGATTCAAATCCTTCGGGCTGCCGAGACTTTAAGAGGGTTAGCCCAATTGTTGTGTGTTTAATGTGACAGCATAGTGAAAGAAGAATAAAATTTGAACAAACAATTTATTAAGGCTACTGCTAATCCATAGTTCATTCCATGATTTTTTACGATATAAAGCAAAATTTATCATGAAAAAGTCAAAGTTTACTGGCGTTGAATACTTTTTTCGGAAATGGAATAATTTCTTTATTTTCAATTAAATTGAATATAAATGCGTGCTGATTTATGTGATTACACAATGCGTTAACAAATATATGTGTGAAGTACTTAAACTTGCGTTGTGATATCACCTATCTTATGCAGATGCATAAAGAGAGAATTGAGCCTTTTATAATTTTGCTGATACATTAGTACTTTTTCTTTTCATGTTCATTAACATCTGAATTTTTGAATCTATACATTTCTGCAGTCTTAGATCGCTAAGACTTGGTTTGACGATGGGTATAAGGATGAGGAGCCTGCATGATGAGGCTTTAATTCGGACCATTTTGTGTTGACAGTTTCATGTTAACCGGTGTCCAATTTTTCTTCGGTGGCAATGTATTCAAGTTAGAATGATGATTTGAAAAATATCGGTGAAAATTAAATAATAAAATTATGATTTTTTTTCCTCAGAAAAATTAATAGCTGTAATAAAAAAGAAAAAAATGAAAACACATGATGAAATTTAGTGGTTCAGAAAACTCAATTTTACATCCAATTTTAGAGAATAAGGAGGAAAATCTACACAGCAATTCGCTAGTGTTAATAAATCGTGTTTGGAGGCCTTAAGAAATCCAACGAGATGCATCCTACCTTAGCAACCATATTTACAGAATTATTGTAGGTCGGAAAATTTCAATATTTTACCGGTAGTATAATGTTTTTAAAGCCTTTTAGACTTGATAGCGGTGCATTTGCATGTTTTGGTATGGAAGGTTCACCCGACGATGGCGTCTCAGAATAAAAATATATACAAATGCGGTTTTCGGCTTATGAGCTTGAAATCAAGGTTGAAGTTGGGAAATCCGTGATAGGTCTGGTTAAATACTCACAAATAAGTTGAAGTAGGTGGAGTTCTATGAAATCAATTTCATATGTATTTAACTCGCTAGCTTTTCCATTTTGTTTCATAGTGCTAAAGTTGTTGTCTAAATTTCGGTATTCGCTTTTTGCTTCTGCGCAGCCACCCGAATCGCTTTTGTTTACAGTTTCTCTGGAGGGTGGAGTGGATTGCTGCCTCTATTCCCTTTCCCTGGCAGCTGTTCTTCCCCCGCCCCGGGCCTATTCCTTCCATTTTCCTTCCTCCTCTGTGAAAAGAGCGCCGAAAAATGATGACGATTGCCCTTTCAATTCTTCTCCTCCTCTCTTTCTCTATGGCATCCTCCCTCCCTCGCTTCCACACCGATTGACGCTCCGATTATTTTCCCGATTGAATTCAAAGGTGTGTGTTTTATTTTTTGTTGTCACGGATCGCTTTCCTCTCGGATCCAAACGACCGTCATCTTGCGAGCTGAGATGGACCACTGCCACTCTGAAAACTGCTGCTGATTGGCTGCTGATTGGATGAGGTTGGGTTGCACTCGAGACATATGATGGATTTTTGCCGTTTGAAAGAATATTTTTCATCTCCCCTCATTTTTCTCACCGGACCTTTGCTTGAGTTGCATTGGAAACGATAACTATGATTCTAGAGCAGTGTTCTCTGATTCACTCTAAAAGATATCTCATCTTGAAATTTTCAAGCAATATAAACCCCTAGCACGTTGCATCCGAGTCTCAAGTGGGTCCCATTTCAATACTTGTGACTTTGTGTTAAAATATTGGAACCATGATATTAATTTCGCATCCTATTGCTGAATTAAAAAAAATGTTTCTAGCATAGACGCGAGCTTTCTGTTTTTTATATAGTTATATTCCATGTTCACAGTTTTGTGTTTCGAAGTACCCCATAGTATTGATTTCCAATCCGATATTGCTATTTCACATTGCCTTTTTATTTTATTTTTTTATATTGCCTTTGAATCAAGACACCGCTCATATCTTGACCGTCTCTGAGAAATCCTACAATTCATAAATATCGGTACTGGCCATGTAAACTAGGCTAATGAACACGCATCGGCCGAAGGTGATTGCCTCTAGCTATACTTACATTTTTAAGTATTCAATTTCAATCTGGCTCTGGCTGCGCGTGCATATTCCCTATGGCCTTAAAGAATTTGTCCATATTTTTACCATTTTCGTATGTGGTAGGAGACCACTATCGCTCACTTAGCCAATTATTCGGTCATTTCCATGACATTAAAATGTTTCTCACGCGGTGTAGGTCAATGAATTGTTAATTTATAATAAAGTAAACGTAAAACGTTTTCATTAATGTGTGAGATAGAAAATTGAATGTAATATTGTTTTCTGAACTCCTAACTCGTCTGTATCACTCATTCACAGGTCAGCAGTGAATTTTTGTAGTTTGCAACGCTGAGGAGAGATGGAATGCGGAGACCAGTTGTATCAACTGCGAATTATTGAGAAATTTTGTCACAAAATTGTAGATATGATAGCATCGCCGACGTTCTTCATGGTTCATCAGTGATATGTTAGACCTTGATTCCTGTGGATACCTGTTTGGTGTGCGTTGCTTAAGCGGTTCAGGTGTGTGCATTCGCGAGATGGATCGCTTTTCTTTCGCTTCCATTCTTCAGAGAAATCGTCACGCCTTAGCGGTCGTTCAAGAAAAAGGCGACGCGGCCTGCTGCAGCAAATGTTCTCACGTCTCGATCTTGCAGGGGGGGGATGGAGGTGAAATATTGTACGGGAGAAGAGAGCAATGCTTCAGATTTCTTTTGTATTCAATACACATCGGTGCTCCGTATCTCGCCTTATCTTTAGATCGCTCAGACTTTCATTCCACAGTATGTGTGCTATTTGATGTTCCAGGATGAGGATTACATGCCTACTTGAAGTGGCTGTGATTTGGACCATTTTGTGTAAATAGTTTCATTTTAACAAGCGTAAACTTCACTCGGTGATGATGTATTGAAGTTTTGACGATGAATAATATCTGGTGGAAAATGAATGAAATTATGAATTTTTATAATAATTATGAATTTTTATGATGATTATGAATTTAATAGTTATGAATTATGAATAATATGAATTACGAATTATGGATAATAATTATGAACTTTTTCCGAAGAAAATTTTATAACAATAGAATAAAAAACTTTTGACAAGAATGAAAGATACTTATTCTTTTGTCAATTTAAATTATCCGAAAGTATAAATTACATTGAGTGAGGATTTTATTTGTCCATGCTGGCAGGCCCTTGGGTCCATCCACTGTTCTTTACATTTCTAGGGGTTGTTCGTTTTCTCTTTTTGAATAATGTTAATTTATTATTTGAAATTTTTGACTGAGTAAGGTACATCACGCATCCTCGTAGAGCAAATTTCCTTCTAAAACGTTTAAGCTATTATAAACTCTTTCCTCTAATTTACCTATTTAAACCTCATTTAATTTATGATAAAATAATTTCCGGAGTATAGGTAATATATAATGCAAAAAATTTGTTTGCCAACATTTCGGTGAATTTTAAAACCTTCATCATGGCTAAGTTTTGCACATATTTGTTTATTGATGGTAGAAAATAGATAACAATTGACAATAAATAATATTAATTGACAAATAGATAATAGTGGATAGTATTGTTATTTTTGATATTATAAACAAAACGTTCTTATTTTTTTCTTTAAGCTATCGCACTTTAAAATCAAAGTTTCAAATGTTTATCCTACTATTTAAAAAATCATTTTTAGCATTCGTGCACGATATTTATTATTTGCTCAAATTACTGTGACGATCTTGCGTAGTTGAAAACAAAGCATTCCAGTGGGAAATTCAATTTATAAATAATTGGTCCCTTAGAGTCGTGCAGTTCCGGGAAGACATCATGCAAGATGACTAGAGCAAGTTTTCCTCATGCTTAAGTTTCAGCAGCTGGGATTTCTTAAACCTCGTCCATCTCTTCCTGATGAAATGGCGTCTTTGTGTTTCTCGATGCAGTCAGTCGCTGCAAATTGTTTGCTTCCGCTCCAATAACCGGCCTTCCTTTTTAAATTTACTTCGCGAAAAAAACATAATTACATTTCCACCCTTAAAATCTAGAAAGGTACCCAAGAGTAACGTTTTTTTTCTCTATTTCTCCGGGAAAATCTAAGGAGTCATCGTTTTGACGGTATTGTATCACTGTATATTTTACTTAGGGTTTATTAAATGTTTTAGGTGAAAATGCAAACCTCATTGTGATGTTAAGAAACGTTTTCAAAAATTTTCAAAAAATATCAGTTTTAACTTTTCTAGTGATATTATTCGTAGAAAACGAGTCGTTAATATTTCATAACTATAAGTGACTATAGGCTATGGCAACATTTTATTCATTTCAGTACTATCATTGTACTGCTAAATTATGATAGTGATTACAACCCCAACATCTGTGCATGAAGAGGTTTTTCTCCTTTTATATTTTGCAATGTTTTAATTGCTTATGTAGTAATTTTAAGGCTGGCCTTCTTAATGTCATTAAAAACACTTAGAAATTTTTTATTTATGGACTCAGTTATTTGCGCTTTAATCTTTGCCAACGCATTATTTTTCTTGAAAAAGGGCTGAAAGTATAGCGTCCCTTATATTTCGCTAAAAATATCAATAATAGAATTTCTCCTTTTTATTCTTTCCGATTTTTTTATAACTGAACATATCTTTCCAAGAATTATCTAAAAACTAGACATAAGTAAATAAAAACTATTATATAGCAAGGTATTGGAATAAATTATAAAAATAGAGGGAAAATCGAGAAGCGTCTTGAAAATGTCGTCGGAGTACTATTTAATTGTTGCCAAGGAAGTAAATATAATGTGTAGTGGGCCTTCCATGGCTCACCGGTGGTTTACTTTTTCAGGAAAGAAGTGGAGAGAAGGTAGAAAAATTTTTAAAGCTTAAATACTGAGCTAAAAATGCGACAGACTGGAATTGAAGAAGAAATTAGGCTATTTCATTCAGAAGTTTATTCTGATTTGTATTTTTACTTTCTTGCTCTTTTTATATTGCTATAGCTATAAGCGTTGATTATCTCATTGAGATGAACCATGTATCAAAGTTAAAAATTTTAGTTTTTTGGAGTTTGAGCATTTAGCTCAATGGAGAGGAAGAATGGACTAGAAATCGGTTTAATATGTTTTAAAAATTACATATCCTGATATTGGGCAACTACTGATACGTGTGCCGTTTAAAAAATCGTTGCGTCTGTCCCAATCAAATCGAAGAAATCTCAAGGTAAATTTAGTTTGGTTTTCGCTTCTTTGCATTATTTTCCTTCCGGAAGGTCTTTCAGGAAATAAATAATCCGTTTTTGGATCAAAGAATACTGCACAGTACGTCTCTATTAAAAAAAGTATTTCTCGAAGAGTAGCAATAAGATAAGTAAGTAAGTAGGTAAGATTTATAATTATTATGCGGATTCAAGGTAATTCCTTCAACAGGTCGTAGTCTAGGAGATTTGTGTCAAGCTGGTGGTTCCTCGGATACCTTAATAACACCAATCTACTCTATTTTATAAGGTAGCCTTATTTTGTTTCCAGAGTTGAAATAAAAATTACATAAGGCGAGACGCACTTGCTCTAAGTGCTGAGAGCTGGAGTCTGTTGCCAAACAACCTCAATGTCTCTCACTCCAGTTGAACTCAAATCCGCTCCCGCGTCCACCGCACTTCGCACTCTTGTTTTTTCTGCTCATTATTTCGTGAGTGGGATTCGCGAAAGTCTATGGAGGATCCGGCTAGTGAGGAGACACTCGAGAAAAATAAACCGAAATAAATGTGCTCACTACGGTGCTGAAGGGACCAGAAGTTGGCCATTGTGTCACTAAGCCATTCCCGTATCGCGGACAGGAGGCAGATTAAAGTTTTGCTCACAGTGAAATTTGTTTTAATGTGTGTTTCCCATAATTTAATGTAACTTAAGGCTCCTGTTTTCATTTATTCGTGTAGTTTTTTACATAACAAGCTGTCAAAACTTAATTGATATTCTAAGATTGAAGGCAACCAAGATTTATTTCTGGAAGTAAATGAAAAGGAATCAGATGAGTGTTCTCGTAGGTATCGAGGCGATTTCATATTATCCTTAGAGGTAATGGGATAAAGAGCCGTTGAGCTAAATCTAATGCTTCAAAATGTAATTATGATTATTATTACGCCATGTCTTTCATTCTTTAAATATGTATTAAAACTCTCCAAGGTCGTCTATACAATGCGGATTTGATAACCGTACTATGCGTGTTCAAATATTTCTTCTGTTTGTCCATTATAATATAAATATACCGCCTTCTTTTACTTTACCGATTTAATACTTCAAGGAAAAAATCGTGATTGCACGGTCACGTGCCTGTATAACCAAACCATGTACTTCTACAGTTCAATTATTTGATCTCTTGTATTTGTGTTTGCTGTGTTCTTTAACCCAGCATTACTCCCGGAGTTCACCAAATAACTTTGTCTCTGAACTATCCTGCTCTTCGCTGATTTTTCTCATGGTGTTTTATTCAAGTTTAACCATAAGTTGTATTGGTTTTCGCTTCTTTGCCTTATTTTTCCTCCGGAAGGTCTTTCAGGAAATAAATAATCCGTTTTTGGATCAAAGAATACTGCACAGTACGTCTCTATTTAAAAAACTATTTCTCGAAGAGTAGCAATAATAGTTGGTAAAATGAAGATGAGGCCAAATAAAGGTAACTGCACGTAAAGAAACCGGCAACATTAATAACAAGTGGAGGAAAATACAATTCCCAAAGCTAAATAAGAATCACATGCCTTAGATCAGTTATTCAGCGCTGTGGACCGCTGCTCTCCTCCATTATTAGTACTTATCATTATCATTTAACACCCACTCGCTCAAAAATTCAACCCTTAGGTGATGTGTGGAATTTACGCTTCTTTTCAGAGCTCAAAAAATTACGTGAATAATCGAAAATGGGGTGTGTCTGCTCCATGGCAGTTTTGTGCAAGCACAGTCCAGTGGCCATTCCTTTTATTTCGGCAGCCCGGGAGCAAAAACTCGGAGGAGCGGTGACTTTTCAAGGAAGGCCATTACATTTATATATCACTGCCGAGCCCCTCCTCCTCCTAGCGTGAGCGCTGCGATTTCTTTATATCCCCTTCGATCTTTTATTTTTTGCCCCGGGGCCCTTTCTCAATTAGGGCCCAGGTGGGAGTGAGAGGCCGTTGGGAGTGCAGGGGGGGGGGGCATTTCGTGTGTGTCTGTGAGCGAATGGATGTGGAGATGGGAGGCAATCTCGATGTTTCATCCGATCGGCTGAGTTTTCCTTCCAGGGAGAGTCCCTCTAGCGGCGAGCGGAGAAGGAATCGGCCGAAAAGGGTCCAGATTATAAGGATGCGGTGGATAGTCCGGAGCAGTGACGTGGGGTCGTGGGGCGACCGCCCCGGGCGGCAAGGGGTGAGGGGCAAAAACCCCCCTGACGGTTGATTCAAATCCATTGAATTGCTGCCCTTGATTTTTGGGAAATCAATCAAATCGATGAATCTAGTGATTCCCGAGCGTATTGCATTGTGGAAGGCTATTTGGGTGTCCTTCCGGGTGATTGGTGCCAACGTTCCGAAACTCCAGCCGAGTTTCTCTGGGGATTTATGAAATCGATGTTTCCGGACGGGATGTTTTCATTATCTTCAAATTTTATCGTTCTGTTAAAAAATACCGTCCAAAAAATCTATATTTTTGATATCAATCACCGTTAGACAATGATTAGATTGGTTGTTCGTACTTGATTTTTCTATCAGTTAATCTAATTTTGCTTACGTTGCTCATGTCTTTCAGATCCTTAGTCACCTGTTACACACGCATAATCTTCCAAGGACGTTCCTCTTATCCCCTTGTTCTCCAATGATGCTCTTCATCACGCCATCATGTGTGAGTACTTAATTACAGATATAATTATAGATTATCATGAATTATTTAGAGTGGTCAAGTAGAATGAAAATATTATAATTTTAATTCTAAGAATGCAACCGAAGAATTATTGAAACATGTTTGTTGTTCATCTTTAATTATATGATAATAAATTTTAGGTTGATAAAAAAACTAGAACTGAGCTAAACATTTTTTGAAGTTGATTTTAATTAAGGCTTTATTATCTGAGAGATATTTTCAAGTTGATTTTTACCGTGATTTTTTAGAAAATTTATCATAAATTTCGGAATTCTGCAGAAGATGAATCGTTAATTAATGACAAATTTTTCACTAGAGTGTATCAGGGTTAGGGTTAAAATATTTTTTCGTTAGACACTTTCTTTTTTTTAAAATGATATGAGTATTTGATCTCGGGGGAAATATATGATCTTTGCATATTTTTGCACATAATATTTACATACCTCGGGAGAATTTTATCTCCATAATAATGTGGTATTTGCAAGATAATACTGGAGGAATTTTTTCCCCCTTGCAATGTTCACAATTTTCCCGGGGCTTGCGTGGGAGAGGGGCCGAAATAGTGGGGGCGGGTGGATTGCCCCTTCGTATGTGAATGGCGTTCGCTCGTCGGGAAGTTTCCTCGGAGGACGTAAGACAGCGAAATCTCTCCCCAAGTGAGTGAGTGGATTGATGGTGTTGTTTCTCCTTTTTTGCTTGTGTTCTCCTCCGTCAGTGGCGCTAGTTGCTCTTCTCTTTCGTGTTCCCTTCCCCCCCTCCCCCTGGCTCCCGTTGTTTCCTGTTTTGGATGGAGCTGAGGTCGCCTTTTTTCAACACGAAGCATTTCACCTTTGATTTTGAATCGCTGTTGTAAATGTAAATTATGATTTAAGTGCAGCTGATGAAATTGTGTCCTATATTTAAGCAAAGAATTTTTCACTACGTATCATTTGCGTGACTACTGTGAGATAAATTGCTAAAAATTTCTTATATTTCTCGCGCTTACGTTGTCCTCGACTCCTACCAGTTAGAAATTTAATCGTATTCTGAATCTGGACATTTATTTTTCATGCACTCAATTTCATTTCTCTTGATGTACCCAATGGCTTGCTTTAAGTAAAATCTGAAAAATAAAGGGGTTTCATTCCGTGGGGAGTATCGTGGAATGCCAGGGACACAGATTGAAAAAGCGTGAGTAAATCAGCTTTCCTAATATACAGAATGGCATTTTTCCTCGCCATCTCATAAATTGGTTTGGCTTCAATGCTTTTCATAATATCTTATTCCCTGAATGAACCCAAGGAGGATCTTTGCGTTAATTTTATTTTTGTATTTTATTTCATTGCAATGTCGGTCTGGCGTTTATGTCCCCTCATATCTTGCAGGCAGCCGGGGTTCAGTTCTGGATGATATTTAGGGGAGAATTCGTAGTATATTGGGCGCAAAGTTTCTGATCTATGGGTCAGGGGTTCAAATCCCGGGTCTGACCTTCCTATTCTAAAGTCCTCGAGGTGGCCCTGGGGAATGAACTGATATGTACACTACGCTGAATGCGTGACATTCACACGCAAACGGGTTGGTCCGCGGTGAGCGCTACCCTCACCAATCCAAACCAACATGCGGGTATAGTCGCCAAGTGGTTGAATATTTATTTGTTTATAGTCAATATTTAAACCAACCAAATAACGTTTTTATTCTTTCGAGGGTAAATATCTCGGAATTTATATGTTGTGAAATTGTGTGGAAAATTGAGGCATTGATCTAGAAAATCTGCGAATATTTGGCAAGATTAGTATTTGATGTGCCTCTATGCCACCATTTATAATCGAGATAATGGATTTGCGATCTTATATTAACATTTTCTTTGTGATGGTAATTTATTGCACATGTGACTTGCCTTCTTGCAACAATCGTTAATGCATCAACTGGAGCAAATGTAATTTAGCGGATTTAAATTTTGACCATGTACAAATAAATACTCAACTACTCGGCAACTTGGATATTGGTTTGGATTGGTGGGGGTAGAGCTCACCTCGAGCAATTTTTGAAATCATATAAGCGTTCATTTTCTGCTTTTTAACAGAGTGTAGCAAGTTAATTTATTTAAACCTAAGTGTGAGAGATTGATATTTCCAGCTACAGTAAATCGAAGTGTGGAACTCTTTCACAGTAGGTACTAGAAATTACACTGCTGTTATGGCGATATAGATATTCGATGTTAGTCGCGATTGATGTCTTTACTGATATTTTTTACGTTATTGTAATTTTATGCTATTAATGCGGAATTTATACTGTATAGCTACGGGTGTACCTAGAAGGGGAAATGCATTTTTTCCCGTCTGCTGTAGCTGAAGGTGCGCTGAGATAGGTGTGGTCGAATCGGACGGAAAGATGTCTCATTCGCCCTCTGACCATTTGCTCTCGCGTTCGTTGGATCTTTCCTTCCTCACAAATCGACTTCCTACGCCAACGTGATTGATGTGTTAATAAGAGCGCGCGTTGCTTGTCTTCTGTTTCGCCGCTCCTTCCCCCACCCCCCGACGCTCGTTTTTCTCATCTTGCCTCCTCCTCTTTCACTGTTTCTCTTTTAAATACACCAAAGGATGAAGTTCGCCATATATAAATATTTGACTCAGCCGGGATTCGATCCCGGATCTCCCGATTGCCGGTCAGGCGTTTTAGCCAGTTCCACCACCAAGCCATTTTCTCATCTCATTTTTTTTCATGGCGAACTTCATCCTTTGGTGCATTTAACTTTGCACCCGTGCGCGTGACTGCGTATAATCACTTGTTCCTGCAGTGCTTTTTCTCTTTTGTTTACCAAGAAAGCTCTATTGTCTCACGGTGGTGAATTGGTGGCAACTACATTGCATGCGGAATAAAACTGCTATGAATGCACTTAAGTCATTTAAATCGTGGTACATAAAGGGAATGGGTATTTTAAGTAAAATATGGCGCATTTTTAAGTGTTCCTTGCCCGAGAGGCAGGAGAAACTCAAAAACATGAGGAAATTTCTATCGTTATTTCAGGAACTGCTATTTAAAATTGCGTAGACTAAATAGGTAATTTCGAAATCTCATAGCCCTCATATTAACCGTTTCCCGTATTCAGAATGAGAAAAACTTAACCAAAGAATCCAAAATCCGAATTAACCTGCCAGAAACGTCGGAAAATGTGCGGAAGTGTGATGGATACTGGATATTGGCCCGAAAATCTCTTTAAATAATGAAAATTGTTCGGCGGAAGTTTTTCCCAATTCATGCAATGCATGTTCCATCGTGACATTAGTAATAGGTACGCGGTGGACATATTAATGATGAAATATAAATTAGCGAGAATTGGCTAGTTCCTCATTTCAGCACCGAGTTAGTTCGTTGTTCATCGTATCGTATTCGTTAAATCCAGATTTCTTGTGCTGTTAGTTCATTTTCGCCATTTCCAGTTGAGTGGTGTTGGTTGTGACATGTAATGAGAAATATCTGGGTAAAAAATAATGTTACTGGTGTGTTTTTATTACGGTAATTATTTTTTAATAATAATTTTTAAATATTTTAGGAAACACAGGGTTCTAAAACTTATTCGTGGTTTAGCAATGCCACCTTATCTAGCCACAGGCCTTTAGCGAGCATTTTATATGTAAGGCAGGCGTATGAAGAGGCCAGGAAATTATTGTTCACTTGATTATCTTATTCTTTTGTGCCCTAAATCTTTGCAATTAACGCTCTTTGGAACCAATATGTTATCTTAATATTTATAAAGGATGAGATCTACGTGTATTGGATGATGAAATATTAAACGCACGCCTACCTTTTAAAATCTAGCTATAATTCGTTTATTGTGTAGCATTAAAATTGTGTAAGGGTTTTCATTGATTCATTGAATTATTTGTGCGAGCAAATTACATCTTCTCTTACAGGAATTGAATCGGGCAAATGTTATCCTTAAGACATTATTCACGCGATGGTTAGATTCGATGTCAGACATAAGTATCACCATGAGTGGCTTTAACGCCAATGAGAGGTTCAACAATTGCTATTACTATTTCTTTGGTGTCCAATATCTATTGCTAAGCCATTCTTCATGGACCGAGTGGGCATAGCATGAATGAACCTAGATAAACCTTGAAAAGTCGATAAAATTGCTATCTAGGGACTTGGATGTCGTAGCGTACTGGTCGCGGCAGTTATGTGGTAAGGTGTGGCTTGATTACCTGTCCGGTAGAATTTATGTCAATTTATGTGGAATGATACAAGTTCTTTGCGTACACAAATATTGATGTTGATAGAAAAAAAGCATTTTAAATGCCAGTAGGACTCACTTGAAGTGTTTTACCATTTCATGCAAACACTTTACATCGTCCTGGAAAATGAACGGAATAGAATTCAATAGAACAAAAAGGCATTACACAGAGTCATAGTGTGGTAATAATTCATTATATATCTGCATCAACTGTAGTTGCTTCTTTTTTAATCCGATCCATAGTGCTTTCCCGTTATTTATGGACTGACCACTGTGCGAACTGCTTCATACCTAGATCAAAACTCTGGATGTGGCGCTGCCTCATTAGTTGCTCTTGCAAGCCCCTCTGGCGATTGTGAGAGATTCGAAATTGCCGTCTTCCACCACTCTTCCCTTAAAGTATATCGCAATGCCTCGAAGAAGCTGCAAACTGGTATTAACGGTAACTTTCTTTCCCGACTCGTGGCGGATCATTGGCGTAGTTGGCTATTATAACCCAACTTACTCTAAATAAAATACGACGCGAGATGAACTATAAATATTAGAGGGTACTGCTTTGGATTATATAATTAGTCACGACCAAATATATACTTTATTTAATGTCTGAGTTACATCGAAGGGAATAACATTCAAATTGGCACCACCGGTAAAGAACTTTAGCATCGGGTCGGCGAAACCCAATTCTCCTATCAGGTATTCTTTTCACATTAACGCAATTCGTCTCTTTAGCATTTATCATCACATTTTCCACTACTCCATCCTTTACCTTGCTACTGTAATGCTATTGTCAAAAGTGATATTAGTTCTCAGGGGTGCGATGCGTGACTCCGGACTGCTCATGATACATATTCATTAGTCTTAAGCCTGACTTATGGGATTTGCGGAAAATATACAGCAATATTCTTCCTACGATCGACCACAGAATGGGATTAACACTTAATCAGCGGCTAAATTTGCATATTCGTTGTGTCTGGCCAGAGTTTTTTTTCTCTCCGCTTTTCTTCACCGGGGCTAATTGAAACGCAAGGCGATTTACTCTGGGCGCTCCGCCGTTGACAAATAGGCCACCCCAGAAAAA
Source organism: Ischnura elegans (assembly GCF_921293095.1). Lineage (NCBI taxonomy): Eukaryota > Metazoa > Arthropoda > Insecta > Odonata > Coenagrionidae > Ischnura > Ischnura elegans. The sequence continues at coordinate 109,077,505 of NC_060254.1, read as the reverse complement.
CCCTTCGTTGTGTCATTACCATGTGAGTAGTTTTTCAAGCGAAACATGTAAGCAGGGAAAAGTTTTGCAGGCGAGCGAAATGAATGAAGATTAAAATTTGGCAATCAAACAAAAAAAAAACTCCGGATTATTCTAATTATTCCGCAAGTCCTCAATGCGTCTGAAAATATATCAAAAATTTTATTCCAATGCCACTCGGAAGCAATAATAGTGTTGATTGTTTTATTGAAAGTAAAAAAATGTTTGATCTAATAAATTGAATATTTATCGCTTGTTGTTATTGATTGGCCTTAGTTAACTTGTACATATCAGTAGTTCAGTGCGTAAAAACCGCGTTTGCCCCAAAACCGTGGTAATTACTATCCTGGTAGCATAAATTCTAGAACACCCGTCACGAATGTTAGCATTTCGTTTTGATTTCTCCTATTTACGCCTGCTTTTTTCTATCTTCCTCGTCATCGTTTTATTCGTCTATTTTGTGTTATGTTCTGTCCCCTTTTTCACCGCTCTATCATTATTTATAATTTTATGACTTTATGTGTGAGTAAACAAATCCCTCAGAGCTAAGCCATTTAGTATTATTGACATTCTCAAGAACACAATTGACAATTCTCAACATTTCATATTTCGGTGGGCACGGTTTTTCATAATCGACGAAGCGTTCGTTTTTCTCTCTCTATCTTGGGCACACAACCGTGTGGGAAATACCAGCTACTTGTTTGGTTTTGTATTTCCCCGCTACGATGACTCTTAAGCCTTCTTTCTGTGTACTTAACGTCGAGGGATTGAATTTCTGCTCTAATCTCGCACCGTGATTTCTCGGCTAATATTGGCTGAAGCGTTCGTTCCCCGTACTTGGTGTGGTTTACTCTCATTGGAAGAGCATTATTTGCTAGATTCGTCAGAAGTGTGCTCACTTTTATGGAACGAGAGTGCGTATGAATAAAACCCATTCTCGAGAAACATTTGCCTGGGGACCGAGTCGCCTTGATTATATTCGGCCATCTTGTTCAGAATTAACAAGGGAGACCGTCGAGAAAACGTGACTCCAGGTGTTACAAAATCAAACCGTTACGAAGATATTCTTTGATTCAATCTCGAAATAAGTTTTTAGTGGTACCATGAAGTGGTGCCTACTCTGGCTGCTTACTCCTTTTTCTCAGCTATTATCAATATGTTATTGGAGTATTTGGTCGGAATTTGACTTTCTCAGAACGTCTTCCACATGTTATTTTTCTGATATTGCTCCTTGAATGCAAAATATTTTGAATTTACAATTGCTGAATAAGAGAATGAAATGTTATTTAGCTATCCAAGGGTGTATTAAACTGCCTTAGGCGTCGTAATTTTGATTTCGTTTGAGCACTGTGGCGTTGGACTTAGTGTTGGACTGACTTGGACCAAGTTGTTTCTTAACTCCTGCTCATTTTTAAATATGATTTTTGTCGATATATTGGATGGAATTCTGGGAAAATTAAGAAATCAACTTTTGGAGTAGTTGAGCGACTGCTATACATAAATTCAATGGAATTTTTTTCTTTGCTAAAAAAGCAACGAAGTTCTCACTATCATTTGAAATACTTTTGGGTTCTGAAAAAGTGCACAAATGAAAAATAATACAATAGCTATATCATCGCTATATTTGCATTGGTATAAACGAATCGGATAGCTCTAAACCAACAACCCATATTGTTGTTGAAGTAGTTACTATTTCATAAATGGTGATTTTTTTAAAGTATTGATAATCTCACCAACGTAATAGAACATTAGACGAGGGATCTAATATATCGACGCGTATTTTATTGGGACCTGAGTCTATGGAAGAAATAACTCAGTATTGTACAGTGCAGACATTGTATATAGTATTTGGTCAATAATTGTTTTACGAATCGATACTGCCGGATATGTACTCTATCTATTTCGATTCAAATGGCTTAATTTGGGTGTTCTACTTATGGAAGAATACTTAAATAATTTCTATTTTTCCATCATTCCAAATTATCCCTGACTTTTGTCCGAGAAATTAAAATTTTTGTGCGCTCATGCGCTCCTGTAAACTCCTTTTCATTTATCTCTTGAATGAACTTTCCCTTTATAGTTAAGTTTTGTGCTCAAATGACGTAACGGAAGTATATCATCAATAACCATGTGGTACCCTCATATTTGAGGAAATGGAAAAAAATTATTTTCGTCCTATGCTTTGCATTTTTGGTGGTTTTTTAATTGGAAAATATTTTAGTGAAGGGTAGGTAAAAATCTCATGATTTTTTTCGGTTATCTTCATGATATAATCGCATCAATCATATATCTCATTATTTTGAAAGTTGGAGTGTTTGGGCTGCTCAAACAAGCTTTTAATCACCGCGAACTTTGCGGGGAAGGATTGAGTTCATTTTATTAATCAAACAGATTTCGTCAAACAATTTGTATTTGTCTCATGAAGAGCGTTAGAAAAATTAAAAGCTCAATCCCAGCCGTTTCTCTTTGCTTTACTCATTGTGCCAACTTTATGGCTTTGTAAACATACATGCTAAGCTTCGAAAATGTACGTACGGAATAATGTACGAATTTTCCGTTGACGTTGACTTTGCATGGCATTTTTATCTCGTACGGATATTTTGTGTGTGACATAGGAGTGAACAGAATATATAGCTAACGTTCTGCTCACTTGTTCAACGGCTAAGTGAAGAAATAATATCCATTCAGGATCTTATTCTCGTCCTTACGATCAATAAATAGCTTGCCTAGTGGAGATGCAACATATTTCCATTCCCCAGACAATCGGCCTTAAAATTCCACTAACAATTGCAAAGAAGTTTTTGCTGCTGGTAACATGGCGATAATTATTCGCTGCAATTTTATTTGGGAATAGAAAGTGAAATAATATGAGATAGCATGTCCTTTTTTTTAATGATCGAATGATTTATTATATTGAAATACCTTAAAATAAAATTCTAAATAAAATTCTTATCTGTAGATATGCGAGCTGCACAATTTCTTGAACGGCAGTTTTTACCACATTTGCACGCAACGCGCAACATTCGATCAATTTTTTGAAATTTTCACAACCTGAAGAACTTAAGGTATTTTTTTTTCTGAACCAGGCTTGAGGGTGAATTGATATGCTTTTTGCCTACAAGATGTAGGTATTGAACTGGCTATCAACAAATCGCGGGAAGTTCAAATATCGCTAAAATATGCTGCGATGCGTCACATGACGTGGCAATATCATAATCTGAGATTTAAAACAACGGTAAATTTTACAGGTTTACTTTCCTTTCTCCCTCATAGGCCATGGATTCACTGACACGGTGATGGCCGCCTCTTTCTCTGACTTACCAGGATTTTGGCCTTCCAGAATGTAGGTATATTGCATATAAGATGTTACGAGCGTGATGCGCCCGCTCCCAGCGGGCTTCCCCCGCTCTTTACAATGCAGGTCCACAGAGGGATAGGCGCGTTTCTAATTTTCAAATGTAGAAAAAATAGGCAGGGTCTTATGCACAAATTTAATTGGAATGTTCATGTACAAATTGAGGTCAGAGGACCTCTTTAAACACAAAATTGGAAGTAATTACACTATCCACTATTAAACGCACATGATGACTCTTACTTACGTATCAACAGGAGACTTGAATGTGGAATCAGCCACATTTTGACAAAAGTTATTTAAAGATTGCGAGATATTGTTGCATATGAACAAATGTATCAGTTTGTGCGCCGTGTACTTCAGGAATATTTACCGTTTTTTTTATTATTTAAAAACCAATTTTAGGAGACAAAAGCAATATTTAGGAAGTAAGATATGCCGTCGCATGTTCTCTGATAAATTCTGTGCATTTTGCTACCTCATTTGTAGAGTTTGGTTGCGTATAAGTTGAGAAAAGGTATCTGTACAGTAGAAATAATATAGAAGATGGTCGTCTTTAGTTGATCCAATCTCGTGTTAAGTAGTCTGCAATGGTGGCAGCAAAAATTATTCTCTAATCATAAATTTTACCTATAGGCTTAAAAATTTCCATTCTTAAGGAGTGATGGGAATATGATCAAAATCAGACAGGAAGAATCAAGTGAAAATGGAGAAGGGAATACATAAAAATGTATCCATTTCCTCCGTTAGATGAAGAATCCAGGTGAATGGACCAACATTTAAGCTGCTTACTCCGCAACAGTCCTCCTAACCGTGGAGATGGCATTTTGTATGCTGGCGAAATGTTGAGCGTGGATTCTGTCTCTGGAAAAAAACGAATCAGTAAATAGTTATTTTAAAATGCTCCTGAAAACAATATACCGTCCATACCACTTCGATTTTCTGCACATACCCCTCAGACTGTTAGTGAAAATGAAAAATTGAAATAGCCTCGATTCGGTGAAGAGGGGAGTTGGGAGGAAGGGTCGATAAACTTGCGTAATCACCGATGAGGGCCAGTGCGCGATTGAGCAGGATGCAGTGGTGGCCAACCTCTTTAACCAACATAATTCACTGTCGATTGTGATGGGGTTACAAAATATAGGGAACGGAAAAAAACCAGAAGCCCTATTTATCGGCTGATTCTCGGTCCGCCTTTTCTACTTTCGTAGCGATTTGAGAGGAAAAATATGCGGCGTTGACCCTTTTTAAAAATTAGTTGATGACGTCACGCAATCCTGCCGGCCAGGTATATGCTTCTGCTCGATCGGCCTTACTTGGCTCATTGTTTGTAATACTCTAGTGAGCGATTATTTCGCATAATGCTCCCTGAGAAAATTAACGAACGGTGGCTCCAATCACGTCACTAGTTAATGAAGGTGGGTGACAACTATCACGATTCTATTTAAAACCTACGAAGAAATGGTTAAGTGAATCACTAGAAAATTTCTCTAAATCTTTTAAAGCCCCTGAGAACTCTCTATTGGTAAATTTATGGGACTACCTTCCCCCTTTGAAACCAAAACACCGCCTCCCAAAATGTGCTTTGAACCCATCCCATATTCCAACCCCTTAATGCCTCGCGCATAATGTTTATTACACTCTTTGATTTAACCACCGAGATTTTAATATTCCTGAAATGATTTTCCTACGCAACCCTCAGGAGACAGCTTTAAGCTGGAAACTGAGAACTCAAAAGCCAAGTGGTACTTAACATAGCGGTTAAGTGAGTAGGAATATTTTGCCGTGATAACTTAACTTTCCTTCAATCTAATGAATTCGATTGATGAAAAGCGATGTGGGGTCTCCTCGATGAGGTATTCATCCTTACCCTGAGGAAATTGGTAATGCCACCAAAATTTTAATTCTCCTTGCCACGAGATTTTGACGCTATCTTTATCTCTTTTCCCTACACTCTTGGAAATATTCCGTTCCATGCAAAGCTAGTTTTCTTCTGTTGCTAATGTTCTCTTCCCAAGATTTTTAGTCCAATGAACAATTTACTGAACAGCGACTTTACTAATTGTAGCGGAAATCAAGTAAAGCAAACTTTATTTTCACTATTTGGGCAATTATTGGGAGTTATATTGGCAGATGGATAGACAGAGACACTGATAGGCAGAATTTTGAAAGGGCTACAATGCATTATAGAAGTACCTACTACTTTTAACTTTGGTTTGAAGCTCAGAACAGATGCGTTTCATTGGTCCATCAAACTGATTTTTCATTAAAACACACGGTGAATATACGTTTACCTTACTTATTAATTTAATTTTATTAAAATTATACAAAAAATTAGAATTCCTCGCCTTTTTCTGAACTGTTTTTCTCTCTCAATGCTTTTTGGGCTGCAATTACGCGTCGGTTATAATTGTTGGTTCCAAGAAAATGCATCTTTTTTCTCCGTCCAAATAATATGCTAATTACATCAGGCGAAGATCTAGTGCTGCTCAGAAAAATAATAACTAGGCAAAATGAGATCACTATTATATATATTTTATTTTAATGGTCACCTTTATAGTTACCGTTTGAATCTGGTTTTACAGCGAAAGTATGTTAAAATGAAATTAAACTCTCAGTGGGTTCATGGATTTCCCGGAAGGTGGACACCTTGTTAATCCTGCCTCTCTTAATCTTCCCTGCCTGTATCTCCAACACACGCGCCTCCTTCCATCTCGTCCTCTCTCTTCGCTGCGTTTACCATCGCAGGTTTTTTTCTTTCTCTCCTCTCAACCCCACCCTGCCCTCTCCTCTGCCCCACTTCATTCCGGATAGTCCACCGCTTTTTCTTTCCCCAAGTTTTTGTCATCCAGTCGCGTAATTTTTCCTTTCTCCCTCCCTTCGCGCTTGTCTCCACATGTAGTTCACTAAATCTCCCTTTGGAGTCCTTTCTCCGTTCGTCCTCATTCTCCCAATCTCTCGGAAATAAACTCGATTCCGGATGCCACGTATTTGTCCTACTCCCCCCAGACTCACTTGGCCAAGTACGTATATTTATTTAAAATGAAAGAAAAACAAAAGAAGTATCATTTCCGCGTCTCAGTCTTCGTGCGTGAGTTCCGCGCCTCGCATAATACTTCCTTTTGGGCGTGAGGGGCTGAAGTGAATTCTCAAACTTTCGTCCTTAATTACCTTGCGTTTCATTAGGGAGAGTACAAAATCTCTGCTGTGTAGTTTATCAACTTTTTCCAACGCGATTCACCGATAAACCGCCTCCTTTTTCTTCCTCGCTTGTGTGCTGCCAATTCAGTCGGCGGCTCCAAATTGTGCCCTCGGGCTATTCACATTTGCAGCTCAAAATTCGCTTATCAATTTGCAACCGTTTTTAATTTCCGGAACGGGGACTTTTTTTTGCGGTATTGCAGAGACATTTACTATTCGCACTTCCAATAATCGAATTTCATTCGTTTATCACTCCATTAATTTGTGTTTCGCTCGATAATTATTACGGAGTTTATTTTTTTACGTTTATAATTTTCAGCGGGGTGCATATACAATCGAGGGACTTTAATTTGGGTCATATTAAAAATCTCTCCTCTGCATAATATGTCTGGGATTTCTCTTTCCTTGGGCCATTCCATTTCGCGTCCTTCTCTCGCTATGACCGCACTCTCACTGTATCTCCGCTCGCCACGCGCCCTGCTTCCCTTCCTTCCGCCCTCGCCATTAATTTCGAATGGCTGTTTCTCGTCCGTTTGCCGACCACTCCCTCCCTCCCTTACCCATAATTCACTCTTTTCGCGGACCCACCCTCTAAGCCCTTCCTTCATGCAACTATAAAGCAACCTTGTGCCTACAAACATAGTGCCTCCTATCCCTCCAAAATCTCTTTTATCCTTCCACCTCCATTCATCCTTATAACGGATCTACATCTACATAATACCTCGCAAGCCGCCTAAAAAGCGTGTGGCAGGGGGTGTTAGGACACCAGCCGTTTATCGACAAAAATGAAGCGCTCTAACGAAGTTGGGACTAGCGTTCATTAAAGCCCTTAACAGTTCGGGGGAAAAACGAATTCCCATATCTATCCGTTCGGCAAAACATCGCTCTTAATTTATCGCTTATATCGGACCTGAAATATAGAGTGGCTCAGATATGTATGTTCTCCGTGTCGCTCTTGGAGATATCCATTCTCAATGGGGAACATACAAAATTTTTTCAAAGGACTAGAATAAGAAGCTCCCTATCTCAAATGTACTCACCGAAAATTTCGCGGATGAATAATGTTTTTCAGCTGAGTTAAGTCTTTGAAAATTACTCTTCACCGGCTGCTTGAAAACACGACGTCATCGTAGCGTGACGTCACGGCACGGAATCCACTGATGAAGTAGATATAAAATCGGTCTATACAGGGGCTCAAACGCAAATATGGCGAAAATAATTGCTGTTTTAACGTCAAGCAGCAGATTGTGAATACGTTGGGTTGCCAAGGCGTTATTGAAACAAATGAAGGGGATTGATTGAAATGAGGGGATTATTGAGGATTTGGAAGCAATCACTATTTCTCAGAAAATCATCCGCCATATGGAAGTCGACCAAAAGTAAACTGTCATATTGTGCTTTCTGAATTCCCTATTAAGTCAACTTGTCCTGTGAGGAACTCCTACTAAGATCTTTGATGATTTTTACTTCGATATATTGCAATCAAGAGTCTGCCCTTCTTCTGCTCCTCTTAGCCAAGTAAATGGTGTACCGTGCGAAGACGTCAGAGGGCGTTTCAGGTCATGTGACACCAAGCGATATTCTATCACTTTTAATAAGCATTCAATGACGATTGTGTAGTGCTAGGAGAGTTTTGGCTTATATATTTGGACTCGTGAGAAAATTGTCTGTTCAATAAGACTTACTGGCATGATGAACAAATTTCATGCATGTTCCCCATTGTTCAAGCAATCTAAGCCTAGCGCGCAGCCTCCGAGTCTCCAGCGGCTCCCAGCGTAATTCGCTTAACATCTGGGTAACGCTGTCTGTACGCCCGTAGCAGTTTTTGAAGAAGCCTTCCTTTGTATTTTATTCAGTTCGCGGATTAATTTTTTCTGCATCGGATCCCACATGCTCGCTGCATATTCAAGGTACGGTCGGACGAGTGCGAAATAGCACTTTTCTTTTACTTTCTTATCCGAAAATCTTCTCACAATGCGGTTGAGAAATCCTAATTTCTTCAGGGCCGCAGATATTCCTTATATGCTATGCCGCTAACATTTCTTCCTCGGATAACGGACTCAAGAATAGCATTTGGTTAGTCCATAATCATACGTTCGTGCTTTTACACCAAACTCCAATTTTTGCACTACACGTGAAAATTTAGTGGATGAATATGAATAGAATTAACTTCAACATAGTGAAGCCTGATTTTATTTAAAAGCACTACGATTTTATTTTTCTCGACAAAGTGAGCATATTCCGTTCCTCCTCTATTTGTGATTTCAAAAAATGAAGCTATCTCAGCATTTGCACGCAGTGCTATTCCACCGCGCGCAGTAGCCCTCCCGGAGCAGTTCAATTCGAAGTTTGGTTTGGTATGGTTCGGTTATTGTAGGGATCACACCGAATTAAGCCAGAGATTAAGTTAAGGGATAGATTAACGTTAAACCATGTTGTCTTCTCTCTCCTGCACCTCATTACTTCTTGCTTTTGTCGTCATTACCGTAATTAACTCGAAAAAATACTCTAGGATTCGGCACTCTTAAAAACTTAGTAATTTCCCCTTTCGGTGCGGGATACGTCTGCTACTTACTGAATGCAATTACTCCAAAAAGGATACCCGATATTCCCTCAATATTATGGCCCAGTATTTAACAAAACCAGCATTTCTTAGCAAAAGGAAGGTTATATGGTACTAATGGAAAGTAGGCATGTGGTATGAAATGGCATCAGGCGCATGTGAAATTTAAGACATAAAAATGCGAATTATCTAATTATTTATACGAAAAAGCATTCAGATTTTATATAAACCCAATTTGTTTTCTATCAGCGAGTTTCTATGGAGCTTGAACTTGGTAAGCAATAACAGTTGGAAATATTGTACTAAATTAGTGTTTCTCACTAAGAAAATATTATTTCAGGATTATTGCAGGTAGGTAACCAGCTTAAACGTTGGATCACAAAAAGTTACATTTATTTCATTTTAAGGGCATAAAGGGTAATTATACGTATGTTAGATCCACGTTATTTCATTGAAATGATTCCTTGCCGGCATTTAAATTCATTTTATGTTTATTCGCAGTAAATCAGGGATATCCCAGGGATATATATTTTTCCAGGAAAAAATTCGATTCTTGCAAAGTCCGATGAGTTGATCAGTCTCGACCAATCCCAACTGCAGGAAAACATATAATGCACACCAATCTACATGCACTACAATTTTCATTCCTCCTCCCATCCACGTGCTGCTTAAGGAAAGTCTTTGAGAAAGTGGTAATATTTGTCCGAAAAATATCTTGGAAGTTTTATTTTCAAGGGATAAATTTAATATATTCTTATTGTTAACGTTAACAGCTCTCAATAATATATTGTATCTGAAATTTTAAAAATATTTCGTAAAGATATTCTGAAACCGTCGGGGAATCAGGGATTCATGGCTCGAAATCTGATTGTTAACCCTTGTGCTGTTGTCTCGAGTAAATTCGTGACTATAAGTTTGGCGTGTGCGCCTTTAACTCCGCTATCTCTGTTGAGCTGTTCTTCCATTCCGTCGTCACGGGTCGCTCGCGAGGAGCTGCCTCCTTGGAACTCTGGAGCGAGTTTCATTATTACGGCAATTAATTAAGAGAGGGGTTCAACTCGCAGGAATTAAAGGGAGATGGAGGGAAGCTAAGAAGTGGAAAGAAGTCGATGGACGGAAAAAAGGGTTCGGGGCACTGTTATCGACAAGCGGGTGAGGTAGCCGAAGGGAAGGAAGCCTCTCGAAATGGCTGGAGGGATGATAAGGCCGGAATTGGCAGGCCGATTAGCGAGGACAAAATAATACCTACCTCATTCATTCGAAACTGAGAAGGACCGTACAAAAATGCCCCCTGTTCACAATACCTTTACTTTGCATACCCAGCTTAAACTATAGCAGTGGATGGCATTTTACTTCAGTCACGGTTAAACCGTACAAAAACCGTGGAATCGATTTAAGAGGACTTAGGGTAGTTTTTATGCCTTTCAATTAAACAAAACAGGCTTCCCCTATTTCTGTTGAATGTGAAGAAAACTGTTAGCTCTTCTCAACAGTCCTACGAAGACTTTTGGAATTTTAAGTGCTTTTAAATCAACTCACGCTCTTTTTGAATGATCAATTCTTTAGTCTATCCAGGATTATTTTTTGGCGACTACGACTAACATGGCCGTCCAGTTAGTAAGTGTATGTTTCATGTTATTTCATTCAGATGATGCAATTTCCATCTTATAAATATATTAAGTGATACCGCCTTATATTTATTACCGACAGTTGTGCATCATGCAATGTATAAGGATTCAACTGTGCTTGCTACCTTATATAAATGGATAAAATAGCACTGGAATATTAAAACTTACCACACTAAGTCTTAAAAACCATTATTCGCCGCATTTGTTAGAGATTTTACCTGTCACGTGTTCCGGTTTTGGCGAATCCATCGAAATATTTACCAAAGCAATCTCATTCTTTGTTTTGCTATTATTGACTTTAATTTTTTCTTCGTTCCAAGTAGGCACACACTACCGCATTTTAAGTTCGAAAACTTATGATTATATCGTGACTGAAACCATTGAACCATTCATGTTTAAATGATGTAAATTTAATATCGGGGTCAGGTGGGCAAATGTTTGTCCCCTTTTTGTGAGTTTAGGATTTCTTTAACGAAAGAGATTCCATTTTCAACGCATTTCATTTGAAAACATTAGAGATGTCATGAATACAAAAGCTGGTCAAGTATTGACTATTAATTTTGCAGTGCAAAAACATCCCATAAATCACTTTATCTAAAAAGCAAATTAAATGAATTTCGGTGAAAAATATTAATATTTCCATTCAATCACATAAAAAAGGCTTTCATGTAGTTGGTTAGTTTGTTAATTGCTCTCAACGGCTGGACACTTGCATCGAGGAATCACATCATAGTTTTGGTTCAGGTTTTCGGCGTAGGAATCTTAGGAACTCTGCCGTCGTCATTCGGGATCTTGCTATGTAAACCGCGCATAAATACGTGTGTGATTGACTCGCAAGAGTACGATCGGAACGTGACCAATCAACTCTGTTATTGCTTTCTGGCATCACAGAAACAGTAAGAATAAATTGGAGATGATTTGGATGAAATCTATTTTATCGTATTTTAATGGATATAAACGCGGCTGTTGGTGAAGCAATGGATCTCCATTATCTTAAAGCTAAGAACAATGGCGTATGTTGTGGTTCGCACTCCGACGAATTGAAACTATTCCGTGTTCCAGAACACAATAAACAATGAGTAGCGATAAAACTTGAATACTAGTGTTTAAAGGTTACTTTTTAATGCAAAAATAGTTAAAAACTAATATTTAAAACCTTGTCATTAAATTTTAGATGAAGAATATTCGCCTCCGCTTTATTTGGTCACTCACAAGTAGTTAACCTTGTGAAAAACTAAACATAAAGCTTATTATGAATTCAAATTCACAATTACTTATGATCCGTTGTGTCGATTCGTGAGCTTGGTTTTTAATGTGAAAAATATTAATATTTCCATTCAATCACGTAAAATAGGCTAAAAATATTGAATTATATAAAGTACACATTTGCTAGCATTAACTCACATGGGTAAGTTTTCAGCAAGATTTCCTATTCATTTTTGTTATAATCTGTAAAATAACCACAGAACGTGAACATGACTACTGGATGAGGACTTCAGGTGACAGGAAATCGAAGCCATCAGACTGAATTTCTGCAAATTTTAGCGAAGCTGTTCAACATATTAAGACATTATCCACAACTTCATCTAGCATATTTGGTCAGGGGAACGTTGATCATGAAGCGAAACTAATAAAAAACCTCACGTAAATCATGTAAATGACTTATTTGAAGCAGTTCCAAACTTTTAATGTGAATTGAAAATCTATTGATTCAGTCGTGAAACGAGAAGAGGCTCTTTACTATTGTGAATATGGAATGGCGAAAGGTTATAATTATAATTAACTTATATTAAATTATAATTGCTGATTGTTAATGTGCACTGCGTTGCTTCTCTGTTACTTTCACTTACAAACTTACTACGGTTACTTCACTACCGATCACAAAAGTATATTGAAATCCTTATATTTCCATTTAGTTTTTATCGATGCTTGATATTCCAAATTTTCTATTTTCAACTTGATTGTTGACGGGATAATCCTTTCTTACCGAACCAAATGCCTTTGCTCGGTTAAGACTTATTCTAGGTTCTTGAACTGGTTGAGTCAATATGAGCGGATATGATTAGAAAAATAGAAGCAAATTATGTTAAAATGGTATTTCCAAGATACATTTTTTCCTGTGCGAGTAAAAACAAAGCATTTTCTGAGCCAGAATTGGCTAAGTTATCGTGAAAATATATGAAGACTTCTAATGATGAAAATGCCTCAAGCCCTGGCAGGTGACAAGTTTTCGATGGGATTTTTGCAGTGCTTCTCTGCGTACATGAAATTGACAGTAGATGCTAGAGAGCCCTTCCCTCTTGCAGCTTTATCATACAGAACAAATTCGAACATTATTATATTGTTTTAATTACACGATAGCAATATATCCTGCCTTCATTTCATTACCTGCTTTGAGGTTTACCGGGCTCCTCAGCTAGTTAATTAAAAATTTCTTTAGCCGGTCGTGTGATCACCGCAATGGAAAAAATCGTCAGGAAATCTGCAATATTCGTCAAAAACTGATACGGGCGTACATACAGCGTTACCCAGTCGTTGAACGAATTAGGCTGGGAGCCGCTAAAGACTTGGAGGCTTCGCACTAGGCTTAGGTTACTTTAGAAATAGATGATGCATATCTTTCAGAGTGACGGGGAGAACGTCATGTTAGAATCCCACTATATTTCCTACAAAAACGATAAATTAACTGAGATATTTTGCTTACGGATAAGTTTACCTTTTATAGGATACACCGGAACGAATGTGTTTTTACTATGATTTCGACTATTGCCACGCTAAATCTTATTCATTGATTTGTTAGCAAATAGCATTATATTATGGGATTTTCAAGGCTTTCTTGGTAATAATAATTTCCTATTGCCTCCTAGCAGCTAAGAGTTGGAAACCTGTCTCATTAAATTCAACTGAAATGAGCCTAAATTTCCTCGTGATAGACTGATGAGGCCTAGTTGTAAGTAGTTTCCGAGATAATCGCAGTTTAGGAGTAATTAAATGGTTTTTGGAAATTTCAACAGCGGAGTTGGGAAACCTGGCTATTTCTATTTTGTTCGGCATCCTTCGTTTACTTTGCCGAAACTTGAGATGCGAGACTAAGCTTAAGCTTCAGTTATGTATTTCGAGGAAACTCGAGGGGAATGTGATTACTAAACTCTATTAAATTGGTCTTCCGTTTCAGAGAGAACATGTAAAGTTGTAAGTTAAGTCGGAGGTTTTTCTGAAATATTTTCATGACTGTCTGTGGTCTTACTCTGATCGGCGAATGTGAATTATAATTAAAACGGAAATGGTCAATGGAGCCATATGCTTCTTATTCAACTGATTAAGTTGCAAGTTTTCTTTCATCCTATAATTGTGAATCAGACACAGTTTTGAAGGTGAAAGGGACGAAGTTCTTTCAGAGCAGTAAATTAAAAACGAAACTTAAAATCTTGCACCCACTTTATATGAGTTTGTGATATCAGGTACATTAATTTGTGCACGAACAATCTCACTTATTTTTTCAAACTCTATCTCTTTTGTCTGTGAAATGGAATTGATAAAGTAACGCATTGTTACTTAATTAGGTAGCTGATCACAAATATGCATTTTAGGACCGCGTAGTATACATTATATGATGTATAAAAAAATGAAATAATCATGTCTATGTATCATAATATGCCATATTTTGTTTAGGTCCACCACTTTGCCTGGAATCCATTTTATTACGAATTTAATGTGTATAAGAGCTTGTTAAACTTTTGTCTCATCATCAATCTCAAAACAGATGGGTAATCACTGCATGTGCAAAGCAATTTATTTTGTTAGTAATATATTAATTAACGGTTTGTGGCTAACCTAAATCAGTCACAGATTACACATTTTTCGTGAATGATAGCACTACGATTAAAACTCCGAAAAGTACTGTCAAATTTCTTGAGAGTCCCCGGCTAAAAAGCTAATGACTTCATAAACATCACGAAAAATGCGTAGAATGTGACTGATTTGCGTTAGCCTCAAACCGTAAAGTAATACACTCATTGTGAAGTAATAAACACTATGTAAATCAGTTAAATTGTTGCATATTTGTATTCGAGCTTTGTATTTCATCCCTAGCCCATCACTGCCGTGCTTCCCTTCCGACTGTTCTTTAACGATAATTCTCATCTGTCCATCGTGTCTTGTGATGGCCAACACATTTGGAACGCTTTATCCGATTCTGTTTTCGTCCATACCTCACTTCCACAAGGAAGAATGCTTCAAATGCATGTGATAATAAATTTGCTCCTTATTTCAACGCCTAAGGTCCCTGGTGTGACTGAACTCCTCTTTTTGAAGAGCACCCTCTTTGCTGTAGCTGTTCTCCTTACTGTTTCCTTCTTGTCCCGAGAACTCTTCGGATTCACAGACTACAAAACCCCTTTGCCTCCTCCAGGTTATGGTTTCCAAGTTTAACGTTGCTCTAATACTCTTCTCTTTCTATGCTGACTCTAAACCTGTTTTTCTTAGCATTGAATTTCAAGCTCTCTACCTAACCATTATCCTTTCCCTACTTATTAGAATTTTTTTGAGAAACCTCTCAGTCCCTGCTACAAGTGCTGATTTTAGTAATTCTTCATGTCATATTTTCTTATGCAGTTAAATTCCAGTGTTTCCACGGTTTGAGAAGCAAAGCAGATTATTTCGGTGTGGATTAGTGGAACTAAATGCGGAGGGAGAAAGATAGGGGTTAATGTATTTTTTTGGGGATAGGAGGGATAAGGTGGAGGGTGTGTGAGGGGATCACTGAGGCAGAGAAGACAAAGAAAAGTGAAACCTTTAAACAAAAGATAAGAAGAGCTGAGGACCATTAGCCAAGTGGGATGGAAGTCGTGGGATTGTGGGGTTTGGGGATGCTCCTTGAATTAATTGCCGCCATGATTACGGTTGGGCCTTATACCTAATGTTTGAATGAGAAACTCAAGTGTGCACTCGGCCTCGTAAATATACGTGTTTGATCTTTCGCTGTGCGCGGTCTCTTTGTTGAATCACTCATTGTTTATACAGTTTCAAAACCCATAAATAGCTATTTTTTGTCCTTGCAAACATTGACGATATTTAAAATTTATCCAGGAATTACAGTTTTACTCATTCCTGCCTTTGAATCCTTTTTGTAATTGCTGTGAAGTTGCTTCAAAACCTCCTCGTGGTATTTAGATTGCATTACCTGAAATTTTCATTGTAAATCATAAATTATTTGTTGATCGGTTATTATGAAGAAAGTTTCATCCATGAAGAATGTAAATAGAGTAATAATGCCATGCCGTTGGTTGGTGACTTTGTTTATGGTATGAACTCTTTGCAAAATAATAAGGAGATGATGGATGCTTGCGCTCTTTCGAAAGGCTTTCGAGTTAAAAGAATTGGAAATCCAACTGGACCATAAAAACTATGCGCAATCCATAATTCTCGAGGAAAATGTATGAGCTTTGATTTTTGAATGCGTATTATAGCCATTTCAAACGCCTTTTTACATCAGGCTAATGACGGGTAGGAAAAAGAAAGATTTTTGCTTGATGAAAACCATTTTCTTTTTAGCTTTCATTTTAAGCAAGGTTCCGTTTAATGGTAAGAAATACAATCGGCTTTGACTTAAAAAGAAGGGACGGGGTATACTTCTCGAAATGATAATGGTAAGATTTTTAGTCTGTTGAGAATTTTGACCTTGCGCACATTGAAGTCGGGAATGTTCGGTGGTTTTGGAAAGCACCTCTCTTTTTTCACAAAGATGAAGGGGTATTGAGAAATGAATGCTTCAGGGAAATGAGATACCGTGGTCTGAGGAAAAAATCAATCATGGAGTGGAGTGGAGTGACGCAATAGGAAGGGGAGGGGGAGGGGATGGGGTGAAATATCGCACCAAAACGAGACCTTCTTTAAAGTGTTTTTTTATTCCGAGAGCGTATTCGTGGTGCGAGTGAGGCGGATCGCAGAAAGTAGTTGAGAGTAGGTGACACGAGGTTTTTCCCCTCTGATCTTCGGGAGCCATTTTACTCCTTGTACATTTATTGTGATTATTTTCTGTACAAAATATTACACTTTTTTCACCCCACTATGGTGAAGGTTGGGCAATTTTAACCTAATCGAAGAACTACTTATACTGATTTGGGGTAATTCATGGGCGGATGAATGTACTTTATCTCTATCATCTCAGGCTCAACTTTGTGGAAGTTCGTTTTAATAATAACATGAAAAAAACTTTGTTTCATTCCACCAATTCATTTTAAGGTATGACTAATTTCGACGCAGCGCCGACATCATCAGATACAAAGGGTCGAATGAAAGGCTTGTTTCTTATATGAATCCACGGATGGATTGGTCCAGGGTGGTGGTTCACGTCGTGGCTTTGATATAAGCATTCATGTGTGCGGTGCCATTGTGAACTACCCTTACATCGAGCTGCATCATTTTACTATTTATGTTTGCTGGAATTTCGCCGTCCCATATTTTCTTCGGATATCTATCTTTGTTTCTAATCGTGTCCCATTTTATTGCAAAGCCATCTTAGAAGTTTGAAAATGTATCCATTAGCATCGCATTTGCTTTTTAGCACCTCCCCTATAGTGGCGCTAATTTGCTTTCTTCTTTCTTATCCCATTATTCATGCGCACACCTGGTACTGCGATACCCGTGAATTGCCTCTATCAGGTCTTGGACTGGAAACATCACGTTGGTATTCGTTATTATCTCAAGTTTCTTTTTCATTTCAAACTCCAATTTCTCGCTCAACTATATCTTATTACAAATACCACTTTGTCTATTACGTCTTTGCGCTCTTTCAGGTTCTTCTACGTCTCGCTTTGAGGCGCGGCACAGTGGTCCCAAATCGAAAAAAGCTGGCCAAAATTAAAAACGTCGTAATTTTAGCTAAAACAGCAACAAAAGTGGTGTCTCTAACTAATTTTGATCGTATGAATCTGATTTTGGCATTATTTTTACGATGTCTCTTCATTTTAGCATATTTTGAGCTGTTATTATTTAAACAATTTTTAGAAAATCTCTATATAGATGTCATTGCGATTGGCGATAACTTGGTGTTCATGGAGAGCTTAAAATAGTATAATTGCAAGGTAAAAGATGTATAAATTGTTGTTAAAACCCAATATAGAATTTACGACGTGAAATTGGTGAGATTCGAACCCGCGACCATCAGCATAGTTGGTGAGATACCAAAATAGGAAAAAATACGCACACTCACTCATTTTTGGCTTCCATGTATTTGATAAGTCACATTAGATGAAATAAAATGACTGATATTAAGAACATTGAGGAAAATAATGTTCGAATTGCAATAAAATCGCTTTCATGTATCACAAAGAACAAATTTTAAAAGAATCGTCATCCGATGTCGCCCCATCGGACTCATTGTCGCTCGGCGAATCTCTTAAAAATAGCAAATTTTCACCTCCCCTGATGGGCTGACCTCGTTTATTTTGTAGCTCCTGATGTAATTAAAATATATGATTCAGATATTTAAAGGAGTCTTCGAAAGATATCTTCATAATTTAACATACTTGGGTATTTTCTTGTACAATGCTCTCGGAATTTCCTCATGCCTATGTTCCTGATCTCCAATGCTTCATCCGTTAAAACTTCAGTTGTAAGTAAGGATTCTTTGGAAATTGCTGTTCCATGTATTAGCACTTTATGTACCATGAGCAGAATATAATACCAACCATAATTGATGCACAGCTCAGTTATTTCAATGCAATACTGGCTGAAGGCGTCACTATTTATCTCATAGCTGCAGGACAGAGATTTTAATATCACTGAAAGTCTATGAATAAGTCTTTCATCGATACCTGTCGTGGAAATTACGAATCACATTAATAATTACATTTCATACACATGAAGCATTTATTCGTAGATTTTTCAAAATTATGGAAACGGGTCCAATATTTCTTACTTATTATAATTTTATATTTACACGTAATTTCATCTTGTCTGAAACGAAATCCTGAATTAAAACTTCACTTTTAAAAATATGATGATTGAGATTAATGAGTGATTATTTGTATACACTGCATATATTCGCCGACTGTGCATACACGGTAATCATTTGCACTCACTAGATGCGAGAGGGAGATATTGATATGCTTCTGGAGGGAATTTCATTTCCTTCTGCAACAAGCTTTTTTGATATTTCTGATATGCTCATCTGTCCTCGAGCTTTGATTCCACTTTATCAGGTATTTCGAGAAAACATTCTGATCACAAAATGCGTCCGAATATTTATTGCATGCTTGATTTCATTCAGTCGAAATCTTGTTTTCAAATATTCCACGACATATTCCTTCTTCTTCGCTTATAAATATTCTTTTCTCTCTGTATTTGTATTGTACACCGCAAGGTACGAAAAAATTGGCGGCACCCAGAATTCAAATTTAAGAGGTGTTTTTACGGCTGAAACGATTTATGTAATTTCTAAAAGTTGTCTATTTCTAACCAATAACAAACCGGAAACTATGAGTTGACACTGAATAAAAGATATACAAGCTTATATAGACTTGCTTCTGAGTTTCCGGCGTATCCTGAAATTTGAATGCCAAACATTGGCAAACCAAGTGCTTTAATTATCTGGACAGGAGAAGTTTCTCGAGTTCGCCGTGTTAAAACAGTTCGGAGCACAGCTCTTATTCACTAAAAAAATCATTAAATAAAACTGAGTGGGAAATATTCACCATATCCATGCAATGGCTCTGGTGAGGGAGGCCGTCATCCTCATTCCATTATTATTAAAAAATGCACTTGCAAGATGCACGCTCCATTGGTGGGTTTAGACGATTTTTTTCCCTCCGAATTCAATCCTATCTACGTCTATGGGCTGTTGAAATGATTCTGTGAACAGCTCTTGGCATTAGGGAGCATTTATTTCTCTTAGCGCCAATACCTTATTTCGGAATAACGTGCTGACAACGCTGTACAGCATGTAAGGGATCTCTTCTCTATAAAAATATGAAGAAAGTTTTGCAGAGAAAAGCATCTTGTGGTTACTGTAAGGTTCTTGCATAAGGACTTAGTAGTCGCTAAAGAGTAGCCGCTTTTGATCACTCATAATGTTTCTCATTAAGAGTATGAAAACCGGCCCTCATTGGTTTCATGAATATTTGAAGGTGAGTGCATAAACGAGAAGTGCGCATACGATAGGCGTGAAGCACTTGATTTATGTAATCGTACAGGATGTTAAATTATGCTAAGTATACACCATGCAAGTTTGACCACCGATACAGGAATATTTGAGCGATAATGCCACTGTCTCCCGCCGGCCGCCGGCCAGCCGCCCTCAGCGGAGCGGTGCACCGCTCAACTTAAAACCCTCTAGATGTCGGATAGGCAAGATTTTTTTTCTCCATCTTATTGTACATACTTTTCCTAAGGATTCAGCATAGGAATCTTTGAGGGGCACGGAGGGGCAAAAAACTATGTCGACACATTTGACTAAAAATAGGCCCAAAAATAGCTAACATATAATTAAATATTGTTATAATAAATTCTGAAACAAGCAAAAAATACTATAATATTGTTAACAAATATGCAAACGTACCGTATTAAAATTTACAAATGAATCCCATGAAATTAAAATAGTAATTTATTAAGTTGAATTACCCTAAAATCGACTATTTCTACGCCTCGGGCGTTTTAGGCTGAACGTGCCCATGTTTGACGGGTTACACAGGTCAACATAATAATCACACAGACCTATCAGGTACGAAATATTATAGGCCATATCCTGTAGAATCCGAATACATAATTCAAAACTTCCTCGTAAAAAGTCGAAAAAATGACTTTTGGCCAGCTTTTTTCGATTTGGGACCACTGTGCGCCGTAGCTTCGCTTCCATTATAAGTGGCACCATGAGCACATTTTTTGTCGCGTAGTGTCGCGAGCATTAATAATATTTCGTCTCTTTCATCAGGATTCTCTTCTGATTCCCCTTTCTCCTTGCTGTCTATTTTTAGGTGATGGTCAATGTTCCAAATTCAAAACCAAACTGTTTTTAGCCGTAAGCTGGGAATAGAACAATGTCTAATATTCGTTAAACACCAATAAACGGTTGGTACAGTGCATATATTACACTTATTACCATAGGAAAGTGAAATGGACTGAGAAAAGGTCGTTTTAAATTGTAGTGCAAGTGATTGCGAATTACTGACACTATTCACAAAGTAACTACGAAATCAAGTGACGCGAAGGAAACTCGGAAGTTGGGCGCCGTGGTGTCTTTACGCGTGTATATGCACTTCTACATTCATTTCCGCATCTTGTTTGGTGATAGAATATAAGTCTGCGTGGTGTATTTGACAAAGTTTAAGTTGAAACCTAACAGTGTGCTCCCAAGGCATGTTTCCCCTTTGGGGGGGACGTCAACCTGCGCGTGTCCCCTTTTTTCGGGCGTCGGGTGTCTGTGGCGCGCTTTAATGCACTGCCTGCCTTTCACAGCACTTACTTCGTAGACAGGGGCAGGGGGAGACAAGTGGCAATTTAAATAATCCACCGGTGACCGGCCGCTCGGGATCAGTGGCCGGCGACGAAGGGGCTGGATGAAAACGGCCGTTTTACACGACGCAGCGACGGGCGGAGAAAAAGAGAGAATCGCGGTTTATTAGACGGTGAAGTGGGGAATGAGAGAGAGAGAGAGAGAGAGAGAGAGAGAGGGGGGAGATAAAAGGATTGAGGTTTGAAAAGGAACGGCGTGTGCAGACGGCATTGGAGGCTTTTGAAGGAGTTGTGGGGTTTGATGTAATGTGAGTGCCTAAGGGAATTATGAATGCGGAGAAAATCCACGGTATACATATCCTAAGCTCCAAATTATTCCACTTTGCACGACTTTCACAGTGTAAATGACCGACAAATCCTAATTTAATAGTCTTGAGAAATAGAAAACGTGCTAGTTGAATGAGTTGCGTGATTAAATGAAGGTCGAGTATCGTAAATGAAAGGTATATATTTAATTCTCTGAATACAATAATCATTGTTCAAATAGGCCTCGTCCCTGACTTGTAGCCTTGAGACTACTTCGGTTGTATTATTGAGGAATTCTTAGAGATGTGGATTTATTTCGTGGCGTCCCTTTGAAATGGGCTTTTGCACTATTGGGGATGTATAAAGTCGATTGTTTGAAACTCAGGTAGAATCCTCATGCGCATTATTAACCTGTTATTTGCTAAGAGTTAATAAACACTGGGGAATTAATGTGTTTCATGATAGTGATTTTCCGTCATTGTTGCGGTGCCGAGGAACAGCAATTTGCTGATTGTCTGAGGGGCTACTGCCGCTCATTAACGACTTTCTTATTCAAAGCGAGAAAAATTTATCCTTGAAATGAATCCAGGATATTTAAAGCCATTTTCTGGCCTAGCTTAGGATTTTTCCAAGACTATATTTAAAATCTGGAGAATATAAGGGTTTTAAAAGGGAATTGTCAAAGTTAAATGCGTGGGTATTTTTCATGTATAGTATAAAAGTCGTGCGTATATGTTCCTGAGTACACATTGTGAATTCCCGGGCGTTCATGGCGTCAGCAGTGATCCTGGCCCGTATTGAATTGGTTCCATAACTTTTTCTGGCCCCAGGAAAAGTAATGCGGTGTGCCAATATGGTACATTTCAGAGTGTCAGGCAGCGTAATTGAAATCTGTGTTAGCGAAGAACACCAGTAGCCTTTTTTGGACTAATTTACCCTCATTAAGGATACAATATATTAATATCGAATAAAAAATTATGGGCAAAACTAGTTTTAAATACCCTTTCCAGTGGGTATCCCTATATCTTACCTATCCCACATCACCACAGTGAGGCCTCGTACAGAAAATGCCGCTCTATGTGTTTCGGTGGAGACTGAGGGAGGCGGTGAAGGGATTCGGAAACGAGTGGTGCACATGAAGAGCGACAGAGATAGAGGGAGAGAAGGATAGCCAGAGTACGGGAGGGTGTGTTTTTTGTATGGATCAGATACGCTTTTGTAGAGGAATCTATAACACCCGTAAATAACTGGTTTAATGAACCTTTGGGAAATATAATCCGGTTATGTTGTTCCCGGATTAAGTTCTGAAATTGAATCATTACTTATGAATTATTCTGTAAAAATGAACCGTAATGGACGAGTGATGCCTACATTTTAGCGGCAAGACCCAAAGCAAATATTTCAGGTGGTGGAGTTTCATATATCACTTTATTTTCATAAGAAAAGACCACTCAGGGCGTGTATAAAACCCTTCTTCTACCCTCATTATACCATAGATTATTATACTTCAGATATAGGTGAACGAAAAATGTAGATACTGGGTAAGTACGCATATTATATACGCAGTACGCAGCACTATGAGGGTTTAGTAAGATTCTAAGTGTGAAAGACGGTGGAGAAAATGGAGAATGAGGGCGGTGGTAAAAGGATAGAAGGTTTGAAATTTAGGAGGCGGTGGTGCATGGGGCAAAGGAGAGGAAAGGGGACTGTGTTTTGCTTTTTTTGTGCGCGGATGATTGGAATTTGAAAGGAGGTAGGAGGGAGAAGTGAGGCAGCGGCGCCTTAAGGGAGAAGACCAAAGCGGGAAGGCCTTTGCTCCGGAAAACACCAGATTATTCGAATCCTAGGGAAAAAACCCTGCTCTCATTAATCGTCGAATAAATAGTCGTAAGGTATGCGTAGATTATTAGATATTTATGAGATAACTCTAATGATTGATGGAATAGCAGTAGCGTATCCAGAATAGGGACAAAGGGGGAGTGGCTAAGAAAGGGGTAAACGAAAGAATCGTGGTTTAATAGACGGAGTGGATAGGTGTCAAATGGATTCAAAGGGGTCCGCGTGTGTAGGTGGGGTGGATCCAAGGGGGAGGTTTTATGACGGCGGGTGGTTGAAATGGGAAGAGTGGTGCAGAGCGGTCGTAAAGGTGAGTGGGAGCGGAGAGTGATGCGGGGTCAATGGTTGGGAACGGATTGGAAGCAAGACGGAGAGAGAAGGGGAGGCGGGCGGTGAAAAGGAGAGAACAGGGGCGTGCGTGCGAGTGGAAAGCGCGGGGAACCGGAGACGACGAAGCCAAAAGCACTTTGTGCGCCCGCCTTCTCTTCTTTAGCGTTGGCTTGGCGGCATTAAGAGTGGGGCGAGGGGCGGGGGAAATTAAGTAATCAGACGGTATGGATCAGAGGATGTACATTAGGCCGGCCCTTATTTTTCAGAATTGCGAAAAGTTATGTTTTCCTGGTCTCAAAATGATCGAAATGAGGTCTATATTCACGTGTTAAAATTTGGTTACTTTAAAATAACGGAAACCCGTGCCCCAAGGGCCCTAAGTACTAAGGGCCCTCAATTGAGTTTTTTGGGGTCAAAAAAGTGCTATTTCTATGTAAAACGTAAAAGTAAAGCCCTTTAGGGCCAATTTTCTGTTTGTTTTGACCTATCTCTAAGCGTTTAGGAGATATCGTCCGTCGTAATGCAATCCCCCCCAGGGCGCCACCCCGCACCGCGGCACCGCTGAGGTACGGCCCGCACCACTTACTACAGACTTCCCCTCAACCCCCTCCCCTCCCTCGGCAAAGACTTTGCTCCTGTTGACAAGATTTACATGCTAGTGGTGCAGTATTGAATAGGTTGTTCCTCTTGTGTCATGATTAATGTTGTTAAAGCCTATAATGTCAATTTTAACCCTTCAACGCTGTCCTATGTACTGGGTACCGACCCTCTAAACCTTGATTTTTTGCCGCCATACGGCCGCGAACCACTCCAGCAGGCTTTGTTACAAAGTGCTCTTTATGTACAAAATATTATAAGCTTGTGATACAATTGTGTCTATGAATTATAAAGGAATGAAGGGAATGAGCAGGGCTTACAGGGCTCCAACAGTAGATAGAAATATTCAAGGAAGACGAAACGAGGTAGTCAGTTCACGGATGTAGATCACTGTGGAGAGATAGTTCTTGTGTATAGTGTGCAAAGGATAGAAGGTGCTAAGTTTTTTAGGATGTAAGGAAAAAAGTAGTGAAATAAATACTTAATCATGAACGTGACGTTCATTTTAAGAATAGACCAACAAGGAAAGGCATGTAATCAAGACTAAATCCAGGCATTGAACTGGTTGGAAAAGAAAGTGAAGAAATACTCGGCTCAAATTTACCTAGAGTGAGATAAGTACTGTGTTTTCTCTATCACCTAATGGGTTCGAATTTGTAAGACTTAGTGCGAGAAAAACCGTGAGAAATGCGTCTCAACCAAGGTAAAAAACTAGAATTCTTGTTATTGCGGTAAATAAGGCGATTGAAAAGTTAGAAAAATGACGTAAAGAATGGGTGAACGTGCAAAGACATAAAGAGAGCGCGAACTACAGTGGAGATGAAGAGAAGAGAATCTTTCGTAACAAAACTTGATGATTTGTTTGAAATTGCAAGGAGCGGTACCATTGAATTTTTGACGCACGAGGAGGAAAGTGCAGTTAATCTCTCGCATAAATGTGCTTGGGCTGAAGAAATAAAGTTCTTACGCAAATGAAGAGGAGAACGAAATGCAGTTATTGGTGGAATAGATTTCAATATATTCAAGAAGAAAGGAAAAGGTGTGGTTCTCCGCTCCTAACAGTGTCAGAATAATTAGAAATACAATGAAAATGTGTTTTATTTTGGTTAATGTACCGAAATTCTTGGACAGAGTGAAAATAAATTGATCTCATGGATTGGAAGTATTGTTATGGCAATTAGATTCTTTCTAAGGTAAGCACATTTCTTCAGAGGCTAGATCTTGCCAGTGTGAGCAAAGTCTTTGCCGAGGGAGGGGAGGGGGTTGAGGGGAAGTCTGTAGTAAGTGGTGCGGGCCGTACCTCAGCGGTGCCGCGATGCGGGGTGGCGCCCTGGGGGTGATTGCATTGCGACGGACGATATCTCCTAAATGCTTAGAGATAGGTCAAAACAAACAGAAAATTGGCCCTAAAGGGCTTTACTTTTACGTTTTACATAGAAATAGCACTTTTTTGACCCCAAAAAACTCAATTGAGGGCCCTTAGTACTTAGGGCCCTTGGGGCACGGGTTGCCGTTATTTTAAAGTAACCAAATTTTAACACGTGAATATAGACCTCATTTGGATCATTTTGAGACCAGGAAAACATAACTTTTCGCAATTCTGAAAAATAAGGGCCGGCCTAATGTACATACAACGAACGGTTGCTATGCACGTTTGAATGGATGTGATGTGAGGTCGATTCTACGATTAGGTACTATCGCCGTGTTTTATTAAGCTTGGAAATCTTGTTCGAATACTGCTGATGGCAAAAAAAACTGCCAAATATCGAATTATTCATTAGACTAAAATAATCAAATTATGCATTTGAATTTGTTTAAACGAGATCTATTGCGGCTAATAATTTGACTTATTTCGGGACGAAAATGCCTTGAAAAGCCGGGGACAATAATAATAATAAGGCCGGTCCTTAAGTATTCGAGTTAGTCAATGCAATATTCGAGCTAGTATTGCAATGAAATACTACAAGTTTAGAAATTTACATTTGCGGTGACGAAATTATTTAGGCGATAAAAACATACAAAATTAACGCGCACTTATTAAGTCCTGAGCTGCTAATATTTTGTTTCTCGTGGTTTATGGTAGTTTTTGCCCACTGCCGCGGGCGCCGCTTTGGAATATCTCAGAATGAGAGAAATATCATATTGATTCAGTCTCTCTCAATGTCAGTAAACGCACTCATAATTTGAATAAAGTCGAGAATAGAGGTATTGAGTAGCATCGAAGCCTCGATATTATATGTTGCCAATGCGATTGCGCATGTCTGTGTCTAAAGGCAGTTAGTTATTAGTGTGGATTATGGAGCATTGTAACTAAAAAATATTGTATATCGTGGTCATCTTTGTATTTTATATTGTTCATGTTTCCACTTTCATAGCCCTGAGGATGATTTTACATAAATCGAAACGTTGGCTATAACTTGGTTTCAATTGACCTAAACTCCAAGAAACATCATAAAAAGTTAAAATTTTATTACGTGAGGCGCGAGTTTCGTAAGATTCGTAGCCAATTATCCGACCTTATTATTACCATGCAGCCTCTGTTCATAGCTCTTGTCTTACCACACTTAGCTAGCCTGTGTTTTTCCAATGTGGAAATGAAGCGGAAGGCATCTTTTTGTTTTTACTCCAGTGAGTTGCAGTTAGACATTTGTCATATTTGACGCGCAATAAAAGAATATTGAATTGTTGAATGTTTTTTCCGAAATTTGCTAAAAGGCAGTTCGCCTTTTCAGTTTTATACTGTCCTGCAAAATTTTTATGCCCGCGTTCTGTTTCTTCACCTAGGTAATACCTCACGGTTAACAGCTAACTAAGATGAAGACAAACAGCTAACAGTTAACCACTGGCAAAGAATGAATGTTTGGGTTTGTCTAAATGAGTTACGATTTTAAATATTTCTACCAGAGCACGTTGCTCAGAGAGTTCTCTTTGAAAATCTTGTTCTCTTGTGTACGTATTGGAACTTGTTGCATTCATTGTAATTGAATATACACTATTTATTTGTCTACCGTGCATGCATGGTGGAAAGCACTGTGATAGTACGTGTGCATAGAAAAAACATCGTATATAGATGCAAATATATTTAATACGTTCGATATTTCAAGTGCTTATTAATTGCATACAGTGAATGGTTTTTTCGTGGAGTTCTTTGATAGGTCCTGCTGGCTTCTTCTGAGAAAAAAGCAAAATTATTCTAGAAGGCATTAGAAATTTAAAAGGCGCTATCGGAGGAGTATTCCTGTTAAGTTTGTATGAAGACAATTCTGTCTGCCCCGCTAATGGGCGAAATGGCGTCGTTGAAGCAGGTGGCGCGTGTGGTTATTACTGTCCATTCTAAGTGGATTTCCGAAAATGCAGAGTTTTGGATAAACGGGGTATAGTCTCGTGACAATTGATGTGGATTCAATTCTCAATGAATTATTCAATAAAAATTGCTTCAAAAATTGTTTTAAAAATTTAACATAATTTTTGTCTTCATTTATTTTTCAGGTTTCTTGGTCGACGTTTTGAGCGATGAATAAAGGTATAACATGGAATTATAATTTGGGAATATTGTTATTGAATAAGATAGATTAGCCATGGCCCTTTTCAATTTTACTTACTGTGGAAGCTAAAAAAAACAACTATTGGGCTTCTCCATCCAATACGTTCAGACGTGTTCCTGGCCAAAACATGCTTTAATTTTTTTTTTGAGGGCTTAACTTTCCAGTTCACGCGTTGCCTCGACGATAATGCTGCACACAGTTTTGCGCGAGTTTGTT
Source organism: Ischnura elegans (assembly GCF_921293095.1). NCBI lineage: Eukaryota > Metazoa > Arthropoda > Insecta > Odonata > Coenagrionidae > Ischnura > Ischnura elegans. The sequence goes on along the minus strand of NC_060254.1, from coordinate 109,049,461 downwards.
TTTTAGGATTTCTTTTCCGCCTTTTTTCCCACTTTATTGGTGTTGATTAAGGTTACGAGACATGTGCGCCTGCGAGCGTAAAATCCTTGTTATTTCTACTTTTTTTGTACTTTTTTCATGTTCCCTGTCGGAAGGTCTTGCGTTTTTAAATTCACATTAAAGCCGCGTCGTAATGATGGATTAATTCCAGTTAACGGAAGAGTTGGAAGAGAATGTTGTACGTACATACGTCCGTTTCGCGTGGAACGGAAAATCCGCTCGGGTGATAATCCGGAGGTAATTCTGTTGAAGTTGGAAAAAAGAACTAAATTTCTTCTGTCTAGTACGTGAAATGCTTCATTAGCTCTAATTGGTGCAGGATTATCACAAACTGTAACGGTTCGGTCGAAGTTTTCGTTCATACTCTAATGATTTTGATAGCTGACATTCCTTTACTTCATTCCTCTGTTGTCATTCCATCTAGATATCGCGCCCTCTTCATTTCTTCACATCAACCTCTTCTATCTTCTTCGATATAATCTTCTATTCTGATGTGGGTCTTCATATATTCCCTTACTTTCCATCGCACCACCGTTATCTTCTCCAATCTCCAATGAAGCGGTAGATTATGTAGTATGAAAGTAAACTTTTTTCTCTTCATCGGTTATTCAAGCTTTCACTGTTTGGGGTTTAATCTCGCTTATTACGCAACTAGTCCCCACTCGGCAAAAGGGAAAGTGGGGAAACAACCTGTTTATATGTAGTTATAGCTCAGGTGTTCTAAATTGTTTTCATATAAATCCTTATTAATTATTTTTGAAGCACTCTCTTGATCTCTCTTGATTTGATATTCATCAAATCAGTATGAATTTATTTCCTCTATTTCCTCGCTGGATAAGGTTTTTGCTTGTATCCCAAAGGGCAAAACTAAGAGAAGAAAGTGGCTGATGAGCAACGGAATGGAGTTAAATACTTTATCTATATTGTCAACAGGATATTCCCCAACTCATCGATGTTATTCTCGAATGGCCACCAAATTTAGGATGTATCTCTTACTTCACATTCGAAACAACCCTAGAAATATAGCATTTAGTCTACCCATTGTAGGATTAAATATGAAGGAATTTAGCTGCAGAATATAAGAAAAATATCGAGCATATAGCTTTCGGCAAGATAAAACTCAATATTTGCTATTGTAATGTCCATAATGTTCGCTGCATGTCAACGCAAAATCTAAAATTTCGACTCGATTTTGCCGTTGGTCGGTCAAAAAAATATGAACTGAAGTAATAACAGCGTGAAACTTGAAACTTACTTCTGCATTTTCAAATTGCAGTATGTGTGCAGTGGCTCCTTTGGATTTGGATTTAGTGCTTCGCGTCATTCTGGGAAAGAATTTTGAGGTACCTAACAACTTCTAGAATTTAAAAAATTGGCCAGACAAACAATTTTTAAGTAACCCTTTCCCTTAAGTAAAATTCCCTTGTTGCCTCGATAACCCATAACATCAAATATAGTTAGGTGTATGATACGTTACATATTCATGCACATTTTCGACACATGCAAATTTTATATTTGTTTTGGTGTGCGTCGCCGCGAGAATACGTGGGTGCGGGGATGGTGAGGGAAGATATCGGAAAATCAATCGACGGAAGAGTGAAAGTGACGCCCGTACATTTGGAAACTTGTATTTGGAACATTCTCCCTTTAACAGCGGTCGGATTTAATCTGCTATTCGCGGCGGAATTAGAATATTTCCTCTCTCCGCGGCTTCTCGCCTTCCTCCTGCTTCTCTATTCCCCGATGCGTCACCTCCGCCCCCCCCCTCCCACTAACTTTATAAGCCCTTCCACCCAACAATGCTTCCTCCGCACCATCACGCCCCCTTCGTCCCTTTCCCGTAACATTTTAGGCGCATCATCCGAGTCATATCGTCGGCGATTCCAGTCTCGAGGCACCATCTGAGGCATTATTTAACGGTTTTTAGAGTTGAAGTCGAAGTTAAATCATTCAGTTTTGTAACCAGGAATCGACCAAGAATATCTGTGCTCATTCAACCGGAATATCGAATTGGGACGACAAAGGTAGAGCTCACTTCAGACTAAGCAACAGACGTGTGAAATCATATGGTATCTTCCCGGTAAACACTTGATACTAATCAGCTCTGTTTGCTGATAAAAGTAACTGAAGAAGGTGAGATATATTTGAATGACATCCTGAATTAATGAAACAGAGGAAAGAGAGATCTATTTTTATGGATACACATATAAATGAATAAATGCGATGCGTGGTATGTTGGAGTAAGCAACAAGTAGCCAGATGAAATTACATCCATCTCTAGTCATAATAAGAAAGGAAGAGCTTTCCGTAAACGTAAGAGACTAATACGTGTGCCTGTGATTATTTTGACGGCTACATTCCTAACCACTGTCCTATCGTTTTTAAATAAGTTTCTTACTTTGTATTACCTATATTAATATGACTATTTATTTATTTGTAAAGCATTTTTATCAATGTTACCGTGTCTAATGTAATATTCGTTTATGAATTTTTTGTACTCCTTAAAAAAAACTTCTTAAAACTTCGTTTTGAAACTGAACACTCGAAATATTTGCAATATAATGTGGCCGGGACGTTGATTAAAGCCATAAAACTATTTTATTAATAACATTGAGAGCTTAAAATGGTAACCATTCTACTAGAATGAATCATGCTAATAAGGATGAAGAAAACAATCATTAAATCTTGCAGAAAGCTAATATTTTGAATTTTAATCCGCATTTACTACTATCATTAATATGAACATTGATACAGATAAAATTGACGAAAAAATGAACATAGCGTAAAATGTATGAAGAACTGAGTGCGAGAACCAGATGATGACTAACAAAAGTAAGTAAGTTGTAAGTTTTGAGTAAACGAGATTCCCAATAACACGTCACCCCTTTCTCCCTTTACCGGCATTATTTTTTTCCAACAATAAGTACCCAATAAGTTCATCAGACATTATTGAAAACTTACGTTCTACTCTCTGACTGTAAGAGAAAGTATTTTTGGTTTCTTTTTCTTCTTAGCTATTATCTATTTCTTGCCCTAATGTCAGCATATGCTATCGAAAACCTCAGACACTACCGCAGATTGTTTGCAGTTATATTCAAATGAAATAAATGCAAAGAAGCTAAGATGGCTAAGTGAGAAAATCATCATCATGGGATAGAAATTTATTAGCATGCTATTTTTGTGTTCCCTTCATAATTATGTGTATTTGATGGTAGACCACATGAAAGAGGAGTGCTTTTACTTCCGTTAGTACGTAAGCTATCTTTTCCCTTACCTCTCGGAAGGAATAGCGAATTTGACAATTGTAACGGGGTAGGTATACTATGGTGAATCCGCAAACACTGCCAGAATGAGAAAACTGAGCCGATTACTAAGGAAGGTTATCTTCTGAAGTTCCAAAACTGACAATTTCAACTAAGAGAGAGTCGCACTTTATTCTTAGCGCAGTCATAATTAGTATTTTTCCCTATTTCACCAAGATACTCCGACGCTCACTTTCGCAAATGGCTTGTGACATTTTCTTATCCTGATTTTGTTGCTCAATTGTCTGGTAGGGTTTGTAATCTGTCAGCAGAATTTATTTCGGCAAAATATATCAAAATGTGATAACCTGCCTCCTAAAATGTTACCGACCCGTGCAGTTTGCTAATGGTGGAAATCCAGGGTTTATTTGACGTGATCAGATCACAAACCTAAGAATGAAACAATGGGTAAGCACGTCGCTCTAATCCTATAGTTTATCACCTGACAGCCTAACACCTCTCTCCGATCGCCTTCAGCCCATTGGAGGATGGAATTGAGTCACGCATTGCGTCGAGGGTCGCAAGGCATCATCTTCACCATCTCCGTTCCACTAAATCACCGATGGAGTTCCACTCCTCATGCCTCGGTCATTTGATAAATTATGTAAACTCTATTACATAAATATCATCCGGCTACTTTCTAAGGCAATTGCTTAGACAACTACATATTTAAGTGTATGCTTAAGCCATTTCCTCCCTTGAGAGAAAATTGCGCAACGAACAAATTCATGAATATATTGTCGGTATCAAGTTTTTACAGTCAACGGGGACAAAATCTACGCGTGCTATTTCAGTGTGTGAGCAGATAGTACCCTTTGTCTCTTTCGCTTTGATATTTTCTTACCTCTTATATAAATATAATTTGCAAACGAAATAAACGGAATAAAAGTAAAATCTATCGTCGAATTGCGCCTTTAGACAATCATACTTATCGCGTGTTTATGGTGAAAACTCCCCTCTCCTTATCGATCATTCCTGTCATCATAGAAGTAAGTAATATTTTGGAGATCGTCACATTAGTCGTCACTCTGGCCAGTGTTTTTTCGTGGCTTTGATTAGATTATCCCTCGATTTTCTTGGTTTCAAAAAGACACAATCAAGCGGTGGAGTGGGTGTGATGCTTAATTTCAAATACACGGAGCCACGAATTTCCACTGTTGCTAACTGAGACTTTCGAAAATGTATGCTTGAATACCCACCATGATTATTCATCAGGGGGCCTGAAAAATGTCTTTTTACATTATGTAATTTATTTTGGAGATGAGGGAAGCATCATCGAGCAATTTAAAAATATACGAATGTTTATGCTTTATCCTAGGAATTTTTCTAGCGCATCATTAAACTTTTCATAAAGAAAAAATATTTGAACAAACTACCTGACTTACTATAAATTCGATCTTCAAACAGCAAAATATGATGTGACATTAATAGTCAGACATTTTGGGTGTTTGTTGCTCTGTTATAATGCTAAAAGTTGTGCACATCTTTTTACCGAAATGGGTTTAGTTTGAATGTAGTCGTGTCCATACGTGTTTTTCTCTCATATCCGTCTGATTTTTTGATATTTTTAAACTTTTAAGCCTCCGTCAGCGGTGGTTGATATAATTCGATTCTGGAAATTTTCGGATCTGAGACCCCGTAATGACATCGACATCGACATGACAAATATGATCCTGAGTTATCTTGCATGCGATTTTTGAAGAAGTGGGTAACGGTGGGTTGGGTAATCCTGTTGGGTCCTAATGGGATTGGGCAATCCTGTGGTAACGCTGACCTCTCAAGCCATGCGATTTTTCATTGAATATTTTCGTTCTAATTTTGTCACCAATTTTCTTTTCTTTAAATTGCCAATTCGGAGTTACTGACCTTCCAACATTTTATCGAATGGTGGCCAAATCGGAGGACTAAAAGTGTTTAGGTGAGGTGAGACTTCAGCCAAGCGAATAACACTTGAGCTGCTCTGGGAATGTACATTCGCTTAAAATATTTTCATTCCTATATTGCTAATAATTTTCTTTCACCAGTACAATCCTTTCCGCTTTGATTATCTTAGACTTTTTTGTGTTTATCTTCCTCATCTGTGCTAGTCTACTGGTTATTTCTTTCTTCCTTCGTCCGTCATTGGTAATTCGGCTTCATAGTTTGCAAAACTCAGTGTGGATGCCGTGACTTGGCGACAGGAGGCCGCCAACAATTTTGCCTCTAACTATCACGGGGATAAGGCAGCAGCTCTTCTTCTTATGAGTGAAGTCAGAGACAACAGAGATCAGTGCAGCGACTGTTGCTATGCAAACCACAAAACAATGACATCTCGGTGCTGGGGGAGTTCAAGAACGGCCCCTGGAATCTCTCCTCCTGAGGGACCTTTCCCTCGTCATCTTGTGAGAGTAATCCTTAGGTGGCACTCTAAGCAATAGCCTCGACCTCGCGTCTTAATTGCAGCTGAGGATCCTTTAACCCCTCCCTTTGTTCCTCGATTGGCAACAAGGGGATGAGGGGGAAAAGGGGGTTGAGTGATGCTGTTGGTGGAGGGGAGGGGTAGATAAGGGGAGGGGTTAAAAGTGGGAGGAGGGGAGGTAGAATGTGCGGCTTCATTAATGCATATTTGATTGGAGGAGGTGGCGCGCCGCCCGCCATCTCTCGGTCGCTTGAGAAATATCGAGCGGTGTTCGTGCACGGCGTGCGTGAGTTTGCCGTGCGTGTCCACATGCGTGGCTGCGACTCCACATTTGTGTACTCCCCCCCCTCTCAGTTGTCGCATTCAAGGTGTCCTGGAAAGTCAGGGGAAGTCATGGAATTCCAGAGTAAATGATGTTAAAATCAGGAATAAGTGTACACATCCTTGAAAGTCAACAGGCGATATTTTTCCTCCTCTTGCACGTATAATTTTTATCTTTTAGTCTGTAACGCCGCGCTCTTCCTTTCAATAATATACTTATGTATTTTTATTTGTCATGTGTTTAGTTTATTAGAGTTGTTTGTTGCTGTCATGATGCTGTGAAAGTCTGTTTTTGAGAGAGAAATTGTTAGATAAAAGAAGAGGAGAGACCTTCACTTAACCGTAATAGTGTAGTCAAAACTTTTCTTCTTCCCCGACTGGGTAAAAAAATACCTGACGGAAAGTTGGATTGAAAATTATGGTGTGATGTTTAGAAAAAGGGAATATATGGGTGGACTACCTGAAGGGGTGATACAATGGCGAATCATCTCTCAAACGATTGATTGATTGACTTTTATAATTCATTTATACCCTGGGGTGAGAGTTATGAGGTCACGTGTCTCACACATTCGACTCAATTCGCCACGGCTCGTACTCGTTTTCGTTGGAGTCTGATGTGTGTGAACCAGCGTGCGCGGCTAATCTTCTGAGCCTGTAGACACTGCATGTCACCTAACACACCCTACGACACGAATCGATTTCATATGGTTTCCAAAAGGTACGGATACGTGTTCAAGGCGCACGCGTACGCGTGGCGTTCACGCATTCTCTACTCAGTTTCGTTTGCAATCCAAGGCATACCCATGGGTTGAAACAAAAATTTTGTGTTTGACTCATCATTGAAACTCTTTATTGATATCGAAACGAACGACATAAGACTCATTTGAACTTTTTCCTGGGACTTGATGCGCATCACGGCCTTATACAGGGTGTCCCATTTATCTTAACCAGCCGAAGTAACTTGTCCAGATACAAATTCAAAAATATGTCAAGAAAATTTTCATGAGCCGTCAGGGGGACATTCAATCAGAATTACTGCCTTCCTTGTAGCTTTATTATTTACAAAGATATGAACAGCGGCATGCCTTTTTTAAATGCATTAAAAGAAAATCAAGTGCCGAATGGAAAATAAATGAACCATTTAAAAAAGAAATACCGCTGTTCATATCTTTGTAAATAGCAAAGCTACAAGGAAGGAAATCATGCTAATTAATGTCCCCCTGACGGCTAATGGACATTTGCTTGACACATTTTTTTGAATTTGCACCTGGACAAAGTTACTTCGGATGGTCAAGGTAAATGGGACACCCTGTATCTCCATTATTTAACAATATTTTTTTCAGATATTGTCATCGATTACTATTGATTTCGAGCATACCTTTGTATTGTAAATGGAAAATTACAGTACACGCAAAAAAACTGAAAAATAAGTAATTATCCCTATCATGGCCAATAAAAACATGATTCGAAACAAGTGCGTCTGAAAAGTCCTCCGAAAAAATCACCGAGCTACTCATTTTCATTAATCCGTTTTCTTTTTTCCCCCACCCTTAAAAAACGACGAATTCAGTCAAAGATTTCGTGCTCGACAAGCTACTACGTAAATATATAGCTCCCTAGCATTGCTTGGTTACCCGTTAGGAAGAGTTATTCATAGATGATGTTATCTTCACATCCACCTAAACTTTATTCCTGATCAGCGCAGCGACTCAATTATTTCCGTCTTGAGAGTAGAGAGAAAATACCAGCAATTGATAAGAAAATGAGGGAAATCATCAAGAATCATTAATAATAATATCATCTGCATTTATGTTGTAACCTGTTCCTCTTGATCCCATGTGGGCAGCTTGAAACGCGAAAGAAAGATTGCATCGCAACCGTAGCCAGTATAAATTATTATATTCCTAAAATACGAGAGAGGAAATATTACTCTCTTTGACCAAAATTTAATCAAGTATTTCCCGAATTCATCCCTGTAGCTCCACTTGCTGCCTTGGCACCTTCTTCCCCATTCGAGTTATGTTCACTTCAGGATAGAAGATGGTTAGTGCTACCAGACGTACAATGCCGGAATGATCAGGAAATGTTTTCATCTTGTATGCTGAAAAACTTCAAAATGACACTCGTAAAGGAGTATGGCAATTAGGATACGGTTTTCATGCAGAATTTTACAGATATTTATAAACATATATATAATTTCTTTCCTTTCATTGAAGTGATGGTTCTGAATAATTTTAGCAAATTAGAATAGTGACTCAAATCAATATATTATTTCATAATCATTTAGTGTCCACCTGTTATTCATGCTGATTTTTTTCGATTCTTCAGCTGAACATTTTCGCACAACAAATACAGTCAATACAATTGTTTCCTTCCCTGACGTTAGCCAGTGCCACGAGATGGGGTTGGTGTCTTCTATGTGGCATGAGAGTGGTCACAAAGGTGTGCGTTGAGTTCACATCTGTGCACGGAGATTCACGCATGTGCGCGTTAGAGCTTCCTGGGACTCATGATGAATATTCATTATGTTGTTCGGATGCGAGCTTTGAAGCAGACTTCCCTTTAAAGACCATCGCCAGAATGCAAAACGTGAATATGTTTTATTGACGTATTTTCTGGCTCGTGTTTTTGAACCAGCAGCTCTTTCAATTTTTTTCACATTAAGGTCATGTTGCTAATGTCATCAGTTTTCCTCATCGATCGATTATCACCTAATTTGTAATTCAAGTATTGATTTACGAGACTGTCTTTTATTTAGGCACGAAAATAATAATATGGTGTATATTGGCATTTGTGTTTACATATTTTTACCCAAGTATTGTTTAATAGCGAGGAAATGAGCCTATAAGTGACTTATCACGTATTTTACTCACTATTTACTACATTCCTGCTACAGTTAGTACACGTTCTACTAAATTGCTGCTATTATAGTCTTTCTGAGGTCCCTATATACGCATATATACTTCTATATTATTTTTACTTTTGTTTGAAATTAATTGTCTTCCCCTTTTTTGATTGCTTGTGGAGGAGTCTGCAATCATGTAAATAATACTACTCTAATTAGTGCATGGGAAATTGAACTTTTTTTGGGTAGAACTCACGTATGTTATTTTGTTCTCACAAAATATATTATTTAATACGTCTCACACGAAATAGATCACTTAAAAAACGGTTTATGCTAGGATTTGTGTTCACTTAGCGTTTATTTTTTCAAATTTTGTCATTTCGTTAAGCTACCATAGCAATTTTGCAATTATGATGAATAGAATTGATTGGTTGTAGAATTTATTTCGAATGCTTACATTGAAATGGCTTACCTATCTTACGCTCTTTTATTGCTTAGACTGTCTTAATTAGGAATCATTGCATTCATTGCATTTTATATTTGACTTACGTCATAACCGCATTCTTTTAATGAAATATTATGTTGAGACCATGTCTAATACCAATTGAATAAATTAATGGAGATGATATGTCTTAAAGTATCTACTCCAAATAATGTTATGATTTTGTGTCCTCGTCGATATGCGGCTGAAGAATCTCTCCCAGTTCATGAGCTTTTGGAATTCGGCACACGCAAGCCGTTTCCCATCAATCGGTTATCGCATAGTGTGTTATCCCTTTATTGATTATTAGCCGGCGCACTGATTCATTCCCAGAAACGGGATTTTCAATCTCAATCGCCGCGTTCCTCGTCCTAACGGAAGAGCAATTTTTGGCTTTGCTTCCTTGGATATCTATCGACCGAAGGAAGATTTATTCACGACGTAATTTAATACATTTTGATTGGTGAATTATGAGAGTCACTAATCATGATTGATGTGACCAGGTTCATATTCCGCATTGAAGCCCGTTAAGTCTATGATATAAAATTTTAAAATATAATTTTCCCTGATTACGAAAAGCGTCTAGATTGCATGTGAGGTCATTTTATATATGGTTGAGAGGACAACTCACTCCCACTTTGGCTGTTCTTTTCCTCGACTTAATTACTTGTACCAAACATACCTATCTACCTATTATATGTGTTGAAATGTATTAGTATTAAAAATAGAATCTTTACAACATTTGCCTGCAACGCAATGTTTTACATATTTTTTCTTAGTATCTTATGAGATGTGAGCTATGTTTATTTGACAAAAAAAAAAGAAATATTACTACATTTCTACCGTGTTTTGTGACTTGAAAAATTCCAAAGAGTTTCGCCCATTTTAAAAGAGTAATTCATTCAGAAAAAAAAATTAATTTGACACGTTGAGAGGGTGTCCTTGGTTGAAGTTTTCTGCATGGTTTTCGGGTTATCTGCGTCTCAAACAGAGATGTCCTTGGTCCTTAGAAGACGATTAAACGAGGTGGAGGTGATACTGGAAAAAATGGCAGCTTGGCATTATTTGAATAATGAAAGAGTGCCTTACAAATGAAATTTTTCGTTTCGTTTACAAGTGATAAACGATTTTTCAATTTCATCACAAAACAATTCCTTATCAAACAACCATTTTTATTAGTTAATACCATTTTCTGGTGTATATTATGTGATATTGTAGCAATTTTATTTCAGCTTCCTGTCAATCAGACTAAGTGTCTGTCAAACGTCCCGTGCTTTTCCTGAAATGCTGCGCACGTCCAGTAAACACTTAAGATAAGAAATTTATCACGAAATGAGTAATTATTTGGCAAGCATGGTTTTATCCGAAATGATCTAGTTTTGTATGTTACCAATTTCATCTTGAAGTGTACTTTTATAATACAATGTTGTTGATATTGGCAGCTAGCGTGGTCAGTCACCTTTCTCTTTAGCTTCATAGCTCGTGTATAATCTTAAAGGAAATATTTTCGTTTAGTAACTATTTTTGAGGATTATCTTATAGTAAGTAGTAGAATTCAGCGATAATTCATGTATCCTCTTCCTTAACGTGAGTCGACGATATGAACTATTAGTTGTTTTTATCACTTCATAGGCTTTTTCCTAAAGTGTTACGTATCTTTACCACTCATACCGCCTAATCCATCGGTTACCCTTTACCAGCTAAGATTTTAAAATCTCATTTCAATTTTCATGGAACAAAAAGTAAACAAAAGTCATGCTTGAGTCTTAAATTTTATCACAGTATTTTCTCTGATGTTATTTTTCTATACTTGGAGTGAGGCAAAAATGGTCATTATAAACGGAAATCTTGAAGACGATAGTATAAGTTTGAAATAAGTAAATGCAACAAAAAAGAATAAAATTCGACCGTACGAGAGGAAGTGGAGCGTCTTCAGAAGCATTTTCTTTCGACTTAATATGCGCTGCCTATCATCGCATCTACTACTGTAGGTATCGGAAAAAATATGGGATAATATCTCTTGAATTTTAATTTAAAATAATTCTAATCCAAACTCGTAGTAGTAAGGCGACCGGAATTAATAAATTGCGTAGAATAAATGAGTTTTTCTTAGAGGGATTGATGTCTTCGCAAATTTAGTTATTTTGCCATTAACTATGCATACGTTAGAAGGTATTACCAATACTTTGGAGGGTGTCATCGATTTGCCTTTTCAATGGGGAAATAACCCCATTCGTCTAAAGTTATTAATTCTTTGAGGAGGAATAGTATCAGTCACCATGTTCACCCAGTCGCAGGATTGATTGCTTTCATGCAGTGGAGAAGCGAATGTGGTGTGTGATATTCAGCGATCTGCTGCTGGCTGATCTTCCGCGTGTATTGGCTTTGAATCATCGGTGATTGAGGCACCATTTCAATCAATGTGGCGGCTCGTGTTCGCCAAATCAACCGCCGCTATCGAGATGAAGGCCTCAATGCACGGAGACCGTTTGCGGGATGAAAAACTTCATGCGATTCAACGGCTCGACCTTAACATTCGATGGCAATTGCTGGATTCAAGCGTGAGTGGCATGTGAGTTCTATCATTATATTAATGAAAAGTGCTTTCCACGATATTACACGTTCCTGCATTGACTTTAGGATACAGCATATAACGGAATCTCCCAAAGATTTTAGCGTTCAATTTTTAGTACTCGTCAGCATGAAATAATAAGTATCTATCAGCTTAATATACGAAGCTAATTTGGAGGGAACAATCGGATAAAAATGGTAAGATGAAGTTGTAAAGTGGGAGTGAATTAATGCCGAGATTTTTTTCCTCGTGTGAAGTGTCTCTCCCGTTTATAGCGAATTAGTTTTTTTAATAGTTATAAACTGACGGTATATGTGGAAGATCTAATGAATTATGATGAAATGAATTTGTTTGGAATCTTATCATATTTCACTTATTCGTCTTATCAAACTAATTGCCCTTTATTTAAGTAAAATAACATTGAACTACTCGATAACAAGAACTTTTTCAAAAAACATCGTGGAACTTATAAATATGTGGGTACATATGTTTTGCCTCAACCTGTACTTAGTTTGCAATCACTGTACTATTCGCTTGTATCCGCTTCACCTTGCTGAGTTACAGCCGTCACTTTGTCTGCCTCGCTCTTTTCCGCTATTCTTCAATCTCCTTTCCTTCTTCCCCTCATTCTCTGTCGCGGTGGTATTCTTACGCCAACCCCAAAAGTGCACCACGCACTCCCTCCCTCCCTGGGAACATCTCTGAGGTCTCGCTTCCCCCGGCGTCACGCCCGAGTGCATTCTCAATAGATTCGCGGCATAGGGTGCGTGGTGGAGCATAGACAGAGAGAAAATTGTTCCACTCCCTACATCCCATTTTATTTGACGACATTTTCATTCTTTCCGCACAATTGTACTCATGCTATGATTTTAAGCCACTAGTTATTTTCCGCATTCAGTATCAGGAACATTTTTTCAACCGTAGATCAGTATTCTGATACCAACTTAGTGTGAAAGAAATAGAATTAAATAGACGAAATTCCGGAACAACTCTTGGTTCCGAATCTCTCGTGAAGGCTGGTTGAAGATGGTTTTGCTTTGCGTTAGGTGGTATAATTAATTAAGAAGTGGAAATCTGTCGCCATTCGCAAATTAATTTTTTTTCTCTTGCCATGTGACTCGTCATGCACATGCGCAGAATATCAGTTTAGAAAGTAAAATGGATGGGAATAGTAATGGTTTATATTTTGAACCTGAATGGAATGCGATGATTGACGGAACTTGATTTTTACTTCAACCTCCAGGCGAATTTAAATTGAAGTCATATAGGAAGGTGTGAATCGTAGTCGATATTGACGTGGAAATATTAAATACCATCAGGCATATTCATGAATGATAAAGAAAGGAAACTTAGTGTGGATATTCGGAGTGAAGATATTTATCTTAGGTATTTCTCATCTGAGGAATAAGAAAAGTGTCCGAATCATCATGTGGTGCATTGCTATGTCTACATTCCGAAGCGTTATATGATGGTAAATTGGTAAATCCATTGTTTATTTAGATAATTATTTCTTTTATTTTAATCTAATCCTTGTCTTTCCATCGACTGTACATGATAAACCGTACCTAACGTCAATGTACGTAACGTCAAAGAGAGTTTCCATAAACCTACGTTCACCCAAGTATTGAAACTTAGTGCCTAGGAGACCACGGTTTAACGTGCATTCCTGAAGATAGAACGCCTAGCTTGTAATACCCTCCCCACATGACCCTCGGTTTTGTCCGAAAAGTCCATCTCTGCCAACTGGAGCCTTCGCTATCGATAGCCTGCACTTGAATATTTCTTACAGTTTTTATTTTCTGTCAATGAGGTTAAAGTTTTACGTCTTGACTTTTCTCCTCTCAAGTTCAAGTGCGGCAGCAGTGTTCAATAAGATTAAATTTCGTTCACTTTTAGAATATTAATTCGAATTTATTTAGCCCCTAACATTGCAAATACACAAATCATGAACGGAGAGATGTGAAGGGACAATCGAGAAAACAATGTGTCTGAGTAATAGCTGCATAAAGGGTGCCCGTTGTAAATCACTTACTGTTTTTAAAAATTTCATGGAAATTTTTGTGCAACTACTTGTTTTTTTGCCCTTCTAATCGCCACATAACATTGCGGATATTATTTTGCTTTGCTTATTTTGAGGTTTTGAGCAGTTTAAAAAAGTTACCAATCCGCAGTTATTCCAAATCAGCAAATGATGAACACAGACCCTGAAGAAATCACCGTGGGATGTTCGTGGTGAAATTTCGTCCGTGGTTTAGTAACACGAAAGAAGATACTTATTAGAACAGTTATATGCACCAAGGATGATATTCGCTATGAATAGAAATCATTTGGCTTATCCGGGATTCGAATTCTACAAACCCTGTCTTAGTTTCGATTTTCCAGAAGATGGTGCAATACCTGCCCTGCAATCGGGACATCCGAGTTCGAATCCAGTCGAAGCCAAATGATTTTTTAATTTTCATGGCGAATTTCATCCTGTGTATATGTAACTTCGAACGTAAGTGCATTAAGTTACTTTGTATTTAGAATCACTCTAAAGATACGGCTAAGTGTTTTTAGGCGAATCGGCAATGTGGAAGAGGCGAGCCGAGGATAGGAGGAAATGGATTTTATGGTTAAAGGGTTGAAAAGGGATGGGTTAGTGTTGGGGGCGGATCGCCGGCTGACCATGGGATAGGGATCGAACGTTTGCTGCCTTGCACATATGTGTGGGTGGACATGTGAAGCGGGGTGCGTTGCCTGTGTAGGTCTGGTGAGGATACGGTCGCAGTTGGAGCGATTTCGACAGTGGCCTCGATGGCTGGCACTCAGAGTAGGAGAGCCAGGAAGTGCTTTGCGAGAGATGTACACACATGCGAACGTGTATGAGCACAGCTGGAGCGAATGTGTATACCTAAATAGGGCAGACCTGTTTGAAGGCGTTTGAAAATTCGTAGCAAATTATTTCTTTTTAACATTGCTCTTATATCTACTTGCATGATTCAAATGCTATACATAACTCTGGATTCTTACCATGTTGAATTTATGAGCTCATTGGTTTATATATTTACTTCACAATCAATGCCTGTTCCTATCTCTTCCCCTCCATTTAGTGCTTGAGATGAAGCAGGCATGAACGCTGAATAATTTAGTATTTTTACCCTCAGGTTGTCACGACTCAAATTACTGCTTCTTTGAAGTAGGGTACACGAAACTCTCTGTGCGTGTTTAAAAAAATAATCATTTCAGCAAATTCAGAACAGTTTCAGTTCATGATTTTTTTCTTCATATCACTTCGTATTGATTTTTTTCTCTCCATTCTCCGAGTGAAAACTGCAAATTAAGCTAACACTTATTAACCGTAAGAAATGTAAAAAACCTACAATAACCTATGGAATTAAATACATATAAATTTTGGTTAATCTTATTAAACGCTTCAAATGAATTTTTATACTTGGAGAGGAGTGGTAGAGCGAAATCAGGGACTGTGAAAATTAGGAATTCGGGGGAAAGGATACGATTCAGAAGTGACATATTTTAATGAAGTGGCGGTTAAATCACCTCAGGTAGACCATATATTGCCTATTACATTTCTTGTCGTGGAAAGCGTTTCATTTACCTCCAACTTAGATATTGACAATAGGATACAGTCATCACAGGGGGGATTAAGCTGCTGATTATGGTTTCAGGTACCCATAGTTGGGAAGGGTTTGGTTCGAGGTGAAAAAGTTAATGTAGATTCCATTCTCAACTCTAATCCGTCAACAAACTGTGTCGTCGAAAATGCTTCCATTATGGCAAAGGCGGTGTCCGGCTTTGTTAGACCATACGCCTCATAGAGTCTAACGGGGAAATGAGCAGATGTCATGTTTATTTTAGGTTTATTGAACATATGAAGATCGTCGGAATCGAGAAAAGCTGTTTTTCGTAGTGTTTAGGAAACCAACTACAAGCATTTGAACCTTGCTTAACTATGAGAACGTTGGAATTAAAGTAAAATTTATTTGTGGAGTTGATATAAATGCTTGTTCTTGACGAATTGTCCATTTGTCTTAACTTTTGAGTGGGAAGTTGAAAATAATTTAATTTCATAATATTATAAATAGTAATAAAAGTTATGATTTTTGGTAAATGACTGAATTAATTGATTCTGAAACTGATTTGGCAAAAAAATCGAGGGCCACTTTGAGTACAATTCGTAGGTATTATAAAGCAATGTAGAGGGCTCTGCACAAATGCACACACACGTGTAGTGAATGTGGAGGGAGGGAGAGAACGAGGCTGGGGCAAATGCGCTTGCGCCTGAATGTGCGGTGTAGAGCAGGTGGTGCTTAAAACTCGCAGGGTTGGGGGGAGGGGGAGGGTGATGGCGCCCTCTGTTGGTGCTGCTGGTGTCTCCCTCTCTCTTTATCTCTCTTTGCATTCCTATCTCCGGAAGGGAGCGATGAAGGCGGGGCCAAGGAGAGAAGTGCAACAGCGAAATAGGAGATCGAAAACCTCACGGTTAGATCCGAATGCGTGGTTAACACCTCGAAGTTCAGAGTCGACTATTAGACTCAACTCGTACGTATGGACGGGAACTGCGATGAGGACACAAATCGAACGAGGACGTGATCGATATTTATCCGATTCATTCGAAGAGTTCAACATTTAGGGCCGTGATTATGGCTAACTATGATTATATTTTCTCAAGAGGGAGAGGAGCTGAAAATATTTTTATTTCTTCTCGTTAACGCTGTCTTTTCTTTTGCAATCACGAAACGTACTATCACCATTGATGCACTTCTATGTTGATATTAACGGAGAGATATCGTTTTGTAGATACTTTAGTCAACTTTGGTTTGTAAACCAGGCTGAAATCAGGGCTTGAATTAAAGTTGACTGCTGTGACTGAGAAACAATATTTTGCCAATTTCATCAACGCTAAAGTGTCCTAATATTGCCAAGACGTATAGATAAAATTATCCGTCATACACGAACTCTCAACACAATGGAAATTAACGCAAACCACATCACTAGTCACAATTGGCCTTCAATCGTGACCACCTTCGCTGAAATAGTGCTCACTTGGCCTTTCCAACTTGTCCCAACTCGTAACTTGGCTTCATCCCAACCGAGAACATTCAACTGAGACAGTAGGAAACTTCGTCGCCGGCAAAGGCGAGTTTCAAGGCTGCGGACGTTGCCTTGCCTGCTATTACCCTGACTGCGTTGGTCCTCTCCCCATATTTGGGCTTGGACCCATTCTCCAACCTCCTCCTAATCTTGTTTCATTGCCTCTACTGTTTAGTCGTCCTTTTGTTGTGAAGAACTAGTATATTGTAAGTTTCCTCGCCTGTATTTGCTTGGGTTACGAAAAGCCTACTAAGCAGGCTATTTATAAATGGGTAGTGACTATTGCCTGATATCTACATATACCAGAAATAAGAGACTTTAAGGAAATGATTGTTGAGCTATTGAGGTATGCAGTATCTCTTTTTTTGGTGATACATTGAGTTAAGAAAGATTTAGGATATATCATAAATTACATTCAAAATTGAAGAATGATCGCAGGCTTTCCCGGCGTATCGAATTCTTAAAGATTATTCGGTCATTTCACCGGGTCAGGTTCTCCAACTCCATCTATATTTGATCAGGACCTGATAGCGATGGACAACTCGTTCATCGAAACGTCGCGACGTCTCCAACTCCATTTCGGCCGACGCGTCGGCCGAAATGGAGTTGGAGAATCTGACCCGGTGGAATGCCCAAATAACCTTCCACGATATACTCGAAATTATTATCTTTTAACAAATATTTAATTTAATGTTGAGATTCTGCCTCTTTGAAACGCGATCGATTATGAAATGGGAATTTATGAACCCGCTAAATTAATGAGCATTGTCCATTGCGGACAGAAGTTATCGTATAAGCCGTGAAAACCTAAGTATTAGTGAAATATGGGTACATACCTACAGTGAAAACCCTTCGTTATTAATTTTGAACCATTGAGAAATAGATTCAAAATTAAATAAAATGACCACCCACGTTCGATTTTAATTTAAATCTGATTTTTTAAATTGAAAACCTCTGTTAAATTTCCCAAATATGACTATACCCGATTGGATACGCAGTCGGTTACACTAGGTACTGATTAAGATACACCTTGCACGAGTATTCCTTCCTAACATTAATGGTAGTGATTGTCAGTGTAGTTGGTGTCTGCTAAACGAGATATACTCGATTGCGTTTTTCAACTTTTGTGTCAAGATATACAGAATATTTCCGTATCCTCACATTCCCTGACTCTTGATCAGGAATTGATCGTTAGCGAAAATATTTTCTCTGGCCGAAGTTTTGGTGTCTACGGCATTGACCGGAGTACACCAAAATGAGAAAGGAAATGAGTGAAAAAAGTGAGCGTCAACTGTCAATGTTGGGGCCCTCCATTTGAGCAGACGGACAGAATCTTGAGCCCCTGGGATTCGAATCCTGACCCTCGACATGTAAAGTCAAATCTCTATCCATCCGCGGGCCATTAAAGAGATGAATGTACTCGTTTCTCTCGGGGAAAACAACACATGTTGGAAATGGTGGGTGGGTTGATTTAGTTTTGGGGTCATTGGGAAGGGGATTTTGCTGCTGGACGAGGGATTTTGGTTATAGTAGTCGCGGTATTAATAAGCACTTGAGCGCAGATGAAAATTAGTATCTGGGTAGCCTGGGGAGGGAATATTTTGAAATATATATATTTGATGATGGGGCTAGGTGGTTTAAATTTCGCCGTAAATGGGGATAAACAGAGGAGGATGCTACTGCGATCGATGCTCTGCCGATGTCGCGACTGAAAAAAACTTCACATAATGCCGCGAGCAGAGGCGATGTGTGTTGCCCGCGGTGAAAATTAACAGTCTCATATCCTTTTTTCCGTTAATGATGGCCTATCAGGATTGTGGCCAAATATATACGGTGAATGTATTCCCTGTGGTTTCGGCGTTGTGAAAAATACTTCCCTGCAATTGATGATTAAGAGTCCTTTGTCCTCGTGAAATCCATGATCAGTCCCGCGGGAGATATGCTTTAATTTTCCAATTTGGTGTTGTCGTTTAATCAAATTTTTGGTTCATTTTTTTATTTTTTCAATCATTTAATATTGCTATTTTACTCATCCCCACCTCGCCGATGCGGAAAATAAGCATCTGTAAACCTCATTAACTTATTTCATTGGCATTTATAACGCTGTTTTTGTATGGCATTCTTTTGTCGAAAGAAAACGTACCATTTTTTGCGCATTGATGATCCCTTGTTTATGAGTATTTCGGTAAAAATATTTCTCTATGAAGAATATTATGAGCCTAGATTTAGCTGTGGGGGCAAAAGGAAGGGTGATTGACGCAAATCAATGGCGTCCTGTGTTTTATGACACGAGGTCTAGTTTACTTACAATAGAGAATAATTAATTAAAAATCACATTCGAATGCAAAATTATGGCAAATCAGTGCTGGAATTACTAAGTGACTTGTTGAATTGTTATTCATTAATTATGCCTGAAAGAGTGTGGTGGGTACTTTTTGCGGTATTGTATTTATAATTTGAATTATTCAGTTGTAATTAAATGGGAATGTAAAATTTCCTATCCTTTGTTGTGCACTAGAGTCAAGAATTCGAAATTAATTAATTAATTAAGAAAAATAACATTTTCCTCTCTGGATTATTTCGTCTTACCATCCCTTGGCGAAATGATTCCATGCCTATGTATTAGGCACATATGTAGATTTTATTTAAAATATCAATTGTACCACGTTGATGACGGAGAAGTCTTTTTATTTTGTATATTAATATAGGTACTTTTGTTCACTAAAAATTGGTATTTGTAGGAGGCGACTGGCAGCCGAATGCACTTGCGACATGAGACAAGGGCAGGGAGGGAAGGGTGGAGAGAAACCCGGTGTCGGCACTACCCTGCTCTTATACTCTATGCCAATACTCTAGCCACCACACCAATACAGTACACTAATAACTCATTCCATTAATTCAATTATTATATGAAAGTAATCGTATGCGAAAATCATTATCCAATATCTTCTAAAGAGTAGGAATATCCTGAAAATATTAGGGTTTGTATAAATTTCTTTAAGCTATTGATCCTCCATAATTTCAGTCGTTATGTTAACCAATAAAGATTGAAGACGAGTGAGTACGTGAAACAATATTTTAGAGAAATTGAGATCTCCACGGTGATGTGTTTATTTCACCAGTACGGAAATATAGTCCCACAGATAGTCTTTCTAAAAATAGGAATGGAGATAAGAACGGTGGACCATTTGTCTCTCCTAGGAGCCCATAGACGTGGAAAAAAATTATGCGGTAACTTTGAGAAACGGGCCTTGGGTGAACAAAGAATGAGACGACGACGGCGTGCAAGCGTGCGGCCATGATATATGCGACTTAAAATTTATGCGCGATTTTTCGGCCTCTCTCCAGCAGCTTGACGAATGTTATAACTCCGTAATATTAGCGGTTCACGGTGTGTGCCATTTCTAGAATGGCATGATGTCAGTTTCTTAATGTGCGTTGAAATCCAAGTTTGAACATTTTAGACATTCCAAGTCTGAAAGTATAGAAAGGATGATTACTTACGCGAGTAGAAAGAAAGCCTGTGAGCACGTGCGTGCCATGGATTTTGGACACACCATGGTTGGAGTAATGTTTTGCTGCAATTTGAATGAAATTCTATAAATAAATGAGAAACATGTTTTTGTGCACTGATTATATTTGACCTTTTTATTTAGTATTGATGATACAGAATCAGTATTGATTTGCAATGGATTAGTATTAAAATACTAATTAATAGCAGTCTCGGAAAGCCTAAATAGTATTTTGCGGTATCTCTAATAGTTAGATCCTAGACATGTCCTGCTTTCCGTCATGCATGTGTAGCTCGCTGAGGTAAAAAAGTGATATTTGGCATAAGTAACGAGAAACGATTTCTGGAAGTGAGGCGAAAGTGTATTTTTACGAAATTAAAGCAAAATATTGCATTGAAGAAAAAACGGAATACCATCACTAGAATTTCATAAGCAGATGAATGTAAGACTTGAATTTTCGAGATACCATTAGCTTAGCCAGCCTCCGGATTGAAGCCCACGTAACTCTTTTTTGGCGCCTGTAGTCTTTATTTATTCCATAGTTGGCAGCCCTGTCTACTCTCCTCCAGTTTCTATGGTAATTATTAAAATAAACGCATGCCATTTTAAAAGTTAATGTGTTGCATAAAAAATTGTTAAATAAATTTCATGTGTTTCTTTCAAAAAGGAAAAAGTCCACTTCATCACAGTTAGTTCTTCTGATTTTGTCCATTACAATTACTTTCAAAATCTTTGTGGACATCTTCGATGGGTTTTCCATTCGAATATATTTTTGAAGAATACACAGTGTCAAAACCAGATTTCAATATCGTTTTCAGAATTGCAATTTCGGTTTGCAAACGCGCAATTGAACGGTTTCGTCGTATCATCAGTCGTATATGGTTTCACAAATACGAGACCAAATACCTAGTATACCACAGACTTTAGTCGTTATACATTAGCTTGATGTGCTGCGAAATATCATGCACCATCAAAATACTTAATCCAATCGAAAGGAAAGTGCAAAGCCGTTGATTATATGTGGAGAGTGCCAACTCTCCCATCTCAATTGTATTGAAAAATGATTTTTAAGCATAAGTATTTAGAGGAATTTTTATTTTTAATCTTTGAAGAATAGCACTAGCATCTTTCAGTCAAATTTTATGTTGTAAAATTGAGGAAATTCTCTATTGGTGATTACAATTGATCGTTCCTTTTCACTCCACCATTTGGATCTCGCCCTCCTGTCGGGCTGACAATGAGGACCATACAGTCACTTCAAGAAAATGCTCCAAAACTGTATTATTCTAAACAACCAGGCTGCAAATGACGCTTAAAATTGGAAAAAGATCAGACTTTTGATCATCATGGCTTTATAATTTTTTCACTCTGAGGTAAGTGGAAATTATTTTCCCTTTAGTGATTGGATTCTCCCTCCTTTTGGAGAGAGAATGAGTATGGCCTAGTGAAAAATACGCAATGAGTATTTAAGCCCTCTTTTCTTTGATTTACTCCTCGTACGCACGATGTACGCGACGGATACCCGGGTGAATGCTGGCCCTTTATCATGCATTTGTGAACGCAGTCGAATACCCAGCCGAATACATGCATTCGCAAGAGTTTATCTGGCTCCTCAAGTACCAATCTGAGTGCCTGAATACCAACTAGTTACTTTAATACTAGTGCTTGAGTTCGTTTGGCACATTGCTACAGAATCTGTCGTTGAGAGGACGCGGGAGTTTACTAGGGATTTGTGTGGGTTGTTGGCCGTATTGGACAAAAGGGTCTCTCGCATGATGAACAATGCTCTCCTGCAGAGGACGTAGCTACGGAGGAGGACAAATGTCTTTCAGAACATAATGCGGCGCGTAGCATGGCGTGGAAGTGCTTCGAGGAAGCCCAGAGGAACGGACCAAGGAACAAAATTAGATTATTTTTAGCCTTGCGACGGAGACCTTTATAGGACAGTTAGTCAACGTTTTAATGGAAAACGGACACAAATGCCGTGAAATGATTATTATTTTACGATTATTGTATGCTTAAGAGGAAGAGTATGCTGACTTGTGTATCTGTGGCTTAATCTCGGGGGAGTTTGTGCATCATATTTTAAAAGAACCATACTCGGGTCGAAGCGCTGAGAAAAACGAGGTAAAGAAAGCCGTAAACGAATTTGGGAAAATACTGGTGTAAAGAGGGGAAGAGAGGATATGGAAGTAAAATATTAAAAATGATTGGTGAGAGTGTGCGGAGGAAGGCTCCCCAAGTTCTTGCTAATTACCTTTTTTGGGACGTAATACCGCTCGACCGAACGCAAACAATAAATCCATTATGAGTTATAATACTTATAATAAACAAATAATCCATAATTTTACGTACGTCTAGCTAGATTTATGCATCCTCCTAAGCTGCTTTTGACATGTAGTCAATCTATGATGGGTTTGATGTTCACTGAAGTTTTCTTTTCTTTGACGTACTCTTAATTGGTTTGGTATAAAATTTTCTAAAAAAGATTATAGTTTGTTGTTCTACATGTAATGTATCATCCATCAATTAAAAGGTGATTACATGACTGGAAACTTTTTATTTCGTCGGGTAGAAATATCTCTAAAAGAAAAACGGTAGAAAGTAATTTTTTCTCTTTAGCACAATGGCCATTTGAGCTTATAATCGTCCATGATTTGCTTTCCGTTAAATAATTGACATATTTTTAAGATTGTGTGAATATGAAATTGTTTTGCATTTTTGGGTGACTTTGACTCACATTTTGTCAACGGTTTTTTCCTATCTCGGTGAATTTGCATTAGATTTGATTGGAAATCGTGCTAAAAATTATCAACTTAAGGCTGGATGGCGATATTTGGTGGAACGTGGTGACAGGAAATATAATAAAAGGTACACTGTTGTATGCTCCACTGAAGATTACTTGACCGATCCAGATTTCGACATTACACCATGTTGAAAATGACATAGTGTAATGTCAAAACCTGGGTCCGTTATTACAACTTCTGTGGAACATACAACAATGTATCTATTATTATGTTTCCTGTGCTAAAAATGGTTATGTTGATAATAATTGAAATGTATGACTAGTTATCTGACCTCAACATGCGGGATTCACTAAAATCTTAATCCTTAATCATGCTAGTCGGAAATTATTTCTTCTTCTGAGTGACTATGACAAACTTTAAAGTATAAAAGTTTCTTAGCTACGATACGTAAGTACATGCCATTGATTACAATGTTTATTGAATACTAAAGATGGAGTTTGACCGACCGGTTTTCCTGCCCAGAATTTAAGTGCATTTTATATCATGAGACAAAGTCACCACAAGTAAATGGAACCTTAAAAATTGACTTCTAGCGTTTAATACATCTATTCTATTGAGAAAAGTATATCTGATATGAGAGAGTCGAATCAAAGGCTTTTTTAGTATATTTAATAAAATTGCATCGAAATTTAGGGAAAAAATCACCCCAGTTGTCAGTAATGCAATTTTATTGATATTTTATGCGCCTTTTTTGTTCGCAATAGTTGGAGAAATTTTACCGTATTATGCGACATAACGTTTTCATTTTTTTGGGCTTGGTGGGTGTGATATCAGAAATTGGTTTCACTGTTCTCTTGGGAAAAATGGTGGTTCAAGGGGGTTGGTTGGGAGGGTTGAAGGGAAGAGAAGAAGGCTTTCGTGCGGACGGAGGGCGAATGTAAAGGGTGAGAGGGAGGGTCCGAGAGAAGAAGAGCTTCAAAGGGAATGAGGCGGACGGAAAGAATGCCTTTCGTGAGAAGGAGGAGCTGTGTGGAGCAGGGTGGATTGGAAGATACGGGAATAAAGGCTCACCGAGGTGGAGAAGCAGCTGCTAGTTAACTGCCGCTTCTACTAAGCTAGGCCTGGCCACAATATAGAAAAACAATAATTGGTAAATATTGGCAATTTGTTTGTACGCGAACTAATATCGAATCGACAATTATCATCTTCTGAGTTCCGATAAAAATATCTCGTTGAAATATCATGATCACCAAATAAAAAATTGCCTCCCGTTAAAAAATCATTGCATATTCCATATGGTTATCGGTTTATATATGGTGATATTGAAACCATTTCTGTCCTGATGTGGACTTTGCAATTTGCATAGTTGTAAATGGCCTACTTTGCAATGCCGTAAGCTTTCGCGGAGACTTTGAATTAGTTATAGTGTGAGCACTGCCCACGACCGCCGTTTTATCAAATGGGAATTTTAGCAGTGCGATGGGGGATAGAAGAGGCGTATGGTCCCTTCGCTCGGGTTGTGCGTGAAGGGTTCGCATTGGTCAGAGGGGAAAGTGAGCTTGGGGAAGACTTAGGAGGGACTTTTTCCTTTCTCTCTTCTGGAGGAGGGTCGTGGGGGTTGGGTGGAGGGATAAGTGGAGGGAAATGGTCGAGGAGGGCTGTGAGTTAAAGTAAGGGGGTTGAAGTGCGTGGGCGAGAGAAATTTACAAGTGGGAGCTAGCTCATTGGGGAGGGTGGGGATTGATTCGGTTGGGCTTGAAGAGGGTGAAAAGTGGAGGGAACGGCTCTCTGGATGGGAAACAGTGCCACCGTTGAATCTTGTCCTCGAGGGTTACGTACATGAGCATAATTTGTTCTCCCTGGGTTTCGCCCTCGGCTATTTGAGTTTGTGCACCCTTTTGCCTGTGTTGCGCTCGTGGGTGCCTCTGGCTGCGAGGGTCATTTATGGGAATGGAGGAATCGGATCTGTAAATACTGATTGTGTAAAGTAACCCGTGAATCGGGGAATCTTGGAGTCAAAAGGGTTTTACTGCTTTTTTCATTGTACAATATAAATGAATAAAGTAAGAGCATTATAATGTTATTTTGGGTATTTACTACTAGCTATATTTTTACATATTAGGTTAGAGTGGAGCACATCACTAAGGAATTATAGTACTATCGGTTGGATTTTCAGGACTGCATTATTAACAGACACGTCATTCATAGTTGGCAACCGTCTTTGAAAATCCCCTCTTCCGAATGTTTAGTGATTAACCGTATATTCCCGGCTGCTATTCAAGCTTCAAAGATATTGAACCTGATTTTTGTACGCCTTATTAATACCCTTTCAATGTGATATTTCACTCATTCAATTACTAAACCTGCTCATTGTTTTTATGTACCTAAACAAAAGTAAACAAATTTTATTTTAATTCCTGCTGTCCCGCAGGAACATCTAAGAATAGTGATATTGTGCGAATCAGAGAATGAAAATATATTTCGCAAGTACTTCCGAAATATCCAGTTAAAAATGTTAGTGGAATAGGATTTCCTGTTTTTCAGTGATCACGTTTTGAGACATGTTTAATATTTCAGGGTTAAACATTGGTTCTGATGTTAGCGGTCAGCCATCCCAACGGTGATGTGCCTTCATTTTATTTTCATCGAAGATTTATCGTGGTGATTTTCCCTATTTTTCGTTCTGTTTTGATGGGATCGTCGGAATGACTTCAAAGCTATTTGCTTCTCGGATTTCCTGTGGCCATTATCTCTTTCCCTCATGTTCGATCGCCGTTGTTGACGTGTGACGCCGGCCTTTCAACTGAGGGCTGATAGCTGAGCTTGCAGCTGGCATGCATTTCCTCCACGACAACGCCTTTCCACAAGCATTGAGGTTAGGTTATTTATCTGGGCAAATACATTGTTCGAGACTTTCACGGGATATTGAAATGCCTAAAGTATGGGAATTAATTTATATGAGGAAAGAATATAGGCAGTTGTTTGATAGGAGTAAGGGCTTTGCCGCGAGGATTTACAATTATGCTAACAATGCTCTTATGCTAACAATCGGTGATTTAAGAACACTTTTCATAGGGCATATAAAGTGTTCCATATCATCGGAGTAAATATTGTAAAAATTGAAAATCGCTCACGGTGGCTGCGTAGTAACTGAAGCCAACATTTTAACCAAAAAATTCAGTGCTTACAAAAATTTACTATTGAAAACATTTTATGCAGAGTTGATAAAAATTATGATCCTATGCCTTCTTCTATTCATTGGAAATGAGCTCTCGAGTCAAATACACTAAAGGATAAAGTCCGCCATGAAAAAATATTTGACTCAGTCGTCATTCGAACCCGGATCTCCCGATTGCCGGTCAGGCGTGTTTACCAGTTCCCAACCAAACCATTTTCTCAGTTCTCAGAGCGAACTTCGGGATGTGTTAAATATTTTTTTTCATGTCGAACTTCATCCTCTGGTGTTTTTAACTTTGCACCCGTGCGCGTGACAAATTCCCTTGTTCCTGCAGTGCTTCTCGAGTCAAAATTAAAAATCCGAATCAAACGCTATCCTTTTAGTCAGGCAATCCGATCTCTGAAACCTGGATTCGGCTTATGCTCTTTCAATGCCGGTATCGTTCGCGGAATCCGAAAATCGCTTCAAATGTTTCAATTGGATCCGTGGGCGGAGTCTTCTCTTGCACTCCG
The DNA here is from genome assembly GCF_921293095.1 of Ischnura elegans. Taxonomy (NCBI): domain Eukaryota; kingdom Metazoa; phylum Arthropoda; class Insecta; order Odonata; family Coenagrionidae; genus Ischnura; species Ischnura elegans. The sequence goes on along the minus strand of NC_060254.1, from coordinate 109,022,460 downwards.
CGCGTGTCCCTCGTCAACGAGTGCGAAACGGTGCTCTGCCTGCCGGTCGTGTTTTCGCTCAAACCCAGCACTCCCGCCTAGAAATCCGCCGTTTCCCACACCCTCCCCAGAATATTTACACTCAGATACTGCGAGAGTGACTTTGGAAACTATGAAGCGACGGATAGGAATAATGAACAGGTTAAATTTCAGAGCAAAGGAATGCTGTTTTAGGCGGTACCTACCCGGGAACGTTATTAAATCGCTATTGATTAAATGGCATAATATTATTTTAAAATGTCTGCCTCTAAGTCTTTAATGACGACATAACCTGACATTTTTTAACTAGGTATCCAGTCGTTCACATTTGCAACTTTAATGTAAAATATGTGCTTCATAATCAGATATGTGAATATATTTTCCATTCTTCCAATTCCCCATTCTATTTTTCATCAAATACCCCTTAACTACAAAAAATCCAGATCAAATAAATGTAATACATTGACTGATTTTCTTTTACTTCGGATTAAAACTTAATTAATGATTCTTATAAACTTATAAATGCATGTAATATTCTATAACTTCCTTGCTATGGACACAAGAGTTGCTAAACTAACAGGGTGATTAATAAATAGCGTGAAATTATACTAAGTCCGTGCCTTTCGATGGACGCAAAGTAGGCCTGAAATATGGAAAACTATTGCGAAATGATGAGAGTATATCCACTAGATTGCTAAATGAGGGGACTAATTCATGTTCATAATCATGGGAAGGGTTAAAGCACTTCTCCTGCTGGGGTGGGGAGGGGATGGAAATGCTCGAATCCCTACCATCATCCCTTGCATTTTGTGCGTGGACATGGGCTCTCGACAAGGAGGAGTCAGCTGTGAAAGAGGATCGCCACTCGTATTTTCACTCAAATTCGGAACACCAGCGTGTAGAGCCCAAACATAAACACGGTATTTTCCCCTCTCCCCCACCCAGAGGTTTACCATTTCGCTCCCTCCCACCCCCAAACGGAGAACAATGGGCTGGAGGGTGGATGGGATAGGTTGACGTCGAATGAATGAGAGCCTGCTTCGTGGCTGAGCGATAGCGGAGGCAGGGGTCGCTAACCTGCACTGCTGCTGCTGGCCCATTGTTCGCCATCGCTCGCTGAATTTACTTACTTGTCTAAATCAACCAACAGAGACGACCCCCCGCATTCTCCCCCTCAAGACCCCAGCCGAATAGAACGTTCCTTATCAAATAGCAGCTATAAATGGCGTTTATAAAAACTCTTTTTCAATTGGTTAATGCCCATGCAAAGTTTCATCAAGATCGGCTCGATAGTTTTAAAACGCTTGTGTGTCAAAGTTCCCAAGTCCCTGTACGAGATGGAATTAAGTCATGAACAGTACGTACGATAATTTTCTATGACTTTAAACGACGCCTCACCCAGCAAGAATGCGTCGCAGAACTTTTTGTTGTTTTTGGCGAAAAAGTACTATCAAAGACAACAGTTTATCGCTGGTATGCAGAGTTTCAGCGATGACGCTCTAGCCTCAGTGACGAACCGCGTGAAGTGCGACCAAAAACCGCCGTCACTCAAGAAAACGTGGATGCTGTGCGCGCAACATGATTATAGAAGATCGTCATATTTCATACCATGAGATTCAGACATCATTGGGCATCTCAGAGGACTCAGTTCAATATATCTTACACGAAGAGTTAGGTGTTGAAAAATTGGTTTTCCGCTGGATACCGCACCTCCCAAGTCATACCTTGCTATTGTATTAATGAAAGGTATTATCCGTTGATATTTCCCATGGTCTGTGGCTCCATCTTGCGCGTATGTATATCTGTCGTTTATAGTCACAATTTTCTTTTTGCGCCTCTGGCATACGGGTCATTTCTCCTTTTTAGTGTTGTGGCAACTTCACTTCCAACCTCATTTTTCTTTGGCACCCATTTTTTTTCGTCTTCGCTATATCTCCTTGTCGTCATCGTGCTCTTTCTGCAAAATTTCCTGCACCCCATTAATAATTTGCCTCTATGTACTTGGACCTTTTTGGTCATTATTTTATCTTCTCAGTGTTAGTTGAACTTCATTCTTTTCCCTTTTATCTTATTCTTAGTTCCTCTTGAAATTAAGATACCGCGAAATTATACTGAATCGTTTATTTTAAAATAACCTCAATTACTTTTTTTTTAATTTTCCTATTCTTTTCCAGCTTTTATTTATCTTTTCACCCACCTTAATTTGCTTATAGATGTGAAATGAAAAATAATAACTCTTGTCATTGCTAAAGTTCTGGCTATTGATGCGCTAATTTGATGCCAAAGCGTTTTTTTTGCCTTGTCATAAATGCTAGTTGTATGTTTTCCTTTACGTATATATGAATAAGCGCCCCAATGTAATTGTCCCGAAGAAGTTGAAATTGAATTTCGGAAGGACATTTCATGTGCATTTTATACTTGGAGATTGGCTATATCCACTCAGATATAGAAATTTGCTTCGATATTCTTACCACTTGTTCCTTGAATTTGATGTATATGTTAACAAATTAGAAGTGTTAAAATTCTCCATTTTTGATCCTGGTATTACATCCGTTTTGATAATACCATGTTTATTGCCGTATTAACTTTACATTGGCTGTAACGTATTATTGCAAACTGTATTGTTTAATTACCATCTTCCAAGTTAATTTTATCATGAAATGCGCTATGACTAAGCTCAAGTTACACAGTCCCAACTTAATTGCCGACCGAAAACTTTTCCGAGACGTCATTTCTCATCCCGTTTGACGCGCGCAAAATAGCAAACGAATTGAAACGCCGGGGAATTTGTCCGTTGGACGGCGAAAATGTTTGGCGCGCCGTTGGAGAAGGGCAAAGGAGATTACGGTGCCGGAGATAATGAGAACAAGGGACGGACGAAGGTGGATAAAGAGCCCGCGGCAAACAAAGGGATTGCCACGGCGTGTGAGTGAGGGATGGTCCAAGGTGTGGGGGCTGCAAGGGACAGGGTAAGGGGTGAGAACGGGATTAGATGAAGTGGCACGTATGAATATCTTTCGAGGCATTCTTTCGTGCGAATTAAATAAATTGCAAAACATGCCATTTAACCTTCCGGATTTAATTCCTGAATTTATTCCTGAATGATGGGTTGATCAGATTTATTTGATGAAGATGACAGTATTTTATCCTCGACATTCATATATTATAGAGGGATAGAATTGTTTCAGTAGTTACGGTGTGTTTGGGATAAATACGAATCTATGGCATTTGGAATGAATGTATAGCTGTTTTTCGGCCATTTAAAAAAAATATTTTTGACCAAAAATACAGAATCTGATAAGCCATTTTTATAAATTCCGATTGTCAGCCAAGAAGCTGCCGGAAGTGTTTGGCTGAATTCTTTCATTTGCATCTGACTCTTCACTTATGTTATAACCAGTTAGTGCTTTAATATAATCCACTGTAATTTTATGAAAGCAATCGCTAAATAGTGGGTGCGTTTTTATGAACTGCTGATTCGAAATTTACGATGTCATATGTTTTTTCAGAATATAAACGTAATAATGTACATACATTCGAGTTTAGAATGGCGCTGCGATATGAAAACAACTGTCTCTATGATAAATTGTAAATAGACTTATGCACGACTCTTCACTTATGTTATAACCAGTTAGTATTTTACTTAATGTTCAGTTTCGAATGAGGAGAGATTATTGTCAACATTCTATAAGCTCACACGTTTTGCGTATTTTAGAAAATGCGTGCGTCATATGCGTATCTAATCGAAGGGCAAATATATGGATATTTTATTTCATCATAGAATGATATTGATCGAATTTTCTTGGGTTAGGCACCGGGTAAAGCTCTTTAAGATCAACGTTTCTCATCGAACAGCCTTACTTGGTTCCAACTGAATCAATGAAATGAAACTGAATCAATAGTTCTAGAATGTTCCTCGGCGTTGCCCGTGAAAGTTAGTACCAGAGTAGTGGGGAACTTGGCACTCGGTATTCATGGTCACATGGTATGAAAAGGAACAAAGTAGGTCTGATGGTGGTATACATATGTGACAGCAAACAATGGAAAAAATGATTTCCGTATATCGCGTATGGGATCAATTTATACCCCGCTCCACTGCATTGACAATTTTGTGTAGAATCCTTTGAGTTATGTTTTCCTCTTGAGTTTATTGTCAATAGGTTTGCCTATTCGGCAGGATATATATTCACAGAAGTTGTATGACGCGACGCAGTTGGTGCTGATCTGGAAAAGGTTGAACAAAAATTATTTTTTAGACTTTTTGAAACCCGCTTTAACTATGCAAATTCTGTACCAATATGTCTGGCGAATCACACTTTATGCTCAATGTTTTACAAAAAAAGTATTAACTTAGATACATAGCGTCAATAGCGTCTAAAGGAAACGCGTTTTTCCGTTTTTTCCAAAATTTTATGTTCTAGATTTATTTTTGACTTTACGTCGACAATTATTTTGAAAAAATAACTTCGTACTATATTAATATAGACATCATGCTATCATAAAATTTAGATATCAATGTTTTAGTGATATTGATGATTGGTGTAGGAATACATGAATAGGAGTAAATTTTTTCGCAAAAATTCGCATAAATGTTGAGTTATAAAAGCAGTGACGTCGATTTGCGCAGATATATTAATTAGTGACAAGAAACTAAAGTATTATAAAGGCATTAGCGAAAAAACAGCTACAAGCTTTGGCTAGCAACCGAATAACAAATATTTTTATGTCTATCCGTCATTCAAGTGAGCGTCAACACGCGAGGATCAGCGCAGTGTAGGCACATGGAAAATTTGTTTAATGTTTACCTTGTTTAATTGACAAGGATTACAAAAAAAAGGAATTTAAGCATTTTGTATATTGTTTTCTTATTTATTACAGCCCAAACTTAATACATTGCACTGTAAAATAATTTCGTTGTTAAGCGCAGTTGTGACGCTAGGAGAGGAGGTGGAAAATATTTTTTTAAATCGCTTTTCAGTATGGATTCAATCGTGTTTTGGTAATATTGTAGCAATATTTTTGCGTACCAAACGACTCTGAGAAAGAGGGGTAGCAATGCGTAGGTCTAACGGGTCAGGGATCTCACACCGCAGAGGCAGTCATCATAAAGAAATACACACCCATTCTTAAGAAAAGTCCATTTAATGTCAATTATCGGAAACACATTGTGAACATGTTTGGCATACTCGTCAAAGTACATTGTGAAGAAGTTATTGGCGGACTGCGTAGACTAGGGAGCGTCAGGGGCGTTGGGCGTTGGCCTAGGGCGTCGGCTGAAATGGCGTTGACGGAGCAGCAAGACGGCGATATCGCAGGATCAGCGGGCGTCAGCGAAGCAGCGTGGAAGAGTGCGAATTGAGCGCGAATGAGCCTGAGAATGAGAGAGAACATCTCCTAATTTCAGTTTATATACCTTGCCGGCCCATAAAACTTTCTAGAATGTTCTACGACGTCAGGGCCAGTGGAAAGGGAGAATTGCGTCGTGTCTCACGACCTTTTGAAAGTCAACCGTCTTTTAATATAAATCTATTACTTAAGATAGCAAGATAGGCTGACGTCAGAAGCGGCCGTCTCCTCACCGCGAGCCGGAACTGTGCGGTCATCGCGGAGGATAGCATCGGCGATATCAACGGGTAGGCGAAAAATAATGAACGTCAAGGCGGAGGAAACGGCAAGGCGAATCTCGTGGAAATAGTATGAACTGCGGGAGTCCACTATTCGTGGGAACGGCTCATCCCAAATACGGATGGCCGGCTAAATTAGAAAGTGTGAGAAAATCGTGCCTCAGATAGTGGCCGAAGGTCGTGAAAGAATATGGCATTTGATGGTCGAAGGCTGCAAATGACTATGGCTGATGGGGTTATGATGACTGCGCCGCAAGGGTTAGGCCCATAGCAAAAAGTCGGAGCATAACAATATGTAAAGTTGACAGACTGCTTGCACTGATATTGGGAAAGCTCAGCACTAGATTTTCTTTCTTCCAATGCAAAGTGTCAGGAGACTCGAACATGTGCTGGACCCAAGGGATGCTGGTGGAAGGGGTCCTTAGTCGGGGCATTTTACTATCTCACACTGATGCACCATCCAACTTGACTTTATTGCTATTCTTGAGGCGATTTGACTGCAAGTGAAACTACATGAGTTAAGAGATGTGGTTTTTACCCGCCAACCTCTTTCACTTGGATGGGTTTAATAACAGGTCCGTCGCTTGAATGCATTTTCGCACACAATTCTAACATATCACATTTCTTATTATGCGGTCCAGCCGTACCCCTTCAAGTTTACCAGAGGAAGACCCTGATGCCCTTGGGTAACGATTACTCCTCTTCTTTTAACCATTTCAAGTTTCGGTCGAAACTTTTTGGTACTCTTCACTCACTCGTTTTCTGTCGATGCCACTACTAATTGAAGATTCCTCTAATGGATATGTTTATGTTATTTATTTAATGTTATCATGATTATAGTGATCTCACAAGTAACACTGTACCTTACTTATATTTCTGTTTTTAGTTTCTGTTTTTATAAATTGGTCTTTAGATGAGGTGCCACGCTAAATTCTTTAAGTTTTCCCTTGCATATAAAACGTAAACTTTCTATATGTAGACTGCTGTGTGGACTTTTGCAGACCAGAATTTTTTAATTGTTAACTAACAATAATTTTGTAGACATTATCTCGGAGAGAACTGCAGGGAAAAATGTAGGTTTTTAAAGTGGAAAATGTGGACTCACGAAAAATGAATTCGGACGAATTTCTATAAAGTTGTTTTCCATTAAATGGAAATGAGGAGGCTAAATTTGAACATGCTGAATTTTTGAAAATGAAATTTGTTTATTCCGATGAGAGAAGGTCCGCGAGGTAGCTTTTCCGCGATAGAACTCATTTTTTTAGAGAAGATTGAAACTTAAAAAATGGAACAGAATGAAAGGATCAAATTGTTGATTTCCCTGATGTTGTACTTCGCAATCTTCCAAACACCTCAGGATTGAATTGTACTAGTATTCTAATGGTAATACAGGTTCTCCTATGGATTTGTAATGGTAATAACCTTATTTTTAATGGATTGCTCCGGTAAAATTAAGAGTAGGCTAAGTAAAAAAATCACCGATGTCACTACCTGCTTCAAGACGAAAAACTTAATTGCTAAGAAAAAGAAACTAACTTAAAATAAATTACCATGCAGAGCTGTCTTTTGCCATCACAATGTAGCTAAGAGAGACAGGGTATGGCGCAGAAGTGTCTCTTCTTAAAGAAGCTACAATGATTACCACAATACATAAGGTATTAATACATGGTGTAGATGTGATCGAGTTGGCTCTGCTTCGAATTGGAGAACTGTCGGACGAGGCCTACGAATCAAAGACGAGTTAAAGACGTAGGAATATAACGCGAGAATCACGCCAGAAAAATATTTCGGCCTTATCCGAATGAAGATGTTTTCCGGAGACTGATGCTAACATCGGATTCTCATATAAGGGCTTGAATTAAATAATCCCTGGATGAATCCCCGAACGCAGAGATTGAATGCGAAGAGAAGAGGGATTCAGAAGAATCTGACATTGCATTATTAATTTTAAAGAATATTAAACATTACACATACTTATACTAAAACCCAGACGTTAAATTTCATTCCAATACTATATTAAATCTTATTTAAATATTACGTTTTAGTCCAAATTGCAGCACCTCAAGAAGCCTGAAAATGGTGTCTTTTCAACGTAAGTCAGTGCACCCAACAACAAAACTTTTAGCCTTTTATGGTCAAACTTTACTATAATACTGCTAAGCAGAATTTGCCACTACTATCAGCATCTCAGAGGAAATCAATGAGAGAGCTTAAAGGCAGCCGCGCAAAAACTAAACGATAGATTCAATTCAAACTCCAACTTCAGTATTATTCTGGAAAATGGAAATGATTGGTTTAATTAAAACTTATAAAAATTGATGTTATGAAAATCTTGGTAATTGTACTCATATTGAGTGCTAGAGCTAATGGAATTATTATTTTTAATCGAAAGAAATTACGTGGCAGCGAACTTTATGGATTGCTGATTCGACATTTGCGTTATTATGTGCTTTTTATGCATACTAACGACATTATATATTCGAGTTTAGAGTCGCGCCGTAATAAGCCAATCAGATTCATCATGTAATCAAAGAATTTGCATTCACTATTGGTCCCATTCGCAGAAACCAAGTTCAAGTGCCTGCTTTATTCGATTAATCGTTTTGATTCATAAGTATTCTGCAAATACTACTGAAAGGCTTTATTAGTAAATAACATGGCAGATGCAGCCCATGTATATGAGGATTTCATTTGATGTCACAGTATTATTTTATTTAAAATTAATCAACATTTTAGATTTTCAATATTGTTTGTTTTTGTAAATTTTTATGCTTTTTGATGATATGCACTTTATATATATATATGCTTTAAGGTTCTCAAAAGAAAAATCAGCACCTATTTTTGCATTGAATGAGCGAGATGTTACGAATTTTAGGCAAGAGATGTGTTGTTTTGTGGATGAAGATTCTTTAGAGTAAGGTAGAAGGTCATTTATTTGGTTAATCTCGTTCACTAATTTAAAATCTTGTGTGTTTATCTGTTAATATAATAGGTGAATAGAGTTTTATGATATTGTCAAAATGGAATGATTTAATCGGGAGTTACAAATGAAAAAATTAAAAACACGAGAAATATCGATGAAAATATGCAGGTTATATTTCTACCGTTATGGCATTTAAAAGTCCAATAATAAAATATGCACCTGGGAAGTGTTCTATAAAGGACAAATTTTGCTCTACCCGCAATGAACACAATGAACTTTTGGGAAACCAAGAAATATTTTATCTACACTGAAAGCCGGTTCATCCTCTGCAAACGAGATTGTTAATTATTTTCGCCACGATTTGTCCCTCGTCCTTTGCAACTCCGTAATTGCATTTATCGAGTGCCCATCTGAGGTGATCTTTTTTCATTCCCCGATACCTGCTCTCCTCTTTCATTCACCATTCCCTTTTTCCATTGCCTATTTCAATGCGAGACGATTTCCCCTTTTGATTCGTACGTGGAAAGGGGATATTCCGGGAAACAACTCTCACCAGTCAACTGGTAAGTTCATTACACGGACGAGATCAACTCGAATTTAATGCGTTGGTACTAATTACAATTTCCTCTTTGAACGCACCCGTTTTTGATCATGCTACAGGTGAAAGGAAACGCATTACAAATACAAAAGATAGAAGATTGTTGTAAAGATTAGGTTGAATATCTCGGACACCGACCAAGTACATGGTAGTGCGGTAAAAGTACATCCTCTAGCCTTGAAGCTAACCAATTAAAGAAGAGGTTTTCTATTGAAAGTTTGTTTTAAAATATTATTAAAACTATTAATTTTAATTTTTCACATTTTTTTAGCATGCGCCATTTTGAGATGCAGTATCTGATAGAAGCATTCTTCTGATTCTTCACGAAACTGTCTCCCTAGCACTAATGCAATGCCTCTCAGATTCTTCAAGCTACGCTACCGGTCCAATAACACACGTCTAGCAGTCGCCCTGGGCCTACAGCTCGAACTGGCGGCACGCATTACCTCAAAACATTCCTTCGACAGTCCGAACGCATTAGGCCGCACTTAGTCGCGAAGCGTCCATTGCCATTTCGTCGGTCAGTTCGTCCTCTGCCGTTGTTCCTATCTGTCACGTGCATCCAGTTCGATTACATCGGTGGCGCCGCGAAGGTGCCAACGTGCGATCTGCGAGCGACACGTCGGCCTCAAGTCACAAACTAGAGAGCATGAACCCCGGAAAATACCTCCTACTTCTCCCTCTGAATTTTGGGTCACACTCCTAAACATAACACTGGCATAATTAAAGGATAATGAGAGAATGTGAGACGTGAAAAAATGCAATGTATTATTATTAATGTGGCGACTGAATTGATTTTTATTTTAATAAAACTAATTCAAATTTAACTCATAAAAATTAGACAGGTGCACGTTTTTGTCTGTTAAATATTTCTGACCTATTTAAATTGTACAGAAAATATGACTTTTAACTCTCAATCAACCGTAATTAATTCATAAGCCACTCACGCGGAGTATCGCATGATCCCATGGTATGATTTTACGATGCAAATTATTTTCCACGAGAATATAAAATAAAAAGGGAAATAGTTGGTAATATTGGAGATGGAAGAAATTCCCGATTTTAGTTCACGTATTCAGTATAAACGTGCGTCAGATATGAACGAACTTAACGAGTCGAAAAATCCACTTTGACCCTCAATCCTTGAACTTTGCCACACGATGGTGGTTTCTTAAGCCTTGATGTTTTGATGTTTTGATAATATATTTTGTGATGAAATTCATGTCAGAAGTATAATCCAAATTCAATTCTGACTTTCCCTTATTATTACTGGAGAGCATAAGAATTAGTAAGCGAATAAGCCAAATGTGTTTTTTTGCGTCATCATTAAAACAAGAAAAAGACGTCCATGTATTTGTTGCCACCCATTTGGTTGCTTTGAAAACTTTGTGACTGTAATCTCTCACTCACTCAGTTACTCAAATTGGAGATTAGTTTGGATAACTGAGGGCAGGGTTCACAGTAGACGTAACCTCAGGTTCCTTTTCATGGGCCACCTCGCCCTTCGACAATTCTGTTTGGAAGACCTGGAATTTAAACTGAGGGGACCCCCGACTAGCAGCCGTATTCTCTACTCGCCAGGCTGCTGCGCTCCCCTAATTTTAAAATAGTGAAACGATTATCTTCTGCTTTCTCTGCTCCTTAATTCCCGTTAGGGGTCACTGTTTCTTACTAGTCGTCTCCAAGTCACTCCATCTCTCCAGCATCCCTTCCAGTTAATTCTCATCGTGAAACAGATAGTTTCGGCTTTCACTGGGTGAAAATTCATGCTGAATGAAGATAAAAAAACCTTTATAAATTTTTACAAAGTAATAAAAAATAAAATAATTAAAAATTCTGTGAATATTTACGTTTTTTTTTATTATCCTACAGATTTACAATCAATTCTCACTTTCGACAGTCTTCTCTTTGGTCTACCCTCCTATAGGAAAAGTTCGAATTCTATTACCCACATACGTCTCATACCTTCTTAATTTACGAAAGGAATGTGTCTAGCTTATTCTCAAAATCTACGAGTAAACATAGTGCTTACAACCTTGAATCTCCTGCGCACGCCGATAGATGGCAGGCACCCTTTCATCGCCGTTCATAGCTGAGCATCCGTCGTGGTGCGTGGCAACCGTCTCTGTTGCAACATCCGCCATACACCCTTCTTCCATTTCCTCCTCCTCCTCTATCCCTCGTCGCCGTCTCCTTCCTGAGCGCCCCCTCCCCACATCACAATGGCCCCTTCTTCCTCAACACGCGAGGCCAACCCCCTCTCCTCCGCTCCTGCCTTTGTTCCTTTATCCTTCCCTTCGCTCAGTTTCCTTCTTGCTCTTCCTATCTCTCGCAGTCTCCGCTGGTTTGAGATTGTCATGAACGAACGTGTGCGAATGATAATTACAAATTTACAAGGTTTTGCATCGGAGAAATATGCGCTTCCAAGAATATTCCCACACTTTACGGTTGGGTTCTTCTAGTAATAATGGGATCGGTGAGCGTTCTCAGCTGATTTTACGATCGGTTTATAAAGTTTCATGATCCGCCTATTATATTTTCGCTCGAAAAAAGTGATATCACTTTTTTAATCGCACGTATTATTTGTTAGCGGTACACATTTTGCAATGGATATACCTTTGAATGCCCTGATGCTTTTCAAACTGAGTCGTTGTCCGAAATGGTGCCGATTTAACATAAAATGGAATGGATTTCGATGCATAGTCGGTCCGCATCCAACACGAATTGAAATCGCAAAAGGGAGGGTTTCCTGAACTGTATTCGTGGAGCGAATGCTCAGTCACTCTGGCGAAAATACAAACATGAAAAAATACGAAAGGGAATAAATACATCAACGAAACGCTTTTTTCGCTTTTTTCCCTCCGTTTCTGACCGTTTTGTGTCTCATTGCCTCTCCCATATTTTCTCTTCCTTACCTTCCCTGAAGCCTATAAACATAAAACTTAATTTTTACATTCCCTTCAACGCAACACAAAATTCATTATCGTGCATTAAATGTCATGGAGAAACGGATTTATCTGATGTTTTACGTAACTAGTGAAAATTCAAAACAGTGGATTCACTCAAACTCTGTTATTGTACATTAATATTAAAAATGAACCGTGAAATTCGTGAAGTCAAGAAATATTTACACTGTTTTAACATTAATTTTGATGCCTAAGAGTACTATTGTGACCTATTACGATACGTAAATGCTTAATAGAAGCATGTAGCAACAACGAAACGGAATTAGATTGTTTCGGTTCCAGCTTGGAACGAACCCAGAAGTGGACTATCCAAAGGCATAAACTGGAGAAAATATATGGAGCGTGCTTAGGTATCAAGATAGCGTTAAATACATTTTGGACGATGAATTCGCGCAAAGTTATGAATGCATACGTTCATCCTCCTAGCATTGGTGGGCGCCCTCTGAAGCAACCCTCTCTTCAGCTCTGCTCCAAATGTGCGTTCCTTTGTCTGCCCCATCTTCCTGCTCTCTCTCTCTGCTTCACTATCCCTCGACATCTCTTCCTTCCTTCACTCAGCTTCCTCGTTTTCATCCGAGCTCCTCGACGTCGTTGCTGTTTGTCGTAGTCACGTCCCATTCAAGGCAATTACAAATCGTACAGAGCGGCAACGGATAAACTCAGTCGTTTCATCAGTTGCAGTTCTGTAAGTAGTTAATAATTAAAATTAAAATAAATTAGAAGAATGTTTGGTTTCATTGATTTAAAAAATATGCCTTCGTTTTATTTGATGATGAATGAAATTTGCCTCAAAGTATAGTACTCATAAGATATTAAAATCCTTTGATAAAGTAGTGACTTCACTCTCGTGATAACCTTCATGATGGAAGTATACGTTAAAACATTCTTTGGGGTGAATACATGAAATATGTTAAACCAAAACCTTACGTGGATCATGAAATCTAAAGTATAATGTTCAAACTACAAATACTTTATTTGCACATTGATATAGGAAGTGAATTTAGGTAAGAAAATAATTTATCACGGAGGCTTCCGCGGTGATTAAATTGTTGATTGGTTTCCGGGTTCATTACGTGTCGATTCATTTTTGGCGGACGGAAGTTAATAATTATATAACAAAGTAAGAAAATAATTATTTTAGGCACTTATCATGTTGCGTTTCTTTTAAAGCCTGCCCCGTAAGTGCAAAAGCACAGCACAGAGAAATCAAGACTTGAAATAGCAATTTCAAATTTGTTAGCTTCTATCTCAGAACCAAAGCCGAAATAATCCTTAAATTGAATTGTGTAATGTGTATCTCAATGGCCAGGGCACGTTGCATTGGTTTTGGGGCGAAATTAATTAAGAAAAATTATGAGCAAAAAATTTTATCCGCCCCTGACCGGTCTTCGCCCAAAACCTCAGCGCAACCCTTAATGTAACCATTTTGTTGACTAGCACCTAAATTTCGTGTAACGTTCATTTGTTTACGATGCTCTTGTCTGCTCCACTTCTCCTACCGTTACCTATTCTTCTTCACATCCTCAGAAGTTCCTCTATTGAGGCTGCATTCCGATCCATGAGTAATACCTTAGTATAAGAACCATGTACTAACTTATTTGCCTTTCCTTGAAGTACTTGATAATCGGAACGTACCCGCATGTGACCATGGCTTCAGTGATAATGTTAAATGTTTCAGTCATACCATAAATAATGTATCAAAAAACAGCCGGCGAGAAGAGAATTTCTCCTCTTTTAATACTATTTTAAACACTCATTTTGGAGAGAAAAATATCGTTCAGTTGTAGTAGAAATATCAGATTTATGTGATAACTATGATGTCATTAACTTACATGAAATATTCGGCAAAGATCGAATGGAAAAAATGTTGGTCTATATCAAATGAAAATAATAGAGGGGTTATGAAAAGGTTTCAATTTGAAGTATTTGAATTGCGATTATGTCTGAATGAAAATTTGATGAAAGAGCTATTAAACTAGTGTTCCCCTGGTTTGGTACAAGCACCATTTGCAAACTCCATTAAACAGCACAGATGGATGCGTGAGAGATTCGTGGAAATAAAGCATACATACATTCAAACCCAATGGACTTCACAGATACATGCACTTTTATCCTATTACTAATCATTGATGAGTGAGGTGTTGGCTCGTGTGACGTTGTGAAATGGAAATATGCGAAAAATGATAAGGTTGATCGATAAAAATCATTTATTGTGACGAAGTCTAAAATGAATTATATTACTATTCCATACTCAGCTTTACTTTTTTACTTTTACTTTTGAATTTATGTTCTTTAAATCGGTTGACTATAAAATGTCTTAATTTTGAGCAGAATTTTGCCTCAATGTGAGATTTATCCATTATAAAGGGGAATAAACATGTGCATTTAACATAAATTATACCATTGCATTGATTTATAGCAGCAAAGTGTGCATTTTCACATTGAAATTTTACATTATAATGGTCAAATACCATTTTTAAATGCAGGGTAAAACTGTATTTTGCAAAGCCTTGCGTTTAATTTATCTGTGAAGTAAACCAAAATATAATATTTTTATGCAACAATATCAATTCTACAGAATGATCTACAGTATTTGTTTCAGTATTAATACTTTCATGTTGGTACATGAGTGGGCTGTGGATGTGCTCTCTTAATTTTTGTTGTTTATCCTTAGATCATGAAGTAATAGACTGATTGGTTGCATAAAACGAGGAAGTCAATGGAAGGATTGTTGATGCGTGAAATACTGAATGGTGAGAAAAGATGTTAGCTTTAAAATAATTTTTGACAAAGCTACCGTCATTAGCAGTAAGTAGCAACAGGCTTTCCATGTGGCCTTATTTTTAAACTGATTACATTGTTTTTTTTTTGGCTTTTCAGATATATTCACAGCCATTACCTTACAACATGATTGTTACTGGTAACCTATGTGCTAGATATCGATGGCTAAGTTCTAACAGCACGCATCTCAAAAATAGCAACTTTTCAGGAGAGCAATATAAAAGCGATTAATTTCTTCTACTTGCATACTGAAATTAAAAACAAAAAGTTCATAGAACTGAAAAAGAAGCATTCATTTGCAAATGAAGAGTTGTTTTTTGTTTCAATTTTATTTTTTTAATGCTATTACACTTTGTTTAAGATACCTGTCTCAAACCGGCCGAATTTGAGATACGAGTTGTTAGAACTTAGCCATCGATATGGCAGTTGGACAGAAAAATTTTCTGACAATCCGGCAAGTATTTAAAATTGCTGCTTTTTGAATTGTAAAAAACAAGTGTTTCGGCAGTCCAATAGTATGAAGACCTTGATGGAGTGAATGAGGCACTACTCCTGTGGCGGAGATAATGATAGGTATTATGTGTACTTTATCTGATTTCCACAATCTCTTAATTTCATTTTTAAGTTCTACATACTTTTCCATTTTTATTGGTGTAGGCTGTAGAGATATTATGCGAATTAGGTACATGTCAATCAAGTACGTTTCATTGTGGGTTTTATCTTGCACTACTAGATCAGGCATGGATCAGATCAGGTACAGAACTGTGGACTGTTTTATCGGTACTAATTGAACGGTCATAATAAATCTTACAGTGGTCGTTTTCAAGGATGGTTTTAGGTGTGAACTTATAATAAGGAACTCCATTTTCTATGAGTTTATACTTTAGAGCTAATTTCTGGTGTATGATGTTGCATATTTGATTGTGACGGTGCAGGTAGTCTTTTTGAGATAAGTTAGTGCATCCACTTGTGATGTGCTGTATCGTCTCAGAGGCATTATCACATTTTCTGCATCTGTCATCCAATAAATTTGGGTTTTTAATTATATATTTTTCATAGTTATTTGTTTTCACCACCTGGTCTTGTATTGCGATCATAAATCCTTCTGTTTCTGGGAAGAGTTGCCCATACCTGAGCCATGCGTGCGATGCATCTTTATCGATTTCAGGGGCCTCCAGGGCATAAGAGTGTCTTCCGTGAAGGGATTTACCTTTCCATATTGACATTTTACTGTCTATAGTAACAGTGGTTTCACTAACTTGCATACTTTCGTCAGATAGGTTTAACGGTGTGTATTTATTGTCTGCGTCACAGATAGTTCTCATGAGATCCGAGGTAGATTTCTTGCTGAAAAAATATTTCCGTAACTGAGAAAGTTGTGAGTTGTGCTGATTTTTGATGTCTACGATACCCCTTCCACCAAATTTTCTGGGCAACGTGCTCCTCTCTATATTCGAGATTTATGGAGCATATTTTTCTCTGTCATTTGGGATCGAATTTTTCTTTGTAAGTCGTCTAGATCTGTTTGTGACCACTTGATTATACCAAAGGAGATGGCAAAGGTATTAATTGAATTAGTGAGGTTTTTATTGTTTAATTCCGTGCGAACAAGTTTCTTGATTCTATTTTGGAATTATTATTATTATCATCATTAAATTGTGTCCGTCTATCATTTAAATTATTTTGCGACGACTTAGTCTGCAATATTCAAGCATGAATGTGTGTTAGAAATATCTAGGTTTAGAAATAGGGAAATTAGAAAGCGGAATGAAGTTCTCCGCAACTCCAGAGGTCGACGGTTCAGATCCCCATTTATGAGCATTCAATTAAGTATACAAATCTGGGTAGTAATGGCGCAAATTTCTAATATCTGACCAAATAATTGACCAATTGATCATGACTACAGAGACGCAGGGATATGCTCTCCGCAAATATAAAATTTTGTAAATCTTCAGGAAACATTTAAATATTCATTGGGCGATGTAAAGTTTATTTCGCCAGTTAATGAAAATAATTAAATTCAATGACAAAATAACAAAAACAAGGATATTATTTAATATAGGACTGCATTAATGACATAGAAAAAATTTGTATCATCTTTTTTCCCGAGTCCTTTTTGCGGAAAATTAAGCAGTTAATATCCTTTCATATGTACATAGGTATTATGGAATTTTGTGCCCTAAGGCTTTGCCAAATAAGCTGTTGCATGGATGGCTATTACACTGGCGTCGGACAAATACTCGCTCTCTCCCTTTTGATTTAAATGCAAAAGCCCGTTCGTGTTATGCGCACAACAAATTATTTTCCCTCGGCAACGTAACGTCGCCATCAAGGCTGCCGTATGAAACATAGCCCCTATAGGATCCTCTTTTACAAGCCTTCCCTGCTATTATATCCCCTTAATTTAAAACCGCTGGCCTACCTCGCCATCCTCCGAGCCTTTTATATTCAGCCGCCAGGTACATTATTTATCCCCCCATCTCCACGACAACCATTTCGTAACAAGCATGTTATTCCCTTGCTTTTTCCCGGTTTTCCCGTGAACATTTTCGTTATTCCCGGTTTTAAGTCCCACCTCCCCTGCCCGAGTTTTTACGCGTATTCAATTCTCTGTTTGTGATTCAAAGTTACGGCGATAAACCCAAAAAGCAGCAGCAGAACAAGTCGCAATCGACAGTATAATAGGTTAATATGGGCTTAAGATAAAAGAATATGGTGTATAATAATATACAAATGGATTCAAGAAAGGAATAAATAGTAACAGCATGTTCTGCAGGCAGAATAGTTTCAGGGTGCAGTGATGTTTTTACTGCGGCATATGTCTTTGAGCCTACTTCATACTGATACTTTAGGCATATGTCTTGCAGATAATCTTTGTCATTTCACCAGGAAAATTTGATATTACCTAGAACGGCTGTACACAATAACTTGAATGTGAAAAGATGAAGAATTTTTGATTCAAAAGGTTGTGTTATGCGGGTAAATAGTTTGGGGTACTTCAGAATTGTGTAGAGGGGACTTCTTAATGTCATAACGGTTATCCATAGGTATAAATAAAGGGATTATTGATGACAAAATCAAAAATTTTCTCGTGGAATGGAAGAAATATGTGGTTTTCACGGTTTATCCTATAAGCCTTTTAATCCATGTTTTATCCAGTTATTTTCTTCGCCTACTCTATGCCTCGATCATTTTGAGGCTCTAGTAGATAATAGGTGAGGGAGCATGGTAGTCACTTGGCTGATGACCAACGGGTCTCGGGTTCATATTCTGCGTGTAGCCTTTGGACCCACCAAAGACAAAATCCTCGAAGTGCAAGGTTTCGTAGGGATCTGGCCTTTCTGAACTTGTAATATTCACACGCCTATGGCTAAATCTGGGGTGAGCTTTACCTTCAAAAGTCCAAAGACAAAGAACGGTATCTATAAAGATAGTGTAGGACTGGGTTTTTTGAGAGCATGGTGGATTATTTATCCGAAAAATAATTATCAAGTGTAGTAAATATTAGGCATTGGATAAGCAAACTATGATGCTTACTAGATTTGGATTGCAAACTAAGATAGTTACCAGGTCAACAATAATATTATATCTCAAACCAAAGGTGAAGACTATATCTGCATCTTCATACTATTCAGAAAGCCCCTCAAAAAGGGTTTGGCGGGGGGTGTTAGAACATCCTCAGTTGACCTGCGTTCAGCATTTTATGTGACCGTGGTGATTTTTTTGACTCTGTCTTTTGATTGGTGATTTTTTTGACTTAGCTTTTACTGGTCCTTCATTACTCGGGGAGATATCCTAATCCTGTACCTATCCCTTCATCAAATTATCTTATGTGTTTTTCTTGCTGTGATTTTTATCTATCTTTATCTCGTCATCTCAACCAAAAACATTATGAAGAAATAATGATTTTTCCCTTTCAAAATAAGGAATTCCCAGGTTATTTTCCCGAATGGTTTCGGGAAAATTTCGCGCTTTCCCGCGCTTGAACACTGGTAGTAAATAACCACGGAACCATGAAAATCGATGGACAAAAATGTAATTAGTAGCACGCCCAATGGCGGTGCTCGTAAAAAGAAGGGAAGCCGACGTAAATCTAGTATTATAGTTATTTCGCGGTTTTCCGTCCGGGATGCGCGGAGTTAGTGGGGGGGGGGGGGGGCACCGGGGGGTTAGACCGCGGCACCGGTGGCTTATTTATCCCCGAGGAGTGGGGGTTAAACCATGCGAGGGGGTTGGGATCGCCGAGTACACGGGCGGAGGGACGTCCGCGCGGCGGCGACACACAAGCCATCGCCCGACGAAGGGCTAAAACAATCGCTGGGAAAGCGCGGTAGCCAGTCCCTCCCCATAGCGGTCGCTAGGTGACTCCCCACCCGTCTCTCTGTGGGTGGGGAGGAGGGGGGGGGAAGGGGAGCGGGAGAGGGGGGAGGGAGCCGCTGAATTGGCAGAGCAAACACGACCACCGTTCGCTTGCCTCTGTTCGCCCAGAACGACACCGCTTTTCCAGCTTACAGAGGACCCTAACCCTCTCCTTCACCGCATGAATATATATATATGGGAGCGTACATACGGATAGATTCACGTGCACATATATGTACGTGACGAGAAGGCCGGCTTGAGGCTGTGGCGCCAAACGGGTGATTACGGAGTTAATGGTCGATAGTGGCGCCGCGTCCTCGGCAGTAGAAATAACTATTGAGGCAAACGAATCGTAAGCACGTATTTTTTCCGAAGAAAAGTGAATATTAGGATTATTAATAATAATGACTTTTGGGTATAGAGCAATTTTCAGTTATTATTATTATTCTTTGAGCTCGATGAAATATATTTTTCTTCGTACCACGGGAAATATATGGTGTAGAACGGTAAGGAATGGTATGAATGCAAGTCTTTCATAATTCAAACAATTTTTTTATAAATAATAAAAAATCGTCCATTTTATTTTCAAAAAATTGAAGAAATATTTAACTTAAGCATCAATTTTAAATGCTGAGCTATGTATCGAAGCAATGCATATGGCTATGTGTGGCTGGTTCTTCACGGATTAACCTCAGTACAGATTCGCTGGATAGGTTTCCTTTGGCTCTGATGATATGTTTTTCAGTTTTGTGTCCATCCTTTAATAGAAAAGAGAGAAATAACATTATCATCGTGCTAATAAATCTGATCATATCGGCAAAATATGTTAAGGGAGTTGATTATATGCATCAAACGGATGCAAAACTAAAGGTAAATCGTCTTCTTTTCTTTTAAAATTTAAATTTCCCTCCTGGATTGTTTTCCTTCACAGAGAAATGTTTATTTCCTTGTGATTTTACATCGATAGATAGCTGAATAGAAATGAGGATAAATTCTACAGATGAGGATATTTCGTTAATTATGCCTATAGATCACATTGATTCCATCTCGTGCGTATGATTGAGTATTTCTGGTCGATGACGATTTTTTAATGATTGGAGACACGTTCACGGATGCATATTTTCACCATCCCGGACACTCGAATGACACCAATCAAATAATTTTGTAGCATCGAAGGGGTTTCAAGTTTTTATATCCACCTCTATTAATTGCAAGCTCCCTAGAGACATACCGAATGGAACAATAGGGTGTCTTTCAATAGGCCACAAAGGAATCTGCATCCTCCGTTCTTTACTTGCGGAATTCTCTTTTTTATGATCTGGTTCTCTTTTGTAAGCCCTTTACGTATTATGAGAGTAATATGGTAGCGCTTTGATTGGAGCGCTCTTCTAATGCCAGGAAGATCCTGGTTTCAAATCTTTTTAGAATCCTTCAAACATCCCACACGATACCCTCGGGCTGCGAGGTGGCCAAGGGAAAAGAACTGGTCCTTTAACCTTGAATGCGTAATTTTCACATCCACCTCTATGATTTAGGTTGAGCTCTACCCTCACCTATCATAAATCGATTCAGGTTGGTTCATTCAACAAGTGATATACATATTATGAAAAGGCCCGTGGGACTGTGGAAGTTGTCTGAAAGATTTCGTTTGAAGCAGTTTGGATTTTTATTTGAGTGCTTGCTGAATTCGAAATATAAGGCAGTGTTTGGCTGCAGGTGTTTGAATGTCCACGTGAGTCAAGGTATTCAAAATACAAACGATTACAAGGTTAAGCGGCAGATAACATTCGATTCCGCTTTACATTTGACGAGGCTTTCGAATACTCTCGGAAGCCGGCTTGTATTTGCCTTGTCGTCGGGGTCCCTAAGTACTTATAATTAGGCAAATACATTCTATTGCCTTCACTCGAGTATATGTGGCACATTCCTTGGTAGGCATGGGTGAAAATTTAACTGGAGTAACTGATTTGCCATTAAAATTTTATTAAACTCTCTGAATGCCATTTAGCCTTGTTCAAACCTCATGAGGAGGTTAAATGAGCAACTTTATTAACGTTCCACTTGAGAATCACGTTACATTTAATATCAATTCAAGTGTTTCAACATTCTAGCTTAAGAAGTACCTCAGAAATAGAGTCGTAAAGGATCTCCTTGGAAATTTTCGAAAAGTTTACCGACGGCCATAACATAGGCTTTCCGTTTTAAAACTTCTGGAGAGTAAAGTTGAAAATCTGTTTTTTTCTAACGCTGTACTCATCTAAGCATCCGGAATTATCGATTAATACTAAAATACCTGCGTCATTTTTGAAATATGTAATTGATATAATACACCCTGTATCTAAAGCATCATGATTAAAATAATAAATAGTCCCGTAAACGGACTATTGTTTCAGTTTTTAGCCAATTGATACTGTATTTAAAGTCGAATCATGCTCGCTACCATTAAATGGTGCTGCTGTCGGCACTATTGATTTGCCTGCATTCCCTCTTTCCTTATTCTGCTATTTAACACTGGAATGCCCGGCTTTGGGTCAATTTGTAATCCAAAAGAGAATATTAATGTCGACTATTTTGAAAGGAAGAAACATTTTAGACTCATATTTCAATGACTTTTAATTATTTAGTTTGGTTTACCACTGTGCAAGGGTTAGGACTGATATTATTATTTTTTTCTATTTTTTCTCATCACTTATAACTGCCGTGCCCGGATGGCTCATTTTAACCCAGACTGTCAAATCCATTTTAAGCCTTTCTACTTTTCCATTGTATTCAATGTAACGGTGTGTTTTATACTGACTTTTTTGTCAAAATGTTACTGTAATTTTTTTAACCTGATTCCATTGAAATTCATTACACCTCCCAAAGCCATCAGAGGAAAAGTGATAGGTATTCACAAATTTGTGGAAGCTAGTTTCCCATAACACCATAGAAATTGTTGAACAACTACAATTTTAATATTTTTCGTCTAATTAAATTTTCTTCTACCCTCCCAAATGCTTTACAAACAATATTAATAAATAATCAGAGAAGGAATATAATAATAATAGAATAATACGATATTGGACCATATATACCCACTCGGGCATAATAGGGTGTAAGGATTGGTTGGGCATGCTAGTGTTAACCATTATGGATATCGTCTATGGTGACGAGACATTTTTTTTATCACCTATGCGAAAAGTTAAACTTGTGCAGCGGTGAATACACCGCCTTAACTTTGAATATCTAACGGAAACAGCTCTGTCAATCTAGAAATGCCCTTGACCAACCCTGAGTTTATCCATTTTCCAATTGTAAACTACTTTTAAAAAGTAACTACTTACAAAGCCTTGTTACTTTTTCGTGGTGCTCTGCCCATTCCTACTAGTGGGCCCCCCTCCCCCTCTAGTGGTTGGGTGCTAAGGTTTGGAGAGTGTGGACATTGTGAGGCTGGCTCGCACACTAAAGCAGATATGTGCATTCACCTTTGGCAACACCGGCCTCTGCTCTCCCTCCCCACCCCCAGGAGAGCTCTTCCAACCCCAACCCCCTCTCTAGGCTCCCTCCACCCGTAAAACGCCTCCCTCCCCCCTCCGCACTCCACCCCCCCTCGCCATCGAACGACACACAGAGCAGCATGGTCTCACTTCAACCACCTCTCTCTCTCTCTCTTTATATCTCTCGGCGCGACCGAAGAGTCGTTTGGGCCTCTAAACGCTTTCCCGATAGGGGTCCTTTTAAATCATTTCGAGCGTCCAGACGGGCGCGGGTCAGCCCCACTAACACTTGGAGATTTCGGCGACCACAAATCTTCAATTCAGAGCTCTCCTGAAGGGCACTCCGACATCCTTTCAATTTTCCAATGTGGAAAACGTCATGCCCATGATAATCTCAGCACTGCCTCGCTCGAGTCCCGTCGGTTAGTGCGACGTCTCTTTCCTCCATTTTCAGCTGCCTTTATAATCTCCTTCGATCGTGCAAATAATGGATTCGTTGTCGGAGCACAAAGTATTCGACCCAACTGCGAGGAAAATTCTTTCATGGGGAGATTGCGCTGGACTCATCTGTCGTGGCGCACTCGTGATAACCAGCTGGAAGATATTTCATGAATGGCCTTCTGGTGTTGAAATGATGATGAATGTAGTATTCTGAGATGATTATTGGCCCAACTACCTCAGTGGTGATTTAGTGCAAAAAGGACCATTTGATTTTCGTTCGCGGTTGCAGGCTAGCTCCAATTTAAAGCGGTGGTGTCTATGAATTGTTTCCTTTTGAAGAAGTTACGCAGGGTATTTCCCGTTAATGAATGCCGAATAAGCATTATATGGTGTTATAGTCAATGGCAATACCAAAATCCACCTTTATTTCAGGGGTGATTATTATTCCTAGATTTGATGGACCGTGAAACTCAAATGGTAATAATAATTTTAATATTAATCAAGATACCAAGTTCCTAATGTAAGAGTTTTGATGGATGTGAATTGAGTCAGAAGTGAATTTAAAAGTTCTCTCTGTTGTCTAACTTTATATAATTTCAAATGTTCAAGGTCCCAGTCTAGGGGTAGATAATCTTAAATACCTTGCCGTGCCGTAAATTTCAATGCGACAGGATTCTTGAGCTGTCAATTTAGTTAATGCTATCAATAGCCAACTATACTACGTCAGGCCGATAACAGTCAAGTAATCTTCAATCATGTATAATTATTTTTTTCATGTAACAATACAATTTTATGAGAGCATCGACTTATCCGTATACAATTTTTTCTGAGATTAAATCGTTGACATTCCAATAAATAATCGTCAATAACAGTAACTAACACTCGCGGCTGAGCTTTAAGCCACCAAGTGCGTCCACCGGGTTGCGGATGGTGGGTCAACCT
Organism: Ischnura elegans; assembly: GCF_921293095.1. Lineage (NCBI taxonomy): Eukaryota > Metazoa > Arthropoda > Insecta > Odonata > Coenagrionidae > Ischnura > Ischnura elegans. The sequence goes on along the minus strand of NC_060254.1, from coordinate 108,998,332 downwards.
CTAGATATAGAGGTTAGCTGCGATATAAGCAAGTTTACTTGTCGAATAAGCAGTCGTGGACAAAAAGCGGCGGTTATTCGAGGTGGTATGGGTCTATCCCTGGGTGAGATAGGCCATCTAAATGATACACTAAACCTGTGAAGATACCGTGACTTGGCGATGAGAGGCCACATACAATTATGCCTCATATCATCCGGAGGAGAGGGCAGAAGCTCTTCTTCATATGAGTGAAGGTGGAGATCACGATGGTCAGTATAGCGACACTCATTGCACTTCAGGCGTGGTAACATTTACTTTAACGGCTGTAGTACTGCGATGTGGAAGGCAAGGGGAAACCACCACATTATTATCCCGAGGAGGCGCAGCTACTTCAACTTTAAATTGTCTGACATGATGGAATTCTCTCAGGTAAAAAATTCCGGAGGTAAACTAGTCCCCCATTCGGATCTCCGGGCGGGGACTACCCGAGAGGGTACATCGGACAATTGTGATAAAGTTATGAGGATAGGTACATGGGACGTGAGATCACTCAGGACTTGCGGTACGCTAGAAAACCTTAAAGTGGAAATGGAAAGTCTGAATATCGACGTGCTAGGAATCAGCGAAATGAAATGGCCTGAGGAGGGAGACTTTTGGAGTGGAAGCTATAGGATTATACACACAGGATCCCTGAACGGTAATGCTGGGGTTGGGATAATGCTCAGAAAGAGCGCCGGAATGCGTGTGAAAAGCTTCCTACAGTAAAATGCAAGGATAGTTATGGTGAAGATAGAGACTAAGCCGGTAGATACCGTAGTGGTACAGGTCTACATGCCCACGACAGACCACGAGGATGAAGAAGTTGAAGACGTCTACGATGATATAAAGGAAGTAATCAAAAAGGTAAGGGGTGAAGAAAACCTTATGGTTTTAGGTGATTGGAACGCTGTCATCGGCGAAGGCCAGGATGGAAGAATAACCGGAAAATATGGATTAGGAAATAGAAATGAAAGAGGAGAAAGGCTGTTAGAGTTCTGCACAGAACACAAATTAGTGGTTGCCAACACTCTATTTAAGAATCACATGCGAAGAAGATACACATGGAAAATGCCAGGAGGCAAAAGAGGATTTTAACTAGACTATATTTTAGTGAAGCAGAGGATTAGAGTCCAGATAAAGGACTGTAAAAGCTACCCGGGGGCAGATATCGACAGTGATCATAATCTAGTGATGATGAAATGCCATCTGAAATTCAAGAAATTGAAGAAATCAGCAAAGAACACCTGGCAATTAGAGAAACTTAAGAAGCCAAAAAATCAACAGGCCTTTCAAGAAGTAGTGGAGCGCAAGATAGGACTAGATCAGCCTGAAAACTCAGTTGAGAATAACTGGACTACCATAAAAAGTGGATTTCTGGAGGCCGCTAGAGAAGTTCTAGGGATAAGAAAATGTGTGAAGAAAAAGCCATGGATCACGGATGAAATCCTAGACCTCATTGAAGAAAGGAGAAAGTATAAGAATACGAATACTGAAGAAGGACAGGCTTGCTACAAGAGAATAAGGAACGATATTTGCCGCCAAGCGAGGAAAGCCAGAGAAGCGTGGATGAGGAACATATGTGAGGACGTACAAAATAACCTCGTAAAAGGGAAAGTGGAAGCGGCCTATAGAATAGTGAGGAACCATTTCAAGGAACGAAACACAAAATGTAATAGCATAAGGGACAGGAATGGAAACATTCTAATTGAAAACGAAGACAAAGCCGAGAGATGGAAGGAATACCTGGAGGAATTATACAACGGGAGCAAACTTAGCTCAAAAGTTCTCGAAGTGGAAAGTGAAGTTGAAAAGGATAACATTAGAGCAAGCATCTTTAGATCGGAATTTGACACTGCAGTAAGAGACCTGCGAAAGAATTAGGCCCCAGGAATAGATGACATTCCAGCAGAGTTAATAAAAAATGCAGGAGAAAAGGTCTTAACTCAACTGTATAAAACTATCCGCGATATGTACTCAACAGGAGATTTACCTAGTGACTTCGAGAAGAACATCATCATTCCCATACCCAAAAAGAAGAGAGCTGAGAAGTGCGAAGAATTTAGGACCATAAGCCTGACGACACATGCGTCGAAGATTCTGACAAGAATCATTTACAGGAGAATTGAATTAAGAGCAGAAGAATTCCTGGATGAGGACCGATTCGGATTTAGGTAAATCAGGGACACAAGGGAAGCAATTTTGGCTCTTAGGATGATCATAGAGAAGAGAATGGAGAAAAACAAACCAACCTTCATAGCATTTGTCGATTTAGAGAAGGCCTTTGATAACGTGGAATGGAATTCAATGCTTAGAATTTTGAAAGAAATCGGCGTATTCTACAATGATCGTAGAATTATTCATAGTTTGTATAAAAACCAAGTAGCTGTGATCAAATGTGGACCAAACGGTGCAGAAGCGAGAATAAGAAAAGGGGTGAGACAAGGTTGTGCGCTTTCCCCCTTAATTTTCAATGTTTACAAAGAGAAAGCCATCAACGAAATCAAGCAGAAAGCTTCGGGTGTCAATATCCACGGAGAAAAAATTAGTATGCTGCGATTTGCTGACGACATAGCAGTCATAGCCGAGACAGAGAAGGATTTGAAGAAGACTTTGACAAACATGGAAAGGACAATGGCCAGATATCAGCTGAAAATCAACAAAAAGAAGACTGAGATATTAATTTGCAGCAAAAGAGAGGAGGCTAAAAGAAACATCAACCTAGGAAAGCATAAGCTTGAAGAGGTGAACGAGTTCTCTTACCTGGGAAGCCGAATTACCAGCGATGGACGGAGCAAGAAAGAAATACACAGTAGAATAGCGCAGGCGAAGAGGGCTTTCTACAAAAAGAAGAATCTTCTTGCAGCTGAAAATACCACCATAGAAGTAAGGAAACAATTCATCAGAGTCTACATATGGAGTATGTTTCTCTATGGAAGCGAGGCTTGGACGTCGACAGCAGCAGAGAAGTCAAGAGTGAAGGCATTCGAAATGTGGTGCTACCGAAGAATGATGAAGATAAAATGGATTGACCGTGTGAGTAACCAGGAAGTGCTAAGGAGAGTAGTAGAAAAGAGAAGCCTCCTAAAAACATTAAGCAGAAGAAGGGACAACTTAGTTGGCCACATTTTGAAGCACGATGGTCTGATGAAGACAATCCTTGAAGGACAAGTGGAAGGGAAAAAGGGCAAGGGACGGCCCCGAATGAGTTATATCGGACAGGTTATAAAGGATGTAAAAGAGAATAAATATGTATCTATGAAGAGATTAGTGGATAGGAGAGAGAAATGGAGAGCTGCGTCAAACTAATCTTAGGATTGTTGACTTATGATGATGATGAACAGTCATCATCATCAGTGATTACTGTCCTTAGACAGGTTTCCACTGGACTTCTCTCCATCTTTCTCTATCCTGAGCATCCTCCTTTAGGTCTTTGTATTTTCTTCCTCTTCTTATATCATCCAACATTCCCATCCTCCTTCTTCCTCTTCCTCTCTTTCCTTCTATCTTCCCTTCTATTATTCTCCGTTCCAAACAATTCCTTCTTAATATATGCCCTAACCAACTTGCCTTCCTCTTATGAATCATATGTATTAATTTTCTTTCCTCGCCTATTCTTCTTAGAACTTCCTCATTCTTCACTCTGTCAGTCCACTTCACTTTCAACATTCGTCTCCATACCCACATTTCAAAACTTTCTAAATATCTCTCCTCCTTCTTTTTAACAGTCCACGATTCACATCCGTACAACACTACACTCCACACAAAACATTTCATAAACCTCTTCCTCATCTCTATTGGAATTCTTTTTGCTGTTAACAATGCTTTTACCTTTCCATACGCTCCTTTACCTATTGATATCCTTCTTCTTATTTCCTCAGTACAACTTCCATTCCATCTTACCAGACTTCCCAAATATTGGAAAGTCTGTACTTGCTGTATGATATTTCCTTCTAAGGATATACAAACACAACCTTCTTTTCTGCTGATTCTCATCACCTTGGTTTTATTTATGTTTAAGTTCATTCCAAATTCCCTCCCCACATCCATTATATCATCCATCACTTGTTGTAAATCTTCTTCACTTTTTGCCAGCACTGCCTGATCATCTGCATATTTAATTGTTTTTATTCTTTCTCCTCCTATTACAACTCCTCTAGCTTTTTCTAAAGCTTTCTCCATCATTTTTTCTGCATAAACATTGAAGAGCTCTGGAGAAAGGCAGCACCCTTGCCTCACTCCTCTTCCTATGCCAATTTCTTCTGTTTCATCATCTCCAATTTTTATAACTACTACCTGCCTACAATACATCTCCTTTATTAATCTCCTATCTTTCCAATCAATGCCAATGTCTTTCAAAATTTTCAATAACACATTCCAATTAACCTTATCAAATGCCTTTTCCCAATCAATAAAGCAAATGTACAAATCTCTATTCACTTCCATCATTCTTTCTCCTATCATCCTCAAGCATCCTATTGCATCACGAGTCCCTTTACCCTTTCTAAATCCAAATTGATCTTCTCCCATATTTTCTTTAATTCTTCCTTCGATTCTTTTTAATATAATCCTTGTAATTACTTTGGTAACATGGCATATAAGACTAATTGTCCTATAGTCTTTACATTCTTTGGCATTACATTTCTTTGGTATTGGTATTAGAATAGTTTTAAGTAGATCATCAGGCCAGCTCCCGGTATCATATATCCTATTGATTAAATTTGTTAGTCGACTCATTGCACTGTTACCTAGGTTCTTTAATGCTTCTGATGGTATTCTATCGCATCCCATTGCTTTCCTTTCCTTGAGATCCTTGATTGCCTTTTCCACTTCTCTTCTCAGTATGTTTGGTCCTCTATTCACCTCTTCACATTCCCATTCCTCTTCCAGCTCCATCTCAGAATGATCATCTTTACTATCATATAGTTCTTTCACATATTCTTTCCATATGTTTTTGTTTTCCTCAACACCTGTTGTTATCTTTCCGTATTTATTTAACATTCCTTGTTTACTTATTTTCTTTGGCTCTCTTTTTGTGAACTTTTTAGCTGTTTTATACATTTCTTCCAATCCCCCTTGTTCTTCTAGGACTTCCATCTTTTCGCATTCTCTCTCCATCCACTCCTCTCTTGCCTTATCAGTTAATCTTCGTAGTTCATTGTTAAGTTTCCTATATTGCCCTTTTCCTTCTTCAGTGTGAACATTTTTCCACTTTCTCCTTTCCTCCATTTTATCTATCATGCTCTGAGTGATCCATTCCTTCCTATTTCTTTCCTTTTGTACAACACCAACTTCCTCTTCTAAGACTTCCCATATTACATCCCTAATGTTATTCCATTCCTCTGATACCTCATTACTTTGTCTTACATCTTCCAATTAATTAATGAACAGTAACTAAATAAAAATCATAAATAACTACATAAAGCAAATAAGATGGTCGTCCAAGGTGCCTCTCACTCGTTTGGCGTTTCAGTTTGCGCGAAAAACTCCAGCATGAACTTAATTTTTATTTCAGTTTATAAGTGCGTATCGGAAGAAATATGTACGCAATGCAAAACTTTTGAAGAACAAACAATTTTTCATTGCTCGTTACCCATTTGCTTCACTTCTACCACTGTTTTTTATGAGTCTACTATCTCTCGCATAAAGATAATAAAATTTAATATAATTAATCCCTACGCTTTAAACTCTGTACTTCTTCTATACAACTTTGCCTGGCACTTGTAAATTTAATCCACTATTTGGCAAATGAATTAGTCATTTTTGAGTTTTGATCAATATATTTTCCTTAATGAAGATTTATTTTTACGCATGGCTCATGTAGAATCTAACACCTTGACATTTTATTTCTCATGACTTGTATATCAGTTGGAGCTCTGCGAAGTACCTCTCAAAATCGCCAAATTTCACTCGGCTGGCGGTGAATCAGAATGCATCTACTCGAGGAGCCTCGAGTCAACCGAGTGCGGCTGTACTCGATGGCCTCTCGACTCGCATCCTGTCGACTACCGAGTATGAACGGACGACTCGTGCGACTGAACAGCTGCTGATGCGTTCACATACCTATTTGCTTTGCCCAAATCGGTGCCTAGTGGGAGTTTTCTGAGGATATACCTCAAGTGAGGCACGATTTCCAGTTCGACTGAGCGAGTGAAGCGATACTCGAGGATTTGCCTTCGATCGTAGCCGTATTCGCCCGTAGGTTTCCGAGTACTCCGCCAGAATCATCATCATCTGTGGAATCATCGCCCACTTCTCCGTGCACAGCAGGAAGGCTGCCGTTTTGCGCGATTACTATCAGTCGCACGATAAAGCGCCGTTGAAGAAATTAGATGTATGCGCCTTAATCTCAGCTGCACCTCATTAGACACAGATTTATCGCTCAGGCTGGTCATTTGTATCGATGATGTCTCGTCATTTTCAATGTTCCGAATGTTGAGTCCGATTGCCTTTGACGTCACGTCCCAAATCTCCCCGGCAATCACTTCGAGAAAAGGTCGCAGCCGCGGTGTGAGAATTAACCTCGTTAGCGCAAAAAATAAACTTGTTGATACGCGCTATTTAAGGAAAATATGGTGAGGGCCAAGTCCAACCTTTCTAATATTGGTTGGATTACCTTAGACTCTCGCAACACAAGTAATTGACTGCGGTAATTTTTGAAGGGTTTTTGTGGCATATGGAAGATGAAGATTATCATGAGTTAAACGATGTGTGAGGGCAATTCCATTGAGTATTGGTAAATCATTAATATACATCTCATTACGCCAGGTATTTTTAAGTTTCTAAAAACTTTGGCCCCAAATAAGAAATTGTTCCTCATCCCTTGTCTTGTTTTCGCCGTAGGTGCAGCCATCTGAGAGTGGGAGGGAACCGTTTGCACATGATCACGCATTTCCTCTGCCACTGAACTGGATTCGGCGTTCGTTTGATCTCTTCGTGCTTTGGTTCAAGCGCAGTGCCGGAACTTCATTATCCATCTTTGACTCCCTATTGAGTCTCCACCCCTCTGGTCACTTATGGCTAATGGAGACTTAAACCGAGTCCTTAAATATCGTATTATCTTCATATTGTATCCGCGCGAGCGGATTTATAACCCATTTTTGGAGGGGTTTCTCCTCCAATGGAATAAAAGCAAATATGGTTTTCGTTTTCACTTGTATGCCACGTGCACAGGCGCTTTCATTTTTGCGCATTTAGTATTCATTGTAAACAAAATTGACACAGCATGAATGGAAACGTGAAATCTTTTTAAAGTATAAGATTGTCTAAAAATCATTCCAATAACATATGAATTATGTGTACTTTTTATACATTTCAGTAAATTTTTAATCCGATTCACTGACTAAAATTTTACAAATCATGATGGAAAATTCGTATCAAATGCATAAATTAAACTCAGTGGATTGATAATTTCGTTAAAATTTAGTGTTTCTTTACTCTAATATTTCAGCTTATATTATTCCATGAAATCTACCAAAAAATGTATGGGATAATTCAATCCTATTTGCATACTTCAGTTGCAATATTTTTCTGCTGGTAAGGAAAATTATCAACTTGTCATAAAATTAAACACAAGGAGCTAGAACCCCTCCTCTTTTAACATCATATTGTGAAAATGAATCGTTACAATTACATTATGATCACTATTATGATAGAATGTGGAATATTGCGACTTAACTGCAAATGGAAGGCTACATGTAGATGTACACAACTCCGCTAGCCACCAAAATTGACGTTTGGCCGTGGGTTTCAGGAGAGACAAGCTGTAAACAAAAAATAAGAAAGAGTTGCGCGTTGAAGATTTGTTACTTCTGAATCCCTCCAAACATTTATTCAACAATTTCTTGCTCTGAAAAAAAAAGAAATTGTTATCCCTATGCGTTTGGCACAATATCTCTCTGAATTTATATTTTCGAAATGTGGATGGACAGGAACAATAATCGGCTCCTGTGTATGAGAGCATGATTGAAATGGCAATACCTAAGGTCACGTGTTGTGTCTGATTGGATGAATGCGGCGATGGCGTGAGTTTTATTGTTATTTACTTGGAATGGAAATTCATCTTTATCAAATTGTCAACTCGCGAAGAAGGAGAAGTGTTAGGATTCCATTATTAACCATTACATTTGCTAAGTTCAATACATTTCCCACAGTAATGACGAAGTCTACAGCTACATGCTACTCCACAAGCCCCTAAAATAAATATGTGGATGTCAGGACCATCAAGCAGTAAATAAGAAAGAAGAAGAGATGCGCGATAAAGATATGCTTTACTGCACTCCCTCATTGAATGTCCTCATATTTACTCTGTAACTAAAAGGCGGCCACTTATCTGGAACAAAAACAGGAAGGTTAAGGAAATGGAATTTCACCGTTTCTGAAATCTCACGTATTATCAGGAATATATTATATGCTGTAAAAGAAATGTGGAAAAATCACATTTGATGAAAAATGCAAATGCTTATGTTTGCAACTACGCATGCGTGTGATTTACACTTGATACGGTATAAACTCTTAGGTATTATACCACACTTTGCTTTGTTAATGATCATATTGACATCTAAATGTTGTCGTGAATTCGGCAAGTGAAATGTCAGTGATCATTATCTCAAGTCTCATTCAGAGTGTAATTTATATTCATTTCTGCGGTTTTCTGATTTTCAACAATTTTATAGAATTATTACAACCATGTTCAATATTATATCATTATAATGATGCACACTAAATTTATTAATACATTTTGTGACGCAAGTTCTTTTAATTAATTTTAGGGTTAATGTATTTTACCATTTTGTAGACATTTTCGATGGCCTTTATAACTCGAAAACAAATAATACGGCATTTTAATGTAAGTTATTATATTAACTTAGAATGAGTTAGCAGGTATGAAAATGAATGATATGGCCAATAATTCGTACCTTTTATTTTTGTGGGAATGTCAATCCTGAAGTAGTAAATGCATCAAAAATCTTTATTCTTCATAATTTTATTTAAGGAAAATATAAGAGTTTTGGATGGAAAATAGTAGGTAGAAGATGAGAAGAATTGTCGGTATTTTAAGAGGTTTTTAATGTGCGGCGTTGAATGTGAGAAAGGGCAATACAGCGCTTTGGAAACGTTTATTTCGTATTCTATTGGATCGTCTGGAGGAGTTGAAAGCTTTATGGTGCTGTTTCTCTATTCATAGAATTCGGATCGCAGATCCATCGTCTTCATGCTGATGGATGCACGTATCCAAGAGCCTAGGTTATTGCAGCAGCGTCGACATTTACGGCATAATAATGCTCGTGGATGTATTAAGTACACCATTATTGGTTTTTCAACAGCTACTGAATGATTCAACACCTGCACCAGTTGGTGAGACATGGATGCTTCAAACTTCGGGAGAATTTCAATTTATCTCCATATTTCCGAGCTAAAAATACCCGTAAGCCTACTTCATGTAGGTACCTAATGTCTTTTTATCGTAAGCGATGTTCGCGAGGACATAAACTCGGTGTGCTTGATTCATGATTCCATGGGAGTCATCTTTTTCAGTGAAATGATTATTCTGCCTTGTGGTTGGTAAATTGTACAATGATTTATTTTAACGTTTAGTTAGTGTGATTCGTGCCATGTATTATATCATTTGTAATGCATTTTATTAACAAAACACGTGAATTGCCCGGCAATATCAGACATGAGTACATCAGAGGACAGAACAGAAGAAGGTTTGAGAAGAATTAACTGCTCACCCAGGAATTTTATTCCGATTTTTATCCAAAGAGCCCTTGTTATATAGCCTTTAAATATTTTGCCATATTTAAAGTAGGTACCTGACATTTTAGGCTAATTTAGAGCGAAAAACCCTTTCAACTACTCTGATGGAATTCCCTTTCAGCGCACACTCTGGCCCATTATTGTGACTAGTCCCGACTTTTTAGCCAATGTAATTAGAAAATCATAATTAATTTTTGTCATCAAGCAAAACATCCTCTTATTACTGGATTGAAATTAGGAAGTGAAGGCTTTGACTTGAGTGTCTAAAAAGTGTAACATTGTGCACGCATCCATGAAAAAGAGACATTGCGGCAGCAGCCGCTAAAATAGACTTTTGTTGCTTTGTGTTTGGAAATAAAAAATCTTTCTCTTTATATGAGGCGTCCATTCGAGTAATCATATTTCCCCGCAACTGTTTCCACATTCGACGATTCACTTAAAATGCCGTCCTCTCCGCGTATTCAAGCCGTCGTGGGCAATTCACACGATCATTCTGCCCCGGTAGCCTTTTGTTGTTGTTCACGGCCCCAAATTTCCCCTGCAGCATCCTTTTCCATCTTCCCATCCACCCGCAAGACTTGATCGTCCCCTCCCCCCCCCTTTCTTCCTGCCGAAATCCCTCCCCCCCTCCCTGACATCGGACCGAAGATAACGAAGATTTCTCGCCTCCGCCAGCCCTCTCATACATCCTAATTGTATCCCTCCAAGTCTACCTTTCTCCCTCATCCCCCAACCAACAGCCAATTCACACCTTTCTAAACCACCCCCATAAAAAAATATTTTCGGTTCTCAACGTTTCGACTACTCTCACCTTCACAGGCCTCTATCGCTCTCAGCATTCGTTGGCTATTCTAGCGACGTAATTTTTCAAGCTTATTGCCTCCCACTCAAAGCTGTCCTCACCCAAGATCATTCCCATCCGTCTCAGTGAATCTGCCTGGCCTATGTTTTTTTTTTGTATTTCGAATGCCATTGTATTAAAGTTGGTAATTTCTTTGCCATTTGCTAATCATTATGGTTGCCAAAACTATGGAAAAGCTAATGGCTGATGATACCAAAGCTAATAAACGGCGGGTTTTATTTTTTTAAATCTTTTCAAATTACAGCAATACCTTGTTCGCTACAAAAATATGTTACCCATTAAGTAGATGGGAGAGACAGCAGATTTATCTTGTTCATGTACATAAAATATTTGTTTTGTGAACCTAAGATTCACTAAAAGATAATATTAAGTTACGCAATACGTAGTAATGGTAAAATAAGATGCAATGAAGAGGAAAAATACGCATCCGGTCGGTTTTTTGCTGAGTTTGGGAATGCTGGAGGACATTTTCCTTATTACGGAGTGCTTGGGTTCACCAAAAGAGATTTAATTCATCCATTGGCTTGGAAAGGTTGGAGAGGAATATAAACTACTTTAGCGTAAAAAAAAATTCTCACTCGGCTAGAAACCCGAGAAATATTTATAAGAAATATTCGCCGAGAAAAAACAAGATCATATATTACTTTAGCGTAGTATTCAGTGGAACTATCCCATAGCTCACGTGTACACCTATGCATTGCCAGCGCTGTGATTAAATTGCCGTTCATTCAGAAAGTTTAGAGTGTTTCCTCTTGGTTTTTTTGTTTGAGGGTTTAAAGTGCAAGAAAGACTCCGACTACGTGTTTGTTTAATACAGTTAGATAATGATACTTATTCAAATAATGTGAAATTAGTAGGAATACTGTTCCAGCGTTTAATTAAAAGCAAATTTTAGATGTATTTGTCGGTTTTTGGTGTTGAATTCGATGAATTACGGCTTAAGTCGTGGTCAGAACACTTTTTATATAGTAATTATCACGATAAAATGTTAGTTCATCCCTATAAAGAGCGTTTTAATAGCAAATTTCATTCTTCGTGAACCTTAATCCATTAGAGATGCGCTATCGATGATGGATAATTATATGGGTCCATCAGTATTTCTTGTAGTAGGCATAGTATGAAGATTAAGCAGTATCCACCGCCAAGTCTAAAGCCGAAAGAAAAACTAATACAAGCCGTAAACGACGATTCTTGCGGTGTGCGCACACAGCGCCACACGGGACTACTCACTTCTGGTTAGTGACTCGCGGGCTCTGCTTTTCGGCGTTTGGTGGGGAAAGAACTAGCCAGGTGCGCTAACGCGGTGGCACTACTATCGCCGCAAATAAGGTATAACGCTGAACATTTTAAACATTTCTACGAAATTCTGCCGAAGCTCCATCGAGTCGTGTCATATATCGTCTTTCTCAGTATTTACTCGGCTTCGATAATGAATTATTAACCATTGTTTAAACATAAAAGTTAACCTTTTACGGAGTGAAGAAGAACACGCAAAAAAACTATGAAAACGGCGAAACGGTCGACTTCTTCATTTCGTCACGGGAAAAATATTTGATTGCTGCACTTTATTGTATTCTTTATTGAGAGACTGACATCTTCGCATTACAAAAAGCTTTTTACAATTTACTTTGACCCATTTCTTGACTTTTAAAATGGCCGAGAGGCAGATTTTAATTTCCGAGGTTTAAATGTGTACTTTATTATTGAAGTTATTTGTGCTGTATGTAAAAAATATCTCTAAACTTTTCATGTAAGGAAACGTTTATATTATTCCTCTTACTAAAAATAAATCATAAAGGCGATAAACGCCCGGCGGCAATGCACTCTATCAAAGCGATGATTTTCGCCTTTTTGGCTTATTTTAAGTACTAAGGGGAACAATATAAACATTATTTTAGATGAAAAGTTTGGAAATATTTTTTACATATAGCACACGTAACTTCAATATTTATGTATTCTTTTACACCTCACAAATTGAAATCTACCCTTCGCTCATTTTAAAAATCAAAGAATGGGTTCAATTTAAATTTAAAAAGCCCTTTGTAATGAAAACATGTCGTTCTCTCTATAAAAAATGAAATGAAATGCACCAATTAAACATTTTGCCCGTGACGAAATGAAAAAGACGACGGTTTCCCCGTTTTCATAGATTCTCGCGTGTTCTTCTTCTCTCTTTCGACCGCATAAGCTAAACGCTTACGCTTAAAAAAGTTTTGATTACTTAAGTTTTCCTGGGTATCACACAATTACATATACCACATCTTTTTTACAGAACATGACCCGGGTTTCATTATTTGCGCCTGAAGATGATGATAATAGGGTGGTTTCCTGTTATTTTTTTATTGCCTAAATTGAAAGATTATTACTCCTGGAGTACTTATTTCACGATTTTAGATTTTGAAACGACGATATCTATTTTTCGCGATTACATGAAAAGTGAAAAATTTCAAGCGGCTAAGTAGGAATGATGGGAAAACTCCGTGTGACGTCATTCTGGTTCTCGCTTCCGCCGTGTGAGGTGACCTTGGGGTGAGGCATTGAGCGCTGATACGACGCAGGCTGCTAGCAGGTAGCAGAGTACCCTGCTAGCTGGTAGCGCTTGGCTTAAATAATGATTATTAACACCTTATCAAACTAAGGAAACTTTCCAACCATATACAGTTTTAATAGGTGGTTATTAAGAGATTTTTCCCTGAGCTCTGTGCCTCATGCCTCATTGGTAATCTCAGACGATGTAAAACTCCTATCTACTCGTATAGAAACTAGGTCCCTGTGACGTCACGTGGAGTGGAATCGCATGGGCGCCAATCTGGCCTTTTTCAATTGCGGTTAAAATTGACCATTACCATTCGTCTAAACTGGGAATTCTAAAACCAAATAATTTGTGTATTATGAATACACTAAAGTTGGTTAATGAATCGCAATCGATGCCTTTCTTTTTCTTTGATGAAGGAAACTACCCTATTCATCGAAACCCGGGTCGCGATATGTAAAAAATAAGTGTGATATCCAGGAAAACTTATAATGGCATGCCACAAAGTTAATTAAGGGTTAGTGAATTTTTTAAGTTACTAATTGTTGTAGCCAAATAAATATTGCAGCCAATGTGTAAAACGATATATGACACGACCCTATGGAGCTTCGGCAGAATTTCGTACAGATTCTTAAAGTTCAGGGTTCTACCTTTTTTGCACCGATGGTAGTGTTCTTCAGTTCTACTTTTATCCAACTTATTTTCTCCGATCAATGATGCAGCATTCTTTCTGCTCACTTCAACTCCAGATACGTCCATGACATTGTTAGTGCTGTAATTGACAATTTGATTGATCATCTGCGGATAATGGGCTCCTGGGACGCAATAAAACTCAATTCTCTATCGAGGTGATAAAGTGTTTCAACTAATTCATTCAGTGATGCTATCCGTAGGCTAGTTTGGGTCGGTGAAGATAGAGGTCATCGCGGGCTTAACAATATGCTTGCAAACTTCACCCTTTTAGGGTTGATGGGCCTGTTCCTTTCCTTGGGTCACCCATCTCTTTGAGGATTTTGTCGAAGGGATGTCCTATGGCTTCACGAGGGAATCGAACACTGGACCCTCCAATCCGCAGGCAAACCCTCCAACCCACCACGATCATGGAGTAGTGTAAATGAAGGTGCCATTCATGGTTATCCACATTTGCCGGCCTCGGTGGCGGCGCGGGCGGGATAAAGTCCTCGCCTACCAAGTCAACGGTCGTGGGTTCGAGTCCCGCCTGGGTAAGCTACCCCTATCCAGGGCGTGAGTGTTGTTTAATGTCCCTATCTATTAATTGTTCATTACCCGTTTTAAAGGCCGTAATTGTGCTGTTCACAGGGAGACGATAAATAAATAAATATATAGAAACTTCTACATGAGAATATGTAGTTCATTAGCTTTGAAGATTAGCTTAGAATCTGGTTTGTCAGGATGGATCGCAAATGTTTTCATTTTCACTTAGATCCTCTCGTCTATATATTTCCTGGTCGCGATCTCTTTTGCCAGTTGATTCCTATACTTGTATACGATTTTTGATCTACCGGAAATTATACTCATCTTCGAAATTTTTGAGTCTGTCATTACTCACTGCATTTGTTTTAGTTAGGGTATGATAGTATGATGGGTAATGTAGTGTAATTATAGCATTCAGTGCTCGTTTGATGCTTTAAAATACCTATAAAACGTACTGTGTAATACCTATAATATACTTGCTATATTGCATAATATTTCGTTATACCTTCCACTGTAGTATCCGGGATAAGCATTATCAAATGGAAATGAATTAAATATTACGATTAAGGACATTATGAGAAATTAAGGACATCATGAGAAAGTCAGAATGTGTTGATGAGTCAGGGCGTGCCAGCAAATGGAAGTGGGGAGTTATTTCTTCGATTCCTGCATCACGATTTTTCACCACATTCCGGGCGTTGAATTATTCGCGTACTTTTCAAACATGTCTAATTATATTTGTGAGATTTAAGAGAGAAGCAATTCCGTAATTCGATTTTGTCCTCGTCATTTATTTCATATCAGCTGTTTTTGTCGACATCTTTGTTTTGCTTCAAGGACCCGACGGCTTGTTTGCAACTTGGCTCGTTCCTTTTTCACTCACCTGTCTTCGACCCTTCGCTCCGTTTCGCATCCCGCATGAAACGAGTGTTTCCATTTTTCCAGCTCTTTTGCCTCCGGGTGGTCGCAGTCTCTTCTTCTCCTTCTTTCGCCCTCCTCGTTAAAAAAGAAGCATCCGAGGTATTCGTCCCATCCTCTGCTAACCGAGGGGCATTGTGGGATGCAATGAGGGACAGAAGCGGAG
Source organism: Ischnura elegans (assembly GCF_921293095.1). NCBI lineage: Eukaryota > Metazoa > Arthropoda > Insecta > Odonata > Coenagrionidae > Ischnura > Ischnura elegans. The sequence goes on along the minus strand of NC_060254.1, from coordinate 108,982,864 downwards.
GAAAGGAAAGCACGAGGGAGGGATGAAAAGGGAAAGTTTGAAAAAGTACCCGAATGCGCAGAATAAGAGGAGAGTTTCGTGTGTTACGCGGTGAACGGATGATGGTCCTTTTTCTTTTTTTTTGCAGTGTATGAAGAAGAATGAGGCAACCCGTGATTGCTCGGGACGGAAACAAATGCCTGGCAGCGTGCGTTAGCACTCCATTCGCACCAGTGGGTGAACGGGTTGCGATCGTGTTTTTTTTGTCTCTTTCATCTCTTTCTCTCTCTGTTTTGGGACTCCTTTGATTCCATTCTTGAATCTCTTTCTTTGTAATTACTCGACGAACTTTCTTGCATCAGTCTCTGTTATGTTGAAATTTCAACCTGAAGTAGACTTGATTAAGACAAACGTATCGTTTGTTTGATGGAGTTATGGAAGTCATTAAATCTTCATTACTCTCAGCTTTTCCTCATTTTTACGTTTCCGTGGCTAATCTGGGAGGCATCGACCAGAATAGGGACATTATGTATTCATGGAAATAACCACGCTCTGGCCTGTGGCGTAACTTTATAGGGTAACCCGCTAGGGACATAAAGTGCGAAATTTGCACCGAGGAAAAATCTTTGCTTTTGACCGAGATAGGAACCCAAATCCCCCAAACTCATTCCGTATCCCATGCATTGCATAATTAGCAGTATTTTCATTACAATGTCCATTATTTCTTTGATATTTAAATAACACCATTTAATTTGCAATTTAACCTGTGAGTGATGTACCTATCTGATACTGAAAAATGCAGTCAAGGAAATTTCAATAGGTATAGACGCATTAAATGAGGCATTTTTTCGCGTTTTTAACGACCATTACGGGGTAATAGGACTATTACTGGGCACAGCAAACTTCAAGTCCGTAATTCTTTTAATGTAATTCTGCAATCGAAGATTCCTGGTACATTTAAATATTCTTGTTAAGCGCAGTGAAAGTTTTCATGTTGAGTAAATTTATCTGGAGACAGTCCTTAATTGATATTACATCTTTAATGATCTTCTTTAATTTGTTTACCCTCTTCAGTGAGTTTACAAAACCCATTAAAAGTTTTAGTCTTCCTTTTAATTCACTGGGCTTTAGAACTCTATCGCTTGAGCTAAAGGATTAATTGAGTGAGTTTACTTCAATAATTTTAACTATCACTGCTTTCTATAATAGTTCCAACTATAGACGTCTTTATTCTTATGTTAAAAGTTGATATGAAAATAAATTAGCCAGCTTTTTTGAAATACCATGATGTTTTGAGGCGGAAAACGCTAGGGTATTATTCAAAGAAAAGTTTTTCTTCTCCGGAGAAGACGCCGTAGACATCTTATGCTCGCATCAGAAAACATTTTTCCACCATTATTCCCTCGGGACATTTTCTCGTTTTAGTATTAGCATGATATGTCTCGGTTTTTTTTACTGAGGGAATATTTTTCTAGCTTTATTATGGTTTTGCATCACTGCAAAGCGCCCAGTGACATCACATTGAGCCGGAATGGGAATTGGAGGCTGTTTTCGCGGACTTAGGAAATGGTGAGCGGAGCAGCGAAAGAGGCGAAATTAAATGAGTAAGTGCTGGAGAGAGATGAAACTCAATTAGCTGGATCGAGAGGAGGGAAATGGGGGGGGGGGGGTTGGGGGAGGAAGAGCAGGAGGTCATTTGAGAGGTGCGCTGCAGAGATGGAAACGAAATTGATGAAATAGGAGGAGACGAGGAAGATGGCCTGGAATGGTGCGTCATGAATGAAAGATGAGGTGAACTCGTTTTAAAGTAAATGCTCCGCGTATCCGAATTAAGAAATTGTTCTCTCTTGACGTTCGAGGATCCTTAGTGAGTCTCATCAATTCAGGGATACTCAGGTGAGAAGGTTGGTCTTTGATAGGTAAGGGTTAAGGTCACCCTACGGTGAGCTATAAGCATCTTAATTTAACAAGAGTAGCAGCTACAATGTTTTAGTTTCTGTGCTGTGCGAGTGTTTGTGTTGGGGTGTCTTCTAGTCTTCACTTGGGATTTGAACCGCGGACATTTTGGTCAATAGCCAAACGCTCTACCTACGCCCAACTCATTCCCCACTAGCATGTGATATCACAAGAGACAAGGAATATTTCAAGGCCAGATTATTCAAGCACCCCTGCGAGTTGACTAATGTTAAGGGACTCCATGTTGAAGATGCACTGGATTCAGGGACTTCTAGCGCAAAATCTAAATGATTAAAATGCTTCTTAGTTGGAGAACTGCTCGTGTCATATAAAACAGAAATACTTAAATGATATTTTGGTCATCCCCGAGTCTTCTTGGGTTTTGTCAAATCTTCACACCTCATGAGAATAGTGAACAGTGAAAGGCGTGAATAAAAATGTACCCAATGCAATATCTTCTAAAGCCGAATATATTTCGTACTTTTTTCTCTTTTATCTCTTCTTTTGGTACTGTTATTCATCTATAAGTATTGAAACAGGTATATTTTTCTGCCATGGATGCCTTTTTTGAGACAAAAACAGCCGTTTATTTTCTTAAATGTTAATACGTAATGTTTATTCTCCTATCAAACGACTTTTTCGCGAATCCCATTGATGATGGTGTCTTTTTATATGATTTATATCTTTTCAAGTTTTTATCAATATCCTCATCAGTTTCCAATTTTTAATTTTCAATGTTTTTATGCTTGCAGAAGCACAGTTTTTAGAATAATGAGATAACTAAGTACCGATACATATTTGGAAGGGTTGTTTTCGAGTTTATTGTTTTTCCTCACCTATGCAAAAAAAATGGTAAGTAGATAGCTTCCGGGCCCTCCATTTTTTAAACAGGAGACTAAGGCTGAGTTCCCTAAGACCTTGCAGCGGTCGTAGCATCGATGAATAATGGTATTTGTCCATTAACTGGTGTGATGAAATACCTCCGAAGTATTATAAGTAGGAATGAAGAAGTATTTGAAGTCTTCGCATTACGATTAAGCTGTTGCTGTTTATTATGAGCAAACTTTTACGGCAAAGGTCTTTCCAGAAGTGAGTGATTATTGGGGGATGGAAAATCCTCAGAATTTCTCAATATTTCAACGGAATTCTTATGACTTAAGATCGCATCTCACTATGAAAAGTACCCAATTGTCACCACCAGATCGCGTTCAAACTTTGCAGTTTAGTATGCAATGACATTGAGAGACAAGTGTTTTTGCTGAAGCCTCTTATTGGCCTTAGTTTACGAGGTATTGCCAACATGGAGCATAAGTGAAACGCCTAGATTAATGCAACCAAGAATAAAAGAATGATGCAATTTAAGGGCAATATAGCCCCTACCGTGCTTATCCTTGGACATTGTAACGGGGAAAAGTCTCATTAAATTTCACATTTAATGGGGATAATTTTCGTTATCTTTTTATCGCGGGTTGTAATAATCTAGGCGTTTTTTTAAGCGGTTTTTTATCTTTAATTCCTCGAAAAATAAGCTCGGTCGAAAAGGGGAATCTCTAAAAATTTCATTTTCATCGAACTGCGAAGTTTGAAGGCAATCTGGAGGTGATCCAAGGGTATATTCCCTTTCAGGATGAAATTGGGTCAATCAGCGTCAGTGTAACAAGGTTTACTGCAAAGACATTTCCTTCGCATCATTATGGAAGTGGTGCTGTGATTGTACGCTGATAGATTCAAAAATGAGAAAGAAAGGTTCTGCTACCTCTTGATAATGACCCGAAAAGATTGAAACCGGTAAAGTTTTAAATAAATCCTCTGTAGAAAACAACATAGTGTATTTTCGAATCTATAATGCCACCTTTCCCCGTGGTCAACTCGCAAAGCTGATTTTATATCCTGTTTTTGTCTTTGATTTCTCGGGAAATTTGAACTTTGCTATTTTTTTCGAAAAATGTGACGCCTGCTTACATGGCTTAAATATTTTTTACATGAAAAATGGATTTTTATGGAGTCACTAGGAAAAGCATTTTGGATTCATTCACTTTATGCCAGGGGTGAGTCCCGGGGGAAAAATACGAATACTGCAGTTAGAGTGAAACATTTTTTTCCGAATTTCCTACTCAGTTTTTCCAAAAGAACTTATATTAGAGATAGCAAGATTGAGTTTTAAAATCAGTATAGTCATCCTCTCAGTTTTGAAAGGAAATCTAACATGACCAATCGTCCAAATCAAATTAAATAACAGATTTACTTTAAGGCCAACTAATGCCATAATTAAAACAAGAATTTATTCATTTCTATAAAAATTATTCACCTATTAATTACTAAGTATACGTGGTCGATTTTGAAATAAATTCTACGTTCTAATTACTTTCTATTTCGTTTACTTTCATGATGTAAAAATTTGCACGGATGTGTTAAATCTTGATTCAAAGTAGCTATCTGTAAATGGTCTGATACTTAGGACTGACACCAATATTGGCCTTGAATGGAAAAATCTCATGCTGTATCGGGCATATATGAAGCAATGCAATTATTAAACAAAAAAGAAAAATTAACGATTAAAATAAGAAAGCTTCCGCGAGGAAAGGATACGTAAGTCTTTAAGGGATAACCGCTCGCGACATACGTGCCTATGAGACGTAAGGGTGCCGTTTAGTCAATAGCGCTGAGATTGCCTCGATATTAGGAGAGAGAGAGCAAGATTTGCTCTTCCAGTGTCCTAAATGAAGAACACACAATAAAAAGGTTACGCACACACCAGCGTGGAATAAAATCCACCCGAGGAATCTTATATCCTGTTCTGGAAGACCCAGGGACTTAATTTATTCGGGCACGGAAGATTGAGGCGATTCCGTCAACCCTCATTGTGTGCATTCATTTTGGTCTCATTATTGTTTAAAGCGTTCTATTCATTCACTCGCTGTTCATATCTTCAACTTTCTCTCCACTATTGCCTGAGTCTCGAAAACAAAACGCGGATTGAAGGCGAAAATTTGAATAATTCGGTTTTTATGCGGGAAGGTTCATTTCTTTTAAGCCCAATTGCTCCCCCCCCCCCGTTTTGGCTGGCTCTGCAACTTTTAGTTCGTTTTAATTTGGCAATGAAAAAAAAAATTTCATTGACTCTGGTGTGATTATTTTCGATAATTGTATCAAATGTTACATGAAAACGAACGCAACCCATTTCAACGATTGGTGCCGTAACTGATTATTATAACTTATTGAGGTCTACTTAGGTTCGAAAAGGTCGACGGTTTCAGAGCACATGAATTGACTTAGGTATACTTACTTTGAGTCTTTTATTTTTTGTTATTTATAATTCATGCTAATTGTAGGGCCATTTCCCGGTTAGTTGTGCATTCATTTACTTAGCATGAGTGAAAATTATTTTTATCTTTTAAAGCGTCTATACAGTGGAACCTCGGATAACGACGACCACAATCCGTTCCAGAAAGCTGTTCGTTATCCGAAATGTTCGCTATCCGAAACAATTTTCCCCATAAGAAATTGAGGTAATAGGAATAATAGGTTCCTAGCTCCTAAAAATAAGACTTGGTAGCCACAATATACCTTATGAGGAAACGGTAAAAAACCTTGGAGTCATATTCGATCGAACCCTTAGCTGGAAGCCTCAAACAAATTATGTGAGGCGTAAATTTTTGGGATCACTGCATCAACTTGTCAGAGCCAGAGAAATACTTACACCCGACATACGAATTTCATTAGTTAAAACACTAGTCTTCCCTCACTTGGATTATTGCACAGCCTTATTCACTAACCAAGACGACGCAAACAATAACAGACTCCAATTGGCCATGAATTCGGCAGTAAGATTTATTTACGATTTAAAAAAATGGGACCATATTAGTAACTATTACAATCGCCTTAACTGGCTTAAGTATAAAGAGCGTCGCACCCTTCACATAATAACTCTAGCCTTTAGTGTCGTAACGACCGGTTACCCGCCATACTTGTACGAGAAATTCGTTAGAAAATCTGAGGTTCATAATATACCTACCCGTAATCATAACATTGACCTCCATATTCCAAAACATCACACGCCTCATATGAACAAATCATTCATAGTAACCGCCTCACGAATATGGAACTCTCTCCCAGCCCAAATAAGAAGCAGTACAAACATCAATAGGTTTAAACACAGCACATATGGGTTTCTGAAGAATGCCTCCTTATCCCCAAGTTAAATTTCTTTTATGTTCACTTTCTTATGTTCATATTTATTGTTTATATTCACTGTCTTATGTTCATATTTCTTGTTTATATTCACTTTCTTATGTTCATATTTCTTGTTTATATTCACTTTCTTATGTTCATATCTCTTGTTCATATTTCTTTTGTTTGTCACCTTAAATTTTGTAATTAGTGTGTTATATCTAAGTGCGATTATTTATTTTTTTGTCGAAAATATTGTATTGTTTTTTTTTCATGCACTAGGCGATATGCACTGTTCACATTTGTCTGTATATGTATATATATTTATTTACTTTTTTCTTTTATTTATCTATCTCAATGTGAAATGTAGAAAGCTGTACTTATATTTTCTCATGGGCCCCAGTGCCTACGAAAATAAACGATATTATTATTATTATTATTATTGACTCGCCATTATATAAATGTACAGGCTATATAGGCATTGTATTGCATTGTATTACTTGTAGGCTTACTGTATTATTACTTTGTATCAATTTGGGATCGCACAGCACCGAACACAAACATGGCCGCTACACAACTGTTCGCTAAACGAATTTTCGTTCCCTATCCGAGGCAAATTTTTAGCGAAACTTTTGGTCGTTATCCGAATTGTTATTATCAGAGGCGTTCGCTAGCCGAGGTTTTACTGTATTGTAATTAGTTTTTCCTTATGTGTGCATGGCCTATAACGTGTCCGTACCTGATTTGTCGGTAGAAAGCATGCGAGAAATATATGTCGGCGCCTTTTCGTCGTCAATTATGAACGCCAGGTCTTCTCTGTTTTCATTACTCCCGCGCGACGCGACGATGTGTGTTGTAACATGCAATCACGAGATTCTCAATTTTCCCAATCGCATCTCCGACACATTCCGAACCGCCCCAGTTACATTGCTTTCAGAGAGCTCTGGAAGGATTGATATGAAGCCGGTGGAGGCAAAAAAATTGAAGACTTCGAAGCGGTGTGGGAATTCTGTTTGCAGGGCGTAGGCTGAGGAAGTAGGGTGAGGGATATTGGGGCTTCATGAGGTTCGTTCAACTCTCATATTTCTCTCCGCGCTTCACCTCAGCTTATCCGCTCCGCACATAAGACCCGTCTCCAACCTTTTCAGATGAGAAAATGTATCGGATTGGTGTGGCTTGTTTCCCGAAAGATAAGTTACGGAGGTCAGCTTAAGACTCTTTTCTCTTGCTACTAGGCTGTAGCCTTAAATCCCATGGCTTGTAGAAATTCTAAATCCTCGGGATTTAAGGAATACTCACGGTTAAAATCCTTCCTTAAGTGCCTTCGTAACTTTCATACTTGATCTGAAAAAGAGTTGCGTTCATACAAAGAGCTGTTGTGATATAACTAAAACAGATCCAAAGCTTATTTTGATACTGACTGTGGAAGATAATATGGGCATCTCAAAATTCTGAGTGTAGGCACACCACGCTCAGGATATTTTTGCGGGCAACAGGACAAGCCCATATCACTGCCATAATTTGTTCTAATTCCTTATAAATCTATGCGTGTATCTTCACAATTAATAATTTTTTCATGATGTTTGTAGTTAGACTTTAATATTCAATCATTTTAGATAACTTTTTTACGCTAAAACCACTGAATAAATCGATCTCTCAACAAATATTTGAATATTCCAACGAGGTGCATTCTAGTAATAGCTGCTTCCAAAACTTAATAAATCCCGAATTTACACTAATTTTATTCTCAACTGCTAATCATCTGATGTTTCTTCGTGGACAGGCAAAAGAGAAAATAAATGATGGAAAGAGAGAAGGGGTATATAAGTTGGAATTATATAATTAGTTTCAATAAGTGAAATCAGTTTGCTAATTGAGCGGAAATTCGTTCAGTTACAATTATTAAATTAAAATAAATGGAATAAATATTTCACTCAAGACTTGCAAGTTGGATTGGTTACAAATATGTGCAGAGGGAATATTTTAAATGGGATAGATGCAAGAATATTCGCATTTAGGACAAAATTTCATAAATTTTCTCTATTTTCTAGAATTTTTCCTCCATGGAATGGACTGCGCGTTTGTGCCGCCGCATCGCAATGTTTAGGAGCAAATGGATAGCATTCGAGACGAGACGTTCGGTCAGGAGGTCACTGCATCGTGGTGACCCGTTACACCTGCTTTTCTATGTGTGTGTGTGTCTGCTAGCGATTGCTCAAGGAAAACACTAAGTTACCACGGCGGATAGATAAGGATCGCAATCCCCCTGAATCACGTAGACTAACATCCATGTGCCTCCCTCGTCGTGTACATAAAAATACCTATTCCTTTCTACTTTCTTTTAATCGATGAAATCGAAGCCATGGCTGTATGGGTAGAGTAAAAGATCTAATGTGGAAAAATGGCTGCTTTCTACAATTATTTATTGTTATTTATCTAGGAGGAATGTTAATATATCGGAGAGTATATCAGTAAGAGATTCATTTGCAATTAAGGCTTTTTTATACATGATCATTGTAGATGAGTAAAAAGAAAAGGCTATAAAACTGTAGTGCTGCATTTTAAAGAGAGTAAAAGAGAAGAGATACTTCGCTATGAAAAGGGTAGCCGATAGGCGAGCTGCGTAAGACTAATCTTAGGATTATTGAATGATGATGATCATACGATGTTCAAAGAAAGGCATAGAAAATTTTGTTTGCACGATCTTTTATCATTTGGTCTCTTTCCTTTTCCACTTGCTCACCCATCATGCTTGTATTTTCTGGCTCGGGTAACAAACGGGCTTCCCGGACGAGTTTCTTCCCATGGGCCTTAATGTGGATTTCTCAGCTGTTCACATGGCATGTTTTACGTTGATCACTTGTCATTCTAAGTTTATTGAGGGGTTGAGAAGCCAAGGGGTTCAAGTGATTTTCTTTCGAAACAGCGTTAGGTATAGTTAATTGATAGAAAAAATACACAAAACTTGGTTTCCAAGAGAAACAAGTGAGTATCTGTTCTGTGCTGACATCGAGTGGTAAATCAAATGCACTACTAAATATGTAATCGATCTCGTTTGTTCGCTAAACCTAAGCTAATTTCAGCACCTAACTCTGTTCGGAAAAAAGAAATCACTTGTACCCCTCGGCTTCCAACCCACTCAATTAAGGAATTGAACCTTCCAATATTTATCTGTATCTGAAATACAGATATTTTATGCCTGAGTAAATTATGAGGGAAATGTTAAAAATTAGGGAGATATGAGAAGTGCCAGGAGACGCAATAAGTTTTTTTTTTAAAAGTATGAAAGCTCTTTTGTAACGCTGCATTCTTCCATTGTCTTTGATTATCGTCCCTTTCCTTTCTCGTTTAAACTATTCTCCTGTCTTTACTTCCTTTTATCTCATTCCTATCTGTTTCCGTGGCGATTTTTTCCTTGCTTCCCGATGAGTGCGGTCACTGAGCATTCCCTCACGGATCCCGAACACGCTCGCCCCCAGATTGCCCTCCCCTTTCCTTTCTACTTCTTTTTCTCTCTCTCTTTAGGGCGTTGTGAGGGCAGCCAAAGCACTCGCTGCCTCGTCCATCTCCCTATTCTCCATTTGCCTCCTCGCCGCGCTCAGCGGAAAAACAGTCTTCCTCTTGGCTCCGATCTTTTTACCTTGTGTAGGCTTTCGCGGTGTGGTGAGGATTCAGCAGACTGGTTTTCGGGGTTACTACCGCGTAGATTTATCTCTGCAGACGACAGTTTCGCCGGTATTGCAGCAGGCTTCTTCAGGTCAATGAAGTGGAGATCCGTCCCGTCTCTTATACACCCCGTCGGAGGCCGGTGTCTTCTCATTGGCTGGTTCAGGAGGCCCGGGTGGCTCCTCATTGGTCCGCATCTCCCGGCTCTGTCCTGTCTCTCCGGGTCTACTCTTTATGTGTTAGGGAGCTGGTATCCGTCCTCCCTATTGAGTCATTGCCAATGAAAAGAGATACTTCCCTCGGATCATTAGGGAAGCTATAGAGATTATGAAGACGCCGAACAACCTCAATAGGAGAAGAGTCCTCAAGAGACACCGTCCTCGGACGGGGTGTATAAGAGATGGGACGGATCTCCACTTCATTAATGATCTGAAGAAGCCTGCTGCAATGCCGGCGAAACTGTCCTCTGCAGAGGTGAATCCCCGCGGTAGTAACCCCGAAAACCTGTGTGCTTAATTCGATCTTTTTTACCTTCTGACCTCAAAATATTTCCTAGGCGTTTAAGACAATAGCAACAATGGCAAATACGGGAGGTAGGGCCTACAATGGAGCTTGGCCTCTTCTTTTGTTTGATTTTTGAGCGCGAAAATCCGATCCCGAAACATCCAAGTGTCGTAAGTGGATTTCTTTTGTGGGGGAACCTTCCGCTTCTAGAATATTGCTGTAAAATAGCCTAAAATTTTAAACAATAATTCAACCCGAAAGGTGAGGGAAGAGCTCACCCCGAAGTAAAACACAGTCGTGTGAGCTTCACACGTTCAGAGGATTTTGTTTATGAGGTGTACGAAGGCTTTACCTAGTGATTGAACCCGGGACCATCAGAACAACAGCCTAGTGGGCACCGTTGGGCAACTCTCTCACTTACGTGTATACCCTAGTATTGATTATTCCTAAATGTAGTGTGCTGATTTTAAATCATAAATCATATTTTATCCATATTGGAAATTGCATGCGTTAAAATGATGGTATCACAAAAGCAAGATTTGCCGATTAGAACTCTTTAACATTCTGCTCCCCTCCCGCCACCACCTGACGCAGATACCTATATAAAAGATTTTAAATTCCCACCTCTTCATAATCCCTTGAAAAAGAGACCAGCATCGGTCGGGAAACTTTGGGGCCACCCAAGAATTGACTCGGCGACATAGCCCAAAAGTTTTTATTCATAATTCTTAACTGCCATTTATATTTATGAACAATTTTGCTTTCCTCGGGAAGAATTAATGATATTACCACAATTATTGACCCTTATATCAACCCTTGGTCCTTGTTTTTGTATCCTCCACAACTTTAAACTCGCCCGTAAATTTTTCTCGTACTTGTCTACTTGATCGTCCAATCTTAATCTCTCTCACCCTGGTCACCCTCTTTTATCCTTCTGTTCGCGATATCCATATTATTAATAATATTTGATAACCAACATTTTTGGATACTGGAGTATATATCCGTGTGAAGGATCAACTCTATTATAATACTCGAATACTCTTGAGGTGCAAGTATTAAACCATGTATGTTTTAGGTGTCTAGCCTTGCATTTGCGTGTTAGCAGTCTCTGTTATGATTGACCGTTCCGAATGTGATGAATAAGCCGATGTGGTTTTCCTGTCCCAACTCGAAGGTTGGTGAGGGTGAGGGCCTGACGTTAGGCCATAGTCGCGCGTGTTTCGTCTGAAGAGGGTCCAATTCCTGATTACCTCGTGCTGCGATGATTGCTTTTGGTGGTATTCGATGGCATCGCCAAAGATGTGAACCTCTTATGAGTAGCCCACTAATTCACCGCGATTCCAGCGGTTCATTTCGACATATAAACCTATTCAGCGGCTATTGGAAATCATAATGTCGCAGGGTTATGATTGTAGGTAGCCACTGTTGTGTATATTTTTGTAGAGTTGCCAATTTTACGGCATACCGTTTTTTATGGACACCCCTTTGTCATTTTTGCTTATTTATACATGCTTATTATGTATCTATTTTATACATGCGTATTTATTTGTCATGATGGAATGTGTTTTTACAACACGAGACAATTCTGCTTCATTGCATTTCTGTACTTAAAGGAGTTAAGCCATTTGAAAAGTATATGATCTTGTTTTTTCTCGGCGAATATTTCTTATAAATATTTCTCGGGTTTATAGCCGAGTGAGAATTTTTTGGTCTAACGTTTCGACGGAACACTCTTCCATCGTCCTCAGAGAATTAATGGCTATATAAGCGCAGGAAGGCAGGCCTGCAGCACATTAATTCTCTGAGGACGATGGAAGAGTGTTCCATCGAAACGTTAGACCAAAAAATTCTCACTCGGCTAGAAACCCGAGAAATATTTATAAGACATTTGAAAAGTATTTCTCTAACCTCGCAGTTAGTTTATGGATGATATTTAAAATGTATCTGGTTTACGTTTTTCTATTTATTTGACTCTGTTTTTTTTGCAGTTCGATGTGATAATCGATGATTTCGCGAATGAGTACAGCACTAATTTTGTGGTGGCAAAAATAATTCATAATAATTGTCAGATATTTTACCATTTTTTCCCTTAAAATGCAACGCAAAGACTTTTTAGCTACGTGTGTGTGTGTCTTCACTGTAGTTGCATTGGATTATTTCTCTTGGCAATTGTATTAGGGCTGAGTGCCTACATTCATCATGTTTACCCTTTACTTGTTAATTCAGAATCCGTTCATAATTTACATATAGCAGAATGTGTTTTATTTGGCAAACGTGCATGACCTCTCTCTACACTTAATCTCTATGCGATGGCCAACCGGCTAGGTACGGCAGTGCTCTGTGCATTGACCCAGAATACAGTTCGGAGGACTTTAATATCTCAGTGGGAATGCCATCGAACTATCTAGGGTATCGCATTTACTTGGAAATCTAAATAGGATTTATCCCCAGCTGAAGAGTACGATTTTACTGTTCTGGGTGTAATGAATTCATGCTGACATACGAGAAATATGACGTGAAAGAAGTGGGCTAAAATGGAGTTTGGATTCTATTTGATTAATTTGTTCTGTGACTTGGTGGAATTAACAACGGATTGGAAGATATCCAGAATTTCCCAGATGAACAGCAAACGCACACGTCTCCCAAATGGGCCCAGGAACATTTACTCATTTTAAGGGATTGAGCAACCTACACTTTGCTTGCTCAACTTTCGTGAGCCGCTCAAAGTTTGCCACGGGTGTAGTTGTATTTTCTTGAATAATTTTTGGATTCAATCGGGGAATGAGTTATTTGAATCCAGGAAGAGAATTTCAAATGGGAATTTATCATCCCGCAAAAAGCCATCGGAGAATTCCAGCTAAAAGCTATTTTAGCCTTCGTTCATTCATTTCCATTCTGAAATGTTGCTAATACACTAAGAAGATGAATTGATCATCTATGTGAAACAAATTAATCCCTTTCTGTTATATTATTACACCAGTTTGAATTAGCACAATTCTATTGTAGTGTCATTTAAACTTAAAATTATTAATTTTGATATGTGCAATTTAAACCTTAAACCATTTTCTCCCAACGTTGCGTGAACACAATTGCAATGTTGACATTTTTTATTCGCATTTGTGGAAAATACATAGTTCATATATTACATAAAAAGTTCAATGATTTTAAGACGCTACTAAGAATAACTATGGCTCTCAACACGTTGCAGCTGGAGGACTATCCATTCTGGAATTCAATTATTCCTCCGTCTTAGGCATTTCCTATTAATAAGGCCAATAATATAACAGATTTTTGGAAGAATTGAGTAATACTATAGACCTATAGAAAATTCATTAGTTTTGCAACGTAAGTTTAGCAAATATGTGTGCTTTGTGACATGCCAACCTCTCCGGACAATACAGATATCATTTGAAAACCTCAGCTAGACTACCTTGATTGTATTCGTTAAAAAAATGACGCCACCAAAAAACTGTTAAATTGAAGTTTTTATTTTGCAATGAGTATATTTAATCAATATTATTTGGGTTACTATGCCTGGTTTGTATTGCTGTTTTAATTGAAAGCATTACTTCAAACTAAGCAAGCAATGTAAACGTATCGCTTTCGTTAGCATTTTATTTTGCCCTTTGAGTAAGATAAAATTGATCAAAGATAAGAAATGATTAATAGAAAATGTCATTATTTATTTATAGGAAATGTCACATTTTTGGGCGAAAGTCAGTTGTATTAAGCAGGGCAAATTCCTTTAATTAATTAATGTTCCTCGGAATGCCTCTCAGGGTAATTATTGTCAAACCCCTTCATTAAGTGCAACGGCGACAATTCAAGGCGCAGGGGGCGCAATTGGAATCTTTAAAGGGGGATATCGATGGTTAAGTTCTAACAACACGTATCTCAAATTCGGCCGGTTTGAGACCGGTACCTTAAACAGAGTGTAATAACATTAAAAATAAAATGCAAGCAAAAACCAAGTCTTTATTTGCAAATGAATGCTTCTTTTTCAGTTTTATGAACTTTTGGTTTTTAATTTCAGTGTTCAAGTAGAAGAAATTAATCGTTTTTTATCTCTCCTGAAAAGTTGCTATTTTTGAGATACGTGTTGTTAGCCATCGATATGTGTATTTTCATTTCATTGAATTAGAAAAAGTTCTTTCTAGTACAATGTACGGCCAATGAACATTTGAAGTCTCTTGGTAATAACTGTTTATCACAATTCTTGGAAACGCACTGCTTTATGGCTATTAAATCCAATCACAATATACCTCGTATTGGTTATTTACCTCGGCAACTTGTGAAATCTCAGGTAAATTCTCTTGTACAATTATCTCAACATTATTATACCCTTTCGTGTGATATCCTGCAATCATACCTGGGCTACTTTTTTCATTCTGAAGTTGGGCGGAGGATTTTTTTGGTAGTTTCTTTTCCTTAGTGCGGGAAAGGTTGGGTTTGATTCCTCGAGAACTCCCTTATCCAGTTGAAGGAGCTTCGTGGGGTCAGCGACAATAGTCGGGCAGGACTTTCCCTGAAATACGTGGCGAGGATTTCTTTTCATTTTTTTTCGAGGGAAGGGAAAAGGGAGCGACCCTAAGTCCTCTCAGGGTCCAAAACTCTCGGAAAACACCCTTGCCCCCATAACTTCCCATTCCTTCAGGTACTCCACCCTTCTCCCCTTCTTCGCACACCACTCTTCGAATTTCTCCCTCTTTTACAGCCCAAGTTAGGGGTGATTTCGGAAATCTTTATAAGTGAATAATAGGCAGCCGTGGTATAAACGGTGGAGGGAAGAGCACCCAAAAATCAGCTGGAAACCGGAGCGTAAAAAGGGACTTGCGCCGGAGTCGAGTTTTATTGGAGCGAGAGGTTAAAAGGCTTGCTGGAAACGAGGAGGCACTAGTTAAGACGTAGATTAGGGCTAATGTTAGGTTTCCCGGGGGATTATGCGGTACTGCGTTGAATGAGTAATTGTCTTCATTTAGTTAAGCTGATGTGAAGGTCTTAGCCTAATAATTAGGATGTGAATTACGAAGGCATTTACGAGCGGAAGGCTTATATAAATATTCACATGCTTCTTTTTCTAAGGGCCTCGTGACTTGTAACAATTGGTGTAATTTTTATAAAATCTCTCTTTGACTGCGTGTTCTATTTTTTACTCCATGCTTAATGTTTTCGCGGGAGACTGAAATTTTACATTTTACCGTTGCGTGATCTAATATGGTGCGAAATAGATATCGCATAGCTCGTGGTGTAAATATTATTTTTCTTTTGGGGGGTTATATCGAGAAAATACGTTCGGTTCATGATAGATATAGCGTACCTTTTAGTAAATTTCACCCATAGATTTATGGATGGCAAGCGCTATTAAGGAAGCTAGGAAAGCTGTTGTTATTGAATTTTTATCCATTCTCATTTCTTCGGATGTTAATAGAGTCACTTTCTCTGTCATCATATTAATCTCGGAATCATGTAGCTATTTTCTTACCCCAAGAACCTCAGTGCTGATATAGCACGAAAATATTGGGCTTCATGCGTGAATGAGATAATATTCCTTCAAATCGTTAATGTAATTTCTACGCTGTAGCTTTGTCTGATTATCCTCGCCTATCCAAACCAACCGAAAAATCAAATGAAATGAATGATTGAGCGGACAGTTTTCTTCTCCCACGAATCGCAGCTCTACGGTATACTTGAGCTATTGTGAATTATTCACCCTAAACTATGCCGTTTTGGCATTACATTTTTTCAATAAAGTGGCTCAGAATATATGGCAATCATTCTATTAAAGAAAGTAAGTTTTTGGATCCTACGTGATGAAATAGTTAAACATAGTTCTTAGTTGCTTCATTGTTGGTTTCGTTTTTTTCAACGTGAATTTTCAAATTGAACATTGGAAACAATGATTTTAATATTAGGATACAAAGGTAGATTTCCGGCAAATAAAGTTTCAAGAGAAATCTTGAAGGGCTATAATTTTAATTTTATGGCGAAGCGTCTAGCAATTAACATAATTGCCTACTGGTTATTCTTCTTTTTTCTTATATACTATTATATTGGATATCTCCATGTTCCCTATCAGCCCTGCAACTCAATTATCCTACATTGAAAAGTTTTTTTCGACCACAGATCTAGATAGGGTAAGTTGCTGGATTTTCACACGGTGTCCTGGAAAAGCATTTAATAGTTTTAATCGGAAAATGATATTAGATTATATATATAGAGGAAATTGACTGCGGTTTAATTCTGCGATAAAACTCCTCTTCAAGAACATCAACAGATTTTACTTCCTTCAGTCCGTGATGCTGATATCGCTGGGTATTTGTTGGATAAGGATGAAAAGCCATTGAAACTACGAGTGATGGAATTATTTACGTCTCTATAGAGAGTATTTTTATATTTAATAATGAAACAGAATTTAATGAAATATTTCACCTTGTAGATATTTTCTACTATTATACTGCATATTTTTCTTGCCGAGAGATATTTGATTTTCATTTTTTGCTGCGGCAACCTAGCCCAAGGTATTTTTAATTTGTTACGATTTCACATTATAAAATTTCATTGCATAACTCATAGATAGAACCCTTCTATAGAGGATCTACAATTATGAATGTGTTTAACTCTAAGTTTTGAATACTTAAAATTCCACATTGTAACGTAGTTGAACCTAAACTGATAGGAAATCACTGGCGTAGTCAGAAAATAGAATGCTAGCTAGAAGTTATTATATGCGTTGTGTAATCTCACAAACAGGACAGTTTCAACTGAGAATCATAGTCCATTCTCTCTTAAAATAAGTTGTTTTTTTAGAAAGAATATCTCAGAAATTATGTGCAACTGTTCTTGGTCCATTTAGGGCTGGTGATTGGAAATAATTTACCATATATTTGGCATGAATTATGCAAAATATTTATTTAAAGATAAGGAGCACTCGAGTGAGCATTGTATAAAAGGGTTGGACCTGCTAGGGCAATGTTGATTTGGTGCTTACTGCTATTAGTCGAGTCATTTTTTTAGTAATTTTTGCACTGGTAATGATTCTAAATCTATTGAAAAAATTAATTTAGTAATTGTAATCGGTTCAAAGCTATTGAAGGATGAAAATACTATATCAAGAATTATTAGATCATGAAAAAAGTGAATTGATTTTAAGTATTGAAAATATGCCTTCATAATGTGGCCCTTTTAGTAATAGTCTGGAGAAAATTTATTTTTAATATCACATTCTAAATTGTGCGACAGTTCAACAGAGAAAATATCATTCACCTTAATCCCGGTCAAGACGAACGATTTTTTCTCTGTGGATTGTTTGCACAATTTGGCCATTGCGGGTGACTCCCGCAAAGTTATCACCGTGGCTAGTCCCGGTATAGTTAAATTGATCACATGCTACATTCTTTTTTTCCACCTTTTTTGTCGACGCACATTAATCCTCATGATTTGGTTAAAGTTTTACTCCGCGATATCACGTCATTCGCTACTGGTAATAGTTCCTCCAAGGTAAGCGCGCGCGTTCATTCCCACCAAAAGGACGACTTGAACTCCGTCTTTATCAGCAGAGAGCCGTTTTACTTCGGGCGAATGGTAAACGGAACGGTGGAGTTTTAAGGCCGTTGTTCAAGTCTCACGAGAAGAGATTATTCGTCCACGTCGTCGCGAGTCGAGCAGGACCGCGAGCGGTCCTGCTCGACTCGCGACATTTCGTGGCCAGCACTCACTCACTCGAGGCCCTGAGAGCGCACCCTTTGCCTTTTGTGTTCGCCTTAGCTCTGCTCTGCTCCGATCCTATTATTCTCTCTTTGCAGTGCCTCCTTTCTCTCTGTTCGGATTTGAAGCCGGCCGATAAGGCTACCGTGCCCATAGCCCCATAGTTCAGGCGTAGCCCACCCCTGTGACACCTAGCGGCCTAAGAGATTACTTCCTATGTGCCGATGCGACGGTGGCTCCACTGTGGTCGTGACGCGAACAAGTTGAGCTTGAGGGCGGGAATTTCGTTTCGTTGCCAAAGTGGGAGAAAATTCGTTATGAAACTTAACGCGTTCCCTGCCACGCGCCGCCATAGGGCGTCTCACATAACTTCAAATCCGAGTTAGTGAGACGCCAATGGGCGTCAAAGTCGCGTTTTCGTTGAATCATCAAGCGATGTATATAACTTGAAATTTAAGCTACAATTCCTTATGCACTGATGAGACAATGTTATCTTCTATGAAGGGAGGGTATTGGTGACACATTACAGCTCGAATTTCATTTTTTTTCGCCTTCGGTTTCTCATGTTTTTTTCAAGAGTGCCATTTTTCAATGGCTATATCATTCTATGTTTCAAGTGGAAGCTTGAGGTATTATATCTCCATACAATGTTTCAAATTACATTTGCAGAGCTTTTTTTTCGTTTCTTTCCTTCCCTCAGTTGTCGCTCATACCTAACCGAGTGAGGAGCGCATCAGTACACCAAATTTATTCTCTGTGGCTGTGCCTTCGATACGGAAGTGATAACCAGTTTAGTGAATATATCATGTGTACTCCGTCACGCATTATTGGGGGAAAGAAACGTTTTAACGAAGAAGAAATCGAGCATATGTTTTATTCTGACAATTCGGCTTCCACCAACGACCTTGAAGGATTTTCTGTAGGAGACACCGTTAATTCACGGTGTCTGAGGAGTCGTATGAATCCTCAGAGTCAGGTAATCTTTCTTCTTCTAATACAAGTATGATTCCTTATTCCATTTTTTTATTCACATTCTAATAACTCCTTCTCAGTGGCACCGACTCCACAGGGCCTGAGGGGGCCCAAGCCCCCCCAAAAATTCGTTAAAGATGTGAGGAAAAAATGTGTCATGCTTGCCAATTTTCCCCGGAGTGTCCAGATATCTAGATTCCAGTGATCAGGGTTCTAACGTCGATCATATGAATCTTCTAAAATGCTTAAAAAACTTAAAATTCACTACTTATAAAATTTACAGAGACAAGGTCCCCGGTTTGGGCCCCCCCAATATTTTTTGTAAGTCGGCACCCCTGCTCCTGCTGTAATGTTTAGATACTTCTAGTGAGGTGATTCATCCCACGCTTATGGAAAGAAATCTTGGGAGATAAGTCTCATTTTGTGGGAACCATTAGGAAAAATAGGAAGGGGCAGTTAGAAGAAATAACGACTACTAAATTAAAGAAAGGCATTTCAGCGCTATGAAAAACTTGTGGATCAATGGTAAAGAAATGGAAAGATAAGCGCGACGTATTCATGATCTCCACCACCATCAGATAGGAGATAATCCCAACGGGGAAAGAAATCGAAGTGGGGAAGTGGTTACTAAGCCAAAGATGGTGATTGAGTACAATAAAATAAAGGGAGGAATTGACATTGCCGACACCCTTTCGTTGATGATGCTCTTTTTGGGACTTGCATTGTTAATGCTTTTATACTGTGGAATGAAACACGGAATCCAGGTGCCCACATGATCTCTCTCCTGCAGTTAAGACGATAAATTATAGAAGAATGGATGCATATTCTTCGGGATTCCGTTGATAGGGTCTAAAAAAATCGACGCCTTACCTGGTAAATACAAATAACACTGAAGGAAGTCTTCGAAGTCTGGTAATTTAGAGGATAAAATTATCATAACATAAAATCGAGAATTAGTATTTTTCGCACTATTTTTAGCGCTGTTTCTTCATTTTAGAAAAGCCCGTGTTGTCTGTCGCGGATGTTGCAAAGAATTCTTGCAAACGATGAGCCGCAAAGTTGCCCTCAGTAAAGCCAAACGTGTTTCTACAAAATTTATGATCTGTCCGGATCAGCCGTACCTATGTCTCCCAAATTTAAATCATTGCACTAATCATTTCCGGAAACGGTAGCAAATATTATTAAAAGCATAATCAACAATTAAAATTTGTTTTAACATTATTTTCAATCATAGCTTTTCAGTGTACACTAAAAAGTTGGAACGCAGATCCAATTGCCTGAGCCGCCAAATGGCGTCTCATCAAGTTTTAGGCATTGTCAAAAGTGGGGAGACGCCCTATGGCGTCGCACGTGACTGAAGTTACAAGCGATAGCGCATCACGTAATGAGTAAAAATATACCGAGAAATATTAGTAAAGCCCGGAGATAGGCTCAATATCATTATTGCCGTTTGGTAATAGGTTCGAAAATATTCGCCTGGCACACTCGGAATGACAGTAGAATTCGGGACCGGCAGCGAACGTATCGCGCGGGAGAAAAGTTATGAATACTACCTTGTGTTCCTTTTTATATTTAAAGCCAACTTTATCTGGTTTTAAATAGTCTTCAGAAGCGAATATAATTTTTATTTAGCGGGATTTTTCTAAAAAATTCATTAAATACTGTTTGGGGGTAACGTTTTTTTAAAGAAGGGTCTTGTAAGATTTTTATATATGAGTCTCGTCTTTTTTGGAACTATTTCTGTTTTTATTAGCCTCAAAATGTTAACGTGCCTCGTAAACATGCATACCACATTGGAGCGTACATTAGATAATAGTTTTTCTCAATGTAAATCAGATGCAATTGATTATTATATTTGAAAAATTAAGAAGTTATTGAAATCATGAGGTTTAATCTTTATGAATGTTAATTTTCTAATGTGTGGCTCTTATGATAATCGTTTTTCGTACCGATATAATGGTTTCCGATGGTTTTTTAAGTGCTTTTGTTATACTTAATGAACGAGTCCAAAGCACGTTTTAACCCATTTCCTCCCACCATAGCCATGTGGCCACTCCGAAACCGTGCAGGGCTCACGAAGAAAAACTAAGCGCTGTTTTGTTCTCATGTTGTCAAAAATAGGTAGGTTGATTAAGGTTTAGTTCAAATAATCCATCTATAATTGTATTTTTGAAGCTGGTAAATATAATGTCGCCCCTAGAAAGGTACGAAGCAGAATTTCATAATGGATACTTACTGTCTATAAATAAGATGCATGCATGATAGGAATCGAAGATTTTGACAGCTTTACCGCCCATTGTAGCTTCATGGCCATTAGTTATTCTGGGGAAACAGTTTTATTGATGTATCACCAAAATTTTAATAGGATTGTTTGAAACGACCGTAGAAGGAGAATACCCAAATTTTGTCAAAATTGCAAGTAAAAAGTAAAAAAATATTCGTAAAAACTTTTCTGGGCGGATATCGGTTAATTAAGGCATAGTGAAATAACAAGCGGAATCTAAAGCATTGTGTTTAAGTAATTTTTGGAAGCTGACTGAGGCTTCTTGTATGTCAGATACAAATAGGTTTTTGAAACCTTTATATGCCTTTGAAGGTGCATCCCTATAATTCTTCAGGAAATTGAAAATTGCGTTCGAATACCACATGAATGTTAATATTTAGAGGCCTACGGAATCGTTTAACAGCTCTGTTTTTACGCAGAGTTGACTTGTAATGATAAAATTATACATTAGCTCTCCTAAGTACGCTTAAAGAACGGCATATCCAACAAAACTTCTCTCCTTATTTTTTTCCTTTCAACTTGGGAAGTGTCATGTAGAATTAGCAGAATTGGTGCACAATTCATTGAGCAGACCTTAGTGAAATATGTAATGTCTGCTTACATGAATGCAATCACGTGAAATTGTGGTCGCAATCTTTTATCACATTTTTTAATAAAATACTTAAAAACAGTTACGATCAGAAAAATAATTTGAATTATATCACACAGACCGTACTCCATTGTAAATAGCTTATCTTACGATACAGTTGAAATATTTATGTGAATGTTATGTTTTTCATTCTGAATTCTCGCTCCAAACTCGGCTTGTAACATTCCGTAGTAGTTACTTCTGGTCTCCGTTAAGGCGCTACTAGTCGGCGTCGCCTTCGTCTCCATTTTGCTCTCCTGGGCGTGGAATTGATCGCTAGCGACAACCCCGGGACTCGGCGTAAATGAGAGGTAAGATGATATTGCTAGCGAGGGAAATGTCGGCGATGATTTACATTTGAAATCCATTTTCTGGGTAATAGGAGTTTATTATACATAATTTTGCGTCAACGTTCCGAAAATGGATAACGTATCATTTGAGCCGAGACTTCACTCGTTCATCAGCGTAGCATTGTGTGCCTGTCAGTTTATTGCAGTCTGGACACAGATTGAAGTGAGCAGCATGTCATTGTCAAATCTCAAATATTGTCTCTCCGCTCCATGGACCTTCGGTTGGATAATTATCCAGCGCTGCATTTATGAAGACCTATGATAACTACGTCGCGAATAGCAGTATGCAAATTAATGAAATGTTATCCCACGGCTGGCAGCCACTCTACAATGACGTGTGAACAATTTGAACTAACGTGGATGGGATTCTTGGGTAATGAGTACCTTCAGCTGCTGTTACACATAATGTTGGAAACTCAGTTGAAGCAATAATAGCTCCTCTCTTTCGGGAGAATCATTACGGGGTGAATAGTCACTGCGTTGCTTGTATTACATTCGAATTTAGCAGTTCCAACTAACTCTGATCGGTGAATTTATTCTGTTTCAATATTAACCTGTCATTTCTATGAGAAAATGCTTGGTAATGCTGAATTGACTGAAAGAACTCTTAATTCCTTCATTTCTAATAAATATAATCTAGCTTATGGTATTACGCAGTGTTTGATTTGAAGGGAGATTGAAGGTTCCATGGTAACATGACAATGGCTTGGATATGCCATAGAAATGGATAAGTGTCTGTTTAGTATGTCTAGGTCGAATTTTCCAATGGAAAAATAAGCTGTAGTTATTTTCCTGTATTTTGATATCGCGCTCGCTGACCATTTCAACCTTCTGATGGACGGGTATAAATATACATCTAATTAGTTAAATAATTCAAGGTTTTATTAATAATCTCTAAAATTACCTACAAACTGTGGCGACTGTTATAACTTTACTGGGTACTCTTAACTGTATTTGCAGTTAAGATTTGGTTGGTTCATAATGTGTAAACGATTCATGTTATGACGTTGCTAATTACTATAACAGCTGACTTTACGTATTAAATACATTTCTTTGCCTCATTTGCTTTGACTATGGTGAACTCCTTTCAACTTTGGTACATTTTATATTTCAACAAAATCACTGCCACTCTCCATGTGTTTCCTGATTGTAGCTTCTTTTCGTCGTTTTCGAGTGGCTGTAAGATTTTTTAAGAAGGATTGAAATAGCCATAATACATTTATTAAATTTATTTTATGTAAAAGTATGGTGGAAAGTAAAGTTAAAGTAAAGTAAAAAACGCTTCTTGAAAATCGTTCCCGATTTATGCCCTGCTGTTTGTGTAACGAGAAAAATTATCTACTCATCCTCAGATTAGACTGTTTATTTTGAATATTAATATACGTGTCCATCTCTGATAATAGAAAAATGATACGGGGAACAGGCAATACTTTTTAAGCTTATTCATCGACTTTTCAGGTGCTCCTTTTATCATTTCTTGCCCATGAATTAATATTTTAAGCATACTTGGTCTTTTGTGTTGACATTGGTGTATGTGTCTCTACATTTTCTGTTTTCAATGGACCTCAGGATAAATATTTCTTGAATAATTTAATTCAAATGTTTGCATATCTGCCTTTTACTGTTTTGTTCCTGAAGTTTTTGATCGATGTGCATCGATGGAGAAATAAATTACCGCTTTTTTAATTCCTGGTGGTCTTAGAGGATTTTATGTTTAGCTTTAGTTTGATTTTTTGAAATCCTTCATTTTTAATCTCTGATTTTAATCTGAAGTCGAATTTTCATCGAGAAATATTTAATGAGAAAAATATTATATTCAATAATGGAATGGCCATCCTCATCTTTCCTAGTTATGAGCAATATGGTATGCCTAATAGCGGTATTACCCCCTTGAAATAGATTTCAGGTGATATTTTTCAGAAAAGTTTACTTAGGTTAATGCTCATACATTTATGCCTCAGTTTATAAATACGGAAGTGAGTGACGTATCTCAATTCTCTGGAAAAGTTTTGGATGTATTTATGAATAATTTAAATTAAATCAAACTTTGACTTCTCAAAAACTCTTGATAATCTTTGATGCAGATGATTTTATAAAATCGTTGTCTTACTATAATGACCAGTGGTTGAGATTTGCCCTATGTTAAGGCGATCAAGGTCGGCAATTCAATTTCGACTCGTGACGCCGGAGGCATATTTTATTCTATCGATTAATGGCTAGGTAACCCTGGCAACTAGAGGAGGCTAACCTGGAATCCGAGTGAATATAGATGTAGAGCATCCAGATGACACACGAATATTGCCTAGGCTCAACGGTTTACTCGTATTGTATACCATATGCTCTAAATTCCTCGACAATCCCTATAGAAAATACTATTTTTCTTAATCCTGATAATCATCTCGTGTTACATGACGCAGTAGTTGAACTATGAAAAAACTACGCTAATGGTTCATTTAATTGAACTTAGAGATGTGTAGAGTTTACGTAAGTTGTTATCTATTATTCCATTACACTGTAATTGAAAGGTATTTGCATGATTTACGCTACTCCATGGCGAATCAGATATTTGAAGAAAAGGTTATGATGATTTGTCAAATTGACGTCATGTGAAGTCGTGACTTCCGTTTGTGTTCATGATCAGGTGGAGATTTACTAATTTAAGATTGATGGTGGTGGAGTAGTCGTTATAAATAAACGTTTTTTGGTAAAATGATAGGCATGCTCTGAACAGATACATTGCATAGTATTCTCATAGTAGTAAGTGAAAGAGGCAGTTCTAACGAAGCAATGAAGGATGAAGACGGGATGACGGTGGTGAATGAAATCATAAAATAGCTGTAAAGCATTCTTCATTCATCCCCCTTAAAACTAACATAATGTTTAGCCAAGTCAGAAATTAAATTATATGAGAATAATTGCATTCTCACCTGTGGACGATTAAATAAAACAATGACTTCATATTATTCCTTGAGAATGGTTTCGTAATTACTGTTGACTTAATTAATCGCTCAAGTACTAGTGAAGAGCGACTGTGAAAAAGTGAAAAATATTTAGTTCAGAGTTTAATTTTAAGTTGCAATTTGTTTCATGTGCTCAATTTTAGAAGGGCTATCAGCACATTGGCTATGCAAGAATTTACGTGAAAGATTTTTAGTCACCTTATTTCTACGCCTAAAAGGGAAAATGAAGGTTCCAGGGTAATGGCTTTCAAAGGATAAGTTTCTGTTTAGTATGTCTTTCATGGTGTTGTAATATTTAGGCCGAATTTTCCAATGGAAAAATAGTTTCTAAACTTTTTGCACTCCAAAATACTCGGTAACATATTCATCCCATCGAATAGAGATGGGTTTCAGTACTTTGCCTGTGATTCAAATCTTGAAATCAAATTGTTGATCTTTGTGTTTCCTTTTCGTGTGAGAAAGTATTCTTTTTTACTTTTCACGATGAGGAATAAAAATAATTCCTTTCGCTGGCATCGATGCGGTCATTAGCGATGGCCATTGTGCAGTGAGCTCACAGCGGATATAATAGGCTCATTCGTTTCCGAAGCGTTTGCTCAATGCCCGTGAACGTTCATTTTTCACGATCAAACCACGTTGAATTAAACTTCGATATTTTTTGATCCCTCTTTCATTCGTGTGAGACCGCATTTCACTTCAAAAGCGACCCACTAATGAACTTAATTCCCTCTTTATCTCTGCTGCTAGCTAGGTATCCTCAAATGGCTCTCTTCACGTTCCATTCATTCACGGTCTCCTGGAACGTAACTCCTCTCTATTTTGGAGTTCTCCACTCTGATATTTTTTGCTAAGAATAATTCGCTGCAGATTTGCCGGTATCTTATTTATTATTGAGAATTTCAACGATCATCTATGGATTTTATTTTGTGAAAACGGATTTCCTGGGCCTGAAGGAGCAAAATGAGCCGAAGTTTCAAAGCGAGGCCGGGTTTTATTGACGCACTTATACTCCGCATTTTGTGCTATAATTGGTGGTGTTGATGGCGCGGATGTCTGATCGAATCTGGATGTCCTGATGAGTGATCTAAGACTGCGGTCTCAATTTCTCTCCTGAAATTAAGGAACGCTATCGCATCACTTCAGTAGCGTGTTTGGTTAGTTGCATTCCTGGATAAATAATCTCATCTGGGAATTTTAATACTTGTAAATTCTTGTTTTCCTACGGGAAATTTGGATGATATGCCTTTTACTTGATGTAGAGCAAATATTTATTCAATTTTGACCGCAACTGTTTCGGTTTTAGCTAAATGACTCATAGTTTTGGATTACGAAAATTTCTAACCTGCGAACATTTAATAATACAGCCAATTCACTGCTTTATAGTGATTCTATATGTATTTAATTTCTTCTTAGTATTCTTTTGTATTTATGGCGCGCGTGGTGAAAGCTATTTGATTTTAGAACAACGTAATGTAGATCTTAAATATTCACTAAAGATGTGAAGTTTCGCTGAAACAGGATAATTGGTTACAATGTTCTCTTCAAACACGTACCAGGAAAATATTCAATAAAGCATCAAAATATCTTGCTTGAAGTGGTCTATAGTACATTTTATCTTTTTGGTGCTATTTATTTGAGGATATTTTTTGTTTTATCCACCACAAAAATCTCATAGACCGAAGATTAATATAATGGAATTCACTGTGAAATGTGAGTCGGGAATTCAGGAAACGACATGTCGTAAGGCGAAGAAATAGAGACCAGTAAGTAAAAAGGGAAGAGATTAATTTATGCCGCTCATAGCAGCTCTTCATCATTCAAATAGATTAATTCTAGGGATGAAATATGGAGGCTAAATGAGTGGGTACTTTTTGTGGCGACTTCTGAAAGCGTAAAATATTTTTGAACATTATCCAACTCCATTTTTTAATCCACCTCTGTGATGAATCTGTGAGAGGGAGGTAAAAATCACTCCGAGTTGAATTTTTTGTGTATTCACCGCCAGCTCAACTTGGATGCAGTTAGTCCGAAATGAGTTTTAAACGGGCCATCCGCTATGCTTTTTTTAAAAGTGGGTTTGGGATGGGAATTTCCTTCGTTGGAGGTTCTCGGGGGTTGGGTAACCCAAAGGATGGATGTGCTGGAGGTGTAGTGGACGGAGTTGGTCGCGATGAGTCGAGATTACGGGTGGATAAACTTTTACGAGCTGAATGGACTTCCCGCGGAGTCATTAGCGGAGTGCAATCCATATTTAATGCTTATTTTTGACAGAGCTCATTCTTCGGTGGCGCTTCGACCGCGCTTTCTTTCAGAGTGCAAGCGAGCTGGTCGGGTTCCGTCCTTCTTTCCTTTCGCCTGCAATCTGTCATCTCTCCATTTAAACTGCCTTCCCTCGCTAATACGACTGGGATTTGATATGCATGGCCGGTCGAGTGAAGAGTCTCCGTTCTCGGGAAAGAATGCAATTTGAGAGTTATTTTTACGTGGTTTGGTACGAAAACTTGGGGGTGGAAAGAGGACGATGACAGATTTTTCATGGGGTTCCTCAAGTGATGTTTTATAGCAGAAAGCACTGTCGAATATATGACTAAGTTACTGCAAGTTAAAATACTCGAATGGGAATGAATGCTTTGATACGGGATCTATTAAAAACTACTTATAATTATCCAACTAAACTTGAAAACAAGGTTGTTCCCATCATTACGGTGGCAATATTGAAAGGATTTTGTATTCATTTCTGGGTGGGTGAAAAGCATTGGTATACAAATGGGAAAATAAATTCTTACAATTATTCTGTGAGGATTTCTCAGGATTTCAGAAAGGAACAAAAGTTGTTGCAGAGTTTTGACGCACTTTCTCGAATGTTGTCTTATAACATCTCCACCTGGTATGTCACTTAATCACTGTAATTTTAAACAATAGAATAGGAAAAATATTGCTTGATTTCAAAAATGCTCATCTTGGTTGATGTAGAGGAAAGTTTAATTCCTGATGCAAGCGTTGTAATATTATAGCGCAAAGCAATATCAATCATGCAAAACAGATCAAGATGACACAAGTTCTTTTGTAACTTGGCTAAGGTTTGAATGCAAAATTATAAATAATGTCTATGTAAACTTGCTTTGCCTGTGTGTCCATTATGGCGGTATATAGAGTGAATTTTGAATTCATTGCCGAAATAGTAAAACACCTCGCACGAAGGCGGTGATTCCATTAAAAAAATAATTATTCTGCTGTTAAATGGAGATTTAGTGGTTTTAAGAAAATGACAAAGCAAGATTGTTTATTTTTAGATGAAATTGAATGAAAGAAGTCCATAAATATTATTCTGGAAAACTTGGAACAAGAATGAATGTAACGGGTTATTCTTCCCGCATTCAACTGAAGGATATTTTACTTATGGCAAAGAATACTTTTTTATATGATAATGGAAATTCTTATCATAAATTGAGATGCGCCAAATATATATCGAATTATTTAAAAAAATGAGTTTTTATGCAGTAGAAAAAAAATAAAATTTTTGTCAGGTGATGTAATATAAAAATCTTTATTTCCATATTTTATTGCAAAAATGAGTCATTGGGGGAGTAGTTACAGTGAGTCGCGTCGATAATAGTTGAATTCATGGTTCATAAAAAGGTGTATGTTTATCTAATGAGGTCACCGCAGGATATTCTGATGTTTTTTTGGGCTTTCATTCCTAAACTTTCTGTGAATCTTATCCATTATAGTCAAGACACCCGATATTCAATAATAATTTTCCCACCATTTGCTACTTGCTGGTTCACAGCGTAGAGAGCCAAACGTTTGCTCTAATTATTAATCATTAACTTATCTCCTAGAAACTGAATATAAATTGAGATATGGGGTCATCAGGTTCTGGTCCCAAAATTTGTTCCAACTTTGGGAAATTGCGGATATTTTTTCGAATACGTTTGGGTAGGTACGCTTCTTCGTTATCATACGGAACACTCAAATGTTGCACCCGCCAAGTAGGACGGATGGATAAGACGAAGAGGATTCCACTTTCAAAGAACTTTTGCATTGTGGGTAATCGTCGGAGCAAACTTCAAACATCTGTTACCTGAGGTTCTGAGAAAGTTTACGGATTTTCTTCCTTGGAAAGTCGTAATTTAATGCGAGCGACTCCTGCACGATTCTCAAATTTTTTAAATTTTTAGGTAAACTGTGATTTAACAACTTCATTCAGGCATGAATCTCAAAGGTAAAACAATTATAATTTTGCGATTAGGAGTGGTAATTTTTTATAATGTTTACTCTGTCAAATAATAATAATAATAATTATAATATTCTTCTCAAATACCTCCATGCTTGTGTAGTAATAATGTAAATTTATAGAGAATTGTAAATGATGAAATATAAATATTGAATGTAGCCAGTGTTTCGATAACTTAAACAAAATCATTTCGCAAATATCAAAGTAAATTTACCTTTTTCTATTTTCTAGACTAACGAAACGAATATTGCCATCTGAAGTTGTTTTGATAATGCCAAGATGATTCCTGCAGTTAATATTTTTCACTATAATTTAATTTATAATGAATAAATTATAAGCCCAAGACAATGGTAGAAGTGGGCTGAGGGCTTTGCAATTGACCGAAGGGTCCCTGGTTCAGATCCCGGGCGAAGCCTTGAGATACCCCCAAAACAGGATCCTCGAAGTGCTAGGTGGCCCAAGTGAAAGATTTTTCCCCCCTTCCGTGAAAACGTGAAATCGGCAGGCTATACCTTAGTCCAGGGTGAGCTCTACCCTCCCCTATCAAAAGTAAATTTTATTAGTAAACATTATTACTACACAAGCATAAAGGTATTTGAGTTCCTGAAATGAATCATTTATATTTTTTCCTGAGATGTTCCTGAGATGGATCATTGAGTTTGAGGTCCTGAGATGAATCATTTATATTTTTATATTATTAAGTTGCACTCTCATTTATAACTTTAATTTGCTGCGCTGCTTGTATCGATAAATCTGAAGTTTGGAAATAAATATTACAAAACTTAGTTTGTACTCAAGATTATTCAATACTTCCCTTCCTTCCTAGGCCAAACCTTCGGAAACGTACATAATTAATGTATTTATAAATCATGTTTCGTTCGTTGCCACAACTTATTTTTTATCTACGGTATTTTCCCTCATCATCGAAAAATGATCGTATCCTATTATTTAGGGATTTGTGGAATCGGTTTAAGGTGTGTAATTTAGGTTGATTACATGCCTTCCAGGAAGAAATGATCTATTCCAGGAAATCTGAGAGAGGATATTTGAGATATGTGAAATGGGCAGTGAGCCTTCGCGGAGGAAGCTCATCATTTTAGTTTTAGGAAGACATGTAATATGGTAGCGCTTGATCCTAGAATATTGAGCGAAGGCTTATCGTGCCGAGATCAAAGCGTGCAATCAGTGAATCTTCAGACCGGCTCCTTGGCTTGGTGATTCATTAACATTTCATGTCATTTGAAAACGCTTGCAGGATCTATGCAGGCGCCAAATAACATGATCCAACGGAATTATGCGCTCGAAGTAAATCGCCTGTAGTGGATGGGTAAGGGGACCCGTGGATGAGGAAATCGTTGCCAATAGGCGTTCATTAGTCGAATGACCTACTTTATGTTCTCCTCGCATTTAATGATGCCATTCATGAGACGTAGATTTTCCTCGATGTGAATGCTTCTTTAAATATTTATACTATCTAATAATAATAATAATAGTTATAGATACTACGTACTTGATAGACATTACCGTATCTAATTCGCATAACATCACGACAGCCTACACCAACAAAATGCGAAAGTATGAAGAACTTAAAGATGAAATTAAGAGATTTTGGAAATCAGATAAAGTACACATAATTCCAATAATTATCTCTGCCACAGGAGTAGTGCCTCAATAAATCCATCAAGGCATTAAAACTATTGGACTGCCGAAAAACTTGTTCATTACAATACAAAAAGTAGCAATTTTAAATACATGTCAGATTGTCAGAAAATTTTTCAGCACAGAGTAAAAAGACGAGTGCTTGGTGATACCCGTACCTCGCTTAAAACCAGCAAAAATGCTGTAAAAAATAAAATAAAGTAATAATAATAATGAATTAGGAAGTTTTTTTTGGCGTATTTTTAAAAGTCTTAATAGGAAACGCTCTTTTCTTGAAGTACAATTAGGTATGCATAATTTTTACTTATTCACATACTTATTTATAGTTTCCTGCTGAATGAACAGTCTCCTATTGCAGAATAATTGAAAATCATTATATTCGTCTTATTGAATTGCATTTACTTATTCTGAAGCTCTTCTCACCGTTTGAAATCGTTACATTCACAATTTTCATGCTACATTAATAAAAATTAGATAAATTTATTCGTATAATGTACAAATCAGAATGTATTTATATTCAGGACTGGACAAAATACACGGCAAGGAGAATTTGAAATACAGAATACGAAATACTGCTCCAAATGTATTTAAATAGCAAAGTACAATACACATTTGTATGAATAACAAAGAAAATAACCTGGTTTAGCATGATAAGGATAGTTACAAACAGTGCATGAGAAAAAAGTATGCATGGTAGCCGTTCCCAATTGGCTACAAAATTCACTCGAATGAGGGGCCAAATAAGTATTATGTGTGAATCAGCCGAGTGCTAGGAGGTTATGATCGGGTGTGTGTTTGCTTTCCTAACCATTTCCTTTATTTCCCCTATCCACCTTACATCCCGCTGTTTTGACGGGTGTTTCACCCCCCGCTGTGAGACTTAGTGCCGACCAAGAAACCCGGCGATGTACTCTCCGCCACACTCATTCACAGCCGTCCTTCTGTGAAAGTTTCTGTGGGATCAAATAGGACTTACCCCAAGTGGACATTCATTCCCTAAACCACCTATTCTACCCCTATGAGCTCCAAGGGAATACAAGGCGCTGCCGTGATACTCGAAAAGAAAATTTGCTTGATCGACAGCCATTCGCGCGCACATGCCGCTCGTGGTTTTCAATACGCGTCCAGAGACGGAGGAGATAGTGAGAATACGGAGCGGGAGGGAGTCGGTCTGCACTGGAGAAAGAAGGAAATCCTTGCGCCCGAGGAGAAGTCCCGAATTTCACATCCACACACCCGAAACCCTCCGGTCGGCGAGCTAGCGGAAGAAGTGGACGACGCAACGAGCAGAGAAGGCGACATATCGCTGTCTCAACCCACCATCATGGCCACCATCTCGACATGCTATCATTGACATCATAGTCATCGTCACCATACTTTAAGTAACGGTAAGTTCTCTCCAAGTTATCCCGGTAAAAGTTCCAATCCTTGATCCCTCATCATCATAAATAATTCCCCAAACAGTCAAGGCCAGTGAATTCGCACCACCACCGTAATCTTTTCCACCAAAATTTCCCGCTGTGAGTATTTTATTTCGACTGAAAGACCCCACCACGAAAATAGGTCAAACTCCTGACGCTATGTTTAATTTCCCCACAAATGCTTGTACAGTTAATTCAATTTATGTACATCCCAATTTACTTACTTCATTTCATACCATGACCTTTAGCCGTATTATTCTTATTTTAAATTTATTTTGTTGCATCTAATGTTAGTTTATGATTAGGGTTAGGATTAGATTTTTGAAATATTTTAAAAATTAAAATATTTAAAAAATATAATCCTCATTCTAATCATAGTATAGCATTATATACTACAAAATACATTTAAAATAAGAATAATACGGCTGTAGGCCCTGGTTTCAAATGAAGTACTTAATGGAGCAATTATCTTATTGTTCGCGAGTGACAATTGTGGACCATTCCTCAATGAATTCTTTTCGATCTAGTTCTATTGTGTAAAAGTTCATTTTCATATACTCACTCATCGTTTTTTCGCCTCATATTCGATAAATGTTTTGCAAAAGTCTTGCGAATATTCAACTTTAATCGATGGGATTGTTTTGTCTCACCTTTCCACCGTTATACAAACCGAAGTTTGATAGTAAAACAACCTCGCTGGTACGACAATGATGTTAGGAGGGTCCTTGAGAAGCAGAGAAAACTGTTCAACTTACTCAAAAGGTCATTTTTATTTTTTATCACTAGACTAAACAACATTTGTTCATTACGTACATAAATGACCTATGGCGCTGCATTTCTTGCGGAGGTCGTCAAACTATCCTCATGTATGTGCAGTGGCAGTTTCGACATATAAGCAACAGATAAAGTGAAGGCAGAGTTTTGAAGAAGTTAGAATTAGTCAAGCGTATTGAGAGAATGTTATCGGACGAGAAAGTAAAAGTTAGGTGCTATTTCGTCTTCAAAAACTGCTACGGGCGTACAAAAAGCGCTGCCCAGATGTTAAACAGATTAGATTGGGAGCCACAAGAGACTCGGAGGCGGCCCGCTAGCCTTACTTGCATTGCTTGAGCAATGGAGAATAGATATCTTTATGAGCGACGCGAAGAACATCATACCAGAGTAGCCTTTTGTTTCGGGAATAAAACGTTTCTTATCATCTCGAAATTATGAATGGTGTAAATAAACAACTTTTATCGATCGGCGTGATGGTTTTCAAACGGTGGCGTGTCAAATTACCAAGTCGCAGGAAGAGATGGAATTAAATCATAAACAATACCGCACCATAATTTTCTATAACTTTCGACGAAGCCTCACCCAGCGAGAATGCGTTACTGAACTTTTTGTTTGGCGAAGAATCACCATCAAAGACAACCGTTTATCGCTGGTATGCAGAGTTTCAGCGAGGACGCTCTAGCCACAGTGACGAACCGCGTGAAGGGCGACCCAAAGCCGCCGTCACTCCAGAAAACGTGAATGCTGTGCGTAACAAGATTACAGAAGATCGCCAGGTTACATACTGTGAGATTCAGGGGTAATTGGAAATCTCAGGAACCTCAGTTCAAAAATCTTACACGAAAAGTTAGGTGTTAAAAAAGTTAGGTGGTTTCCCGCTGGATTCCTCACCTCCTCAATGAAGAACAGAAAGCAGCTCGAGTCAAATGGTGTCAAAATACTCTACAACGATTCAACTCAGGAGTATCAAAGCCCGTTCACAACGTCGTAAGTGGTGATGAATCATGGATCTTTAGCTACGAGCCGGAATCAATTCGCTAATCTTCAGAATGGGTCTTCCAAAGTGAGCTCAAACCGGCAAAAGTTGTTCGCTCTTGCAGCGTTTCCAAGAATATGGTCGCATCTTTCGTAGTCAAATGAGGACATGTATCGACGATTGCTCTTGAAAATCGAAGAACAGTTAATGCTCAATATTATACGATCATTTGCTTGCCGGAAGTGATCGCCGAACTTCGGAAAGATAACCCAAATCGACGCATTACGCTCCATCATGACAATGCAATCTCACACACCGCTCGAGTCACAAAGTCGTTTTTGGAACAGCTAAACGTCGAAATTCTTGATCATCCTCCATACAGCCCCGACTTGAGCCTCAATGATTTCTTCACATTCCCCAGAATCAAGAATATGCTTCGAGGAAAGCCTTTCCAGACGCCTGAAAAACCGGTTGATGCCTACAAAACAGCCATTTTGAATACCATTTTGACTACTTCGAAATGGAATGAATGTTATAACGACTGGTTCCATTGAATGCAAAAGCGCTTTGACTTTCGTGGAGAGTACTTTGAAAAACAATACAAAATTGCTTTATTGTACCTCTTAGAGGTTTTTTCATTCCCGACACTTAAAAGGCTACCCTCGTATTAGGGCTCACTACGTTTCCAGGTGTGATGCGATAAATAAGAGAAATATTTTGCCTTTGGGACTTCGTTTTTCACTCGCACAATAAAGGACCTTAATAAGGGCTAGGCGTAATTTCGTAAGAGTATTTCTTTTTTTGGGTAAAAGGTAGGTGTTCTAACACCCCCCCCCCCGAACACTAATTGATGCGGCTTGCAGGGTAGTAAGTAGATGTTGATGTATTGAAATGATGATGAAATATTATTAATAATTTTACACTTATGACCCCTTTCATATCACCCACATCTTCTAACTTATTAATTACGCTGACCCCGGAGTTTACTGTGATATATTTAGGTGTGGTGAATGAGCCGACTATGATGTTTTTCTAAAGTAGCCAGGGGTAAAATGAGAAGAAACCAATTTATACCACATGGTCCTCATACAAATTGTGATTCGCACACCCACTGAAAGGAAATAATCGGCGATTTTAATCACGTCTTTTTCAACTTTTCTTATGACAAAGAACTATAAATTTAAAAACTATGATTATCGATAGAATTACAATTATTTTTCTTACTATAGGGTCATCACATTGATTTCAAATACGAGTGTATCTGATTATTTTGTGAGAATTTTCAATACTATGTTTAGGAATTTCACTAAACGGAGATTTGACAGTAATTAGCCGAAAAGGCACGACGATGCAACATCTCTCACCTGAATACTTATTCTCCGTGAATGAATCTGTTTAGTAAAGTGTTAACGTAGATAAAGTCATCGTTTTAATAACTTTAGTTAAAAAAATCAGTACTAACTTTTTCCTGAGTCATCTGAATATATATATTTTATGTTGATGTTCAGTATGTCTCTTTAAAAAACTCGAAAAAGTATGATAATTTCGAATTCAAGCCTTCTCAGAAATTTACCGCAAATACCGAGGACAGTATAGACCTATTCGGCTACGGAGCCACGTATAACTCAAAGATTAACGGTGAGTCCAAATATGAATCTAAGGATAGAAATACCTAGCCACGAGCCTGAAAGAAAACACTCCGGCGCACAGTGGGCTGAAATCGAAAAAAGTTGGACAAAACCTCAAAGACGATATTTTTGAGGTCGGAATTTGAAACCTTGCACAGTTGTTTTCAATACATTAGTGCATTATTTGACGCAAACTGTTTTTCATTGGTAAATTTTTTAAGCAAATTATTTGGCCTCAAATTTGAACAAATTTCACAAAAATTGCCCTCATTGAATTTTTTTCGAAAATCAGCATGTTAAAATTAATGCCACACCTTCTGTAGTAATTCATTAGAAACGAAAATCTACAATGCTATTATGTGGTTTATTATTGCTAATTCTTGGTAACTTTCACGACTCAGTTGTATTATTTGTGGCCGATACGATGCAAAATGGCGGACCCTGTTTTTCGTCGAAATTTTGTGTTCATGTAGGATTTAAAAAAAAGGATCACCTCGAGATATTTAAACCACATATACAACAAAGCATATAGAGTGTGATACCAGAAGGGCAGCTGCGATCACTTGCGACGCCGAAATAAGGATCGATTTTTCGAACTTGCGGCACAGTTCGCAGCTCGCTGATGGCCACGGGGAATATCGTGCTCGGCAGATGTTGGACCTTGAATCTTTTAAAGCAGATCAATTGTATAAAAGCTATAATATGTTAGTGCCACATTTTAATTCCATTTAATACAACCTAATTTCTTCACTTTTTGCGATATTTATCGTCGATACAATACAAAATGGTGGACCCTGTTTTCTGGCGAAATTTAGTGTTCATGTACGATTATAAAATAAGGATCACCGAGTTACCTCGAGATATTTACTCCACTTATACAACAAAACCTATAGAGTATGATACCAGTAGGGCAATTGCGACCACCTGCGATGCCGAAATTAAGATCGATTTTTCGAACGTGCGGCACAGTTCGGAGCTTGCTGCTGGCCACGGGGAATACCGTACTCGACGGACGTTGGAAAGTGAATCTTTTAGCAAGTTATTGCGTATAAGATATAATGTATTTAGTGACACATTTATTTTAAATTTCGTATAACCTAATTCCTCGGCTGTCTAGCGATATTTATCTTCGATACGATACTAATTGTAGGACTCTGTTTTTCGTCGACATTTTTTATTTGGGATTATAAGAAAAGGATTACCGAGTTACCTCGAGATATTAAGTTAAAATTACATCATACATTTTAGAATTTCCATCCAAAGAAATCAACTATGACCGTTAGCATCAAGTAAAACATTATCGATTTTTTTGCCGCGCGCGCAGTCCGCGGCAGCTCCCTGATGGTGTGGAATGCCGTGACGCGGCCAACCTACAGTACAATTTGCTGTGCATAACCTTATAGTCTTTGATGCGGATATCGTTATTCTTATTATTTACTAAATAGGATACACATATTTCAGCCTTTATTCTCTGTATCT
Source organism: Ischnura elegans (assembly GCF_921293095.1). Taxonomy (NCBI): domain Eukaryota; kingdom Metazoa; phylum Arthropoda; class Insecta; order Odonata; family Coenagrionidae; genus Ischnura; species Ischnura elegans. The sequence goes on along the minus strand of NC_060254.1, from coordinate 108,945,517 downwards.
CCATTTAAATAAAGGATAAGCACTAGATAGGTTGATAGCTGTTGGGCATACCCCAATACTTAATTGCATGACTTGGATTCGGTATAAGTACTGTCCCTTCCATTTCAATGCTGCAGAATATCATACCAATCGTCTAGTAATAAGAGTTAATTCATCAGTCCAGTGGGCAAGCTTCGGGATTTCTTTGTAATTATCCGTGCGGTGTTCGATATTAGTGGAATCGAAGTTTTAAGGAGCTAGCGAAATAAGCCTTCATTGGTTGACATTCCTAGGGCAATTTTTGCGAAATTTGTTCAACTTTGACGCCAAGTAATTTGCTTAAAAATTTACCAATGAAAAACTGTTTGCGTCAAAAAATGCACTAATGTATTGACAACAACTGTGCAAAGTTTCAAATTCCGACCTCAAAAATATCGTTTTTGAGGTTTTCTCCAGCCTTTTTCGGTTTCAGCCCACTGTGCGACGGCCCGAGGTGAGCGTGGAAGTGAGTTACCCCAGTGCATTCCATCCGCTAATCTTAATCCTGATTGGGCTCCTGCAGTTTGACTCCAGCTTCGGTAGCTAGGTCGCTTCCGCCTCCATCCTCGTCGGATCTTGGTGGCATACAAGTGAGGGATGCAGGTCGCTTTATGTGCCGACCTCACAAGTTTTCACCAACCCGGCCCCATCAGTTAAGTGGGACTCCTGGGTGTCTACATACTTTTGAAAACGGTCGTATAAAAAGCGTTTCCTTGCCAGCCTTCGGATTGAAACATCGAGTGATGTGTGCCCTCGCCTTTTCTGCATAATTAACTCATCAAATCAGTGACAGGTATTCTTCAGAAAACATAATAACCCATATGATGTAGCAGGATTTGGGTCATAAATCGGAAAGAAACGAGCTCAAGTTTTATAATGTCGTATAAGTTGTCAATCTTTGCGAGGTGAACGACGGCGCGCGTTGGCAAGATGTGAGCAGACGCCTGGGACGTTCTCCCGAGCAATTACGAGCTGTTCTCTGCAAACAAAGAGGAAGTTTATGGCGCAAGTTTTATAACCATATCTGGTGTTTGGTATCCTTATCCGGCCAGAGAGTTTTCTCAGCGCGCTGGAGTTTGTTAAGGGTCGCACGTGTATTGTCTTAGTCGGCCATTTTCCTCTTCGCTCCATGGAGGTTCTCGTAACCCATCGTTTTATTCGAAGAAACTTTATTTTCATAATCGCTCCTTACGTCTTTGTGCCCTTAAAAAGTGGCTGAGCCGGAAGTGTGGGGTTGGGAGAAGGCGATTAACCTTTAACGGTACTTTATTATTTTGAAACTTCTTTTAACAAACTTTGACGGAAAGCACATGCATAATTGATGCCAATGAAAAAATAATTTTCTTCGCTACTCTTGGTGTGATCTCGACCAAGGACCTCAATGTAAACTTCCGGTCTTGAAGTATTAATCAATAGTTTTTGACGAGCATACTTCAATCTATTTCCGTCGTCTAGAATAATAGAAACGAGGAATAAAATGTCCAAAGTTTTCCCGTCTCTCTATAAAAAAGAGCAGCAAAGCCGAGAGATTTGTGTAATAGGTACATCTAAGAAAACAGCACACACCTTGCAGCTGTATTATCGGAAGATGAAGCAATTAAAAAAGTACTATCCTAACCACCCACGGCCTAGATAGTTGTTGTCTACCGGCGTGTACTTATTTATATTTGAACTAGCGTACCGCCTAACAATCAATGAACTTACAGTTTAGTTACACCATTTATAAATCAAGAGCGGCTGTATCGTTCATAATCATGTTTTATTTATTATAATAAAATAAGGATACAAATTCAATAAAGGTACGTAAATGAGTATCAAAATAGCTTAAGAAATTTTGGGCGTTGTGGTTTTATAAAGCAGTTAATGAAATAAAAATTATACGCATTCAGTTGTTGGCTATTTGTGTTATTAACCGTAAAAAAATGTTTTTAGGTCGCTTCACTTTTGTGTTTGGTATGTTTTCTGTTTTTGAGTTTATTTGTTGTGTTTTATTTGTCTGTGAGCATGTTTGTTTTTGTTTTGATTTTTTTTGCTGATTTGATACTATGGTGAGAAGAGATAAATAGTAGATTGATAGGCAGAGAGCCATCTTGGAGTGAATGTACATAAGATACAGTGTGTCAAGTGATATTTTCCTTTGGTTTAATCGCTTTGATACGTTAGGGGTGCACACTTCTTTTGAACATAGAGACTCTATCCTTGGATATTCCTACGGATGAGTTAACGTGTGCGTGGCACTATTGCTGGGAGCTGCTCATCGATAAAAATTATATTAGCTGCGAACCACGCGTTCAACATTCCGATAGATCAGCCTTTTCTGCTTGTTCGTGGTGCCGCAAATCACTTTGCTTTGCATGTCTTTATGATGAGTTCCATCCTGAAAATTGCAAATAAAGGATTAACTGGAGTGGTGAGGCAGTGTACTGGCCTTCCACATCCAAATCTCGGTAAAGAATTAAGGGGCATTCCTAAATTCAATCCCTGCGTGTAATGTGGATTACACTAGTTGTGCAGTGCACCGTCCGTCGGATGGGACGTTAAGCCGTGGTCCCCTTGGCGCCTTTTGTTAACCCGGCAGTGGTCGCGTGGGGTGTCCCCGACACCCCAGCCTTATAAAAGCGCGATTTTTTCTTCCAGTTTTCACTGCAGTGATCTGTACCTTCCTCTAGCTGAGTTTTTAAGCTTTCTGAGGACACCTGAGAAATATGATTATAATATCACCTCAAGTTTTTAAACAAAATTACTTTCGTCAAAGCTCTGCAGAGTGGGGTGCGCTAGACACCCCACGCGACCTTTCTCGTTACGGTTTTCCTCATAAGTTTTTTCGTCACCAAAATGTTTTCAGCCATTTGAATTTCATTTGATTGTTACTATTTTTGAAACTTACAATGAAAGTTGTCTTTTTATGTTTACATGAATAAATATTTACGTATGGGTAGATTTTAGTGGCTGTATTCCCATAAACAAATTCAATGTTTGTTATATCCAGTTTCTCAATTTCTATTTTTCTGTAAGTTATTTGTACATTGCTAGCCCTCTTTATTTACGATTACATTTTTAGCTTTGGAGAACTATGCATTCATACATAAGCTCACTACCTTTCCGCATTCAATTTTTGAAAAGAATTTATTTCACGCAGTTATACTGTAAGCAAATGGAATCAACTTTTCCTATGACCACTGGTTGAAGCATGTAAAATGTGTTAAAAAAGCACGGGAACAAGGTTGTTAGCCTCAATTATTTGCAAGAGGCATAGATATTCTCCAAATAATTTGATTTCTTCGGAAAATAAATACCGCAGTCGGACCATTGCTCAATGCTGGGTAAGCATCGCAGGAGAACACAGCTGGTAGTCTCGATGCTTTGCAAGTGAAATCGATACATCTCATGTAAGTTGATCTAGTTTGAAAACAATTATCAATGGTGAATGATTGCTCAATTTTGGGTATGAATCACACTAGAACACAGCTGGTAGTCTCGATGCTTTGCAAGTAATAGAGATACTTCTCATGTAAGTTGATCTAGTTTGAAAACAAATACCAATGGTGGATGATTGCTCAATTTTGGGTAAGAATTACAGGAGAACACAGCTGGTAGTCTCGATGCTTTGCAAGTAATAGAGATACTTCTCATGTAAGTTGATCTAGTTTGAAAACAAATACCAATGGTGGATGATTGCTCAATTTTGGGTAAGAATTACAGGAGAACACAGCTGGTAGTCTCGATGCTTTGCAAGTGATAGAGATACTTCTCGTGTAAGTTGATCTAGTCTGAATACAAATACCACTGGTGGATGATTGCTCAATGCTGGGGATTAATCGGAGTAGGACAGGGGTGGGTATATATATACAGGGCTGTGACTTCAGTTTCCTTTGTCTTGTTGAATGGTTGGCCTGTGAAGACAGACGTGAGATATTTAGAGCTGTGATAATCATCTCCATGGATTCGTCATCCAATTATTACTTTCTGGAGAAACACTGACTTTGATAATTGTCGACGACCGTCAATGAGGTAAGAGAATTTAAAAAAATCAATATAGCAATCATTTTTCTAGTTTTTCGGTAACATGAAAGACAGATTTTGTAATACTTATAATATTTGTATTCAATACATTATAGACTTCTGCAGTCTGTCTTGAAAAAAAGACAGAGACAGAGACGACTTTAGATTGAATAGTTGGAGGAGGACTTATTACATTCTGCCTTCGCAGCAAATTGCGAAGTTTTTGCGGTGATTTCTTGAATACCTCGTTCAATAAGGTAAGCGCAGTACTTATTCACGTAAATTATCATTTATGTGTTATCATTCATTTGCCATTGACAATAGGCCTTCTAATACTTACATTCATCGTTCCCAAACTATAATAGATGTCAGCTATATCCCGTGAAAAAGAAAGAACCGAAATACTTCGTCTTTTGAATGAATCATCGGATGAGGAAGTCATTGATTCTGGCGGAACTTCGGATGAGGAAGAAGACGGGTGTTCTATGTCGGAGCATGACACTGATAGTGAACAACAGTGCAGTGACGTTGAACTTTCAGAAAAGAGAAGTGACCATGTGTATGTTGGTAAGGATGGGGTACTAAATGGAATACGCAGGCACCAAGACCAAATGTCAGAACATCAAGAAGTAACATTGTTACTCAGAGGACTGGGCTTATTGGCAACAAAAATGGGTTCAGAATACACCAATAGACTGTTTTCGTGCAATGTTTCATGAACGAATGATAGAGCGTATTGAAAGTAGCACCAATATTCAGATACAAAAAGTAGCTAAAAATTATTCTCGTGAAAGAGATGCTAGCAAAACAGACATGGAAGAAATTGAATGCCTGATTGGCATTTTACTTTTCGCCGGGGCAAATAAATCTGGGAGACAGAATTTATTGGATTTGTGGGATCGCAGTGGACTAGGGGTGGAACTATGCTATTCTTCGGCTAAAATACGGCATCATTTTTGCCCTGGTAGATTCGAGTGTATTCTACACTTTGAACTTAGAGATTTACGCAGGACGGCAACCAGAGGGTCCGTTTTTTGTCGATAACTGTCCGAAAGAGGTGGTAAAGCGAATGGTTTCTCCTATAATCGGAAGTGGGAGAAACATCACAGTAGATAATTGGTTCACTAGTATTCCGTTAGCAGAGGAAATGATAAGCAATAATTTGACGCTTGTGGGAACAGTGCGCAAGAATAAAAGGGAATTACCACCGGATATAGTGAATGTAAGAGAGAGAGAAGAAAATTGCAGCTTATTCTGCTTTAGGAAGAATATAGCTTTGGTTTCGTACGTCCCAAAAAAATCAAAAAATGTCATTCCATTATCAACAATGCACAGCAGAATTTCTATCGACGAATCCACGGGAAATAAGAGGAAACCGGAAATATTGACCTCTTACAATTCAACTAAAGGAGGGATAGACACAGTAGATGAAATGTGCAGCACCTATTGTACCAACAGAAACACTAGGAGATGGCCAATGACTGTTTCCTTTCATTTGCTTAACACTGCTGGCATCAATGCATTCATTATGTTTAGGGATACCAATCCTAATTCAAAATTGCGGAGGAGAAGTTTTCTTCGTGAGATAGCTCGATCCTTAACTTTACCATACATTAAAAGGAGATCAAAAATAAGCACGATTCCCAGAGGGCTGAGAAGAAAAGTAGAGAAATATGCGCAAAATGAGTCTGATTGTGAGGAAAAGAAAGAGGAGGAAGTGAAGAAAAAAGTTGGAAGATGCGTTCTATGCCCTAGTAGCAAAGAGATAAAAACAAAAATTTGTTGTGAATTATGTAAGAAATTAATGTGTGGTAAGCATTTGTTGAAAATTTGCAGTGACTGCTTAAAGTAAATAAATAGTGTACATGAATCATTTCCAACTATCTTTCAATTCAATAAAACTTTTCAGTAGCATGAAATTTGACTGTTTTTGAAGATTGTAGAATAAATTAGTTAACCCTTCCAATGTTGCATGGCAATTCTGAAAGGAGTAATTCAATAGCTAAAAGCAATCGTATACTCATCGTAAATTTTGCCTCAAGAATACATGTCGGGAAATCGATTAATTATTGGTAAGTAGTGTTTACCTATGGCATATAGAAGTCAATGATAAATTTTTGTTAATAAAAGAATAATGCCATATATAATGAGAAACAGTGATAGATTTTATAAAATCACATGCCATATTTGCTAATCTCAATATATTTCGATTGTATTCCTTGGCTAACTACGAAAAACTAAATTTTGGTTATTTCAAGGAGGAATTCGAACAGACAACTTCGGGTGCTCAGAATTATTGACATAAAAAATTAAAATTTAAGTTAATGATTTTAAATACTGATTATATCAATTATCAAATACGCAAAATATATGGCAGGATGTTAACTTATAAAAAATATGCATTTTTACGAAAAAAATAGACAAAAATCATTTGGGGTGTCAGGGACACCCCACGCGACCACTCACGTTGGGAAAATGGGCGCGACTACCGCCGGGTTAAGAGCAGGCTAATGCCGACGCCGGGTTTCTATCCACCCTTCATCCTCAGTTCCTAATCCCAAGCTGATCCATTCCTGATTTAAATATTAAAAAAAAAACTCTTTTAAAAATATATTCCATAGTAGTAACGAAGATAAGAAAACGAACTTTAAAAATTTAAACAATAAAATTCTTAAAAATTAACACAAAAAAAAGTTCCCTGAGCAAGCATCGATCTCGCAACCTTAACCTCCACAGTCGGACACCGTATCCACTGGGCTGTTGCCCTATTGTTTAACGTGGGCGTTCAAAACAGGTTATATAGCGTACCTTCATTTTTAATGATTTTTAATTGCTTTTTTCTCGGAATTTTACGAGAAGTGCGTCGTCTCGCTTCGGCATATTACATTTGTACCCATAAACTACCGATTCGCAAAATTTGAGCTCGATCGGCGATGCGAAGGTCGTGTATTCCCCTTGTAAGATAAAGTTGAATTTTTTGTGTGAACTTTTCCTATTTTTTAATGTCCTATATGTTATCCGGGGCTGAGACGAATCCAAAGAGCCTAATGTCACTAAAATCGGTGCAGCCGTTCTCGAGTTATAAGTGTTCTAACTAACACGATTTTCGACTTTCTTTTATATATATAGAAGAAGATATATAAGATTATAATTATTTAAATTTAGAACTTGAAAAAATGACATTTTCTCAAGAAATTGGAAAAAATTAACGATCCCAATATAAAGTTTGTACATTTATTTAAATCACCTCCTTTAGCGTAATTAAACTGTGCATTTACCATGAAAATGATGAACAGTAAATCCTCTCTTTGAGTTCACACACAAAGCATTTAAAATTGATTGTCGGCAAATGTTTGTTTCCATTCTCCCTCCGACTCGAACAGCAGCGTCGTGGGCTTTTCCGAATGTATTTTTTCTATCCTGTTTTCAAATTCCACCCATTCGATTGGAACGGTCTGACCCGTTTCCATTCCTCCCAGTTGCAGTGCGTCACTGGATCTCGTGTGTTGGATGTGTGCGCCCGTCAACTTCAGCTCCTCCCTCGCCTGCGCCCTCCTCCCTCCGTCCCAGACACAACTTCTGAGCGGGCCTTAGTCACCCTGTTCCTTCCGTTGTCACCTCTTCCCACTTCCCGTTTCTCGGAGACTCCTGAGTCTGTTTCTCATCTCCTCCACCAGAGGCCTCCCTCGCCTTGCGGTGTCCTCTCCTGCCGTCTTACCCAACTCGGCCGGGAAGTCACTCTTCTCTTTCAGCCGAATGTCGTCCCCATGTCTGCCATCCTCTCAAAGTCATTCCGCGAACACCTACTTCCTGGTTATTGCCTCTCGCATTCCTCCAGTACTCAAACACTCGCACTCACAGTACTTATCAATGTTTCAATGTATTTTTTTCAGGCAGGAAAAAATAACCAAATTTAACGATTTGATATAGGTCTCTTTGGCCTTTCATAAAGACAGGTATGTATTCAAACTTTTTTTGGGTAAATCATCATTCATAAACTTATTTATGTATATTTAGTAATATTCTTTCGTTTTGTGTACACCTTGATAAAGTAGGTAAGGTATGGTAGGTTTTAGGAAATCCGTATAGATTCATCACCGGCTGGTCCATGGATAAAAGTAAATTCAAAACAGTAGCTATAAAACAATTGAGAGAATTAAGATGCTCAGGTTTAATTTTAGAGGGAAAGTTATAAATGGAATGAAAAAGGCGATATTTTTAGTAAAAACATTAAAAAATATTGTTGATTTGACTTTATTTTTTAATGTTTTAATATTATAATATGGGAAATATACGCTCGACACAACAATAGCTTAGGAGCAACTATTTGCTTACCTCATAGAAAAAACAATTATTTCAAATTGACGACGCTGCTGTTAGAGTAATAAGAATAAAGGAAAAATTACTTGCCGACAATTATGCAGCAATCACAGTCTGAAATGGTATGTGGCTGTTTTTATTTCCAAATTAATAAAAAATGTTATTAAAAAATTCATATATTTCTTATTTGCCTTTTCCTTTTCATATCCATAGACAGTGGGTGTGGTGAAAAATTGAAATTGCTATAAGAATTTATGGTTCACGAGTCAAAATTTTCTTCAATACTATTAATTTTAATATGACGAGGAAATTTCACCTCAAGAGTTGTAACATGGATTGTTTTTATCCACTTCATTTTCCTTAATTTATGCACTTCAAAAAATTTAGGACCTTTGTAAGAGTTGACCGTAGAATTTTAAGCTGCGAAACAAATTTTCTCGGCATTTTTTATATTTGTTATTGCGCTCGAAAAAATAGCGACCTCAATCAAAGTTTATTTTTCCTATCCGATGAGCAGTAGTCCGGTGAGGAGATGCGAGAGGGAGGCAGACAACTGTGAAATGTCGTCTCTTTTAATTTTGGAGAACAGTTCCATGGTGGATAGCTCGCCACTTGACGCACTGTGTTGTGTATTTCACTCCAAATGCCGTCGTTCCCGCCGTAATTTCATTCTCTCTTTTTTTCATTTGTTGCGAGCTAGCGTCTCCGGGCAGCGAAAATGACTTTAATCAGGACCGCTTGAAACCTTATCTGGCCCTCCTCCCCCTCCTCCTCCTCGTTGCTAACGGGAGAAGGCGTCGCTATGCGGCCCCAACGAGTGAATAGCGCGCGCTCCAATGGGACCTCGTAACCTTGGCTCACAAACGCTCTTCTTCTCTTTTTATTCGTCAAGGGTGTCGTCGGCTGTCGACGCTTATTGCGTCGCCTACTTGTCGGAAGTTGTCGCGCTCGGTCGAGTCCAAACGGCCGCGTTTAAGAGCGTGTGGACCGGAGGAGAAAGATACTCTCTCTTAAGAGGAGACTCCTCGCTCCCGACCAGGCGCTCGTTTTCATTTGTTTTAGTGATGCATCGCCTTGCGATATCACTTCGAATTTCTCAGGTTGTAGATGTAACAATATTTTCCTTTGTCTCAAGTAACAAAATTTACACCTGAGAAAAGAAATTGGATACTTTTGGCCTCCAATTTGTGGAAATTCGTGGCTGATTTGCGAATTGCACTTTGTACACTATTTTCACTTTTATTTTTATTTAATATACAATCAGTTTCGTGCAACAGCGAGCGTTACAAGGCCTGATGATGTCTGCTGTTGTCTCCAAAATTTTTATTATTATTTGAAATGCATTGAAGTAGTAGTCAGTTAGATTAGTAGGCAAATGTTTTAAAAGGGTGTAATATGCGTGCCATGTACATTTCAAGGTGACAGCTTATATTATGAACTAGTATTCCTAGGCCAAGAGGAATGAGTGTTGATGCGGGAGCATCTGTCCTCTTCAAACCATCCAACTGTTGTGAGCAACTTTTCGTGGAAGTCTGTCATTCGGTGAGTACGAGGCGTGTTGCTAGACGAGTAGAGTCACAACCAAGGGTAGGTCCAAGCAGATCATGCGACCGAAAACCTCTAAAATATTTTTACGGGGTAAAAGCAGATTTATGAAAACAAATATCAATCAATTAAACGGAGGGGGGACAAAGTGAGGTGTCCCACTTCCTATGGATCAATTTCTGCGTGCATAGACAAAATTAGCGCTCAACCAAAGGTAAATAAAAAGGAAAAATTAAGTGAGGGATTTGGCCGATCTTGACTTTACATGAAGTATTTGGAAATCACACTTGTCGTGGTAATTCTTTCTTCACCTTTACTCTGTATTATATCTAGTAAAACTTTGTGAATTGTCATAAGGCATCTTGGGTTATAAATAACTTGGATATATTATGCAACGAAGAAGAAAAAAATCCTGTACGCGTTAATTTATTCGGTAAATTCTTCAGAGCTGTCAACTTAGTTTTCCATCACTTAATGTTTTCATTCTTAATTTTTTCTATGCTGGGTGTTGGTAACACTCGGGAAGTTGGATTTCAATTCCTGCCTTCCCGAATTTAAAATCCCCTCTCTCCTTCCATGGGCGCAATCCGGTCGTATTTTGTTTATTTCTCACGTTCGAATGTCTCGAGATTTGTAGTCTGTTATGCCTTGTCTACACTACACACTTAACTTAAGTGACTTCACTTAAATATAATCTTAAATGTGGTGCTGTAGCTACACTTGAGCTTTAAGTCGACTTCAGCACCGTGATTGTCTATATCGGGAAACAGTTATGTTGACAGATGAAGGTCTAGGAGAGCAATTAGTGATTCTTTGAACCAAAGCGACTGTTATTTGAAATAAACTTCCAAACTCCGTGAATTAACCATTTTGGATTCAGAAGGTTAAAAAGAAAGACCGATTTCAGTTCCTGAGGGAACGCTATATGGCGAGAGGTGATGGAGCCAGAGGAATTTAGAATTACTAAGCGTGACTTCGTGGAATGACATATTCATAAGGTAAACAAAAACACTTATTGCTAGTCAAATTCCACTGCTTTATTAAAACCATTGATGTTAAATTCAACCATTAATTCCTCCCACATCCAATGAAATCGCCACATGTTATCTCCCTCGGCATCCCTAGGACTAACATTAAAGCCCTATGCAATGGTTTCAATAACAGTGTGTGGGAAGTTACTGAGTGCATTCGTTTACGTTATTTTCGATTATGACACCATGGAAAATAAACTGTTTTACCGGATCCTCTGCCGTCGTCTCATTGTCAGTCTTAAAATTCCTTAAAACGTTTCTAAGTTTTATAAATCGAGTTTCACCGTGAGCAACAGGCATAGCAATTAGTTTTCACGGAAATAAAACCAACAATAAGATGAGAAACACTACAAAATAAATTCGTCAAATTAATATCCCCAACACTAGAAATTAACTAACGAAATAGAACGCTCAATAACCACATCAGACAATACAGCACAACTTAGAACATAATCAACGGGATGATGTGAGATGGGTATTATGTGCCATTTACAACACATGAAGAGCTTCAACCGTGCGGAAACAGTTGCCTACGCAATTTAAGTTGGGTTCTAAGATGACTTAAGTGGAGGTGTACTTAAATGAAGCTGGTGACACCTACACTACCAACTTAAATACAGAGCCAACTTAAGTAGTCACTTAAGTTACTAGTGTAGACCCGGCATTAGGGACATATCTGTCGAAGGTAAAGGAGAGACGAGAGAGAGTGCGATACGCCTTTGCGTGGACAAGTCAGCCGTTGCGTTATGGGGAGCGCGTGTCGGTATCGCAGCGGGAGCAAGGTAAGCGCCAATGTCCTCCTCTTCGCTTACTCCCGTTATGATATTCGCTCTCCTCATCACCTTTATTCCCCTTTTTATTTTGTTCCTGGCTCGTATATGTTTGCCTCCCATTTTAGTTTTCGGGGTGGAAGAGAACGACCCTAGTGAGCACACTGGCCTAGAGGTGTGTGGCGTTGAACGGGCGACTTCTGGCCACGACTCGACTCTTTTCCCCACTTCCCGTGGTACTCTCTGTCGAGCCTGATAATCAAACGTCATCAGTCAACAATCCTAATATTATTCTGACGCAGCCTTCCACTCAATTCTCCTATCATCTGATATTTTCACTCATATTCTTTTGCTTTCCATACTTCATCCGTCTGCTCGATGCGTGGTCTACACCTTTCCGTACTTCTTCCCACCCCAGCTTGCCTTCAGCCTTCATTCCCATAGCCCACTCGTATCTCGTGATGTGGGTGATTGAATCGACTTCCCTCTTCTCCTTCTTTTCTCAGCAATAATGAAGCAACCTATGATGTATCAATTTGATTTTCATCATTCTTCTTTAATATCACATTTCGAAACTGACAACCTTAATTTCTCCGATGCTGTTATCGTTCTTGCCTCACAAATATAATTTCTTATTGTCTTCAAAACATATATTTACAGCTGTAAGAAGACTTTCTGAGAAATTTTATTTTTGGTTGGGCTATTATACTGACTATTTCCTTATTGCTTCGTCCATCGCTAGTATCTCGGCCACTAAAGTGGCAGAACTCCTTCACCCTCGAAATATAATGGTTTCCCAGTTTACTCTAATATCGCAAAGTGGAATTCTCGAAGTGGAATGATCTTCCTTAAATTGCTATTTAAATTGGTCGGAACGAATAATCTGGGGGATTTCTGGTAACACGTTTAGAGGTAACTCGCCAATGGCCGAGAGGTTTGAAAGAAAGCACAGCCGTAGACATAGTTTCTATCTTCAACATGCGCAGATTATCGGGTGTTTCAATTTATGGGGAGGGTGAGGAAAAGGAACGCATGGGATGGTGATCTGAGGGATAGCAGATTGGCCGACAGAGGAATGAATTCAACATTTTTGGTTTCTTTATCATTAAAATATTTTGGAGAATAAAACATAGACTTAGCCGAGTCTTGATCAGTGTCCCTCTGCCAGGTGTGCAAAGGTGGGACAACGTAGGAATTAGTTGCCAAGATTCCAATTCATTGAAGACTCAAGACAAATCTCGAGTATTGTTACCTATGTAGTTACTATTATCCGCCAGGTGCTACCTAAGGGCTGAAACAATTAATGGGAATCGGATGAGGGTCAGGGAATTTGAAATGGGTCAGGGGAATGCGGGTAAATTCAGGGTATTTTCTTCCCCAATGTTTCTTCACTAGCTTTTTCAAGGGATGAACAAGCCTTCTTCCTTGGAATCCAAATTCACTTAAGCCTTAAGACACATTTCATTGTTGTCCGCGAGCATCGTAAACATTTTCCCGTACGTGCAACCCATCCTCCCGTGAAAACAGCTTTCTTGGAAAATTGGCTCATCCAGTTCAAAAATCGTCTCTGTTTCAGAGTCGTAAGCTAGCACAGATTCCGTATCGATATGTGGAATGACGAGTGTCACTGCCAAAGTCACCTTCTTTACTCTCTATTTTTCTTACGTCAACTGTTGCCACGTGTTTCACGGGTCGCACGCCGAAATTGTTAGCAGGAGTTGAGGTGTCCCCGAGAAACGAGGGACATGTAATTATCATTTACATTGTTCAATATGTAGTTGTAATTGAACTTCATCGGCAAAACATAAAAAATGGGCCGTCCTTTGCTAAATACTATAGTTTCTGAATATTTGTTGGATTTTAAAATCAGCGGCTCTAATCTTAGGCTCTAATGGGAATGGCGTTCCGAAGAAAAGGAAAATGCCGATTGCAGCAAGAGTGTAATGTTCACGTTGAAAACACCAATCACTCTAGCACCATCACGATAAAAAAACGCAGGCGCGTCACACCACACGACTGATGGAGCTATTAGCAAATGTAATGCTATGATTGAAGTCAGGCCATTTCAGTTACCTAAAAATGGAAATGCGGTCGGCTGTCAGGGGTTAAAGAGCATTTTAAAAAAATACTGGCTTAGCAATTACTAAAATCGGGTGTTATAGTACTTATTTACCTTGTAATCTATATGATAAACTGAGATCGGTAGAAAAAAAAAATCATCGCAGAGAAATTATTTTTTCCTCATCTTCGTGCGTGCATAAGATGAATTACAAAACTTGCACTTTTTGTCAGAACATTTTGATTTGAGCTGCAAACACGTTTCACTACTGTGTTAAACTCAGCCACCGCGCATGAATTTGTTATGGTGTGGTTAAACGTGCTGTGAGCTTCCAAGTAAAAATTTGCGGAAAATACAGTTTGCTTGTTCACCACGATTATCTTGACATTATTTATGTGCATTTCGTGATAGCGACTATAGATCAGTTGATACACGAGTTGATAGTTCAAAATGTGTGAAAAAAGTTGTTATTTCCCTTTCTTCCTTCTGAGAGTTCCTTAAAGTTTTCCCTGCTGCCATCGTGTCCACCAAAATTCCTAAAAAAACCTACAAAGCGGATAACATAGTCTGGAGAGGTGTGAGAATCCCAGTTCGATATTGCGCTAGTCTTACTCGACCTTGTAACCTTGACTCGTGTACGTCCCTCTTGATATTTTTTACTCTCTTTGTGGTGGCAAGTATGTCGGCTGTCGTAACTTATTGCGCCACTTGTCGGAAGTTCGTCGGTGGAGTCATTGGGGCGATCGAGGCGCATGCGCGTCGAGTGGGAGCATCGATCCTCTTATACGTGTCGACTAACGAATTCCGATTTGCTCTTTAGTGGCCCTAATGGTAATTGCTGAAAAGGGCCCCTCCTCACTCTTAGCAACGCCCGCCCTTCACTTCGTGGTATCCACCTCGTTCTGCAAAGCCGTTCCGGCACCTCACTTCCCTGTCCGACGCGCATTTCAATGTTGACTCACGCCTTCGAGTACTGCGTTGCTGATTTGACTCGTAATTTCGATGCCAACATTACTAAATTAAATAATAAAGGAAAGGATGGTCTAGGGAGATCGTTAAGAAACGAAGTATATCTAATTTACATCATGATTACAGAGTATGCTTATCAAACTGCCTCCCATCAACTAAAGGTGACAAAAATGGATTACTTCTCCATTATTTCTGGAAATTGCATTGAGAGTCCCCATCTTTGTACGGGATCTAAGGGCAGCGCAGTACACGACCAATACATGGACCTCAAGAAGAATATATGGTTCATTTTGGCAAAAATATATTATGTCGTCCTTCACGACTTAAGAATTATGAAAAATATGAAATACTCTGGACCTTTTTCTGAGTCATTAGCTATGGATGTTGTAAATGAAGTCCAATGACAATTTACACGAAAATTCCGCCACGGTCGCCTCAAATAGTAACTAATGGAAGTAATGACTTAAAATTATATAAGAACAGAGTCATGTGCAGTTTCTGTGCCCCAATTTTACATTTTGGCCTCTGTGGAAATTGGCTCTTTTGAAGAAATATTAGGCGATTAAATTAAACGGTGAAAAGCATTTGCTTTGGATCGCGCAGTCGCGAACATACATCTACATGGGCCACTCTCTCCCACATTCGCTTAATCGATCACCTTTGCTCTTTTCCCACGACATCTCACTTGCTTAAAAGGTAAAAAGTTATCTTGAAATTTTAAACTTACAAAACGTATACCTTTTCCAAAATTTTTACGTTGTGTAAAAAATTATATTTTCATTTGTGAAAATACCGACCGGACTTTCAAGTTTTAATGGAACTAAGTTTTGAATCGGGACTGTAAGGGAATGTACTTACATACAGAGTATGAATTAACATTTCAATTTGAAAACTATAATTTCAAACTACTATTGCATTGCGGAAAAGACCGGTTGAACGTGAGTGAGTCTTTTTTGGAGTGTAGCCTGGAAAGCAGCACTTTCCATGTGAGAAACGTGAACGTCAAGGAAGGACAGGAAAAGACTGAAGGCGTTCGAGACGTGGTTGCGGAGAAGAATGGAGGAGGTGAAGTGGACGGAGAGGAGGAGGAACGAAAAAGTGCTGCCCGTGGTGGTTGAGGAGAGGCAGCTTCTACTTAGATGAGATATGGAGGATACAAATGGTTGGAATGGAGCGGTTACCAACGTGGAAGATATGTTAAAACCAGTGTAAGGGGGAAGAGTGTTAGGTAAGCGAGGGAAGGGGGGAATAGGATTTTTGTACATAGAGTGAAAGGCAGTAGGCCGTGATATGAGAGAATTTCTATTTGTGGATGAGGAACAGTCAGGATGATTCGCCAAAATCTCCTTGTTAACCTACCTTAACTGGCAATATCATTTGATGTCTTGTGCCAATAATATACTCATTAACCATTTTTTAAATATGCTGCTTTTATTCTGCGTCTTTGAGCAAGAATCCAGAAAAGACTCACTGTGGCTGTCAATAATTGTTAAATTGGCTCGTATCTTATCCTAAATCATACCGACTGCTATTAAAGATCAATGGATATTCTCCCCAAGCGTTTTTTTATTTCATTCGGGTGAAACTGGTTTTTGAGACGTTTTTGAGAAACATTTTTTGTTGCTATTGCTTAGACTGAATTGCGAAACTTTACGAACAAATATAAAACCCTATCCTTAGCTCTGAATGAGCCCTATCCTAAGTATTCCATATGAACATCATTTTTCCTCGGCTTTTCCTCATGTTTGGTCATCTCCTACCGAAGCCTTTTTTAGTCTCAACCAGTGTTGGATCCAGGATAGGGACAAGAGGGGTGGGATAAGTGCGGTTAAAATTTCCAGCAGTAGTGGGGGTCGGAAAAAATTACCATTCTATTTAGTGTAGATTTTATACCCAAGGGGGCGGCTATAGCCCCCTTAGCCCCCCCCCCCGTAGATCCACCACTGGTCTCAACCGCCCAACTTTTTAACCTTAATGAGTCCTAATTAGTTAAATACCATTTGCCTTCTATTTCAAAGAATCCCATTAATTGGGATTTGAAAAATTCTCATAGTGGGGAAAAATAAAATAGAAACTTTTAAAGTTTTGCTGATAATATCGGTGGATGATAATGGGTTTGTATTACGAAAGGAAAAGGAATGAATTCCTAGCTGCGTGGTTTGTACGAGAGAGCCCAATTAGATATTTTCTTACGTTATTGGCTTAGTATCAAAATAATTCAGCATCGTGTTTGCAAAATTATGCCGAATCAGGTCACGGAAGTGGCGTCTCCTTCGTCGAAAACCGACGGTGTCCCGTCCCTAAACTAAATTTGAAACAACTCTGCCGCCGCCGCCGAGTTTCCTCATCCCCTCTGGCCCATGTTACTTCCCTCTTATACTCTTCACTTCCTCACCGGGCGTCTCCACCCCATCTCCAATGGCGTTCTTTCCCTTCCCCCTCCCCTCCGCCCCCTCCCCCCAGAAAACTTCCCCTCTTAGTAATCACTACCTCTCGACTCTCTTCCTGTAACTTTACTCCCTCTCCCTCTCAGACCACTGCTAATTAAATTGGCCGAGCACCTTTCAATACTCGCTTCTCCCCTTCTTTCAATTTTCCCTTTCATTTGCTTCTATTCATCATCTGCCCTCTCTCTTCGTGTATTTCGCTCTTCTCCTAAGTCTCCCTCTCTTGTCTTCCACGTGATCTCCTTTGGCTGATTTTGGTGTTTTTGATAATAGATACCTGACTTTCATCCCCACTGGAACAAATGGATGCAGATTCGTATTCACCAGCATTTTTTAATTTGAATTTTTATTACATTTTGTTCAAATAAGGTGTGACATCAGGGGTTACAAAGCAATAGCGGTGGCTCTTCAAATGCCATCTCTTGCTTTCTCAATGACAATGATGGGAAAGTTGCCGTATTTCCTTCGATGTGGAAAGTGCTGACTGGAGACTATGTGAGGCATGATGGCGTTACGATTACCATCGTTTTGGTCGATTTGACCGCGAATGAATTATACAATGAAGAATATTAACAATTTAAAAGAGAACGAATGCGTAAAATTGAAATGGTTAGGCGATATAAAGTGAATCGAGAGGTGCCTTCCAAATATCTTCGCGTGTTGACTTAAAATGATGGTGATGATGAGTTGTATTTATTTTGTGTATCCTTAAGCATAATTTCGACTGAATGTTAATTAAATGGAGGTTATTAGAGCGATGAAATTACTTAAGTGGTGTCCGTTGACTTTGGCAGACCTTCCGCCTGTAGATTACAAATGTTTCGTGAAATATGAACACACTTGTTAACAGAGATTCTTTCGATTACGAAGATAACTACTGAAGCACACTCAACTATATTTTGGAAATTTATATTTGAATCCTCATAAATGTATTGTAAAAATATATTTAAACCACCATGAATTCAGTTACCATCGTTGAAATTGGGACATAAGCACAATGCTTTCTCTCTCTGATGAGCTTAGCATGAACTACTCTTCTTCGTGAACTCTATCGACGGTGTCGTTGTTGGCCTGCCAGATTCATCTTCTTACATTTTTTTTATTTCCAAGCGAGGAGATTTTTTAAACTGATTCATTACTTTTTACTTACCTTTTTACGCATTTTGCTAACGGTATCATTCTGATGTATCCTCTTTTTTTCTGACACCGAGAAAGTATTGGCGTTAGAGGATGTAGAATTAGCCATTTTTATACCGCTATTGGGGCCCTTCCCGTGAAATGTCTTCGGCTGTGAGTCCTTTATCTGATTTTGTAACTATTATCCATTTTGAATAGATTGTAAATGCGATGTCTCCGTCATTTTTCATTTTCGCGAAGGTTAGCTGAATATTATCCCACAAAAGAGTGTACTGTTGGACACGTGTGTCAGTCCTTAGACTTAGATGTATTTTTGCCTATATTCAAGTCAAATTTGTGTAGAATCTACAAAGGAAAAGAGATGATGATAGTTAAAAAAAAATTTATCTACCCCTTATTAAAAGTAATATTTTTAACCTCCCAATTAAAAGTGTAAATATTTAATTTTAGAGTTTATAAAAGGTAAGTGGGCATAGAGGTAATAAAGAATTTGAGGAGCCTCAAAAACCTTCCCATTCCGGTGGCACTCAAAGTCATCATGATACAGGCATCATTCATGAGGTACTATGCAGCGCAATTGGTTTTTAATTTATCTACGTCCTTTTTAACTGCTGCTTGACGTGCCACCCTTGATCTGCATGCTAATATAATTGCTACTGTTGCCGCTATGGCAGCCTATTTCGCCCACTCTGATGACGTGTCGGAAAAGTTTCCTAAGTATTTCCCTTAGATTACGGCGATTGCCACCTGCGATACTCCCTCGGGGCATAATGACAAGGGGTGTTTCTGACGGCAGAATTGAAGAAGGGCGGGGGGGGGACGAAAGAAATTTCAGTGATGGGCAAGAAGACGAATGAGTGTTGTCAGGTACATTTTGTGTCGAGGGTAGAATTTTTGTAGCTGTCAGTTGTACCGTGCATCACCCTGAATTTAGTCGTGCGTCAATTTGTAATTAAGTTATGAGCCCCGATTTACCCCAACCGCGGTACTCAAAAACCCGCTGAAAGTTATTTATTCTTAGAATAAAGGCAAAATCTCTCTTTGGACCTACAAATCTTTATCGGATGTTTGCCAAGTTCCTCCTCTTGCTACACTATTTTATTCCCAAATTTTAGTTCAAAAAGCCTCTTTTTTCTCAGCTACTTATCGAACTAGCAGTGAAGTTTATATTGCATCGTAGTCCTTTAAGTAACGTAGTAAAGAAAATTTTTAGCCAAGTGTTTTCCGCAGATTCCTCACGCATTTGCCTAAAATATTATCTCTTGTTACGAAGTGGCAGTACAAATATGAATAACCTACTCGTGGATTGACATCGGTGTCGTTTCATTGAGGACATACAATAGTTACTATATAACAGTCGAAACAATGGCCTACTTAGAAACAAATTATGCCGCGAATGCCAAATCGGCGTAAGCTCATTCAGGAAAATTTTATAACATGCTACCTCACTCTCTGTGAATTTTTAAAACTGCCAGAGTAATAATTTCAAAATTTCCTCATGAATAAATTTGTCAAAAATCTTCGCGGAAAAAAGTCGAGGAAACCTATTGCCAATTTGGATTCACGACTTCAATTTTATGAAACTATGGTGAAAGGGTAGAGATAAACGTAGAATTTTGGTTGCATACTTAGGAGTTTCCTAAAAGATAAAATTTACCTAATTTTAGATTAACGTATACCGCGTGATTAAACTGTCTGACTGTATTTTACCAAATGACAACAGGCAAAATTTAGCGATACATAGCTGACGGCTATTAAAATTATGCCCTCTGCACATTTTAAGAATAACTACAAGACAGACCCCATTCGTCCTCTTGTCTATCAAAAATTTCGTTGTCTGGAATCCCACAAAATTTTATTTTTCTGTATTTTACCTCCGAGATTAAATGCCTATGCCTTGCGAGCTGGAGTGATTATAATATGATAGAAACAGCTTTAGTAATAATTGGGGTAGTTTCCCACTCTATTTTATTCTCTCAACCGATTTCAATGTTTACTAATTACTACAATTATTACTACAGCTGTTTGTATCTTGTTACAATGAATTTCCACAAAGTGAAAATGAATGAATGAATAAATTTATTACTCCAACCTTGAATGTACACTTTTTTTTAAGAACACAAAATTAATGGAGCTTTTGTCAGCTTCAATGGTTAAAATAAAAACCAGCATGGAAGCTACCATCTTAAAAATTAAATTCAAGGCAGGCCAGAAAACAAAAGAAAGTACTTATATATAATTATTTGAAACATTAACCTTATGAAACATATATGTGACAATAACTTACAATAAACTAGAGATGGGTCAAAAAGAACCGAACTGCCAAAACGAACTGTTCACTGAAATGAACCGGTTCGAAAATGAACCGTTCTCTAAAACACCCTGTTCACTGTTCATGTCGGCACTGCACAATTGCGGCATACTCGGTACAGTAGGTATGATCATCAAGAGGCATTTTGAACTGCAGCTTACTCGAGCAAGTGCGTTGTGGGTACAACAGATGGCGGTTACGACGGAGGCCATCCAAGGCCGCCGAAGTGCGTCGTAGACGACCGAGCCCCTCCCCTTCTTTCTCTTCTATTCCCCTCCGTCGACGAAAACGAACAGTTCGCCACTGAACAGTTCGTTCTAACTAATATTTGAACTGATATTTAAAATATCAGTTCATTCGAACCGTTCGTTCTAACTAATATTTGAACTGATATTTAAAATATCAGTTCATTCGAACCGTTCGACATAACTAATATTTGAACTGATTTTTAAAATATCAGTTCTTTCAAACCGTTCGAAATATTAGATTAAATATTAGTTTCCTCGGGGCGTTCAGTTGGGATATCGCGTTCATTTTGATTTCGTTTTTTGAACATTTGTGGATTTGTGGATGCATCTCCAAAAATATTGTTTAAAACGCGATTCATGAACTTAGAAAACGATTGAACTCATGATTGTGGAACATTTTTTTCGGCCCCTTTACCAAGATGATCTTTGGACTTAGTTTTTGGCGCCTACGATGAAATTTTTTAATGTGGATGCATCTCCAAAAATATTGTTTAAAACGCGATTCATGAACTTAGGAAACGATTGAACTCATGATTGTGGAACATTTTTTTCGGCCCCTTTACCAAGATGATCTTTGGACTTAGTTTTTGGCGCCTACGATGAAATTTTTTAATGTGGATGCATCTCCAAAAATATTGTTTAAAACGCGATTCATGAACTTAGGAAACGATTGAACTCATGATTGTGGAACATTTTTTTGGTCCCTTTACCAAGATGATCTTTGGACTTAATGAATGTGGATGCATCTCCAAAAATATTGTTTAAAACGCGATTCTTGCTCGAAATTACCATAACACTCTCCACAAACCTTACGATACCACACTAAGCTTTCATGTACTCTAAACGCATGATAAACAATATTTTCTACCGAATGACCCTACCTGTTCACTATGAACCGATATTTTGAACTGTTCTTTTTACTGAACAGGATCAAAGTGAACGGTTCATAAAAATGAACAGTTTAACCCACCTCTACAATAAACAAGAACAAAGTATAATATATGGACATAACAAAATAAATTTCTTTTTTCTCCTTTCACAGAAAAATAAAAATAAAATAAAAAATAATATATATTAACATGTATGCATTCACAAACACATCAAAAAAGAACATTTATCGATAAATCAACAATCATTTGTGAACAACAATCGATCTGATAGCGTTATTGCAGTCTTGCAGTTTTTTGATTTGTTGAAGTATTCGAGATGGTGTTTTCCTTTTTCCGTCTTTTCCCCGATTCGCGTCTCCCACGTTCGATTGTTTGCCCTGGCGTGTTCTCCAATCACTCCCTCCTCCTTCCCCCTCCCCCATCCACCACACATTCACGCTGACGCATCGTCTACTTCTCCTTTTCCTCCCTCTCTCTCTGGAATGCTCCCCCTCCCTCTGCCTCCCCCTCCCCACGAGCGAGGAATTCTTTCTTTCCCTTCCTCCTTTGCCCTTTCTCTCTCTTCTGTATTTTCGATCCCTATTCCCCACTAATAAATCCACCCCTCCATCCCCCTGCCCCCATAGTTCTTCGTCAATTTTCGATACCTGCCCCTCAATATTCTAATTAATGTAATTGAGTGACAAAATAATCCCCTTAGTCTCTTGACACAGCACAGCCTCTCGCCCCTTAACAAACACGCGCCCTCGTCTTCTACATCGGCTACGCTGCTCTCTTGTCTTTCGATCCCCCCTTCTTGAGACTGGGTTTCTTGTGCCTAATACTTTTAAACTCTCTCACCATGGTTGTCAGATTGATATTATTGTTGAATGAATTGCTTCTGACTAATAAAATTACATTGATGTGTTATAATAATTTAATCACGATCTGTGGTGAACAACAAGTGCTATGAAATGGAATTAGTGGATTGAAAATGGTAATTAGTTTCATCAGCCGTTTGTGTAAGGATATCACTACCAACTATCAATTGTTAAAATTGGTAGTTGATCTCTGCAGTTCTTCAGGGTTTCCTTCCGCGTCAGCTTGTTTGTGGACAACAGTTTCGCTGGCTATCCTGCCAGCATCTTCAGGTCGAAGGAAACCCTGAAGAAATGCAGAGATCAAACCATCGCCGCGGAAACCTACGTTCTAACATTGGTAGTTGATATAAATAAATACTCTCACAAGTAATATATCCATTATGCGCATGGGTGCTGCGGCGAGATTAATGGGTCAATTCACCCGATCAACTTATTTCGTCATTTTTCCCAACGATTTACTTCTTAAATACTTAGCAACATATAAAACTTTCTCGGGTATACGCATTAGAGTTGATCTCTGAGAAGATTTCCTGTGCCTTGAATGTAAGCAACTGTTAAAAGTGTTGATAAGAGTCTGGTTTGTGTTTCCTGGGTATTTCAAGACGATCGGGTTAATTTGTACGAGAACTGCGGAGCGCAACAGGATCTGACGAGCGGGCGTGTACGCTAATGTAATGATCGTTTAATTTCGTTTGAAAGAATCCTATGCTATACTTCAGTTCATCTTACTGTGTTCATTCTCTTTCCTTTTTTAATTTATATGATGACCATAAGTGTCTTTGTCCTTTTTAGGAGAGGTGGTGGAAGCTGAAATGAAATCCTCGACACCACACCTTAAGTCATTTTTAGGAGAGAGGAAGGTTGGGTCTCA
This sequence comes from Ischnura elegans, assembly GCF_921293095.1. Taxonomy (NCBI): domain Eukaryota; kingdom Metazoa; phylum Arthropoda; class Insecta; order Odonata; family Coenagrionidae; genus Ischnura; species Ischnura elegans. Next base: position 108,922,039 of record NC_060254.1, on the reverse strand, counting down.
TGAAACGTTATAGATTTGAGGAACCAGTTCATATGAGCGCCACCGTGTTCCCAAGTCAGCTCTAAGGCCCATGTAAACCTGGCTTTTCCATTTCGCCAGGCACAGCCCATGTGATAACAACAGATAAAGAATCCGCTCTAAAAAAACGGGCGTGCCTCACTTCTTTTTTTGGCCTTTCCAACTTTTCATTAAGAGTCCTACACGCCTCTTAAAGGAAACTTTCGCTCTGGCGTTGAGAGGACAGCCTTATTGTTTCTTTTCCTCCTCCTTCGCTTCCTCCTCTGGAAGAATCGCTTTCACAACAGGTTGTGTCGGATGTTTTTTAGGAGCTCGTCTCCTGTTTCCGAGGGCGCATTTCCGAATCCTCTTTCCACAGACGAATCTGCGTCCTATTTACCCTTGTAATCGCTTTCCACGTTTCTTTGTTTCCCATATATCGACGAAGAGTCTGTTGCCGTTCTGGCTGATTGAATTTCATCTTGTCTTATTTTGCTCGAGTTTCTAATCCAATCTTTTCGTGCTCGATTATGTAGGCCCAGGTATGAGTGTATCGTCAACTGTTGTGGCAGTACCTTATCTCAGGGGATGGGGCTCTTTTGTATCCTATCCCCATCTTAATGGCTGTGGGTCATTTTGTATGCCCTGGTCAAATGGGGTTTCTGTCGTGTTACAGTCAAGTGGACGTTCAATCGAAGAATTACATTTTTTAAAAGTATTATTAAATTTTGATGTTGTGCATTACTTCTTATGTGCAAATAGAAAGTAGTGATCATGCTGGTTGAACCCTTTCCATTTATATTCTCTTGGATTTATTACCCATGTTATTTCTGTCTATGGAAAGGCTTTATGAATGCAAGGAATATTTTTGAAAAATTCAGCGTTTTTGGTTCTAATTGTCGCTATAGATATTAGTTTGTTGTTACAAAGAATGGCTTGGAATTACAAAGAGGAATGTTTTCGTATTGAATACCTTGGTCTAAAGGTAACGGTAAATTTACGAATTCTTATGCCCCCCGTGTAATAATGCGGAAAGAGGAGAATTTTGTGTTCCGAATCTTTTGGTCGTGGGAAGTTGTCCATGAAGTCACTGCTTGTTTCATCTCGAATAAATCTAGTGTTAGGGCGTGTCTCCGTGGATTCATTTAGCGGTGCTTCTCTCTCATTATTATGCCTGGTAATTAATCGTGATGTGGAACCTTTTACTTACGGTATTCATGCTGATCTTCCCAACTTTTATCTTGAAACCAACTTTGGTGAATGTCGATATTCATTTTTTCCTTGCTGTTGGTGTTGCGTGTTGCTGATTTGGGTGGTTTCATACAATTTCATTGTCGTTTTTTTCTGATAGCAACAGGTTTCTCGATTTGAAATATTGAAAATGAAGTTGCTTTAAATGTTGCTGTTGGTTTATACTAGCCAAAAAGGCTAACGGACCACGGCGAGAAAATTTTTTTCCCTTTTTAAATAAATAAGACATTAATTTTCTGACTTATGTGCCTCGTGCTATATTCCACGAACAATAAAACGTGTTCTGCTCCTGCGTTATACGAACTATCTTACAGCATTGGTTGGGCTTGTGATCAACCGTTATAATTGGGATCTGTATGCTACTGGACGCTCAGTACCCCAGTGCAGTGTGCTCGTGAGCTCTTAATTAGGTACTTTTGTCTTTTATTTAACCGGAAAATCAGCAATTAACCCCCTAATCTCAGGCTAGCCTAAAATCTGGCTGGTAATCAATCACTACATTTTAAGCTTGCTGAAAATATTCTCATTATAACGGCACCAAAATTAATCTGAGCTGAGGCAGCTAGAGTTGTTCGCTCGGAAACCCTTTGGAAATATTCAAAGGTTTGTCCATGGTGATCCGTTTACCTTTACACCTACAAATCCGTGCTATCTTACCCTGTCTTATGTAACCGCACGTGCAGCTGGGTTCGAGATTTCGTTGACAAACATTTGTTTTTTAAATCAATCTCAAGTAATTTATATGAAAACCATTTTCTTGATATTAATGTGCATACTATCTCGCCTGCCAAACAAGAGGTCGCGGGTTCCAGTCCCGCCTGGGAAGTTTCCCTCACCAGAGCATGGCTGTTCGTGAACGTGTATATGGTAAAAATTGTTGAAAATCCCAGTTGTAAAGGCCAACACGAGCTGTTTTCGGCGGTATGAAAAAATATAATAACTGAAGTTATTCGCTGCCTTAGTGTCACAAGTAAAGAAACAGATTCTAAACCATAGAATATTGCTCTTTTCCATAGTTGTTATTTCTCTCTCCCTCCCCAACCAAGTAATTACGTTTATTTATCATACCCTCACAACCATATTGATCATGTCCTCATATCTGCTCTATACTTTGCTTTTTCTCTGCAATTTTTACGGAGTAATTCTTGATCTGAAATTAGGTTTTGCAGCGTACAAATATCACTTTTGGTTAACTGGCATTTACAATAGATTTTGACTTTGAATATAGTAGCTGTTGTTTTTCCACTCATTCATTACAAAAACGCCATTATTGTCTTTTTATAAAATTTGTTTCATTATTCATATTCATCCAAATCTATAAAATCATATACATTTTTAAGTTTATAAAAACTCAGTCATATGGGGAGAAGTACCTACTTGCTCTGCTAATAATAACAAATGCGCATCTCGACCTCTATTTTGTTGCAAAACTGTCCATTCAGTGTGTGCTTCTCATATTAAATCATTTCTTTTCCTTAGGATGACTTCGTACACTTATTTTCCTTACTGTGGATTCGATGATTCAGAGGATATAAGGTATCATGCCGTACTTTAATATTTTTCTGAGATTTTACGAGGATTCTATATTGTATACGGTTATTGCTCTCAGAAGCTTATTCTGCTTTGAGTTTGTTTTTTTTTTACTTCGAGAGAGATATTGCTCCTACAACTTTTCGCCATTGTTGCGAAAAAAATCAGAAACGGTCTCTCATACATGTCCAAACCGCCAATGTGTATTTGTCGTAAAAAAACTTCGGTTCAATCTCATACAAGGAGGCGGCTTGGTTTTTTTTACGGCCCGCCATATTTTACCATCCGCCAAGTTTCGCCTCCATCCGTCGTAAACTCGCGCGTAATTCTCAAGTCGTCCGGATGCATTTTCCCATTTACGCTGCACCCATCATCCCTCAAACTCCCTTCCTCTCCCTAATCTTGCCTACCTTTCGGAAGACGCTATTCGCATCTTTGTAGCGTGGACGACGACGATGAGAAAAATTATTGCAATCTCCCACTTAAATATTTCTTTATCTATGTTGAACACACATAGGAAACGTATTTAATTTCTTTTGCATTTGTAATTTTATTATGTATTTGAATGTTTTCCGTTCCTTATTTTACTCTGAGATATTTACATGGCCTTGTACAATATATATTGATATCTCGTGGCGATCTATAGCCCCGTTTTTCATCACTTCACTTCTTAGATAATGTCATTATAATTATAATTTAAATCATACATTCATTGACTATGATCAATAAATAATTATAAAAGTAATGGAGACAACTTTTTCCGGAGAGGTATCATGGAACATTATTTCAAATGGTACGCAGGTGTCAGCTGATGATTGCTAGCCAATCCAAATACGCGCAGTAGAGTTTGTGAAATTATAATTAAGTGGACTGAAAGATATTTTTGCGTATCAATTAATTATATTATTACGCTAAAATGTGTAATGTATAATGTAAATGTCACCGTTTATTTAGTTTTGGTGGCGTAGGATAAGATTTATATTTTGTTAAACTAATTTATGCAGGACTCTCGGATGAAAGTGGATCAAGATATTTTAAGTGCTCTTCAGAGGTTTGAATTTCATTGCATAGTGAATTTTGGTCGAAAACAGTCGCATACCTGTCCGTCCTCTGTGCGAAGCTACGCCTATTCCTTAAAAATCGAAAGTTAAAATCATTTAGATTAAGACTATAAATGGTGAAATATTATAAAATAGAAATGTATTCTTTCCCTCTCGCTAAATGAATGTTACGATAACCGAGGAACGTTCTATCGTCGAAATTCGGTGTTGCGTGTTGGCGGAGGATTAAAAAAGGCCAAAGAGCTCCTATATTGAACTCCTCATGAGTGGACTCCCTCAGTCAGTAGTCACTCAGCCTACCATCCGCTACCTTTCCTTCCTTCTACGCCTTGCCTCATTCATCCTCCGTGCCTACAATGTCATGAGAAACCCTTTTTGCATCAATACCAAGCTCCACCATTTCGACCTTACAGAGAGAAATCCTTATCGTTCAAAAGATACCCATCCGGTCCGATTCTGGGCCCTAACGTATATTTTTCCTCGCATTCTTCGAACTGTAAATTGTTAGCGTGTGAAGAAACAGCGAATGGCAGTGGCCTATAATCTACTGCAACCTCCCGCTATATCCTTCCTTCCCTCGCTTTTCTATTTCTTAAGTGTCTTGGCTCCCTATGTATTCCTTACCCTTACCTATTCGTTCCTAAACCCTTCTCTGCATTGCTCTCAAACCCTTAAGGATTTCCCCGCAGCAATACTTTTTCCTCAGGGTTCTTCCTCGCCGTTGCTTTCGCGGAAAGAGAAAAATAGGAGCGCCAGCCCTGCCGTCTACTCGCCTCCGATTCCCATTGCATACTTTTGCAGACTTTTTGCTTTTTCTGCTCCCTCCCTTAGGTAATCCCCGCACTTCTTCTTTTCTTTTCTTATTTTTTTCTTATTCTCGATCCTCAGGCTCATCTTTGCAACATTAATCTACAGAGGTCGTTGGCTCGCTTTAAAAAGATAGCTCACTTTTCAAAATATAATTATAGTAAAAAAAATATAAATTAATCATTAATTATTACATTATTAATTATAATAAAATAAATATTTCCCTAGGCTGATAAGGGAGGCGATTGAAATAGCGAGTCACCCAAAGAACTTCAATAGGGAAGACGGCTATCCTTTATCCTCATCTTTCAAACGGCTTTTCCAACAATGGAATTAAAAAATCAACATCCGCCTGACTAGCTGTAAATAAATAAGGATCACAGATCTGCAAATCATTTGGACCCAAAGACGGGAGCTGGAACGCGCCCGAAACTGTCGTCCGCAAAACATGAATCAACGCGGTGTAAACCCGTAAAACCATCACCAATCAACTAACCGCGGAAGCCTCCGTAATAATTTAAGCCTCCGTATTATATATATATAATTATCATTGATTATTATAATTAAAATAAAATTATAATAATCAATGTTATTTCACTTACTTTACCCTTATCAAGCCCTTGTGTGCACATTAATTATGCATCGTAATTGGTTGGTTGGAAATGTTGGAATTATATTTTGTGGTGTATCCCAAAAGAGAGTGTATGTACATACAGAGACGCATAGTAAATACATTAGTGTTGCAGCCATAGTAATTCCCGACCATCTGCATCACTTTATTTTTCTTCACTGTTTTCACCCTTACAGAATTTGAGGTAAACGCAGCTCTTATCATTGAGAATTTTGTGTGGCAGGTTCGGAAGCTGCTGCGTAAGCTGGTGTTTTTTTTTGCTTTGACTCTTGCGCCCATAACAGATCTCTACGATACATCGGCTAAAATAAAAAATGATTTTATTTCTGTCGCTTTGTTATTTAGAAGGAAATTCAGCCCCCATAGACCTCCAATTTGCGAATTACCTATGTCCAAATGCGAATGTTACCTGCATTAACCATTCAAGCTAAAAAAATCCTGGGATAACACTAAATGAAGATACAACATAAAATAATTTTTATGAAAGGCATTATAAATTTCTTGTTTTGGTGTGAATTTTATTTACTTTTACTAATGCGTTCCTATACTTTTATCCCAAACCTCCTTACACAGTCGCGATAAAATAGTTAATTCCGAAGATATTGTGTTTTTTGTATGAATTATATACGTATTTCTTTAAAAGTTATTTGTATGCATTCCTCAAATTTCACGTGCCTCGAATTCACCTACATCCTACCCGTCTTGCCTTTTTATCTGTGTCTCATTCTTTCTTGTGCGTTTACTTTTTTCTTTTTCTTTACTTATCTGTCTTATTCTTGATCCTTGGACTCATCTTCGCCACCTAACTCTGGAGAGAGGTCATGGGACTCTCCAGACAAGGTGACCTGCTTATGATTTCCCTCGGGTGCTACAAAAATTCTCCTTCGCTCCGCGCACTTCCCCCGTGCCCACTCCCCCCTCCTTTCCCACTCCCCCCCTCCTTTCCCACCCTACCCGCGAATTTGTGGCTGGATCGAGGTATTCCTAGCGAGAGCATACCTTGAGCCAATGAGGTTTCGTGTCTTACCTCGCCCAGAAGATTATTCACATCTTCTTTCTCCGATTCACCGCGGCGATTTCAGGATGACCTCTTTTCTGGAGAGTCCGAACGGTCAGGGATTGGTGCCAGAATGCAAAATAATGTATTTTTGATTCCGGGTGGTCAGTTGTACAAAAAACTCATTTGTTGTATTTTGTCATATTTTATTCCTAAAAATTATAGCGCAGTGCTGCAGGATTTGTTGCAGTAGTAAGGAAGTATTGCAGAATCATCGAAAGGCACTCATTCATCGTCTACGCTATTTTACATAATATTGAATCATGTAAATTTCATAGTGTAAATTCGGCTTGAAATGCACTAAAGAGTATATGCACCAAATGTCGAAAAAGAAGATTTAACCGAAGATGAATGGCGATGTGTCATGAAGATGTTTATATGTACACTTTTTAGTGATTACACTGCTCAGCATAAAAATCATGAAATACTAGCTCTCATTGGAGTTACTGTTCAATATTTTGGGTTAAGTATTATATAGTACGCGTAGTTTCTGCTATCGTGTTAATACGAGTGGCAATAATGTTTTTGGAATAATTAGCAAAGAAATATCAGCATCAACGTTACTACCGCTAGGAAGTGTCGCCTATCATAATAAATCTGAGAATATATTTCAAGGAACCCCGAAATATCTGCATGACTTTCAAAACTCATGGTTGTCCCCCTTATCTTGCTGTCATGTACTATTTATATATCTCTTCTATTCTATCCTCTATATTTTATTCCCACCTTCATCCTGGGTTTGCTCGCAGTCTGAAAGCCTATTTTAGAGTTCACTGAGCTTCATCCCGGTGCAAAACTTTTCGTCCGTATTGGTGCCAAGATTCTTCAAAGAAAATATAAACGATTGATTTTGTATCGCCTGAGAATATCTCTAATTGTCTTTGCATTTCTTAATATTGTCTTATAAGTTTCCTCCTCCCTGTGGATAATTGGGTCAGAAACGGAAAAAAATAATCCTAATACTACGTTGGAATGTGAAAGGCATGTGTATATTTCAGTATTCCTGGCAATTCTATCGGTACATTTCCGTGAAACTATTGCAGAATATAATCGTTGTCCAAAATGCTACCAAAATATCAGCTAAATTATTGTAATTACTTCAGCTATTTAAGGGATTTTAATCCCCACAAAGTAGTTGTAATCGTTACAAAAATTAACGGTGACTTCCCAAAAAGCGAATAATTCAAGATGGGGAGGAAAAAATTCTATTATTATATAAATGAATAGAAAAGAAATGATGCCCGTCATTTTCATTTCATAAGATTACTGTTTCATAGCGTAATATTTGTACCTGCATGAGTAGTGAAAATATTTCAAACAGTGAATGCAATAGAATTAAAAATATATTCTTGTTTGATTTGCGTTTTCATTATATAATTGTACTAAACTTTAACTCTCGTATCCTTTCGTTGAACACAGTTGAGTGTGAAATTTTCAGTCCGCTTTTCTCTTCAACCATTGACCTTGCACCATTCCATCCAACTCTCCTCTTGAGGACAGAAAATGAGGCGTCGTTTCAAGACTATGACGGAGTGGAGGTCGTGATAGAGCATGTAATCGTGCGCATATATTTTCCCGCGGGGAATTAAAACGTTTGACCTTCCCCTTAACCTTGATGAACGCCAGCGCATCTTGAATCAAACGCACCCTTGACTCCTCAGCTTGAAATTCCTCGTTAAAAATGTCCTGGATGACTCGGGTAAAGTCTCGGGTCCGTTCGCGTTTACTTATCTCGAGAAAATAGCGCAGTTGGGATCAATTTTCTCCTTGTCACGTACATTTCAATTCGACTCTGCGAATTATTATAATGTAATGCTATATTGTGTGTGAGTGCGTCCTTAAATAACTATGCTGATCCCATTTCCTTATGTTTACTCCAATGATCATTTAGAATATGAATAATTTCCTTTGCTGACGCTGCTGACGTTGAGAATTTAAGTAAATCATTTATGTGTTAAGTATTCAATTCCTTTTTTACGCCACAATTCTACTAATAGCTTCGACCATTAATTTAATTATCAAGCTTTAATGTTTCATAATTTGTGATCAGCTTACGTATTATTGCCGACCTAAGGACTGCATACAATTTTAAAACGTGTCCTGCTGACCTTCTCGGAGATTGTGCGTACCCACTGAAATTCTTATAGCCTTATCTTGTCCTCGGAGAACGTTTTGAGGTTGCTCCACGCTATTTGGAGCTCTGGAAGGCCCACAAAGCAAAGCGGATTTTAAGTACTCCGCTCGGGTTGATTGAATTAGTTCTCCAGGGGACACAAGCGGCCTGCAGCGATCTCGAAGGAAAAATGAACGGAAAAGGGCACCTCTCTCTCCTTTGTTGGTCTGTGTGGCCTCTGTCCCTTCTCTTCCGCATTTCTTAGTCTCCTGAGGGTTTGAAAATGGATTAGCGAAGGAGTTGCTTTGACGATGGAGTGCAGTAACGTCGCTCAGTGGTGGCCCGGCAAAGATGGCTAATTTTTCGACTCCACCCCTTCGCACAATATACGATACATAGTTGAAGAGAATATTTTTTCGATCGAGGAGGCTGGGATCCTCCAAAGTTTGGCTTTTAGTTAAATGATATTATATTTATCGTAAAACATGTTTATGAATTATGCATTGATCGATTGATGACTAAAAGAGTAGTTTTTTCGAGGAAAACAAACCATAAGTTTAAAAAACAGGATTAATTACAAAAGTACTAATAATTAAAATGGAACATGTCGAATTATTTTTTTTAAGACGATTAAAAATTTTCCGCTAGTGAAATCATTTTTATGAGCCCAAAACATTTGATGTGCCGCAACAGCAGATTATTCACTTCGTGTTTTAAACTGCAGTAAATGCAGTTTGTACAAGTTACACGCATGTGAAACTAGCCGGACTTCCATGTAGTTGAAAATTTCAGTGGAAATTATGTAAATGTAGTTAGGGTGATAGATGATTAAAGGTGTGAAAGCTGAGTGATACATAATTGTGAAAACATAAGTTGGTTGGAAAATTTAACTGAAAACTGCGTCCAATAATTCTGAATATTTTTGACGTGATGAGTATGATAAAGATGATGGAAGTAATTATAATTTTTTCAGTATTAAATTCAAATATAGTCGTGAGCTGCATGCTTATTCATACCTTGCATAATTTGTTTCGCAATTTATGCGTCATCACTTTCCTCTGCTATCGATTAAAAGATAAGGGTTTTTTTTCCTTCTCGGTCCTTAAGCTCACTCAACTTGATCTTCATTCCTCCCCACTCCCAAGGCTTTCTTCTCCCACACTGCGCCACACTCACTCTCGAACAATGCGATCCAAGGGTCTAAGAATCCCCCAGGGCGGCTCGGAGGCATGGCTTGGCAGTTCAACCCCCGCGGGATCGTCGGGCTAGAACACATTATTGAAGAGTGCATAATTGTTTCAGGGTTGGAAAGGTGAAGGGAGTGGATAAGCGAGGAAATCGCTTGCTTGCTCGCGGGATGGAAGGCGGCGAGGGGAAGAAAGGAGGGAAAGAGAGTTGCATTAGCGATTCGGAGAAAGCGGGTCTGGGAAGGAATCGAGTGTGTCTGTCCTATTTCGCCGACCACGTGATACTCCTCCCCTCCTCAGCCCCCCCTCCGAATCGATAGGGTTGCGGCATGATTTTATTAGACATTTCCTCGGGCCTCTCTTCATATGTATCTCACAATTGTGGAGTTAGTGTCGATTTATGACAGTTTTTTCTTCCTTGTCTATTTTAAACAGCGAGTAGATATATGAGGGTGGTAAATTTCCAGTGGAAAAGGTAGTTATAAATTGGCGTTTTCACCCATGCTTTGGCTAAGGCTAAAAATATGTGAATGAACAAAATTTAGGCCTGTGTAGATTTTGAATGAATTCATTTACACAATCCTTGGGTCATTCGGGAAAAGTAGCCCATGAATGAGGATTGTTTTATAAATATTGTTCTAATATTCCCTATTGTTTTGCTAATCAATGAAAAGGATATAATGTATGATTTAACGACTTATAAACGGTGTGAAATATAAGTAATTCCTAAATTTGAAAAGATAAGACGGTTTAGTGTAGAGCTACATCAATCCAATTAGGTAAGATATTTTTCAAATCAATGTAAAAGCTGAAGTTGGAGTTCACCTTTGTGGTTGATAGTTTTGAAGGTTTAAGTATGCATTTAACACCTGAAGTTTTTTTTGATGAATTTGCGTTCAAGGACCACGACCATGAATTAAATCCTTGGCGTTTAATAGCCTAAATAATGTATCTACATATTCTAGAGATATAATGTGTGTTTATCCCCACGATCGTCATCCAAGCCAACTTAATAATGTCTCTACTGCATCCCGCCCACGCCGCGACAATCAGACTTATCGTTGGAAGGGAAGGCATCGTTTGAAACGGGAAAGCCTCCGACGACACATCCCATCACACCCCGTTGCATAACGAATTCGCGTGCCAAGATCTTATGAATACACGAATGCAGTTATTCTTTTTTTATTCAAAGGTTGACCCGAAATGGTCTCATTACCCGCAATGTGGGGGGAGGGGGGGGAGAGTAAAGGAGGCCACCGATGAAGTTGGCTGGCGGTGATGCCACATGCCCATCATGTGTGGGGGGATGATGGAGAGAAGGAGAGAATTTGCATTGGCAGGCGCACATTTTGAAGAAGGAATGGTCGCCAGGGGAGACGAAGGGGCTTTTCAAGAAGCATGCATCTTATTTGCCAATCCAAATGATTTACCCGTGAATATATTTAATTTTGCAATGTAGGTTAAAGGGGTATTTATTAATATAGTCTGAGGTTTCAGGCGAGATGGAGTTGAAACGTGACATAATGAAAATGAAAAAGCAGGAGCAATTTCCACAATTTTACATTTATTAATACTACCGGTTTCGCTTTTCAGCATCATCAGGTCTGCTCGTTAATTTAGTAGGTAGTATTAATAAATGCAAAATTGTGGAAATTGCTCCTGCTTTTTCATTTCGGTATTTATTAAAGCTGCGTGAAGGGGTAGGAGGTGCCCGACATCTGGAGCCTTTTGCACCCTATGGAGGATTGGGGAAGGCACGGTGGAGAGAAACCTGGCGTCGGAATTCGCTTACACTCAACGAAGTGCGGCCACTGCTCAGCGTTCCACCCGACGGACGGCGTTCTGTGCTTGAAATATCTTACACTAAACTGCATCTATTTTCATTATAACCCACTCAATAGCCGGCTTAGATTCATATAGAACCATGCTAACTTACTTGCTATATTGCCAACAGGTATGTGTTCGGGATCATGTACTACAGAAATTGCTGGGTAATACTAATTTACGGCGTTATTCCTGAACTTAGGTTCATTAGAAGATCCTTTGTTCTCGGTTACAGGTAAGAGAGCTATACACTAGGGCGGATCGGAAAAATCGATTTTTTTCAAATTCATCCGGCACAATGAAAAAAAGTTGTGGGACCCTTCAAAAATAAGGCCTGAAAAATTGAGACCTTTGCGTGAACCCCTGACCCTCGCTCAAATGCAATTTAGGGGGGGAAGGTCAAAATTCGAAAAATATTATATTTTATGGTCATTCCCTATAGATTTTGCCGAGTTACTTCCCTTTTAGAACTAAATTTTTGTGCATTTTGACGTATCTGCCACCGTTTAGCCACAAAATGCCTCATTTGAGTCCGCGTCCGCGAAGAAAATATTCCAACGCCCACGCAGCGTCGCGGATACAAGAGCCGCAGGCCGATCCCTTCCCCTCCCCGCTCGGTTCTTCCCCTCCCACGCCTCCAATACAGCAAAATTCATCCCGCGTATGCTGCTAGGAGGTCGTTTGTCTTTTATAATATAAATCGGAAGATGGTAGAAGGTAATAAAGGAAGCGTAATGAGACGACTTGTCCCTTATTAGGCGCCTCGTCGGCGTTGGGTAAAAGGGAAGTAACTCGGCAAAATCTATAGGGAATGACCATAAAATATAATATTTTTCGAATTTTGACCTTCCCCCCCTAAATTGCATTTGAGCGAGGGTCAGGGGTTCACGCAAAGGTCTCAATTTTTCAGGCCTTATTTTTGAAGGGTCCCACAACTTTTTTTCATTGTGCCGGATGGATTTGAAAAAAATCGATTTTTCCGATCCGCCCTACTATACACCTTTCCGTATGGCTGTTATTATAAAATACAAATTTTTTTAGTCAATTACCATGCCTGTAGTGCTTGGTAAAACTGATGCATTGCGAATAACGCAGTTGCCATTGTAATGCTCAGTTTTTATGACGGGCGAGATGGCTATAAAATTTTACTCCTTTGGAGAAGTTCATCTTCTTCCTTTTTTTCCTTTATCTGCTCCATTTAATTATTCATAGGAACCTGTCTGTGTTCTGTCCCTTCTGTTTTTCCTCTCCATAATATTCCTTACGCGATCTCTGCGTCTTTAGACACGGCCTAACCACTTGGCTCTTCTCTGATCATCCCTTTTATTCTATCGCCGTATTTGTTTAGGATCCCAGTACTTTTTTTCTGAATTAATATAGCCCAAGGCATCGGCAATGACCTGATTTTGTGTAAATCGTTTATTAATGGAAAGATAACAGCTCATAGAACTCAACTCTTTCCATTCTTTTTAGTATAGCTGAGAAAAATTGACGGTTCGATTTATCCCTGGAAAGGGCGTTGTTTAATGTTTTTTATGTCTCTCGCAGATTTGTAAAAAAATCATGGAATTTACATTCATCCTTTTTTGCCAGTAAAGTTAAGAATGAAATAAATGAACTAACTACTTCAGTAGATACTGGATTATTTAAGAAGGTTGAGGCGTTGCGGTATGCTCGCATGAAGTCAGCGGGAAAGCCGAAGAGGAAGAATGGTAGACGGGATGCACCCGCCGTCGGCACAAACACGTGCAAGGATTGACACATGCACACAAAGGTCTTTGCGGTCCTTGCAATATGAAGCATGCCTCCCTTCGCTCCCTTTGACTCTTTTTCAATTCGCTCTCAGCGGAGACCGCGTCGCGGCGAGGACTTCTCTCGAGCGAGACCTTTGGCAAGGGCTTCTTTGACATCTTCGGCCAGCCCTAGAGTAAATCTCGAATCGCAAAGAAAAGACGGATTTCTCATCCGCAACGGAATGTGACCCCAGTGCCTTGAAGGTTTTCACTCAAGAAGACGGATCAGTTGAGAAAAACAGTTCTATTTTGTCTTGATTGATAGGCATATTTCTTGTGAAACACGACCTCTATCTTCTTGCAATTACTATGGTGCTTAGTAATGATACTCATTAACATTTACGTGAATGTCGACCGAGACGAATTTTCGCGAGAGATCATCCTGAGGAAACATTATCATTACTGAGAATCAGGTAATTGTAGATTAGGATTTAGATGCATTGCGCCATGAGAATCTCTAGGTGATGATGTAACCGTTTTTACCTTGAGAGTAATGTTTGGTGGACCGTTTGCACACCATTTACAAAAATGTGTTTATGCTTATTGAGCACTGGGAATATTACTGGGATTAGGTACCTATTAGTTCGCATTTGTTGTACATGTTGCATGCTCATTGTTAGCCACACACTGCCAAGCCCCCTAGAGGAGGCTAGCACTTTAATATGAGGTTGTACATGTAAAATGCATATTTTAGATTGTGACATCATATCGAAATCTTTATTTCTGCCTCTACAGTTGCTTTTTATAATGTCCCGTGAGAATTGCAGACCGATCGAGTTGAAGTGATGCGTCGTTTTTAAAGCTGGGAATTTTTTCTGTTTATCCATCATGCACGATATAATGTTTGCATGCATAGCTCTCTCTATTGGCTTTATTTTTGACTCGTCAAACCTTTTCAAAAAACGAGCTATATAGTGGAACTGTGCGAATACTACAAAACCCGTGTAATCTGAATCTTTCCTTTAATTTTTTTTCACTCTTAAAGCGGGAATAAAGGTTTTGCTCAGCATAAAGTTACGTTTATTTAGTTCGTTCGCACGCTAATTAAATAGTATTCTATAATCAAAACATTTATTTAACATGATTACATAGTGAAGAATGATCGTAGGCTTTCCCGGCGTATAGAATTGTGGAAATCCCGTGTAACCTTCCACAATGATTACATAGTTAATAATATTCACCTTCATTTTATAATTCATTCGGATAGTTCATTTCTTCCGTTGTACAACTTTCGTGAAAGGCCATCGTGGTCTTGGAGACAGCGTAAATTAAATCGGAATCCCCTCAGGGATGTCGCTAGGGTTGACGTATTGATTACATCTCGAGTGAAAACTCACTGTATCTAATTCCTCTGGCTGCGTTATTGCAATTGCAAAGCCATTTGATCCTTATCTGTGTTTATAATTTGCAGAAGATATGAAGAATTACGGTACAGATGTGGTTATATATTTAAATTCTAACTTTCTCTCCCTTTGCTGAATTATTGCAAAGGATAGGAGGATACAAGCCGTATTTTTATTTAAAGATCAATTTTGGGAAGAAGTGACTTTTAATCCATTTGATGGTTTTGAGTCTAGTTTCTACTTCGCGGTAAATCAATTGTTTGGTCATAACCGAGCATTACTATTTTAATCATATCATATTTCTAATAGTTGAAATATTCTACCTTTCGTTGTAAGTGCGTTTGTTTCATGATTGCATGATCATGCATGATTGGTGGAATCGCACACCGTTGATTGGGATTTAACCTGAGCAAATGCACGATAGTTAATTTCTTCCGTGGTACCAACTATCGTGAAAGGCGACGGATGAAGTAAAATATTAGGGAGTTGCGATAAACTGAAACCTATATTGGACAACACATGTAAAACATATTTGCCGCAGACCTCTGAAGAATCGTGGAATCGTTTAGCTTGCTGTGGGAAGGGTTTCCATTGAAAGGAAGATGCCTCTCTTCATTTTTCACGACGTCACACCTAAAACACGCATCGAGGACATGGGATCGCAAAAAGATGAAAACCGTGAAGTTATTTTTAGACCATGATAAAATAATCGTAATTTGTAGTTCATGTATTATCATGGACATCCCACCTAGTACAGCCTGCTACCATTTTATTGCGTCATTTCAAAACATGAACTATATGTGAAATATAAAATTAGCACGAGAGAGTTGCTGCGCGATTCGCCAGAATGGCCAAAATCGAACAAAACCGTAACACAGTTTATGCCCACGACCCTGGTGACGACGCCACTGACCTCCAGCTTTTCGCCGTCTTCTTGAGGTCGTATTAGTGGTGGTAGGTAAATGACCTCCGGTCGACCTCCTTAATAAACCCCCTTCCCTTCCTAATCCTCCCATCGCCAGCCCGCCAAAATATTTTCATCCGCTGTGTTTTTTTTCTCCCTTATTCCTGGCTCTGTCTCCTCTCATTTTGGTCTTCACGTCCCGCTTTTGACCGGAAGGACGTCCTATTGAAGTCCAGCGCAGCGTTAGCTTGACCGCCCGAGACGAGAGGGACAGAGATCCGCTGCGGAGAAAACGCTAAGCTAAGTGTTCACCTCGAAAGAGATAGACCATTGGGAGAATGCTCCCCTATATCGCGTGCGATAGTCTGACGTCCCGCTTCTATTAGGCGTAACTTATCAGTCAAATCTAAAGATACGTGCAAAACGGCATAAAATTTCAGCGTAATTGTTGGCACCACTGGGGAGGTAGGCTTTTAATTTCCCCATTTTCTCTCTTTTAAAATTCCCACTGTCCTTCCTTGGGCGCAATCCGGTCATCTTTTGTTTATTTTTGACGTTCGAATGTCTCGAGATTTGTAGTCTGTTATGCCTCCTTCACATTGCGATTGTCGGAGCGATCGCCCTGACGTTAGTTGGCCGAACTAGCCGTGTTAATGCATGTCCTGACAATAGTTTACGTAGTTCCGAACGTTGCCACTTTACGATGGTTAGGCGCTGGGAGACCGGAAACGGATGCGACAAGAGAAAGACGAAAAGTTCGTAAAGCTCTCTTCGCTCTATTTTTTCATGGATTTGGCCTAGGAAGGAGGAATACGGGCGGATGAAAAATTATTCGGTAAATACACTTTGAACACAGTAATATCTTGTTGTGTTGTTGAACACAGCAATATCATGACCCTGCATACCTCAACAGCTTTGCTAACCGTCAATTTCTCGTTCACTTTAGATGTCAGCACTAGAGGGCAGCACAGGTTTTAACCATCGTCGTGTGAATGCACGATAGTTCCGACAATCGCTGGAACAACCATAATATGAATGAGGCATTAGGGACATATACGTCTCAGGTGAAGGAGAGTCGAGGGCGCGTGCAATTAGGCTTTGGTTCGGCAAATCAGTTGTTGGCTTCGAGCGACCACATCGCTAACGGAAGCAAGCGCCCATGTCCTCGTCGACTGCCTAATCTCCCGTTTTGATGTTCGCATTCCCCATCCCCTTTCTTCCCGGCGTCTTTTATCTTTCACCTTGATCGTATAGTCTTGCCTTCCAATTTTATTTTTTTGGTTTAGTGATCGAGAGTGGTAGCGTGTACATTTAATAATAAAGAAAAAAAAACAATTTTCCTAGAAGGTACACATTGTTATCTGGTATGCCGTTTATTATTTACTTGATGTTAATAGATGCTTTCCATTCATTGAAACACGTTGACACTAGTCGACTCGTGTCGGGGTTTTCGTTTTTCATTCTGTGTGTGTCCCCGACTATGTGACGCAAGTCAACAAACGATTACGCGCAGGAATTGGAGAGTTATAAACAGTTTCCATGAGTCGACACTAGTCGACGCGTGAGTCGCATGAATGGAAATCACTCACTCTGAATACGGAGGAGTAGAAATTTTAGTTATTATTACCATTATAATTAAAGCAATTCTACCTGCTGCTTTACATGGCCAACGCCACTTAATGTAAAGATAGCGTTGACATGGTGCATTTTACGAGTCACTCCCACCAGTTCCGCTGTCTTCGATTTACAATAAGTTCGATTTCTTTCATTCCGTTTGCGAATTCTATTCTCTTCCTCCACACTTCTCAGTGTGTGATTTCACACATTCGATTTTCGTTATAAGATTTTGGAGGCATCGCCCTGGATACGAAACCGGGTCTCTTCTCCGGCTCATCAGCTAAAAGCTCAAGCCCGCTAAATCGATCAGCCCAAAGGTGCTACTGGGTGGGTGAATAACAATAGTATGGGGATATTGCACTATCATTTATCACCTTTTTTCATATCTCTCTCGTTATCTATGTTGTGCTCTATTGCATGTTTTATCGCTCTAAATCAAATTTCGTTGCGCGTTCAAAAACTGGGAAATAAAGTTACGGAGAGCGACGTAGCTCCCATGATTCATAGTTCTCGTAAAGTCCTGTCGGCACAAATGGCGCAGCCTATGAAATGCCCTTGCTCCCGGTCATATTGGTCGGTCTTTGTGTTGAAAAACAAGCATAAAGCAAACAGGCGTGAGTAAAAATATCTTAGAATGGAATAAAGCAGGAGTAATGGAGCGATGATTGTTAAGCGATTAGTCAAAGGGGGAAGAGGTATGCATCCATCTCCTTTGTCCACAGGATACAAAAACCGTCCCTGTTTTAAAAAGCTTTACTCATCAGTTTCACGTTAAAATCAGTCAATGCGAATAGGCAATAAAGAGATTTCGGCGATAAGAGCTCAGAGACTGGAGAGAGGATTTCAAGGGGAGGGAGTTGAGATGCCGTCGAAAGTAATTAAGTTTCTCAAAGAGCAATAGTAATAATTAGGTGTAGTAAAGGTATTAATAACAATAATTTCTTTTGTTTTCGTGAGCACCAGGCTCATGAGAAAAAACTTTAGAAACTTGAGAAAAAACAATTTTTACATTTTCAGATTTAATGCATTCATAAAAAGAAAAAAAAAATAGAAATAAAAGTTCAAGAAATGCACTCGGTTCAAACTGAAGGCAATTCGATAAAACAATATTTTCAAGAAAAAGATAAGATCATACTGTGACGTAACAGACTAACTAAAAAAACTAAGGTGGCAATTAATTATGACAATGGTGTCAAACAAACAATATTAAAAAAAGAATGGATTTGTAGAATGGATGTAAAGGACGATGGCGATTAGTATCGTTCGAGTGATTGTGTGTGGTGTATCATTGATTTCATGAGACGAGATCAAACATATTCGCTTGGGTCATACTTTATTTCCTTTTAATATCTTATCGTTGCTAAAATCTACATTGCCATACTAAGCTGGAAAAATTGGATGGGACAAAATAGTTCATAAAACGTAAAACAATAAATTACCATCATAATAAACCAAATATTGAGTCAAAGGCAAGAACTATGTTTGTCCGCTGGGTCTAAATAAAAAAAAATAGTACTACATATCATTTATATCTCTTATTTTATATCATAAGCGGCTTTCATATTTATTGTGATTATTCATAATTATAAATGTGATTATGTAATACAGTAAGTATTGGCTTTAAATGACCCTCGCTATATATATAAGTATGTTTACTTAGACAATATTTCCAACGTGGTGACATTTTTCGATAAAAAATTGCTGGTTATGTTGTGTGTTGATTGATGTTTTAAATCGCTTTGGAAATTCTTCAATTCCAGATGTCTTTAAAAAATAGCCTTTTGACTATGGAATTTATTGATCAAAGATCGAAAACTTTCCCAGCGAATACCATTGATAAAATCTTCTCGGGTTTGGCACCGGGTGAGGCTGTTTAAGGCTAACGTCTCGGTGAGAAACTCCTTCGGCTAAGAATGACGACTTCAGTAGCCTCAGCCAGTCTTATACCCGATGGCGATGAGGGAATTCTCATCGAAACGTTGCCCTCAAACAGCCTCACCCGGAGCCAAACCCGACAAGATTTCATCAATGGAATGTGTGGTTTTGAATGCTTGGAATCGCATGATAAACCAGTTTCGGTCTCTATTTTATTACTGCTTGATATTTATTCCATTTACAGTGCGGTATATTTCTTTCAACAAATGTTGGCGACAGTGAGTGGATATTATCGATTGGCATTCCCATTCAGTTCAAGAAATTGATGGATGCTTTCGAATTTTTTCACTTTTCCCAAACGATCGTCATTTTGATTCTTGAATTTGTATCCTCGAAGTCGAAATGAAGCATGTGCTATTTATCAATAATATATAGTCTAACATAAGCGTTAGGCTCCATTGTTATATTCATGGTAATACGGAGATTTGCAACTTTTGACACAGAATTATGCACGCAGGGTTAGCTGTTATATGATGTCTGTTTTCATTCGCGAATTTCAAAGGTTAAATGCAATTATTGTTCCATCGTTCATAAGTATTTTTCTATACATTTTTCCTGCATTACTTTGATATGGTTCACTTCGGAAAAGTGTACGTTGGTTCTTCGAAACGTTCACTACACTACGTGAACCAGTTCAAATACCGATCAAGAAAACTCTTTAGCATTCTGAAAGACTTCGCATTCGATCCTGATTTTTACGGAAGATCAGTTTAAGACATGCAGTTTTCCACGCAATCCGATCTCCGCTGCTATTTTTGAGTTGAATTTGTAGATCTTATTTCGATGGAAGCATTCTTTATTGGATGTGTTTTCTTTCCCTTCTTGTCACGCTCCTTGCTAATGCACACATAATCGAAATGGGCCTCGTACGGAGTGTGCGAACGAGCAGTGGCGCCGACTCCATGGGGCCTGAGGGGGCCCGAGCCCCCTTAAAGATTCGTTTGGGGGGGCGGAGCCCCCTCAATAATTCAAGAAAATAATTAAGTTATGTTATGCTTTGTGAAATCACAAAAATATATTGGTAATTTTTATTTCCCATGCTTGACGATAGTTATCTTTTAAATAAATTCAACAATGTGTGTTGAAACAAATAATTATAAGGTTAAGCAGGTTAACTGAATGAAGTGTTGTGAATCATGGTAGTGTTCCGGTGCTGCGACACACTTTGAATTTAACCTCTTCCCGGGGCAAGACCTCCGATATGAGCCCCCCCAATATTTTTTATAAGTCGGCGCCCCTGCGAAAGAGCAAAGTGGAGGAACTTGTTCTTGGCTTTTCCGCGCCGCCATGAGATTTTTGAAATGCAGTGGAAAACGTTTCAAGCGTCACACTTTTCAAGGGCCGAGGAAAGGGAAAAAAAGGAACTCATTTTTGTCGCTCGTAAGGTGTGAGGAAAGTCGGTGACTTAAGAAGTAAAGAGGGGTAACGAAGAAAGAAGAAAAAATAATCGCAAGGCAAGTCAGGAGTAGGGATTATTATAAATAAAATAAGGGTAAACAGCTAAAAAAGAATTTTTCGCCTTCAGATTCCAGGAACTTATTTTGATAATAATTTGTGAAGTGCTGCTCGAATATGCATCAAAAATCTTTACAGGCGTTGCTACTATATGAATGAAAGCGGCATGATAATGAACGGAGATGGATTTGTGTGGTAGTCTTTTATTACTTGAAAAATTAATTTATCAAACCTTGTGATTTTTTATTTAAGACGCTTCACAAGGCTATGCATTAATTCTTGAGGTCTCTTAGTAATTTAAAAACATATTTCAAATTGACAATCGCCTTTGCTCATACCCTTACTCATACCCATGCTTACCATCTGGAAATATTAACTCACCTTTAGGGGAATCATAAACATGATTATTGTGAATTTGTCAAAATATTTGTGCGCTCTGTAAATTTCAATCGAATAGGAATTATTCAAATGACATTAGCTCATGAAGAAAGCACGAATCGAGAAGAAGGAGTTATGCATCTTCTTAAGGAGGTAAACTTGTGACTGCGCGGCTTAGTAGGAATATCTTTCGTGTGTGTCTTTAGAATAGCGTTTTGCTGTCGTTTGCGACATCCATTGGAGATGTAATGGAAAATGAGGCTAACGAAAATTGTACCCAATTCATTCATATGTTTCCAAATTAACTAAAGTGATTTAACTTCAATTACGACATCCATTGGCTGATAACACCAAAAAATAGTCTGGTTACGAACCTAATTTTTATTTCCTAGAATGGCAAACACTATATTATTTCTTGTCCGCACGACTCATACATTCTAGCCTTGTTTAACATTTTCCATTTTCTGATACGCGTACCCCCAAAAGGCGAAAACAAAAGCACTTATTTTCAGATGTAATTTCAGGAAATAAAAGCCTTTTTTGTGGCCATTAGGCGAGGAGATGGAAAGTGTGACGCTTAACTGCGTGTTCTTTTATGTGAATGCATTGGTGGAGTCTCGCTCGAAGACGTGAAACTTGTGTTTGTTGAGTTTTTAATTCTTTTTCATTAGATTTGAAGAAGGTGATTGTTGAAAAAAGATGGAAAGCTACTCTGTTGCTGATAATTCCGTTGTACTAATTGAAAGAAATAAATTTTGTTGAAAGACGGTTACAAATATTACAGAGGGCATATCTGGGAATTTTCATAAAAATGACAGTACTTTATTTTTCGCACCAACCTATATAAGCACTGAGAGAAGAGCAGCGATTTTGTATCGTGTGTTTCCCTTAAGGTTATTTGGGTGCGTAGAGTGTGAGTGGTTGCATGATCGTCAGATTACATGTTGTCGTGGCGATGAGGACGCCATCGTCGCTGGGTCATTTGATCCCTCGGGACAATGCGACGAGAAATACCATCCCCCCCTCTCGTGGACTCCGTGGGTCATCCGAAATCTCGAGTTTTATCTCGGAGGTAAAAGGCTAGATGATAGGCAAGAAGGCCTACGTCGAATCTGTCTTCGGAATGTTGCGTGTTGTTTCCACTCTTTCACTGTGGCCCACCTTCCGGAAACCTACCCGTCTGGGTGCTGCGCATGACAGGGTGGCTGTAAAGATACGTTCACAGCAGGGAAAGGGTTAAGATTCATGGCGTAAACCAACCGCGAATCCTCTACATTACAAGGGAAACAAGAGAATATCAATAGTGAATTTATCAATTTTACCGTTTAAACCTCTTTTTAGTAAACAATAATTGCTTCTGAATCTCAGATTTAGATTCGATTATTTGTACTCTAATGATTTTTGTCAATTAATGCAATTTCAGTTTCCTCATTTTCCAGCCGTTTCAGTCCACTATGGCGCCGTGTTTATCCAACCTCATGTATTTCGACGTCATCAATGACTTCATTTTTATTACAACTTAGGAACTTTGATGTTGAGCTAGAGTGCTACATAGAAGTACTTCCAGCAAATAATGGACTAAACATTTTCAAGAAAATATCTTCCTATCTAATCTTACCTTAATAAGTAATAATTTTCCGATCAAATTATTAAAAATTCACTGCTTATATGGAGAGTTTCAAGCGGCGAAAAATAAGAGAATAAGTGACCACAAGGAATATCGAGGAAGATGAGGTCATGGTTTACGAATAAGATAAGCGAATGGCAAAATGGGTGGATCAGTGTGACCTCGAAATACGAGAGAAAAAATGGCGCGGAGAAGAATAAGGGAAGCAAAGGAAAATACATTTGCAGCCCACACAGCAAACTTACTACCAAGGAAACCATTTCAACTGCTCGGCCAAAAAATATCGCCGGCTCGGTCCTTGGCAGGCCGCTCCTCCAGGGAAAAATGGCACAAGAGGACTGCAATAAAACGAAATCATAACGTTGGCAGCGGAGAGGACATGCGAAGAAATAAATATGAAACAAGGATACCTACTGGGGGAAGGGTAACGTATTATGTGACAGAGAGAGAGAGAAAAGGTCCCTCGTTGGATGCAGATAGAGCCGCCTGGAGGAGGGCGAGGGAAATGAAGTCTTTATGACGCATTCGTTCCAAGGCAGGGCGAAATATATCTCCACGGATAAACGCCTGTACCAAAGCCACACACATCATGCAACCAATGCTGCCCACAACACCCAGGGGCAATGCCCACGTTCCCACAGCTTCATCATCGCACCACGCTTTAAAACACAAGAAGTAGAGAACACGGTCTTATCTCCCCGCTCAATGTTTATTTCAATACTGATTTCTCCATTTGCTTCGGGGGGCTCGAGTCCAGACACATTGTTGAGCAACGACTAGAGAAACTATTGTAAACAGTGGAGATAATGATGTAGGAGAATTATTTTGTTGATATCTCAGACATGCTATCACTAAATCTGAAAATGTTTAACGACAGAAATTTGTTCATTGCAAATGCGTATCTGATTCAGCTCACCAAAACATCAGGGAACAATATACACTTGGAGAAATTTATAAGTAAAAAACGAGTGATAAGAATTTATGAATAACAGTCACAAAATCGCAAGAAATTAAACAATTGTTAAATTTTACGTACAACTTCCTCATCACATTGGCACTAATGTCTTAAACAAGGGCACTGTTTCTTCTCACTCCTAATAATTGTATTTAAGTAGAACAGTTTCGGTTCTTAGCTTAGTTAAGTACACGTAAGAAGGTCAAAGATCCCAAATTGCGAGAAATTTCATGCCAATATGTGTCTTTTTATAGCTTCAATTTTATCCTGCAAAATGGTCCAGAATGCCTCGACCTATTTCCTCACAAAGGTCAACTTAAAATTATGAAACCTGAATAATTCTAACTTTTATCATTCAAAATATTACTTAAATGAAGCGCTATCCTATTTACGTAGATTTTACCTTTCAATCCTTCATCTATGACAGACTTTTGTTATAAAATATGGCTTATTTTCAAATAAATATTGTTAGTAAATAATAGAAAATAATCAATTATACACGCAAATTTGTAGTAATAAATGTATCAAAAGAATAACAGCGTGAGCGCAGGATTATCATATATCACAAAATTTTAATAAAAATGAAAAAATATCAGCAATGTAAATATTTAATCGGTTAATCGTACAAAGAAACATTTTTTATTGGCTTGGAATGAATAAATCTCCAGCTAAGTACGGTGAAAATATGTTCAGGATGAGATATTTTCGGATGTAATAACAGTAATTTGCCAATTTTATCTTATGATGCACCTAATTTACCTTGACAGAAGCTAATTTTAGACATTTTTCACTAACAATAAGTAAGCAAATATTATTTTCTTATTTTTAAAAATACTGCTCCAAATTTAATCAAACAAACCATTTTGACTAATCTGATCCGATTCAAATGACACATAAACCTTAAGTTTAAGCGTATCTGACACTTGGAATAACTTTCGGTGAAAGTACATTTTTACATTCAAGAAAAATAGTAATTAAATATAAAAGAAGCTTTAAATAAGAGGAAATGATTTTTAAATGCCTCCGGTTTGACAGCAGTTAATGAATGGGCGTGTAGCTTTTTGATTTAACAATATAATTGACCATTTCCTGACGACCGTGTACAAACCCGCTGGACCTTTCCAGCGCACAATCTCCCCTTATCGGCTTCTGACGTTCTTCCTCCGCTCAGCACTTCCCAGCGTCCGTGCCCACTCAATTATCTCGCGCCCACCAAACCCATTCTGCCCGAATAGAAGGATAGGGGAAACCTCAGCTGCGTCGTCATGCGACTCGCTGCCCACACGGATTCAGCAGGACGACGATGTCCGAGAATGCGTGATGGAGGAGGAGATGGCGGGCGTCGGTCGGGACGCGAGGGGGGAGAAAGTGGCGCTTTGAATTCGACGTCAAATCGACGCTTCGGCCTTTCTCCTTCAGCAGTGTCCAATCGACTCCTTTCGCGCGACTCAGCTCCATCCTATTCTGCAGTGTCAAAGCCATCCCTCTTTAGCCCACGACCACAGGCGTTTCAACCCATTTCAATACGAAGAACAGTTTTGATCAAAAGTACTTAGTACTACGCCGAAGTCGCGTATACAGCGAAACGTAGGGCTGGGCGGTGTTGAACATTCAGTATCGGATTACGTCAATTTTATGCTATCGACTGTTGGATATTACCACAATGTATATTTTTTATAATAGTATTTGTTAATGAAGTACTTCTCTGATCCTATTATTTTAGTTGATAAAATTAAATGAACTTTTCAAATATTCTCCAAATTCTTCAAATATTCTTCAACTTTTTCTCAATGTGAGCTTTTTTTTCTTTCGGTGTTTATTTTAGTGTGCACCGCACTTTTCTGAAAGCAATGGTTTATTTACTCATGCGCCTTGACCAGTTAAAAATGATCTTAAGTTGTTTTGAAAGTAACGGCTAGACTTCGATGTCTGTACTTCTACATAGACACCGATTAAGAAAATAGGATTCCTTCACATGACCTCTTATTTCGGGCTACTTCCAAGTCTGGAGCTGGAAAAATAAATTTACTGCTTAATGTTGATGCTTCACTTGCATTCTGTGCCATTGGTCGTTTGGTTTTTTTTCTTATGGCCTTTGCAAACACGTCACTTGGTTATTCAGTCTCAAGCACTTCCCACGAAACGGATACGTATCAAGTTATGGTGTTGAAAGTCCCAAAACTATAAGAAATCACCAAAATGGTGTTTTTTAATTAATTAAAGAGATGTGAAGATTGTTCTTCGTATTTTCACGGTCTATATCGTAGGTTCTTCTAATTTAATAGTTGCTACAAAGCACATACTGAACATAAATGGGAATGTAATTCAGTAATTAAACTTTAAGGAATAACAAGAAAATCAAGGTGCTTCGGACGGAGAACACAATGGCTGACATCCGTCTCGGGAGCACCATTGTCATGGAATGAGAAATCCACGATGTCATCAAATGTTGAATTATCTATCCTAAGGTGAAATTCATGGCAAAAAAAGACTGGAAGGGGGGACATAGAACTTAACCCTCATATGGATTCGCGAAGGATATTTTTTCTTCATCACAATAACGCTTAGGTTTTTAAGCAGTGTCATTTCGAATGTGAAGAAATGACGATTACGCAAGCAAGGGTTGTTGTGCGCTAAAATGTTGATGTATTGCTTGTACTCATCCACTTCCAAATTAAACTTGAAAACCACTTCTTGCTACAGCACATGCCATTGAAGCTTATATGTGCTCCATATGCGCCAGAAACACATATGGAGCATACAGGAAAATTGATAAGGGCATGATAGAATCCTAAATGTGCTGCTGAATGAAGATGAATACATGGTGAGGAACAAGGAGGTATATAGGAGAATGAAGAGCACTAATTAAAAAAAGACAATCTGAATTGGCATTTCCTTGATGTGTACGAAGCTAATGCCATGGGAACAGAGTAGAGGGTAAAATGGCGGAAAACCTCCCTCCATGGGATAGAAAATTTGGGGCGGGAAAAACAAAATTCAGAAAAAACGAGGAAAATCAGAGGGAAGCCAAATAAATGGCATAAGTTAAGTAAAATAGAGGGCTAACACGTATAAATCTTCGTATTGATACGTTATGTCACAAAAATTACAATAGAGGATCCTCAAGTTGGCCTCTAAAAGTGATGTCACGCAGCGCGCATTAAAATATACATCCTCATGATACCCCGCAAGCCGCCTAAAAGGCGTGTGGCAGGGGGTGTTAGGGCATCAGCCGTTTACAGCTAAAAAAAATGAAGTGCTCCAACGAAGTTGGGACTGGCGTTTATTAAAGTCCTTCATGGTTCGGGGGAAAAACGAATTCCCATATCTATCCGTTCGGCAAAACATCTCTCTTCATTTATCGCTTCTATCGGACCTGGAAATATAGTGTGGCTCTAATATTATGTTCTCTGTGTCGCTCTGAAAGATATACATTCTCAATTGTTCAAGCAATCTAAGCCTAGCGCGCAGCCTCCGAGTCTCCAGGTTTAAATAGGTTTACAAAAGTCGTTACTCGTATCGCTGACGGTAAAATCGACCTGAGTTTCACGCGGAAATGGGGCACAATTAGGGGTTTTAATCGAACTGAGTACACATGATGATGTAAACATTTTTCAATGCTATCTCTCGCAATCACAAACATTAAACATTTGACTGCAAAATTTTGGAAAAAAAGTGGATCACATTGCTCTCATCACAGCGCCGCGGACATTTTTGAAAACCGATAGAAATGCAACCGAAGTGGCAACCGAAATCAGCCTAATGTGGGACGGAATTGTGCCTTCTCTTTGCACTTCCCTTATGTTATGTATTGCAGGGCTATCTAATTTTGCGAGTAGGAGAGTAGAGGGTGGTGAGAAAGTGGTGATCTATTGACTCGTTGATCCAGATACGGCTTTTGGATCATCTGAATGGGCTTACTTAGTTATATTACCCTCTTTTCACTGCTTGTGCTTCGAGTTAACGAAGTGAACTAACAAGAAAAAGGCTAGAAATTTTTGTATGAATAACCTAAAAAATGACCCCGAAATTTTTTTCAAAAAACCTTTTGATACCATTTGTTTTCGTCATGTACTCGTCAAATAAAATAAAAAAACATTAATTTTAATGTCTAAACATTATTTCCTGCGTTATGAATGTATTTGTATTTACAATATAAATAAAAGTTCATGACATCAATATATCTATAACTTACGTTATTATTAGTTCAGTAATATTATGTCTGTTTTTATAATATATAATCGAGAATTTGTATATAATTTATCGTATTAAAGAATGACGTAATGTAGTTGCTAGGTTTTTCTCAACAGACAATCCAAATTTACCTTCAAAATGTTGTTACTGATGCACACTTTTATATACATTCTTTATGCATGAAAATATTCATTTTTACCTTAAAAACACCTTCCTGGACATGTTATTAGTGAAAAGTAATCTAGAAATGTGCTTACAAGGTTAAAAGTATGCTGTATTTTACAGATCATTCATCAAAGGTGACCAGCCAGAGCGATGAACGGCCATTCGATGGCTGACGATGAAGAAGCAGGATTGCAACAGAACGGAAGCTGCAGCGGCATTCTGTGTGATATGGTAGGTGGAACTAACCGTTTTATCGTTGTCCCGTCTGTTGCTTAAAATATGAATGAACGAGCAACTTAAGAGGATGAATCAATACCGCTCAAACGGAATTTTTTGTTATCATGTTAAAATTTTCAGGGCATTGGATTCGCCCGTTTTAAATTTTTTTCTGATATCTTACTTATTCAATTTTTCCTCAATTTTTTCTCGATTTTCTTCTCGGTGGTGAGATTTTTGAATCTAAGACATAGGCAGACAATGAAAAAGGTTTTCTCTATTTGCCTTAAAATTTTGTGGACATTTTTTATGCCTATCATTTAAACAAGTAGTATTCCACAAAAAAGGCTAGTCGAGTGGTGAATACTCGTAAAATTGTTCCATATCAGAAATTATAAATATGTTTGTTGCTACATTTTAGCGCTTCAGTGACAGGAAATGAACTCACTTCGCTACATTATCATCACTGTCATGGTTTGTAAGCTGGTCGAAAGATCGCTACAGGGCCTCGTTTTTATCACTGAATTACGACAATACCTACTAAGTTTACCTTTATTGAATTACTTTTTTGAAATTTTCGATTTCGAATTTTCCAAAAGAAAACGATGCACAATTATAATTATTTTTTGAGTGTTGTGATAAATTTTGTGGCACTGGAAATTAAATCGGTAATACGTAGCATATGATTTGTTTTGAATTTTGAACATTTTTTTCTCCTTTCCCGTATTTTATGTGAATTTATGGTTTGAAATACCTTTAGTATGATGATGTTATTTAGTAAAATAATGTTTTGTCTCGAACTTTGGTAAAATATTATTTTTCATGATCTTAGTTGACTCAATGTGAACCTAATTTTGAATGCATGCTTTTATACAATTGGTTAGAATGTGCATCGTCTAATTATAATTAGTGTGGAATTAAAATCAGCTATGATAAAAGTGCAAAAGAGAGCAGTTTATAAGTAAGCCGGATTAATACCTTTTTATTATTCTGTGAATCTAAGTCAATCGGCCTCAGTTGCAAAGGCAATCGATTTAAAATTGTTTTTAAAATTTTAAGTTTGCCTCTTTAATTCATGTAAAAATGTTGAGCTATTTTTTGTAATAACATTTAGTGACTCTCACATTCATAGCTGCAAATTTCAATCAGGAATAATTAATGTGGCGGTGTATGCTAGAATACATGACTCAATTTAGCCTTAGTATAATATTCACTGTGTAAACATTATATCTTCATATTTCCATTGTTAACCTCAATACTGAGATCGCTCTATGATTCGCTCTTTGGAAAAATTATATCCAATCGTTGAACTGCGCTTATGAAATATTCATATTGCCTAATGGCAGCAATTTACATGCTTCTACATTCAGCAATTTACAAGCAATCCTTTAGTCAATACCTCCTTTGAATGATTAACATTCGTTATTCGTTAGGATGTTGGAAATTGGCCAAATTATCGGTGATATCAAGGTTTGAATGATATATGGATGCCGAAACAGGATATTTGATGTGTATTCGATTGCTTGAAAATTAAAAATTGTACTGATTACTTTTCTGATGTGCTTGATGTTTATATATTTTGTTGATTTCTTCATAAAAATAACTCAATATTTGATTTTTTGAACCTTTATTTTCGCATCGATATGTACTGAGCGCGTTTGGAGAGAAAATAATAATTCCTTTATTTGCAAACCAAATAAGACCATAATTGGTCGAGGAGATAATAATCTTTCATAGATGATGAGGTAAATATCTATCTCAATAGGGAATAGGTTTTCTGTTCAAGGTAGAAATAGTGCTTCCTTATAGCTACCAATGGTAAAAAAAAGGATGTTTGATATCAAAATAGAAAATGAGTATAAATGTAGAATGATGGCGAATAGTTCATCGAGGAAGCCATTTATGACATCAAAGAAAAGGTTTCGGGAGTTAATATCCATAGAGAAAAAGTAGCATGCCTATGACGTAGCTGCATAGCAGAGCCAAAGAAGGATATTCTGGTTACATTTATCAATGCCGTCACTTTTTTTGAAACTAGTTGATCTTTTGTTAATTCTTGCCAGCATAGCGTGATTAGCTTGAGGCGTTAAGCTTTACAATAGATGTGGTAATTATCCTGTTGTTTCAATGTTATAACAGGGTTGTTGCAGGATTAAATAAGGAATCCAAATAACCGATTTACGATTTGAATTTTAATCGATGCACCACATATTCCTAAAGCTGGGTGCAGTCGCCGAAGCTAACAATAGACCAGACGAAAACGCTCGACTTATGAGCTAGGACAATGCGTACATAGATTATTGTTCGTAAGTAAAAAGAAATTTTTTATGACAACGTGCTTACATGCCATTTCACTCCCTGTGTACTTGAAACTGCTTTTTGTTTATTAGTTGTGAATTGGTTTAAAATATGTCATTAATTTTATATTATTTGTCCATGCCATTGTGCAAAATATATTTGAATCTGAAATGAAAGTAGTAGATAAGGTTTGCGTTTTGATATTAACGGGCGAAATTGTTAATTAAAATTTTTAATGCTGTTTCATTTTATTTATTTTCATCTCAGTAAGATGAAAATAAATAAAATCTATTATCCTTTGAGATTTTTGGATTTTACATGTTTCAATTAAAGTGCCTTTAGTGTATTCGTGGCTTTTCTCCCCTTTACTCATGCGCGCCAATGATCAATCGAATCGTGTCTTTTGTCGACCTTTGATTGTGTGATGTCGCAAAAAATATGTGCGACGCACACACCTCTGAGTTTATTTGGTGAGACCCAATATTATCTCGCTAGTTCCCCAGTGCTCCAATCGCTTTTGTGGTGGACTCGGAGAACGGAAAAATAAAATGGCAAAGCGAAAACCAAGCCCGGGATCGTTTTGTGTCCTTCGGTCGAACTGCGGAAGGCACGTTTTTAACGCGTTTGAGGAATTATGCAGCGGTGGCGAGCAGGGGGGTATTAAATGGTAAGAGAGGGATGTTGGAATGGGGTGATGGCGAATCTGTGGTGGTTTTGAAAAGGGCCAGGGCTCAGTGATTGGCCTTTCAGGGGAGGAGCAGAGGGTGAAGGGTATTTAGTTGGTGTGGCTCCCCATGATGAAGGATTGCCGTGCGAAAGGGTTGGTTTTATGGTGGGAGGGGTGAGGCAGGATGTGTGATTCTGTGAAGGTCAATGATGGGACGAGGTAATGGGAGTTGGAAGTCGTCGAAGAATCGATTTTCGATCAATTTGAAAAAGATTACGTTGATATTCAGCGGTTCTTCACGAAAGAAATTATTTTGTGAGCAATCACGTGTCTTCAAAGTTTTGGTGATATTCGACGTGAAAAAAGTTTTGATTATAATCGAGATCCCCGCTGAGCCAAATGACTAATTTCAACCTCGATGAATGCAGATATTCGAAGTCAAAAAGGAATAGATTTGGAATGCTGATCAACGGAAAATGTGTTTGGAAGGAAAAGGAATCATTAATGGGGATTAGGTGTATGGAAGAAATATTAACGTGATCAGTATTAATGATGAGGGGAACAGCGATTGTTGAGCTGTGTTTCGCGTCAAAATTGATTGCATGATAGTAGTTCGAGAACAAGACTTCGCAACTATTAGGAAAGCAGAAAGGGCCCAGAAGTTCCGATGTACCTCTTGATGACAGAAGCGGGAAAGAAGAAATGCCGGTGGTCAAGAAGTATTGTTTTCATCTTCCCTGGAATGTAAGCAATTTGAATTAACATTTGAAATTCGATTGCTCCCTCAACTGGAAAATGACTCTTGCATATAAATAATTACCCAGATTAGTTAAGTAACAGTAACCACTTGAATTATGCCATAATATGCTCAAAGTTAGACTGTTTTAGCTTCGCTAATTCATCGAATCAAAATCTACCACTTCCTCAATCTATTCCTACTATCCAAGCTCGTCAGTGGAGAGTCATTATAGATTCGTAGCGTAATCGACTGTTCTACCTGTTAATTTCGTTGTGTAAGCCCAGCTTTAGGAATATGTGGTGCATCGATTGGAATTCAAACCGTAAATTGGTTACTTTGATTCCTGGTATTGGCGAGGAATCGAACTGTATGCCCATATGTGATGCACGTCAAAGGAAGGAACGGCTGCAAGATAAAAGTGCAATTTGCAGTTATTTGGTTGTTCCACTTAAGCCCTGAGTCGGCAATATGGTACCTCTACCCAGGCAGCACGATACACCGGTATTAGTACCTTAGTTCAGTGTGAAAATTTTGTCGATGTAGATGCCGAATCGTGATATGAATCTGGTAAAATTATAGAAAATCGGAAATTTATTTCCCACCTCTATAATTTTGTTTACATTTTTGCTTCTTGACACTCAAATGTGTAAATTAAATGTACGATTGCATTAAAATGCAATTACAAGAGAGGGAACAGAAGAAAGGAATAGAAGGGTAGTCAGATCCGTCTTAAATTTATCGTCGTCTATTTCGATATTCGGTTGTAACGGAATTCCAACGTGATGCAGCGTCTGAAGTCCTAGTTGCACGGTGAATTAACTCGTAATAATTAATTTATAGATATATGATCTTGTGAATGAACACGAAAATGCACCGCTTTGCCACCCAACTTGTGCAAATGCATGTGCAGTAAATAGAACCTGTTCTAATTTGGTTCATGCATTCGTACATGTTCTGTTCTGGTTCACAGAAATCATTAATGCAATCAGACATTAACTCATACGTGTTAATGTCTCGTGTAAACTAGCCTTAGGATGCGAAAGGATGTTGCAACATTTTCATGACATGTAGCCAACATTTTCATGACAGCCTAGGATAATGAAAAGTATTGAACCACGCTTTTTTAATGCATGACAAATTAATCCAATAATTATCCAATACAGCTCGTCATACATCCCGATACGTGAGTCAGATTTATGCAAACAGTCGATTATTAATTTTGTAAAAATTGAAGGGAATTCGAAATAAATTACTTGTAAGCATATTTGCATTCTTCGAATGTTTTGTGGTGCTGATGATTTAGAAAACACCATACTTTTGACCAAAATCGGACTTCTTAATTGAACTAATTTTGCGTCGAAATATTATGTAGGTTCAGAGAATTGCAAGCGTATCTGTACCAGTATTTTGGAAATATTAACTTTGTTTCATCCCTGTGTATTATTGGAATAAATATATTTGACAGTTTACTTACAAACTCTTTTCCCGCCAACAAGAAAAACCACCCTCAGTACATTTTTTAAACGAAAATATTTTCCTTCAGCTGCGTGGAAAGCTTAATCAAGCCTTATTGTAAACCATCGTAAGTGTACAATGTCTTTTAAAATTTATTGTCTTATATTTAGAACATTATTAATTAGTGCTAAAACAAGTAGAATTTTGGGTAACATACCCACCCAATTTTAGCGAAGGCAATCACGCATTAATTAAGTACCCTACGTAATGGGAATTTACCCACAGTGGTACGAGCGATTGTAATGCAAAATAGCATCGGAAATCGTTTTTGAAAGCCTTTTATATCGTTTTATATCTCTGACTTTCGTGGAATTTATGGTGTCGACAAAATGCGAGGGCGATTCGTAGGACCGTGGAAGGTGCGCGGCTGCTTTTTGTTTTTTCATTAATTTCTTAATTATAACGTTTATATTATTTTTTACCATATTAAAAATATTTTTTTTAAAGAACCAACTTAGCCACAATAAGGTAACGATCAAAGAAAAAACTACTATTTTTTATCGTTTCTCATTACGATTTGCCTGCTTCCACGCTCTGCTACATTACCACGCCTACGGTTTGTGTGTATGACGGTGTCAGTTCCCACTGTAAATTTAGTTATGTATGGAAATTGATACGATATCCATTGACGTAGCATTATTCATTAATTAAATTTACTCCTTTTCGCGATGTGGCTGAAGTATATACGTTTAGGTAATTTGAATATTTTCGTATTGACCTCGGGCTTTAAAAAATCCAAAAATGTTGTCAATATCGTGGTAGCTGTCAAAACCTGTGCAATCGCTACATTATAAACCCTTTTATGAGTATATCTCTTGTGAGTAACCAAACCTAATAACTGTTCCGATAAGTTGGAATATACATCGGTGAGAATGTACAAAAATAAACATCGCCCTTGGGTTCATTTAAACATGGTCCTCGTCTGATGTCGGTGGAATTTAGGTGTCAGTTGGAGGAATTTCGGGGCGCGAGGACGATTTGTCTGTGGTGCGAGGGGATCGGATTCCGCGGGGGTCAGCAAGTTGTCTATTTCGCCGCTCTCGTCCAAAAACGGCGATTCCCTCCGAACAAAGGGTGCAATTTTGTTCAGTTCCGTTGATGATGCGGCCTTGGAGCGAGGAAAGGGTTGGTGCGTGGCAGGGAGGGGGCGTGGTTCTCGCTCAGGGGTGGCGGTTGGCGTTCGAGCGAAAGGGACACTGGGGAGGGGCAGACGACTCTTGGCATGTCCAACCCCAACCTCAGTATCTCCATCTGCCCTTATGCTTTGCCGCCCTTGATGCACCGCGTCGTATTACGATCTGCTCGCTGAAAACATGCGATGGCGAAAAATTTCAAATATCCATTAACATATTTAAAAAATAGTTTCTCGGAAAATTTTTTTACAGATGAGCATGGAAATCATTTATGAGGAGGAGAATAGATATTAACTCACTTAGTCCTGAATTAAGAGTAATACTCACTCGTTATGATCATTATTAGTCAAATCCTTGACGAGTTAATATTTTTTCTCCTCCACAAAGATGATATACTGTTCAATGGGAAAATTCTGTTGGAAATATAATTGTATTTATAGGTTATTTTCGGATTTTCCTTTATAAGGCCATGTTTAAGGAAGTGTTACGCATCTGAGATACTTTATTGTGATCTGTTCACTGGCCTTGATATACTTACTCTTTTTAATCTGTGAATAAATCATGTGAGTTCAAGTACCTTTCGTCTTGAGCTTTTGTGTGTACCCTTTTCCCTACATTTGCTGGATGAACTTCGCGTGTATATGCACATTTAGTCGCCAACGGAAAACTTTGTTAAAGGTATTAATTGAATTTATTAGTGACAGTGAGGCTTAGACGGCCTCTATAAGACTATCCACTTAAAACATGGTGACACCTGCGTTAACCTCTGTTATGGGAATGGGCGAGCCTGTTCTGAATAAGTATTGTCAGACGGGAGTGTAGGCTAAAATTAACATTTTTTTCTTGAGACTTGACTCTATTCGATGCATATGTTTGACTCAATCCGAAGCGCTTCGAGTCCCTTCCCTAGTTCACCCACTACATTTCATCCACCAAATTTCCCCTCCACTCGCTGGAGTTGTGCGCATTCCTTTGCCTTTCTTTTCAAGAGCTCGCAGCATGCGTTCCACGAGAAGTCGAACGAGCCAATACGTTTTAGTGTTCCATTTCTACACTGAAACACTATCGCATTCATGCCGGTCTGGGAAAGGAAACAAAAATTGTGTCTCAGAGTCATGGGAATCTGAGGGAATTTCGGTTAGAGTCAGGGAAATACTCAAGATGAGCAGCTGAGGGATGGAGAAAATCGTGGTTGAACGAGCTAAGCGTCAGTGGGCTCTAGTGCCGAGGCGGGCATTTAGTTAGATATGCTGAAAGATGGCTACTCAATTTATGCTACTAGTACTATTGCATGAATCAATTTTTTAATCAATATCTTATTGAATTTTTCCATCCATACGACTTCTGTGTCAATGATATAAATTCAGGGAAAAAAATGTTACTGGAATTCAAAGAGTAGTGAGGGAAGTTGAAAATGGAAAAGTTGGTCTGAGCGGTGACTATGTTGTCCATCCTACTCACCTTGTGCTCACCATCGCCTCCCTTCCCTTAGATGCTCATCTGGAGGGCGAAAGCTTTTGCAAGGCCTGGGCATGCCTTCTACATCTACATTCTACCCCGCAAGCTACCTCAATAAGAGCAAGTGTTAGGAAACCAGCCATTGAAGTAGGAGCCATCAGCTTCACTTCGGCGGGCGTTGGATGAGTGGTCGTTCGCGAGGGTGAATTACGAGTCTCCCTCCTTGCTCAGTGGTCTTGGCTGTGAGAGATCCAGCGTCTCGGAGACCGTTGAATGAATTATTATCTACCCAAGCATGGTTTACGCGTTTTAGTTGGCTGCTATTATAGCTGCTTAAAAAAAGAGGTATTGCTACTTTTGTCATCGTTGCCGTAAAAGGAAAAGCGAAATAATCTCAATTAATCCTCCAATAAATCTAGCATTGGTTATTTCTCTTGTCAGTGTGTAAAAATTATGATGACAGAAGGTGAAATTGATGCGTGTCATTATAAAATTTAGAAAGTTTTTCTTGTCGGGTTAAAATCCTTGGATTTGTTTGCGACAGTCTTCCACTTTGTACGGTCTTGGCCAATTTTATCACGTACGGTTGCCATCCAAGGTCTATCATCGACATGAAATCATGCTTGGGTCTACCAGTTTAGGGTGTGTCTATTGCTATACTTTGTAATGCAACGGAAAGGTTATACAATCGCCGTGTTATTCGTGGAATTAGTATCCGTGTTCAATTCTATAAGGAAAAGTTTTATTGTGAATGTACATAATCATACTACCTGCTGTTATAAATATTGGACTATCAAGAGCCCAGTGAAAAGGAAAACACTTTATTGGTAGTATGCCGGAGACACTTGACGTATTTTTTCGAGATGAAAGAGTAAGCATTTGTTTAATTTTACTTTATGAAAAGTGAGAACTATTCGACAGTGTTAAATATGAGCAAACTCAAGCGATTCATAGCATGCGTTATTGCTCAAAACGGTACGGATACCATTACAAAATTTTCCGGAAATGTATAGTTCTATATGATGCATACTGTAGGGTTCTCTTAATTATAAAACACCAACTCCGGGTTCAACAATTTATTGTCACTCCGTTACATCGAGGCTTGACGTCGAGTTGTATACCGCCTCCGTCATGCCGGGCCACGGCCTTTTATGCGAACGGCAGGTGATGACGCACAGGCTCTGCGTTAGTCAGCCGCCTCTGTTAGTCAGCCGCCTCAGTTGGTTGTCTCGGCCGGCACCTGGATCCCAACACCCTCCCTTCTCTGTAAGAAAGAAAAGTGTTAGCCTCTTATCTCTCACACCTGCATATTGGTTTTCTCACCACCCGCCCGCTTCTTGTCATTATTTCACCCCGATGGAATTCCCCCGCTCCGGACCCGCTGCTCTGCGCCACCGATTTGGCCGCTACGAGGAATGCTCGATTTCTCCGAACAACGCCGCCGTCAACTTCCACATCGTATGACCTCGGCTCGTTGCGTCTATTGACGATTTTCCCGTAGTGTTTCCTATCAGTCACCCAAACTCGGTCTCGTGGTTTCAGCTCGGGCAGCGGTTGAGCTCGATGTCTTCTATTGTATTTCTCGGCAGCCTTTGCTTTCTTTATTCCCATCTTTTCCCGGTGCTCCCTCAGGTTCGGCCACGATGGCTGCAATGAGTATGAAGAAATGGGAAGGTTTGTGCGTTTCCTTCCCATTAACAGCTCTGCTGGGCTATATCCGGTTTCCAGTGGTGTTGACCTGTAGACAAGTAATCCTAAATTTGGGTCTTTCTCCTTCAGTAAAATGTCTTTAACTATTTTTACTGCTGACTCTGCTTGGCCATTGCTTCTCGCTAATAATAGACTGCTCGTTATTAGCCGGAATCCGTATTCTTTGGCGAATTCCAACATTTCTCCTCTAACCTGTGGCCCATTATCGGATCTAACAACTTCTGGGATCCCAAACCTAGCGAAAATCGCTTTGATTTTTCCGATGACTGCTGCTGCGGTAGTGCTTGTTAACCTCGCCACCTCCGGATATCTGGAAAAATAATCTACAACAACTAAAAAGCTCTGATTGCGGACGGTTACGATATCCATTCCTACCATCATCCAGGGTCTTTCCGGAACTGCAGTTGGCATCAGGGGTTCAACGGGCTGTGGACGCCTCTCCAGACATTCTTCGCATTTTTCAACTGCATTTTGTATGTCTGCCGATATTCCTGGCCACCAAATTGCATCTCGTGCTCTTTCCCTACATTTCCCTATTCCTAGATGACCTTTATGTAACCTATCGAGCATCTCCTTCCTTAACTCCTTCGGAATAACAACTCTGTGTCCATGCATAAGCAATCCTTCTCCCTCATTGAGATATCCTCTTTCTTCATAATATCTCCGCAGCGGCAGCTCAACGTCTTCTTTGTGCGCAGGCCAGCCATTACGAACGTATTGCTTTATCTCTTTTAAGACGTCGTCTCTTTCTTGCTTTTCTCTGACTTCTTCCAGCCTGGTGTCTGACATTGGTAGAGCCTTTATTACTTCTTTCACCATCGCTTCATCCTTTTCTGCCATAATTATGTCCTCATCCCGTGGTCTCCTGGCCAGTGGTGCTCTGGAAAGCATATCTGGGGTATAAAACAATTTACCAGGAACGTGCTCAATAGTGTACTGGTAGCCCAGAAGTCTCATGCGAAATCTTTGCAATCTCGCGGATAAATCACTTAATGGTTTGGTACTCAATAAGGGCACTAATGGTTTATGATCCGTCCTTAAAATGAAATGGGATCCTTGGATGTATGAGGTGAATTTCTCACACGCCCAAGTCAAAGCCAACGCTTCTTTTTCTATCTGCGCGTACCTTTGTTCCGTGTCCGTTAGGGATCGGGACGCAAAACTTACGGCTTTCCACACCCCGTTTTGGTTCTGCTCTAGAACGGCCCCCAAACCATACGATGACGAATCTGCCGACACTCTGCATTTTCTGTTTGGATCATAAATCCCCAATGCGGGCGCTTCAGTGAGCCTCTTCTTGATCGCTGCAAATGCCTTATCGTGAACTTCAGTCCAAGGAAGTTTCCCCTTGCAAGATAATAATTCTCGTAATGGTTGTGTCATGTCTGCCAGGTGATCCAAAAATTTTAAGTGGTAATGAACCATACCCAGAAAACGCCGCACCGCTTCTGTTGTCTTGGGTCTTTCCATCTCGCGGATAGCTTCTATCTTCTCCGGGTCAGGAAGTAATCCTTCTTCTGCCGAGATTACATGTCCTGAAAATCGACATTTGTTTACTCTCCATTTGCATTTATTATAATTCAGGGTGATTCCTGCTTCCTGAAGCCTTCTCAACACGGCTTCCAGGCGCTCGTCGTGCTGCTCCCTCGTTTCACCAAACACTAGGACATCATCGAGCAAATTGGCAACACCTTCTAAACCTGCTAATGTTTCCGACATTCGTTTCTGAAAATGTTCTCCCGATGACGCCAACCCCATTGGGACGCGGTTGAAGAAATATCTTCCGAATGGCGTGATGAATGTCGTCATTTTCTTGCTCTTTTCTTCTAACGGTATTTGAAAATACCCTCTGCAGGCGTCGAGTTTACTCATTACTTTAGTTTGACCTAGACGGGCTAAAATTTCATCCACTGCTGGTAGCATGTGTCGTTCTCGGCGTACTCCTTCATTTAACTTCGTGTAATCGACACATATCCTTACTTTTCCATCTGACTTGGGAACGACGACCATCGGTGCACACCACTCTGTTGGTTCGTCAACCGGGGATATGACGCCTTCTTCTTCCATTTGTTTCAGCTCTTCCTTTACCTTTTCCCATAGCTGAATTGGCACTCTTCTCGGAGTAGTCACTGCAAATGGTCTTGCATTATCTTCCAATCGAATTTCATACCGCTTCTCCATTTTTCCTAGTCCATTTAATAACGCAGGGAATGTTTTCTCCGGTGCCCCGTTACGTAAGGAAGTCACCCCGACCCATTTTAATATTCCTAACTTCTGAATAGCTGGCCTCCCTAGCAATACCTCTCTGCCCCCGGGAGTTACGTAAATTGTTTCATCACACAATTTTTCCTTCCACTGCAGCTTAGCCTCGAAACTTCCCTTCGCACAAAAGTTCGTCCCTCCTATGCCTGATAGTCGTTTAGACGTAGGGGTTAATTTAATTCCTTGCAATTTATCTTCAACCACGAGGGACCCTATCACTGTTACGTCTGCCCCCGTGTCTATTTTGAATTTAATATCGACACCATTCAGCGTGACTGTGACCCACCATGGCTCTACATTAGTATCTACAATTCCCAAGTAATAAATATCTTCTTCGTCGTCTTCTTCCCGGACTACGACGGTCCCCACGGATTTCCGCAATCTACACATTTTTCTCCAATAACCCTTCTTACTGCACGCGTGGCACGTTGACTGTCTCGCGGGGCAAGTTGCGAACGCGTGTTGAGGACTACGCCCGCATCTGCCGCATCTCTGGTGCTGGCTCTGTCCGCTGCATCCCCCTGGTGATGCTCGCTTGCCGCGAATTGGTTTAGTC
Source organism: Ischnura elegans (assembly GCF_921293095.1). NCBI lineage: Eukaryota > Metazoa > Arthropoda > Insecta > Odonata > Coenagrionidae > Ischnura > Ischnura elegans. The sequence goes on along the minus strand of NC_060254.1, from coordinate 108,881,661 downwards.
CTCTTCTTTACTTCACTAACCTCATAGTCTGATGCCACTCCGCGATGCGTTGACCCTTGGGTGCCTCTCAGCAGCCCCTGTTGGCGCTGCACCTCTTCCGCCTGACGTGCCTTCCGTAGAGCCACTTCCAGTGTTAGGCCCGGATCCATCTGCAACGCTTGCGACAGCTTCGCGTCGTAGACTCCGACCACAATTCGATCTCGGAGAAGATCGTCCTGGAGTGACCCATATTCGCAATATTGTATGAGGCGATACAGGTCTGAGATGAATTCATCCACTGCTTCTCCCTCCTTCTGGCAGCGTTGGTTAAATTTTGCCCTCATGTATACGACGTTTACCCGTCCCATGTAGTGATTCTTGAATTCTTCGTATACCTTCTTGTATTTCTTCTTATCCGCTGCTGACAGCTGTAGGCTAAGCAGTACGTCTTCCGCCTTTTCGCCCATCACGTACACCAGCATGTTGAGTTGCTCCTCGTCGCTCTGCTTCTTCAGCCCAGACGCAACCCAGTATCTCTCCCAACGTTGCGCCCATCGCGGCCAATCCTCCGCCACGAAAGAAAATTGGGAGGGCGCCGTCACGCCTGCTGTTAGCACGAACGTGCTGTTGCCTTCCGCCATGTGGATCTCGCCGCTGCGTTCCTGGCACCGCTGCCACCATGTAGGGTTCTCTTAATTATAAAACACCAACTCCGGGTTCAACAATTTATTGTCACTCCGTTACATCGAGGCTTGACGTCGAGTTGTATACCGCCTCCGTCATGCCGGGCCACGGCCTTTTATGCGAACGGCAGGTGATGACGCACAGGCTCTGCGTTAGTCAGCCACCTCTGTTAGTCAGCCGCCTCAGTTGGTTGTCTCGGCCGGCACCTGGATCCCAACACATACGTTATGTAAATATATGAATATTTCATTAAGCCTAACAGCGATTTATGGTCCCTCCGCGAACTATGTAATCCATTCAAGCTTTATTTGTGGTTACTGGCGACACTATCTTTTTTCTGCTAGAAATCTATGCGTAGCTGCCGGCCGTAGTGGTGTTAATTAATCGCCTGCTGAACCGGATGCCCCGTGTTTGAGTCTCCATAGCCATACAGAATCTTGGTCTTCCACTTCCCACTTCGCGTTTCCAACCCAGGCATCCCTTGCTACTCTGCCGCGAGTAAAATTTATTCCTCAATCGACATGTTGCTGCGAGTGCGTCGATATAATGAGCGCAATATAATTGAATTTGACTTTTTGTCACCGAAAAATTATAATTATTATTAATTAATGCGGTTAAAGTTGGCCATTGCCATTCGTCTAAACTGGTATTTGTAAAACCAAATAATTTGTATATTGTGAATACACTAATGGTGGGTAATGAATCGCAATCAATGCCTTTCATTTTCTACCCTATGCTGTTAGATTTTCATTGAAATCGGTCACCAAATGTGAGAATAGGTCAACCCTATCCAAGCCTTGGGCTATTATTTTTCGTCCGCTCTCTGCGAGTTCTTTTAGCCACTAGTGCACGCATAATAAACCTGATCCTTTTAGAAACGTCTATTCACCAATACATTGCAATAAATGAGTTCTCCCAGCTATAGGTGAGATTCGGTGGTAGGCAATAAGTAAATTTACTACTGACTAATAAGAAAATTTATATATTGATAGGACTGCTGAAGTATTTTTCTCACCTCCAATGGCTGAATTTTTTGCCATTATACGAGTCTCAAATAAGAAACTGCCTAATGTTTATCGGATGGTAAGTCTTTAAAACAGTAAATTATCCTTGAGAGCCTCAATTTTTCCAGGTAATTTTATGCGTGCACAAAAGTAAGCAGAATATAATGAGGAAGCGAGCGATATCGTAACACAAAATTTTTATTCATTTTCGCTCTTTATACCTGAGCCCAAAGGAGCAGTGGGTGCAGCTGCTCCCCCTCTAAAATTATTGCCTTTCCTTGTGCCGCCTCGTGCTTCCATGACTACTGTTCAGGGTTGTTCCAAGGCTTCACTCAGGATTTGATCATGGAAAACGACGAAGGGAACCCATGTGTTCTAACTACCAGGGATGATTCACTCGCGTGAATAGGTTGGGAAGCTAACCAGAAAATTATTTTGTAAATTTAACATTTAACTCATTACTTTTTAAATTCTTTTGAATTGACGATCGGTTTCTGCAAACACGTTGCACGTTGCAGTTGTGTGAAACCGCTCCTCTATCACAGGCAAACTTCGGGGGAAAAAATGAATGAACTTTATTAGTGATGAATATTCTCGGCGTTGACTCTGAGATTATTCAATTAACTGAATAGTAGTGTATGTACTGTATCTAAAGTATAGGGAAAGTTAATGAAACATTTGCATTTGGGTTTCGTGTGTGTGTTGTAATCGATTGGTATTGGCTGGTGTGGCTCAACCCTCGGCTTCACTTTCTCCCTTCGCCCGAATTCGCTTTTCTCCCACCCCACCCCACCCGCCCTCATACCCACACCCCAACCCAACCCCCTGATCCTCCACACCCCCATTCCACCTGTCTCCATCCCTCCCTTCATCCACCGCGTGCATTATTCATGAATTGGACTTCACCTTTGACCCCATTCGACCGGACACCCCCCTCCCCTCCCACCCTCTCTTTATTTGTTCTTTTTTTCTCTCTATCTCTGTACTCCGTGGCAGCCAATCGGCCACTCTGTGAAGTAGCATGACAGCGCTTTCTCTTCTATCAGACTGTACAATACATCTGCATACTACCCCGAAAGCCTGTTCAAGAGCGGGAGTTGTCAGATCACCCAGCCGTTTAAATGCAGAACCGTACGAAATAAAGAAGAAAAGAATTAGACGAGCGCTGTGAGTTATTTCTCTGTCTGAGTTCAGTTCGGCCAAGCACCTATTAAATGCAAACCACTAGGCGAAAAATCGTATTTTAACAATAAAGTTTTCATGGGTATTCAGCCGGGTAATTATTTATTTGAGAATCAACGTTTCTATGCCGTCGGTAGCATCTGCCCTGGGTTCAGCGAACCCGTTGACAATGGCAGACTATGCCATTGAAACTTTGTTGCCCAAAAACACTGCTTTCTTGTTGAGAACCCGTGAATAATTATTTATCGTTTGTTATTCGTTTACACGTACTTAAAACAACACCAGTGGTTTCAATACGGCTTCTTATAATTTGAGGATGAAAACGAATTCATAAACCATTCTTTTGGAAAAATGTATCTCTTAATTTATCGTTTCGGTGGGACTTTAGAATTAAAAGACGTTCTAAGCTGATGTTCCTTGCGTCACGCTGAATTATTTCCTTTCCTATCGTATTCTTAGATTAGTTTTCCGGAGAGATCCTGGTATATTTTATATAGTTTCCTGACCTGTTACCGATTAACCAATGTGTCCATCGGCTCTGAAATATCCCTTTTAGTGCTGAATTTTATCGAATGATGGAAAAACTATTTATATTTCCTATTTAAAAAGGCAGTATGAATTTTAAAATGGGTAAGGGAGAGAGAGGTGGCCATATGTTTAAAAGCGTTGGGTTGATGGTCAAAGGGACCCGGTTTCGAATTCCCGGGTGACGCCTTCGGACACTCCAAACAAATTTCTGTGGAGTTCGAGGTGACCCAGGGGAAGGAACTGACGGCTCATTGACTCTCTGCCGCGAATGTGTGGTATCCACTCCTCATTTGCTTAGTCCGGTGTGAACTCTGCACTTACGTATCCGAAACAATCTTCGGGTCAAATCAGTGCGAGACTCAATGAGCTGCGAATTGAGATTGTGTTGCAAATATGTACTATAATTTTTTCCGAAGGACACACTCAATTTCGTTATTTCCCTCACTTCAATTAAACTTAAACTTAACTCTAGGTTAACCATTAAAACCTAGGTCTATAACTTTGATTCAAGGGTGGAAAATTTCAAAAGTTTGCGTGTTCTTCTATCATAATGATTAAACAATTCCACCGATGAAGGCCGTAAGGTACTCTCATTTTTTTGAATTTCCACACTGTCTAATGTCTACGGGTCTATGGGTTAATCCAACTTAAAATCAAGGATTCATTGTGATTTGAAACAATGTTTCACATCACATACTGCTTAGGGCATAATAATGTTTGGTAAGGCACTAACTCAAATAATCCAAAATAACACACTTTCATGGCCATTAGATTATGTCTCATTTCAATTTAGAGGAGTCATAATCGAAAAGCAAATTGAACATAGGGTCGAAACTTCCGATAGAGGGAACTTGATTCAAACGCGAAGATTGCCAACCCAAGTCTGCTTCTTGCTGAACCACCGGTTTGAGTGGCGGGAACTTGTCTCCGCCACTGTAGAGGTGGAAACAACGTTGAATACATTGTTTCCTTTAATTGAATCCATTGCCTTTAACGGATAATTTGTTTGTATGTATGTATAACTTCATTCTTTATTTGATCCAAGAAAAATAACGTTACATCATTTGCTAATATTATAATTAGCACCATGCTTCTTGAACTGCATCGTAGTATCAATTTTTTCAGGCTCGAAGTTTAAAAATAGGAAAAATTTGCGGGATAAAATTTTGAAGCCATAATACGAGGCGTGTTTTTAAAGTAAGTACCGTTTTGACATAAAAAAAACAACAAGTAAATTTTTTTCAAAAATAATTCATTCACTTGAAAGACCATACTTTACTTTTGTACATAATTCCCATTACTATTGAGGCATTTATCGTATCTTGGGACCAGCTTTTGTATGCCATCGTCAAAGAAGCTTGCCGCCTGATTAGACAACCACTGCTTCACGGTCGTTTTCACTTCGTCATCATCGGAATGGCGCTGACCCGCCAGATGCTTCTTCAAGTGCATAAACAAATGGTAGTCGCTCGGCGCTAGATCGGAAGATATAAGCGACAGCGAAGTTTTTGCTCCAGAATATAAAATTTACAGATGCGATCGACGCAATAGAACAGGTGGCGGAGTTTTTATAGCAGTTAAATCACATTTGCACAGCGCCGCCCACGAAATAATTGACAACGAAATAGAAAGCGTATGGTGTACAATTAAACAACGAAACAAAAGGAGTATTCATGTTTGCTCTTTTTATAGACCGCCGAACTCCGAAGTCGATGTTATGTACCTTCTAGAAAATCAAATCTCTACATTTACTCAGAGAGACAGTAATAGTGTAATAGTAATCGGGGGCGATTTTAATCTTCCATCCATAAACTGGGATACTTACACCATAAAAACGAATTCAAGGAATAGAGAAATCAGCGAGGTATTACTCAACATACTTGCAAATCACTCTCTAGCCCAAGTAGTTGACAAACCTACGAGAGGAAATAAGATATTAGACCTTTTAGCAGTAAGCCATCCTAAGTTGATAAAACAACTCGATATTATTGACGGTATAAGCGACCACCGAGTAATCTTTGCAGCGTTAAAAATTGATGTAGTGTCAGCCGTAAAACCTAAACGCAAAATTTACTTATTTGATAAATGCAACTTCACTAAATTTGGCGAGATGCTTAATGACAATTACAAAAAATTCGTAGTTACATCAAAGGACCAAAGCACAGATACGACATGGAAACACTTCCTAGAAATTCTGCGCCAAGGAATCAACGAACATATTCCGCAAAAACTGAAGTGTGATAGTAAAGAACCTCGCTGGTACAATAACGATGTCAGAAGGGAACTTAGGAAACAGAGAAGACTATACAACTTGTACAGAAAATCCATCACGTCACGTAATAAATCGAAGGAACTTGAAGCTAAAGAAAGTTACGCTGCACAACGCTCAATGACTAAGAAATCAATGCGAACGGCAATGCGAAAGTTTAAGAAAAAAGTACTCGGTGAATTACTCGAAGAAAATCCGAAATCCTTTAGGTCGTACGCGAGAGAGCTCCAGGGAAAACATTCAACCGTAGATTCTTTATTTGATAAAGATGGTAAACTTGTCACCGAAAATATTGACAAAGCTAACACCATAAATTTCCACTTCGAAAGTGTATACACTACTGACGATACTCAGTTCAATTTAGACATCCCATATACTGAGGAATCGAATGAAGAAATATCTATACAACGTGATGGGATAACTAAACAACTACAATCGATTAAGAATAGTAAATCTCCGGGTCCGGAGGGAATACCCGCGCGTGTCCTCAAGGAGTTAGCTCCACAGATCGCACCTTACTTAGAGATCATATTCAAGAAGTCACTCTCCGAAGGGAAGTTACCGCCAGACTGGAAAATTGCAAGCGTTACACCCATATTCAAAAAGGGAAACAGACATGACCCAGGCAACTACCGTCCGATTTCATTAACATCGACTATAGGCAAGATACTTGAGCATATCGTCGTTAGCAATATCATGACTTTCTTGGACAGAAGTAACTTCCTCCATGACTGTCAGCATGGATTCCGAAAAGGTAGATCATGCGAAACACAGCTCGCGCTCTTTCTTCACGACGTTATAAAATCTGGTGAATCGAAAAGACAAGTTGACGCACTGTTTCTAGATTTTAAGAAAGATTTCGACACTGTACCTCACAACAAACTTTTATACAAATTACAGTCATGCGGATTAAACGAAACAGTTTTAAACTGGATACGCGACTTTCTCAGAGATCGTAAACAAAAAGTTGTTCTTAACGGAATTAGCTCCGATGTTGTAAACGTTACATCAGGTGTTCCACAAGGAAGCGTAATCGGCCCCCTGTTGTTCATTATATACATTAATGATCTCTGCTTCCGCATTAGCAGTAAAATACGTTTATTTGCTGACGACGCTGTCATCTATCGCGAAATTAGTGATCACTCTGACTATGAAATTCTATCATCTGACTTAAACAACGTTCATTTGTGGAGCCAAGAGTGGGGACTCAAACTTAATCTGAGAAAATGCATGGCGGTACATTTCTTGCGGAATTCGTCCAACTCTAACCACGTTTATGCAGTGGATGGCATTAATGTAAAGGCAACAGACGAAGTGAAGTACCTGGGAGTGACGATAACCTCGAACCTCACGTAGGGAACACATATAAAGAATATTTGCGGCACAGCCCTGAAGAAATTAGGATTCGTCAAGCGTATTGTGGGAAGATTTTCGGATGAGAAAGTAAAGGAAAGGTGCTATTTCGCTCTCGTCCGACCGCACCTTGAATATGCAGCGAGTATATGGGAGCCGGTGCAGAAAGACTTAATCCGCGAACTGAATAAAATTCAAAGGAAGGCTGCGCGTTTCGTCAAAAACTGCTACGGGCGTACAGACAGTGTTACCCAGATGTTAAGCGAGTTAGGCTGGGAGCCGTTGGAGACTCGGAGGCTGCGCGCTAGGCTTAGATTCCTTGAACAATTGAGAATGGATATCTTTAAGAGCGACACAGAGAACATAATATTAGAGCCACACTATATTTCCAGGTCCGATAGAAGTGATAAATTAAGGGAGATGTTTTGCCGAACGGATAGATATGCGAATTCGTTTTTCCCCCGAACCATAAAGGACTTTAATAAACGCTAGTCCCAACTTCGTTTGAGCACTTAATATTTTTTTTTAGCTGTAAACGGCTGGTGTCCTAACACCCCCTGCCACACGCCTTTTAGGCGGCTTGCGGGGTATTATGTAGATGTAGATGTAGATCGGGACTGTATGGAGGGTGGTTTAATTGTTCCCATCCAAAAGAAGTGATAAGGTCTTGTGTTCGATTTGCTGTGTGTGGACGGGCATTATCGTGGAGCAAAACGACACCTGCACTCAGCATGCCACGCCTTTTGTTTTGAATAGCGCGGCGCAGTTTTTGTAAAGTCGCACAGTACGCTGTTGCATTGATTGTGTTGCCGCGAGTCAAAAAATCGACCAGCAACACACCCTTAATGGCGGGACAGCGCCATTCCGATGATGACGAAGTGAAAACGACCGTGAAGCAGTGGTTGTCTAATCAGGCGGCAAGATTCTTCGACGATGGCATACAAAAGCTCGTCCCAAGATACGATAAATGCCTCAATAGTAATGGGAATTATGTACAAAAGTAGAGTAAAGTATGGCCTTTCAAGTGAATGAATTATTTTTGAAAAACTTTTACTTGTTGTTTTTTTATGTCAAAACGGTACTAGCTTTAAAAACATGCCTCGTATCTCCGTACCTAGCAGTTCTCCTTTGAATGTAAGCTTAGCATCGCTCTCGTTCCTCAGATTGTGGTGACTACATCCTGACAGGTACGCAACATGTATTACTCAACTCAAATGAGTTTATCCCCCTCACAGGATGTTTTCCTTCAGCTGATCTCTGACTGATCTTGGCCTACTAGCTCTATAGTAGGAAGAATAAATGTTAGTTCGTCGAAAAAATAACAATGCATGAAATTTTCTTGAGTGCACATATTCTTAGTAATTTTTTCGGAATGATTTATAGCTTTTTTAAAAATTTAGTCGTGAATTATAGAAAAAGAAATTTCGGCCGAAAATAATATATTTTGATAAATTACGCTCCAGAAAAAAATAAAGACATAAGAGAAAATAATTAATCCAGTTTCATGCATGCGACAATCTTCTTTTAGGCATTGAAAGGGTGAAATAGCGAGCGGTCTGTTTCAAGTTTTTCCCAAATGCCCCACAGTCTTGAGACTGAATTTTTGTCAAGTATTAATTTTCATTTTTCTCTTAAATATACTAAAACACTATTAGGTAGTTTGATAGAGATTTCATTGTAATAATATTTTATTGTTTCTCATATAACGAATAAAAAAGAGAAGCACCTTTATGCTGGGCTGCTGGAGGAGTGTAAAGTAGAACCATAATGGTCATCATGCTAAGTATTATTATTGGTAAGGTTGAAATAATCATGTGAGTGCCTTTGTCGTTCGTGGCGGGTCAACGGTTATCGTGTTTTTTTTTTCTCTGAAGAGAGCGCTAGTTTAAGAGCTGCCTTGAGTGGGTCCTCTTCTTGTCTGTGACGTTATAGCATGGGCTGTTTCTGAGTAAGGGAAGGAATGCTGCAATAAAGTTGGCAAGGGCCACTTGTGTGTCCCGCAAGTACGGCGTACATCTCCTCTTCCCTTACGGCTGCTTGGTTACCGCATCGGAGGCACGGGCGGTCTTATGCGATTTCCAAGAGCGAGCAAGGAAGGAATGTTCATATTAACTCTGTCCGTCGTCAATGCTTTAGAAGCCAAGTCGAACGTAGCTAGCGAAACAATTCGAGCTGAGATTAGAGGGCCTTCCGCGCATAATTTGAGCCTGCTCACCATAGAGAGCTAGAGCCAAGCAGCAGTGTACATCACGCACAATATGGTGCTCATAATTTTATTTTCTCTTCTATTTGGTCTATTATACTATTTTTTATGGCTGAGATAAATACTGAAACAAATACTAGCAATTTTATGCAATCATAAAATTAATTACGGCCTTCGTATCATGGTAACTACATTATCTTCACGGTAAAATGACGTATAGTGAATAGGTTTATTTCAATATGGAAACATTCCACTTTATCCCGCTTGAATCTTCAAATGTTATTCGTAAGCCTGCGATAAACTACAAAACCGTCATTTCCATTCAGTAGTGATGTATCAAGTTGAAAGAGATCTCCGAGATGTAGCTAATGGAATTGCTTTAAGTAATGCAGGGATCGGAAAGCCTTAACAAGATGATGTTATCCGCTCATTGCCAGTGATATTTGTGCAAGTTATGAATTCATAGGACTAATTCTTTTCTAGATGAAGTAGGACTAATTCTTTTCCACGTAAAGGTCAGTGGAAAATTGTTGGCGAAAATATAGAATTGAGGCATCTAGCCTTGTGCTGTTTCTCATTTATTGAAAATAATATCTCGTAGAAGCACTTACATAGTCTAACCTCATAACAGAATAAAATACAACATTTTGCGGTCAAAAAAGATAGTGACACTTGATGGATATTTTCTGATTTATTATTATTATTGTAATTATTTTTATTTATTATTTCTCCACCGATGTACAAATTCTTTGGGTTGAATATCTTGGTCCGTCCATGAATAAAAATCACACACCTGATTTTACTCACTGAGAGATGAAGATGAACGTGAAATACAGCAGGAGTGAAATTAACCCTTTCATGCAGCCAAAGTAAAATGTTAGGTTTTCTACTGCTGTCTGGATATCTATAGAAATATTTTGGCAACATAGGAAGTATTGAATGATTATGATTAAATTCTTGATTCTTTCCATAGGAGGCCAACCAAGTTATTTCAACTCATTTGAAATGGAAAATGATGATTCAATTTATTTCATTGATTCATGGATTTCGTTAATTGATTCGTAAATGTATAATACTACAAACTGGGGAATAAATATTTTATATTCATCAGAATGTATTTTACACATTTAATTTTTTTGTTTGTTCGTGCGCCGAATTTACCGCTTTACTGCATTTTCAATTTGAACGTTAAATTGAAGGACTGTGTATATTTTTTAAACGCTCTTTTTCGGGTTTTGCTTTAAAATAATTATGTGAGAGTTTTAAAGAGCATAAAATTAAAATGAATTAGCTGCGTTAAAAAAAACAAATTGGATTATCTTTAAGGAGAGCATTGAATCACTGTTGTTGGGAAAGTCGGATAGGAAGCCAGACGTAATATTGTAAGAGATGCACTGAGTTTACGGAGATAATATAATGAATGCAGGATACTTTCGAGGAGTAAAGCCAAGTTTGGGTGATTATGAAGGCATTCATGTCCATTATTCAGTAATTAGCCGGGCAAAGATGGAGGAAGGAAGAGTGTAGAAGGCAACTGCCTGGAGTGAATGCATTTGTGCGAATTCGCCAGCTTCTCTCCTTAAACGAGTCCTTTTAGAGCCCTTATAGTTTTGTATATACTGTCTGGAGACATGCATTCGCTCTGGCCGTAAGTTTGAAGTCTGTATGCATATTCGCCACCCTCTTTCAACTTCGCCCTAATGTTGGGCGGCGTTTACTGACCGACTTGGGAATCTTGGACTCGCCTAATCCGGAGTCGCTTGCCACTTATCCAAGAGTCTGGCGCCTCCGCCCGCGAGAGGGAGAAGTTTTAGGGAGAGGATAATTGAGCGAATTTCGCGGCGTCCGAGTTCTTTGGAGGAGTTGCTGCGAAGTTCAACTCAAGTCTTGTCGGGCTCTCTGCCGTGTGTACACCCTACTGAGATGACTCTTGGCGGAGCTTTTGGGAACGAAGCTCTTTTAACTACGCGGCTCGATCGCATCGCCGTTCAGTTAGTTAGCGAAGGAGGTCAGTTGCACGTCTTAGTTTATTGGTTTTGAGGAGGAAGACTATTTCCCAGCCAGTCGGCACGCGAGCCGCTTCAACAGAAACGGATAAGGATTGAACCGAACAAATACTGGTCGCGGTTGGTCCGGGCTCGTTTAATTTATCTTTCTTCTGCCTGGCGCACTGAGTCTCCTGACTCGGCGTTCTGTGGCCCAGGTTTATCGTTCAATATCGGCGAATGGCAAACATGTTTAGATCTTCATCCCCTTTACGGGGCTAATGGGCTCTTAATTAATCAAGGAGCAACATTGAATCGAGTACGAAGCTGCACATGCCTACAAGTCCCCCGAAGAGAGGGCAGAAGTAAAGGTAATTAGTGGGACTTCGAGATAGTGGTGGGTGTGCTGTCAAAACAGAGAGGAAAGAAATGAGGAGGGTGCATTCCCGTGAGTCGAAGAGTAAATGGGAGGGTAGAAAAAATAACTCAAATGTCATTGCATTCCTCGAATGTGCTGTCCAATTTCCCTGGATATGGGTAGAGGGCAGGTGAGACTCACAGAACGAATGAGGAAAGGAATAATACGATAGTATTTTTGAGAGGAACGCCCTGATGGGATTGGCGAATACGAAGTGATTGTAAATGGGAAGGAAAAGGAAGTGGAGTTTATGGACTTCCTGAAGGTCAAGCAAATTGAGATCGATGAAAAGTTGGAGTTATGGGATTAGAGACTCCACCAATATCAAGAAGATTTTCAATGATAAAATAATTGCCTATCATTTAATTTTCATTAACAATGTTATCTCGGCACATTTTTAAAGAAGCACGTTTCTGATACATGCAATGTTGCTGATCACACACAAATGTTCACATGTGGTTTCCTTGCCTCTAGTCATGTGGTCTTGGAGCTGAGTAGTCGCCTATTGGTCTTGCATTCCACCTTTACTTGAGTTATATGGAGCTTTTTAGTGGTGTCAGTCTTATCACATATCAGTCGTGTCTCTTCCACTCCCAGAATTGAATAATAAATCAGTAACGGAGCGTGTACATACGCAAATGAGTTGGAAAATTTAATTTTGCTATGAATAAAGACTGATTTATAGTTTGGCATTTTGAGCCAAGATATATTTTCTTATATTTTGGATATTGCTGTAATAGTGAACCAATCTTATGCGTTAAGAATTAGATATAAGAAATACAGATGTTGAAGTTTTCTCCTTTGCTCAATTGTTCTACAAATATTTAATTTATGTATTTCCTGTCGATTCTTGCCATTTTACCCCACGTCACTTCATTTGTATTCACCAAGACGTATATATATTATTTTTAGTGGGAAGTGCATGGGAGGAATATTTCCTTGCCGCTATTTAATTACCTTCACCTTAACGTTGGGGGTTTAACACTCTCATTTGGGTACCAAGAGGGTGAGAATATAAAATTCAATCGGTTGAAGATTAATATTCTTAATATTGCTTTAAATAATGTCAATGAATTAAGACGTATGTCAGTAATAGAGATATGATTGTCTGTAAAAAGATTTTATTCCAAAATAATTCATAAGAATTGATGAGAAATGTGAAATTATAAAATGAGGAATGCATGCTACTAAAAAATTTCTTGGTTGTTTTAAATTTAGACCGTAGTGATTCGCATTGAATGATAATTTGTACTAGTTTATAAATGTACACTCATCTTTAATACGCCTTAAGGTTAAAATGTTGAATTTTTAAGGGTTGATATTAAAATTTTGCACTTCGAAAAACAAAATAAAAATAGACGAACATGATAGATTGTCAGCGAGTTTAATTTGTTGAAATTCCATGATACTAATTATACAAACAGCTGTAGTAATTTTCCACACTCTTTACTTTTCTTAACCGGTTTCTATTTTTTCACATCCATATGAAGAAATGTCTTGATAATAATGATGAAGCTATCAAGACAGCTCTTAATAATGATGTAAAAACATTGAATCCAGTTGCGCTAAAGTAAATAATGTGGAAAATTACTTCAGCTTTTTATTATTACCAGACAAACGTCTTTTTGCATTTTCACCTCAAAGCCAAGGAATTTTTTCGGAGAACAAATTCTAATACCACGTGTTTGCTCTCTTGAGCTTTCTGAGCTTATTGCCCTCCGGTCTTTAGATGATTCCTCTGTCTCTAGATTGTGTAGCTTTCAGACCGAATCACCTGATTAAGGTGAAATTTTATACTTTCTGAATTCTGTGGGAGCGTGGTGGACTAGTGGTTAGAGTGCTTGGCCGCTGATGGAGGTGTCCTGGCTTCAAATCCGGCGGAAGCCCTCGGACACCCCTAAATATGGAAGGAAATCCATTGATCACATACTCTGAATGAGCTGAATTCTCTCAACAGCGGCTTAGGGTGGGGCGAGCTCTACCCCCACCTATCCAAATCAACTTTCGGATTTAATCATTAAGTGAGTTAACCGTGATTGCTTGTTATTCAATCCATTATTATAATATATTCTATATTTAAACTTCGGTCAATCCTATAATGAACATTTCGTCATTGTTTCAATGAGTTTTTTTTATGACATTGTCTCCCTTTGTTTAGTGGTGCTCGCAAGCACACATCCCTGTTAAATTTTTCGACGTAATTCGTCAAAATGTGAGTCATAATGTTTGCCTTTTCTGTGAATCTGTAATCCATTAAATACCTCTCTGCTGGCCGTTTTGCGATTTCGAGGGATACTCATTTGAAAATTCGTTTACGCCAATATTATTCATCCACATCACAATTCACACTGAAAATAAAACACTTCGTTCGTAGCAGAAAGTTTCTTGAAAATATTATTGCGATTATATTGCTTTATTTTCATTCCTGTAATTCTGCCGTGCTATTTATTTGTAAATGAAAAACTTAAGCGTCCACATTTTTTAGAACATGTTTGGTTAAGATTACATTAGGGTATTTAGAGAAACGCTGGTATGTTATAAAGTAGCTTCGACTTTCCTTTTATGTTATTTGCATGCAAAATAAATGACATTTCAATGCTACTGGTATTGCTGCTTGGTTGATTCTTTCTGCGAATGGGGATTTCACGCTTCGAGGCGTTTCTTGATACTCATTTCCCATTAAAAAGTTCAATTCCCTCGATAGTGCGCGTCACTGACGTCATAAAAACCGAAAAATAGGCGTTTTTATTGAATCTGGGTTTCATGCCACGATCACGCACAGTGCGTAATAATAAGCGGTGTTCTAAATTGTTTTGCATTTTTTATGGATTATATAAGTCATTATTATTTCTATCATATTATCATCATCTCTGATCATCATTTTCTATTATAATTATTTGCTAATCTTTAATATCCTTATTAGACTAGGGGATATTCATAATTTACATAGTTGCGATAAAAAGAGGAGATTTTTGGAACCGTGTACGGTTGAAATAGTGACGCATAGGACTGGAGATGAATATGCTCTCAGGTCAAACAACTTGGAAAATCGAAATCGGAGGAATGGATTGCAGGCGAGCAGCAGTCAAACTCGACAGCTCATCCGCGCCAGAATTGAGCTTTTATCCACAACCTGAGTTCACAAAGTTTCCCACGTACTTTGGGGCCGCGCCGCTATGCATACAAAGGCAAACTTTGATCAAGGGAGAAGGGTCGTGTTTTACGCAAGGTTATAAATTAGAGCCCTCCGGAACTGGATGAAAAGTGCACTCGCGTCCTTGCACTGCTCTGCCGATACCGTCTCTTCATCCAGCTCGCCTCTCGACCCATGCATATCAATAATCCGGAAGAGTTATGCGCTTTCAATTCTTGACGCGACGGCTTTAATTTATTGTTTTCTCTCGTGGCAGCAATATGCGCATCGACTGCATGCTATGCCATTACCCTGACGTTCACTTGTTGCATAGAAACATGGAGAATCATTCGCGGTACATAACGCTACTCTTCGTCCAGTAATTTATCAAATTCTATTATATTGCTATAAATAATAATTATAAAGTGTATTCTTCAAGAAAGTTAGTCGTTATATGAATATTAAAATATCAAATCAGTCAGTCAGTAAGTAAGGCTTTGCAAAATTATCTATAAGAGGTTATAAATTGTAAGTATACCTGATTTAATCAACATAGTCTTGCCATTATGAAAGCCATTATCAAGGAAATAAAAATATTAGGTGAATTTAAAGAAATAACACTGTAAAACTTAGTTGAAACAATGAGTCAAAAACCAGGAAAATCAAGTTGCAAATACTGTATACCCTTATGGAAGTCTTAATTTCTCAAAGTTTTCTTCAAATGGTTACATTTTCGGTGTAATTGTTTGCAGAGATATTTCGAATGAGGTTGACTTATGCAGCCTATACTTGAAGAATATGATATTCCTTTTGCTTATTTTATTTCGTGTTCATCGCCGTGAATGCGATGCAATGCAGATACGTTATATATACTTTCACTTTGTCTACAGATGCGATCGACGTGATGGGACAGTCGGCCTAGTTATCTCAGTGCTGAAATCAATGCTCAATGCAGCAATGCTCGCGAATTAACTGACAATGAAATAAAAAGCGTATGACGTACAATTAAACAACGAAAGAAAAGAAGTATAAAATATATTTGCACTTTTTGTAGACCTCCAAACTCCAAAGTAGAAAAAATAATTCCCCAATTTTAAAATCAAATATCCGTATTAACTTCGAGAGACAGTAATAGAGTAGTTATTTTGGGGAGATTTTAGTCAGTCATCATCTATAAATTGGGATTCCTACACTGTCAAACTGAATTGAAGGACTAGGGAAATCTTCGATATCTCATTGATCAACTTTCAAATAGCTCGCTTGTCCATGAAGTCAACATGCGTACGACATAAAAGATATTTTAGCAGTAAATCTTCCTAATTTGATCAAACAAATCGATGTTGTTGACGAAATAAGTGATCCCGGAGTAACTTTAGCAACCTTCAAAATAATAATAGGAGTGTGTTGTAAAAGCAAAACGCATTATGCATTTACTTGATACATGCAACTTCATATAATTTTACGAGATATTTAATGATTCATAAATGAACTTCGTAGCTAAAACAGAGGATAAAAGCTCCGATATGTCATGGAAATACTTCTTAAGGATTCTACGCCAAGGAATCAACGAACATAACCCAAAAAAGTGAATTGTGACAGTAAAGAACCTCGCTGATACAACAACGATGTTAGGAGAGATATTAGAGAGAATACTAAAAAACTTGTTCATTAAGTCCATTATGTAAAGCAAAAGTCGAAAAGTAGAAGAATTGTATGGAGCTTAGATTGGAGATTCGAACCAAGTGTTAGAAAATACACGGGGGTACAATTCTTGTGGAGGTCGTTCAACTATCCCCATGTATATGCTGTGGATGGTGTTAACGTAAAGGCGACAGACGAAGTGAAGTATCGGGGAGTTACGATGACTTCGAACCCATAACACACGCAAGAAGTATTTTATGGCAGAGCTGTGAAGAAGCTTGGGTACGTCCAGCATGTGGTGGGATTATTTTCGGCTTTAAAAGTAAAAGGGAGGTGCTATCGTATTTTGTACTCGTCCGGTCGCAACTTGAATATGCAATGAACACATAGAATCAGGGACAGAAATACGTAATCCATGAACTTGATTAAATACAAAGAAAAGCAGCGTGATATATCAAAAACTGCTATGAGCAAACAGAAAGCGTGGCACAGATTTTAAGCGAATGCAGCGTCCGTGCTGCGCCCTTGGCTTAGATTGCTCGAGCAATTAACAATAGATATCTTTCAGGGCGATACAGGGGAAATCACATGAGAAACCCGCTATACATCGGTGTCTAGCACAAACGATAAATTAGGATAGATATTTTGCCGAATAGATATGTGTGGGAATTCGTTTTTACCTCAAACAATAGTAAACTTGAATAAATGGTATGCGGAACTTCGTTAGATTACTCCCCATTTATTTGTTAACTGCTGGAGACTAACACACTTCGCCTCAAACCCTGGAGGATGCTTGTGGGGAAGTATGTAGTTAAAATAACTAAAATTATCTTCTTTGGAATCAATCAAATCAGCAGTATATTTTGCCTATTATTTATAACTATAGGTATGCTATTGATACCTGATAGACTGATGGGCGATGACCCTGGCCGCCTAAGCCGTGTCATGGAATTCATTAAGAAAACTGGTCTTTTAAATTCGATTTGATTGGCTTAACTTTTACATCAATATTCTCAACAGTGCCGCACTAAACTGAAATTACAGTATTTGCTTATGTCGCAATTTAAATGCACGTGGTGCTAATGACCTTAGCTGTCGACAAACCCGTAACCCCAAACCTACCTACCTGATAAACTAGATGGATGTGTTTTAGCTGAGGAGAAATCCCTTTTTTATATCTGCATTTTGTTCAGAGCACTGGCACTATCGGAATACGGGGAACATAAATTGGACAAATAGGAAAATATTTTCTCCACGTTCTTTCAGCCGGCGATGGTTTTTTCTCTGATTTTGCACGATGAGGGAATGCTTTAAACTAAACCTTCTGCTTCCACGTCGCTAATCCTCCCAGTCATCACTTATTCCCTTGTAAACGTAGCGGCGGCCGGATGCTCCCTCTGCCACAGTACTTTTGTTTCAGAACTCGACTCGCTCTTCCCGGGGTAACTATTATCCGACTCGCCTCCCGCCTTTTGTCCCCCCCCCCTCTAAACGTATATCATCGGGCCAAAGGGCCGTGATTCTCGTCGAGCTCTCACACACATACCCCTCGCTCTCTCCTCGGCCGGCAAGAGTTAGTTGCCGTTGCCCGCAACGTTGCAACGCGCGCCCTTGCAATGCTAATGCGGGGACCGCCGCCAACGGCTCAAAACCTTTTACGCACACTGGACTCGGTCGTTTGCCGCAGAGCCTGCAGCCCTACGTGTGTGTAGACCCAGCGTGCAGCGGTGGAGACGACGTGCCCGCTATATCTGTTATTTTCCCTGCAGCCGTCCCATGGGAACCGTCGATAACCAAATTACGACCTCCTCGTAAATTGTCCGCCGTAAAAAAAGAATGCAAAGTTTTAGAATATTGGTGTTTTTCCCTTCGCGTCGTTTCAAAATTATTCCTGGAATTAAGAATATTCTGGCTTCGTGGTATTACTGGTGTATTATCTTTGATTTAAATGTTATTTGTGCTATAAAATTAGATTTTAATTAGATTCGTTAAGTAATTGGTGATACTATGACTAAAACACTGTCTCTGGTTTCAATCGAAGGAAAATCTTGCTATCATACATAATGAAAAATGATAGTTCTATTTTCCTTCTTACTTTTAATTTACACACTACTATTATGGAGAACCCTCTTCTCCTTACTGATTGTGAATGTGTGCAAACGCGAGCGATTATTAGTGCTTTAAGATGACAGAAGATGCGAAAGGTTGTGCTGAAAAGGGTTTAGATGGTGAATGCGAATGAAAGCAAATTATTTTAATTATGTACGAAGTTATGCTTTTTAATTATATTCTCAATATCTAATTCTTTAAATTGTATATTGCCAAATTGAATTTTAACTTTTGCTGTGCGCGGGTGAATATTGGAAAGGAAATGGTAGCTAGCTAAATGACAGTGATTTTTATCATTGTAAATGTATGTTTTTGCCGTAATTCTTATCGTACGTGCCGGACAAAGGCTAGCGTTCTCAGGTGCAGGCTTTGCGCCGAATTCTTCCAGACAGACGCCTTGAGGTTCTCTTAATTTCTCCTACTCGACTTGTGGGAACCACCGGTGGCCGTATTAATGTCTCGCAATTCTCTACTGCTTTAATACTAATAAAATTAAAAGATTTCCTTGTTGTCTGTTCAAATAAAATATTCGACATGATCTGTAATAAGAATAAATAAAAATACGAGATGCTAATCGCATTGAAGTAACTTTATCTTATATTATTTATTAATAATTTTATGATATTTATTATTACTATTATTATTTGTAAAATATGACTGATGATTATCGTTCTACGAGGAATTTGATCTCATGCTGCATTAATTTCATTCGGTCTGAATTCGCTCAGCAGCCCAGGAGACTTCTTACCCAGTAGAGGTCCCGTTTACAAATGCCATGCGTGGGCTTCGGAAAACCCACCGGGAAATCCTCATAAGGACCAAATATAAGAACCGTGCCCCAATTTCACTTACCTGCAGCTTAGTCTGGGGTAAGCTCTCCCCTCTCCTATCCAAACCAACGTACGGTTTGAGCTATTAAGGAAGTGAACTTTTGCCAATTTTGTGCTAATAATAAATTTGGAAGAAAGGAAATTAACATTTGCTCTTTGCGGCTGGTATACTGGATAAGTATATATAAAGTAATTTTTATTGTGTGTTCTGGCTATATTTCAGCCTGCCCTAGTTGCAAACCTTGAATTGAACCCTATTAGTGAGGTTCCCTGTGCATGCCTTTTTTCCTGGCACTCGAACTGTGCGATTCAACGAAGCCCGTATTGCAGCTTTGTTGAATTGATACGTCAAAAGGAAGGATCGAAAGTATTAAAGAATACGTCTAGTGCCTGCGGTACAAAGCTTTGCTAATCATCTCTCCTACATCATAATTAAGGTTTCTTCTCTTCTAAATATAGAATTCCAAGAAATTAAGAGATGTAGTTTTTTATAATCATGTGCTAAATTTTCTCTGAAAATTCCCGAGTAAATATTGTCGTAGGAAGTATTCAATTTAATTTATTTTATGTAAAATAAATGGTACAAATACATTGAGACTGCCAATTTAAAATGCACTTGTAACATATAGAAGTTAAAAAATATACGCTTATCAAAACTTCAAATCAAACAGGAACATAAAATAACAACAAACCGATTACAGTGGCCACTACCGCAGTATTTAGCAAGTTGTATAACCATCATGCGCCAAATGAGGTGACTCCAAGCGAGTGAGACTTTTCATTCATAACGAAAGCAGATCCACAACAATCGAGAGAGAATTTATCAGGATGGAAAGTCGGTAGAATAGTGAGCGCTCAATTACTGATAGCCTGGGTACTGGCAAATGGAGTTGGGAGGTTGAATGGGCGTGGCGGGAAGGTACTCGCATGCTGAAGAAGGAAACAATATCAGGACTGTCGAAGTGGGATTTAAGGGCATCGAAAACGAATTTTATGTCTGATTGAATTCCGATACGAGAGTGTCTAGGGAGGGATAAAGAGGATAAAACTGAGTTATTATTAAAATGGTCACCAACCATTAGAATACAGAGTATTCATGTTCCGTTCGGCCCTCACCTATCCAAATCAACCGATGGCCTGAAGCACTGAGTGAGTGAGGTATCTATCTGCGAGACCAGCATAGCCCCTCATCGCCATTCCAAACCGAAGACAAAAAGCGGCGATGTTCGGAGCGTTTTTCTCTCCGCCCCGCCTGCCTTCCGGCCGAGTTGACGCGGGCCTTCCCGCAGCCGTGGATGCCGCCGTGTTTTATGGGATGCCCGGGGCCTCTCTTATAGTTCCTCACTGTTTAAATGTTTGCTCGCGATTTGCATCCCTCGCTCGGGCCTCGAAATAACTGCTAATTGAGGGGAGAGACTGGGCTGCCTTTGCCTGTGTGTTGGAGCTGCACCGAGGGAATTAACGTTGGTAGCGGACAAGTAGAGAGAGGGAGGGGATCGTCAATAGAGCCGTGTTGGGTGCCCTGGGGGGGGTTTCCGCAGGTGCGATTCTGCAAACGTGGGAGATGGAACAACGAGGTCCGCTCGCTTAGTGGTGCCTTTTTTTTACCATGACTAAATTTCGAAACCGCCTGAAAAAACATTTGAAGCTGAGGGTTTCTGGCTTTGAGGAAGCGTTGAAACGTGAAAAAAACTACAGTCCTTGCATTCAAATCTCTTTCATCGACCATTATTCCTACAGAATATTTCAATATAAAGATATTGCCTTGCTTTCAGTATTCAATATTCCTTTTTTTTAATATTCATTGAGTGAAATATTCATAATTTAATCATTTATTATCTGGTGAAACCATATGTTTGTTGACGGTTAGCGATCGCAAGCGTTCATCAACTTCATAGTATTCGGACTCCACCCCACCAAGTCTCTGAAATCTCTTTGAAGGAGCCTATAATGAAGCATGCCGTCATATCGAATCATCTGGTAACTTCATATTAATATATCAAGTTATTAATCTGCCCTTATTGGTAGGTTTATAAGGTACAATTATTCATTCCCCCTAACTGACGCCCCTCCAATGTTATTTTTTTACCCCAACTTAGCTGAAAACTTCATAAAAACCCATTACAGTGAAAGGGACCAGCATGTTTACCTTGAGTGTGTAAATATCATACGCCCGTGGCTTAGACTGGCGTTTTACCTTGATAATGACGTATTGTGCCGAAACCATGGTCGGTGGAATTGTGTGCAAAACGAGATTTCTTTCCCAATTTGGTGTTGGATTCTAATGGCCATATTTTACGCGTCTTTCTGTGCCCTCTCCCAAAACCACAAAGAAGACACGATGTTGAAAGGTGGACTAGCTGGGATGATTTACTAAACCTACCACGGAACCCAGCCCAACCCCAACGGTGGATTGCGTTATTGTAATAATGCGATGAAGCGCCATGATCACGGCATTACATCGCACGACACCCTGCAAAAACGCTTCGATTGGTCGTGAAATTCTTCTAAAGCTATACAAAACAAAAATATTTTTAGGCCATCAGGCATTCAGATCCAAAGTCTGCTACGTTTAAAAAATGTACTTGGTCTAAAAATAAAGTGTCGAGTCACATAAAAGATTGCATATTTTTCGAGAGGCAACACAGTTGGCGAAAAAAAAAATTCGCGCGTGTAATCATCCGTAAAACTGAGTCAATTCCATAGTAAGGCGAAAGTTTTTAAGATGATGCACGATATGGTGCTGTAGTTTCTTAATCGTGAAATAAGCTGAGAAATATTTTCATCTGAATATTAGTAATTGTTGATAATAAGTATAATTCATTTCTTAAGTATTTATATTCTATCTTTTGTTATTTGATATTATAGCTTTTTATGCGTATTCGTTCATATTTTTTGTTATTTACCTATCAACTATCAACTGCGAAGGGTATTACTTTATCGATCCCCGCACAATTATCTGGAGTAATAGATATGCCAAGATTTTCCGTGAAATTTTACTTAAATTACCTTTGCGCTGACGTTCTTTTGGGCAAGCATCTCTCCAATATGGTTGCATAGTCTTTACTTTGTAATTTAGTTTTTTATGTCATCATATATTTTGGAGTGCCGTATTGTGTAATTCAATAGACGTAAAATTTACGAATTATTTTGCTCATTTTACGCCGCGCAACATATTTTGCCGACTAAGTTTGCTGTGTCAAGTTGCTTAAGTCTCCAATGAGTGCTACAATAGATTCAGCTTTTTCATATGCAGGGTCCTTTTTATGTCTTTTCATTGTTTTTATCTGTTACAACATATAGTGTCGGATACTAGTTACTTCGGAGTTGTATTCATAATATTGCCATGAGCCTCCTCCGGTTGTGGTTTTCTCTAAATTCTATGATTTCATTCTCTTTGAAATTTTACGCTTGTGTTTAGATTTCATTATGAAAAATATTGAGTATGGATCGTCATATCGCTGATCTGGTATAGCTTAGGATCGTGAAAATAGATTTTATACGTGAGTCATTTAACATGGACAAGAGAAAATGGAAGAAAAATCTTGTTTCTGGGCCTTATCGTCTGTAAGCATGTCCTTCTACTTCCAAAATGGATCAAATCCTTACCTACAGTCAGCTAGTTGTTCACTTTAAAGATGAATCGGGTAATCGCGAATTGTGCTGGTCTCGAAGGTATTTTCGGATGGACGTCAAGGTCTAACGCATGATCCATTGACGTTCAGCTTGCTGCTTGAATGAACCCCAGGCTTTCATGGCGCGAAATATAGCAACAGTAGGTTGCCGAGAGAGAGAGAAAAAAAGGCGAACGCGCACCGCAAATCTGCATGTTGCGTCAGCACTCATCCCCCTGCCGGCGTTTCCCGCTCGACTCTTCTTCATCTGATCCACATATCGCCGGCCGCAAGCAGATTGCCTCCATCAGATTTTACCTCCGCCAAATGCCTATCGCAGTTTCATTTTTTTAAAATTTCTTTTCTGATAGCGAGGCCGCACGCATTCGAGTAGGGCGATTATCGTGTCTACAGATCTGCCTGAGTTTACGCGTGTGGTCTTTCCCGACCTTGGTTTTTGTGGAGGAGTAGAGGCTGGGGTATTGTTTAAGTCGAAACCGTGGGCAGAACTGGAAATTGAAAAGTGTTTCTCAGCCAACTGACATTTTCCCGAAGAACTACGATCCTTGAATGAATAAAAATAGGCAATTCGCGTCGTAATTAAGCATTTTGTAGTTGGTTGACATGGCATCGCGGGGTTATCGTGTGTGTGAGGATAGAAATTCATATTTCCATTCATACACTTGAAATTAAACCTAAAAGTATGGAGTTATAAAACAAGAAAAAATAAATAGGCATAAGCAACATAGAGATATGTATGGTATACTTGATTGGTAATAATATCACAACACCAGCCAGTTTGGCAACAAATCTGCACAAATGACATTGCTATGACATTGAAAATTATGTGGTAAGAGAAGATTCAAAATAAAAAAGATTGCGCTAAGTAATACTATCCAGGTTAACTTTATAGCATTTTAAGGAAAAAGATAATATTAGAAAAAAATGAAATCATTAGGAAATGAAATGAAATAAACATGCGAATGAATCACATTTTTTAATGCATTTTTTAAGTATTAAATTTTTACTCCGAAAAGTATTCTTTAGTTTTCTTTTGAAATAAATTGTGTGACAGTTGAATCTTTGGAACTAACCAAGCTATTTCGCAATTTGGAATGCGGTTGGTGAATGGTGTAAACCTGGTTTCCTACGAGAATTCTCGGCATTCTACATTATATAGTCGAGGTATAGTCGAGATATGTACCCTGATTACTGGTTCATCATTGTTCTTGGTCCCTTTTAGGGCCGCAAGTCTGCTTAAGGTACGATCTATTTTACGTTTAGAAAATCCATTCTAGAGGAATGACGTCTTCATGTGTTGAAGTTCCTGGGGCTCGCATTACCTTAGTTGGAAATGGTATTTTTCGGCCTACCATGATATCCAAAAAAGACCTTTAACCTTCAGTCTCCTTTTCCATGGTAAACTTGATATTCTGGGAGATCATCTACCGATAAAAATCTTCTAAAATCACTTGGATCGCAGAGGAGTTGTCGTTTGGGTTTTCTCTTCCAATAATTCCATGAACATGTTGACTCGAGATAGCGGTGTGCCCATTGGTACACTTAGGCTTGCTCGTAGAACTTCCCATTGCAGGATTCCAAAACATGTTGGAATAGATCCATCAAAGCGTTACGGAAATGACGTCACAGTATTTGGATGTGCACCCTGGTGAAAAGAGACTCGACATCTGGGCAGAGAGGAACGTGGGTAGGTGTCATACGGATTCTTTTTAGGATCCTGGTGAAGGCAGCGGAGCTCTTAATAAGTTGAGTGCAGTGGCCAATGATAGATCCAGTGCTTTGGCGAGGTACTGAGCCAGGTGTCCGTAGGTGCCCTAATGCCACTCACAATTGGTCTCAGCGATACTCCTTCTCCGTGCATTTTTGGAATACCATAGGTTGGTATGATGCTTGCGGCAAGAGTTTCCTTCTGAATTCCGAAGCGAGACCCGCTGTTTTTGATCAGGGCAGCACTCATCCCCCTACATTATCATCTCATTATCACGTGTGTCGTATCACGTGGCTTCAGAAGACTATAGCGAAGTAAGCTGTCGAATGGTGCCAAATCTGAACCGATGGGAAGAGTATTTTGAAATAAACTCCTCTGATTGTATTCATCAGATCATCGAATGAGGAAATGCAGTGAGGAGAACTGAATATTCCTCGTTCTAGTTTATAGAAATTGCATTTTATACTTTTTAATGCATGCCCAATGGCTATGCATACCTAAATATATATTTACAATTTGAATACTTTGGTTGGAGGGGGAGGAATAGAATATGATTTTCAAATAGAATGAAAGGGCATGAAATACTTTCATAATTATTATACATATGGCAGTTGGACAGAAAACGGCTATAATATTAGTTATATAATGTGGATTGGGTACGATAGAAAAATCAGGTACGTCCTCTACAAGGTTTTGAGTTACTAGCAAGTGAATGCTGTATTTGAAGTCAAATCACGTTAGTATTTGAAAATGGAACGACGCCCTGCGGAATTTGATGGTAAAAGTAGCACATTCAACTACCTGGAATATAATATCAAACTTCTGTGTCCCTTAAATTTGTTTTGTTACCTCGATGAAATTCATGAATGACGGCAAAAGTTTTCTTGCAGTAGCAGGCGTGAATATCATTTCTTTAGGATCGCGTTCGTATATCCGCGCGGGCGTCCTTACTCAATTGGAGGGCATTGTAGGGGGCAGCGGAGTGGAGTGAGATTCTCATTGCGAATCCTCCCTGTCTCTCTCTCTGCAGGAAGGGAATAAAGTGTGCTCTTTGATAGCGGGGGTAGGGGGATCAGAGGAGCTTTTTTGAGGGGAGAGATTGGGGGGGCGGGGGAGGGAAAAATAGGGGAGGGGGGTTAGCTCGGAGATATAAATACCGCGCGTGCAGTCACCGTCCGGTTGCCATGGTAACGCCCGCCGTGTACCTATGGTCCACCTCCATTTTACATCTCACTCCTCATCCCCCTCCCTCTCCCCTCCTCCCCTCTCTCTTCTAGTATATCGTGTTCTGCCCCATCATCTTCTGCCATTATGTTTCGGCTGCAGATAACTAGGCTTCGTAATGTTTCCAAAGTAGTCATTTCATAAATTTAGAGAAAATATATGCAGTGTAGTGTATTTTCGTTTCGACTAAGATAATGTTTAGGGTACATCAATAAATCCTTTCCGATTGTTCAATTCTTAATTTCGACACTTAATTCCTTACGCAACGCTGCATTTTTTGCCTGATTTTGATGCCATCACGTAATTGTTCAAGGCATTGCTCGTGACATTTTAAGTAAGCCATTAAATTTAATTTCTGAAAGAGTGTGACTTAGGTGGCGTAATGGAAATTCCATTGCAGTCTAATTTACTCCATCATCAATCATATGTACATTGTATAAACGCACTTGTAAAAGATAGAAGTTAGTCATAAGTGACTCTTCCTCTCAGTGACGCCTCTGTTAATGAGTGATTGGATTCGTTGGGGTTGTAGAAACTTTTCATTCAGTTGGATCTCGTCTCTCAGATTCGGAATCATATGCGGTCGTTAAAACCCAATTTCCCATCGATTTAATCGCGGATTTCGATTCACTTCATGCGTCTTTCACTCAATATATTTTTCCCATCTCATCTGCAACTTTTTTTGAGCGCTTACTTATTGATCGAAGTCATCTCATCCTCGGGTTGAATCTCCTATCTCGTATCGTCGCTACATTCTTCTTCAAAAGAGTCTGAGTATTTCCCTGAGCAGTTTGAGAGCCTGCCTTTGAGTTTCTAATAACTAGTGAACAAATTTCTTTACCGAAGATATGAAAACGATTTCATTCATTTTTCCTAGAATTGAAACTTTGAAGAAGATTTCAGGAATTGAAACTGATATATTTGTTCGCAAAACCAAGTCGTAGCGTTTCCCTGAAGAAGTTCCTGAAAGAAAAAAAATACCTTTACCGTGAAATCATATCGTATTCGGGGAATTTGCAGTTGTTTCATTCTGCGTCGCCATCATTTATAAGTGTTATTGTCATCTGCGATAGGTAATTTATTATCTAACAAAATATCGGTATTCTTGTTAAAGATAAGGTTATGGTGATTCTAGGAAAGCATTAAAAAGTGATGAATTCATTCTCAACGCACCATTATTTCAGTTCAGTTCTAAGAAACCTATGTTTTCTTGATTTCGCATATAACAAACCGTACCAATTTGGTCCAACATATTTTTTCAATCACATCACAACTCGTGCATTTAGAGAACATATTTATATAGATGACATATCTTCCGTGCTACTGGTCTACTTCAAGAGAAATTAATTTGTTTCTAACTAATGATTATATTAAATCTAGTAGTGCAATTTTAAGTTGCTATTGCTATCCTGCCGTTCTCTTTGAATTTTCATCACCTTTATTACTTAAATTGGTGTGAGAAAGACTTTTATCTTCCCTGTAGAGTCTTTTTTTCGAAGGATAAGCTCTCAAAGAGTTTTTGTTCTCGAGAATTGTCTTAAGACTTGCACGTCAGCGGCAATGTGACTAAGTTCATTTGAAATAATAAATTATAAGTTAACAAACTATTATTTTTTAAATTTTTTAGCGTTACACAGTGATCATCCGACGGCAGCTCAGTAATATTGCACAGAAACTCCCGCTATCCTGGTAGATCCGAATCGCTGAGCCATGCTTGAACACACTAGCGCTCCTTTCGGAGAAAATGTTGAGCGAGTGCAGCGAATGTTGGAATAGTTTTCTGCACCAACCCATCGGCGCGTATTTCCTCAATTAGTGGCACAAGAGCACACAAAGCACGGTCCCAGGTCTCGAATACTTTCAAAGAAAGGCTCAATATATTGTTCAAGGTATTGTTCCCCGGAATTTCCGCTACCCGATTTCGCACGACAAGCAAAACTTTGTGCTCACTAGCGCTGCTGCTTGGATTAACACATAACTAACGCTCTGGATGTTTGGATTTGTCGTTCGGATGCATTAGTCATTGAGAATTCATTAGTCATTGGGAATCAGCCGTTAGATGCCGAAGAATCAGGTTGACTGAAGCAAAGTAGAACGCAAAACAGAACTCTTCATTGAGGTGAATTGTTGGCTTAGCTAGATCAATCTGATTTTAATTACCGTTTACTAAGGAAACTTTGATGCAAGAGTGAATCCAAACTAAAGCGATTTTCAGCGTGCACGCATGCATTCATGGTTGAAATCGCATCAATATTCGAGATCACGTGATGATTTTAAGTGGCCACCATACTTAATATTACTATAGAGTTTGTTTTAATGCTGTGTATTTCGACGTGATCATTTTATTTTCGTTCAATTCATTGCTCACAACGAGGGTACAGAAGAGAGGAAAGAGAATAGATATATATTGTGCAGCGAATTCCTTACAACAATGCGGAAACAGGGTTTAGCTACACTGTGGTATTCAGAATAATTAAAACGTCATTTCTAGGTACCTACGGAGGAAGGCAAAATAACACAATATGCTAATGATTATAAAGGGCACGTGGTGGATTTGTATCGCTTAGTAAGGATATCATTAGAGCTTCTTGTCTCGTGGCATGCACTGCCACGCTCCCTTCACATTTCTCACCTTCCTCCTTACCAATTTTCCTCGTTTTATCGCCGTATTTACGACCTCGCGACCTTTTGTGTGATAAGTTCATCCCCCTGGTGGCAAGGCCCTTCTGGCATCCACACCATCCCTCCGATGTCTTTCCTCCCTTAAGGATTTCGTTTCTTCCTTACCACTGCCTCTCTCGCGTCGCTGATGGCTGCCTTAGCTCAAAAAGGTGCACATCGTCGCCAGCATCCTTGAGTAATGCTTTTCCGCTAATGGACGGTCACATTCGGGCTCTCAATGTATTTTGCTGCTCTTCTGCGCGGTTTTATATGTATGTGGACCTGTTTCATCGATTTTAGCGAAGGTCGTCTCCTGAGAAATGCTCTCCATGTAAAATATTCTTCGATTCCTTGTCTCCAGATTGGTGTAATGCTCAGATACGCAGGTGCTTGAGGGCGTAAGCCTGCTGGGTTAACGTGAAAATACCGAAACTTTTTACATGAAAAAATTGAAAATTTTCTAACCTTTTATTCAACTGTTTATCCAATCTATCCTATACATGATCATAATCATAGATTATTAAGGTAGTATGGATGGGTAACATATGCTGGTATTAATATTTTTTACTGGAATAAGTTTACTAGTGCAGAAAATACAAGCTATAGTATAATTCCTTCTGCTGACACTCGTGTCTACTCATGTTGCGGTTTGAAAAATTTTACTATTGGAAAACTGGTATGTGGGGTTGATATGGACGAAAAACTTTAATTTTTTTCCAAAAAAGATTTTGTAAGAATTGTCTGCGACTGTATTAAAATTTGATGTAAATTAAAGGTATTATGCGTCTAAAGTTACCCTCTTAAACATCATAAACGAAATAAATCAAAAATGCCGGGGTGTTTAGAAATAGTGCGTTTATCAGGTCCTAGTGTAATTCCTTAAAAAGAGTTACCCTCAGCGCGGGTTGCACAGAATTTGAATCTTCAAAGAATTTTTCTTAATTAGCTACCATTTTTAAATTTAGAATAAATTCCTTAATGTGGAATTAGCTATATGGCATATTGAGAGCCACCATTTAGTTGTTGGCTTGTGAGTGGTATTATGAGTTGACCGTGCGTTGGGATTCCAGATAGCTGCCCTATAGTTTCCTACTTAAAGATTTAGCACTACACCTTTCGAAAAAATTGATTGTAGACTAAGGAAAATTATTAAAATGCATTTATTTGCATTTGACTTTATGCATTAACCCCATAACGATCACATCGCGTCGTTCCCATAACATGTCTTAAAGCTACAGTCATTTGTGATAAGATTTTTTATAGGACAATGATTGTAATTAATACAGTACGTTGTTAGTAATTTATTATTTTTCCATCAACATACGGAGGACAAATTAACACTTGATTTATGATATTAAACTTTGTGCTCTTAGTTAATGACCCCGTTTGATGTAGGGATGTGCTTCGCTCCTCTTCCGTCCTATCTTTGTGGGCGTAACCTATTTGCGACTGTTTTATGGCCTTCGTCGGAGGTTTAAGGGGTTTGCACATCCAGCCGCCTCCGGAGTCGCAGCCTCGGTCCCATCTCCTCCTCCTCCCAGGGAAACCGCCGACTGCGACCATTCGACCGGCCGACCGTGTAAATGTGTCCTTGCATACCCTCCCCTCGACCTTTCCCTCCTCCCCCCCCCCTGGTCGGACCTCTTGCTTTACCTGCAGCCATCCCTCGGGATGCGAAGGAAGCGCATGGATTCATTACCTAGCCCTACGTACACCACAGGTTGCTCCGCAGATTCCTTGAAATATCTCTTCGAGTTTTGTGGGCCTGTGTTAGTTGCCATCATTACGATTTCCGAACTAAGATTACTCCAATTAGTGGGAATCAGTTAACGAATGCTTGGTTGAAAGTTAATTTTATCTAATTTGTTGTGTAATTAAATTAAAATTTAATAAAGTGGTATGGTAAAAATAGCATTAAAATGAATGAGTTTAAATTGATGTTAGGCAGAGTTGGTGAGTTTGATTCAACCGTTGGGGGTACTTTGTTTATACCAAGAACTAGGGTATAAAGTTTTTAGAAGTATGAATAAATTTTTACTCTCGAAAATTACCAGCAAGCACACGCCCTTAATGAATCACTCAAGTCAAACATTATGTTGCGCTCACCTTCCTGCGATTTTGATTGAAATTATGAAAGCTGTTACTGTATCAAGTGCACCAGGCATGTTGTTTGACAAAATATAGACTTTTCATTGCAGCAACACAGAATAAGAAGTGAAAATTGAAAAATTAAGCCCTTCAACCTGGAATCGAATCAGAAATTGTCGAAATATTAACTATTTTGCGAATTATCATCCCAATAAAAATCAAAGTTATCTTTTATCTTGTATCCAATCTCCACCAAAAGCGTTTTGAATCTATCTCATTCCATCATTCTCTAAATCACAACAGAAAATTCACTACCTAATCCGACACCACGCATGCATTCCCTGTGACATTTACCAATGCGAGGCTTGCATCCCGAGGTTAGCTTTATCATCATCTCTAGACAAAATATATTCAGCTGATAATATATCATGAAGTAAAACTGATGTAATTCCGGGTGCACTGATAGGCATCTACCATATGGATCTTTAAATATTAAACGGATTTGCTGAAGGAAGCGAAGGAATTGCAAATTCTTTTCTTTGCAAAGATTTGAATTTCGATCTCAAGAATTCATACCTTATTATTGTAGGCAATCAGCAGTTAGAATTTCAATTAATCAAAAATAATGAGAGCATTATGGGAAATTTTAATGGAAGGACTACAAATTGTTTCTTACGTTCCTTTGCATCTGGACCCATCGTGAGAATCTCTGCCTCCGATTTCCCCCACCTACACTTGCTTTTTGCTCTCTTCTACTCCTATTTAATCTTTTGGCCTCAATGACGCTGAGGATTGAATACCGAATGCTACGGCACATATTACTCCGCCGATTCCCGTCAATATACGATTTTTCTCGTACCTCAGAAGGGATTCCCGTACTTCACAGAATTAGTTGTACAATCGTCATTTATGAGGCGGCAACATCTCCACTCGTTTAACATTAATTAAAAGTTATTTTAGTGTTTGATTTGCTGAGAAGTATCGTAAAAAAGATGTTTATCCTATTGAAATCATCTAGGAATTCGCTTAGAAAAAGTGCCCTTTAAATTCAATATTTACTCTTTATTTTGGATAAATGTTTCTATTTCAAATGTGGGGCATCTAAAACCCTATGAGGCAGGTTTTATGACATCACTATTTGGCAGAAACTTTGTACTTTTGTTCCCTCGCCATAAGAACATTTATGTGAAGGAGAAATTTGATTTTCAAATTAATAAAACAAGCTTTACCCTATATTTATGAATCCAAAAGCGTTTTCCCCGCGTCTAATGATGCTAACATCTGTCTCGCCCCTCATTTCTCCCGAGTCCCTTGCGACGGTGTGTGGATTAGGATGTGGTTATTAGGATTCATTCCCTTTCCGCGCCCTCTCCAGTCTTTTCACCGAAACTCCCTCTTCTCCTCCGAACTGAATTTGGTCTCCCCTTTCGCCAATAACGCCTCTTGGTCTCGCGTGATTTATTCTCCTTTTGCGGACAAATTAACGGCTGTTAACGACAGAATAATGAATACCCAGGGTCTTGTGGGTCATAAAATAATTAACTCAGTGAAACCCCCGAAAATACAATGTCATGCAAGAAGTTTTTTTCAGGCTTGGATCATCTTTTAGGTGCAGTTTGTATTTAGTGTTATATACCTCGGTTCAGACATGTCTTCCACAAAAAAAATCGTGGAATTCGAGGTCGCATTAAAAATTCCACCATTTTAGTTGCTTCTCGCGTTATGGTTTTCGTTAAATTCATTGCATTTGGTACTGAAGGTGAGAATTGAGCGAATCCACTACTCATTGATGACCATGGAACGAGAAAGCATCGGTACATTTAACCTGTGAATGGATCTTTTGACTCTTTATTCCATAAATGATCTATGTTCCTCTAATATTTGCCCTGATTTTACACTAATTATCGACAATTTATTGGAACTACTTGACGAGATACGATGCATCAAGTTGAAAACATCATTCAAGCTGTCTGCGATTATTTTAGGTTTCTACATTAAAAAAGAATAAACTTCAGTAATTTGTACCTCATTTGCATTCAGCCAAATTTCGCACTTCTATTGTTTTAAATTAAATTCAACTACTTACAGAAGAGATGTACTATCGATGTAAGTTACAATATTGACTAATTTTTAGTATCTGATTTCATCTTTTTATAATTCCCAAGAGAGGAATTAGCTTCGTAGATAAAACTTCATGCACAGATTAAGAACTTCAGATATATAAAAATGTAACTTACTCATTTCAATCTGCTCCTAGTCACGCGCATGGGGCAGTGAGATGTTGGTGGGCTGATAAATTTTGAAATTAAATTTTTTTAAAGTATCCTCGTGAAGCAGTTTCTAATATCTTGTCAACTTCTGAAATTAATTATCTGCTTCGTCTCCTTTCTTTAGCATTGTATGGAAAACATTTTAGCTTTTCTTGTCCAGTTGGCACTTTTTAACGAATAATTGTGTCACAAATTAGCCGTTTACGAGATCATGCAAAAAGGAAAACGTTTTAAAGAAATATTATGAAATGGTGATGAAATTTGGATAGAACTGTAGAAGTAAATTCCTCTCAATTTTTACAGGGAAGCATAATCTGATAACCTGAATCTTCGAAGGGAAGGAATCTGAAACCATGGTTATTCTAACCTCCATTTT
This sequence comes from Ischnura elegans, assembly GCF_921293095.1. Lineage (NCBI taxonomy): Eukaryota > Metazoa > Arthropoda > Insecta > Odonata > Coenagrionidae > Ischnura > Ischnura elegans. Next base: position 108,848,381 of record NC_060254.1, on the reverse strand, counting down.
TCCCGTATTTGAGTGCTTCCCGTATTTGATTAATCTCATTAGAATTACTTGTTATGACGAACTTTATTATGTGGTTAATAAACGCCTCATGAAAAAAACTGACTGGTATTATGCAAAATTAATAAAACTTAAATTATTTGCTCGGGCATAATTAATTGTGCGCTGGTTTTAACTGCTACCAACATCATATTTTATTAAAGGGCCGCTTTTGATATTGTGGGTGCCTATTTTTGCATTGCTTGTTCTAAAAAATTAGAACGGTTTCATTTAACTTCCGACGAATTATTTGCGCTGCTTAATTACATGCTAATTTGCTCACCTTAGGCAATATAAAAAGAACTTTAATTAGTTCACGAAAGGCTCTAAATAACTTTGCATACATCTAATTGGCTTTTGAGTAGAATTCAATATTTTTCAACTTGAATGCTTTACGCTTTGGTTGAAAAAGTCGTGCTTGCTTAATTAATTTGTGTGACCTCTGACAGTATAATGCATTTACCAACAATGACATCAGAGTTTTTTTTCTTTCACAATTCAAATAAAGTCTCATAGCTTCATTTACATTTCATGTAGATTCCAGAGAATATATCGTCGAAAAGTGAGCTTTTAATGGGTAGTCGCTGTTTAGGTACTACCCGCGTTTTGTTATCGGTGTCATTTGCAGTTCGTTGAAATATTCATTTCTAGTTTGTCCTTGGTGAAATATTCCAGTTTTATCAATATTAATGACTTTTTTATCGCTTCGAATTGCGGAGGAATTGGTGTTTAACTCTGCACAAATAACTCACACCGCAGTTTTCTGGCCTCTTTACATTTCATTTTTGATCCGCGCTTCCATTATTAACGCCGAGTTTTGGAGTCGTGGGGTCAGAAGCCATTGGGGATATGAATAAGGCCTCGAGTCTCCCACAAATATATATCCGTTCTTCTCTCGTCGCGTGTGTCTGCGCCTGACACTGCACAGGTACGAGGGGGCTGAAAAAAAGCGGTGATTGCCCACCTTCCACCCACTTTGCTTTTGTAGGGAAATAAAGAAACGATCGGAATCACTCGCATTCTCGTCCTTATATCCCGTAATTCATTTCTAAATTAGCTGCTGATCTTCTTTTCATTGATGGTATTAAATTCTACAACCTTAGAAGATGCTAACTTTTAACATTTTTTAACTTGTAAGTTAGGAAAAAGAGTGATTGCTTTATAGTAATAATCCATAATGATTTACTTAATGATTAGAAATTTAAGTGTCAATATTTTATTATTATAATGATTTCAATTTTATTGTTATTATGCCTGATTTTGATTTTTTTTGCAATGAGCACTTTTCCGCGCATAAACTTGCCTTCATGCTTTATATCTGTTAGTTTGTCTGTGCTGCCAAATTCATCGAATGACAACCAAAAGGGTGCTTAATGCCATTCAGTTTATAGTTGATGCTCATTGAATGCTATGGAATATGTAAATGATACCAAATATTATTATTATATTACGTCAAGTAGGGGATCAAGAGCGGGCTCTGTTGTAATTCAAATGATCCTCTGTTCACTGTTTTTGCATGGCCGTTGCGATTTTCAGATGAACTGTAGCTACATTTATTTATAATCTAGTATCTTAAGTTGTAATAATATCAGTAAAATGTTTTTAGACTGGTGAATTTCAGCACTTGTTTTGTTCGACCGGATTGCAATGAGCTACAAATTTGAAATGTGGACTTAGCGAGCAGTTGAGAAAAAAATATTTATTTAGATAGGAGTGAGAAGTAAATAAGATCTGACACGAGTGAAAGATGAGAGAGCACCTATGAACGCAATGCAAAGAGGAAACAGAAACTGTTTTTAAAATCATGTTTTGGGATAGAATGGGATTTTAAATGGCACAGTTAAAAGTGCTTGAGAGTGGAATTTCAGACTTAGGAAGAATATTTGAAATATTGAATAGAGTTTTGTTAGTTTTAATTAGAATTTAGAATTAGTTTGTCAATTAAGTGCTGAATGCCGCCTGATGATGATGTGGTTTTTACGTGGGGAGCATTCAAAATATCATAAAACAGAGCGCTTATTTAGGCGTTAATGGCATTTTATCGATTTTTCCATTATTCGTAAAAATGTTTGCGTCATACTTCGTAATCGGGACTTTTGTCAAGATTACTGGATAGTGGATATTGATTGCGCTGATTGCAATTATTTGCATCAATTTCTTCTTTCCTCGTCGCTTGATTAGGCTTTGTTGCTACAAAAAACTTTGGTTTTATGTCAGCATCGAAAATGTGTCCAATATGAATTTGAATAAATATACTATGAAAAGTGCAAAGTTTTCGATTTTAATTTCCCATTATCGCTGTTTCTTGGCTGCCTTCGGCCCTCGTTTCGTCTCCTAGGAGTCACGCGTTTATACTGATTGCGTATTTATTCAGGGAGTTCACCCCCTTTTACAGCACATTCATCTGTATTTGCTTCAACCTTTCAAGAGGACCCCTAAATACAGGATGGGGATAGTCTAAGCTCCACTCAGAGTTTGAATCGTGCCTTCACTTGAGATTCTGGGGACTCTTTAGTCATGAATGCACATAAAAATCGTTAACTGTGCTAATTAAGTCCAATAAATAAAACAGTAAGCTAATTAATGCCTAAGGTGCCAAAATTATAAAAGTAGTCAATGTTTGGCTGCATTTCATCATCGTTTGATCACATATCCTAGAATTTTTTAAGCTGCTCTTGGCCAAATCTTCCTGTATCACTCAAAATATTTCACTCATCATTTTTCTGTTTTTGCATACTTCTTCACCTCTTACATTAATCCGAAGTCTTCATTATGCTGCTCTTTCGTTCCAGTTTTCTGATGTTCTAATGCACTATTTGGTCTTTATAAATGAATGTGGCCGCTCCTAACTTCAATCTTCTATTCTGTTTTCTAGTGTAAAGGCACGCCAAAGGGGTTAGGATCCCTTCTTGAACTGAGAAAACTACATGCAAGCTATGAATAATTTGCGGGTAGATTTATTATGAAAAATCAAATAAATATTTCCGATGTTTCACTGGTTGATAATGACTGTAACTACCTATCCCATCGAAAATTCGTTTATTTCATCCTGCAATCAACGACTTTAACAGAGAATTTAGGTCCACCGCGTGATTACATAAATAAAATACTAGTGCGGAGAAGGCTTACCTCCTCTCTCGGCATGCATTTCTAATCTAAAAATTCTCCTGAATTTACCATTTAATTAATGTATGCATGCATTGCATAGCTCATTCACTGATGCAACCCGAAATTTGGTTTGGAAAGGTGACGATAGCCTTCACTGGGACCGTAGCCACTGCCGTTTAGTATCTCATAGTATTTACGGAATGGGGAGGAGCAGTTATTTTTCTTAGTCCACCTTGAATTTTTTGAGGACTTTCTAACTGAGCGTTTGATATTACCTCCCGGGATTTGAACCAGCGGCCTTTCAATGAGTTTCAAATCTCTCAATAGGCCTTCTTTATGCCTCCTCCCCATCCTATTACTTGACACAACAGCTTTGAGTTTCGCTCCAGGTTTTTAGCGTGATTACACGCCAGTACCTATAAGTGGTTACTATACAACTCCCAAGTCTTTTAATCACTGGGCACTGCACATAGTGAATGGAGAAAATGAGGGCTACTCTATTGATGAAATCCTACGAAGATTCGAAACAATGTAGGACTAGTTGACCGAGAGGGCACAGACCAATTCCTTCCCTCAGTGGACTACTGCTGGACACTCTGCGGAACGACCTAACGAAGGCTGAATTTTGTGCACTGGTGGATTCTTTTGTTACCGCACGTAGTTAACAACTAGGACAAGGGTGGAGGGAATTTCGGGTCCACCACGTAGGGGGCTCGCTTTTTGCCCCTTAATTCTCCCCTCTGCAGTCTCGAACCTCCTTTTTCCTCCTCTCCACCAATTTTCACTGCACTTTTTTGTACCCTTGGGCGCAGGGGTCTCGCAGGGGTCGCACGTATATTCAGATAGATGCACGGGGACACATAGCGAACCCCTTCGCCAGGAAATTCTTTCGGCCTCCCCTCTCCCCGTCTGAGGGCACCCCGAAACACAGGGTTAAGCAGAGAATACCTCGTTAGCTAATGAGTTCTCGTGCTCATTAAACCTCCTCCTCCCTCCTCGGCACCCCTAACCCTTCATCCCCTGTTTCTATTTCCACCCCTTCCACGCTTCGTCTAATTCACTCCCTCCCTGCTCTGAGTTGCTGCTGGCTGTGAAATTCCTGCGGTGTTGCGGCTTTGGAAGGGGAGACAAGGCATTGGAGATATGGGATAGACGCAAGTGTTCCTTTCGGGTTATCAACGCCTATATCGCGCGCTTGGATGCGAATGGTGAGGGAAACTATTGTAGGAATTCCTTTCTCCTTTTGTTCTTGGTGATGCCTTCTCCGGATTAGTTGACATCTTCGAATATTCTTTTCCCGGATTTCTCAACTAGCTGTTACATTTACTTCAACATCATTGCATTACGATGTGATATTGATTGCTTTTTTTAAGTATCGTAGTTGTGGCAATGTTTTCGCTTACTTTTAGTACAACTAACGATAGACGAGCATGTTCAGTTTGTGGAATTCAATATGAACCTTTTTGGAAGTGAAAATGTGAAAATATATAAAAAACATTTTTCGTGGATATTCTTTAATCTTTCGGTTCTTGTTGATTTCTCCGTCACAACTGGCAAATAACTAAGAATTTCTTTTACTTTCTTTAAATGTATAGCAATGGCTTTTATCACTATCGTATGTAGAAATCAGTTATCACTACCTTCGGACATATAAGAATATAGGAATCCTTTCCAGTATCGCATTTTGGGAACGTTTTGTAATCCTTTAGACATTCATGTCGTTATTTTTTTTATCTATTATAGGATGAAAGTTTTCGTTTTTGCTCTTATCTGAGAATTGATTTTGACATAGAAATTGCACCAGACTTACGGGGAAAATTACTGGTGAATACACATTTGACCTTCATGTCTTGCGTCTACTGCTAATTTTGAATTTCCTTTTATAAATGTTTCGGTTAACCTAAGGTTTTTAGTGTCGTCGGATTCAAGGCAACTCTCAGATGATATGTACAAGAAAACATTTGGGCCCCTATTTTATATATATTAAGCAAAGGTCGTCCGTTTACTATTAGGTCCAATTTTGATCATAATAATTAAGGTTTAACCATACTGGGTGTGAGAATCGCATAGGAAAATGTTATCATTATTTTATTATAATTACTAACTAGGAATTTATTTTTGCTTGGACGATCCAGTTTCACTGTCAATTCCCCATTATAAGATTAAAAATAATAGTGGTCCGTTCATTGACGTCAGCATAAAAATGCTGCTGTGCTATAGTTGAGCCTTGCACGTTGAGAATTGTAATGTAATAACAAGCTTTAAATTCCCAACACTTCTGACGTACTTGTTCGAATCTGTGATACATTTGGAAGAAGCAAGTATTTAAATTATATTTGTGATTACTAGTATATGATATTATATTCAAAATGTCCACGAATAAATTATTGGTAAAAAAAGATATGAGTTGCTTTTTAGTTTTTGGTGATTTTTGTAGTGCACGGTGTCAGGGCATAACTTTTTCGTGCTCTTTTCTTTTAGTTTTGAATGTTATTTTTTGACAGTCGTTTTTAGCTTTGATAGCAAAGTAATTTAACGTTATAAAACTTTACACTTCTTATTACTTCTAACGATATCGCAGCTGCAACTTTTTCTGGTATTTTAACCACATTTTGCGTATGTAAATAGAGCGGACCACCTTCTATCCATCTTTCACTTGCCTCTAAGTCCCTTCCTCACATCTCTGCCATCCACTGCAACGCTTAATCTTGAATCGCCGCCCGTTCTACAACCTATACTTTTTGTTTTGGGTCCACGAACGGGAAAGGGGAAGAGTACCATTTCGGCTTTTTCCCTCGGGTTCGGAGGGTGTATATCAAGCCCAGTGACACATGTGCGTTTAGAAAATAAAGGTGTAAGCGCTGATTCTGGAGGCATACGCCAGAGAATAGTCGGCCATTGTGCTTAGTTTTTTTCTATCGCAGAAAAATGCGATCATCGTCATGTCTTATTTTCTACGCACAAGTATTTCGCAAGGTACTTGATGTAAATATCCGTTTACTGAGAATCCAACAGATAGTAGTCATGGATTCATTGTTAACTTTGAAAATGGTGTTCATTCGTAAGTAAAAACCGAATAATACACAGTACATACCTATTCATCACCTTATGAGATAGCCATGTTATTTCTGCTTATGTAGTGATAATTTAATGCAATTTTTGTACTCATTTCGGTATCCAAGAGAAGGATCAAATGATGGTAGTCCAAATAAAGATCCTCCTTGTTGGATACCTCACGTTTCTCATGTTGGAAAGATTAATGTATGCTGAACCCTATTATTTTTATTCCATTATTATTATTTGTCGAAGTTAGAAGGCCACTATCATTGTTCAGTACTGATTCCAGAGCTGAATAATCTAGCTCGCTCATTGGTTCATTCTTGGGCGAGTCCGTGGTTATTTCTCGGTCGTAAGCTCCATCTATTCAACCGACGGCTCTGGTCCAGCTTAGAAAAAAATGTAAGAGGGAAAAAATCCAGCATATTTCCTGTTATCTACGAGTGCTGATTTGAAGGCTTGTTTTACTATGCCTAGAGGAACTGCCTCGGAGGATCCAAATGAAGGATAATTCCGAACTTTTGCCTGCCTTCCCCGTGGCGTGGTTTACCCTATTGTCTTCCTGGAGCCTCTTTTTCCTTATCCTTTCGTCCCTTGCTTTCAGGCCCTCCCTTCCATCCTTCTTCTACCTCGTTAAGCATTTACGTCCCTGGCTCCCGAATGCCTCTAACCCTAGCATTATCCTTGAGTCACAAGGCAAGCGTATCCTCTAACGTCAGTGTTTCCAGGAAAGAATTCCTTTCCGTCTGTTATCCTGTTTTTTTTCGGCCTTTTCTCGTTCCTCGAATTCCCAAGTGGTAGGTCTGGACCTACTAAGCGTTTCTAATAAACGAACGTATATTTATAGTGCTTCGAAGTAAGCCTGCTACCTTTGAATTTCATGTAGAAATAAGGTATTCAATTTAACATTTTCCTTCCTTTTTTCCACCCTTTCATTTTAATTATGTTGAGTGATATCCATCTGGGTACTAGAGTATTGAGACATGAGTCAGGAAAACATCGGGACTTTCATAATTAATTTATTTATATTTCTATAGACTTTAATTTCTTTTAGTTATGATCATTTTTTCACACGTTTTAATAGCTTCCGTCTTGGTGGGTGCGTTCTTGCAAGATAAGCAAAAACTTTCCTTAGAGCAAATCAACTAGGTGAGTGAGTGAGTGTTTTAAATTTTTTTTTGTTATTTTGTGTATTTTGCGCCTTGATTTACTTCTTTGCCATCTTTGCCACCCAATCCATTCCTAAACCGCAAAATATTGCATTGCGGCAAAGGAGAAACTATTTTATTAATTTATAAATTACTTTAGAGAATGAGTTATTGTAAGAAAGATCTCTTGAATTGCCGTCATTATAATAATAAAATGAAAAAAAAAACTCCTTTCTTATTCCTCGAAAATTTTCTTTCGTCTGAAATTATTGCTACAATTTTACGTTTTTATTGCCTAATGTTGCGTTTGCTACTGTCTTCGTATTTCATCTAGAAGCTGCCTCTCCTCACCCACCATGTCCAGCACTTCGTCGTTCCTCCTCCTCTCCGTCCACTTCACCTTCTCCATTCTTCACCACACCCACATCTTGAACGTCTTCAGTCTTCTCTCGTCCTCCTTCATAAGTGTCCATCTTTCTGCGCCGTAAAGGGTAACGCTCAGGATCAAACTGTTTACTTCTCTTTTCTTTGAATTCTTAAGTAACGATCCTATCATCACTTCTTCCCTCTACGCCTCTTCCTGATGTCCTTCATGCTGTATCCGTTTTCCTCTATGTGTCGCCCAAATAGTTGAATTTCTTTACCGGCTCAAGATTTTCCCCTCCCACTTTTATCTTTCGTTTCACATTGCTAACTCGCGTTACTTTGCAAAACCGCATGACCTTGGGTTTATTGTCATTAATCCTGATGCCATATTCTTCGCAAAGCTTGTCTAACGCATCTACTAAAGCCTGCACCCGACAATCTGACTGGTTAATCAACAATAAAAGATACAGTGTCCGGCGTGATGCGGTGGAAATCTTTGATATTCAGCTTATTAAAACAACCTGTCTGTTTCCACACTATTTTATTTTTACCGACCATGGGATCGGCAGCTTGTGCCTTGACAATGGCACAAGCTGCAAAAACCATGGTCGGTAAAAATAAAATAGTGTGGAAACAGACAAGTTGTTTTAATAAGCTGAATGGTTAATCAACGCCTGATCATCCGCGAACCTCACCGATGTAAACATTAAACATCATCCTCCGCACTTTTACTCAAGCTTCCAAATCATCCAACGCTTCTCTTATTCTCAGTATTCGCACACGTTCACAATAGTGACGGCGATAGAGGACTGCCTTGCCTCACTCCCCGGCCAATGCTTGACCGCCCCGATTTCTTCGTCCGCTACCCTCACTTGCGCACTCTGGGCCTCATTCACATTACGAATCACTCACATTTTCCTCCAATCTACGCCTATTTTCTTGAGAATATCCGTTAACTTTACCCATTTCTCTAAATCAAATGCTTTTTCGAAACTCACGAAGCATGGATAAAAGTCCTGGTCATGTTCTTCGTTCCTCTCCTTTTCACGGACCTCATCATCGCTGTTGCAAACGAGATTACACTCCTTCTCTGAAACCAAACTGTTCTTTGTCAGCTCGTTTCCATTCCTTTGTTTGATATTCTTGGTACAAAGTTCGCTACGAGCGATATTAGGCTAATAGTCCTATAATCTACGAATTATACAGCTAATTATTTTTAGCAGTGAAAGTAAAACCGTTTTCACGAAACCCTCCTCATAAATCTTGCAAACTACTTCGAAAAACCTCTTACCTAAACCTTCCTAGATTCTTCAGAAGCTCACACGGAGTATTTTCCACGCCCACCCCTTTATTACCCTTCATATATGGAAGGGTTCTCTCGATTCCCGTTTCTAAGAACCACTTGTGCGTTAACTGGATATAATCATTTTGTTAAATGCAACAATAGTTATGGAACTGGAGGAGAGATTGGGTATGTGCTTAAAACGTATTCCTCTCTCTGAAACGAGTTACCTGAATTCTTATCTGCTGATATTGTAAAAATAATTGTTACATTAGAATCTAATGTTTCACTAACTGTTATAGCTATTTACAGTCTTCAGTCTCACCCTATCAACGATTTTTTAAAGACTTGCAAATTGTACTTGATGGATCTATTGAGCGAAATATTATTGTAATCGGCGACACAAATTATTGCCTTCGGAGTCAAAATGATTTTACTTATGCTTATCAAACGATAGTGACGGCTTATGGCCTGGAACAATTGATACTCTCTCCAAGAAGGATTACAAAAAACACTGAGTCAGGCATTGACCGTGCATTTTAAAGGAGTAGAGTTAATTTTAAATACATAGGAAAAAATCTAGATCTAGATGTGTCCGATCATCGCCTAATTCTATGTGATTGTAAATTAAAAAATAGACCCAGAAAATATGAAAAGGTGATTGATGAGTCTGTTGTACAAATCGATCTCCTTGCTTTGAATGAATATTTTCGCAATACAGCTGGGATGAGGTACATAGTACAAACTAATGTCACCAAAGGTTATGCGGTTTTTCTAGAAATATTTAAACGAGATATTGATGGTGCTAAGTTTATTACTAGAAAATTAAACAAGTACAAGATGATAAAACCTTGAGTAACAAATAAATTATGCATTAGATTTTCTAAAAGAAAATTTTTATGCAAAGAAATGAGGAATCAACCTTATAACGATAAATTAAAATGCTACTACGGATCCTTTTAGACCCGTCTCGGTTATGACATTGCAGAGTGCAAGATACTGTTTATTTGACACTTTTTTCAAATTGTAATGACTCATTGTCAGCTAAACAATGGAGGACTCATTAAAGGTAGGGATCACATGGGTTTTAAAATCCAAAATATTCAATCAGAAGAAAAAAACAGCTTGATGTTACGTCGTTCACTCCCACTAATATAATAATTCATTATATAACAAAACTATTTTAAATTGGAAAAGAGAGAAAAAACGTATAATTTCTCTTTTAAATGCATTCCCACGCGTGTAAGCGTGATTTTCTCCTTTTCTCCTTTCCGTTGGAGCACTTATGAGGTAACACAGCGAATGCATGAGAGTATTAATGATTAATATTGGAATGGATAATAGCGAACTTAATACGGAAAAATAAATTAATAAAAATGTCTAAATTAATGATCGTTGAATCCTTTCGTCGTTAGGTTTTGAGAACTCTGAACTTTTGGCTCTAGTTGCAGCAAATCAATTGGGTCAAATATGGAGCGAGGTACGGTTGAACAAATAGAAATGTGCCAGTTGCATATATCTGTGGAAATTATAGAATATATTTCAGGCCTCCATCTTTTCCTCCATCCTTTCCATGTTGTAACCTCAGTTTCCTCATTTTCTTTCTCCTTGTATCCGTGTTTGAATATTTCTTGTGTCTTCTCATGCAGACTTTTCCATCAGAGTTCCTTCATCATCAGGGTTTTCCTTCTTCGTGGAGATAATCCAGCTAGAAATAAGAATTCACAGAATTTGGTGTTACTTTTGGCTGATTGTGATGAAAGGTGAACTGATCGAATCAATGGGAATTTTTGAAATTGACCTATGTGTGGGTGAGAAAATTGGACTTCAAGAAACGCCGCCAGCCGTATATCAATCAATGTGGGGAAATGATAAAGAAAATAAAAATTGCTTCGATTTTTACTTCATTATAAATTCTTCTCCAGTACGTGAAAAAGGGAGGATATCTGGGCTTGCTTCATGTTATTCGCCAGCAAATTACAATTCTATCCTAAACACCAAACGGGGTGTGTGTGTGCGTGGTGATGCTTGGTAAAAATTGCAATCGGGAATCAAATCGTTCGTTATTCGCCCTCGATGAAATAAAAAGAGCGAAGGCCTCGTAATTATTTTGAATTCCAGTGGTCGTGCTACTTCCACCGCAGACTACTCTCCTTTCTTTTTTTTCTCTCTCTGATTTCCGCGGCAATTGGTGTTGACATTTGCGTCTAGTGGACGTAAAATTTTAATTCCGAATTTTTTAGTTTTGGATGGATCATCTAATCTCGATCGGCAAATTACGAGACCAATCACGTTGTAACCGCTGGAAATGAATAATGCATGCGAGTGTTTTGTGCGGGAAGTTGGCCCAGAGAATAGAGTAAGCATCGCCCACCAGCGGATGGCACAAACGAGAGAATTTCTGCTCTCCACTGCTAATGGTGTCACGGCCGTTAATGTCCATGAATTTTCGCGCTAACTGGCTTGGGTTCGGGTCTAGGCAATTTTGTCGCCACGCATAAAATTAAATCAAGTCTCGGAAGCTGCGAGAGCACTGTGTGGTCACAGAAAAGTCTTTGATTAAAAAAAATACAGGACACACACTAATGAATCTAGTATCGGGGCACGCAAATGAAATTGCATTGCCGTGGAAATAGAAAAATAATAAGTCCGTCATGGAAACAACTGAAAATATCATCTTTTTTTCATCAAATTGTATCTATGGTAGTTTAAAATCTCAGAACTTGCTTTCATGACGCTTGCGCTGAATTGACGGAAAATTAGAATCTTTAAATATTGAAAATTTCCTCGTAATCACCCTACGTTTCATTGGGGAGGACAGAAGCATATAGATTATGCAAGTTATTAGCAAGCATATGCAAGCAAGATCATTTAAAATTATGCAAGTGTGTTGCTTTTTCCGCTATATTTAGTAATACATAGGTTAGATATATGTGTTGGTTACACGAATTGTAAAGACACTGAAGAAATGAACGATACGCCGGTTAAAATTACGGCCGCGCAATAATACATGCATCATAAAGAGCATTTTTGTACTTTCAAATACATTGCCGCCTTCCTCACTAGACATTCTGTAAAAATATGAAAGATTTTAACTTAGTTATCTCCACGCATGGCTTCGTGAAGTCGCCTCCACGTTTGATTTTTTGCGACTCAGCAGACGCCCTTTGTTCCGAGCTTAGCCCTTAACCGGTGACGTGCGGTCTGAGAGACCGCTGCGTTTCTAAAATTATGAATATTTTCAAAATTAAGATTCCAAAATATCTATAATTCTCGTTAGCTTCATATTTTTGCATAACAAGGACATCCCACTCTTAAAATTTAACGTTCCTTTTATTAATTTCTGTAAATTTGCAATTGAATTCGATTAGCGGTCTGTGAGACCGCACGTCACTTACTAATAATGCATCAAGAAAAGGAATAAGCGGGATAAATTCCATGGTTACTTACTACTTAGCCTTCCAAATTTAACATTTAAGGCCTTTTTTTGAATCTGGCGAAATATTGAGACATTAATATAATAAGTGTTTTTGGCATCGGTTTTTTGGTCCTGCTTCAAATCACAGTTTTTTATGAGAAAATGGTTCGTATTGGGAGTGTAAACATTTTAATTTCTTACGCATAAAATGGCAGGGCAAGCACACAAGATCGCCATTGGAGCAGGGAGCGAGCGTCCTCCTGAGTTGCCGCGCATCTTTCTTCATCTCCGCTCTGAAGTCACGTCACGTTCCTTTCAGACCTTTCCTAGCTGTTGCGATCAAGTTTTGGTGTGGAATGATGGATATAATATAGTCCCGTCTTCGCAGAATCATATAGAGTGTCTTTACTTCCGTAGTCACGCCTCTGAGGGCATCCGCATGGTAGATATATAGATGTGGAGTTCGTGACTGCCTTTGAGAAATGGTAGCCCTTATGCCAAGCAGGCAAAAACAGTCAAGTCATGGGGCGTTATGGGAGGAGAATCTTAGTCGGGAGAGAAGGCATTGTGTATCACGCGAAACGTTGGCGGAAGATGACGCTGAAATTTCCGCGGCGCAGTTTCACGAGGAAATGGGAAACAGTTCCGCGAAGGTCCCTTTTAAACTTTGGCTCCTCGCCGCACGCGCTGTTCCTGAATTAGGAGACCGTTATTGTTATCCAACCCCTTCTTCCATTTGCAGTTATCTCCGAATGTCTTTCCACTCATATTTTACAGTTATTCCGGGACTTGCTGCGCCCGATTCTCTCTCCAAGCCTCGCCCCATTCCTCCCATTTGCTTTTTCCCCGTCTCACTCCCCTTGCATCCCGCGCGGGGGGCGTCTACCTTCCCGTCCCTGGAGCCATCCCTCATCCGTTTACTGCCGGTGCACCCCCACGGTGTTCCTCTCCCTTTGCTCGTTGCGGGCCTTCGTTATGATTACGTGGATGGATCCAGGAAGCTCTTTTTAACTACCTGCGGTGGTTTTTTTGTCTATCCTCCATTTTTAACCAAGCCCTCTTGGAAACAAATTAAATGCTAATATGGATTTTAAAGTTTTTTTCACCATCCTCAGTTGTATAGATAGTGGAAAAGTAAAAACAAAACGATCATGAAAGCCTTGTGTGGGATTTTGTGGTGTGGTGAAGTTTTAGCGGAGAGATTTACCCAGTTGTGAGGGTCATTCACTTCTCGACTAACAAGCTGGCTGGACAACTTGCAAAGGTCTCTCACAGATGAAGGCCTTGTACATAACATCCCAGAAATGTATGACCTTAGGTTTTCCCGGCGTACCAGTTGCAGAAAAGTTTCTCGGGTTTTCCACCGGTTGATGTCGTCCATGTCTCATGACGTTTCGATCCGCGACTTGCTGATCATCCTCAGGGGATCTTTCTTCTTTGGCAGATCCCCTGAGGATGATCAGCAAGTCGCGGATCGAAACGTCATGAGACATGGACGACATCAACCGGTAGAAAACCCGAGAAACTTTTCTGCATCCCAGATATGGTTGAGTTCTGCTTAAGGAACTCATATTTCCTGTGAATTAGTAGATTGTAAGAGCAGATGCAGAGCACAGCCATTAGTCTATACTATTTCCAGTCAATGCTGATTTGTATGTGCAAGCAATTTGAGAATGCGGAATTGCAATCCTTCGAAAAGAAGCCAAAACGTCTCCTGAGATACGTCTATGATACTTTTTTCATCTGGCTGCACGAGACGGAGGAATCAACGAACTGCGTATAGCACCTCAACAGTCAGAACAAATCAAAAAAATTCACGATGAAAATAGAAGAGAAAAAGAGAGAATTCTTTTTAGACTTCCTATTCGAGAGGAAAATGAATGGCTGCGTGAGCCTGTGTTCCAAAGAAGACTCATACAGATTCCTACCTTCACACGTCACATCACGGCTAACATAAGACATCGGCAGTTAAAAACCTACTCAGACGAGCCATAGCCATATCGAGCGCCTCCTTGGAAAATGAGAAACTACATTCACGCAAGTCACTAGAAAACAACGGAAACCAGCGAAGCGTCATCCTCTCAGAAGGAAAGGAATTGACGATGCCTTAAAAGGACCGAAAATACTGCACTTGATGATGTAAAGAAACCTTCAAAATTCGCCTTCCCCACGCATGTGGTGCCAACATGAGAAAAGATCGCTCCCAAAACATGATTTAGTGACGACATTCATTTCTGCAAGGGATACCGCAAAATTTCAGTTCATAAGAAGGGATTGAGTTCCCACTGGACCCGATGCGAATGATACCAAGTTCCAGTGGCAGTGGATGCATGGGGAAAATATGCCAAGTCCTAGAGATACGGCTCCAATAACACGAAAGAGCCACAAGAAATCAACAACTGCTCCTCTCAGCCGTAGATCATGGAGTGGACCCACTCACAATTTTTTCTGTGATTTCGCAAATCATGGAGAAACTTAAAAGCGAAGAAGTGATATTAGTGAAGAAGTGAGATCTGCGAATCATTTGGGAAGCGATAGAGATTATGAAATCCACAAACCTTCAAAAGGGAAGCGAATACCAGCTTTCAAACTCATGAAAACGAGTGCTCCAAGCAGCTGGGAAGAAAAGGAAAAGCCAGAGGAAACGGGAAAATGTATGGACCAATAAGAAAAAG